>NC_141671.1:104541227-106941227 GCF_028749965.1 Puma concolor
ATACTGGGGGCGGGGTCCTCCTGCTATATTTCTGAAACTCCAGTGATGGGGAGATAGTTATTGACATTTTTTTGGGAACCCTGTACTTGTGGAATTTCCCTTTTGCTGAAGATTAGGAGACTTGTGAGAGCTTGCAGCTTTTGAACTGTGGGGCTTTAGGCTTTAATGATTTTTCTTTTTCAAAAAAGAAGATGAAAAGAATGTGGGCTCTGATTTCAAACAGAATAGATAAGTAGGACAAAATTAATCAATAGATCTTAGTTGAGGTTGTTTACACAGGATATCTGTGCATCTTACACATTTTCCATCTGTGTAAGGCAATTTGCTTGTTGTTGTTTAGATGTGACTGACACAATCTGACAATCTGGTTTATGAGCGTATTTTGTAAGTAATTGTATGTAAAATGCCAACAACATGTTTCCCACCTAGATCACAGCAAGGGGACTTATTCTAAAGCTGTAAATGAATGGCCCCAAGGTTCCTCCTCCCCTCCGCCCTCCATCTCTCCTGCCTTTTCTTTTTTTTTTTTCTTTTTTTTTTTTTTTTTAATTTTTGTTTTCAACGTTTATTTATTTTTGGAACAGAGAGACACAGAGCATGAACGGGGGAGGGGCAGAGAGAGAGGGAGACACAGAATCGGAAACAGGCTCCAGGCTCTGAGCCATCAGCCCAGAGCCTGACGCGGGGCTCGAACTCCCGGACCGCGAGATCGTGACCTGGCTGAAGTCGGACGCTTAACCGACTGCGCCACCCAGGCGCCCCTCTCCTGCTTTTTCTTCCTTTCTATTCTTATCTTGGACCTACTCATGAAAACAAAATTTAGAATATCACATATTATGGGAAAACTTGTACTCATGCATATTACGATAGGTATGCTGTGTTCTACCATTTTGTTTGGGAAGCTGGAGTAAATGTCAACTGTACCCTGATGGTGCAGCCCCTGCTTTTCCCATCCCCCCCACTTCCCTTTTGGGTATGACAGAAAGATTGAAATAAGTGCCAACGAAGTAAAATGAAGCAGTTCCAAAACACGTGGACGTACACTATGAAACCTTAGTGTCTCTTTATAGGAAGACACTACGAAATGAACAAGAAGTAAATAATGAGGCATCTTGCTAATTAAACTGGACATGATGAACATCGCTGCACCTGAAACTCAGCTTCTTTGTGGAGTCCTGTTGAATCGTAATCTACTATCTCCCTAGTGTCCACGTGTCTTGCTATTTCAAGAATGTTTGTGTCAAGTTTTTGTTACAAATGCTGATACTGAGTTATTTAGGGGAAACAAGTCACAAATACTTTCCATGTGGGAGAAAATAAGTATTGCTTCCATGTCAGGGGGCCTGGTTATAGCACCACTTTCTATTTCAGTCCTTATTTATTTTCCAATTCTTCAGGGATTGGGTAGTATTTAACAATGAAATAAGCAGTGCTCCAATGTCTAATTAAGATTTTCTTGTAGGATTAATAAGTCGTGTTTCATTAGCTCTGCTGCACTAGAGGTGTTAATCTTCACCTTGGCATTCTAATCTTGAAATAAGTTTGTGGATCAAGTATTGAAGTATTGAAAGGAGTTGAACAAACAGTTTGATTAAAGCCACCAAACGTTGTGATGCCAGTCCCATATTATTGATTCAAATGCATCTCTCTACATAAAATGCTTAACGTCTTTTCAAATGTAGAAGCAATGGTCTAGATTGACCATTGGAGGAAGCCACCACCTTGGCCTTCCCCAGCAAAGAATGTAGTAAGTATCTGCATATTTCCGGAATCGCCTTTGTTTCTATGATGGATTCTTTTTTTTTTTTTTTTTCTTCTTCTTCTTTTTTTGCACATGGGGGCAAAGGCAAAGAAGGCAGAGCACAGCTGCCTTGAAGAGCTTTTGTCGGTTTTCTGGTAGAGCCGTGCAGGTCATGCTGCAGATTTTGCCACGCACATTTGCTGGCAACGTTCTGAGACGAGTGGGCTCATTGACACAGAGACATGGCGGACGGCAAAACGATTTACCTGCAAAGTCTAACTCAGTTAAAACCGTCCTGGAGTTTTCTATTTTTCAAAACTGCGGTGACTGAATAGGCAGAGAAGTGGTTAGCGGAGAAGAACTTAAAAGCCAAGTGTACTCTCCTTGATCCTCAGTTGTACCTTTGTAAAATTACAGAGTTGGGCTAGACCATCTCATAGGTCCTTCCATTTTCAAGATTTATAGGGCTCTTCCTTTGGCGATACAATCCATGCCTCGCTCCAGGAAGCCAAGCCTTTGTTCGTAGTAGTGAATCCCACACGGTGCATCACACATAGTGGGTGCTCGGTAAATAGTTGTTGAATGAGTGAATAAATGAAGTGGGGCCTTGAGATGCACTGTAAAAGCAACTGCTGTCTGACTCTTTATAATGAGCTTAGCAGTGGGGAGCTTCTCCTCAAGGAATTCATAATATCATTGGGGAAATTAGCTTAAATAATTGAAACTTAGCAAACCCACAGAGTAGTCTGTGACAAATGGCACAATGTGTGAAGCTGACTGAAAGGATTGCAAGAGCTTAGAGAAGGTCCTGCAGATCGCAGATACAATTCAGTAGCCATTTTGGTTTCGGCAGAGGGCAAAAATAAAAAAATAAATAAATGATAAAAACGAACCAGTATACACTTGCTGGATGTCAGGTATTTCAAATATATATATTTCATGTAAATTAAATTAAAAGCATTTAATTTATACGTTTAATCATTATGAAGCCATAAGATTGGTACGATCACCTACATTTTGTAGATAAGTGAACTAAGGCTTGAGGAGGCTGAATAACTTGTCCACAAGGTCACACAGCTAACAAATGATGGAAGAGGGATTTGAATCCAGGACTGACTGGCTTTAAAGACCATGATCCTCCACATGCATCTAGCTGTCTGGATAGGAAGTACATGGGGTACATGGGAAGCTGGGTCTCTTGCAGAATGCTGCCTCTCTTATCGAGCTATTGTCTTACCAAGTAGGTGAATATGCATCTGGCTTACCCTCTTTGCTTACCTCATCCCTATCGAGTCCAAGAAAACCCTCACACATGAGCTCTCTTGACCCCTGGGATTTTGTTTTCTTGGATACTTTTTGTCTGCCCCTTTCTGCTTGTCTTGACTCTTGGTATTTACATTTGTCCAGGCTAACCAACCTGGCTTGGCTTTGGGGATTGGTTTTAACTTCTTGGAAGTGATAACATCATTGCTCGTTATGCCTACCTTTTTCTAACCTTCTGGCTCTGCCTTGTCCACTGTCTTTTGAGTTATTTTATGCATTTGTTGTGTCTTTTTTTTCCTATCATGTACATCTGGCTTTCCCCTCATTCTTTACCTGGGGTCCCCATCGTTCAATGTCTATTCATTGTACTTAGGGCAGGCATGACGACAGGGTTTGAACAATCCTAGCTGAGGGTACAACAAAAGCAGTGATAAGGAAATAGGAACAGGCCTACCTTGTGCAGTGAGCAGGAGGGCATTATTTGGAGGGGTCAAGATGGTCTGCACTGAAGAACGTAAGTAAGATTGAATGGAAGGTATATTAGATGACAGATCTTTTAAAAGCCAGATAGGAGTGTATATAGGTGCTAGTGTAGGAAACAGAGCAGCAGCACAAATGATCGAAAAAAACTTCTTGTTACAAGTTGTTTTTATAGAAGAAGGATCCAGTCTGGAAAGTACTGACTGAGAGGGGAGGAAATATTCGAGTAAGGACACCAGAGAGGAGGCTGATGCTGATTTATCCAGACATGATGCAGTAATAACTCCCTCCCAGGGAGGGGTGTGAATGGAGAAAAAGGGGTGAGTAGAACAGGTATTTTGAAGAAAAGGTAATTAGAAACTGGAAAAAGACTGGATATAATACAAGGCATTTTAGGATTGTCTCTAGTTTTCAAAAAATCTTGTTTTTTTGAGAAGTTCAAGAAGAGGTGCCCCCCAAAAGGATTTCAAGTCAGTTCTAACGCTTCCCTAAATATTCATGTCAGTCAAACTTCAGCATGGACAGGAAGCAACTATCAACCCTATTTAATGCCATTTAGCAAGAAGTGTTCTTGGATTTTGCTCGTTTAGATTTTCCAAACCATGACCTGAGGTTTTTCAGAGGCATATGAAGACCAAGTTTTTATAGATGTATAATATAGCACCTTCTGAATGGGTGCTAAAGATCAGAAAGAATGGAGTTATACCTTCCCCCCGCCCCCTTTCTATTGCACATACTTTCAGGACACATATGCTTATTCTTATAATCCTAAGCCACTGTATTCATGGCCAAAGTTCAAATATAATGGAATTTCCTTGAGTGGACAGCTGGAAGTAAAGAGACCCAGAAATTTTTAAACTTTATAAAAGGGCTCATGTGATGGACTTATTGGGGTGGCTCCCAAGGTCTTTGGTGCCTGATGTTCATGCCATTGTATAGTCCCTTCCACTTGAGTATGGGTGGGACCAAGGACTTGCTTCTAATCACAAGAATATGGCAAAGAGGATGGGATATCATTCGTGTGATTTTGTTACATTATGTAAGACTGTCTTGCTATCAGACTTGCTCTAAGTCTCTTCTGCCGGCTTTGAAGGAGGAATCTTCCATGAACCCTCGGCTGCAAGAAACTGCATGCTGGCAACAACCACACTGGCAAGGAAGCACACACTTTCCTAGATGAGTCTCCAGTGGAGAGGCAAGCTCTCGCTGGCACCTTGACTGCAGCCTTGGGAGACCTGGAAGCAGAGAGCTCAGCCAAGCTGTGCTCAGTCTCCTGACCCAAAGGAAAGATGAGATAATACATGTGTGTTGTTTTGAGCTGCTAAATTTGTGGCAATTTGTTACACAGCCGATTAGACCGATAGAGTTCACTTGTGCTCCTTGTCCCTTCCTGGCTCTACAAACCAGTGATTAGAACTTCCATCTTCCCAGTCACCCTGCCGGAGGCTGAGGAGTCATTCTGGACTACGTTTCCTCTTGTATGCCCAACATGTCACATCTAGCCATGATGCACAATCTGTGGTCCCACCTCTTCCTCAGCTCTTTTCCATGCTTCACACTCTCCAAAGTTGTACAATGTCAACTATACAACCCATGTCCGTCTTAGGGCTGAAGGCTATGAGATGCTCACTTGAGCTCATTCTCAGAGAGAGAACAGCAGGCAGTAGCAAGTATTGCCAAGGTCAAGGGGTGAGTAACCAAAGACAGACCTGATGGGGTGCCGAGCTGAGGCAGGGAGGTGCCAGGGCCTTAGCTCAGATCCCAGTTAATTCCACTGTTGCCTGGGGCATCAGTGGCCCAGAAAATGACCTCACGTTATTGCAGAAGCACTTTTACAACTTACAGTACCAGCTCTCATCATTTCCTGCCTGGACCAAATATTCATTCTGACTTAGATCTTACTCCTCCTCAAATGTATCCTCTGCTATCTTCCTAGACTCCTTTCCTAAAACAAATCTGACAATCTCAAAACACTTTCCACTGTGTTCAGGATAAATTCCAACCTTTTAGTGTAGCCCACAAACCCTTTCATAATCCGGTTGGCCATGCTCCATCTCTGGAATGCCCCCTATGATCCCACTTCTCACTCTGTGTTTCAAGGATATTGATCATTTATAGTACAATTTCCAGGGCAAATGCATGCTATTTTCATCTCTATATTCCTGTTGAAGTTGTCCTCACTGTGAGGAATGCTCTCTATAATTCTGAGGGTAATTTCACCTTATCCTTTAAGATTCTGTGGAAATATAACCCCCAGGAAGCCTTCGCTTGCCTATCAAGAAGGATCAGGCTAGGCTAGGCTACAGGCTCTGTGGGGATCTGGTAGGAAAGGCATCTTTTGATCCAAGGGGATGCCACCCTTCAGCCCATCACCAAGACTTCACCATAATTAATAGTAATATCAGAAAGCTCTAAACATGTTATGTGGCTGTCCCAATGATAATTCAATCTAGGTGTCATTTTGTATATCTTTTTCTTTGGCTAGATGAAAGTATTATGAAGATACAGCTCTGTACTACCATAATATTAGAACATACATCTATTTGGGGGTATGTGTGTGTTTTTATCATTTAGTATAGGAATTTTATTTCTCTATGAAAATGTTTTTCATCTTGAATCTCTAAATGGCTTCCGAGATGACTGGAAAGGTTACAAGATGAGAAAAAATGAGAAAAGATTTTAGCAGTTGCGCATTTGAATAACTGGAGATGAGAATTATTATGATTACATTTTTGACGCCAGAAATGTACACAACATATGTAGGACGTAAGAAGTAATCCACTTGGGTTTCAAAACTGGGAAAAAAAAGTCAGCAAAATATGTGTAGCTACCAGAACTGGTCCAAGTAGTCAAGAAAAGAACTAACTTTTATTCTTTAGTTTGGAAATTTACTAGGAATACAGGTACCACTAGGGGGATCCCTAATATTCCAAACTTGCTGGAGACTGGACTATCCCAGCAGGGGCAATAGAATAATGAATAAAAATGCTCCGTAATTTAAAGTATATTCCTTAGTAACATTAACATTTGCATGTTTGTATAAAGCCTTAAAATGGAACTTTATGATTTTAAGGTTTGCCAGAGTTCAAAATGTATTTATGGTAAATAATTTAGCAATGCGAATGTAAACATGCACCTGATAGAGAAAGGCATAATGTGCTTCGCTGAACTCAATTTCTTTGCTGTAATAAAAGGGGGGAAGAAGAACTTCATCTAGCTTCCTGATTACTTTTCTGAGCAATACAGAGTAAAAAGATTAAAATTTTTATCACCTGAATTAGTCTACCGTATTAATAGATCAGTATTCATTGATATGAAATAAATATCTGTCTGTAGATATAAATATATATGTAACTGGGTATTGGATTGTTGAACTCTATTTAACCAAATATGCAGAATAAAAATTTTAAATTACGTATACTACTATATTACCAGTTAAATGAATCTATGAAAGCCTTGATCCTCTCTATGTAGACGTACTTAAGATAATTATTAGGATATACTTGATTTACTGTTCTAAGGCATGTAAAATGCAAAACTCAGGTAAAACTTTCCCCCAGTAATATTAAATCATATTTATGACACAAAGTATTACTACTAGGAAAAGAAATGTTGTATAGTTAGCATCCTTCATGTAATATATTGTGATTCATGTTTGTGTCCACAGACTTTCAAATGTGTTCAAATTATGAGTACTGCATTACATATTGTTTGTTTCTATTGTCAAATGGTGTGGCATGAATATCTGAAAATGCCACATAGAACTATATTTGGAGTCTATTTTGTGCTTTGGAACATATGTACCCTTCGAATTGAAGGAATCAGAAATACTTTGGGGGAGGTAGATGAGGGGGATGAGAGCGGGGGGGGTGGGGTGGGTGGTGGTGGTGAATGTCCCTAGTTTTCCTTCCTTATTTGGTTTCTTTTTATCAGAGTACAACATACATTCTCATTCTTTTGTGTTTCCCACCTCAGATTTTTAATTCCCCACTAAAAATTTAGATTCAGATTTTTAAACTAACTCTATCCCCAGTGGGCCAAAAAAAGAGCAGTGACAAAATTTTGTGGGCTGGCAAAGAATTCATTATTATTTTTAGGTTTATATGTGTGTATTGTTTGCTATTTCTTCTCTACAGACAAAAACAAATGCATGACTTCTGTATAAACATTTACTTGTCTGCCTCCTTCACTAAGACTTGAAAAAGCAAAGAGACTCTGAAAGGAAAGGATAGGAATCAAATATCAGCATATGCTTTCCAACTCTGATTCTTTTCCAAGTGAAGAACATTCAAGGTAGTAAAGTTATGATAATTTGTTTAACCTGAAAGTTTTTGGCTGTGGCCATCTTTTGTTAATTTTTTTTTTTTCACGAAACTTAAAAATCAACCAAACAAAAACCTTCAATTTAGTAACTGAAGTCAAAATCAGAAGATCAATTAGTTTATGGGGCACCTAGCTGGCTCAGTTGGTTAAGCGTCTGACTTTGGCTGAGGTCATGATCTCACGGTTTGTGAATTTGAGCCCCGTGTCCGACAGCTTTGAGCCTGGAGCCTGCTTTGGATTCTGTGTCTCCCTCTCTCTCTGCCCCTTCCCTGCTCACACTCTGTCTCTGTCTCTCTCAAAAACAAAAAACAAAAAACAAAAAACACTGAAAACAATTTTTAAAAAAAGATCAGTTTGTTAAATGCATACTTTTAGGCAACCTATTTGAAAATATTGGGTGGCCACTAAATCTGGAAGCAGACAAACATAAAATAAATGATTTACTGATATTATATCACATGTAGATAATAAATATTATCTATGTTTCCAGACTTTATAGCCACTCTCAAATCATTTTACCTCATTGTCTCAAGCATATATATTTGAAAATGATATTTATATGCCTAAGCATGAGAGAAAGGCAACTAGGAATTACTTGGTGAACGTGTATATTAAGCAGCTGTATAAGCCACAAGAAAGGAAACACACTTTTCATTCTGAATAACATTTTCTGAGTTGATGTGAGCTCATCCGAGAATGAATAACTGTGTAAGGTCATTGGTATGTATATAGCTTTTTTATTTCTGCGTAACTAGTGGCTAGGTAATTTGACATCATAGGGATGGCTAGCTCTTCCTGCAGTTAAATATATACATATCTAAATAAAGATATGCAGATATACACATATGTGTCTGTATATGTATGTATGTATGTGTGTGTATTTGTAGATTTTTTTCCTTGAGCAGTTATGAAGTTATGCACTGCTGGTAATACAACCAACTATAATGCATGATCTCTGTCTTTTTTGAGCTTACTATGCTGCCGGAGATACTTGATAAACGTATATCCAAAGTTATGCCAAGGAATGGTGGGGGGGGGGGCGGGGGGCAGAACAGTCATGAGCTGATCTAGAACCACCGCAGGCAAAGATCTCTGGGTCTACACTGGTTTTCCCAGCTACAGGAAGGACTGCTCTTTTAGCCTCTTTGGAGAAACTCTGGAGGATCAGCCCAAAGCCTCAGTTTGTTAATCAGACTATAGGTCTAGGAAGCCACACCTGTTTTAAGAGCTGTAGATCAATTTTAACTGTTTTAGGACAGTGGTCCTAAATAGAAAAGTCCCATCTACTTCGATCATTTCTTATTAGCAAAGTAATTGTCTTCTGAAGATTTCTGCTACATATTCCTAAATTTTAATGCAGGACGTTCAGTACAGAATGATCTCATCCTAGTAAGTCCCACTCTCTTAAAGTCTATTTCAGATGATTGTTTTTCCTTTATTCTCAAAGGCAAAGCATATAGATCACAAAATCTAGAATATTTCAAAGGTCACTGAGCAATCAACAAAAGTTAAGCAATCTGCAACGTCGAGTTTTTAATCACATGTCTGTGCCTAAGGCCAGTGAATCAAACTAAATGGATTTAGCTCTTTAAGCTACCATGGAGGGAATGGCCTTTCCCTTATCAGTTTATTAGGGTTTTCTCTAATCCCAATAGTGGATTCCAAATAATCCACATATATTGGCAGACGATGACCTCTCTCCTCTTCCATACTAATTTTCCATTTTAATTGCCCAATATTAGAGTCCATGCCTTACCCCAGCTGAATCCTGAAGTGCAGCCTTGGCTAGGCAGCTGAAACCCCCACAGATCTGACCCAAAGCTGCACGATTATTATGACTCTTGGCCTTTTCTTATATTGTTCATCAATATTTACAAGCAGTGTGGTCTATGAATAAAGCACAGCTCAGGAAGTTATTCCTACACGGGGGACATATGGTTAGGTTTCCTATAGGCTGGAGGAGAAGAAAGCCCTGAAGTTCATGTTTCTGTTTCCCCACAGATTTCAGTTCCTACCCTATATTATGGTTATCTTTGAATAGAATTTTCTAAAAATAAACATATGCTTCTGAAATGATTTCTTTTGGGACACATGGGGTAAAAATTCCTAGCTTAAGCATATCTGTGTGGTACGAGCCACATACAAACAGGCCAACTGGTAGGTCCAGGTGCATGAATTCCCCCAATTTCGCCACACACACATCCCTCTTAAACTGTATACTCTCTTTCTTATTTTATTCCTGGATATAGGGACTCTGCGCTATTTTTTTCCAAGCAGAGATTGCAGACGGCGGACTAGCATCCTACCCTACCTCAGTTAAAGAGGAAAATTTGATGTCTGGACATGTGTAGTCTTGTGGAAAGGAACCTTATTTCACTCAGACACATACTGCTAGTATGGCTAGCAGTATTTCCCCAGAGATGGTCTGATTTGAAAAAAAAAAAAAATCGATATCAACTCTTGACACATTTTCATTTACATCAGCGCATGGCTTTCAGTCGGGGCACAAATCAATAGGCAGCTTTTAACACTGCCCAACTCTTTCTTCCTATTGGGCTTTAGGCAGGCCATTTGCCGTTAACATCCCATGTTTCTTGGGGAGGAAGTTTAACTGTTTTTCCCGTGACTAATCACAACAGCCTAAACTGTAGCATTAATCACATGACATTTTCTTCATCACCACTTACAGCCAATTGACTTTGTACTTAGTGAAAGTGTTTGAAGGAGGCGACAGTTGTTCTAAGGGGGTCAAGAGTCAAGTGGAAGGAGAAATATTTAGTTCCAAAACATATACAGTATATGGCAGCTAAAGTTGACATCATGCCAGACAGTCATTACGGGCCTTATCACTTGTAGGTAGGGTCTTGTAGACCAGATGGAGAATGAGAGTTGTTTAAAATTAAAGTGCTAGCTAAGAGTCTTGGCGTTTGGATTGAGAACAATTAATCTGCGCCTTTCCATAAACTAAAAGTCGCATCCAGGGTCATTAGCGATTGGCGAAGTGTTTTCCCTAACTTTTGGACGTGAATCTTCTCTCTCCTTTTTTTTTTTTTAAGCCGGCATGAAAATTCAGCGAGTTTTGCTGCCACGTGAGATTAGCAGTCTCTGCAGTCTGGCGGTCTCGATTAAATGTAATATCTACTTCATTACTGCAGCTACTCAGATTTCTAAATAATGAATCAAATTCTTACATTATTCAGAGGCCACAAAGAAAGAGGTTATTGAGCTGAATAAGCAGAGACTCACAAAGGTTTACAATATATTTATCTAGCTCAATTCCAAAGCACAAAAGTAACGGGTTCTAAGAAGATACGAAAAGGTAGCCGCCTAAATTACACTGCATTATTTTTGTATTACCCCAAAGAGCAACGATCACTTTTTAGAGCAGTGCTCCCTCGGGACACTAGTCTCCTCAGACACTCCTTATAAAAGAACTGTGTGGCAAAATCAGTTTGAGGGATGATGCATACGGAGTCCCCATCTTCGTGATTTACAGTGACTAATGGCAGATCAAAGGCTCCAAAAATACCTTCAGTAGAAAAGACTGTGTATTTACTGTAGCATTTCCTTGGTTGCCTAACCATCCTGGTATCTATTATTGAACTCCCAGCATAGAAATGGTTGCACATAACCCATTATATCGCAGGACATCAGGCATTCTTGGCACATCAGCTGGTTCTGGAATCTCTACATTTGGCGCTGAAATGGGAGATCTGGAGCTCTTGAGGACCCGCTGCTTGTTCTCCTCTCCCCCACCCCACGGAGCATGATGACTGGTATTCCAGACATTGTGGATATGGTGGGGATGGGCCCTGTAGGCCTTAGGTACTGGAAGGACCTTTGAGTGATGGAGGAGGGTGCAGACCTGGGTAACTTGAACGGTGGTAATAAACCTTGATGGCAGTAATTATACCCTAAGAAGGAAGAGGAGTTAGGCACTCTGGCCTGAATGGATTTACACGGTCTTTGTTTCCCCTTTCATTTTATTGGATTGAATGCTTACGGCAAACAGTCACATGATATAACCCTATTTCAAATTCGGTCATTAAAATTACATCACAATGCCAGCACGCTGAAGTACAGCTAGGCCCACGTGAAGAAGTTTAAAATCTGGCTTTGCAAGCATGCATTTCAGAAAAGCCCACCCTTCTGAACGGCAGAATGTGACAGGGTGCCCTTCTGGTGAACAGAAGTTGCTGGACCAAGACAGAATTTTAAAGCCCCAAATAAAAGTTTTTCTTGGAAGTCGACATTTCCAGATGACTTAGTTATTGTAAAGACAGTTCAAAATAAAATTCCACCTCACGGCAAGTTAAAGATCAATACTGCACTTTTTAGGAGGAGAGTGATTATATTTGAAAAAGGATCAAATAACAATCGCCAAAACCTTTGATAGCTTCCATTTTTTTACTTTGCACACTCTCAGCCTCTGGCCTGAATTTTAAGGCCTTTTTCTGCAGCAATGTTTATTAAAGCATCATATAGAGAACTTTACTTTTTTTTTTTTTTTAAGTAAGTATGCATTTATTTTAATGCGTATTGCAATTACATAAGAAGCACACCAACCTCTGGCTTTATGAAAATTGCTTTTAGGGTGAGACTTAAGTAAGCACAAAAGAAACAGAAAAGTGATCTGATTTACGGAAATAATGTCAGGTAAATACTAGGATAGGTGGTAGGAGGATGTAAAAATGTTCATGAAAACAGACTGCAAATGGTGTCCGTGTTGGAGAACTGTAATTCCGCAGTACCGAACTGGCTTCAGAAAACAGTTGGCAGCTCATTACTGGTTGGTTGACTATATTCTTAGCCTCTTACCTAGTGCTCTAATTTCCCAAGCCCTCCTACATGTTATATCCTTTTTGATATTTAGAATAATCCTGAGACCTACAGGAGAGAAGCATTTGACTTGCATTTTTAAATGCTTAAACCAGAGATTTTTAGAAGTTCTAAAAATCCTATGCTAAGCAAGGGACAAAGCTTTGGAATTGCACCCAGTTCCTCTGATACCTCGTCTGTGTGGGTATTTGGAGAAAACGCTAACAGCTGAAAGACTACGTGCATTCAGATTTCTAGACAGATAGACTTGCCTTTTACCTCTGTAGACTAATTACAGGTTGAAGTTCCGTCTTTCGAGCTACAAGTTCACGCTCATCATCTCCTTTTCTGAGCATCAGTTAAGTGTTTAAATCTGTAGTGCTGGGTCTGTCGAGTCCACGTTCCCTGCAGCCATTTTACTCTTTGCATTTTCTCGAATTTATTCAGTTTGGGTTTTTTTCCAGGATTGGTCCCAGTTCCCTAGACTCTCTCGGACCCTGCAGAATTCTACACTTCACGTCCTCTCAACAAAAGCCACTCTTGGCACCACTTAGAGGCGATTTTATCCCAATGCTTTGCTTGGTTTTGTTCGGCTCTCTCTTAGGCATGAACTATGCAGGTGGTGGTCTTGAGAAGTTAATAGATCTCTCCCCAAGGCTGACCTGACTAATTTATGCTTCCTTAGAAAGTTTTGAAGAAATAGGATGTGGGACCAATGCAATGGAAAAGGACAATACCTTTGTCCAGATTACCCAAGGATTAAGGGTACATCACAAGACATTTTTGTGACTTTGAATATCCTCCTCCTTCATTCAGGCCTAACTAAAACCTCAGCTTTTGGCACTCCTTTTCCATTCACTTAAAACTCTGACAGATTTTGGAGCCAGTACTCAAGCCCTGGGATACCTCTCACCTTCTCAGTCCCTAACAGAACTTGCAAAGCCCCAAAAACCTCCATAGAAAAAGTATAAAAAGTTTGTGCTTCAGACCTGCTGGATTTTTTTTATGGCCTTCCAGAGAAGTGGGAACCACTCTCCTAGCTGTCAACAGTGGCTACATTATGTTGAGGTGATTTTAAGTCAACGGAATAATTGTGAATGAGAAGTTTGGCTTACGGAGGGAAAAACACATTAGGGAAAAGAAGGCAGCCACTCAAATGTCTATGGGGATGTTTAGGAGAGTTGAAAAAGCCACGTGATGCCTCAAAAGTCTTCCTAAATTCTAAGTCAAAGAATTTTAGTAAAATTTTAATTGAAGTATTGCATTAGCTGGCACGCGACTTCCGGTGACTACGTAGTAGAGTGGTAGTGTTTGGTATTGTGAGGTCTGTCATCATCCATGAGGAACTGGTAAATTGCCCATCTGTTTCATCGTATACAAAGGGCAGCATATTTTACTATTTCATCTGATCAAAGTTTCTCTTTCTTGCCTCTTTGCTATTGTGATATAATACTGATTATATTTTTAATTTACATGCATTTGGTCAGGAAATGTAACCAGAATGACATTTTCCCCTTGAAGAAATATTATTGTCAGCTTGGAAATAATTTTCAAGAATTAAATTGGGTGAAAAGTGTGGACTCTTTGTTCTTCTGATCACTGTTGCCCCCGTTTTCCTTAGGATGAACATATATCAATCTGCTGTTTTAACTCCTGACAGTTTTATATTCAAAAGCAGCTCTGGCAGTTTTCCATGTCAACAAATGTTTCTATACAATCCTGCACACGTCTCCTCCCTTATCTGGACACATCTCATGTTACACAGCTAGAATATTTTCAGAAAATACGCCTATTTGTCTTACCAAACTACCTGAGATCAAATTAACATTGCATAGACGACACAGATTCATGAAACGGGGTTATACACGTATCCTTTAATAAATGGACTTGAGTCCTTATGGCATTAGCAAAATTTACATTGATTAACCAGTAAGCTGTAATGTTGTTTTTGATCTGAACTGAACAAATCAATTTTACTTAACACTCTAAGTTTTCTTGACTTTGGAGTGTTTAGGGTAACTAGATATTGTAATGCCTGTGGGAAAACACTACCCTTGTAATTAAGCCAAGGAGGTAATTTCATGAAAAGAAGAAGAAAATAGGGCGAAGTTTTAAGGATAATGGGATTTCCAGAAAGCCAAGAACTGTCCCTACTTGAATGAAATAAATTACATTATCATCCATCATATGCCTAATCTAAGAGTAGCCATTTCTCTGTTAAAATAGGCCTATCAAATGGAAAGATAAAATACCATCATTTAGGAGAGGGATAACAAATTAAGAAATACTATTAACAAAAGAACCCTGTGTGGAGTTGGCATTCTCTAAATGTTTCTTGAATTGAATAAACAAAAAAGACTTGCATAAAAGACACTCATCCTTCTCCATCTGTAATATGTTCTGTCTGTGTTTCTCCAGGAGTAAAAGCACGAAGTCAAAACTACACATAATGGACATATACCTGCATTTATAAAAATGTTTACTTATTTTTGAGAGAGAGAGAGAGAGAGAGAGAAAGTGAAGGACAGAGAGAGGGAGACAGAGGATCCAAAGCAGACTCCACACTGACAGCAAAGAGCCAGATGTGGGGCTTGAACTCATGAACTGTGAGATCATGACCTGAGCCAAAGTCAAATGCTTAACTGACTGAGCCACCCAAGTGCCCTGATAATATATCTGCATTTTAAGCATTATCTACAACTACTTCTTTTATTCAATACAAAATATGTTGTCCTGACATATGACAACTATAGGTAAAATGACTGCCCAGAAGTGGTGCCCAAATAGTATGGGAGAATATTTAGAATGAAATGAAAACTTTTTACAAAAATTCCTTGCTACTTTAGGGCTGACGCATATACCTGAGTGTAGTTGAAGTTGATACACGAATTCACTTGTTCATGATGATTATGAAATGCCACCTACACTGTAAAAGTGGAAAATGAAGATAAGGTTCTGAGAAAGTTTACAATCATCTATTCTTAGAAAATAACATAGAAAAGTGACAAACATTATTTCTGTTGTAGAAAAGTTGCAAGTAAGATACAAATTCTCTACGGTGGTTACGTATTTTACCAAATCTTCGTTTCTGTTACTGGTGCTAAAATTAGAAGACGAGCAGATGGCATATTAAAAATAATTCCATTAACCACATCTCAGAAACTGCACAAAAATTCCTGTGTTCGAAATCATATTGAGAAGTAACTGGCAGCAAGCATAAATTATAGGCTTCCCCAATTCCCAAATTAGTGACTAAAATTGAGTAAGGAATCAAAAAGAAAACACCATATTTTCCTGGCTGTTTTTTTTTTTTTTTCCTTCTCATGAGTTTCCGTTCCTGTCTTTTTGAGAAGAAAAATAGCGCAATATTAAAAAAATACATCGTGACCAAGTGGGGTTTATCCGAAGAATGAAAAACTTTGAACATCTGAAAATCAAATAATGTAACTCATCATAGTAGTAGATTAAAAAAGAAAAAAACATACGTTCACCTCAATAGATACTATAAAAGCATTTGACAAAATCCAACATCCATTCCCTATGACAACTCTCAGTCAATGAGGAATTTAAGGGAAGTTTCCCAGCCCGATAAAGCTCATCTGTGAAAAACCCACAGTAAACATCATACTTAATGATGAAAGATTTAATGCTTTCTTCCTAAAACCAAGAACAAGACAAGGATGTCTGTTTTCACCCTTCCTGTTCATTACTGTTTTGAAAGTTTTAGTCATGAAAATAGAGGAAGGAAAAGAAAAGACAGATTGAAAAGCAAAGGTAAAATTGTCTGAATTCGCAGACGGCACGATTACGGAGACTGACGGAATCTATAAAGGTGCTACTAGAATAAGTGAATTTACTAAGGTTGCAGAATATAAGTTTAATATATAAAAATCCATTATATTTCTATATCTTAGCAATGATCAATGTGAAATGCAATATTATAAGAGCACACAAATATGGAATATTTAGTAAATAAATGTGATAAAATGGATGCAAATATGTGAATCAAAAATTATAACATTTTTATAAAATTTTTTTTATAAAAATTATAAAATTCCTTAGAGAATTTAAAGAAGATCCAATAATACATGGAGATATATTACCTTGTTCATGTGTTGGAATACCCCATATTGCCAAGCTGCCAACTCTCCTTAAGTTGATTTATAAATTCAACATAATCCCAATCAAAATCTCAGTATTTTTTTTTTTTTGGATAGAAATTGCCAAGAAGATTCTACAGTCTATATGGAAATTCATTGTCTTAAAATAACCAAAGCACATTTAAAAAGTAAGAACGAAGTTGGAGGACTAATACTACCTGATTTCAAGACTTACTATAAAGCTACGTTAACTAATACAGTGTGGCATTGGTATAAAGATGGGCATATAGATCAATGGAACAGAGAGAGTCCAGAAATAAACACACATGTATATGGATAACTACTTTTTGACAAAGGTACAAAGGCAATTTAGTGGGGAAATGATCATCTTGTAAATAAGCTGTGCTACAGCAACTGGATATCTATATGCAAAAAAGAACTTGGATCCGTACCTTGCACCATATACAAATACCAACTCAACATAGATCATAGACTTAACGTGTGACCTAAAATTATAAAACTTGTAGGCAAAACCAGAAAATTTTGGGGTTCCAATCTATATAAAATTCTAGAAAGTGAATTCTGGTCTATTGTGACAGAAAGCACATCAGTGTCTGCTCGAAGAGGAACAACAGAAAGGGATGTCTAGGAGATTATATAGATACGTAAAGGTATAGGAGGGCAGATAGATAATAGATAGATGGATGGATAGATAGATAGATAGATAGATAGATAGATAGATAGATAGATAATAGTCCAGTTTCAGTCAAGAGAGGGAAATAACACAGTAAGTCAAACAAAGAAAGTTTAATGCACCACATTATTAAGCATACCAGGAGACTGGAGTGACCAGAGATGGCTAGTAAGAGGTAAAGAGAACCCTACAGGAATAGCAGATACAAGGAGCAATTATCACCCTGTATGGCTAAGATCGAGTATCTGGGGACAGCTCCACTGCCACCTCCCCTCCTCCTAACGTCGAGATACAGCTGGCTCCCTGGGTAAAAAGAGAGCTGCTGTGGTGTGGCCCGATGCAACTTGACTGAGATCTATGTCCTGGGGTGCCTGGGGAGCTGTCCACGGGCAATGTGTCTTACTGGAGGCACTCAGCTAAGAACATGCCCACGGGAGTGCTGGGGGAAGCTTCTGACCACCCGGTGAAGCTGGCTGCTGGGCACTGCAGGAGCCCAGCCTGGTGCGTAGACTGGAATCCAGGAGCAACCCTCCCCTTTCCTCCTGTGATAGCTCGCCAGCACCGTCTACTGACAAGGCTAAATGCGGTGCCAGCTGCGAAAATGGCCCAGGTTCCTTTTCATGGAGCAGGCAAAAGAGACGCATTTGGAGCTGACAGTTAAATCCATAAGGGCACAAAGGGGTTGTAAAGAAGCATGAGGAAATTTTTTTGGGGGGGAGGTGATAGATACGTTCATTTTCTTGATTGTGGTGATGGTTTCACAGCTACAAACATACGTCAAAACTAATCAAACTGTACATTAAACTATGTGCAGTTCTTTGTATGTTGATGAGACATCAATAAAGCTATTACAGAAAATGTATACAGCATTTCTCTATTTCTCTCCCGAAAGAACCTTTGCATCTGTTAGAAGTTTAGGTGGAAGGTGTTTATATGTATGTATGTTTTTTTTTGTTCTTGGCTTTTTTTTTTTTTTTTTTTTTTTTTACCACGAGACAGAATTGCTGACTATTAAGGGCCCCTTGCTTCACTCAGAGTGAAATTCTCTGCAGGCTTTACCTCTGACTTGAGTTCAGGAGCCAACTTGGACTGAGGAAACTCACCTCCCCTTGCCTGTCCAGTGGGGCCAGGGATTAAATAAGTCTCCTCTGCAAAACTTCAGGGCCAGCCTTAACTGAGATTTGGTTCTCATGAGCACAGCCTCTGCCCCCAATCCCTCCTGAGCCAGGTCTCACTTCCTGGCTTGAATGGGTATCCCTGGACCCATGAAGCCCCACCCTCTCTTGGAGGACAGTGTCCACGGTTGTTGCTCATTTAGAGATTTAGACAACACACTGGGTTACATACAGTCTTAGAACATACTGCTGCCCTTCCCCTCACTCCCTGTCTCCTGTATGGTAAAAAGCAATTCTGCATTAACATAATTTCATTTAGTGACTACTATATGCAGGTATTGTGTTCGTTGTCAGGGCTAACACAATGAACAATACAAATATAGTCTTTGCTGTGCTGGACCTTACATTTTAGTAGAAACTGTAGAACGCATTAGCAGACATCTCTCTCTTTTTTTTTTTTTTTTTTTTTTTTTAAATTTTTTTTTTAACGTTTTTATTTATTTTTGAGACAGAGAGAGAGACAGAGCATGAATTGGGGAGGGGCAGAGAGAGAGGGAGACAGAATCGGAAGCAGGCTCCAGGCTCTGAGCCATCAGCCCAGAGCCCGACGCGGGGCTTGAACTCGCGGACCGCGAGATCGTGACCTGAGCTGAAGTCCGACGCTCAACCGACCGAGCCACCCAGGCGCCCCCAGACATCTCTCTCTTGACATGCCATTCCTCAAACTGGGATTATTGTAAGCTTCTTTTTTTTTTTAATTTTTTTTTTCAACGTTTTTTATTTATTTTTGGGACAGAGAGAGACAGAGCATGAACGGGGGAGGGGCAGAGAGAGAGGGAGACACAGAATCCGAAACAGGCTCCAGGCTCCGAGCCATCAGCCCAGAGCCTGACGCGGGGCTCGAACTCACGGACCGTGAGATCATGACCTGGTTGAAGTCGGACACCTAACCGACTGCGCCACCCAGGCGCCCCTAAGCTTCTTAAAGGCAGGGACTCAGAAATGATGAGTGATGGCATTTACATTTATACCACCTACATACAGAATATTCGACTTTTTGGATGGCCTCTTGCGAGATGGCTGCTTTCTGAGGAGCTGGGTTGTTTTCTCCTTAGTCTACCTTACCTTATCCTGTCTAAAAGCACTTAAAATTGTTTGAAATAGACAACTGTGGCCCAGAGTCTATACCTTGTTTTATTTCCCTGCCACTATAACCACAGCCATCACGGAATGAATCTCAAGTTAGTGGCTGGGGGGCGCGGGGGGGGGGGGCTGCGGTGCAGTGGGGAGTTGAGTTGTGCAATCTAAATCAAAAAATAAAACATGCTTTTGAGCTTGACACGGTGCCTGGGGCTGGGATGGTTTGATTTGTCTTCACAGACGTTACGCTGTTAAATGCTAAAACTGGTCAACAGAGACCATTTGACTGGAGAACAGGCGTACTCACCCCAGGCCAAAAGCAAGTCTGGGAGGAGTCGTGTGTGGGTCTTACAGTCAAAGAAGTCTCTGTGGGAAAGCTGGGCTTCGCGAGATGTTCAGAAAATTAAAAAGTTGAAAGAAGGTAGGATGGATGTGAGCGTGTGGACGAATGCGTGATGTGGGATGAGACATGTGAGGCTATTAGAGGTGTCAGAGAAATAATCAGATGAATTTTTTTAACACTGCAACTTGTATTTGCATATTCCATAATGTTGTGGCATGTGTTATTTTAGTAGCATTCAAAAGATGTAGTTTCTAGTGAAAACAGCCGTTTGTTTCTAAATCCTCTGCAAAAGGCATAAGGCAAATCCTTATTTTCTAATAAAATTGTTGTAATCATTACACTTCATTAAGTATTGACCTCAGAACACATAATGTGCCGTTCCATTTATTCTCTAATTTTATTCAGTAGCTTTTTCCTCCAACTCATATTCACCTCCAAATTATAGAGAACATACACATCTGGCCTCTCGTATTCAGCAAGCTGTCATTCTGTACTGCCTGGGAAAAAAGTATATGCATAGACCTGGAGGAAATTAATGATATTTTAATAATGTGACACGGAAACCATGCACTCCACAGACAATCTTGTACTGGTTTCAGTAGAGCAGAACTAATTCAGTGCTTTCTGGGCATAGTACAGGAGAGAGAAATCTTTCAATGAACACTGCAATGAGATGACCCATATTTGTATTGCAAAATAAAGCATGAAACAGTTTGAAGTTCAAAATAGAAACATCCTTAGCAATTTAGACACAAAATGTTCCCTAGGTACCACAGAAGGCATCCTGAATAACTCTGCCACCCTTTAGTGGAAGCAGTTACACGTCATTTTCTGAGCCATTTACTAGTCCCCGAATAGAATGGCTCTCCTTCTCACACAGAGCACCGCTCTTCTGGTCTCTGCTTCCCTGGGTGACAAATCCCTCTCCGTAGGCACGGCTCACCCTGCCCCCTCCCAGCTGAGGCTGGAAGAGGGGCCTTCTCCTGACAGGTCCAGAGGCCAGGGACAGGATGCGAAACGAGGTTTACTTTTCAAAATGGATAAATGGCAGTTATTCCTTTTAAAAATAAACACCCTGGAACCTTACTGTCTCCTTGGGTCCGTACTAGGTACTTGACTTACTGAGAGCAAAATGACTCGTGATTAGTTTGTTTGGGTCCTTCAGTTTCAAAACTCATAAACTTTGCCATTTCCAATAACCGTAAGTCTCTGAAACCCCATTTTTTAAAAAAAAATTTTTTTTTTCAACGTTTATTTATTTTTGGGACAGAGAGAGACAGAACATGAACGGGGGAGGGGCAGAGAGAGAGGGAGACACAGAATCAGAAACAGGCTCCAGGCTCTGAGCCATCAGCCCAGAGCCCGACGCGGGGCTCGAACTCACGGACCGCGAGATGGTGACCTGGCTGAAGTCGGACGCTTAACCGACTGCGCCACCCAGGCGCCCCTCTGAAACCCCATTTTTAAATCTGTTGCCCTCGGACCATCACTTTCTGTTCTTCCAGCTTACTGATTCCAGTTGTCTTCTCCAGAAATTTCCTGATCTCATTGAGATCCACCATATCTGGATATTACTAGTTTGTCCCCTTCTAAACATCCTTTTGAAACCCCCACTACTCTCCACTTACAGCTTGGATTTGATGGTTCAGCTCTATAACCACTCCTTGAAAACACTCTTAAATTTCTCACTCTCTTTCCTTCTCTTTGTCATATATCACCTATTGGCCGGCAAAACTCCAACCACTGTGTATGCTATGGACTGAATTGTGTCCCCTCCTAATTTGGTTGAAATATTAACCTCCAATGCAACTGTATTTGGAGATGGAGCTTACAAGGAGGTAACCGCAGTTAAATGAGGGCACAAGGGTGGGGCCCTGATCCCATTCAATTAGTGTCCTTATAAGAACAGACACAGAGAGAGCACTACTCCTAATCCCCACCACATAAGGATATAGCAAGAAGGCAGCCGTCTAGAAAGAGACAAGAGAGAGAAGCTAGAAAGAGAGTTTTCACCAGAAATTGACCATGCTGACACCCTGATCTCAGACTTCCAGCTTCCAGAATTATAAGAAAATAAATTGCTATTAAGACACCTAGTTTATGCTATTTTGTTATGGCAGTCAGAGCAGACAGATACAGTGTTAGGCAGAACAATGGTTCCACAAAGATGCCCACAGTGTAATCCCTGAAAGTGTGAATATGCTAAACATATGGCAAAGGGGAACTAAAGTTGCAGACATGATTAATGTTGCTAATTAGTGAGCCTTGAGATGGAAAGATTATCTTGCATTATCTGAGTGGGGCCCAGGTAATCACACTGGAGGCACAAGAAGGAGAAGCAGAGGGCTAGGAGCATGAGAAGGACTCAGCCACTTATCGCTGGCTTTGAAGACGGAAGGGAGCCATGAGACCGGAAATGCACTTGGCAAGCTGGAAAGGCAAAGGGATGGATTTTTCCCTAGGGTCTCCAGACGAAACGCAGCCCTACTGACATTTTGAACTTAGCCCAGTGAGACTCGTTTTTGAATTCTGACCTCTGGCAACTATGTGTTGTTTAAAGCCATTATGTTTGTGGTATGTTTTAGCAGCAATAGCAAACCAATACCCATGGTTAAATCCCACTATCTACTTAGAATCTGCCGGCACCCACAGAGAGCTGATTGTTGGAAAAATTACACAACCATGCTAACTGGCCTCACTGCAAATACGACTACATATCAAAAAGGACCTCTTGACATTTCCAGACAATCTGATCACACTTTCCTATAAATTCACTTTCTCTCCAAGATGATTACTTCACACCTTTTCTTTCATCACGCCTCCAACACTGTCTTTCCTCAACTTACGCCCCGTTTGTGCTTGTTTCTTCACAGAAAAAATAATTATAAATAGTTGAGAAACAGAGCATCTTCCCACCATTTCCTTAATCTGCTTCCATGGCTACATATATGTTCTGTCTTCCACATGTTATAGGGGATGAAGTAGAGTGTCCACAAGGCAATCGAAAGCCAGTCTCTTCTACTGAGTCCTGGGTTCCAACTTTCTTAACTTCTCAGGGGGCTCCCTACCGGTAGTAACACTCAATAACTCAGGCAAAACATGTAGAAGTCTTAATTCCACTTTCCCCCTCACACACCACATCCCGATGTGTAAGTAATTTCTGTATGCCCCGAGCCCCATGACTTCTCACATCCCTACTGAGGGGGCCTACTCTAGTTCCCCTCCACCCCTTGCCTGGACAGATGCACTAACCTCCCTGTCTTTGCTTCCCACTCTATAGACTTAGTGATTTTTCTAAAGACTAAATTGGACTATTTCCCCACTTATCATCCTCAAACGTCTCTCCACTACACCCAATAAAAAACCCAGAACCTACCTTGGGCTACAAAAATTTGGGTAATCACGGGGTGCCTGGGTGGCGCAGTCGGTTAAGCGTCCGACTTCAGCCAGGTCATGATCTCGCGGTCCGTGAGTTCGAGCCCCGCATCAGGCTCTGGGCTGATGGCTCGGAGCCTGGAGCCTGTTTCCGATTCTGTGTCTCCCTCTCTCTCTGCTCCTCCCCCGTTCATGCTCTGTCTCTCTCTGTCCCAAAAATAAATAAACGTTGAAAAAAAAATTAAAAAAAAAAAAAGAAAGAAAACAAAAATTTGGGTAATCAGACACCTGTGGACTTTCCCATATCATTTTTTACAACTCTTCTCTTCACTTACTGCAGTCATGCTGACATTCTTTCTTCTGTCCCTCAATGAAAACAAGCTTATTTCCACCTCAGGGCTCTTGCATTTGCTGTTTCTTCTGCTTGGAATAATCTTCCTCCACTTCATTGGACGCTGTCTTCTCCTCACTGATGCCTCGATTCAAAAGTCACCCTGTTCAGGAGGGCTTCATTGGCCCCATCCAAACAAACCTGAAGTTGTTCTGTCGCATCATACATAAGAAAACTCTTCATAGCATATATCAGTACCCAAACTCCTATTCATTCATTCATTCATTCATTCATTCATTCCTTCATTCCTTCATTCCTTCATTCTTTTATTCATTTATTGTCTGTGTGCTCGCATCAGAATGTATGCATTGCACATATTCTTTCAATGAATGTTTATGACTCTTATGTACTAAATTCCACTCCAGAGTTAACTTTGTTGAAGCAAAATTTGGGCAGGTCAAAGTCTTTGTCATGTGATCATTTTCTTGTCCTTAGAAGTTGTATGAACAGAGCATTCCTGTAACTCCTGCCAGTTCTGGCCAAAGTTGGCATCATTAGACATCAGGCTGGGCAGCTGCAGCACTCATTGACGTCTTGTTTCTATGTTGATTCTGTGACAGGATTATTGTCAAGTATTTCAAATGAAAGCTTATACCTAACTAAGAGCATCTGCATTTTAATTTTTGTTCTGCCATTGCAGTGGTAAGTACTGGGCTGTCTCTGTTTTTGTTGCTCATGCACTGATTTGGCTTCTCAGATTAGAACAGAATATAATCTAGGGGCACCTGGGTGGCCCAGTCGGTTGAGCGTCTGACTTCGGTCAGGTCATGATCTCACAGCCCGTGAGTTCAAGTCCCGTGTCGGGCTCTATGCTGACAGTTCAGAGCCTCGAGCCTGCTTCAGATTCTGTGCCTCCCTCTCTCTCTGCCCCTCCCCGCTCATGCTCTCTCTCTGTTGAAAATAAATAAATATTAAAAAAAAAAAAGAACAGAATAATCTTGTTGGTAGAATCAATTTACAGTTCTTTAAATCATTATAGAACCAAGTATGGACTAGATTCTCTATCAATAGTTTGATTCGTTGGTGGGTTTTCAATGTAGTCAGGAAAACCGCTTGCCTTACTGGGGCTTTCCTTTCCTCCACACCTAACAACAAATCCATATTTTACTTCATTCATCGTACTGCTATTCTTAAGTATTAGTCATGAGCCCCGGAATAATCATTCCTATTTGTGACTTACGGAAAAGAAGGTTACTGATGTTTATTTGAGGGTAATGACAAAAACTCTTAATGGCTTTTCAACAAAGGCTTAGCTATTGAAAATCCAATGAGACCATGCAAAGGCTTAGCTCTTGAAGACCCAATGGGACTCCATAATAAAGTGATATCTCAAAGAATGGGGCGCAAAAGCTGGAATGCTGTGAGACTTCATTATGACTTTGGCATTATATAAAGTCACATATATTCACACTTAGAAAACTTTAAATCCTTTAAAATCTGACTATGTCCAGGTAATAAGATCATTTTGTTATTATACATGAATTTTTCTGATTGTTACAATATTCATACTTTGATTTTTCTTCTTTTTGACTAAATTAATCATAGAATAATATATAAAAGAATGGTAAATATTATTAAGGAGATGACAAAAAGCTTTAAAGGAAAAGCAGAAGTTAAAAGTACAACAGATCGTTGTTTTTTAAAAAAATTCTATTGACCATTTTTTTTTTGCTGTAACTTAGACTCAGCCATAGACAAATATAGCCTTTTTTTGTGTGTTAAAATGAACACACAAACAACAAAAACAACAACAAAAAAATAGAAACAGATTCATAAATAAAGAAAACAAACTAGTGGTTGCCAGTGGACGGGGATTGCTGATGGAGGGGAGAGGAAAAGTAGGTGAAGGGGATTAAGAGGTACAAACTTTCAGTTACAAAGCAAATAAGTGATGTGATGAAAAGCACAGCATAGGAAATACAGTCAATAATATTATAATGACACTGTATGGTGACAGATGGTAACTAGACTTACTGCGGTCAGCATTTCATGATGTATATGATTGTTGAATCACTATATACAATATTGTATACCTAAAACGGACATATTATACGTCACCTATGCTTCAATTGAAAAGGTTATATGAAGGCAAAGGCCATGTATTCATTCAGCAAATCATCTTTGCTATTATCCTTGTAAGCTTTATAAATGCAAGGACATTGTTGACATGGTTCAGTATTGTTTCTGCAATTAGCCACAGTGCCTGTCCCAAAGTCAAACGCATAAATGCTATATATAATATGAAATCTCAATTATTACCCATTGACAAACTATGAAGTTCAACCACGTGTATGAAGGTACATTTTAATTTTTATGCTTTCCCAAATATTTCTCCCTTGCACGAAAAATATATGAAAATAACACACGAACACTAGAGTGGTTAAAGAGTGTATTTATTTCCCTGAAGACAATTTATTTGAAATCCTGATTTTCCAAATAGACTGGAAAAGTCGCTTATGGACACATTCAGAACAAGGAGCAGTGACGTTTATTTGACGATGGGGATGAAGTGTGCGCAGCAAGTATGTGTAACACGAACCTGGCAGTCTTAGAACCGCTTGGTTGAATCCCACTATTCTCTTAAAAAGCTTAACAAAGGCTTAATAGTTGGGTCCAGTTCTGCTGTTAAGAAAAGAGTAATGTCATATATCCGTCCTAGCGTTAGAGCAATGATACGACATTAACCTCTTACAGAAGAGGTAACCACTGACTCTAAAACCCTATTTTTTCCCTTATACCTCAATCCCTCTACAAATGCAAAAAGCCTAGTGTAACTAGCTGTGATCTTTCCCCACGTTGTTTCAGAGTTCAGAGAGATGCTAAATAAAATCAGAAGTTGAACTATTTGAAGGAAGTTGTCTCTCCTTTTATTTTGTGTTGGAAATTCTGTTCAGCATTGAAGCAGGCTTCTGTGATTGAAGGTGGTAAATGATAGATAGGGTTCAATAGAGCTCTGTGGTGAAGGGTGAGTATTTTAGTGTGCCCGTGACCTGATCCAAAGGCTATTTCTAGCAGTTTGTCATCTAGTACAGAGAAGGTTAGTGAGGTCATGCTGATATATGATCTTTTATGCTCTGAACTTATCACTGCAGTTGAGCTGGCCCTATAATTCTCATTAACATTGAGCAGTTATCTTTTGATACTAAAGAATAAAGTAAAACAATTGCTTTGCTTTATCCTCAAACTGTAATAGAAAGACAAGTCACAGCTTAAAGTTTAAAGTATGTAGTTACAAAAATTTAGAGAGTCTTTATTTTTACCCATAGAAGTAAAGATAGCCCTGGCATTCTCAGAAGAAAACCAAATACGATCACATGGATGGGTCTGCTGGTGGGAAGTGTCTAAACGTTATCATCACCACGATAAATATTTAGTTCTAGTAGAGCATGAGATTACCTTAAAAATGTTCTAGCATCTCTGCACACATTCCAAAAGGAATAGAGTTCTCTAAAGAAAGAAAATACCGAAGGGATGGGTAGGCACTGTGGATGAGAGAGAAAACTGCCAGCCAAGGAATTAGAGAAGTTGAGTTCTAGCTTCTGATTTGCCCAAGTATGAGGTAAATGGCACGCAGGAAAGACCATAAGCTCTTTCCACCTGGTCATTTCTTGCTTGCATTTCATGAACCACCTCCTTGAATGTTTCTGAGTCAGCCGGCAGACCTATTACCAAGTCCCCAAATCCATCTCCCCCACAGATCTTTCTAATTTGGTCAGATTCATCAGTGGCTCCAAGAGCATTAAGAATAAAGTTTAAAAACTGCAGCAGGCTATTCCAGGTCTTTTAAGGTCCAACCCTTGCTTACCTCTTTGGCCCATCTCCCTCCACTTCCCAACTCCTTCCCATCCTCCCACCATTGCAGAGCCATTTAAGCTTCTGCTCTTAAAGCTAGAGCTCCATTTCCCCTACTGCCGACCCAGTAACTCTCACTTCAAGAGATTAAGTAAGTAATGGCTTAATTCACCTTAATGGCTGGCTTTTCTAAGTTTTCTTGACCTTTCCTTCTGGGTTTGGTGCCATCCTTTGTTCTATTCTAGCGCTTACTGTATTATAAGCATCCATTTACTTATCTGTTCTCCCCATCCCTCCACCCGTTAGGCTAAAACTTCTTGGCAAATGGTGGTAAATAAATGCATAACAAATGAGTAAAAATCAACTCTCCTTATTGCTATTATTTTTGGAGGGGGAAACTGGGGAATGGAGTTGAGTCGTTGGCTGATCCCATCATGAAGAAATAAGTCATCGGGGTGCCGGGGCGGGGGGCGCTGGCTCAGTCAGTCAAGATCTACGGTTTGTGGGTTTGAGCCCTGTGTTGGGCTTTGTGCTGACAGCTCGGAGCCTGGACCCTGCTTCAGATTCTGTATCTCCCTCTCTGTGCCCCTCCCCTGCTCACATTCCATTTCTCTCTCTGTCTCCCTCCCTCAAAAATAAATAAACATTAAAAAAAAAAAAAAAAGAAATCAACTCATCATTTTTACTGGGGATTAAAAATATCTCTCCCCATTCTGGCTGAATGTTCTGGTGGAAAAAAACTTACTAGTTAACTAAATTAATTTTATCTCATTAGAATACTAAAATTAGTCTTGAAGAAATGCTTAGCTCCTTTTACTTCCTAAGCAAAAGAATGCTAAATTTGGATTCGAATGATTAGTCCCTTTCCATTTGTTTCCTTAATCAGTTCCCTCCTTTCCTAATGTTGGTTCCAGCTGATCATGGTTTAAAGCTGGATTGTCACCTGTCTCTGCCAGAAAACACAGAGGCGGCCCAGAACAATGGAACAAAAAATCAGAATCAGAATCAGAAAAATCTAATATTGAGTTTGTCATTTCTTACTGTGGTGGCTTTGGCCACACACTGAATCCTTTACGTCTCTATGTCCTCTTCTGTAAATAAGGATGATGCCCACCTTACAGAGTAACTAACAGTAAGTCTCCAATAAGATCGTATGTGCTGTGAATGCACTTTGCAAACACTTAAAAGCAAACAGATATGTCATTACTCCAACTCTAAACCCAAAGCATCAGTATCATTTATAACCAGCTCTCCAATCCAACTCTTTTCCTAGAGTTACTATGCCAGGCAAAAAATAAATAAATTAAATTTAATTTAAAAAAAAAGGGACTAATTTGAGTTTGATCTCTTCTGCCAAGTGGTTAGGACAGAAACCAGAAAAATGCCTAAAGAAAGGAGGAAGATCAGTACATCAAACAGCCCAGATACAATCCACAACATAGATAAATGACCCTGCCTAATTGGGGAATTCAGAACAGACATCTCTGTCCTATAGAAATACCCCTTGCCTCAGACATTCCTCTCTCTGGCCAGACATCCTCCTCGAGGAGGGGCACTGTACAGAATCCAGAGCGCATCAAATGTCTACAGTGTCTCATATTCTGAAAATGCCTTTGCTCTTAATTCTGTACATTATGCCTCGGAAGGACCGAGAGAAGTATGTTAATATTATCCTTGGGCCAGAAAAGGAAGACAGCTAGCAACTAAGTGATTTGCTTCAGGTTTCAGAGGGAATTAAAACGGATATGTCAACATTCACAGGGCCTTCTCTCTGTGGCAAGGGGGATTCCTTTATTCTTGTAGTTGTGGGTTTTTGGTACTATGACCAGATTTACCAATCTTTAAGCAGGTGATTTGGAGGTACCAGTGAGGGTTTGATGGAGCTAGTATACAATTCTTACTGGCTTGGCCATTCCCACATGTAGGAGGCAGGCACAATTTTCAGTGGAAAAATGATGTACAGAAAGAAGTTGATCTATAGTTAGGCAGGAAATACAAGGAAGAAAAGGACAGCAACTCTGTATTTTGTCTTAAGTGTTTGATATTCTCTCTTGGAGATTCGTGATTCTCAAACTATCGATTCTTAAGGATGAGAATTAATTATATGACAAACAGCCTGTATATAATAAAACAATTCAATGGGGCTATTACCATTATTTACCATTGTCTTCACTACTGGTTTCCATTTTTCTTTTTTTTTTTTAATTTTTTTTTCTTAATTTTTTATTTATTTTTGAGACAGAGAGAGACAGAGCATGAGCAGGGAAGGGGCGGAGAGAGAGGGAGACACAGAATCGGAAGCAGGCTCCAGGCTCTGAGCCATCAGCCCAGAGCCCGACGCGGGGCTTGAACTCACAGACTGTGAGATCATGACCTGAGCCGAAGTCGGACGCTCAACCGACTGAGCCACCCAGGCACCCTTCCATTTTTCTATTCAAAGAAAAATTTCCATTCCGGTGAATAAATCAAGTGAACTTGAGATTTTAAAATGTGGAAGTAAATATGAGCTCCCACGGGTGGAAGAGGACTCACAATCAGAATGAATTGGTAGAGAGTTGTATGTCTCAGGCATTAATCTCTTCAGCAGTTATTTCTGTTTTTGTCTTGTAGACAGGTGGTAGAAGGGTACTGCCCCATCTGCTTTTAAGACAGGCACGGTATAGGGCTATAGGGCTCGCTCAGGCTATTGAAATATGAGCATAAATGACACGTGAAAGCTCTAAGGATTTGTGTGATATACGCCATAGGTCTTTTCCCTTCTGCCATACTGCCTAGTGTTTGACTACGTTCCAGATAGTAGCTGGTCTCTTTGTCTGAGACCTAAACTGAGGTCTAAACTGAGGCCAAATGGAACAGAGGAGCACCCGACCCCGATTTGTGGGTCGTTTGTAATCAAAAGATAATTGATACCGTCATGACTGATAACAGTTGACCTTATTCAAAAGGAATGGATATACTAAGGGATAAGAGTTTAGCAGAGCATAGGCAAAGGCATACAATGAATGGATACTCACAAACCTAAGGGGAAAGGTGGAAGGCAAAGTGTCTGAGGGAAGATAAACAGAGCAGCAGAGAAGTGACTTCATGGGGATGGGATCAGCCAAATCCTTTCCTAACACAGACGGTGAAACCGGGATGGTGGTCGGACCACCACCGGGAGACTTTAACCACTTGATCTATGTCAGAACCGTGGTTCTGACAAAAAAAGGCAGAATCTGATAGATTCTTGACTTACCCAGAAAATAAAGTGATCTTTCAAAAGCAACACTGTGGGATTTTCAAAAGCTGAGGAGGCAGTCAGGGGAATTGCAAATTGGCATTAAATTGGCTCAGTAAAGAGCTACTTAATGTTAAGGAAGTAACGAAAACCATGGGAGATTACATAGCAACCCAGATAGGGAACACTGGACATAAAAAGTACTCCAGCTTATTAGAGAAGTGAATCTTAAAGATTCAGAAAAAAGATACTAATGATACTAAAATCATAATATTTAAAAGGGATTGGAAAACTGACAAGATCTAGGATATTACATTATGATGAGGTCACAAATAATCCTAGTGAGGAACCCTCAGTCCTTGGAGGATACGATACTGCTCCATTAACTTAGCCAACAAATGTTTACTGAGTGACTACTAGGAATTAGAAATTGTGCTAAAATGTTGGGGGACCAAAGAGGATACAGTTCCTGCCCTCAAGGAGCTTGCAGTAGAGTCAAATAAACAGACAATAAACCAACAAGCCCCCAGCTAGCATTGATTAAATACCTAGTATTTGTTAGTGAGGTTGAATTGGCTTTTACGTAATTTTTCCCCTGATTTTTACAAGCTTGCTGTGTAGGTGAAGGTCTTGTTGAAACTCAGAGAGATGGAGTAATCGAGTCTTACATTCATACAATAATAGCCAAACTGGGACTTGAAATCAATTTTCTGTGATTTCAATATCTGTATTCTTTCAAACATACGCTGATGCCTTTCACGTCTAACTTTAAGATTATGCGATTTTGGGGGGCGCCTGAGTGGCTCAGTCGGTGAAGAATCTGATTTCGGCTCAGGTCATGATCTCACGGCTCGTGAGTTCGAGCCCCATGTCGGGCTTTGCGCTGACAGCTCAGAGCCCGGAGTCTGCTTCAGATTCTGTGTCTCCCTCTCTCTCTCTGCCCCTCCCCTGCTCATGCTCTTTCTCTCTCTCAAAAATAAATAAACGTTAAAAAAATAATAACAGCCATGCTATTAACATACCTCACAAAATTAACAATAAACGGGGAGACTGCTTCAGATTGTGTCTTTCTCTCTCTCTGCTCCCCCCCACCTTGCTCATGCTCTCTGTCTCAAAAATAAACAAATATTAAAAAAAATTTTTAAAGATTATGTGATTATTTAAAGTAGTTTTGAAATGTTAGTGTGCCTGTGTGAGGGTGTGTGCTTTAAACGGACAATGGGCTTATCAAAAAGAAAAAAAATTATCTTTTTATGTAATTACATTTTGGTTATTTTTTTTTCAGTTCAAGAAACTCCAGGGACAGAGGCACCTGGGTGGCTTAGTCAGTTAAGCCTCTGGCCCTTGATTTTGGCTCAGGTTGTGATCAGGTCCATGAGTTTGAGCCCCGCCTTGGGCTCTGCACTGACAGCCTGCTTGGGATTGTTTCCCTCCCCTCTTTCTCTGCCCTTACCTTGCTTGCATGCTCTTGCTCTCTCATTCTCTCTCTCTTTCAAAAGAAGTAAACTTAAAAAAAAAAAAAAAACTTAAAAAAAACCCCAAAAGTCCAAGGACATTAATGATTTATAAGCTATATTTTGAGAATCTTTCTAGTCAGTCATATGCAAAATGCTAAGTTGGTTTTCAGCAAAGAGTCTAGAAATCATATTTAACACAGCAAAAAAGATAGTCTTAGATAAAATAATAAAATCTCTAAAAAGATAAGCAGTGATCAAACTGTTTTTACAAATTTATAGCTGGAGGTTGTAATTTTCTTCTATGACCGATTAGTTCTTTTTCTTTGAGATCGAATCCTCAGAATTAAAAAGGGAGGCCTTAATATATGTGTGTGTGTGTGTGTGTGTGTGTGTGTGTGTGTGTATACATATGTATATATGTGTATATATACATATATATATATATATATATATATATATATATATATATATGTTTTCTTTTTTTCCAGAAGTCCCAGTACCACACACCCATCATTGGAGGAAAACTTGGCATCAGAAACTACTCACCATTTAGTACAAGCCAAACGGCTAAATTGATTTTAGCATTCTGGAAGAAAAATTGCACCTTTGGTGCTGAATTGCTTCCCTATGAGTGTTGAGCCAAATATTAATGTATATTTGAAAGGAAACAAAAAGCGTTCAAACTCTAATGTACCTCAGGCTTATAAATTGGAATTCAGTCACTTTAAATTAAGTTGGGTTTCTTGAAGCAAAACTACTCTCATTATTTTTCTATTACTGCTCTGACCAACAGTTTATATGCCACATAACAACGTTCTAAGTTCTCCAGATATAATGGAAATGGAAACATCTATTCTGGAGGCTTCTCTGGTAACGCTCACTCGAGAGAACACAGACACGCACTACAGTGTCAGGCTATTTCTTAGGACTTGTAAAGACATATGACATTCCATTCAGATGCCTTTCTGTAATCAAGGACAAACTGACCGCTTGTTGAGTTTTTAAAAATTTTTGCTGCTCTTTTTATTTTTTTTTATTGTTAAAAAAATTTTTTTTTTAACGTTTATTTATTTTTGAGACAGAGAGAGACAGAGCATGAACGGGGGAGGGGCAGAGAGAGAGGGAGACACAGAACCTGAAACAGGCTCCAGGCTCCGAGCCATCAGCCCAGAGCCCGACGCGGGGCTCGAACTCACGGAACGTGAGATCGTGACCTGAGCTGAAGTTGGATGCTTAACCCGCTGAGCCACCCAGGCGCCCCTTGCTGCTCTTTTTAAAGTTTTAAAAGTAATATACGTTCATTGTATAAAAATTAAGAATTACATAAATGTAATCCAGTTACTGAACAAACACCACTAGAAATACATTGGCCTATATCTTTCTAAACTCTTTGCTTTGTAAATGAATTACGTTTTTTTTTTTTATAAAAAAATACAATACTAGTTATGACCTTATTTTTTCATTTACATGTTTATTTATTTATTTTTGAGAGAGAGAGAGAGAGCACATGAGTAGGGAGGGGCGGGTGGGGGGTGGGAAGAGAATCCCAAGCAGACTCTGTGAAGTCAGTAGAAAGCCTGACAAAGGACTCAAACTCACAAACTCTAAGATCACGACGTGGGCCGAAATCAAGGGTTAGACACTTAATCGACTGAGCCACCCAGGTGTCCCACCTTATGTTTTCATTTAATAACATGGTAAAAGAATACATAAATCGTTTTACATAGTTTCATAGTATTAGTGCATAATTGTCCCATGTTTTCTTGAACGCACCCCTGTAACTGAATACTAAACTTGTCTCTGGTATTGAGTTATTATAATATCATTCCTTAATGATACTTGTCACAGTCTTTGGAAACAAACTGAATGTCTATTTTTTTAAAGTTGTTATTATTGGGGTGCCTGGGAGGCTCAGTCGGTTGGGCATCTGCCTTTAGCTCAGGTCATGATCTTGCAGTCTGTAAGTTTGAGCCCCACGTCGGGCTCTGTGCTGACAGCTCGGAGCCTGGAACCTGCTTTGGATTCTGTGTCTCCTTCTCTCTCTGCCCCTCCCGCACTCACGCTCTTTCTCAAAAATAAACATTAAAAAAAAATAAAAAATAAAGTTGTTATTATTTATTTATCTGTACATTTGTTTATGTTTAGCGTATGTTAAAAACAGCACTTTGGAGGTGGGAATACGGTTATGGATGATGACTTACGGTTGATAAGTTAGTGACAGATCTTAGCTCCAACAATTTATCCTACCTTCTTCCTACTGCAAGTCCTGTCCCAGGCCCAACCCGGGAGCTCGATGCCAGGGCTTGCTTCCTTTTCTGTCCTTGCTTCCCCTCTTAATGAGACCGTTCTTCCTTGGCCCAGCCCAAACACCAATCCCTGCCCCTGACGTTGAGTGTGGTTTGGGTAATGCTGAAAGGCCCAGCTGGGATCCTCTGCTTAGCCAGCCTTGCTACTGACCATTTCCAGAATGTCTGACGAGCCCTCAGAGTCATGCCTTGACTGCCTGGATCCCTCAGGAGTCACCTTGGCAGGGTCCATGACATCCTTTGAGGCTGTGCTTAAACATTTCGCCATTTTACATAAACGTTCTTTCTTTCATCCATTGCACAATTCAGTGAGTCCCTACTTTTTGGAAGATCGTCTGGGTCTGGGGATATTCTTCATGGAGTGGGTCTATGTTTCAAAAGTTCTGAGGAATTATGAGAAGAGAGGGAGAGAGGGAGAGAGAGGGAGAGAGACACAGAGCAAGCCCATTAATTGCACCCCATTGGAAAATCTCTGCAATTCATCTTCCTCTTCAATAGGGGGGTAGATCATGTCTAGTTGGGAATGATTGTGACATCAGGTATTTCTAGTATCTTTAGCCCTATCCGCTTTATTTCTATGGTTTTCCCTTTTAAACTCATGACAATCCTTGTTAACATAAGCTTGGAAGAAAATAAATCATGTAGGATATTTAAACCACACTTCTGCTAACATATGTTGCAAATATATTACCATCATATGCAGCCAACTGGGCCTCCACCACCTACACATCCCCTACCTTTGGAGGAGCATGTGGCCAACACTAAAGTGTGGGGCACAGAAGCTAAGACACAGGGATGACTCATGGATCATATTATCATCATTTACATGAGATTATAACATTTGGTCCATCAAACTCCCAATCGGCAGATACTTATTTTTAGAAATTGAATCATTAAGCAGGTGAAAACAACTTTTTCCCATTTCAGCATCAAGTGTGTACAGTGTTTTTAAAAACACTGTCTAGGCTCGCAACTGTAAATTGAAAGGGATCTCAGAAATATTCTAGGCCAAGACTTTCATTGTGGAAATGAGGAAACTCAGCCAAGGCTAAATGGCTTGAGCTTACTTCCCTCATTTCAGAGTTTGGATATCCAACAGCAATTAAAAGTTTGTCTTTAAAAAGTGAAGAGAGCAAGATCTATACCCAAGAGAAAAATTCTTCAAAACGTGTCAAGGAAATGAAAATAAAGATTAATTAATAGTTGTCCAATTAAATTAAATCCAAATTCTTCAGCTTGACAGTCAAGGTCCATTTCCTGTTTCTAACTAACACAGGTTCATCTCTCCAGCCAAGTCAATTTTTTTTTTTTAACACAATTAACATTTTACCACAAGCACATACATACATTATGGCATTCAGCGTGCTAATCCATGACCTTGACCTTCTTCAAACCTAGTTTAGAAATCCAGCCCTCATTTTCTCTAGACAAACGGGTCTTTCTCTTTGGCCGTGAATCCTTGGTTCACATGTACTCTGTAAGGGACACATTTACTTGCAAGTACAAAATGTTACTTTAGAAATGTAGTAACTCTTTGCATATGTTGACATTTGATTTCTCTGAATGCTTTGTTCCCCCTCCCAAATTTTTTTTACAACTTGCTAGAATGCACCAGGGAGAATGTGTTGCCGTGGTCTCGATTTCTTTTTCGGGCATTACGCAAGGATACCAGCTGCCTCCCTTCTCTTTACAAGGTCACCATCACATCCACTCTCTAAGGTAGAGGTCAAAGCTGGCCTTAACAGCTCCCTCCCACCAAGAGGAAGCTTGCTACAAATAGCTCCCTCCCCTGGCTTCACGTCACCTCCAGAAGGCTTTCTGAACTCCCCAGCTTTGATTTTCCAATTTCCAATTGCTGTCCCTGCTTTTTTTTGTCCACTTCTCCCTATGACTGAAATGGGCTTAATATTTCAGACTCCTGTTCTTCTTGGTGTTGCACAGCAGTTTTAGGGCTACTATCCCTTTTTGAATTGTATAGAACAGGACAGGACTGCCTCCAGCCTGGAGGGAAAGAGGAACCTGGGAATGCAGGTTACTCCAAAAATGCATGCTGGGCCAGGCTGTAAACCCTGGGGCTGAGTCAACAATTTCTTACTGTCCTTATTCTATAAGTGTTTCAACTAACCCCACCCACTTTCTGTGCCCACCCACATATGAGGCTAAAAGAATGGATAGGTTTTTTTTTTTTCCTATATGAGACTGATATTTTCATTTATGTAAACGAGTTTTGAAAATGTTTTGGCTCATACTTTTCCACTCCTATGGCTCAGTTGTCTGGTAAGCAAATCTGCCCAAGATTGTCCTTTTTAAAGAAGATCTAACGGTACTGGCCGATGAAAAATATACTCTGATAATGGCAAAAAAAAAAAAAAGCCCACAACAACAACACAAAGGATTTAATTTTGTCATCCTTCTTTCTTGGTACCTTTGAAACAATGTAATTGAAATGCCTCTCTTTCAGAAGACAAAGGAACCGTATTATTAACAATCAACTATCGATTTTCAGATTTACATTGTTTTGGGTCATTTAGTGTATTTCTCTCCAGCAACTTGCTTGATGGTGGTAAGTATGATGTTCTATAAAACAAGCAAGCAAGCAAGACGCAATATTTCAAAGCCTGGTCCATGGGGCGATTCTAGGTGTGGTGTAAGCAATTTGCTGGGGTGGCTGCTTTTGCTTGAAATTCCTTAAGAGAGGCAGCCAAGATATAGGTTTATTTATCTCTGATTGGCATTAAAGTCTGTCTGGGGAGGGGCGCCTGGGTGGCGCAGTCGGTTAAGCGTCCGACTTCAGCCAGGTCACCATCTCGCGGTCCGTGAGTTCGAGCCCGGCGTCGGGCTCTGGGCTGATGGCTCGGAGCCTGGAGCCTGTTTCCGATTCTGTGTCTCCCTCTCTCTCTGCCCCTCCCCCGTTCATGCTCTGTCTCTCTCTGTCCCAAAAATAAAATAAAAAACGTTGAAAAAAAAATTAAAGTCTGTCTGGGGAAAGTAAATAAAAGGTAATTGATTTTTCTCTGGAAGATATGATATTCCACTGAAATATGTAAAGTGGAATATGGCCAATAAATTAAATGATTTTATTTTTCTTTTTTAAAAAACAGAAGACTACTGAAGTTGAAGTATCTTTACAGAGAATTAGTATCTTAGCTTTTCTAGGATCATATATCAAGAACAATCTAACATATCCCTTTCAACTAAGAATAATACATACCCTCTGGAAGCTTCATGTTTTTCCGCAGAAATTCCCTTACCAATGCCTACAATTTTAAAGATGCATTCTAAAGTTCATTTAAAAATGTTTGAGCATTCTGAGAAAACTGGCTCTAAAATTCAGGGCCATCTTCTCAAAAATAGTTTTTAACATATAAACCTTGATTTTAGTTCAGCAGGAAAGATTCATGAAATTCTAGAAAGCCAGCTTTCTACCATTTCATGAAAGTTGTTCAATATTGAGCAAGATCAGAATCCACTCTATTTCTGGCATCATTGATATCAAAGATGATTCTCAAGAAATTGGTAAATTAGGTATAATTTTATTTCAGTATGGAGCCTTAGATCACATATTCCTGGGAAAGGGACTAACGCAATAAACGGCACACGTGGGACGTAAAGAGAACTCCTCCCCATTAATCGATTCCCAGGGAACCCAGAGAGTATTTAGTGGAAGCAAAACCAGAATGACTTTGCACCGTCTCAAATACGTCAACTTGATGATTAGCTGACTAGCCTTTCCTGCTGACTTCTTGTCAACACACGAGAGCCTAGTTGGTATTGTTTGACTGGCTCCAAAATGCAGAAATAGGCAAATTACCCAGGCTCTCCTTTGAAGTAAAATACATGTGGCATGGAAGCTGCCAGGTGTTGCCAGGAGGAACCAGGAAACAAAGCCCTCAGAGACCTCTCAGAAAAATACCTATAGGAGGCCATTAAAACAACACAGCTCTGAGGTCCAATTCTATCTAAGAAGCTTTAATCAAAGAGCAGCATGAATCTTATATTCTTGTTCTTTCTTCATCGCGATTAATATCATCAGTTCCTTAGGGCGCTCAGTAAGAAAGAACATTTCAAAAACACTCCCTGGATACATCAAGAAAAAAAGTGTCAAAAACACATTCTGCACAAGCAAAGAATTTAGTGTGGAGGGAGATGTTTAAAAAAAAAAAAAAAGAGCAACAAGAAAAGATAACAAAGGGGCCTTTATAAGTTTTTCATAGCAAAGGATTCCTAAGTAGTAACTCAAGCCAGCCCTAGACAAACTTTTGCAAGAAGTTCATCTCGACTCCTTTTTTCAGCCCCTTGACTCCAGGACTCCTCTCTTGCATCCCTGCTGGTTCAGTGCCTCATTAGAGGAAAGGCTTGGAAGAGGCAGTGAACTCTAGTGATTAAAGGTGCTGTCTACACAGCCATGCAGTCTTGGCATTAACAGGTTCCTCCAGTTACCTGCTGTGTAACAGTTTGTTCATCTGTACTATGGGGGTGAGCATATCGACCTCCCGAATTATTCTGAGAATGAAGCGAGGTATCCGATGAACACAGGATCCTAGCACAGAGTCAGGGATGTGGTCCACGTTGAATCAATGGCAGTTACTTTTATTATTGTGAACTGATTCTTACTGGGTGAACTGGATGTAAATGTAGCTCATCCCAGGGCATTTCATTTGCAAAGGCATTTCTAGAAGATTGCAGAACTCTTGGGACTCAAGGACGCCCATTTACTTGAGGAATTTCAGGCACCCCAATAGACCGATGGGTGAGTTAATTTTTGTCACAGAGCCTGCCTTGTGCCCCTCAGATAAATGCTCAGGCAGCTGTGAGCACTGAACCTAGATCAGAAGAATTAGGTTCAGAGGACAGTATTGCCACTTGACAGTTGTGTGACCTTGGGCACATCGTTCCTTTATCTTTCATGGCATTGGCTTTCTCTTTGATAAGGTGGGGATCATGATATATCACAGGGTTATTAAGAGGATTTCATGACACAAGGCATGAAAATTAGTGCTGTCGATGGTCAGTGCTAAACAACTGTAAATTACTACCACAGTCCAGTCCGTGCCTTTGCCCTGGGACATGCCCTAGGAGTAATAGAAATTTCCTACCGTTGAGACACATATAATAATCTGACTGGCTAAAGAAAAAAACAAAAAACCCACATATTCTAGCATTCATTTGGTTAGCATAATTTGAGAACCATCAAAATCACCTGCGGAAACAACTACAGACAGAAGCAAATGCAAATCCATGAATCTGAAAGCATTATGCTAAATGAAAGAAGCCAGGCACACAAGCGTGTACCTCCATGGAATAGCAAACTGTGACCCATACATGCAGTCGAATGTCATTTGCCTTAAAAAGAAGGAAATCGACACATGCTACAACGTGGATGAAACTTGAAGACATTATGGTAAGTGAAATAAGCCAGTCACAAAAGGACAAACATTGTAGAATTCCACTTGTATGAGTACCTAGGGTAGTCAAAGTCGTAGAGACAGAAGGTGAATGGTGGTTGCCAGGTACTAGAGAGAGGGCAAAATGGGGAGTTAGTGTTCAGTGGGTACAGAGTTTCAGCCTACAAGGCTCAATTTACGGAAAATTCTAGAACAGACCAACTTAATCCATCATGATAGAAAGCAGATGGTTGCAAAGGGCCAAGAGGTGACTTTCTGGAGCGAAGGAAATGTCCTGTATCTTCGTTCTGGCGGCAGATATAGGGCATGCATACATTTTCAGAACTCATCTACCTGGATACTTAACATGGATGCATTTAATTGTATGTAAATTTTACTTCGTGGTGATGGTTACTTTTGTGATGGTGACTGGGCTACAGTTCCCAGCTGTTGGCTCAAACAGTGTTAAGAAGCGTTAAGATGTTGCTGTGAGGTATTTTTTAGATGTGATTAACATTCAAGTCGGTAGACTCTGAGTAAAGCAGATGACCCAGTAATCTGGGTTTCATGCAATCAGTTGAAGGCCTTAAGAGAGAAGACTGGGGGCGCCTGGGTGGCGCAGTCGGTTGGCGTCCGACTTCAGCCAGGTCACGATCTCGCGGTCCGTGAGTTCGAGCCCCGCGTCGGGCTCTGGGCTGATGGCTCAGAGCCTGGAGCCTGTTTCCGATTCTGTGTCTCCCTCTCTCTCTGCCCCTCCCCCGTTCATGCTCTGTCTCTCTCTGTCCCAAAAATAAATAAACGTTGAAAAAAAATTTAAAGAGAGAAGACTGAGGCCCTCAGGAGACGAAGGCTTTCTGCCTCCAGACCTAACTTTTGACTCAAGGCAGCAGCATTGACTCTTGCTAGAATTTCCAGCCTGCTGGCCTACTCTGCAGATTTTAGCCTTCCCAGCCCCCACAGTTACGTGAGCCAGCTCCCTAAATTAAATCAATCTCTCTGTATCCTTCTCCTTGGTTCTGCGTCTCCGGAGAACCCTCACGAACGCACCCATAAAGATAGTTTTAAAAGCAAAAAAAAATCACCTCGGATTAACTATAAAGATAAAAATTCTCAAACTCCACCCTGGATTCACTGAATCAGAATCTCTAGGGGTAAGACCTGTGCCTTATATACGGAGTTTTAAAAAGCTCTCACAGGTAATTTGGATATGCACCTCTGGTTAAGTATTGGAAACGTTCTGCAATTACATCTAAATCTAACTTAATAATTGACATTTTAAGAATTTTTAAACCCATCACATTTTAGATGCGTGCCTTTTTATTATGTTTTTGAGTGTTTTATATAAATAATAAAATATTTTTAAAAGGAGGGAAGAATTGCCACCCTTCCCCCACCCCCACTCCACATTGGGTAGAGGAACACTGCACAGCTCTATGAATACTTTGAACACTGGTCATCATTCATCTCACAGAGAGGGATCGAGAGGACCTGTTATATGTGAGGCACTGTTGTAAGGCCTGCAGATCTGTGCAGAGATGAAAGAGCCAGACCAAATCCCTGCCCTCATGGAACTGAAGCTACAGCAGGGGGAGCCTTGAAGAGAAGTCAATTATACCCTCTATACAGGTCTTCATTAAAAAAAATAAAAACTTTCCTGGGCCGCCTGGGTGGCTCACTCGGTTAAGTGTCTGACTTCTGCTCAGGTCACGATCTCACGGTTCGTGGGTTTGAGCCCCGCGTTGGGCTCTGTGCTGACACCTCGGAGCCTGGAGCCTGCTTCGGATTCTGTGTCTCCCTCTCTCTCTGCCCCTCCCCTGCTCGTGCTCTCTCTCTCTTTCTCTCTCTCTCAAAAAATAAACAAGCATTAAAAATATTAGAAAAAAGTTAAAAATAAAAACTTCAACAGGCAACACATTGGACTGACAGTAGAGTAAAAAACAAGAAAGAGAAAACAAACCTGTCGATCTTACAACTTGTATTGTCATCATTTAGTTGAGAGTACTGAACCAAGATTAGCAGCACCCTGGAGTCATGAAGATAACTCGCTAAGAGTAAGAAGTACCGGAAAATAGAGTCAGCAATTAGCTCCAGTCCAGCGTGAATGCCAGCGAGTGAATCGGGCTCTTTACAGCTCGCCAGCATTGCTCTTTCAACTCCTAGCTGCTACAAATGTTAGGTAGTCACATGTGCTTTGCAGTGAAGAAAAACTGCAGCTAAGGTCTGGTCATTGCAGAAAAGGCTGCTGACAAATTCTTTTTTTTTCCTGTAATGGGCAGGGGTAAACTCCAGGAAAAGGAAAAGCCAAGCTTCTGGCTTGTTTCTATGTCCGTTCATCACACATTTATTAAGGAGAGATTGTAATAGTGTGTGCCTCGTAGATTTTGTGAGGGCAAATGAGAATGTAAATCCTGCAGCACAATGTCTGGTCGCAGCAAGCTCTCCGTAAATGCTAACTATCATCACTGGTATATTGCTCTTATTACTGGCCAGGCACCCCTCCAGGAGCTGGGGCTGCAAAGACAATTGAGACACGCCCCTGCAACAAGAATCGTACATCTATCAGAGGGAGGGATGCCAAACAAATGAAGCGTTCTAATTGCTATCCTAGGGTTCAGTGGTGTCGCTGAAAAGCAGTTCTCCGCAGGGGTGGGTAGGGAGGAGGGAGAATCAGGTGAGCCTTGCAGGAAGAGGTTTGGCCAGTGTTGGCTTTGGATGTAACTGGCAATTGCTCCAAGGCTGTTTCCAGAAGAAGAAGAAGAAAAAAAAAAAACTTTCTGCCATTTGTGTGAAAAGTGGTGATGACACTGATCATCAAAGTTTTGTATGAAACTCGTGTGTAAGGTCATCCTCACCGATGCTATTAAAGGCTCTTATTATTACATTTGATGTTAAGGCTGTGGTAAAATTAAAGCTGGGTGTAAAGGCTGTGATATTTTGAGAGAGAGAGGGGAGTCAGACGAGTTTGAACTGCAGGGAACATCAGAGATCACACAGTCAATGCTCTCATTGCACTAAAGAGAAAATCGAGGGGCACCCAGGGTAAAATGAAAACACAGACACGGGTTTGGTCTCAGTGGAACAAGGTATACAATGGGACACCTGCTTGCTCTGTCCTGCCCGCAGTACTAGCCACACTAGTCGCATGTGGCTACTTAGAAATAATGACGATCAAATAAAATTAAACATCCTGTTCCTCAGTTGAACTAAGTCCATTTCAAGTGCCCAATGTGACAAGTAAGCTCTCATGTCAAACAGCATCTATGAAGATGATTTTCCTCATCCTAAAACATTCTATTAGACACCACTGTGTTAGTTTCAGGCAGTGAGAGAGAAAAGCAACGTTTCGTCACTATTAAAAGCATTCCACAATGGATAGAGAGTTGAACACCACGACCAAATTTTCCAAATGTGCTTCTAAAATTACTTACGTAATTGCCAGCCTATAGACAAATCTACCCCAGCCCAGAGATATTTCACAGGAAAAACTGGGCAGGCATCATCAGAGAATGCATAGCTTTCCAGCTGCATCAAAGTTGCACACGCAATTTTGGAAATGGGGTGGAAACCACTTTAATGTTCCAATTGTCATACATTTAGGAGCAATCTAATGCAAATATCTACTACATAGATGATCAAAAGGAAAAGAAGGAGGAGGTAAATGAAATTTAAGTAGACCATATTTGAAGAGATAATTTCTTAAATAGGAAACAAAGTAGCAAATATTCATTTTGTTCTTAAAATGCTGCAAAAGTGAACTTTGAAAAAGTTAGTGACTTTTCCTATACATTCAGGAAGTAAAAAAAAAATTATAAAGCATTTTTCTTCTTTTGGCAATAATTTTTCAAGTATAAAAATACATAAGTTATTAGGCTCTTGGGAGATGTGCTTTATGAGTATGTTGAAAGGGGAGAAAATGTTCTTAAAGTTCTTAGGGAACATAATTTTTATATGATGATTGCAAATGGAGGGGGGCTAATTTGAGATTTAAAAAATTAAATCTCGGGGCGCCTGGGTGGCGCAGTCGGTTAAGCGTCCGACTTCAGCCAGGTCACGATCTCACGGTCCGTGAGTTCGAGCCCCGCGTCGGGCTCTGGGCTGATGGCTCAGAGCCTGGAGCCTGTTTCCGATTCTGTGTCTCCCTCTCTCTCTGCCCCTCCCCCATTCATGCTCTGTCTCTCTCTGTCCCAAAAATAAATAAACGTTGAAAAAAAAAAAAATTAAATCTTTCAGGAAATGCACTTTTGGAAGACTTTACTACATTCTACTTTAAAGTTTGCCAGAAAGCCTAAGAAGTCAAAAAGCTATCAAACAGCGTTGTCCCATTCAGTTTCTTTTCATGTACAAAAATCCATAAACTGCACTTCTGCAAAATTAGTCTGCATTTTCCCCTCTATAGTGCTCTTTCTGACTAGTAAAATTTACTACCAGTGCTCACCATCAGCTGTGGCCTCAGTCCTGCGAGGATTTGATATTCGAGCATGTGCCCTGCTCTCGACGCCAAGGGAGTGAGTGGTGCGGCTTCCATTTGGAAACTTCTTCCATTACCATTTAGTGTGTTTTTCCCTTCAGCCTAATTTTCCTTTTATACCTTATAAATTTTCTATCTTCTAAGTATTTTGGATCTTTACCTTCTTTGTGCCCTGCCTTTTAAATTTCCTTCTGCACACTAATGAGTCACTTCTTTTCAATATTCTCTCATAGCTTATGTCCCAATGTAAAGGTTCTCAGATGCCAGTCCTCTAACTGTGCCAAGAGAAAATGAGAAAAATAAAGACTGTGCAATGATCATATATGCACATGGGATAGTACAAGACAGTTGGCCTGTAACCAGTAGACTTGTATGACCTTATGACTTCCTAGCGAAGCTTTGCAAAAATGCCCTTCATTCTACTGCTCCCTCCTACAATGAATTAAAATGCGTTGGCAAATGTGATTTTGTTTTCAGAAGCCCCAACAGATCAGTTTTTGATACCAATTTATACATAGCGTTTACCGTTCAGTTTGCTATGTTTTATTGTGGCACGTAAATGCTGGAAATGAATACAGATCACCCTTGTGTTCTCATAGGAGCTGGCCGGCCAAGGTAGTTAGAAAGAGAGCTATTCAGAATTCGGCTAAATACCAGGCATTTTCGAAGAAGGTGCTAGTGGTCACAGACAGAGCGTTTTCCAAGCTGTCCACCTATATAATATAAGCGCAACAGGAAACAGAGCAGTGTTATGGCCTGAAGCAATGAAGACAGCCTGGCCCAATTTAAATAAGAGTTTTGGCCAAGGTCCAAGGACAGAAGGCGGGTTTGTAAATGGTTACAGGCTCTGTAAATATTAAATAAGGTCTGCCCCCAAGTATGCCTGTGTACCCAGGGTGAACCAAGGCTAGTTTTGGTAGTTCTAAAAGACAGGCTACGGGCGGGACTTTCGGGCTCCTGCCCCCTTCAGAGCCTGGGCTGAAACCCAGGCTCCCCTTTTAGGCTAGTCAGCTTTCAGAGGACTCGAGTTTTGACTTGCTCTTGGAGATTTCCAGGGCCGAGAAGACTGTGGATTAAATGCTATCTTCTCTGTTCTGTCCTCCTTGTTCTTATCTTCATTATGCGTCTGTCACCTGAATGTCCAGCCAACCTTCCCAGTCTCGTCTCTCTCCCCCAAGCCCTTTCCTTGTGTTTGCTCCCGAGAGTCTCCTCCTTCTAGTTACCTCTATTTTTTATCCGCCCCCCCCCCCCCCCCCCCCCATTTCTCAGCCCCTTTTCCAATTTCTTCTCCAGCCTGCATCCAGACCTACCCTTTCTGGATTATTCTTCCCACATAGATCTTATCATTTCCTATCCTGTCTTCTGTCCACCAGGGCATGACAGTGGGGCAGCTTTTCACGGCCCTGTCCACTACGCTAACTCCCTCAGGGTCAGCTCCTCTGAACCGCCCCAAGATCTAAGCCTAGACTCTTGGGGTTCTAAATATGGAGGGAACCTGAGAGCTTCTCCAGCCCATGACCCTTTTATTCATCTGAGGACACTAAGGCACAGGGACGGCAGGAGGCTGCCTGCAGAGGATAGTCCTTGCCCCTCTGTAGCATTGTATGCGTGTGTGTGCACATGAATGTGTAAGCACAGTTGCATTTTAATCAGATTTCCGTCCATATCGTTGGTGATTTTTATTGTTGTTGTTGTTTAACCCAATAAATGATTCCAATGGTAGAGATTTCAGGCTGGAAAGAGGTTAGCAGGGATCCTAATAAGGCCATTGGAAAAATATTTTAGAGTACTCATGCAGGCAATGCTTACTGAATACTTCTACACTTGCCACTGTTTTAAGCACCAAAAAGACAAGGTAAATACAATACTTTGAGTAGCTCAGTTCTAGTGGGGCCAGGAAATATGTACATAATTACAGTGTACTATGGTAAATGCGGAGTTAGAGCCATGTAGGGATGTTTCAGCAGCACAGAGGCGAGGACTCTGGTTCTTCTGGAAAGACAGGGAGAGGCCAGGCCAGGCAGAGGGAACAGACTGGGATGTGTATGTGGGAATGCATGTGTACACCTGTGCGTGTGTGTGTGTGTGCGCGTGCGTGAGGGTGGGAGTGAGGAAGGGCAAGAGAAAGAAGAGAAAAAGAGAGAAATGTAAAAATTCAAGTTTGAAGACGCAACGAAGCTGGAGGCTTGGCTAGAGACTTGCATGGGCCAGGTCAGGACGCACAACGAAGGCAGCAAATAGCGACCATCTACCGTGTGCCAGGGGCTGTGTGAGGAGCTTTAAATTTATGAAAACATGGAATCATCACAACCCCTTGAGGTGGGTATTATTATCATCATGTATCTATAAGCAAAGGCACTGAGACCGAGAGAGGGTCAATAACTCGCCCAAGGGTGGGTGCATTGCTGGCCTGGACCCAAGTTCTGCCCCAAGGTTCTTACACAAACGCTCTGTCACTTAGCCGTCTCTTTACCTTTCTAGTGCTGTCTGGTTGGAGCCCCATATGGGAGGCTCATGCGCCAAAGGGAGGACCAAGAGGAAGTCTGTCCCAGGCAGGCAGGCAGGCAGGCAGGCAGGCAGGCAGGCAGTCCCTTTGCACCCAGCTTCATGGAAGGCTGGATCCTCAGTGAGAAGAAGGCCTTTGTTGAAGCTCCGATTCTAGCTCAGTGGTCCTCAGCCCCAACTGCACAGTGGAATCATCAAGGAAATTCCTGCCTGGGCCTCACCCCTCGGATTCTCATTTAATGGGGGCTCAACATGAGTTTTTGAAAGGTCTTCAGGTGATTCTCATGTGCAGCCAGGGTTGCTGGAAACCACTGCTTGGATGCAGGGTCTGTCAGGGCTCAGGGTCGGTCTCCTTACATAAGCCCTGTATGCATTCCCCTTTCTCCCTGGCCTCTGCCAATCGCTTTCTTTTCCTCGGGCCTCCTGAATTTCTGTGTGCATTCGGGTCCCCTTTAAGATGATCTGCAGTCCAGACCACTCCAACATGCGTGCTCACTTTCATCTGGGTTAACCACCTGGCTGTAACAGCACCAGGGACGTACAGGGGGAGAAAGCTCAGAGAGCCGGTGGGGGTCACATCCACGTCTGAACGCGGGGACATATTAATTTTCTGTTTAAGTGACTGCTTAGATTGGGGGTGGGGACGGGCTGGGTGGGGCATGAGAGATCAGAGCTCAAGACGAGAGAACGTCATGAGCTCTTTCTTCAGAGCCACCCCAGAAACCCAGGGGCTGTGGTGGCCCAGCTCTTCCCAGATGCTCTTCCCACAGAGTGGCTGCAAACGTCCCCTAACCCCTCCTGTTCCTTCACTCATTCACAGCGTTACAGATTCTAGATTAGACCACGACACAGATGCTAACCTGAGAGAAAGCCTATTTCATTCATTTGATTTTTTTTTTTTTTTTTTTTTTTTTTTAGATGTCAGAAAAGTTAAGTCAGGTGAGAAAACAGATGGATGATCTGGGGGGGAGACATGTGCCCCGGAGTCAGGGGGAGCACGACCACAGCACTCCCCAGGGACGGAAAAACCAAGAAATGGATAGGATGCCAAGGGCAACGAGAGGCAGCAGGGCACTGTTTATGAGGTAATGCACACCAGTAATCCATGGACCCCGAGCTGGGCCAGATGGGTCAGATGCCAGAAAACCTGACCTGCTTACACGTTCTCCTGGTACACCTTGCTCATGCTGAGCCCTCTGCGCATCCACCTTCCCCCCATACCCCATACTTTGCCCTTGTTCTCCCCTATCTGGAATGATCTCCCCCAGATATCCTGGAGGTTCACTCATCTACCTCCTCCATGTCTTTATTCAAATGTCATCTTCTCCTTATTTCTCACCGAAAACCAACATTATATCCCTTCTCTGCTTCGTTGGTCTCCACATCGGTCATGATTAGTCTAGCATACGATACGTTAAAATCGCTTATCGTGAGAGCAGAGACGTGTGCCTTTGCTTTATCTACGGCACCTAGAATAGAGGCTGACGTAGTCAGTGTCTAGGGTCTATTGGTTGAATGTATGATTGAATCCTGCCCTGTGCTGTGACTGCCGGAGTAGCTGTCTGTCTACGAACCTCTAAGAGGAGAACTGCTCTGTATGCCCCTCGTCCCTCTCACGATACCTCACACACAAAAGGTCACCTGCACCTGCTGTATTGAACTGAACTGGGCATTCACTTGAAACCCTTCAGTTCCTCCTTAACGGGCCAGTTTGTTTTGTTGTTGGCCACTGTGATGCACTGCCTTATTATATGGTTTTGGCACTGACTCACTCACTCACTCGAAAATACAATCCAAGGAATTTATGGCAATTTAAAAGCCTCCTTTAGTTCAAGAGGAGGTCGCTGTAGCAAATTCATTTCATTTGCATAATCCAAGTACTTAAAATCACTCTGGACACTTTCATGAAGTAAGACATGGGGGCATTTTTTATATTGAGGTCCACACGTTTCTGGCCTCATTTTTGGTGCTTTTAATGATAATAATTACAAAAATGGTATTTATGGAGTGCCAAAAGTCCTGGTCTTTTTATGAAGAACTATTTTTGGAGAGAATATCGTTAATATTTTGCCTTCTCAATCGGATTATTCAGAAAACACAGTAGATTCTGCTGCGGAATTGTTACCAAAGTATTTTTCTTCTAAATGGATATGTGGATATGACAGTATAATGCATCATAGCAATCTGATTTCAGTGACTTTCTGGACAATGGCTGTATCCAAAGTAGAAACTGGAGAATGATCTCTTCTTCAGGAGGCTATCTGGAAAAGATATTTTCTCTCTTAATGAAAACCATTCCCATTTCTCCCTTTCTTCTCACACATACCGCTTATAATTTCAAAGTACCAAAGTAACAGCATGCTGGTTTTAACTCTTGGATATGAGAAAATTATCATTGGCTATGAGAAACTCACTTCTTTTTTGTTAAAGTGATAAGAGAAATGCACACCTATGGATGTCTCAGAGATAAGACTGTCTGTCGTCCTAGGTTAAAAATCTTGAGTATCTCATTGCTGAAGTGCCATCTACCAGGTTTTGGGCTTTGTAGTGCTCCATAAACATCCGCTGAATTGATGTACTAAGCAAATGTTTAGTGGGTCATACCAGAGAGTGAAACACGAAAGGGTGGGCAAGAAATAAGACTTTTTCCAGCTGACCACTCAAAATCCCCAAGTTGTGTCTCTCCTATAGTCCGAGTGGATGTTCTAAGGAAAGGAGAAGTGAGAGAGGTAAGTCTCTCTGTCCTAAGTGCTAATGAGGCAGGCATTGTTGGCAGGCCACTCTGTTCCTCACCTTGACTTCCTTTCCTTGTCTGCCTTTTTTATTCGATTCTTCTATGCCTACGGCATCTCTCCCACTTTTCTTATTTCCCGCTGCTTATGACTCCCTTTGGCATCCGACACTGTGTCCTCTTGGTGGCACTGGCTATAAAAAGGTAGTCAGTGAATCTTTGAAGGAAAAGGCATTTTTAGACTTCCTGAAAGCTCCCAAATAATAAACACACAGCACAGATGCACTTAGCTACCATTACGTTCTTCCTCTGGACCAGGTATTGTGATAGACTCTCTACACACTTTATACCTAATCTTAAAAGTACCACTGATAATTTATAGATGAGAAAATGGAGGCTCAGAGAGCTGGGTATCTTGCCTAAAGTCACACTAGTAGTAAATGGCAGTAAAAGAAAGACAGCCAACATCCACATCTAATTCCTAAGCTCATTGTATGTCCAAATGCACATTCTTTCATTTGACAAGTACCTATCAAGCACCTATTATAATCCAGAGCAGATACTATGTATTGGGGACAGGATAGTCATTGACTTCACAAAATGAAGGGCATATTGCCTCCAGCTATTGAACTTAAAAAATTATTCTTTTCACAAATCCACTTTTCAGACTTTCCTTTCTTCTCCAAAAAGGGGGACTTGTACAGTAGCAGCACAGTTAGAAGTAGAAGGTATTTGGGTTAGTCTGATCTTGTCTGTAATTGCTGTTCGAGCAATGGCTGCTTAAAATGATGGAATGTTGGAGAGGGCCAAAGGTCTTGACATCGGGAGAGGTCAGATGAACTTCAAAACAGAAGCCAGGGTTAGGAGATACTGGGTTGGAATAAGCAAGTAACCATTTAGGGACATCCTTTACATACTCAAACTTCTTTCCTAGCCTTCCCCCCCACCACCCCACCTGCCCCATGCATATGAGGTCATATGGCTGAAAATAGCACAATTCACAGTCCCTCCGTGATCCATCTATGTGGCTCTTCTGGTAAACATCCAGAGTAGGTATTTAAAGGAAACCTTCCTGCCGGCTCCACACTTGGAACGTAGAGCCAGGCTGTGCAGCCCACCAAAGATGGCAGTAGGAGGAAGACTCGCCCAGGAGCAATACCATCCAGCCCAATAGGAACAGTTTTGCCCCACTGCCTGGATCTTCTCCCACTATTCTCTCAAAAGCACACCTTTTGTCTCTGCTGCAGTGATCGAAACTTTTAGTGTCCAATTATCCCCGAGCTTTGGTGTTGAACAACCAGGCCATCTTGAATGAATTAACGTAACAGCTTATGGTGGCCACTCTTGGGCAAATGCGGTTGAGGAAGCTGAAGAAGGTAGGAAAAGGAGTTGGAAAAGTTTGTGAAGAGCTTAGGATTTAAAACTCTTTCCAGGGGCGCCTGGGTGGCGCAGTCGGTTAAGCGTCCGACTTCAGCCAGGTCACGATCTCGCGGTCCGTGAGTTCGAGCCCCGCGTCGGGCTCTGGGCTGATGGCTCGGAGCCTGGAGCCTGTTTCCGATTCTGTGACTCCCTCTCTCTCTGCCCCTCCCCCGTTCATGCTCTGTCTCTCTCTGTCCCAAAATAAATAAACGTTGAAAAAAAAAAAAATTTAAAAAAAAAAATAAAAAAAAAAATAAAAAAAAATAAAACTCTTTCCAATGGCATGGGTCATAAAGGGGAAAAAATGGGCAAGGAAGGCAGCGTAGGCCTCTGTAGGTCATTTCATCTTTTGGGTAACTCAGCACAAGTAATCCCATTTATCTTTAAGTCTGATCTCTATGGGTAAATATCGAAGATGTCCAATAAGTTGAAGTTGAATTTAATTGTCGAATTCAGAATGAAGGATACAAGATTCCTATCCATCTAAAGATTCAAATACCATTGCTTATTTGATATACCTTAGATTCTCAACACTAGGTTCTCCTTTGTGGAACTTGGACCTGTTGCAGAATCCGTATCCTGTTCTTTCAACTTTATGTGTCTCTATAACTTTTCAGAACTTTATTTATGTGTCATCTTCAACCTGTAAGGCAGTATGTAGCATTAACAAGAACACTTCTGGGAGTCAAGAGACCAACTGGGTTTTTGATCATACTGGTAATAAGTGACAGGATTGGAATCCACATTTGATCCTGAAGTCCAAACATGTCCAAATAGCTCATTCATCGTTCGTTGACATCTACTAAATGCCAGGTACCAGATACGTGAGCATGGAAAATCATTTGGACTTTCTGGATCTTAGTTTCTTTTTTTGCTAAAATGTGAGGACTAGACAAGGCCAGAGTTTTGCAAGTGATGGATACAAACGACTGGTTATGCTAGAGATGACTGTAAGTGATACACAGACATAGCCTGAAGTAACACCCAACCCCCTGAAGAAAGAGTTATTTCCTTCTAAATCCTTTTTTTTTTCATCCTCCTATTTATTCAAGGAGAAAAGTCTCAGCATGATGCTGCAATGTCTTTAATATCTCCCAACCACATTCTAATACATACCAGAAGAAAGACGTGGCTATCAATTTCAGAGTTTGGGCAATACGAGGCTAGAATTTAATAACATTACTTTGTTCTGTCTATTTATGATTAATTTCAATTTGTGGAAAGTGATACTGGTTTTCCATTTATAACAGTGATGTAAAGATTCTTTTATAAAAAATACATTTAAGGTAAAAAAAAAAAAGTTTATTTAAATGGTATACTATAGAGTGGTGAGCCAGTCTGGCTAGTCGTGAAGGTAGTATATGATTGGCTGAAATCCGAGACACATTAGAGGTTTGAGTTGAATTAGAAAGTCTCCAAGGTCTGCCTACTCTTGCTTGTTATAATGGTCTAAAATTCCTGTGTAAAACAAATGCAGATTTGGAAAGCACTGGACACTGCTGATTCCATCGCATTCTCGCCTTGGCTATGTATCTAACACAGGGCACTGATAAACACGTTCACATCTGCTCCAAGGGCGTATGGAGGAGCACCCTGGAAGGTGGAGAACAACGAGGAGTACTGAAAGGGGTGCCCTGGGACTGAGCCACCAGAGTGAAGTTCGACTCTTCTGTGAAAAACGGCGAGTTTGCTATTTCCCAAACGGGAACCTGTCCAGGGCAGAGGTGAAGGCACAGGGTTGAGAGCCTGGTAGCTCTTTGCATGTACTAGCTGTGTGATTTTTAGCAAGTTACTTAGTGTCTCTGCTTCAATTTCCTCATCTGTAAAATGGAGAAAAGTGCCCACACGGTTGTTATAAGGATTAAGACAAAACGAGCAACAATGTCTGAAATGGATCAAATAATAAATGGCCGCTGTTATTTTTATTCATATGGGAACCAAAATGGGATTCTGAAAATACATGACGTACATGATTCTAACATCAGAAGGACAGGGAATTGGGCATCAGGCTTTACTACCTCATCAAGATGTACTCGTCTACTTTACCACTGGAAGCCCGTGTCTCTTCCTGCCTCCCCAGACTCAAAGAATCTCCATTTACCCGCAAACCAAGGACAGAAACCTGGGATCATTCCCAACTGATTCTTTTTTCTCCCTTTTCACCCAAGGATTAAAATGTAATCATAGCACTGCCATGGATGGCTAAAAACAGCCCGTGTATTAACTGAAAATTTTTATCATGTAAATATAGATACTAAACTTGTTCTGCAGCGTATCAGTAAATCAGCGATGAAGAAGTTATTTTTCAGATCTCAAAATTCCATGCAATATTTATAGCCTCTGAATATATTTAAAGCTAAGCATACCCCGGATAAGAAGAAGTTCCATAAGGGGAGAAATAAATATGCTAAATGTGTGCAGTATATCTGTCCTACGAGGCCCGAGCGTGCTTTATGCAGTGCTGAGAGTTTGTGAGCGAGGGCTAAGCTGCATTTCCCTGGTTGTCCTTTTTAACTATAAAGGAAGGTGATAAATTATAAATGTGCACCAGCCACCCAAGGATGACAGTTTTAATTTTCATTTTAACAATATGTACAATACCAAATGCACGAAACTCAGTTGGAATGTACGAAGGAAGCAGAGGATATTGGGAAGGCGAAGCTGGCAAGGTGAGTGTGACCTTCCCGCCCATTAGCCCCTGTCCCGCAGCCACTGGTTACAGACTTCAGGTGCTCCTAGAGCCGGGCCCTGCTGCTTTGCCACCCCTGTGCTCTCCCTGAGATGAGCCTTCACCCGCCGCTTTGCACGCAGGCTTGTCATGCTAATGACTGCCAGCATAGTCTGTTGGCTCTCAGATCCTTACATTATCTGAATAAAACGAATACTTCCCTGCTTCATTTTTTATTCCACGTTTTTAATCTTCATTATCTACAGCCAGTTTTCTGAAATGTTCATGGTATTTCTGGGTTTCTGTGCTGTCTCCCCTTTCTCTCTCACAACGTAATGCCCTCCCCTTTAATGTTCCAGGTCCTGCACGTCAACTGGAATACCATCAGAAAGAAATGCCGTCGACCTTTCATTAGAGCCCATGCCACGTGGAAACGCTGGGTGTGGGTGGTCATGTGGCAGCACACGTGTCCTGGGAGAGGGGGGGCGGGGGTGGGGCAGTAACTGGTAGTGGCCGAGGATAATGCAAGCCTTGGGAGGCAAACAGAATGTCAACGTGGCCATTTCTGAAAAACGTTTGTCAAGATGAATAAATTATATCACCGAGAAGTCTGATAAATTTTTTTGCCCTTACAGGTGAAACCACATCAGAGTAAATGCCATTACAGCTAAGTCTTCTCTATAATAAAACTATCTCAGAGTCTCATACGAGGAGCTAAAATAACAGCACTGAGTGATCTAGTCTTATGAACTAGAATCATCCCAAGTCAAGGCTTGCCTAGACGGCTATCCATTTATAGGAGACTAGGAAGGGGGAGGGAAGAGGGCTGCACAGAACAGCATCATTTCCTCTGGATTGTTTTTAGGTAAAAGTTATGCTTTCACCTCACGCATCACTTCCCCTGCCTCATTATCACAGATTCCTCCCCTAAACGTATTCTCAGAGAAAAACTCTTGGGCTTCTGGAGTCAGAAGAGAAGCAGGAGATGGACAGTGGCCACTGGGAGCCATGCAGGGACTTAAACAGTGCAGGCTAAGTGTGTAAGTTACCGAGATCGCTCTTCTCCCTGTATTAATTATTTTTAAAAAAAATTTTTCATGGTTATTTATTCGAGAGAGAGAGAGAGCGAGAGCGAGCAAGAGCGAGCGGGGGAGAGGCGGAGAGAGAATCCCAAGCAGGCCCTGCACTGTCAGCGCAGAGCCCGACGTGGGGCTCAATATCACAAACCGTGAGATGGTGACCTGAGCCGAAATCGAGACTCAGATGCTCAACCGACTGAGCCACCCAGGTGCCCCCTCCTTGCGCTAATTCTAGAGCAGCTGTCAGTCAGTACACCTGTCTCATCCGTTTCTTCATACAAGGAACATCATTTTAGTAGCTGCTGAAAAGTGGCTAAAAAGTCAAAACTAGATATGAGGTCTTGGGCAAGTTGCTTAACAGTTCTACGCCTTAGTCTCCTCATCCTTAATGGTGGCATAATAACAGGACCTACTTAATAAGACTGTTGTAACCACTAAGGGGTTAATACCCATAAAGTGCACAGAACAGCACCTGGCAGAGAATAATCCGTACATCAATGTCTGATGGAACGATCCTGATTATCATTGTTACCACACATACGGTGCATTCCGTGGGAGGTCACTGTGGATAGTCATCGACTCGCTCCTCTTCTAGATTTGTGCTTCTCTTAGGAACTGTTTCCATGTCCGAGGCAGAATAGGAAGGGATTCGGTATACGGGGTCGTTGCTGTTCCAATGTCAGAGTTTGGCAGGCAATGCGAATGCACTCGGGGTATTCCCAGAGGCAGTGGGTTCACTACCCTCCGCTCTGTAGCCTGAGCCGACTGGTGCATAAGTGCCCCTGACAGATTGGATGATTCGAGTGTCAGGAAAACTGCTGTCCTGTATTTTGAGGCCGAAAGACATTCATTCTGTTCTGGCCTACACAAAGACAAGCGTGCCGCGCTCCCAAACACTGGCGAGGTCCAAGAGCGGACTTCAGGCCACTTTTGGGTGACCTAAGCCCAATACATTTAATGGAGTGATTAGGTTACTAACATGATTTCCCACCACTCACTGATCGAAGACTGAAAGTGCACAAATAAAATTACAGCCTGACAAAGGCCTTCTTTCTTACATCACAAAGAAAGAAATCCGTTTCAGCTTTGGGACTGTCTTTGAAAAAATCAGCCGTAAGGACTGAACACCGAACTCTCCGGAAGTTCCTACGGTCTGACCACACATGACCACTTAATGATGGGAAAAATCCCTGAGCAGAAGACAGCCCTCACTTCAATGCATCTACAGTGTACAAGCGGAGACTGAACGTGGCAGGCCCGGAAAGTCCACGGAACGCTTTAAACATGTTCTAACCCCTGCTAGGGGGAACACACAAAGCCTTTGGCATCGGGTAGACTTGGGTACAAATCTTAGCCTGGGCTTTTACTAGCTGTGTGACCTGACCCACATTTCAGAGTGGTGTCAAAAGAATCAGAAGAATTCAGAAGAATCAAATGAGCAACCTTTGAATTCCTCCTACGACAGTGCCTGACATGTAACAGTAAATCTGAGTGTCCCTGGTTCACCACTCCATTGTTCGTCGAGGCCTGAAGAGCGGGAGCCTCTAGCAGGTGAAATCTCACCTGTGCCCATGTGGTCCGTGCCCTTCACACATGCTCAGCTGATGCTCATGGACATTACCGTCCCTGCTCACCTCTTCCCCACCCCTCAAAGCAGCTCCTCTGCTCTCCAGCGGTTTTTGTCACTGACTTACCCTTCCCTTTTTGGCACCCCTCACTGTTTATACTCTGAGAATCTTGGCTTTGAAACTGATCTCGTACCTTTCATACTAGAACTATGTTCTAGTTCTCGTATTCTGTCCGTGTTCCTTCAAGTTCTAGACCCAGCGTTTGGTTTTGTACTTCTAGGTTGTTCCTGAGAGCACATTCCAGTCCTGGCTCCCACACGGCCCAAAGACTGCCTCACTCAAACAAAACAAAACAGTACGACACAAAACAACACTTCCTATGGACCTTTTACCATCTTTTCAGGAAGAGAGTTTGTTTTTAATGGAAGATTCTTTCTCAAAATGGCTTAGTGTGCTTCTGGTTTCATCTCCAGTGTTATTTATGGTGGTCCCAGCAGTAGGCCCGGGCTACATGGACCCTGGTTTAAGGCAAGGATGAGATGAAATGACAATGTTAGGTTTGGAAAGGCACGCTCCCAAATCAGAGGATAGGAAACATAATGCTCACATGGAGACCCAGATCCTGCTTGATTAGAGGAGGAAACGAGAGAGTGGCCAGGGTGGTTTATACGGATAAAACAACCACTGCCCAAATAGTAGAGGGTGAATGGGAGGGGCCTGGGTTCTCTTTGTCATAGCAAAGATATCCTCCTTCGTCCCAGTGCAGGACATCATCATTTCAGAATGGTTTGAGGTCAGAGCCAATAAAAGCATCACCTCTAGAGTAATTTGAATTTTTAGTTCAAATACCATAAAGCCATTTTTCTCGGCCGTATACATTCTCAGGTCAGCAGGAGTTTAGTATCTGGGGTATAGCACCACCCCGAAATTACATGTAAAAAAGTACAACACACACACACACACACACACACACACACACACACACAGGGTTCAGTTTTTATCAAGTATTCAAAGGTAGTCCCAAATGAGTTCAAGCATGCTTCAAAATCCTGGTACTTCTGAACCTTCCAATATCAAACAGAGACAGGCTTAAAATACAGTTCTCCTTTGCTGGTTAGAGGGCCAGGTTGGCTAAAACAGGAGACTTCTCATGCCAGGAGGATGTTTTAGCCCTGCTGAGTCTCCACGAATTTGGAATAATCTGGTATGGTGGGCCTAGGTTACCTTTGGAGACTAGAATTTATATTCTATAGGGAGTGGGCAATGGCTAATTATTATTATTATTATTATTATTATTATTATTATTATTATTTTTGGCTGCCATCAAGCACTCTTGTTGAAAACCAGCCTTTGGCTCCTTGTTGTGAGCTAAATAGAATTAATTTAACAACAACTCCAATACAATGAGCTGCTATGGATGTCCCTGCACATCACGGGATGCGCACAGATCTAGATGCCACACAGCCAATGTCCACACAATTAACATAAAAACACCAGTCAGTTCCATTCGGCTCCAGGTGTTCAGGGCACAGCATGACTGTTGTTCCCCGTTTGCCTTCTTAACGTTTTCTAAGACAGCAAATCTCATAAGCAAATGTACATAGGCCTAGGTGCCCTCCTGACTGCATACGTCAAAATAAGTGTTTACTTCTTATATCAGAAATTATACAAGGGGCCTTTACAGAGTAGAGAACCTGGGGAACGCTGGGACCTGTATGGAGGACCGGAGCAGAAAGTCCATTTCATGTTGACTCAGGAAGCGTTTTATAAAGAATATGGGGGTTAACAACCATTCGGATTTGCTAGAAGAAGGTGAGAAAGCTTGCATTCTACAGTTTACAGTGCACTACAGAAAAAAGAAAAAAAAAGACCCACAGGAGGAGGTAATACCTGAGTGTAGGAGGTGTATTCAGTATTACATTAAAACCCTGGAAGAGGGGCGCCTGGGTGGCGCAGTCGGTTAAGCGTCCGACTTCAGCCAGGTCAAGATCTCGCGGTCCGTGAGTTCGAGCCCCGCGTCAGGCTCTGGGCTGATGGCTCAGAGCCTGGAGCCTGTTTCCGATTCTGTGTCTCCCTCTCTCTCTGCCCCTCCCCCGTTCATGCTCTGTCTCTCTCTGTCCCAAAAATAAATAAATGTTGAAAAAAATTAAAAAAAAAAAAAAAAAAAAAAAACCCTGGAAGAAAGCATTGCCATTTGTGGTCAGATTTATTTATTCCTCATAAGCATGGAGGAAAAAGTACCCAGAAGGGACAATCAAGGTGTCTTCTGTGAATTACACTGGAAAACTTGTGTTTGGGATATTTTCAAAGCTCAAAGTGTTTTGCTTGTTTTTGAAAGTGGAGATTCTAGTACAACCGGGAAGATAAACATCCTTAACAGGTTTTCATCTTGCATTTTTTACTGTTTTTTTTTTTTTTTTTTTTTTTTAAGCAGAAGACACATATTCCCTTGCCCCTGTAAATTCTAAATGACCATTTTTCAAGTCATTCAAATGAAGGCTGAGGTGGATGGCACGAAACTCCTAAAAAGGTTGATGATGAGGTATAGGCCTTACAAATTAGCCATGTCGAGGTAGGATTTTTTGGTACGGTTTATTTTGGGTACTATAATTTGACCCACAGAATAGCTACCTGAAACCATGTAATAAAAACCCTTTCCAAAATGGGGTTCCACTGTATTGGTTTTAAGATCAGATGTCAGTGTTCTTTGATCTTTGTTGCTCAGATGTTCTCATTATGTGCGGCAGAATTCAGCAGGTGTTTGGTTGTTTATCCAGTAAAGGGGAAGGTGAGCTGGGATTAAATTGTTATGACATAGCTTTGTTTTAGCCCTGCTGAGTCTCACTGAATTTAGAATAATCGTGTTGCTGCAATAGCAATTTTGCTAAGTACAATAGGACACGGAAAAGCTTGGCTCACAAACTAATGGACTGCAGCTACCATCTGTGGGATTGAAACGAAATGCCTCCAAAAGAAATACTCATGAATGTAACCGGCCATCTTGTTGATTAGCTTTCTGGTGGACAGGATTCCAGTCGCCTAAATGAACCAGCACAACCTCTCTCTGGAAGCCAATAAGTAGATGAATAACCATTTGCCCCCGAATAAGCATTTGCCCAATAAATTCCAATATACTCAAAGCCCCTTTGAAAGGAGACTCTTATAATCAAATTATGTAGAATGTAGAAAATTGTATCAACACTTTGCAAACTGTAAATTAAAACAGAAAAACATAAGTTCTTGTGCCAGTGTGTATAAGGTCATTCTGTTCCAATTCAACACATTCCGCTCTACTCTTATATCCTACTGTCTGTGGCTGGGTTAATTGTAAGCTGGCAAGTTCAGATTTATGTTGCTTAATTTATTCAGGAGAAAACTTTGGTCTCACTGTCAACATTAGCACACAAGTTTCCATTTTTTTTAATTTTTTTTTTAACGTTTATTTATTTTTGAGACAGAGAGAGACAGAGCATGAACGGGGGAGGGGCAGAGAGAGAGGGAGACACAGAATCGGAAGCAGGCTCCAGGCTCTGAGCCATCAGCCCAGAGCCCGACGCGGGGCTCGAACTCACGGACCATGAGATCGTGACCTGAGCTGAAGTCGGCTGCTTAACCGACTGAGCCACCCAGGCGCCCCACAAGTTTCCATTTTTAAAGAAAAAGAATCGGTCTCTGCAAGTGCCTAATTGTGTTTCTCTCACTATATGTTTCTGCGTGGCACACATCACTCTAAGACTTCATGGACTGTTATTAGCACACCTACAGTCTCTATTTCTTTACTTGGAACTCCAGAATTTTAAGGCTTTTGAAAAAAATTAAAAACTTTTTAATTCTTTTCTTAATGTTTCTTTTGAGAGAAAGAGAGAGAGAAAGAGAGAGAGAGAGAGCGCACACACGAGCAGGGGAGGGAAAAGAAAGAGGGGGACAGAGGGTCCAAAGCATGGTCTACACTGACAGCAGCAAGCCCAACGGAGGGCTTGAACTCATGAACCGTGAGATCATGACCTAAGCCGAAGTCGGATGGTTAACCAACTGAGCTACCCAGGCGCCCCTAGAATTTTAAGTTTTTAAGGACATCATTCTTCACTAAAGTCCAGTTAAAGTCGACATTTTAGATACTGGAAAAGAATTCTGTTAACTACGTGAGCTAAGGAAAAAATGATTTTTAGAAAGAAGGTAGCACTTGGAACTCCCAAACAACTTACAGATTTACTTTCCTCAACTTTCTTCTCAGAATTTCCATCTTGCAACCCAAGGAAGTCCAGAGACTGAAATGGATTTTTCTGAGACTTGGTCAGGTGAGAAGGGTTAGCACTAGTTCACTTCCTCACCTCTACACACTTTCTTCCTGTGGCCCAACTCCCCAATGCAAGTGCAAACTCAAGTGGCTTGCCCCTTGGTCAGTGGGTCCCCATCTCAGCCAGGAGGGATGTAGGGGCTCAGCATCGTGTGGCCTTTGCTGAGAAGTGCTTTGGCCTGTGTTTTGGACTCGGATTCCAAAACTCCTGCCTTGTTTAGATGTATTGGATCTCAGTATTATCAACTGAGTCTGCCTGGGAACCTGCCTCGTAATTTCCATGCTCTTTAGTTGGCCCCATATGAGTTCTAGTCTCCCTCAAGCCCTCTCGTTCCATTTTATAAGGAGTAGAAGCCTTGCCTCTGAGCCCCAGCCGATGGTTGGGGTTCTATGCATTTGCTTGCATATTTCCAGTTGCTCTATTTAACTTGTCCATCAAAACTTATTGCCCAATGTCTATGGTAGTGGTAACATGGTGACTCTCATGGCTATCATTCAAATACTGGGATCTGGCTCCTAGTCTAGACTTCCTAAGAGTACTTACAGCTGGTATGTTCCCTCTTGTATGTTCCTTGGTGATGGGGGAGTGCCAGGCCCGGCCCGAGTCTGCCCTGCTTCAGTATAGCTAACTAAACAATGTTCAACAGCCTCCCATGAAGTGACGATAGGTTGGAATACTTACGTATTCTACTGGAATTCTGTTGCACTTCCTAATTTTCTAAATGTTGTCTATCTCTGTATTTTCATTGATATACTCATCCTTCTCACCCACCAGTTGAAAACTGTCCTCTCTCCATGGCAGGAATTATCTGATGATCATCTTCATATTCATGTTCTCCACTGGGCGGACTCCCATGACATCATATTGATGGAGACCTCAAGCTTTTGTCCTGGACAATATATTCTGTCTTATCTCATTCTTGGTAATTCTGTGCTCAGCCAGATATGATACAAGTGGCAGACATGATAGAAGGCCAGTACAAAACGTACGTCATTTTTACCTCTGTTCCTTCTTCTTCTTTTTTAAAGTTTATTTATTTATTTTAGGAGAGAGAAAGAGAGTACGAGTAGGAGAGGGGCACAGGGAGGAGAGAGGGAGAATCCCAAGCAGTCTCTGTTGTCAGTGCAGAGCCTGATTTGAGGCTCAAACTCAGCAACTGTGAGATCATGACCTGAGCGAAATCAAGAGTCAGACACTCAGCTGACTGAGCCACCCAGGCACCCCTCACCTCTGTTTCTTCCATTTCAAGTTTCTACGACCCATTTTCTCCCTGCTTTTTCTTCTATCAGATCCAGGACTCGACTAGAATTAGGCACACTCACTTTATTAATAGCTGCTACTTCCTACTCACGACCATTCTGCGGGCTGGGCGAGATGAGCCATTTTGCCAGTGAGGAAGCTAAGACCTAGAAAGGTCAAGGTTATTTTGCTTTCAGCTGTTCGCTGTTCAGGTCCCAAGAGGGCAACAGTGAGCGGTGGGGAGCTACCTAGAGGACTGAAAGGGACTGAGTGCACACAGGGTCAGGAGGTGCTCAGTGTGAAGTAGAAAGGATCAGAGGGCATTTTAGTTTCTGGGTCAGGCAGCTGGACTGAAGCAAAGGCAAGTCAGCTGCTGGAGGCTTGGATCTTGGACCTTACTCTATTAATGAAGCAGGGTGAGGTGAAGGGCAGGGATGGAAACATATGCATATTAAAGGCTATATCTGGAATGGCTCATCTCTTGGCTGGCTCTGACCTTTTGCAGTGGACTAGAGAACTCCATGATCAGTTACTGCTTCCTGCCCTGAGGGAGGAGAAGGGAGTGGCCGGCTGCTTATTTTCTGATCCGCTCTTTTGGGATTCAGGACAAATCATCCAATTGGAACTACTTATAAGTGAAAAGAAAAACCAAAAGAAGGGCAAACTGGTAAAATTTGGATGAGGTGTACCACAGCAAGATGACTTGTAAATGTGACTTGCTTACTCCATTTGACTGAAGTGGTTTACAGGGCCCTACAAAATAGGCCACCCTGCCCCACCGCTTGGGCCTCTCTGATTTAGTAGCTATGCCATGCTTCCTCCCTCTGGCCTACTCTATTCTGGGCTACACTGGTCTCCTTTCTGGCAGAAGGCAGGGGTAAGGACACACAAACACTTAGAGAGTTCTTGTCTCAGAGTATTCGCTGCTAAGGCTTCCTCGTCCTCAGATGCCCTCCACCCATCTGTGGCCAGGGTTTGCTCCCTGTGGCTCCTGTCAAACATCATCTCGCGTGAAAAGTCTCCCCTGACTGCGATGCCTAAGAACACACCCTCTTCCTCTCACCCCCTTGGTGCCCACACCCACTGAACTTTGCTTCCTCTCACCAAAGGCAAACGTATGCCCTTGTTACATATGTGTTAACTGCCTGCCTCCCTCATCCCCCCCCCCCCCCAGAATGACAGCTTCTGGAGGACAGGCCATCTGTTTTGTCCACCGTTGTTGACCCAGCACAGAGGAGGGCCTCCAGAGAGAAGCAGGTGCTTAAGAAGTATTTGTTGAATGAATTTATGCTAATTATTTCATGGAATAATATCTCTCTTGCTTAACACTAATAGATTTGACTTGATTTGTTACGCTTTATTTTATTATGATACTAAATTTTAACAATGCTTTATCTTGTGACTTAATAAAGTATCTCCTTCGTCATCTTCTTTCCGATTTTAAGTGGCCCACAGAGAAGTAAATAGGATATAAATGTATATAAAGAATAAAGAAAAAAAAAAGAATAGGATTGTAAGGGGAAACTTGTGGTAGCATGGGAAGACAAAATAATTAGTCTTCTGTTAATCAAGCCAGGGGACTCTCTTCAGCAACCTGAAAAAAAAAAAAAAAACAAAAACAAACCCAAAGCAAAAAAGTATACATATACAAACCTACTACTCTTACGTTCCATTGGGCCATTGTGGAACAATCTGGGTTTGAATCCAGCTCTTACTACTTAGTCATGGTGTACTTAGGCCAAGTACGTAATTTCTCAGGCTCTGACTTTCCTCTTTGTGAAATGGACCTCATTCTGGTGTCACCTCCCAGGGTTGGCTCTGCTGGTGAGTTAAGTGGGAACAGGGTGCACTGAGGCCCTCAGTCCGGGCCCGGCTCCACGTGCTCAGTCCTGAGAGGGGCCACTCACCCGGGACGGGGGACACAGGGATGGGGGTGCCCTTCACGGCCCTGCCACTCCCCAAGCCAACGGCTCCACGAGGCAGCCGGCTCCTCAGCTCTACCCTCAACGCGACAGAGCCCCTGTGAGAAGATGCCGTGTCCATGAAAGGACCCGTTATATCACACACCTGAGTGACCTTATATATTTTTAAAAGGAAAATCTCCCAAAAGTGATCCTTTCCAAAGCTCTGTTAAACATGAATCTCAAGTACTAACCTGGGCTTGGGCTTGGGCCTGGTGTGAAATGTGAAGATGAACGCACCCCACATTTATAGATTGAACTGGAAACAGTGCTTCCTCGTAGAGCTCCTACAACCCCCCAACCTAATTTGCTGTGCTTTACCCTGGTGCACCAACAGGGACGGCCTGTGTAAATGAACGAGCGGGGCTGGGTGGACAATACTGTAAATAACAGCCACCAGGAAAAAAAAAATCCTGGGGAAAATTAATTTTCAACAGTGGAACAGAGCAGGGAGAACAGCACTGGGCTTTTCCTGCTTGTGATTTATAGCATGTCCCCTCTTAACTCACAATAATGAATCACTGGCTTTTCCTCCCGGAGTTTATCCTTTCTCTGAGTTTGATTCTGCATATATGTACATGCAAGGGCAGGAGCTGTTTTTCCATTTGGAATTCCTCTATGGTATGCTTTCATTTCCTACCTCTTTCCCACATTAACAAAAAGTGTTCAAAAGGAACTTAACCCAAGAGAATTTCTTCCCCGCCCTGTTCATGCCTGTTTCTTCAGAATTCACAGCTGAGTTTCATTAAGAGGCAAATTTCTAACAATTCAACGAGGGCATAAGATTTGTATTCTTTTACAGGGCATTTCTATGATTCAAAGGTACATGTCAAACCAGTGATGCGAACCCATTAAGAAAAAAAAAATGGTCAAAAGTGGTACGTATTTTGTAGTTCTGGTATTTAAGTTGTAAAAATCTGGATTTAGCAGGTCTTAGTGCAACCGTCTTACTCGTGTAGTCATGTGACGTGCTTTTTAATAATATACTCATCTGGAAGGCCATCAACTCTTAGGTAGTTTCCATTTGTTATTTGCACCCTCACTGGCTCAAAGCTAGCGTCTTCTTAAGAGATCTCCTTGTTGCTAAATCTGGTGGTTACGCTCCTCAGTACCCTGCTCATTTCACACCTCCACAGCATCTGACACCTACTGCCCCTTCTTCTGGAAACGTTTTATCCTGCTGGTCATCATGATACCTCCACTCTTCACATTTTCCCACCACCTCTGTGGCTGTTCTTTCTCGGTGTCCTTTGAGGTCCTCCCATCTGTATCTTGTATATGGCTTTTCCTCAGGTCTCTGTTCTCGGTCACTCTCTTCAGCCTGCTTCAGCCACCTGCCCTATGTCTATGGCTGCTGCAATGACCATGTTAGCGACATCTTCATTTAAGCTTTCTCTCCTGAACTCAAAGCTATTTATTCAACACTTACGGGCCTTCGGTATTTAGACAACACAGGCACTTCCATCTTAATATGCCCCAGTGCAGCGCATCTGTCTTCTGCCTCCACCTTCTCCTTCTGCATTGCTTCCTTTGCTCACTACCATGACGATCCATCCCGTTGTCCAAGCGAGGATAGGGGTACCGTTCTACATTTCCAAGTGTGATACTTTGTATCACACATCCTCCTGCGGAGACCTGCAGACCACTGTTGCGCACTACCCTGTTCACTGTCTTGACCTCCTAACTGGTCTTCCTGCCCCCTGTTATGTTCCTGTCCGATCCATTCTTCACTGTGCACCAACACTGGTCTTTCTAATATACAAATCTGATCTTGATACTCAAATCGAAAATCTGATAGGACACTCAAAACCTCAATAGCTTCTCATTACCTTCAGGATAATGTCCAAAGTCCAAAGACCGGTTCATATGGCCTTAATGGGCTGGTCCCTCTTGCCTTGTTAGCCGTCCCTCTTTCTTCCTGACACTTTTCCTTTCCTTTTCCCCATACGTAGTCTTATGAGTTCAGTCTTTCTGAAAATCTTTCAGTCCTCTGCCTGGTATGCTCTTGTCCCCGTATATTTATTACTCTTCCCACACCTGGTCAGCTCCTGTGCCTCCGTCAGCTATCAGTGCAGCGTCACTTCCTCCAGGCTGCCTTCACGGATTGAAGTGCCCTGCTGCGCAATCTCTACTCTGTGAACCTCCCCGTCATGCCTTGTCCTACTGCCCTTTAACTGCCTGAGGACTCGCAAGCCACGTCAGCTTTGTGTGCCCAGGGGCGGTGTCTGACCTGTCTTGTGTAGTACATAACACATAGTAGGTACTCAAACACATTTGTGGAAACATTAATAAAAGAGGGAATAAAATCCAGTTGTCAAGTTCTAATTGATTTTTGAGCATGTCTGCCTATCAGAAAGTATGAACAACAGAAACGTTACTATCTTTAGACAGAAGTTGGAAGAATACCCATCTTAAAATTAAAACAACAACAATACCCAATAGTTCCTGGGTTATCTACTGTGGACGGGCACTGTGAAAAGTGCTTCACGTGTACAGTCATTTTGTTCACACAGTGATCTGTGAGGCAGGAACTATTATCTTCTTCACATTACAGATGAAGAAAATAAGGCAAAGAGAGATAAGCAATTTGGCCAGAGTCAGTTGTCAGAGCCAAGATTATATGAAACCCCCAATGTCCACTCCCCCCCCCACTAAAAAAAAACCCATCCAACAAAATAGACAAATGGGTTCAACAAAATGTACTGAATACTTGTTTTGTGTGAAATACCACAAGGGATGCATCCACACAACCCGTGCACTCTTCAGTGAAAATAACCAGGGACGTTGAAGAGAGGTACTGTTTTGCATTTGGCTAGTCATTACCATCAGCCTGGCAAGAGATATTCTATATTACATGGAAAAATATGATTGGGCACACCAGAAAACTTTCCAGCTTTTCTGCACCAGATACTGTAATTTCATTATTTAGCATAAAATGTGAATGCTCAGGTTCATTAACAGTCAAATCCAGATGCAAATGCAAATGGAGAAATATAATGGAAAACCAAATAGCAGATTCTCATTATCTGCTTTTTGTTAAAATCAATGCCAAAGCTCTCCTCTGTAAACAAGTACTGAATTACAGTATTTTAGGCCTGATACAAACCTAGACATTATTTACTCCAATTCTCTACAATTATTTTTAAGTTTAAGGTCTAAAGGAAAATAACTAGTAAGCATAAGAGAGTCCCAGGACTTGGGAAAAGTGGTCAGCAGTATCTATGAAAGCTGAACCTATACCCATCCTGAGACCCAGCTCCTCTACCCCTAGAAATATACCCAATAGAAGTGCTTTTATTTGTCACCAAATGATATATATGATAAGCATTTTTTTTTTTGTAATACCCCCAACTGCCACTGATCCAATGATCATCAATAGTAGACTGGGCAAATAAAATACGGTATATTTAAGCAATGGAATATACCATGCAGTGACGAAACCAAGGTACATACAACCATGTGGATGAATCACAAAATTATGAGGAGCAAAAGAAGTTATCATTTTATCATGATTTTTATCGAAGCAAATTTCAAAAAACAGTCTAACCTAATCTCTGATGTCAGAAGTAAGAAGAATGGTTACTTAGAGGACGCAGCGGTGTTTGTTGAAATGCTGGTGATTTCTGCCTCTCACTTTGAGTGCTGATTGCACAGGAATGCTCATTCTGGGCCAATCCATTCAGCTGTATTCTTATTATTTGTGCATCTTTTTCTGTATACATGTTACACTTCAACAAAAATCACATCCCTTTCCCCCCAAAAAGAAGAAAGCTGGTGCTCTCTTTCACCTATCTCCTCCATTATGAAGAAATTCTCAGGCACAAGTTCTCAGGGAAGAACTCACGAATGTTGTGAATCTTAATTCTGCTAAAACTAACATTTGCTTCGGTCGTGTCAACAAAAATAAATACTTCAATATTGAAAACGTTTGCTAAAGAAACAAATGTGTTTGATGAGAAAACAAAAACCAGTATTTCCTTTGGCAAACATTTGTTGGATTGGAGGTAGCAAATGTAAAACTTCCAAGTTGTTACTGAATTTGCTTAGATGTTTGGTTTACTCAAGATTCAGAATTTTTGTGGAGTTGTATTTTTTAAAAACTGTAGGGATAAAAATAATTGTAATAGAAATAAAAAAGACTGAATGTCTGAAATGCTGCTCTGGGGGCGCCTGGGTGGCACAGTCGGTTAAGCGTCCGACTTCAGCCAGGTCACGATCTCGCGGTCCGTGAGTTCGAGCCCCGCGTCAGGCTCTGGGCTGATGGCTCAGAGCCTGGAGCCTGTTTCCGATTCTGTGTCTCCCTCTCTCTCTGCCCCTCCCCCGTTCATGCTCTGTCTCTCTCTATCCCAAAGATAAATAAACGTTGAAAAAAAAAAATTTTAAAAAAAAATTAAAAAAATAAAAAATAAAAAAATAAAATGCTGCTCTGGCTTTGTCCCAACTACACACAGTTGTGTAATGCCTGGCAAATAATAAGCATTTGAAAAATATTTGCTTTAAGAATAAAAATATAGTACAACGTGCACTCGTTAGATACTTCTCCTCAATCTTTGTCACATAGAGATACAATGGGTATTTTTTAAATACCTGGTAAACAGGAAATGAACTATATACTTCTTGGCTATTTTAGCAAGCATATAATAGAGAATAATGACTGAAAAAAATAAATATCATAGTGTTAATTATTATATAACAGTGCTGTTTTAATATTATTTATAAGACGCCCGTAAATGATAGAACATCATTAAATGATTTATAGCTTCATAAATCATTTATCTTAAATCATTTATAAGAGAAAGATACTTTGTTAAAAAAAACTTGAAAGTCATGAAGACCTTGGAAAAATGAACAAAAAAGTATCCTCCCACCAACTACATTTTAGAGAAAAAATGGAGACTAGTATCACTCTCCCTGGAAGTAATCATATATTAAATTGGTGTCAAGAAAACCTTAGAAAATATTAGCTTTCAGGAAAAAACACTTACAATTTATATTTTCTACTTTTAAGTAATATATTCTTACTATGACTCTAAAATCTGTCCAAACCCCCATTAACATTTTAAAAGAAAGTTCTCCAGTTCTTACCAAACAGAAATAAATAATACCTGACAACAGCATTAGGGAGCATAAACATAAAATTACCTGTTATTAAAAACTGAGCACATTTTTTCTCAAAGAAATATATTACTCAGCTGTAAAATAGTATGTTTGCCATTCACACTAATGTTTCAACATTATGGTTCAATCTTCTAAAAAGCTGACATGGAAAATAATGGCGTAATAAACTAATTCATCATAATGTGCAAAAGAAACCGCTGGAATAAATTGTAATAACCTTTCAAAAACTAGCAGCTTTTAAAAGTATTAATTTCTACTCCAGATAATTGGAAAGGACACCTGGGTGGGTAGGCAATATTTTTTATGGGATTGCTCTGTCAGGAGCTCAGATTGTCTCTGGACTCAGCAATGATCATTTAGCACTAAATGACAGTGAATCTTGCAAATAGGTCTTCCTAGATGGGGTTTGCCATAAATTACCAAACTCAACTCCCCTCAAGGTCAGCCATATGAGAGGGCAGGTATCAAACGGCCTTCGTGGAGACCCGGAGTGGTCCTCGGGTTTCTCATAAATGGACAATAGTTGTGTTGGCTGCCATAAAATCAACTTAATGGACTGACAACATAAATTACCATCAAACTCTGACGACATTCGTCCCTAGAAGACAGCTGAAGAATGCTTTTATATCAAAGCTGAAGAAAATGGATAACAATATGCTTTGCTCTATACCAGATCATAAATATTTTTAACAATTCTAAGTGGGGAATGCATTAATATTAGAAGCTACGATATGGTTTACTTGAGGCATTAAAAACAGCATCTAAGTAATATTAAAATGGCACTTGCTTTTTGAACTATTATATATCATCGTAACGCAATGGAGTGTGTGTGTGTGTGTGTGTGTGTGTGCATGCGCGCGTGTGTGTGCGTGTGCGTGTGTGTGTGTGTGTGTGTGTGTGTTCTAGGTAAGAAGGTTACATTTGCCCGGCACTGGGTATTTCCTTAAATCTAAATAACTACAAAGAGTACTTGATGGCTTTCTGGTTTTATTTTATCTCTGTAGCCCACTCTGGACCCACAGAAAGATAGATTCTTGAGTTCTCCTGCTACCTGGGATAAATCATTAATTCACTTTCTCTATGGCTCAGTTTTTCCATTTGTAAAGTAAAACTGTTAAAGAAGGACATTTTGAAGACACTGGAATTAATCCTGGCAGGAAGGTACTAAATAAACACCAAACTACTGGAGAATCGTATCAATACATTTATGAAAATAATGCACTCTAGACAATCAATTAACAGCTTTTACAAGTCAACGCGGTAAAAAAATATAACAGCAGCTGAACAAGGAAACTGGAATTTTGGGGGCATATTAAACATCACTGGGTGAATTTTCATTACTCATCTAATTATGCTTCCATCTTCTTACTTCAACATAGAGCTACAATTATTCTCCCAGGCATTTTCATAATAGTATTTATTATCTCGTGGAAATCAGGACTTCACTGTAGGTTTGCTAAAAGAAATGCTACAGTAAATAAAAGCAAGATGTTCCTGGAATCCAATGGCACCTGAGACCATGAATATTATGCATAATGTCAATGAACTCTACACACTTTGCAAACTATACAAGTTCCCGAACAGAATGTGAAGTTAGTAAGTTTTGTGTCTGTCTCCCGCATCTGGTCATCACCTCTGTCGTGCCTTCCTTTGCACTCTCTCTCACATTTATTCTTTCCTTCTACCCCACCGTCACTTCTGTCTAGAACCTCATCACCTTAGAACTGAGTTATTGCAGTGGTTTCTCCGCTCTTGTTCTCTTTCTGCCAATCCATCCTGCCTACCCCTGCCAAATGAATCTTTTTTAAAGCACTATTTTAATTATATCATTCCTCTGCTCAAAATTGTCAATGAGTCCCCATCCCCTGGGGGCCAGAGGCCGGTCTTTATCTAGAATCAAAGCTTTGGGCTCTCCGGCCTCACCTGCTTTTCTAATCTTGTCTTTTCCAGTTCTCCTGCACAAGCCTGCAGGATAATAAATGCATCTGCTGCTTGGTTACTTTCACCATAGGGCCTGCCTGGTGGGTACCATCCATCCTCTCTGCCTAGCCCGTCGCCTTCCATCTGTGAGGCCTTTTTCACTACTTCAAGCCATAGTTAGCACCTCTAGTCATGAAACTGGAACAGTCTTTTTTTTTTTTTTTGTATTAAAATGATTTATTTCACTGTTGTAATATGGCTGAACTTCAGTTCTCATTGTTTAACGGTTTCCACATCTTTTCTCCCTAATTAATTTGTAAAGCTCTTTAAGGGTAGGGGTGTTTGTGTTCTTATTATCTGCCAATCTCCCTAGCACGGAGTTTATGAAAATAGTTAGCAATCAGTAGACACTTGTTTAATGAATGAATGCAAAAATGCTGCTCTAGGCTTCTTGCAAGATTAGGATGAAAGCTATTCAGTTGTGTTTGTAACTTGTGGTATTCCAGAGCAGTAATTTATGCATGCGAGGCAGTTTTCCCGAACCTAATAAATCTGTTTTAATTTTTAAGTTCTTAGCGAAATTCTGGATTATGAAATACAAGCTGAGTACATGAGATTTATAATGTTGAAATCTGACTTCAGTGTAAACTTGGGCACCATTACGATAAACACAAAGCAGTGCATATTCACAGAATTAATAATAATTTTCTGAAAGCTCCTTACAAACCGAAAGCTCAGTAATTTCTAAACAAAACTAAAATCAGTCTAAGAATAAACTCAGAGGAAAAAAAAAAAGATAAGCATGCAGCAGTCCAGAGTCTTTATTTTATGAATCAGAAATATACTTTAGCTTGTAATATTCTGCAGAAAGAATATGGATTTTGGAAATCATCAGGATGGTCCTGCCACTTGCTGGGTGTGCCATCTTGGGTCAGCAACTCAATGTCTTTGAACTTTAAAGTTCTCACAAGGCAAGTGAAAATATTAATACCCAGTTTACTTCAAAAACCGGAGATGAATGAACCCCTTTGGAGCTGTTAATTAGGTTCATGAATTAAAGGGCACCCTGTGGCACCTACCTCAGTACATGGCACATTAATAAATGGTAGCTACTATTATTGTTTTTGTTTTACGACTTTTTCTTTTTCACTCCTTCCTTCTATTGTTTATGGAGAAAAATGGCTTCCCTAATAGCTAAAAAGCATGAGCATAGGAGTCTAAAACATCTGGGTTTAAACTATGGCACTGCCATTTACTAGTTTACTAATCTGTTTATTAATGAATCTGAGCCCCAATTGTGTAAGAGGATCTATGAAGAAAACAAAATCTTGCAGGGACATTCTGAAGACTAAAAATGATCTATTTAAAAATGTCTAGCCTAAAACAAGTACTCTGTAACAGCAGGAATTATAATTTTTATGAATCTTCTCTCAGGTACTATTCTGTTCTGTATTAAAGAACCCATGTTCATGAATATTTTTTAAGTAAAAGTAGTAGGAAAATTTTTCTCCTTATATTTCAGTGCTTTGCAGAAAAACATAATTTAGTATTATAAAAATTATTCTTTTTTTTTTTTTTTCAACGTTTATGTATTTTTGGGACAGAGAGAGACAGAGCATGAACGGGGGAGGGGCAGAGAGAGAGGGAGACACAGAACCTGAAACAGGCTCCAGGCTCCGAGCCATCAGCCCAGAGCCCGACGCGGGGCTCGAACTCACGGACCGTGAGATCGTGACCTGGCTGAAGTCGGACGCTCAACCGACTGCGCCACCCAGGCGCCCCTAAAAATTATTCTTATAAATAATATTTGTGTAGTGACTTAGAGTTTACAAAATACCTTTACAACTTAGGACTATGCTCTAAAAATATTCCCCCATTTAGCCACTCATTGCTGTATTACTCCAATCATTATTCCGGCAATCCATTCTACCGTAGACGTTTAATAATAAACAATAATGAGAAACTACAAATATTAAGAAAGCTACTTAAAAAGTAAGTTAAATGTGTTATTGGCCTAGGTCTACATCTTTAGAAATAGTTGACAGTTGAAACTGGTCAGATGAAATTAAGCAATTGATCACAGATTCTCAATCTCAGCAGTAGAGGCCTCCTCTAGGCAGGCTTTAACAAGCACACTTACAGAGTGGTTTCTTTTCTTTCTTTTTTTTTTTTTTAAGACTACTTATTTTTCTAAATGTTTATTTGAGAGAGAGCAAGCAAGCATGAGTGAGGGGTGGGGCACGCAGAGAGAGAGCGAGACAGAGAATCCCAAACAGGCTCCTCACTGTCGGTGCAGAGCCTGATGCAGGGCTCAATCTCACAATCTCACAATCTCACATGATCTCACTGTGAGATCATGACCTGAGCCAAAATCAAGAGTCGGACGCTTAACTGACTGAGCCACCCAGGTGCCCCTAAAAGTGGTTTCTTACTTTCTCTTTGACTTCTTGAATATCGTTTAAAGTATCAGCAAGGTTGCTGCTGTCCTTCAGGTTAAAATAAAATTAAAAAAAAATCTGGTAGGTGGTTTCTGGAACTTATCATGTAAACAAATGAAAAGACAGTGAGGCGCCTGGCTGGCTCAGTCAATGGAGCATGCAACTTAATCTCAGGGTTGTGAGTTTGAGCCCCATGTTGCATGTGGAGATTACTTAAAAATAAAATCTTTAAAAAAAGAAAAGGACAAATATGGCCAATTTTTGTACATCTAAATACATGGATTAGGTCAGATGCTGAGGTTAATGACTTATTAGCTCAGCTAGAATGCAATTAAATGCTAAAGAATGGAAAGCACCTTACAGTTTATAAGACAGGGTTGTTTTTACTAGCATAGTAACTTAACTGAAGCACATGCTTAAAACTCATCCAATACATTTACTTCCCTTAACATTTACAAGGTCGAAACCAGACATCAGGCACAACTTGAAGGTGCCATTAATTCCTACGGAAAACGTTTGAAGAGATTGTTTCAAGAAGCAGCAGGCTGGTGCCTATTAAGGCCCCTAGGTACACACATACTTTTAGAACCATGTGTTTAAGGATAGCATTACTCTTGATCCTTCCAATGAGTAGCTTGCCACACAATTATTCCTTGTACAAGGTACAAGCTCCATAGGCACAGTCCTCATTTACACTGTTTTATCCTAAATCCAGTCCTTGGCTTTAGTGATTATGGCCATTATATCTACATTTTAAAACATGATGCAACATACTTATGAGTAACTGCCACTTAGTAACTGATGCCTGCACAGCATTGGATCAATATCCGTACTAGAGCAGTCTTTTCTAGATCCGCTTCCAAAATCCCACACAGGCATGGCATTTGCTTGGTTTTGGCCTTTGCTGTCTTTCATTGACTCTCCCTCCCTTCTATTACCTGCTAGGGGTATCAAACCCTTTGGGGGCTTCTAAACTGTTTCAGTGTTTATTTTTTCCAAACCCATTAACTATAACTTAATGTTTATAGCATCAATGATAATTCCAAAGCTATTTCACAAATAAAATGTTTTGATCTTCAGGGGCACCTGGGTGGCTCAGTCGGTTAAGCTTCTGACTTTGGCCTCAAGTCACGATCTCACGGTTCACGGGTGCGAGCCCCGTGTCGGGCTCTGTGCTGACAGCTCAGAGCCTGGAGCCTGCTTCGGATTCTGTGTCTCCCTCTCTCTGACCCTCCCCCGTTCATACTCTGTCTCCCTCTGTCTCTCAAAAATGAATAAACGTGTACAAGATAAATAAACAAATTTTAAAATATTTTGATCCTCATAATAACATCACATGAGATGAGAAAACCAAGGCATGAGGAGATTATCGGACATGCCTGAGTCACTTGTTTTGACAGAGTTCCTCCTTCCTGACTGAATGGAGGCTCAATCCGTCCCCGTTAACTGCCTCGTCATTTGCTGGTCTTTAGATTAGACTTGTGATAGAAATGCTTTTTCACCAGTTGTGTGATTTTTACTTTTTCATTTTTTTAAGTTTATTTATTTATTTTGACAGAGAGAGGGAGAGAGAGAGCGAGCGAGCATGGGTGCAAGCAGAGGAGGGGCAGAGAGGAGGGGCAGAGAGAGAATCCCAGGCAGGCTCTGTGCTGTCAAGCGCAGAGCCTGATGCGGGGCTCGAACCCATGAACTGTGAGATCATGACCTCGGCCAAGATCAAGAGTCAGGCACGCTTCATGGACTGAGACACCCAGGGGCCCTTGTGTCAAGGTTTTTAAGTATATCGGTTAAACCCTGAAGTTTAGCTTCCTTGTCGGTAAGTGCAGGATAATAATACCTATTTCGCAGGGTTACTTTGATGATGAAATGAAATGGTTTATGTGAATTAAAGAACTTAGAATAAGGTAAGTATGTTCAAAAACGTTAGGCTTTCCAATCCCATCTCTTGGGAAGTCTTCACCTAAAGGTAGTTCTTTCAGGTATACAGAGGATCTCTAAAGTTATTCTGTAATTCAGTGGTGGGCCGGGAGAGCAGAGTATATTTAACGTATCAGTAACAACATTGCATTGAACCAAGGATTTATCCATCATCTACTATATCCCAGCTCAGTACTAAGTGCTACAGATGCACAAACGGACTGGCTGCAGCTAATGTTGGCAGCGACACGAACCAGACTTGATGATTTCCTAGAAAATAAAGATATTCCAAGAGGGGCTGGTCTGCCAAGTTTAACGGACTTCTTGAAAATTCTCCCAAATAACTTCAAATAGAATAAAATGATTTGAAAACTTCTACTTTTTATACTTTCCTCTTGAATGGCACGTTCTGCCAAACCCCAAAGTGTCATTTTTGTAGAGAGTGGTACTGTATCCAGACCATATTATGACAGGGGGCGAGGAAGGAAATGTGGAAGAACCAATCTCAAGGGGACCTAGGAATGTAAGTTTTACAAACGTGCGAGGTGTTTCCACTTTGTTTCTATGACTCAAGTCACATAGGTTAAAAACCCTGTGGCAAAACTACCCATTTGGTATTTTCTCTACCCTTCTCCTGCAGTGCCTGGGAACAGAAATACTTGCTGAGCTGAATTTCAACCTCTAAGTCAAACTAAACAGACAAAAAAAAAAAAAAAAAAGAAGGCAATTACCATCCCACCGCATTTGGATTAGCCCATAAGAAAAGTATTTACAGTCAACTAAAACTTTTCACGTTAAGACGATCTTTCAAGGTCACATCTAGTGAAATCTCAGCATAATTTGGTTTAAACTCTACATTTCATTTTTAGCAGCAGTAACTAGGGTGTGAGGCAACGTGCAATGTGTGAAAATGCGCAGAGTGAAATAGCCCAGGATTTAAGGTCAGACATATTGGTTGTCATTCTCCCTCTTCTTGTGATTTTAGGCAATGGCCTGACGTCTCAGGGCCATGGATTTCCTCTTTTTAGAATGGGAATGATGTGCTATTATAACATTATTGAAAAAATTAATTGAGATGGACTATTCCATGTATACACAGTAATACACAGGTTAACAGTTTTTGAGTGTGATTCAATATGATTACACTATTCTAAGCACTTTTTCTTTCGCTGATTTAAACCTTACCATAACTCAAGGGGATGGATCTATTATCATACCCATTCTAGAGATAAGGAAATTAAGGCGCAGAAACCTTGCCATGGTTGGGGTGCCTGGGTGGCTCAGTCAGTTAAGCATCCGACTTCTACTCTGGTCATGATCTCATGGTTCTTGAGTTTGAGCCCCGTATTGGGCTCTCTGCTGTCAACACGGAGCCTGCTTTGGATCCTCTCTTTCCCTCTCTCTCTGCCTCTCCCCCACTCTCTCTCTCTCTCTCTCTCTCTCTCTCTCTCTCAGAAATAAACATTTAAAAAACAGAACCCTTGCCATGGTCAGTTACTAGCTGGCTGAGCAGGAACTCAAACTCAAACTCTGGCAGTCTAGCTCCAGAGTCTGTGTTCTTAACCATCTCGCTTTGTCCCCTTGTTTGTCATGGCAGCTCATGACATGCCCACTTCTCCTCACCCTGGATTCTGGTAAAAAAAAAAAAAAAATACAACAGTTCCCACCTTTCCGGAAGTAAATAGGCACACTGAGGACACAGGGCACACGCATCAGGAGAGACAAAGTAATACACGGTACAAGCTGTCGAATGTCAGAGAGGGGGTATAACCCCAAGTTCTGTGGCAGTTTGGAAGGAAGGACTTAATTGGGATGGAAAATCAGCACAATTTTGTAATGGAGGTGAAGGCTGACTTAGGTCTTGGAGGAAAATCAGAACTGAAACCAGCAAGGAGGATTTGGGGAAGGTATTTCAGATAATTAGAAGGCTTTCTGTGTTTGGGCAATAAGGCTCGGTGTCAGTGGGGAAGGTTTCTCTAAAGGAATTCTGAGACTGGGGAACAGGAGGCAGTTTAAAGTCATTTTGTAGAACGTTTGAAAAGCCGGGAGAGGGGGGAGGATCTCCTGTGGAAGAGCCACCAAGGGTGTCTGGGTGCACATGCGTGGTGTCACTCCAAGTAGTGCTTTCAAAAGGCTGAGGAGATGGCAGATGGGTAACACACGGGGTAGGGGTATGGAAAGTTCGAGAACGGAGAGCACAGAAGTCTTCAGCGCACATACCTACATTCAGACACTTCTCAATGATCCAGCGATGCTTATCTGGTTGGTGGACATTCCATGGTGTCTTCTCACCTACTGTCTGTCCTTTTGGCTTGTTCCCTGCTTGATGGCACCTGGGGGTGGAGACACAGACGAGTGATTTCCCAGTTAGTCTTTTATTTTGTTGTAGTGTTTGTTTGTTTGTTTGTTTGTTTGTTTAATTTCTGCTCCTTAGTAGCTGTGGTTAAAAATGTGTTGTGGTAAGAAGAAGAAGAGGTGTAGTTTGGATGATCAGACCATTTCTTTCCTTGTTTTTTTTAAAAAATGATACCTTCGGTTCCTTTATGAAACAATTTGCTGATGAACAGCAGCAGGGCTCATATTTGAGCCTAACCCTGGGAGAGGTCATTGTCAATTCCCTTTGATTAGAGATGGTCTCACAAACTGGGAGCTACCCAACATGCCTTTTCAGGTAATGTTCCTGCAGCAGAACCTTGCTTCTGATCTGGCTGCTGAGGTTTTTTAGGTGAGAGAGGTTCAGCGTACGCTTCTTAAGACTGCTACCCATGGTGTATCTCCAGACTGCCTTTTACCGCCAATATGATGATTATCCATATCGATCACTTTCACCTTTGCAGCTACTTGAAGATATTAGGCAATTGCTGCTTCCTCCTAAGTTGAATAGAGAATACCAGGCGACCTGAGTAATTCTCTAGCTGCAGAGTACATGCTTGGCTCTAGAACTAAAGTGCTGTATTTAAGAGATTAAAAGAAGTAGTAGTAGTAGTAGAAGAAGAAGAAGAAGAAGAAGAAGAAGAGGAAGAAAGAGATGAGAAAACGAAACAGACTGCAATGAAAACAGGTTGTCAGTGCCAAACTCTTTTTGTTAAAGTAATATTTCCTTGTTTTTCCAGGCTATCATAAGAGTGTATATAACATCTAAAGAGATTGTAGGAGCCCAGTCCCAGTACATCATTCTTACTAATGTTTATTTGCAAATAGTAGACATGAAGATTAGTGTTGTCCAAAATGGCTAGAATATTCATCTTTACCTGGGTCCCTTGTATGCAAATGTATTTAGGGTGCAACACACGCACACACACACACACACACACACACTTTTTCAAGAAAAAGAAAGACCTTAAAATTGTATACATTTGGCTAATAGCCAGCTACCGAATCTCTCGTATTCTCTTCTCTGATTAACACACTTTCATACATATTTTTTCGAGTTCTTCTGCTAGAATCCTTGCTCGCTCTTCACCTCACAATCCCATTATCAGCCAAACAGTCCTAGAGAAACCAGAGAGCTGGTAGAAAAAAGTACATTCGGTTATTTCAGAACATGGCACACATCAATAGTGTCCACTTATTAGCCAGAAAACTGGATTCTGTTGCTTCTGAGAACTTCTCACATGCTCACAGGCCTGCTGACCTCAACAGAAGACAAAACAAAACAAAGCCTCCACCACAGAAACTAGAATTATTTCCAAAGTTCTCAAATAAACAGAAATCACTGTAATTATGAATAATTAAAATGCTAAACTCAAGAGGGCACTCAACATTCGTTACACTGCAGAACTCATCCCCTAAGGGTGGTGCCTTCAATTAGCTCAGTTTTTGCAACAGAAGAAAAATGTGACAATCAGTAATTGCAGGTGTTCAAGCACAAGGAACAAAACAAACCAACTTGCCTTTAAATCACTCCTTCTCAGCCAGCAGAGGCATTGCTCTCTTTCAGATTCTCAATGTCTATACTAATTCCAGAACACAGAAAAGCAATTGATCGCAGGACAGCAGAAAAGCATACCGCCCTCAGAAGGTTAAGTCGATGCGTTTCATCTTTATCTGCTATTTGGAGTACATAGGAGGCATGATAAAACAATAAATCGTTTTCTTTTTTTTTTTTTAATTTTTTTTTTCAACTTTTATTTATTTTTGGGACAGAGAGAGACAGAGCATGAACGGGGGAGGGGCAGAGAGAGAGGGAGACACGGAATCGGAAACAGGCTCCAGGCTCTGAGCCATCAGCCCAGAGCCCGACGCGGGGCTCGAACTCACGGACCGCGAGATCGCGACCTGGCTGAAGTCCGACGCTTAACCGACTGCGCCACCCAGGCGCCCCAATAAATCGTTTTCAAAAGAAAACCTTTTCAAAGGTATTTTGTAAAATGTATCAATATATTTACACAATCTAAAAATGTTTATTAAGATCTACCATGTGTCAGGGTTTATGCTAAGTGACAGTGACGCTGCGCCATTAAAAAGTAGCCGCTGTTTTTTTTCTTTAAACATATACAAATTACTATAGACAAATTTGAACATAGCAAGATATTTTTATGTTCTTACAAGTATAAAGTTTGGAGTATATAGCTACTATATATAAAATGAAACTTTTTAAAGCATTATTTCTCATTATTCTTGAATTGTAATACATTATTATTTTCATTAAAAAATTAAATCACAAATTATTCAGATTTTTCTTCCTCAGAGCCTCCTCTGTTAAAAGTATAATTTTTTTTCCGCAGCGCCTGGGTGGCTCTGTCGGTTAAGCGTCCGACTTCAGCTCATGATCTCACAGTTTGTGGGTTCGAGTCCCACATCGGACTCTGTACTGACACCTCGGAGCCTGGAACCTGCTTGGGATTCTGTGTTTCCTTCTCTCTCTGCTCCCCCTCCACCCCCCAATCATGCTTTGTCTCTCTCTGTCTCTCAGAAATTAATAAATGTTAAAAAAATTTTTGATACAATTTTTTCTTACAAAATATATCCATTTTTTTGCAGTAACAGATGCCATTACAGATATTATGTTTTTTCTTAGATGTTTATAGGACTAAAATATAAGTCAAGCTGGAAATGGTTTAGCAAATAGTAACTACAGTTTTGAATCTAAGCGACTGTAGCAAAGTAAATTTTTTTTCTTTTGCTTGGATTCAATTTCAAAGCAATGACTCAAGAAAGGGTTGAGACAACGACTCAAGAAAGGGTTACTTTTTACTAGCTGCCACTTTGGGGAGATGCATTTTGTCTTTCGTTTAAGTAGAGGAAAGAATTCATTAGAAATGTGGTGCAAGTAGTTTCAGAATGATAAATCTCAAGTTACCAATTCCACTTTTAATGATTAGTTGCCTGAGTCTTGTATTTAATTAAAATGGTTATTTTAAATGCTTATATTTAATTCGCACATAATTAGCTAAACCTCAGTGTTACTGCTTCATCCATTTTGAAATTAATTAATTTATAAGATAGCTCAAAAAGTGCTGTGCAAATTGAATATTAAGATAAATCGGGATTCGTTTGCATCGTTTGTTGGTTTCGGTTGTAACTGCTAGTGAGCCATTTATATTAGGGTATTGAGGATGACCACTATGTGGGAGAATCCACGAATGATAGGTCATTGTTACCTTTGTGCAGATGATATGCACCTTCACCTCTTAGGTGATAATAGCCTATAGTCACGGATACGAGTGTCTTAGCTTAAAAAGGGATCTAAATTTTATAAATGACTTTTGGCTTTAATACATTTAGGAGAAACCACTGTGTTTAGCAAATGATTCAAAAGTGTGTTGACGATCTGTGTAAAAAAAAAAAAAAAAAGAAAACCTTCTTTGAGTCAGTCTGATGGTGTAACCAGAAAGTGTTTTCAAGGAAATGTTGATTTTAACTTCTATTTAAACACACCACATGATTTATATACCTAGGAACCAAGAGAACACGTGGTAAGTAGAACAGTTTTTCCCGGCTCAAAGAATGTGAGGGAATTTTAGCCACCCACAATAACTATCGAGCTGGGTTTCCTGGTGAAGCGAAAAACTACATCCATGAATATTCTCCTCTGGGGTGTGGTTGCTGGAAACACTGCTAAGCTGTGCAAAATCCATTAATGATAGCGCTACTGTTTATCAGTTACTCAATACGTGTCGGCACTGGCTTAGCTTAAATGCCTCACGAGGTGGTATCATCAGGCCCATTTTACAGGTGAACAAAGTGAGGCTTGGGGAGTCCAAGGCACTGCCAAGGGCAGCGTGATCAGTAGAGATGGAGGCAGGACACAAAACTTCACTCTGTAGCTCTGCACCTCACTGTCCCGACTTGCCATCGCAGAGCTCTAAGGAAGGCATCTTGAGTTGCTCATAACAGTATACACAGAATTTTCTAATATTTTATTAAAACCTGGACCTCCTACTCTCCAATGAACCCTTCCGGCGGGGGCATCTGTTCCTGCCATGCTCTGATACGAGCTCAAACCTTTTGCGTCTCCTTCCACCCTTGAGGAATTTTCATTCTGAGCAGGCTCAGCTTACATGAGAAATGAAGTTGTGCAGAATATTTCTCTTCTTTTCACGCTAGTACTATTAGGTGGCATTCCAGGATGCCTTCAAGCTATACCGTATCTCAATTACCTCAACTGCCATCTGTTTCTATTTCTTTCAGCCCTTCTCCCTGGTACCCTAAACAATGAACGAGAGTCCCACTCAAGAGCTAGACTTCGTGTATTTCTCCGCCAAGGACGTGCGTTAACATAGACAGCCATCCCTGCTCTTTAGATAAGATGATAGGAGGTTGTGATCAAAGCCAATTATCTACTGATTTTCAGTTTAACATTCCAACTATCACCCGTTATCTGAATTGCGGAAATCGTCAGAAGATCCAAAGAAGGGGCTCTGTCACCAATCAACCATAACGGGGAAGTACTATTTGAGAAATGAGTAGGGGTAAACGTATAGGCGCACCTGCTTGGTTAATCTTGCTAAGGCCTTTAAATACCATCTGTTTTCCATTCATTCCTGGCTACCATCTTTCCCTAGGTTAAAAGATTTTAAAATGACTGGGGGGCGAAAAAAAACTTGAAAAGGAGTGTGAGATTTTAATTCTGTATTTCATCTGCCAAACAGTGAACTACAGTTGGCCTCAGCGAGTGTTCCTGATAGATAAGGGAATTGTTGCTTCACATATAATTACATAGAGTCTAACGGTAGACATACCCAACCATATCATCTTCATGCCATTAGAAGTGCTAGGAAGTCTGAAAAGAATCCATTTCGAGGAGGGTCTAAGCTACTTTTATTTTACTTCAAACCAGGGTTATCATGGAATAAAACTGAGAATTCTTTGGAGGAACCGTTTTTGGAATGTGAAAAAAAAAAGTATGAAAGGGGAAATGAAACTGACAGTCGTGACTGGCAGTAGGTTCAGGCATTACGTGTTCTTTTGTGTTTGCTTTGGAATGTTAAACAGGTCGGGTTCTTTTCAAAAGAAAACATTTTATTCAGAACATTCTCCCATGAAAGCCCTCTTTGACAAAGTGTCATTTTTTGATATATTAGTACATGTCTGCCCACATTTTACATTCAAAAAAGGCAAGCAATGTTTTAACAACTTTTGACAAGCGCAGGGAATTAAACTTGCACAGAATCAACTCTAGGTGTGATGCTATAAGCTGTTATATTTGCCATTTTGTACTTCTTCATGGCAGACCACAGCATTTTTAAACATACTAATTTCTGGTTGCAAAAACGTGGGGAAATTCAAGATGAGTAGTTAGAATAGGAAACATTTAATTCAGCAACAAAATGTTTTAGGCACAGAACTCTAAGATGTGTTGAGGAAAAGAGCTACGGCAACAGTATTCGGTGAATTGTAAATATGTAACAGAAACCAAGTCAAAGAATTTTCTAGAAAACTAGCCAAGAAATCCTAAGAGATTTAGCTGCCTCTGAATTATACTTATAAGTTCCCTACTAAGTCATAAATTTCAAAATCAAATCATCCTTCGTTTTTTGCCAATGCAGGCCCTGCCTACTGAAAACCTCAGTTGGACACCCAAGGGTACCTCGAGGCAATAAACCGCCCTTCATCCTGTGTCCCTCTGACTGGGACCCTGCGCGACTGCTCTCTAGCCTCTTCTGTCTCTACTCCACCCTGCGCCTGCTCATTCATTCCTCTAGAGCCTTTTCCAATTCCCTGCACAGGCCAGAATCTCTTTTGCCTAGATCACTATCCCAGTCAGCTCAACTAATTTCTCTTCTTTTGAATCTCAGCTTAGATGTCACCTTCCTCCAGAAGATTCTTCTGACAATTCGCTCTCTCGGCATCCTTTCTCTAGATCCTGTAGAACCCTCTTCTCTCCAATCTGAGTCCCTGTGATACAGTGGTGTCACTGCCTCCTTACTTGTCAGTATCGTCAACAGACCGTAAGTTCCATGTCAGTCTTGTTTACTGTTAAGTCTCCACTGCTTAGACAAGTGTTTGGAATATTCTAGATGCTCTCAAACCCTTTGTTAAACAGATTAATGAATTATTTGAGCGAAAAGTTCCTATGTGACCAATACATATATTTTTTTTCCTCTTGGTGATAACGCACGTTGTTAAATATAACTACTTTAAAAGATAGGTTAATTTACTTGCGTTGGCATGTGTTACCATCAATGTTCCCATTTTACTATTTCATCTAGCTGGAATGACAAGTTTCACATTTTGGCTCAAGGGTTTCTCATAACATTTATCCCTACACAGAAAGTCCAAGGTGGGTAACTCAAGAAGGGTAAGATCTGGAATGCCATGCTTGGTTTTGAGTTTAAGATACAGAATTCTAATGGCAAACATGAGGGTAGAATGAAAGGGGACAGAAAGGATTTATGGAGAGTAATGAACAACCTCTGAAAGAACTGAAGGTCTTGCTTTATATTGCTGTGTCATTATGAGCCGGTAACTTCTCGGGGGATGCTGTGCCTGGAAAAGGAGAACGGTGGAAACCAGTACCTATTAGTGAGTCAGGCGGAATGGAGTTGGAGAAGAGGGCATCTTATGAATATTGTTATTAGATAATCGAGAGCTGTAATAATCAATATTCTCTTGAAAGGACCTTAAATCTAATGAAGCAGCTGTGGATAACTAAATTATGATTATGACAAATTCAGGGAATTGGTTCAGGGTTCTCTGCATCCAAAATTCAAATAAGTCATCAAAGTGAAATTGCATTAGCTGACCTCCTCAAACCACCTCTAAATACAAGGAGGCATTTATTAAGAATACCCCAACCAAATAACAGCACGACATAAGTGCCTCCATATTTCACAAATGCCTTTGGCTAACGGGGAGGGTGGATGGAGTTGGGTGTGGGAGGGCGGGTATGAGGGGAAGGACACAGAAGGAAGAGAAGGAGTTCTTGCAAAGAGGTAAGTGGAACTCTTATTTTTAAAATGGCCATAGCAGTTCTTTTCTTAAGTCAAGATTAAAAATATGAACTTATGGAATGCTACCTTCCACAGCAAAAGTTACATAAAACAATTTTTATTCCCACATAAATTACTTAACACAGGTGTCACTGGTTTTACAGAATAACATTGGCACCTATGGACCGTCATATATAAAAGAGATCCTTTCTCCGTATTTTTTAGCCTTCAGCTTGCAGTATTTGTCTCTTTAGTAAGTTCTTATTTCTTATTTTGAAATATATTCAAATATATTGAAATGGTTCACCAGGAGCACAGGTGGAATTGTTTCCCTTGGCTCTCTGCTGGGCTTCCTGGGGCCATCATGTGGACGGTAGCAGAAAACAATTTCAAGGACAATAACAGTGATGAATAAATTAAAGTACAGTGTACATAGTCCCCATCAAAGAAGTAAATTTGTTTTACTGAATTGTATTTTCATCTCAAGGACTGTTCCCCCCACCTTCACCTCTTTCCAAAACACTTCTTCACAGCAATTCTCATTTCAAAAGGGTGCTTCAAAAATTGATTCTGAAGAATTTAAGTTCTCCACACTCTTTTCTGGCAATATGCTTTTTATCAGATCAGCAAAAACAATGCGAAAACACCTGTCACAGTAATTTCAAATGTCTATCATCTACCAAATTATCCATAAATGATCTACGGTTGCAGTGTGGTCCTTGAATGAAGGACATTTTCAAGAAAGACAAACCAACGTTGTTGAAAATATAAATGGGTACATTGCAAGAAAAAACACTTGTAGCGTTTGTGGAAACTTACAGCTTTTATTTTTATCTTTAATCAGAACCAAGAGAACATTTCTGAAAGAACTAATTTTGCTTCTCATTCACACAGAGCATTATATACCTGCACACCTACTCTCAGGTATAGACATCGTCCAGCTAAACTCCATAGGGCTGTGGCTGGAAATAGAGTCAGATTGGCAACAAAGCACTTCTTGAATGCCTACCTGGGGTAAATGGTAAAAAATGTAGACCTCACCTGCCTCCTACCCCCCAAAAAGCAAAGAAAGGTATAATTGTTGAATATGGACAGGCTTTTTAAAAAACATAGGGAAAGGCTCTGGGTTATAAATCTATTTTTATTTCTACGTGCCAATTCTTTAACTTACATGCTAACCCCTCTCAAGGACTGGTGTGCTCCAAGATGATTCTATTGTGCAGCCAGAGCTGAGAATCTTGGTCTCATGCCTTCTGCTCGACAATTTGGTGACAAACCCCCTTCCCATTTTTCGTTCCAGTCATCTGTGCACATCTGCCTTCTCACAGCCAAGTAGGCCCTATACCATGGCTTGAAGGTTCTATCTTCCTATCCCATCGTGCCTTCTGTGCTCAGAACCATAATGCAAATCTACTGTGGTTTGAATGGGAAGCATTACACATTTTCACATCCAGACTTAAAGAAACAAGTATAGGTCAAAACCGTGTTTACATTTATTATCTAAAAAAAATCACAATTGAAATAGCTGAGTCTTTTGAAATGGGGTTGCAATTTTATAGGAAATAATACGGTATGAAAATCAATGGAAAAACATACCCTTTTACTCTTTTAGATTCAGTATGTTTCAGACTTAAACCAATGGGAACATAATGACGGTGTATTATAATCACTCCAATATCCTTAAACGTCTGACATTTTTAGAGAGTGTATATAGTATTCAGGTGGGGCTCCAATGAATGTAACCATCCTGCTGCTGTTTTGTAAAGTGGTAGCCTGTCTAAGGGCAGCAATAAAGAACACTCTTAAATGTGACTTATTTCTAACTAGGGTGACACATTATAGTACTCTTTGTCAGCACTTTATTGCTTTCACAAGAATAAAAACAAATACTGAGGTCTTTATTCTGAAATCCACTTCTAGAGTTTATCTCACTAACAAAGGACTTAGTCCTGTGAAAGGTGTTCTAGTTATAAAAGAATTTCTCTTGGTAAGAGTTTATTTGCTATTTGAAAGGCTATCTTTATTTGGCACTATTCATTTATTAATTAATGGCAACAAACTCTAAAATCATACCTTTCCATGATCTATGTGATAAACCAGAAGAAGGAGACTTCCTAAGATAGCAATACTCTTCAGTAGTGGGCAAAACTGTACATGTATGCATTTACACGGGAAGAAAAGAAATCCCAAATTTGTTTAAACATGAAAAGAATTTTCGACTCAGCCCAATTATTTTCAGCATTGTTCCTAGTGGTTATTTATTTACTACAATTGGGTATTCATTGAAGTTTTGCAAAAACACTCGTACTTTTCCCTTTCTTTTATTTAGGCATAAAATGATGAGCAGCTGATCTCAGTACTTCCCTAAGCTCTTTTGATTTTGGATTGTAAATATGTGAACTCAGGTTGCGGCGAAAGAATAAAGGAGAATGAGACACATTTCCAAAGCAACAAAGGAACAACTTGTTTTACTATACTGTTACTGCAGAGAAGCATCTTGGAGAATGGGTTTTTGTTTATTTACTTATTTTTTATTTATTTGGAGTGAGTGAGAGAGAGAGAGAGAGAGAGAGAGAGAGAGAGAGAAAGAAAGTGAGTGGGGGAGGGGCAGAGAGGGAGAGAGAGGGAGAGAGAGAATCCCAAGCAGGCTCTCTGGGCTGTCAGTGCAGAGTCCAATGAGGGGCTTGAACTTATGAACCTGGAGATCATGACCTGAGCCACAATCAAGAGTCAGATGCTTAACCAACTGAGCCACTCAGGTGCCCCGAGAATGGGTTTTTAGATACAAAAAAATGGTTTATTTATTTATTTATTTATTTATTATTTTTTTAATCTTTATTTATTTTTGAGAAAGAGAGAGAGAGATGGCGTGTGAGCAGGGGAGGAGCAGAGAGAGAGAGGGAGACACAGAATCCGAAGCAGGCTCCAGGCTCTGAGCTGTCAGCACAGAGCCTGACGCGGGGCTCGAACTCATGAACTGTGAGATCATGACCTGAGCTGAAGTCAGACATTCAACCGACTGAGCCACCCAGGTGCCCCCCAAAAATGGTTTATTTATCATAACCAAATCCATTTTCCGATTAGCTCTGCATATGGATGACAAAAGAGTGAAACACCCACAAATAAATGGTAAATGGTACCAAATAAAACAAAATCTACTCTGCAAGTATTTATGCAGCAAAGTCCAAGTGTTTTAGCTTGCCTTCCGAATCGAGAGGGAAAGATGAATGGAAAAGGTAGATTGCACATACACCCCAACACTGGGAGGTTCCCCAAACTGTCTTACACAGACTTCCACAAACACTAAGAAAGGGAGCTGTCAGCATGAAGGGGCCCCTTTCAGAAAGTTATCATTGCAAAGCTTTAATTTCCCAAACTGTTTTCAAATATGTTTTCCTTTTTGCCAAGCTAAAATTTCTTAGAAACAAGATTCAGGAAAGCAAATGAAACATTATGGGACAATGGATAGATCGAAGTATACTTCTTTCTGGTACAAGAACACCGTCTTTATATACAGCCTGTCTTTTTTGAGGGAAGAGAGAAGGAAAAGAAAAGCTTTTAGAGAATGAGGGTGATGACAGCTTTCTGCAAGATGGCGTGTCGAACAAGAGTCCTTCATGCGGTTTTGAAAAAGAAATTAGCAATATTTATCACATTTGTCTCTTTTTACATACATTAAGCCATTCCCAGGGACTGTGTGAGTTGCCCAGAACAAGACCTTTTTGCACATGGGACACGGCTGGGGACTCAGGAGCCTGCCAACTTCAGGTTCTTGCCATTAGACTCATTAACTCTCTAGAATGTAAGCACCATGAAGGTAGATTTTTTTTTTTGTCCCTCACTGCTCTTTCTCTGGCACCTATAATCTTGCCTGGCGGATAGTAAGTATGCAGTAAATATCTGGAGTAGGAACACACGAATACAGACCAGTTTAGACCCCCCAATTCTCGGACTTTGGCTAGTATATGTGGTTACCAATTCAAAGAGATGTGAGTTAGCCTGGGCCAGACACTGCTAGATACTAATCATCTAATTCTCACAATGGCTATGTGATAAAGGCATTATTATCCCCACTGTAGGATTAGTGGTGAAGTCCTAGAGTGAGAATGAGGTAGTTACATAACTTATTTAAAGTCCTGCAACTTGTGGATGGTAGAGGAAAAAAAAAAAAAGTTTTGAACTAGGTAAGTTCAAAGCCGAAGCTCTTACTCACTATGCCAAATCTTGGTTCGGTGCCTCTTGGTCGGAGACTGTGCTCCATGCACAGCCCCTGTCTTGTCTTTATTCTGTTCCCTGGTCTTATCTAAACTCTGCCCTGACTCTGGTCTGGGATCCTGCACTGTACCTGATGCACGCTTTGCTTCAACATTCCAATCTCCCTGGTACGCTTTCATGGTGTTGTCTTAGTCAGCTCGGGCTGCCACAACAAAATCTCATAGACTGAGTGGCTTAACAAGTTGTCTCACAGTTGTGGATGCTGCAAGTCTGAGGTCATGATGGCAGAACAGTCAGGTCCTGGTGAGACCTCTCTTCCTGGCTTGTAGAGGGTTGCCTTCTCACCATGCACTCACGTGGTCTTTCCTGGGTGTGTGTACGTGGAGAGAGAGAGAGATCTTTCTTGCTCTTCTTGTAAGGCCACCAATCCTATTGGATTAGGACCCCCATCCTTATAACCTCATTTAACCTTACTTAACTCCTGAAAGTTCTATCTTCAGATACTGTCACACTGGGGGCAAATTATGAATTTGTAGAGGATACAATCCAGTCCATAGCAAGTGCCCTGAGCTAAACTATCTGGGACAGTAACAAACAAATACATCTCATTTCCTTATTTGCAATCACAGGATTCACTCTCCCACTTACAGAAATAACTTTTCTGTCACCTTTTCTGTTCTTGCCATATTTGCCTCAGTAATCTAGAGATTAAGTATGCATATCTCAGTCAAATATGTATTGGATTTGAAGAACTGTTCAAATTCAAGTTATCCTGCTGATGCAATCTTCCAACAATAATCCTTCGGGGGCTCCTTGAACTTTCCAGAGCCTTCTAGAGCATTACAGACGAAAACACAGATGAGGGATCATACACCTGAGTGCTAACCTTCCTTCTAACTGATCGACAAAGAGAACATGGTAAAATTCTCAAATATATATATATATATATATATATTTTAAAATTATTGTCTAAATCTACCCAATCATAGGTACTTCCTGATTCCCAAAGGGAAATTTCATAGATATCATGCAGTCCAGTTGATCATTTCTAATGGTCATCACATCGATGTGCTACTTCCCTATATATCATTGAGAATCTCTGTTCTGAATGGACAGTGATCACAGGGTCAATACAACCATAAACTATTCTTTGGGACACCTTGAGTATTTCTTGGAATTTTCCAATCAGATCTTAGAATCAGAAATCATATCCGGGCCTAATTATTACAAAGCTTCCTTACTGCATGAAAGAAAAAAATTAAGCCTACAACATTCTCTCTTTGATAACCATAGTCTTGTTCTCTGAACTTGTAGTAAGCTTCTACTGGGCGGGGGGTGATAGTGAATCTTGTATTAGAGTACAAGTACATGATATCACGACCCACACCAAGATTTCAAAATGCTGTTGTAGATTTGACTAGCGTAGACATGACTAAAATGTCAGGGTTCTGGTGCAGCCATGTGAACATTTTAAAAAAGAGCTTTCTTTTGGTGAAAATGGATCTCCTGACTCTGATCATTCTGTTTTTCAGGGAATGCCAGGGTCTGATTATGTGTGTGTGTGTGTGTGTGTGTGTGTGCGCGCGTGCGTGCGTGCATGTTGTGCACATGCTGTCTTGAATTATAAGGTTCCTCTGGAGGGGAGATACTTTTTTATATGTTTCATTAACATAATTAAAATTTAAGACACATAGTATGTTTTCTACATATGATCAGCTGCAGTAAATGCAAAGCCATTATTTAAGACTGAATGAGAACGTGTGCAAGTCATATATATTGCAGTTTTTATAGGCATTTCTTGGAACTATTGTAACAAGTTATCGCCATTAGATTTTCACCTCATTACTGATGAATATAAAGTTTAAATTTTTTATTTTACAAAGAAGAGATTGATCACCCCTAAGCTGCTATCAGGTACTAAATTTAGACAATAATGAAAAATTCAAATAGAGAAAGTAATTATTTTTTGTAATGTTTTCTTTCATCATTGAACAAAGAATATGAAGTTTTCTGTTGTTGGGCAACACTATGATAATTAGTTTCATTTAATTTCAGCTTCTCTAACAGGTCAATCTATATGTTTTTCTATAATTGTAGAGAAGAGTTCTAGATAAGGTACTTGGAGATCCGAATTCTTGCTTTGGCTCTGGAATTAAGTGGGTTTTGAGACCTGGGGCAGACTGCTAAACCTTCTGGGGCCTGAGTCTTCCTGGCTGCACAAGGAGAGGATAAAGTTAAGAACAGATGAGCTCTGATGTCCTAACAGGTTCTCCTGGTCGGTGACCCCAGGTGGTTATTTCTGTTACTAGGGCCCGAAACTAGGGAAGGTTGTTCCAGGTGAATATGATCCTTCCCATGGTCACAGTGGCTGACCTTGCCATTATTAAATAGAACGCTCCAGGTAGCATCTCACAGTTAGTTACCCCAGCCCAACAGATGCCACATTTGATGGTTCCCTACTCTTCTCTGAAGTTCATTACTCATAATGATCTTTCACCAGCTACTGGGGTTGGTACATTCCTCATTAAGAATGGGCGCCTTCTCATTCTTTCAGTGTTCACATAAGATTAAACAGGGCATTTCGCACAACTGGTAGTTATAGTTACATATCTATGTAATTATATCATATCCCTCTTTAGGCTGTAAATTCCAAGAAAATTCTAAGACTAGCCTTTTTTTTTTTTTTTAATTTGCTCTTTATTTTTCCAAGGTAACAATGAACATATCTTAAAGAGGCCACTTTATGGGGCTTGTTAGGGAAAACAGCTGCTCCTTGCATGCTCCAATGCCATTTTCATTTCCCCTGAAACAACTACTTTCAATTCTTCCAGCTGAATATTTTGGCATTTTTGACTATTTTTGTAAATATCATGCTCATATTACTTTCTCTCGAGTTTTCAGTTTTAGACATTGAATACTGAGTTCCCTCTTGGAAGAGAAGTTCCCCCTTCACACTCCCCTGCTAGCTACGCTTACTACACAAACTCTTAACACATGAAGTCTGTCTGTGAGCCCACTCTCCCAACACGGACCAACAGTGATTGTTATGAGAATTACCAATGAATCATTATTATGTATTATTATATATTCTCAGCTGAGTCATGGAGTATACAATTTTCATGCCCGCCATTTGCACTAATCCCCACTCTGAGTTAATAATTATCTTGTTCAGTTTGTTTCAAATAATTTATCACTCTTTCAATCCTCTTTTCTAGTTGTTTAAATCTCTCCATATGTTTAAATATATTAGGTATTCTGTAAATTTTCCTCTTTTTGGAGAAATGGCTTGGAGCCTTCTGCCTGGTTGCATTCTAAACTAGTTGCTGCACAGATGTTACCCTGGAATTTCCAAAGCTCTCTTTTGGATTATAGTTTATGTTTCCTGATTCTCTAAATCCTTTATATCCTACTTTCTTGGTTTCTCTCTTTTTTGGTGAAGTACATCCTCCATAGGTTTATTGTGAAAGCTAGAGTTTTCTGAATCTTATATATTTAATAAGTATGCTATTGTGAGGTATGTGTATCCTAACAAATAATCAGTAGGGCCACTGGGTATAGATTCTAGATTAGAAATGATTCTCCTCATTTTTTTTTTTTTCAACGTTTATTTTATTTTTGGGACAGAGAGAGACAGAGCATGAACGGGGGAGGGGCAGAGAGGGAGGGAGACACAGAATCGGAAACAGGCTCCAGGCTCTGAGCCATCAGCCCAGAGCCTGACACGGGGCTCGAACTCACGGACCGCGAGATCGTGACCTGGCTGAAGTCGGACGCTTAACCGACTGCGCCACCCAGGCGCCCCGATTCTCCTCATTTTTGAAGGCACTTACTCTCTTCTAGCTGCCCAGTATTGCTGTTGAGAGAGGTCTGATACTATTCGGGTACATTCTCCAATCTATGAAATTTGTACTTTTGCTACAGAATTTCTTAGGTATTTTCTTTGTCCCCAGTGTTGTAAAACATCCCAATGAGTGTGGTTTATTTTTATTTACCATCCTGGGCATTCCATGACCCTCTCAGTAGGGAAACTCATGTGAATTCTGAGAATATTCTTTTGATGATTTTTTCCTTCATGTAATTTTTTTTCTCATACTGAGGAATTCTTGTTATTCAGAAGTAGAATCCTTAGACTAATTTTAAAAAACCTTCTCACCTATTATTCATCTCTTTAACCTTTTTGCTGTCTTTGCTGGGAAGATGCCTCAATGTTATCTTCCAATCTTTTATTTTAATCATGTCTGCTATTATATTTTTAACTTCCAGGCATATTTTTTGTTGTTCTCTGAATGTGCCTGTCTTATAAGCACACTCTCCTCATTACAATGAAGCAAAATCTTGTCTTTCTCTTAGTCTCTGCTTCCTGCCAGGTATTACCATCTGTTTTTGGTCTGTATGTCAAAGTAGATACCTTCCATAAAACATGCATCCATCCACCGTTGTCTACTCACAATTATGAGTAAAGAGCTTGCGAGCATACGGAAATTGGTCAAATATGCTCATTATTCTAGGGTGACCCAGCTAGGCTGTTCCCTTAAGGAGTCCCTGATCCCTAATCTTTTTATCCTTTGGTTTTTCATTTCTGGACTGACCAAATTCCCCCAATACTCTTCAAATATCTCTCCTGCAGAAATCTGATTGCCAGGATTCTCTGAGTCCAGTGAGGAAGAAGGCTGTGGATCTCAACATTCCATATGTGAACTCTCACTTAAATCCATTATTTTTAGCGTGGTACCACTGTTCTCCCTTCCCCCTGATGGTTCCAAGTCCACTGACTCTCTGTTTTGTCCTAATCATGGAATAAAACTTCCGGGTTCCGAATGTATGGATAAATGAAGGAATCCGGAGGGTGTCCAGGGTTGCTTTTCAGTCAATCTTCCAATGGTTAGGCTCATGTTCACTTCCCAGTTCCAGAGAGAGATACACACAGAGGACATTTCCTGAGCCTTTGGGAGTGCTTCGGCGGAAACTGCATTGCTTCCCGACTTTGCCCACTGCTGGTTTTAGGATTCAGCAATTTGGGGGCTTGCTTAATCAGTTTCTACAACTACATCCCCTTTCCAGCTTAAATGATTTGTTGCTATTGTCCGCTATCCCATGCTTTTATCCTTATACACGTGTGCCTTTAAAAGAATTCTTTTTCAGTTGTTTCATTGGGGTTTGGAAGGTAGTTAATACACTATAACTACTTTGGTCACCATGGCATCCTCATCAGAGAGTGCCATGCTTGGCACTTAGAAAGTCCTTTACAAATAAATATCTGCCAAGTGAAGGAATCATCACCATGTATAATTCTTTTCAACCTCTTCATACACATAAGCCTCTACCAATCGTACCAATTTTCTGTATTTGTCCCATGCAGATGTCTCCAAATATTGTGAGATATTAAATATTCTTTGATATTCTAACAGAAAACCATGTATGGAGCCCCTTGGTCTCCTAGAACATTGATTATTATGGTGAAGAGATTTTTTTGGAGCTAATGCACCATCTAGACTAGAACTGAATACCAGTCTCCAAAAATGACAAAGAACTCTGGGGCTGATATTGCCATCTGTCCTGGTTTCCACTTAACATGTATATTAGTTGTTTGACTAGATTCTTGGATGGTGAAGGTCACCTTATTGCTGCCCTTTGAGTACGGGGTCATCATGAATAACTTCCAACTGCAGCTGTGGCCAAAGAGAAAATGACTTCAACTGTTGACAAATGCTCTTGGTCCAGACTTAATGGTGGTCTAATAACATTAAGTATAGAAAATATGAGACAAAGGAAAACATGGACTTACAAAAGGATCCCACCGCATCCATCCCGATAGGTTTTCTTCCCCCCTGAGAAGAAGTTCTTCAAAATGTATTGTCCATGTATTTGCATGTTCTTTCTTTGGCTCCCCCTCCCTATGTTATTTTCAGTTACAACATAGTCATTATTATAAAATGAAAATATATTTAAAATTGACCATTACTGTCATTCAACCCTGCCTTACGGTTTATTAACACACATACTCTACACATGAAGGTGAGTTCTTTGTTTTTGTTAGAGTGATATTTAATAGGCAGCCTCAAGCTGCATTTATTTATGCTGAAATAAATGTCAGGTGAAGGGCAGGGAAAGAGAATATGAGAATCAAATTCTGTGAGAATCAGTTTTGAGGCAGGTAGCTGCTAGGCTGTGAAAATAAAACAATGGAAGTTGGCTAATGGCAGAGGCGTTATCTCCATTTTCATGCCAGCCCTGGGATGCGTGTGGGGGATCCTCAGCCTACAGCCCTGCACCATCAAACACCCTCTCGCTCAATGCCTTGCCGCATCAAAAGTGGGGGCTTCACAGTTACTCCGTGTGGAAGGGACTATTTTCTGAGGAAAAGCTCGCCCCCATCTTCTGCGGTCCCCTGGCCCACCTCCACTCTCAGCTCCAGTCGGCCATCTTTGAGGCATGCTTTCTGAATAGACTCCTTAATTTCTGTGAGCAAAATGGAACTCCATTTTCATCGGGTTATCACAAAAGCAGATGTATCGTGGCAACACAGGCACTTACATTTAAGTTTCCTCCAAAGGTTGAAATGTTGGATTCTGTTGGCAAATTCTTCCCCACAGCAAAAGGGGGCGTATAATTTTCAACCTCATATAGAAAAGGTATCTGTTCTTCAAGAGAGAAAATATTTTTCTGGTACTAAATTCAACACTGAAGTTTGCCATCTATTCCTTGTATTAGAAATAACATGGGGCACCTGGGTGGCTCAGCGGGTTGAGTGTCCGACTTTGGCTCAGGTCATGATCTCACAGCTCCTGAGTTAGAGCCCGGAGTCAGGCTCTGTGCTGACAGCTCGGAGCCTGGTGCCTGCTTCTGTTTCTGTGTCTCCCTCTCTCTCTGCCCCAACCCACTGCATTCTATCTGTCTCTCTCAAAAATAAATAAACATAAGAAATTGCGTAATGAATATTAAGTAACATAATGAATATTATTTTGGACAAGGAGTTTACGACTTAGAGAAATGTTTTTCACAGGGTTATTTGTATCACCATCAGCAAGTGCAGGGCATAGTATTATAACAATTTTTGAAGGCATTTTTGTTGAGACCTAATGTATATGCATAGATTTCTCAATGGCTTGATGATAATGACCACAAATATTCCCAAGGTACTTACCATGTGCCACACACTGTTCTAAGCACTTTACATACATGAGCTCATTAATCTTCTGAGTAACCTTAAGAGATAGACACCTATTATGATCCCATTCTACACATGAAAGGACTATTTCACAGAGAGGTGAACATCTTGCTCAACATTACACCGTTCAGTGGCAAGAACACAAGGCTAAAACCTGTCCGTCAAGGTAAATCCCACTTCTTTTGGCCTACACTTTAAAAAAATATATATCACTTCTTTCAGCTAGGATTTTTTTTTGTGAGGAAGTTTAATAGTGAAAAATTCAAAATTACACTCCAAGGCCAGAGCCTACTACCTTGTAATTCTAAAGTGTCAATTAAAAGAACAATACCCAGGAGCAAGGGTGACATTCTATTTCTGAAAATTTAAGAGACTGCCTGTAGTCTCAGAGGGAAGACCACAGGTTATTCCACTAGAAACCAAAGTTATATAATTTGGGGGGGAATTGGGCCTAGGGGTAGAGCTTTTACCCTAGGGTTATAAAGAGAAATAAATCACTACGATGTTAATAAGATAAAAAATGCTATCACAGTTTCTCTGAAAAAGTTATATCATGAGGGGCGTCAGGGTGGTTCAGTTGGGTAAGCGTCTGGCTTCAGCTCAGGTCATGATCTCACAGTTTATGAGTTTGAGTCCCGTGATGGGCTCTGTGCTGACAGCTCAGAGCCTGGAGCCTACTTTAGATTCTGTCTCTCTCTCTCTCTCTCTCTGCCCCTCTCCAGCTCATGCTCCGTGTCTCTCTCTCTAAAATAAACATAAAAAAAATAAAAAGTTATATCATGAGCTTCTATGCCACAAAATATGATTTATTTTTTATTCAATGGCTATATCCATAGTTTCCACGTAAGATTATTATACTCAAAATTGTCATTTCTTCTTCTTCTTCTTCTTCTTCTTCTTCTTCTTCTTCTTCTTCTTCTTCTTCTTCTCCTCCTCCTCCTCCTCCTCCTCCTCCTCCTCCTCCTCCTCCTCCTCCTTTTTTAATTTAACCTGATAGCATGGATGTGACTGCTTTTTTCTTTTCTTTTCTTCCTTTCAGATTCTATCTGATAGTTCTGCAGCAGTATTAATGGAACCAGGACTAAGTGGTTAATGCCCTGTTTGCCCATTCATGAAACACATTAAATCAGCAAGCTCCTATTAATCACTAATGTGTGGGACAGTGGAGATCAAAGCTACCCACTTCCTGATTTGATCAGCTTCGTTGGAAGAGCAGACATATAAACAAATGATGTCTGTTTAATATGGTACAGGCCCAAAGAAAAATATACATGTCCGGGTGGGGGGAAGGCAGAGTACGTGTGTGTGCATGTGTGTGTCATAGGAGCTTAGATAAGGAAGGAAAACTAACTCTCCTTGGAAAAGTCAGGGAAGTCTTCATAGATGGGGTGATATCCGAATCACATTTTGAAGGATAAATAGTCACAATGGGGCGCCTGGGTGGCTCAGTTACTTAAGCGTCCAACTTCAGCTCAGGTCATTCTCTCACGGTTTGTGGGTTCGAGCCCTGCATCGGGCTCTGTTGCTGACAGCTTGGAGCCTGGAGCCTGCTTTGGGATTCTGTGTCTCCCTCTCTCTCTCTCTTCCCCTCCTCCACTTGTGCCCTGTCTCTGTGTCTCTCAAAAATAAATAAATGTTAAAAAAATTTAAATAGTAAGTCACAAGATGGACATGGTGAATAAAGGTACAATCGACAAAAGGAAAACCTCATGGAACCAAAGAGCTTGGTGTTTTGGGGGACTGGCATGGCTGGGGAATAGCATGTACATGAGGTAGTGTCGCATGGAGGTGAGAAGGCACATTCTGGCATCATTCTGCTGCATGTGAACCCTGATGCTGACCTTGGGCAAGTTCCTTATTGACTTCTCTGTGCCATAAGTTCCTTATCTAGATAATAGGAAACATAACAATACCTAAACTGTAGGGTTTGGGGAGGTTAAATGGAGTAGTATTGTGCCTGGCACATAATAAGCACTCGATAAACATTCATTATTATTATTATTACCCCCCAAGAGACAACTAATTCCTAAGCAATCAGTAACACTGTTAAGGGTAAAATTTCCTCCATATGTGTCTGCACACTAACAATAAGCAAGAATAGATTATGCTTCTAGATTCCTGTCTTCTATTAATTAGAAAGCTATTCCTGGAAGGCAGCTTCCCAACTCAGGAATTCTGAGCGGTGCCTGAATAGCTATTTCATAGCTCACCTAGGCATTCAGATCTCCTATTATGAAGTCAAATGACAAGTGGGCACACACACACAAAATAATTGCGAGACACTCATACTGTCCCTAGATAACCGCATGTATATATTTTAGAAAGAGAAATGTGTTTGTTGAGACCTAGAAGGTTTACCTTTTTGGGGGAGATAAATCATACTGAGAAGAACAAGTTCTCATTAGAGCCAGATACCTCAGAAATCCATTCTCCGATTTTACTTGAATTTGATTTAGACATCTTACCCTTACGTTGACTAAATCTGGGCATTTGAATGGAAGAAAGACTTGACCAAATTCATTTTCTAAAAGCTGGCTCCTTCTATCTGAATAATATTAAATGATTATGATCACTTCCATAGACACTACTGAGAGACACAAGAAAAGTTAGCAGGACACATAACATTTACATTTAGATCTCATATCTCATCACTTTCCATGTGAGTTTCAAGTCATTGTAAGTCTAGAAAGCCACTACGGAATGGCTGTTTGGATGACATCAACAGGTTTAAACGGACCTACTCCTCCAGAGACCAAATTTAGTAGAACAAAGTTCAATAGTTAGAGAGATCTTTTCTCGTTTCCTAGATCAGGCCAGTTTGTTAGGATCTCCTATGTTTAGCCTGTGAGTTGGCGTTAAGGTGGGGTGAACAAAGGAATATAAATATCTTTCCCCCAACTGTCCTTCCACTGAATGGGGCTTTTGTGACAGAATAAGACGTTATATCCTTTAAGTAACTTTTTTTTGGTATTTACTAAAAATAAATACTTTTAGTATTTTTACTTTTTAGTTTTTTTTTTTTTTGTATTGACTTTTTACTCTAAAATGGCAAATAGAAAATGTACTGCCCAAATTCCAATGACAAAGCCAAAGAACTGGGGAGTGGCCCTTTTGAAAATCTCACTTCTTGGCCCACAACTGAAATACCAGCATCTTTCCTAGTACCGTTTGGCCAGGCTGAGGCACCATAAAAAGATCCCAAATTCTATGGAATTGAGTATCAGTCTATAAAGTGGCAGTCACTAGATACGGATTTTAGTACATGAGATGACATCACAACTAATACACGAATACACTACTAAAAGAGTATTTTTTCAAGTTGTTTGTTTAATGATGGCTTGAAAGATGTTTAAAAAAATATTTTTTAACGTTTATCAATTTTTGAGAGAGAGACAGAGCATGAATGGGGTCGGGGCAGAGAGAAAGGGAGACACAGAATCTGAAGCAGGCTCCAGGCTCTGAGCTGTCAGCACAGAGCCCGACGCCCGACGCAGGGCTCGAACTCACAAACCATGAGATCATGACCTGAGCTGAAGCCAGACGCTTAACGGACTGAACCACCCAGGTGCCCTGAAAGATATTTTTTTAAGGAGAGGGTTTGTTATCATTAGAAAGGAGAGAGTAAAGTCCTGGAAACTTTGTAAATGAAAAGGAGCATTTAACAAGAGGTAAGAGAGGACTAATTGAGGAAGGACAATTAGTTTCCTTGAAGGGCAAAGAAATGAAGCAGGTAAAGTTCTTTTTTTAGTGGCTGTTGCCTTGAAAAGACAAGATAATTTTAGCTGCAGGAGACAGCAGGGAAGCCCCAGGGCTCCAACCAGCTGGCCAAGAAACAGCCGTTTTTGTATGAAATGAGTCAGGACTTCTCTATTCTACAGAACAGAGTTAAAGGGAAAGGTAGGAGGTGAGTTTAAGGGGGCAATTAGCACCTTCTTTCCCACACACCAGCAGGGCTGACACAGCAAGTGATCGGTCAGGTTGTAAGAAGAAATCGGGGGAAGGTCCTGACAGTGCACAAAATTCAATGCACAATCAAGCAAATTAAAGAAATGACCGAGTTTACTTGGAAGCATTCTGTATTTACTGTAGACTTTGCTTTGCAAATCGTGTGGATTTAGAAAGAAGTTTAGTAGAAATTAGAGATTCATGAGAATAGCAGCTAATTAGTACAAGTTCTTGTCTAAAAAAAATAAATGCATGAATGAGAGAATTATGGGTTGTATGCCTCATTCTCATGGTGGCCTGTGCCCGAAGTCAGCTCAACACATGTCTATACACACTTATCCCTCCATTCTCCAGCAGCAGTTCCCCAGTGTCCTCAAGCTGTAAACTGGCCTATAAAGGGTTGCTTTCAGAATAACAGCTATTTTACAGACTTGAAACGTCACAAGGGATTTTAAATAGGTATCTAGGTGCTTCCAAGATACCAAGCAATTTTCCAGAACTAGAATTGAGGTAGTGCTAGGGGAAAAAAAAAAAAAATTAAAATAATAAAATATTAATGCCATTACTACCAGAGAGATAAAATGGGAATATAGAATGTTCGTAGTTTAGCCAAATGCATATATAGGAAAATAAAAACAGCACAGCATGCACCAAAATAGGGGAAAAGAGCAACATACCACATATCAAAATACATAGGGGGAAAAAGCAACAAATTAAAAAAAACTCAAGCGCAAAAATGACCTAAGTTTGGTGACTACGGCCATGAAAGATACAGGCATGGGACAAGGTATTAGCACAAAATAAATGCACCCAGTCTTTACGGAATTGGTCAGGTTGTGTTAGGTCAGCATGGCATTTTCCAGTGTCTTAATTTGAGGAATACTGGTCCTATGAGATACTCCATTAAAAAAAAGTTCTGGGGCTCAGAACCTGGATAGCTCAGTTGGTTAAGCGTCCGACATTGGCTCAGGTCATGATCTCGCGGTTTGTAAGTTTGAGCCCCACATTGGGATCCTTGCTGTCAGCGTGGAGCCCACTTCGGATCCTCTGTCTCCCTCTCTCTCCCTCTCTCAAAAATAAACATTGGAAAAAAGTTCTATGGTCAAATACATTTGAGAAATAACGCCAACCCTATTTCTCCCTTGGAGTTTTATAATTCATGCAAGCAAATTAAAAGCGCTGAGAAGTCCTACAGGAAAGAAATGTTTATCTTCATTTTATACCTAGAGCTCACCATTATAAGGGCAAATAAAAATGAAAAATGAGAAGTTTAATTCTGTTGAAAATTAGCCAAGAGACGCTCCCCCACCCTTTTTTTTTTTTTTTTAAGAGTATTTACTTTAGAAGAGAAACTTAACCGAAGACCATGGGGGAAGGGAAGGGGAAAAATAGTTTCAAACAGAGAGAGAGGTAAACCACAAGAGACTCTTAAATACAGAGAACAAAGTAAGGGTTGATGGGGAAGGAGATGGGGGAGAGGGGGAAATGGGTGATGGGCATTGAGGAGGGCACTTGTTGGGATGAGCACTGGGTATTGTATGTAGGGGATGAATCACAGGAATCTACCCTTTTTACCAAGAGCACACTGTATACACTGTATGTTAGCCAACTTGATAATAAATTATATTAAAAAAAGAGAGAATTTATAATTATAAATACTTTCTTTTCTCTTTAAAATGTATATAAATCCTCTTGAAAACTAGATGGGACTTCTATCAGCATTATGACCCAGGGCTGGGAGGCCATCTTTTTGAAAAGCAAAGTTGAAATAAAAAAGCCCCCCTATCTCCCAGCTTTTGTGGGAGGGTAGAACCTTTAACTTCAGTGGGTGACTTGCTCCAGTTTCTCGAATTTGCAAAGCTACCTTCGGTCATAAGACACGAGGTATGTTTTTCCCATGGATGAAGCCACGACTCAGCTGGTCACCCCGATTGCTAACGTGAGGATAAACCCTACGTGAACAATGGTGCTGTCGAGTCCTCCGATTTGAGGACTACTTATCACTTATCTCGAAAACGTGTATGTAAGAGGTTGCATCTTCTTGTCTACATAAGGGGGTACGATTCCTCTCTGTCTTTGCAATCTCTCAGTGGATCGCCCACGATGCACATCACAGTTTGGTTTAATGTTTACCCAGAAACAAACGTGTTTTCTTCTCCCACTCCCCTTGCGGAGAGGATTTCTGGGTTGAAATAAATTTTAATGAATTTTCTTCAACACCATACATATCTGAATTATCACTGCCTCCTCCCCTCCCCTCCCCCCACACCTTTTATGAACACCAATTACAACTGGACACATTTTGGGAAACTTTGGTTGATAATATTACATTTAAGTTTTTATAAAATGACTCAAAGTATCTCAAGATTCCAATTACCTTAAGAATGAGAATTAAGATGGGACACCTGGGTGGCTCAGTCAGTTAAGTGTTCGACTTTGGCTCAGGTCATGATCTCATGGCTCGTGAGTTCGAGCCCCATGTTGGGCTCTGTACTGACATCTCAGAGCCTGGACCCTGCTTCAGATTATTTCTGCATCTCTCTGCCCATACTCTGCTCATACTCTGTCTCTCTCTCTCATGTATAAACAAACATTAAAAAAAAAAGAACAGAGAATTAAGAACATTTGTCTGAAAAAGAGACAACTTAAGTTTCTTTAGGTACCCCAAACAGCCTTTCTTAACTGGGCATTTTCATCTGAACCACAGAAACACAAAACAATGATTTCTCAATTCTTTCAAGATGCTACGTAGCCAGTACCATTCTAGATATGCAGGAGAGAATTTATTTACACACAAGGGATCTTTGAGGCTCGAAGGCTTACTTCTCTTGTGAAACTCTAGTTGAGAAAGGCTGACTCATCTTCACCTCCTCTAAGAGCAGAGCAGTTTACATGCTGATGACTCTTTCTCCAAGCTTTAGATCCATAAAGGTCATTCTGGACTGGACGTTTCTACTCAGAGTCCAATAAACATCTCAACTCAGTATGGCCAGTACTAAATTGTATCTTTTTTTTTTAAAAAAGTTTATTTATTTTGAGAGAGAGAAAGAGAGAGGGAGAGACAGGGAGAGAGAGAGCGAGAGGGAAAGAGCAGGGGAGGGGCAGAGAGAGAGGGAGAGAAAGAATCTCAAGCAGGCTCCGCACTGTCACCGCAGAGCTGGATGCAGGGCCCAAACCCACAAACTGTGAGATCACGATCTGAGCCAAAGTCAAGAGTTGGACGCTTAACCGACTGTGTCACCTAGGCACCCCCTAAATTGTATCTGTCATCCTAACCCTGCTCCTCAAAATAGCTCCTCTGTCTCAGTTGATGGCAACTTCATTCTTCCTGTTGTCAGGTGGAAAAAACCTTGGAGTCATCTTTGAGACCTCTCTTCCATTTAAGCTAAGGGAATCTTGTTGGTTCTACCTTCTAAATATGCCTAGAACTGGCCACCCCTCACTGTCTCTACTGCATCACTTAGGAGTGAGAAACAATCATCTCTTGCCTGGTTATTCCAACAGCCTTTTACTAGACTCTCTGTTTTTACCGCTGGCATTTTCGCTGTCCAGTTATTTTCAGCATGTCACACAGACTGATATTTTTAACAGTTATCTCTCTGAACTCATCCAGGCACTTTCTTCCTTACCATTCAAACATGCTGAGTACCTCCCACCTGAAAGTCTCTGCAATGACTGTTCCCTTTCCTGCATAGCCACATTCCTCACTTTCTTCAAGTCTTTATTCAATGAATCTACCTTGACCACCCCACTTAAAATTGCAATCCATTCCCCAATTCATGGTTGCTCCTGATCCCCCATATCCTGTGGTTTCTCAGCCCACCCCCGCCCCCCACCCATAGTACTTATTTCCTTCTAATATACTAGGCAATTTCCTTCTCCTTTATGATTATTGATATTTTCTGACTCTCCCCTCCCAGCTCTCATATAGAAGTACCACAGGTAGGCGTCTTTGTATCCCAAGTGCCTCCAAAATTCCTGGCACATAGGAGGTAGTCAGTGAGTATCTGAACAAATTAAAAAAAATGGAGTTTGAAGCCAGCAGTAGATGAGATTAAGATTGGATGCACAGAATAAAAGAAATCTCAATAGGCTGGTTGTCAGGTTCATTTATAGGTTAATGAACAAAATCACAAAATCATCTCCTAGGAAATCATACGTCTAGAGTACCTTTCTAAACAGTCTAGCACAATGAGGGAAAGCTGGCCTGGAGGCAGGGTAATGAAGATGACTTTGGTGGATTCAGACAGCTCCACGATTTTATAAATTATTTTAGGGAAGGGAAGGGAAGGGAAGGAAAAAACTTGAGGGCTATGCTTTTCTTTCAAAGTCAATCTGAGAGTACATCTACTGACTAGGAGCTTATTAACTCTCCCTAAATGAAAACCAGGGTCATAAATCCCTGACAAAATGGTATTGCAAATAATTTAAATTTTGGCATTACCTTCTAGGCTCACAGGTGATAACTTCAATTTCTTAACCAAAAACAGAAGGAAGAGTTGAGTTATGAAGGTGAGGTATGCTCAGTTCTCTCATTTTAAATTTTTTTTTTCAACGTTTTTTATTTATTTTTGGGACAGAGACAGACACAGCATGAACGGGGGAGGGGCAGAGAGAGAGGGAGACACAGAATCGGAAACAGGCTCCAGGCTCCGAGCCATCAGCCCAGAGCCTGACGCGGGGCTCGAACTCACGGACCGCGAGATCGTGACCTGGCTGAAGTCGGACGCTTAACCGACTGCGCCACCCAGGTGCCCCAGTTCTCTCATTTTAGAATCAAAACCAATGGTTGGTAGATTAATTGGCAAAAAATGGCTAAGGTGGGAATTTGACAATAAATACACACATTATACATTTAATTTCAACTTTTTTTTTTAAATTTTTTTTTAACGTTTATTTATTTTTGAGACAGAGAGAGACAGAGCATGAATGGGGGAGGGGCAGAGAGAGAGGGAGACACAGAATCGGAAACAGGCTCCAGGCTCTGAGCCATCAGCCCAGAGCCCGACGCGGGGCTCGAACTCACGGACCGCGAGATCGTGACCTGAGCTGAGGTCGGACGCTTAACCGACTGCGCCACCCAGGCGCCCCTAATTTCAACTTAAAACACATAAATCATCTTTTGAAGGAGAAGAAAGGCCCGATGGGTCTGATGATTGGTGTTCCTTATTTTCTTCCTTGCTGGTCACAAGCCAGGTTTCGTCTACAAATTCATTTCATTTCTTTAAAGTAAAACCTTAAAGATGCTTGTGAGAAATTCTGAGTAGAGTTTTTATACTATAATTTGTATTTACACAACTGGTATTTAAAAAGTGATTCTGAAAAAAATAAAAAGTGATTATGTAAGTATGTTCTGAAGTAATTTTTTGGGTAATTTTTTACTCTAGGAATTGATACATTTTATTTTTAATCTTTTTAGATTTTTAATGTTTTCATCAGTCTTTTGGAGTTGTATTGTCCATGCCCACTTTGATAGAATTTTCTGCAGCTTATCTTTATTGAATCTTTCCAAAGAGTTGAACTAAGTTTTAGTTCAACTAGAAATTACTTTTGAATTTCACATGTGTATTTCTAAGATTACTAAATACTCAATTAAAGTACATATCTACACAGAATACTATTAGCACAAACAGTTTGGGGGCAAACAATACCAATTAATGATAAGTACACAGCACAAATGGTGGAAACAAAAATGCAAAGAGAGAGAGTACCTCACTGGCCACAGGTACTCTGAATGCCTGAGTCACATAGGGCATTTTGTGCAGGGCATGGTGAGCAGTGGTGTTTGGGTTTTGCAAACAATCATCAATTCTCTAACTCTTTGACACCAGGTAGGTTTCCTACAATTCAATTCAATTTTGACATTAACTACCCAGAATTAGCACTGACTACCCGCCCCACCCCCTACCCTCCACCCCGCCCCGGGCCACAAGTTAAGGGCTCAGTCCCACAAGACTACCTTCACTTCAGATGCTAGTCTTGAGTCCTGGGTCCCCAGGCTACCCACATTTCTAAATGACTCCTTAACAAATTCAAGAGTCCCTCCCTACCCCCCACTACCCCCAGGTTCAATATTCACCACAATGACTCATAGAACTTGAAAGACTTATGAGTTCAGAAGACTCCATGCAGTCTCCTCTCAGTACATCATTGTGTCCCCAACCCAGAAGCTCTCTTAGCTTCATTGTTTCAGAGTTTTTACCTGAAATTTCATACAAAGGCATACTTAATTTAAATCACTGGTCGCTGGTAACTGAACTCAGTCTCCAGCCCCTCTCCCTTCCCTGGACACTGGGTGATGGGGCTGAAAGCTCTAACCATCGAATCACATGGTTCGTTCTTCTAGTCCTCTGTTCCCCCACGAGTCATTATTAGCAGACAGTGAGACGCTCCTATCACTTCAGAAAATTCCAACAGTTTTAAGAGCTTTGTTCCAGAATGGCAGGGAGGGGGAACAAAGACTAAATATATTTTTTTATTGTATTACACAAATGATTTTAGCATTGTGGTGAGCATGTATGTTTATCTGCTTTCCCTTTGGATGCATACTCTTTGAGGGCAATCTCTTATGTCTGTTTTTCTTCCCCCCCCCCCCACCTAATACACAAAGCAGATACTCAAAAATTTTTAATAAAGGAGCAAGCAACTGCCTGAATAAAGCAAGCAAACTGCCCTTTAGTAGTCTATGATATTGCTCAGTAATAAAAATATGATAGAACTAGGCATTTCAGCAGAAATGCAACTATCATATAAATTGTAATAAGTCAAATGATAAAATTCTTATTAACCAAATATTGGGATGCAGAAACCCTCATATTGAGCCCCAGACTGGCCATCTACTCAGTGTATATGATTGGGCAAGTCACATAAGCACTCTAGGTCCGAATGTTCTCAACTATAACACACAGGAGAAACAATACCCTCTCTAAACACATGGTAATATTGTGAGGGTTAAATAAGCTTATGGACAAAAGTGCTTGTAACTTTAAAACATTAGTCAAAGAAAACAAATTAAGATGTTATTAAACATACAACATTAATAAACATAGAAGACTGACTTCTGAATAGCACAAGAATATTAATGAAAAAAAATAGAAAAAAAACATTAGTTATAAAATTTACTTAATCCTGAAAGAGGCTGAGAATTCCGGAGTTGCATACACAGTTCAACTAACCTCCCAACTCATAAAGTTTGAGGAGGTTGTGGCATAGAAGAAGAAGGGACATTGTGAAGTATATTAAAAATGATCTCACCTTCAGTGCACTTTGGGTCTGATGCTCTAATCAATGGGAAATTTTCCTGCATAAAGGCTGGAGGATACAGTATATCATCACCTTCAACTCTTTCTAATAAGGTTATTTATTGCTGTTCAATTCACATTTCCCTCAGGTTTTGGCAAGATTATAGAATTTATTCCCCTACATAGTAGCCGGCCAAGTAAATCACGTTTCATACTTCCATTGTCATGCATTTTTCTTACCCAGCACTGGTGGCTTATATATTTTTCTTTTTGTTCCTCAGAGTATCTTAAAATTTAGCTGTGCAAGCTTCTCTTTTATAATTCTGCAATTTACTAGTATTGTTCCTTCCTAATATTTTCTTAATAAAAAGTGTTGAAAAAAACCCCACAAAACTACGCAGGTAGTTTTCGACAACAAAACCAGAGACAAGGTGATAAATAGTATAGAGGAAACACTTTCCCTTGTAGACAAAAGGTACCAGTTGATATTAAAACAAAAATAACATCTCTGCTACAGGGTCTCAAAACACTTCATTAGAAATACAAGAGCACAAAGAGCTGCATTAGAGCAGGCTAGTGGGCTCCCTTAAGGACAGTGGTAGTGGGGCGCCTGGGTGGCTCAGTTGGTTAAGCGGCCGACTTCAGCTCAGGTCATGATCTCGCGGTCCGTGAGTTCGAGCCCCGCGTCAGGCTCTGTGCTGACGGCTCAGAGCCTGGAGCCTGTTTCAGATTCTGTGTCTCCCTCTCTCTGACCCTCCCCCGTTCATGCTCTGTCTCTCTCTGTCTCAAAAATAAATAAACGTTACAAAAAAAAAATTTAAAAAGGACAGTGGTAGTGAAGGTAACTCACTCCCCCTGCCTGATGCCAACCATTCTGAGTAAGAAGTCCAAGCTCCTGATACCTGCTCAGCTCATGCTGCTCTATATCACTCAGAGGCTCCCAATTCTTTGTTTAAACAACTCTGGTAGGCAGCCCTTTTGGAAGGAAAAAAGACCCCATCACTCATTGAGGTCACCTGTTTCCACTTTACAATGGACAAGGCACTCTTGGTGATAATAATACTATACTGCACCATATTATATGGTACTATTATACTATATTGTACTGGTCTATATCAGTATAATTATACTATAGTAAATTATATTATCAGTATAGTATACTATTATTATATAGTTTTCCATTCTATACCATATATGCTCTGTTGTACAACACTACACTAGGTAGCTTTTGAAGAGGAGTTTGGGCAAATATCCACTTTAGCAGTAGGTTGCAGGAATAACCCATCTTTGCACTGCAGCATATAGCATGTCCTAAGGTATAATACGTTACTATAAGTAATAGGCCAAAAATACTATTCGTAAAAGTAGGGATTACCAAACGCTTCAGGGTTAACTAAATACCTAATAGTGAACAAAGAGATAATGGTGACTGAAAAGCTACCAGTAATGTTTAACAAGGAATAGCAGCCATTGAAAACCTGACCAACTCAGAACTACATTGTTGAGGCACTGATGACATGTTCTTTCTGAAAACTAAGGAAACTCCGATGTTGTACGTGCATTTGCAGGAAGCCTCTGAGCGCTGGCCAGGGCTCAGGTTCTTGGTCAATTGATAAATTCTGATGATCATCAAATTTAGGTTAGGAGTGCCAGGCTTAAAAAAAATCTATGAATAACTCACTATTAGTAACTAACCCCCAACCTGCTTTTCAACAGGGGCATTATCCTGGTTAGGGTTGAAGATATTCTCATTGTGGGTGTTGGTTACTTTCCTAGACATTATCCCTTGCTCCTCAAGACTAAATGCCAATGGCATCATTCAGTCTTTGTGACTATCAAAAAGACCGAGGCCAGATGCTTCTTGGTGGAGGGAGGATGGCACTGAGAATCATACTGCTCGGAAGAACTAAAGAAAGTTATCAGTGCAAGGGCCCAGCCTGTGTCCCACCAAGAGAACCCATCCTCTCATTGCCTAGGTGACTGCAAATCTGACCAGTCCACGTTCTTTCATGTTTATTTATTTTGAGACAGAGCATGAGCAGGGGAGGGGCAGAGAAAGACGGGGAGAGACAGAATCCCCAGCAGGCCCCGCACTGTCAGCGCAGAACCTGATGCTGGGCTTGAACTCACAAACTGTGAGATCATGACCTGAGCCGAGATCAAGAGTTGGACGCTCAACCGACTGAGCCACCCAGGTACCCTGACCAGGCCACACTTTAAGACAAGCTATAGTTATGTTTCTTTTTGAAAAATGTTTTTAAATGTTTATTTTGTTTGTTTGTTTATTTATTTATTATGAGAGTGGGGGTGGGGAGAGCGGCAGAGAGAGAGAGGGAGAGAGAGAATCCCAAGCAGGTTCCATGTCAGCACAGAGCCCGAAGTGAGGCTCGATTTCATGAACCATGAGATCATGACCTGAGCTGAAATCAAGAGTCCAACGTTAAACCAACTGAGCTACCTAGGCGCCCCACTAGACATATGTTTCTTAGATCTGCACTGTAGGAAATAAATAGAGTGGCCCCCTTTACTTATTCAGTGATCCTAGGTAAGCTTTTTTTTTTTTTTTTTTTAACTTCTCTGAGATTTAGCTTTTTCAATTTTGAGAAGGGGATAATAATGCCCGTTTCAGCTACTTTATAAGATTTTATGCAAAGTGCTCTGTAAATTGTAAATCATGATGCAAAGAGATACCATTAATTTTATCAGTTTTTAAAGATCCGAGATTGCCTTGAATTACAATATGTTCAATTCTCATATACGGTGGTTATAGAACTACACGAAGCTCAATAAATATTCCTGGGCAATGAATACATTGGATCTAGCTAAAGGCAAACAGGGAGAATAGGGTTAAAACTCACAAAAGAGCACAGCAATGAGCCCAGTTACAGTGCATTGGAATTGTGGGTGGGGGATCATGTGGGCTGTACCCATTTGCAGAATCACTTCATTATTGCCAAATTGAAATGTGTATAAGGCTCTTTCTTCCATTCTGTATTTTCGGTGAAACCATATATTCTCTGCAGTTGATTCAATTCAGGTAAGCAACGTTTTATTAAACATATGCTAAATTTGGGCACTGTTTTGCTTTGAGAATTATTAATTATAGACTTTAAATCTTTAAAAAGATATTCATTCGTAGTTCTCCTTTTTTTTTTTTTTTTACCATGGAAGGGAAAAAACCTTGTCTATCTTCTCTTTCATAACTTTCTTTTTAAAAATATGTTCCCTGTGTATAATTCTCAAGCGTTTAATTATTCTGACCCAATTTTCTCCTTTTTTATGTTTCCTCTTCCTACATTTTCTCTTCCTGTATACTCTCAGCTTTTCTACTGAGTATTGTCTTTCTTTTTACCAACTCACTAAAGGGTCCTAGAATAAACAATTTGGTATTCAAATTCCGGGTACTCATTGTAATTAAAAAGCTGCTTAAGCAGAAGATGAAAAGTACTTGTTCTTGTTCCAATTTTTATTTTGAAATCCTTTATGCTAGGAATTGGTGTGCAAGTTTGAATTTAAGTTGGTTAGAAATATCCATGGAAGGATATAACTTCAAATACTGATTGATTGGGCATCAGGAGGGAAAAAGTGAAAGAAAGGGAAGAAGTGGGAGAAGGAAAGGATGAAGAGAAAATAGGAACAAAGATGATTAATTGTGTGTTTTGGCGAGCAGTGGCGTAAAGGTCACAATTACCTCCTTTCAAGGCAATTCTCAAGTAATAGCATAACTTACTTTCAACTTATCTTTAAAATCCATGGAACCTATCATTCGAACAGAATTTTGACATCGTGCCCAGGTTGTTCATGGTCTCTGGTTTTTCTGTCAAGGACCAAGGTGGCAAAATTGATACATCATCCGTGGCAAAAATGTCAAGATGGGATTGTGAAGAGACCAGATGGAGTCAAATGGAAAGGTTGCTAAAACGCGTAGATAAAATATTCATTACTAGTAGTAATTACAAACTGGAATTAGGAAATAAAAGTTCCATGTGAGCAGAAGTGATTTTGTAGCCCCACTCATCTGTGTGCCCCTCTAGGTATATCCCACATTTTCACTGCATAATTTGAAAGCAAAAGCCTATCGTAGTCTTGGACCTTCAATTAAATGAACAACAACAAAATGCATAAAAAAAAATCTGTGATCACAATTCATGTTGTAAGGGATGTTAGCTTATTTTAGCCTCTTAGCAGCTGCTTTTATCGCTGAGAAAATGATGGACAAGAAAAACTATTAGCACTTCTCCAGCTTAAGCAGTGGCAACGCGAACACCAACTACGATGACCAGAAGTGGCTTAGGGGCTGCGTTCAATGGCTTAGTGTAGAAAAACTGATGTTTCCTTACGTTTCCAGAAGGCAAATGGACCCTCTGGTGTATTTCTAAGAAGATGAACCATGCTCCATTAAGGCTTGCCCCATTTCTCAGATCTAGGTGTAGGAGGTACAAAAAACTGTGGCCCTTCAGAGAGACCAGGAGCCAAGATCACACCAGGCCAGGCACATTTAGGAAGAGCTCCCTCGGCACTGGTAGCACATCGATGGGCTTTTGCCATATCAGGGACAACTTGCCGCCTCGGCCGGCTGTAATGACTCTATAATTTGCACATAAATTGAGACGCGGTTTACATACTTGTGTCAGCTACTCTTTTCCCCTTGTTCTGTCCTGTGCTTCTCCTCCGTGCTCCCCATGGCGGCCTGCCAATATTGAAGACGGTTTTCAGTCCTCTGCTATATTTCACTATATCTTATTTTCTCCCAGTCAAACATTCTCATCCCTGCAGGGTGCTCCTTATTAGCCTTTTACAGTTGTAGGTGCCCTACTCCCAACACATATTGTCTCTGGTCCGGTTAGACTACACCTCTCACAGGATCCTGCGATATGGCCTCAGCATGGCTGTGGGGATGCTCAACCTACAGCAGGAGAAACCGTCATCCTCTCTGCTCTGGAAATGTTCTTCCTACAAACTGAATCTAAGGTCCTCTCAGATCCTTGGGGCAGTGACATCATCTCACTAACTCATACTGTTAATAACTGAATGAATGCTAGAATCTTTAATGTGTGGTTCTTCCAGGTTCTTCCCAATGCACTTTTTTTTTCTTTTGACTGACTGGAGGATGCAACTTTTCATTTATTCTCATTTCATTTTATTGCCCCAGATTTGGCTCAGCGTTGTAGCCAATGCAGATCTAAGTCTTGATGCTAGCTTCCACGGTATGTGGTATTCCTTGGATTTTCATACCATCTGCAGATTTGATTTCCAGGATGTCACTGGTTTCTAAGACCAGTTGTAGAAGCAACCTTCACTATAATAAAATTACAGATACCATTTTACGAACATTTTATATGATGCCCATCTAAGTAAGCTTCCTTTCTATTAATTTCTGGAATTTTTTATGAGTCTCATGAATATATTTCTTAATATTATGCCACATTCCGTGAAAATAGAGACTTCATTTTCCAAGACAAGTGTTTAACTTTATACATGTCAGGAGGAAATGTGTTAAAAACTAGCTTCATTTCTGGATTACACAGAAGGACCAAAAAGCTATTTCCATTTATGACACTGTAGTGGCACAGAAAATACTTGGCACAACAGGCCAAGCCAGAAGAATCAAATAGAATCCAAAATAGACTCGGAGTGCTCAGAGGCTTTGGGATTGTTGAAAGATCATGTAAGGCGATTGCTAATGTCTAAAACATAATGAATGGGAGGAAAAAGCACCCTCACGTGACATGTGCATAGGTTATATCCCCTGCACTGTTTTGCATCCTTAAGGGAAATACGTTAGAGAGACATACTGTCATGCTCGGGAGTGACTTGATGTGAGAACAGGCACCCGGAATTCTGTATTTCAGGCATGGCTGTGGGTATGGTCTGTAACTGCCTCTCACTGATCCCAGATCACACAGGTCTGTGTTGATGGAGGTTCAGCTTGCTAACAGGTGAGCTGTTTGCTTACCTGGGACTCTGTACGAGTTAGACAGTTAGTAGGACTCTTGCCTCCAGGAACCACAGAGGTGATTTCAATGAGAGCAGGCCTGGCCTTCTGCAAAGTTGTGGTCACGGTCAGGGTGGATATTCCAAACCCCTACTGGCTCTTCCCTGTGGGGAGTCCTGGCATTGGGTTAGGATGTGCGGGGGTACGTGGTGATGTTGATGTTTTAGGGCTCTTTTCCCATTTATTGTACCAGAGCAATGAGCACTCCTCTCATCTACCACTCCTCCTCTTGAACCCTACAATCACAACACCAATATCTAAACGCTGTAAGTCCTGGTGGGAAAAACAAAAGCGGTGGTGGCACTTTAGGGTTTCCTATTAACAAGTATATTAACTGGATCAAAAATGCTTCCAAACGTAGTTTCCAATATTATTCAACATTTCAGTAGACTTCTGATTAATTTAGACATGTTTACTTTTGCAATTCCATCAAAGAACTCTCACTCAATTTTCTCTCTATCTAAGCACTTAAGCAATAGTCGTTAACTCTAAATATATTGCCTTGTGTTTTAACTCCCTTCACTTGCCCACCGCAATGGGTCGTAGAGCCTTCACGTTAGTTGTTATGCCCTCTTTGCTCTTCTCCCAGGCATTTGTCTTCTGGCCTGCAGGTTCAGGCTCTCTTGGCAGCTTCCTCCCTTTCCTTTGCAACATTCCAACCTAGAACATTTCCTCTATACACTTGTCCCCAGATATCCCAATATAAGACACGGTTCCAGTTGTAAAGTACTTATAGTCTCTGGGGAACAAGCTGACACATGCCCAGGGCTACTTTGTGGCATGGGAGAGGCAGGTCAATGCCAATGCTTGGCATTCAAAATCTTTCCCAATTTTACCTCTGACGACCTCCCAATCCCTCTCTGCCCCCCACTTCACATGTGATGAACTCAAGCAAATCAATTTCCTTGCTAATCTTCCATGTTCTATTCACCTTCTTGCCTCTTTCTTTGCCTGTAACTATATCCCAAGCCTTCCACGTGGGCTATAATGCTTTCATTGTATATTGTTGTTGTTTTTTTTTTTTTTTTTTTTTCTTTCCCAGAAGAGCCCTCTCTTTTCCGGTTTTCATGCCTTGACCCATCCTGTTCTCTCCCTGGAAATAGCCTTTTCCTATCCTTGGATGTCCAGGTGCCCCTTCATGATCTTTTTATCTCATGTATGCATTTGCACCTTCCCCACAGGATGTATCAATTTTTAAACTTTTAATTTGAAATGAATCTAGGCTTATAGAAAAGTTGCAGCGAGTTCCCATTATATCCTTCAATCAGATTCGCCTAACATTAATCTCTCACGTAACCACACTGGCAAAAGGAAGGAATTAGTCCTGGTGCGATACTTAAAATTAAACTCTAGAGTTTATTTGGATGCCATCAGTTTTTCCAGTGATGTACTTTTTCTAGTCCGGAATCCAATTCGGGATCCCACCCTGCACTGAGTTGTCGTATGTCCTTAGCTTCCTCCAAACTGTGACTGTTCCTCAGCCTGTCTTTCTCCTTCATGACCTTGACAACTTTTTACCATATAATGACATTACATTTGTACATGGGTATTTCCTCACTCGGACATAAGTTTTGTCAGTGGGACATGTTTGTATTCCCAGTAGCACGTGATAAGAACTCAATGATCACTACTTACCTGTATGTCAGAAACAATTAGAATAGTAACAACGTCTTTATTATCTACTTAGTGAACGGTCTGCCATGGCAACTTTAAGTTATTAGAAGGGCAAGACTGCAAAATTATAAGACACAAAGCTCTCTTTGCGGACACTGTATCCGAGCCCATTTTCTCCATGCCCCGAAGAGCAGAAATCACTGGCGCTAATCAGGGCACGCGGATATTTGGTGGCCGGCAGGAAGGGCAGACACAGCCTCAGTCTCAGCATCTAGCACGACTGTTGTCGGATCTCACTAAAAATAGACTTCATCTGTCCTGTGCCCTGTGCACAGATCGCTGAGGGAAAGTAATTACTCCCTACCTCTCTTAACACCAGGGTTTCTGTCTTGTAGTTTTCTGTTAAGAAACTCAGGACAGAGAAATCCAATCTTCTTGCCTGGAACCCTGAATCCCAGTTGGCTCCTTTTCTGGTTCTCCCTACAAGTGACTGATGGTATGTTCTGACGCTTCATACTATGATACCAGACTCGCCTACTCTTTGGTATCTCCAGTTGCCTGGATTTCCCCAATGCTATAACCTATCTGGCTCTGTTGAAACAGTTGCTCCATGAAACCAGGACAAGGCTCAGCTGATAGACCCATGTTTTTGTTTTTTGGGTTTTTTTTTGCTGTCATACCCTTTGGTTGTTCTCCTTGGCCCGAGAAGTAAGAGCTTTTTCTCCTTTCCCACCAGCTCCTCCCGCAAAGTCCTAGCATAGTTTTAGAATTGTGCCCATTCGCCTTCTGGCTCAGACGTGCTTTGTTATTTCACTTTGTTACTAATCTCAAATTATTACGGTATCTGCCTAAATCCGTAGTTTCTCACTACTATTGTGAAGACTGAATCTGTGCTTCCCCCTCCTGCTGAACTTGTTAGCTTTGGCCTGCTAAAGAGTCCACTCATTTCCTGGGGCCACAGAAGCTTTGCTTTGATTTGAAGGGATTCTAATGACTGACATTCTCTAATTTCAGTTCTCCTCTGCGTTCGCTTCAGATCTTTCCCAAAGATTCAGAAATAGCATCTGACAGGTTCAAGAGAAATTGAACTGATATCTGTTGGGTTTTAACTGGCGCATTGCTGCATAATTTTTCATTTTCTTTGGAAGGTCTTTTCCACAAAGGGAAAACATGCCTGCTAGGGTCCCACGGAGGTGTTTTGACATTAGGCTTAATAAAGCATGAAGAACTCATTAATAAATAATGTTCTGCCAGGTTAACAAATAAAGCTGAATGCGCTGGCTAGACCCTGGAGTAAATGAAATCATGCATGCAGCCATGCAAGCGACTTGTTAACTTGCAGTGGTCTCTTCACAACGTCTGGCAAAGCGCGATGCAATGATGCACAAATAAAACCAGCATATTATAAACGCATGCACCTTCAGTTAGGATGCAGACTGTCAATTTTGTTTCACACTCTGCAGGTCCAAAACAGTAAACAAAGCTTCAGTGATGCAGATCAGGAGACATTCCACCGATATGTTTAATCTTTGCTAAAAGGAAGATTCCACTCATCAGCATGTCTACATAACAGTAGCCACAGGTATATCCTGTCGGCTCACATCCTTTGTCTCATTATCTACAAATAGATAGGGAACTAGAGAGCGAGCTAATGGGTGCAGGCGAGCCAGTCTGTTCAGCCACAATGGTTATTGATGGACTCTTTAGTCTGACCCAGAAAATCTTCACGAGCGCCCAGAAACAGAAAACAATCATCATCCTCCCTTGAAAAACGAAAGAGAAAGTGCAGTGCTCCTAAAGAACTCTTTCCTGGATTCAGAGAAGGTCATGTTTTTAGCTGAGAGAGATTCCAGAGTCACTGGAAGGTCTGGGAGCCAGGGCGAGTGCAAGGGAAGCTTTGCTACGTCAGGCAGTTGCATTTTCTCTTTGGGGTCTCTGGTTGCCAAAGGCAGCTGCTGCGTCAGGAAGCTCTTCTCGTGATTAAAAGCTGATGGACAGCTGTCAAGTGTCAGTTAAGCATGACTCCCTCCAGCTGCTCCCCAATCTGGAGGGACAGAGTGTCCTGCCCCACACTATTCTGACTGCACACACTCACCACTCACTGAGGGGTTTAGCTGGAAAGCCAACCACCGCGCCACAAAATGCAAACATTTCCAGGCACTGTTTTGATGAAACAACTTGTTGGGTGGGTTCGATTTCAACTCAAAGGGCTTGCCAACTGTGCCCATATGCACAGATTTACACATCTTGCCAGACCTTTTATGTGGTTATGATGACAAAGCCATTAAGGTGTCATTTAAATTCTGTTCCAAAGCTGCAGATTTAAAGCAACCACTATCCTGAGGACAAAAATACTCTATTAGACAATCTTACTTGAATCTTTTCACAATTCCTATATGGTTATATATATACGTACATAGTGTATACATGGTTGTAATTATACAATTACATAAAGTTATGTATTTATAGTTTCTTCATTTCCACGTTAATGGAAACAATGGAAATGAAGGAACAGTCAGGGTTCAAAGCGTTGCATGACAAGATTGCATTTTTGAGAAGAGAGAAGCCATGTGGAATAGTAGAAATGTGAGTGGTTTATATCTATTGAGCCCACAAAGTACTTTACGTGACTCATCTCCTTTAATCTCAACAGTCCTCTGATGCTGGCAACATTATCATCTGCATTTTACATATGAGGAAATTGAGACTTAGCAAGTTGAAGGTGTCCAAGGTCACACAGATAGTAAGTAGCAGAACTGGGGATTTGAATTTAGGCAATCTGACTCCAGAGGTCACGTTCTTAATTGCTATTCTTTAACACCTTGTTTAGTATCAGCAAATCCATTCACGGATGGCCCTATCACTAACCAGGACAAAATGGGACTCCCCCCACATTTCCCATTAAAATGAGATGGTTTTCTATGCCAAGGTTAAACAAAACAAAAAAGCATATTTTCATTTTGTTATCTGAATAACTAAGCAGTTCTAGTTTCAGTAACAAATGTCCTTGACATTTACTCAAATATGTATTGGTTTGAATAATTTTCTTTAGAAAATAAATAATACTCAAAACCTCAGTGTTTAAAATTTTGATTCCTTTGGAAAGGAGGAAACTTGGTTGAAAGATACGGAGCCTTTCAATAGGTATGAAGGTTTGAAAGAATAATGCCATTTCCTGATGAGCTGGGAGTGAGCTGGAATCCACACAGACCATGCCGATGAAGCAGGGAATGGGATGCCTTGATCTGGCTTAGGGTGAGATGGTATTATGTGATTCCTGTTAAGAATCAACTACTGAACTTTCTTAAAAAAATTTTTTTTGGGGCGCCTGGGTGGCGCAGTCGGTTAAGTGTCCGACTTCAGCCAGGTCACGATCTCGCGGTCCGTGAGTTCGAGCCCCGCGTCAGGCTCTGGGCTGATGGCTGGGAGCCTGGAGCCTGTTTCCGATTCTGTGTCTCCCTCTCTCTCTGCCCCTCCCCCGTTCATGCTCGGTCTCTCTCTGTCCCAAAAATAAATAAAAAACGTTGAAAAAAAAATTAAAAAAAATTTTTTTTAATGTTTATTTATTTTTGAGAGAGAGAGAGAGAAAGAGAGAGAGTGTGTGAGTGGGGAGGGGCAGAGAGAGAGGGAGACACTGAGTCTGAAGTAGGCTCCAGGCTCTGAGTTGTCTGTACAGAGCCCGACACGGGGCTCAAACCCACAAACCGTGAGATCATGACCTGAGCTGAAGTTGGACGCTGAACCGACTGAGCCACCCAGGCGCCCCATGACTTTCTTATGTTGCGTCCAAATTATTAGGAAATGCACATGAGTACCACTTTTGGATTAAGCTTTTCTATGTATTTCATTTATTTACATATAAAATACAGAAAGAGAATTTATAATGTCCATGTCAATCCATATAGAATTGCTATTATTATTAACTCTGTGTAACCTGACTTCCTTCTTATGTCTCTGTGCCTTACTTCCCCAAATAGACTGAAAGCGCTTTGCGGGAAGAAATGGCATTTGCTATTTCTTTGTTACCCTTTTGAAACCAGTTCTACTTTCTACAGTAAGTGATTTATTTTTAAAAAAAAATTTTTTTTTCAACGTTTTTTATTTATTTTTGGGACAGAGAGAGACAGAGCATGAACGGGGGAGGGGCAGAGAGAGAGGGAGACACAGAATCGGAAACAGGCTCCAGGCTCCGAGCCATCAGCCCAGAGCCTGACGCGGGGCTCGAACTCACGGACCGTGAGATCGTGACCTGGTTGAAGTCGGACGCTTAACCCACTGCGCCACCCAGGCGCCCCTCTACAGTAAGTGATTTATTATGCAAGTCTGAGCTCTAGACAAAAATGTGTAAGTGCAAATGCTCATTCACAATAAATGTGGTGCCTCAAGGCACGATTTCTAGCTTATAAGTATTTGGATATTATATTACATGATATTGTCTGTCAAACCATACTTTCAATCACATTACTTTATTCTTACCAATTTACATAATGTGTGAAAAGACAATGAAAGGCAAAGGTATATTCAATTTTATTCAGCTCAAGTGGCAAACTAAGACACTCTGATCACCTAGATTTACATAAAAGGGAAGTCTGGCCCACTAATTCCCTTGGTTATCAGAGAGCAATTCACCTATGAAGTGATTAAAAATGGGGGAAAAAATGTTCCTTTGGGAAAAGAATATGCAAAAAATGTGATGCCTTCTAAATCACATAAATATTCATGGAAGGGGGGAGAGGAAAAAAAGGGACAGAAATTTCCAAAGACATCACTAAGGGCTTCAGACAAAATGAATTCAATCAATCAAAAATAAGCATAAATCAGTTATTTTCAGTTTTCCTCCTCATTGGTAATCTGAAATATATTAGCCTTGTATTTTCTTAAACATCTGTTCTGTTATTGTTGGAAATAATAAACAATTAGCCTAAAATGCCTAATGTTAGAATGTTAATAATTAGCCATCACATTAATAAGAACCAGATGTAGTTTTAAATTATAATTTTCAATTAACTTTACTTACTACAGAAGACTTTAATTGAACTGTGTTTTGAATATTGGAATAGATAGAACGTCCAGTTTTTAGTGTCTTAGTCTTATAGGATTTACAAGTGCACAATAGCAAGTAAAAATTGGTCAGACTGTACGGTGAACTTCATTCACTATCAGACAAAACCATCAAAACCTTGGTAAGTTCACAAGTACTCATTAAGTAGGCTGGACCCCAGGTATTTACAGCTGTTTTCCATAATCATCATCATCAATCATTTAGAGCCACATACCTAATGTTACACATACTTTTTAATTCACTTAAGATTTAAATTATATTAGTTTAATAAATAATATGCCTGGAAATACATATGAAAATTCTCTTCTGTCAATGAGAAAGCCCAACTTTGTCCTTATAAAGCCATGGTTATATCGTTCACTGCAAGCGAATTTAGAATCCATTTCTAAGCACAGAATGTACAACATTTTAAGCTGTATTGTAATGCTTAAACTAGAAGCTGTCTGAGGAAATTAATTGATACTGATTTAATTGTTTTTTTCTTTGTTTTTTTTCCTGGCATATAAAACTCCCTGGTCTTAGCAGTTTTTTACACTTTTCTTTTTGTGTTTTGAATATACTGCCTCTCTGCTCTATTAAATCTACTAAAATTATTTTCCAATGAGTTACATAATTTTCCCTTCTGAGGATTCAGAGAGCTCTCACAGGAGCCTGTATCATTTCCTAAGGACGCCAAGGGACCCAGGGCCCAGATGTTACTTAAGCTGCTTTCTAAACTCAGCATTTTACTATTTATAACTTTCTCCTTCCACAATTCCTTGAAAACTAATACAGTTGCATTTCATTTGTGCTGTATCTACTGATGAACGGGTAAGTTAATTTCATGGCTTCATAAATAATTTCATTTATTTTTCAAAGAAAGAAATCTCAAAAGATCATTCTAAATTTTTTTTTTTTTAAAGGTAATTCTGGTAGTGCTGAAGAGGTTATCAAATAAGCAAGACCATTCTGGGAGTGCAGACACACTATTAAGATTACTTTGTGGAATTCAAAGGTATCAGCAAACTCCTTGTTTTAAAAGAAACATTATTTTAATAATAAGCAATGGAAAATCTCGGATAGAGGCATGTACCTGGAAACATACTCTACTGGGATTTTAAAGGATGCATTCCTGTCCCAGTGTTATCACTAACTGGCCTCCTAGAACTGCACATACCATTTAACCTGCACAAATTAAGTACCCTCTGTGGGACTCAGTTTTCACACCTGCAAAATATAAGCAGTTGGAAGACAATTTCTGGGATCACTTCCAGTTCCAGGAGGCTGTGATGCTATAGCATTGGTAGCACACGATGATCAACATGAAAATAATTCTTTTTTTTAATGTTTATTTATTTTGGGGCGCCTGAGTGGCGCAGTCAGTTAAGCGTCCGACTTCAACCAGGTCACAATCTCACGGTCCGTGAGTTCGAGCCCCGCGTCGGGCTCTGGGCTGATGGCTCAGAGCCTGGAGCCTGTTTCCGATTCTGTGTCTCCCTCTCTCTCTGCCCCTCCCCCGTTCATGCTCTGTCTCTCTCTGTCCCAAAAATAAATAAACTTTGAAAAAAAAATGTAAAATAATGTGTATTTATTTTAAGAGAGAGAAAGACACGGTGTGAGCAGGGGAGGGGCAGAGAAGGAGGGAGATACAGAATTTGAAGCAGGCCCCAGGCTCTGAGCTGTCAGCACAGAGCCTGACACTGGGCTTGAACTCACAAACCGAACCGTGAGATCATGAGCCGAACTGAAGTCGAATGCTTTACCGACTGAGCCACCCAGGTGCCCCATAAAAATAGTTCTTAAAGTGGCATCACAATATGAATAAATTCAAGATGACTCTAGGTTGTTTAAAAAAAAAATTTAAACATTTATTTATTTTTGAGAGACAGAGCATGAGTGGGGGAGGGGCAGAGAAGGGGGGGAGCACAGAATCCAAAGCAGGCTCCAGGCTCTGAGCTGTGAGCACAGAGCCTGACGTGGGGCTCGAATTCACTGACCACGAGATCATGACCTGAGTGAGCTGAAGTTGAAGGCTTAACTGACTGAGCCACACAGGCGCCCCAGGTTTTTTTTTTTTTTTTTTTTTAATGCGTACTCAAATGTAGAGTTCAGTCCTCATTTTTCTGATAATCAAGAATCTTATCTCAAGGGTCCTAACTACTTTCAAAATCCAGATTAATTCTAAAAGTTAATATATTCTTATGGGATGTTTAGACCTTTTTGAACTAATTTGGCATCGCTTAACATCACTGACAAGGATTATGGCCATAGTCATGCCATAATTTAAAACTACTCCATAAATTATAAAGTCTCAGGACAAAGGAAAACATTTAAATTTAAGATCATTTTTTATTCTTCACGGTTTGACCCCCCTGGAAATTCCACAGTACTACTTGGAGAGCACTTGTTAATTAGATCACCTGTAATAAAACCAAGCAAAGAACTCTAAAGCTAAAACTTAGAAAACACATGAAGTTGATTGCTTTAATTTGGGTAAGCTCTAAGGTAATTATCTCAAGCATGAATGTCAATGTATGGGAGCTTGTCATTAAAATAAGAACATTTGGAAATGTCATGTAATAATGATTCCACCCTCCAAGTCCAATCCACATATTCTGATTTTAAGACAGCCAGACTGGGGGCTCCTGGGTGGCTCAGTGGGTTAAGCGTCTGACTTTGGCTCAGATCATGATCTCATGGTTTGTGAGTTCAAGCCCCACATGGGGTGAGCTCGAGCCCCCCTTTGGTAAAATATGAGCCCCACCCTACCTGGGGTGAGCCCTGCTTCTCTCTCCTTTGTCTCCATCTCTGCCCCCCACTCACTTGCGCCCCATCCGCCCCCTCCCTCTCAAAATGAAAGACAAGACAGCCAGACTGAACATGGAAAAGCATCTGACAGAGGAGCAGGTCCTGGTACAACAGTATCAGATCAGCTCCTACTGCCCTGCATCCTATCACTCTCTCCCTGCCTGTCTTACTTCGTTCTCTTTCTTTCATGCCTTTTTGTTGTCTATAGCATTATGTAATTCACTTACTTGTTATGATTAATTTTTATTGTCTGCATGTCCCCCCGCCAAATGGCCACGTTTTGTTCGCGGACACATCTCAAGTCCTAGAACATCCTGGCACTTAGTAGTTACTACCCGTATACTTGTTGAATGAATGAAGAAATGAAGTTTACACCGGGTTATCACGTATCCAGGTATGGGTCTTGATTCTCGGCTGGAATCACACTACTATGCATAAAAAACAAATACATTTCAAGCCAGTACAGTTTATAAATTACCTATCGGGCTTAGATAGACCTTTGCTTCCCTTGTTGTACAAATCGATCCTTACATTTGGCAATATTGAGCAGGCACAATGAAAATGGAGCTGTCGTGGCCTGGCATACATACCTTACTCATGAACGAAGATCAGTTAATGGAAGAGCAAACAGAATTACCTGAGCATGCGCATGAAGACAGAGCAGCTTGCGGTTGTAAAACATTGGCTCAGGCACCATCTCACCTGACTTGATGAATGAAACTACCATCTAGAATGTTCTTACTCAAAGGATAAGACCAAAACCTTAGTAACCTACTTTATGGTAATGTGAGATTTCTGTAGTTTAACTTGCATTTGTTACAGACTTGGTTTTTCTACCGTCAGCAGACAAAGGATGAGATTTGAGCCATGTTTACTTTTTCTTTCTTTTTTTTTTTTAAAGAAGGGATTATCTTGATATGCAGGTTTTTAATGTTTATTTCTGCGACAGAGACAGGGCATGAGTGCGGGAGGGGCAGAGAGAGAGAGGGAGACACAGAATCGGAAGTAGGCTCCAGGCTCCGAGCTGTCAGCACAGAGCCTGATGCGGGGCTCGAACTCACAGACCGCGAGATCATGGCCTGAGCTGAAGTCGGTCGCTCAACCGACTGAGCCACCCAGGCGCCCCTACTTTTTCAAACAGAAGTGAGGGGATTCTGGCCCATGTGGTTGAGGCCTAGTAGGACAGAAAGAAATTAAACTAGAGAGAATTTATGTAAATTAGAAAAACTGTGCTACCTAGGAATAAAATGCTATTCTGAAATATAATAGCTTCATTTAAATTTCTTTTTGCTGAAGTAATAGATCATAAAGGCCAATGTATTAAATTTTTAGTTTTGAATATTTTTCTCTTTTTATTTTAATAGGAGTGTCACCCACTAGCATACATGACATTTCTTCACAATTTTAGGTCAGAAAAAAAAAATAAGCTTTTTTCCCTCATAATTTTTCATGCTCTACCAAGTCTGCCATCATAAACCACTTTGCATTTATTATAAATAGGTATTACATTAGAAAAGCAATTCAACTGTATTCCATTTCACTTGTGAGGCTAAGCGGCTTTGCATGATAACTAAGTTGAGTTGATGGGACTATGCTTGAAGGGTGTGGTAACTTAGAACTAAAGTTACCTAGTTGTTCCTTACTGAACTTAGGAATCTGCAAAATGAGGGCAGCAACGATTACAATCTGCATTCCTAAGCAGAATGAAAATTTTTGCTCAGCAGAAACCTCTTAACTGCAAAAACTCTGAAACTATATCCCGCTGCTAAAAATACCTGTCAGTGGGGAGCATCTCGGTGACTCAATTGGTTAAGAGTCCCACTTCAGTTCAGGTCATGAACTTAGGGTTCGTGGGTTCAAGCCCTGCATCGGGCTCTGCGCTGACAGTTTGGAACCTGGAATCCGCTTGGGATTCTGTGTCTCCTTCTGTCTCTGCCCTTTCCCCGCTCGCACTGTCTCTCCCTCTCTCTCAAAAATAAATAAATGTTTAAAAAAACCAAAAAAAAAAAAAAAAAAAAAACAACAGGGGCGTCTGGATAGCTCAGTTGGTTAAGAGTCCCATTCTTGATTTTGGCTCAGGTCATGATCTCAAGGTTTGTGAGTTTGAGCCCTGCATCAGGCTCTGCACTGACAGTGTGGAGCCTGCATGGTATTCTCTCTCTCTCTCTCTCTCTCTCTCTCTCTCTCTCTCTCTCTCTCTTGCCCCTCCCCTGCCGGTGCTGTCTCTGTCTCTCTCAAAATAAAAATAAACTTAAAAGAAAATAAATAAATAAACTTAGAAAAAGAAAAGAATGCCTGTTGGAGTTGGGGGGGGGGGGGAGTCTGAACAGTCCATTTTCTTTCAAATCAAATAAGTTTAATGTATATGTTTAGTGGAATCTATGGTTTGTGTTTTCTTCCTATGAGAAGCAACTTGTAACTCCTTTTTGCTGATAATAAAAAAAAAATCGTCCTCAGTCAAGTACTTAATTTTTGGTTAATAGGTAGTTTTGTTTTGATACAGAAATATTTTCCCTTGAAAATAAATTTCAATATAAGTGTTTTGCTTTATAGCAGAGAATATTACTTTTTGGACTAAAATTTGGACTATGGCTATTTCTTGGGATGTTTTCAGAAGTTAGGTTTATTTTCTGAACAAACTTCTATGATAGCCCTTAAAGCTATTATTTATTTATGACTGTATGCCTTCATTATATGAGTATCCACTATAAAGTCCCTCTTTTGTCTTAATTAATGTTTTTTGGCCCCAAATTTCACCTTTTCTGGTTTTTCTTTAAAAATTTTAAAGGTTTTATTCTTAAGCCATCACTACACCCAACATGGGGCTCAAACCCACAACCCCAAGATCAAGAGCTGTGTGCTCCACCGACTGAACCAGCCAGGTGCCCCTAAATCTTACCTTTTCTGGTAGTAAAATTCAAACTCCTAAAATATTTAGGCTGTATTCACCTACCCTTTCATTTTTAAAATTTTTAATAACTTTGTTTTGGTCTCATCCTTGTATACAAGCTTATAATTTGCTTCTGCACTGTGATCTAATCGAAAAGAATTTCTTTCGGGGCGCCTGGGCGGCTCAGTTGGTCGAGTGTCCGACATCAGCTCAGATCATGATCTCACACTTTGTGAGCTCGAGCCCCGCATCGGGCTTGCTGCTGTGAGCACAGAGCTTGCTTTGGATCTTCTGTTCCCCTCTCTCTCTATCCCTCCCCAGCTCCCACTCATGCTTTCTCTCTCAAAAATAAATGAAACGGGGCGCCTGGGTGGCGCCGTCGGTTAAGCGTCCGACTTCAGCCAGGTCACGATCTCGCGGTCCGGGAGTTCGAGCCCCGCGTCGGGCTCTGGGCTGATGGCTCGGAGCCTGGAGCCTGTTTCCGATTCTGTGTCTCCCTCTCTCTCTGCCCCTCCCCCGTTCATGCTCTGTCTCTCTCTGTCCCAAAAATAAATAAAAAACGTTGAAAAAAAAATTAAAAAAAAAATAAATGAAACATTAAAAAATGTCTAAAAAGAATTTCTTTTAAACAAATCAATGCATTTCTTTACATTTATTAATATGAAAGATATGACAGGGACATTCTTCCATAATATTTTAAGTTTTCTGCTAAAGGTTTTGAAAATCAGTCATTATATGGTCTGTTCACCTTGTTTGATATTTATATGTAGCTTCTTAAGCACATTTAATAGGGTGCACATTTACTTCTAATTTATGACTTTGTTAAGTTCATGGAATAACATATATATGTGAAGTCAGTAACTTCATATAATAACTTTGATCTTCTGTATCTTTAGAATATTGACCATTTCTCTATTATGAGCACAGAAAAAGCATTTTTTCCCCTCTTTCTTCCCCCATTCTTTGTGACCTAATGTTGGACATCACTTTCTTAGTGCCTTTTTTTCCTACTCTGTAATACTTCTAGAACTTGCTTTGTCAGGTGGAAATGGTACCCACCAATCCCTAGATATTAAGAGTAAAGCCAATATACCACTTACTCCTGTCACATCCTCCCAATTCTTGTTGGTTGCTTTAGATCTATAGGGAGTTTTGCTGGTATGATCTGTGTGCCACCCTCATCTACATGCGTATTTCAGATTTAGTTTTAGGGTTAAACTGGTCAATGCTCACAATCAGTTCTTTTGCAGTTGTTGCCATGGTCACTTCTAGGTTTGATGGAATTTGTCCTCCAACAGTGACCTCCAGGAGGGCTCATTGATAACAGCACTTCCTGAGTTCCTCTCTGCTCAGTATATTTGCTTTTAGCTTTTATACCATGAAAGGCAGTTGGCAGGTCATATAACCCTTGGGATCCACTTTCTTTCCTATGATGACAGCGAATTCATGATCTCCCAAGCATCTTATTCCATTGTTAGATATCTCAACTGTTATTAGATGAGTTTTGTTTCCTTTTTTAACTTTTGCCAAAACTGGTCTCCTTGAATACTTCCGATGGAGCAAGCCTATAGTCTCTACCACATAACCCCCCAGCGTAGGCCAAAAGTACCACGTCGTTCACTGAAGGTGAGTTCTTAAGGCCAAAATGTCTCCAAAGTACCTTTTAGTAGACTTACTGATTTATTTACTTTATTATTTTTTTTTAATGTTTTTTAATTTATTTTTGAAAGAGAGAGAGAGACAGAGCATGAACGGGGGAGGAGCAGAGAGAGAGGGAGACACAGAATTCGAAGCAGGCTCCAGGCTCTATGCTGTCAGCACAGTGCCCAACGCGGAGCTCGAACTCACGAACCGCGAGATCATGACCTGAGCCGAAGTCGGATGCTCAACCAACTGGGCCACCCAGGCGCCCCGAGACTTAATGATTTGTTATTCAGTCAGCTCAAGTCATTGCATATTCCTTGCCATCCTGTGCCTTCCCCATAATGTTTTTTAAAGTACTATGAGTTATCATTTCAGAGCTGGAAGGGGACACTAGGATCATCAGCAACAAAGGCCTTATTTTAGGATGAAGAAACTGAAGCCCAAGGAGAGGAAAAGAGAGTTCTCCAAGGTCATGCCACTACTAGGAAGCTGAGTCCAATCTTGAACCCCAGCGATCCCAGGCAAAGGTTCTTTTCATTTCACTGAGTCCTTAAAAAAATACAATGATCATTTTTTTTGTGTGTGGTGAGAACATTTAAGATCTGCTCTCTTAATCATGGGAGCTGATGGATATGTTAACTAACCTTATTGTGGTAATCATTTTGCAATATATACGTGTATCAAATCATCATACTGTACACGTTAAATTTATATAATGTTATATGTCAATTATATCTCAATAAAGCTGAAAAAAATACAATGACCAAAAGCATTTCATTGCACTTAAAGGACTCAACATGTGCCCCATGACATAAGAGAATCTACCTAACGTCTGCTTCAAAATTATCATTTCTTTTCTTATTCCAACTATGTACGGAATGACTCATGCAGGATAGCTGTATTAGAGAATTTTCAGTGGGTCTGTTTTTCGTTTACATAAATTGTCACTTTCATTTTCTGTTTCTTGAAACTGAGAAACTTCAGATAAATGTAGATTCAGTTTTCCTACCCCAAACTCTCTAAACCATCATTTTGAAATCAAATTACACAGCTTATGCTTAAAACATAAGGGCCAGATTCTATCTTCAAATATACCACCCACTCTCTAACAGCAGAATTTGGCCCTAAAAACCCATTAACAAATATTGTCATTAAACTAAAGAGCTAATTACTTTGGATTCAGACAGAATGAACAAAAATCATAGGCCAACCACAGCTGGTAGTAATAATGGTGAGACTAACCGTATGTTACGCTGGAGATTTAAAGAACAAAGACATATTAACACTAATGTAACCAAACATATAAAATTATCTTCCAAATGGAGCAAGCTATTATAGTTAGAAAATTCCTGAACCGCACATTGGAATTATCTGATTCAAGAAATAAAGGATATTTCTAAGGAATTAACTGTCATAATCTGAAGTTATCAGTGTTTAATGAAGAGGGAAAATTGAAAATTTTAGTTTAGTACAATATCCACAAATGAACAGTTATATCTAAAAATCATTTTGCTCTAATTGTAAGTAATATTCTCATATTTAAATCAGTTTAATACTATAAGATCGAGAGCCTTCCTTTAAGACTATTTTATTTTATTTTTTTTCTTCTTTTTAAAAAAAAATTTTTTTTTTTAACGTTTATTTTATTTTTGAGACAGAGAGAGACAGAGCATGAACGGGGGAGGGTCAGAGAGAGAGAGGGAGACACAGAATCTGAAGCAGGCTCCAGGCTCTGAGCTGTCAGCACAGAGTCCGGCGCGGGGCTCGAACTCACGGACCGCGAGATCATGACCTGAGCCGAAGTCGGACGCTTAACCGACTGAGCCACCCAGGTGCCCCCCTTTAAGACTATTTTAAACAAACATTTTCAGGACTACCTTACAGTTCTACAAAAGTAAATTTCCAGATAACTGAACATTTTCCCAGCCCTTGAAAAATATTTTTAAATTACATTAATAATCCATACTTAGAAACAGTTTTACATACCCTGAGAAGCAATAAAAATCAACCATAGTTTATCAGTTGAGCATAACCATTAAAAATATTTTGATATATATCATGCCAATTTTCTTCCTACGCATCTGTTGTTGTTTTTCTAATAAAAATGGGACCACATCATAATATGGTTTGTAACTTGTTGTTTTCATTTATAGCACATTATGAGCATTTCCCACACATCAAAAATTATACTTTACTACATAAATGTTCATGACTTTCCAACTTCTTAAATTGAGAATAATAAATACATTTTAATCTTTTTGGATATTTCACAAATATCATTATTATACTATTTCATAATAACACTAACACTCCCAGAGATTCTTACATAGCTAAATCTCCTTTCTCCTATATTGTGAATGGTCCCAGATGGCTCTACTATCCTAAGCTGTATCTTACTCTGAGCTCTTTTTCTCCTTCAACATCAGATTTCCATATAAAGCTGACAAAACCTGAGGTAGACCTCAATTGGCTGTTTTCATTTTTAAATGAATGACATGAAAGATAATCTACTGACAACTAAAAGAATTGATGATTTTAAGTTCAATGATATAAGTACTCAGGTATTGTCTTTACCTCTTCAACCTTCATCTTGGATGAAAATTTCCTTCTAGCCTTCCTTACCCAAGAAATCATTACTGAAAAACACTTGCTTAGTTTCGCTCGTTAAAAAATCATAGCTCTCCAGATTGATGATTCCTGCTCTTTGTATTAACCTTCTATGCAGCAAGTTTGGAAGAGAAAAAATGCTATTATACATGAGGGGCCAGACTAGAAGATCTTAATGGTCCATTTCTGTTCTAAAACTTTATGCTTCTATGCTTCAATAAAGTTTCTAGGGGCGCCTGGGTGGCTCAGTCAGTTGAGCGTCTGACTTCAGCTCAGGTCATGATCTTGTGGTTGATGAGTTCGAGCCTCACGTCGGGCTCTGTGCTGACTGCTCGGAGCCTGGAGCCTGCTTCGGACTCTGTGTCTCCCTCTCTCTCTCTGCCCCTTCCCCGCTCATGCTCTGTCTCTCTCTGTCTCAGAAATAAATAAACATTAAAAAAATTTTTTTAAAAAGTTTCTATAATTTATCCTTTTGTTGTTATATTTTACTTCCTGTGTCTGGAGGTTGTCTCACTCAGGTTCCCTGAAACTACATTGTAAGTTTTCTTTAGGGAGCCACAACTTAAGACAAATATGCCAATGATAATGAACGTGACTCACTCGAGGACACAATTTCATTCTCTCTCCATCTGCTCTTCTGAGAAGGAAAAAAAGGAAAAGAACACAAAAAAGAAAAAGCAGAAGCGTAGTTTCTATATTTCTCTGAAATAAAAATATTACAGAAGATTGGCACTAAAAGCTTTATTAAATCTTATTTGAGAACTTCATTGAACTTGTATAGTACATATTTGAGGATTTTACAATTTGGGGACTATAGATTTTAGGATTTTATCATCAGATATGGCAATGAGAGCATTGCCTATTGAGAACAACACTGACAACAAATGTATGTAAAAATTCATGATTACAGTTGATCTAATTCTGTAAATCTTTTTTTTTTTTTTTTAATTTTTTTTTTCAACGTTTATTTATTTTTGGGACAGAGAGAGACAGAGCATGAACGGGGGAGGGGCAGAGAGAGAGAGGGAGACACAGAATCGGAAACAGGCTCCAGGCTCTGAGCCATCAGCCCAGAGCCCGACGCGGGGCTCGAACTCCCGGACCGCGAGATCGTGACCTGGCTGAAGTCGGATGCTTAACCGACTGCGCCACCCAGGCGCCCCTAATTCTGTAAATCTTTAGATTACTTGAAAAAAGTGCTACCTTGTTTAACCACGTCTATATTCATTTTCTTTGTGTAATACTAATAGCTAATATGTATAGCTAATTGCCACTACAGGGATATACTTTTTTTTTATTAAGGGTTTATTTTTGCCACTTGATATTTTACTGACAAGAAATTCGTATACAATATGAACATGTGCACACAGAGACTTATAGGGTGAAAAAAAAATGAAATTCAATCAAAGGATTTTAATTAAAAACTTCACTCTTCACTGCGAAAATAATATCATGTTGTACCTTTAAGGAATCATCACACTTTCTGTTCTGAATATGTCTCTACTAATCACTTTTATCACCAGAGTAAGAAAACCAAACTTTTCATTAACTTAAAATTGCACACAGTAAAGATGAAGTTGCTAAATGAGATCAAGAAATATAATAAAATGATATTCAATAAATGTGCGTATAACCTGTGTTAAGGTAGCACATGACTTAGAAGTTTTTATGTGCAAAGGAAAATGAGTAGCTGACGATGTGTTAAGCAAATCTGTTCTTTTGAAAAATCTGAGGCTGAGTTTCCCAAGTTAAGAGGAAAAGAAAATAAACTTCAAAAATAAAGAAATGCTTAGCCAATCCTGGTAATAACTCATTATTCCTATCTTCTGAGATGGTTCTTAGAGTTGATCTACTAAGCATAAACATCTGAATAAATTAAAACATTACAGAGAACGGAGAACCGGTTAAAGACAGCAAGCTTGGGGCGCCTGGGTGGCGCAGTCGGTTAAGCGTCCGTCCGACTTCAGCCAGGTCACGATCTCGCGGTCCGTGAGTTCGAGCCCCGCGTCGGGCTCTGGGCTGATGGCTCAGAGCCTGGAGCCTGTTTCCGATTCTGTGTCTCCCTCTCTCTCTGCCCCTCCCCCGTTCATGCTCTGTCTCTCTCTGTCCCAAAAATAAATAAAACGTTGAAAAAAAAATTAAAAAAAAAAAAATAAAATAAAGACAGCAAGCTTACTCTGAAAGCAAGATAGGGAGCCCTGGGACCTAGCCCATCATGCTGAACTTGAAAAAGAAGTATTAAAAGAGAACTAGCAATTCAATTTGGGGGTGGGGGGGGGGGGTCACAAAAAGAGCACTAATTGAGCACCTCTGTGCTAAATGTGCCTTCCTTATTTATTCTTGTAGCCAAAGGAAACGGCATAAAACCCAATTTAATATAAAGTTTGAAAATTAGAAGCATATTTTTTTTTAATATTCATTTTTGAGAGAGAGACAGAGCGTGAGTGGGGGAGAGGCAGAGAGAGAGGGAGACACAGAGGCCCAAACAGGCTCCAGGCTCTGAGCTGTCAGCCCAGAGCCCGACGTGAGGCTCAAACCCACGGACTGCAAGATCATGACCTGAGCCGAAGTCTGATGCAAAACAGACTGAGCCACCCAGGCGTCCAGAAGCATATTATTTTGAATGCCAACTTCAGCATTTCCCAAAGGCCCAAGACGCACATTCATCAGGATCATTTTGACGTGAGTAAATAAAAATTCAGATTGCTGGGTCACATCTGAGATCCAGTCAATCTAACTCTCTGTGAAGTATACCCAGGTATCAGAATTTTACAGACCTTCTCCCCACCCAGTGACTCTCACACACATTACAATTTGAGAACCACTGTGATTATCGTGATGTTTTTGTGTGAACCTGATTATCAGTTATCAAGAATACCACTTGTATTTACATTTACACGACATATACCAACTTTCAAACTTTGTATTTGATTTTCCTTTTTTTGCTATGGAATTGCACATAGACGGCTATTTTCCTAATCCTCAATAACTGCTTTTACTTTTATATATTTTGTTAAATATAGTAAATATTCACTTTTGACGTAATTAAGAGCTACACAGCCACGTGAGTGACTTCCAAAATCCACTTACCTTCAAATCCTTATGCTTATTCAAAAAAGTCTGAGCACGTACGGTGGAAAGTTTTAAGAATATATGCAGCGGACTCTCTAATCTCCACGTATTTCAAAGCTGGCCAGGGAGACTCCGGAAGTGGACACCAGAAACGCCATTGACAAGGTTAGGTACCAGTGCTGGAGCCTCCGGGTACCTGATTATCTCTGAACAGAAACAGAAAAACAAGTAGTCGGTCACCTGAAATTCATAGAGAATCTGCTACGGAGAAGGTTATTTTCAGTAAACGGCAGTGTTACTAAATTTAAACTTGGCCTGGGTTTGCGGCTCCCTGATTTAGCACAGTTGTCATTTAAAATTTCATGTCATTGTGAAGTCAGGATTGCATGATGCTGCTGTCTGCAGAGGATTCTGGTGGAATTCATACTGCTTTCATTGACTATTTCGTCTAAACCCTGCATCCAGTGGTATTACTAATTTTATCTTTGATGTGCAGATGCCAGATTTTGGCACTGGATTTCTTTCTAAGTCAAGGTTGATGAGTTCAGTTGGAAATATATCCTTACACGAGACTCTATCACACCCCACAAAAGATAAAATGTGATACTTATACAAAATCCCAACGGAATCATCTGGTGCTTCTGCTATATTTTCTTTCACATGGTAATGCTTGCCAAGATAACTAGACATAAACAAAAATAATATCCTTTCTAGTCAATCTGTGTTGCCTACTTAGGGAAACCAAAATTCTAGCATCTTTGCTGAGTAAGTTAAGCAGACGTTGGTAGTGGCTAATGGAAAAAGGGAATAAAGCATCTATTTTTAAAACTGGTAACAGATCATGAAAATATTCTCCTCAAGGGTAGAGAAAGCAACACACACAGATAAGTACAAAGTCAAATACAAAATGACAAGAGTGTAATACACACGTAAGCACAGACTATACTGTAAAACAACAGTTTTTCATGGAAGATTCTAATGCTTGGCCACCCCAAAACCATGCTCAACTTTCTTCTTCCTTTCTATGTCTCATACATAGAGAACAGAAAATCAAATCAAATGTTCACTTTCCCAGTCTTCCAACTGCTAAGGATGGTTACGTGATTCCCTTCTGGCCCATTAGCTATAAGAAGCATGCTGGGCAAGAAATGCAGGCAGTATTTTATTGTATTTGATGAATAGAAAGATTCCTGTCCCTCTTCTCTATTCCACACAACCGCCTGCCTGGAATGAGGATGTGCTACTTGGAGGCAAAGCAGTCATCTTGTCACCACGATGTAAAACACTGCGAAAATCTAGAAAATCACAAAGATGTAGGTCCTGCTACTGATAAGCAGCTGAATCAACACTACCAACTGCTTCCTCTGGAGTTCTACTTGTTTAACTCATTGGGTTTTCTGGTGCTTGCTAACGGAATCACTGCAGGCTGACAGAGTGTTCAAAAAAACGTTTGCTAGAAAGTAAATGCCACTGATGTAACTGTAGGGATATCTATCTTTTTTACATTATAATCCGCAAGTTCTTATTCTGTGGAGTCAAAGACAGGCTTCATTCTGACAGAGGTTGGAACTTGGCTTCTTTTTCACTTCTAGGAAAGCTATGCATGAGCGGAATAATGGGTCACAGGATGACGGTAACTAATTAAAACAAAATGAAATGGAAAGACTCATTTAGAAATGGGTTTGGAAGAAGAGGGTGCAGTATCATGGTTTAAAAAAGGATCTCATCTTTGCTATAAGCCAAAGCTATCACATTGGTTGAAATCTCAGTGTAAGAGTCTGAAATTCCATAGCAAAATTCGTTCTTATTATCTTGTGAACTGTGGATGCTTTGAAATATTGTTCCATCCATCACTTCATGATATCTTCTCTATCAACATTTTTTTTTTTAATGTTTATCTATTTTTGAGAGAAAGAGACATCACGGCAGCAAGGATTGGCAGAGAGAGAGAAGGACAGAGGGTCCAAAGTGAACTCCGTGCTAACAAGCAGAGAGCCCTATGAGGGTCTTGAACTCACAAACTGTGAGATCGTGACCTGAGCTGAAGTTGGACGCTTAACCAACTGAGCCACCCAGGTGCCCCTTTATCAACATTTCTTACTCGATCGCAGTTTAGGCTTTCACTATCTCTTTCCTAGACTGTTGTCGTAGACTTTTAACAGATTCTTGTTTTCCTTTTTCTTAAACATTCCAGTATGTCCTATAGTTGCTTTAAGACTCAACTTCTTAAAACATTTCATTAGATCCCTCTTCTGTTCAAAATATAAGAGCTCTTTTTGGTCTATTGGATTAAGTCCAAGGTCCTTAACTTGGCATTTCAGTCTCCCTATATACGTTCTTCTAGCCTATCCCCCTTCTCTAACACTCTACATGGCTTAGTGGGAGGATTTGTCTCCAGTCCAGAGATGCACCTTAAGTAGCTTAAGATAACCTATGTATCTCAATTTTTACCTACAATATTAAGGATAAGCACATGGCCTTAAGATGTTAATGATCTCCATTCTGGGGTTTTCTTTGACCTTTACATACAGGTTGTATGTAAAAGAACAACTTGTTTTTCTTGCTGGACTTTGGCATGTGAACATATAACATTTGGAACTACTGGCAACCATCTTGAGATCATGAGAGAACTTGCCAGAGCTTAAGTCAACACCAAGGAAGTAGCTGAGAAACAGAAAAAGAGGAGCTGGGTCATGACCATGTTGTTTCACCCCTGGGCAGAGTTTTGCCTGTAGGTGGAACACCCTGGGCTTTTCAGTTATGTGTGAATTTACAGACTTTTTTTTTTTTTTTTTAATTAAGTCAATCTGGGTTGGTATCCTCTGTTATTTGCAACCAAAAAGAACTTTGCAATTTATTTATGTTTTAGTGTGTCTGCCATTTCATTCATTTCTACTTCTCTCCTCTTACCTATATTCTTTTTATCCAAAAAAATTTTTAATGTTTATTTATTCTTGAGGAAAGAGCATGAGCAGGGGAGGGGCAGAGAGAGAGGAGACACAGAATCCGAAGCAGGCTCCAGGCTCCAAGCTGGCAGCACAGAGCCTGATGTGGGGCTCGAACCCACAAACCGTGAGACCATGACCTGAGCCGAAGTCAAATGCTTAGCCCCTGTATTTTTTTTTTAGATCAAGTCCCCTTCTCCCATAATACATTGCCAGACTCTTCTAATTTATAATGAAAGAACCCTAAATTAAACATCTTTATTTTTCATTGTACATACTAATAAAAGAGCTCACCAAGGTATATCATGCTACCATTTCATTATGACTCTCAAATCTTCAGTTTAACATTTTCTTCTTTTATCTCCAGACTTTTATTTCTAACTGAACAGTTGGTATCTCAACTTGGATATAATGAAGGCTCTGCAACCTGAATTTGTCCATAACCAAACTCATAAAGACTCATGTGACTCAAACATAGCTTTCCGCTAATGTTTCCGATTTTTAAAAACAGCACCATTGATATCAGTTGGAGAAGCCAGAAACCAAGATTTTCAACATCTTAAAACAAAGGAATCAGAGTGGATTTCATCCTTCTTTTCTCCTTCAGCCCCAGTACCTGATCACCAAATTCTTTAGATTTTATTTCCTAAATAATTTGTAAATCTATCTGCTTTGTCCACCTTCTCTCCACTTCCTCCTTTTCCTTCTCCTGCTCCACTACCATTGCTGCCACCCCTAAGACCTTGTCTGTTACTTGGAACGCTGTTTGGATTTTTTTCTGTCTCCCATTTCACATTTTGTTTCTCTCCAGTGTTTGCCTCATGGCATGTAGAGTGATCTTTTAAAACTACACAGTGGATCATGTCGATCCTTGTTTAAAAACCTTCAATGCCTTCCCATTGTCTTAAGGGTAAAGAACAAGGCCTCACATCACCCGATCCCTGCCTGACTCACCAGCCTCATTTCTCTGGAGGACAATGATCCTTCTGTTTTTAAATACACTCATGTTTTAAAAACTCAGCATGCAGAAGAGTGCTTAGCACATAGTAGGCACTCAGTAAATATTTGTTGAATGAATAATTGCCTTGCAATAACTCTTGAACCATGAGCCACATTGTGTCATTATTTTTTTTGTATGCTTTATTTTCTGAGTTACTTATAAGTACATTGCAGATAAAGAAAAGTCATATTTCTCTGTAACCTGTAGCAGAATGCTATGTGAGTAGGAGGGGTTCAGAAGGTATTCAATTATATTACTATTGATATTTCTAGTCTGATTCCTTTTTAAAAGGTTGAAATTCATTCTAACACAATGGATAGTTATCACTTGTCTACAGGTTAAACATGAATAAGGGGAAATTTATTATGTCAAAATAATGGAAGTACAAAAAAATAGAAAATTTGTCTCTGATTACAATTCTACGGAATTTGCAGATTAATTATACAGGAGTTGTTCTTCTGCATGACATGGAAAAACTTCAGATAAGCCCTGAATTATGTGGACAGACACTGAAACATCATGTTGGCAATTTTCACTGCCATTTTTTTTTTCAAACATACACAAGTTTTCTTTAGAAATCTTTACCTTTGAAACATGTAAGTAAGAATTTAATACTTGAAATAACTGACAGCTAAAGTCTTTTTGGGTAGAGACTGATTATTTTGGAAAATAGTTACCCCAAGTGCAAATTAATTCTTAGTTATTGGATATTCACCTGAAAGTGTAAAAAGAATTTCAGAGATTCAAAGGTAGGTATGAAATTTTAGCCTATGCTGTAAACTGACATTACCCAAAATAAGAAAAGTATTTCTTAGGGTAGCCTAAAATGAAAACACACATGAGCAGCCCCAAAGCAATGAAACAGTGGGGCTAAGGCACATTCTCTAAACTGGAGAACAAAGGAAGCAAGCTTCTCGAGGGCTTCTGACTGTTAGCTGTGGCCAGATAAAGTTTTCCAAGTTGGGGAATGGGAAACAAAAGTAGGATTGAGGGGATCAAGAAGGAGGAGAGGCCAAGAAATACAAGAGTAGATAATGCAAATTTCCTGTCTGAATAAAATTCTTGAGCAGGCTTAACCTTCTGCTTCATATATATTAGTTGAAGTTTGCCTAAGGGATATTTATGCAAGAGATAATTGCCTTTGGGTTTCTATAGGCCTGTTGTTCAGTTATAAATATCTTCTAGTTTTTTTCAGGGTATTGGATCTATTAGGGAGTTTGTAAAAATTGAAAAAAAAGGAAAGAAATAAAAAGAAAGGAACATTTCTTCAAGAAATGCATTTTGAGAATCACTACAAGTAGTTGTTCTCAAAATCAGAGAGAAGGCTATTTTACAATTTTCTCCCAGGGTATTGAAAGATATTTTAGGAAACCAGTGATTCATGATTTAATATTCAACTGCTTTTCAAGCAAAATAAGAAATTCTACCAGGGTATAGTCATGATTTCCTTTAACTTAAATTCCAAGGGGTAGGTTGAAGTGACGCTGTTTATTTTGCTCCTCTTTATATAAAATAAAAGATAAGTTTAACTACATGAAGGAAGGACAGATTCTTAAGCTCCTCCTCTTTACACGCTTCTTTCCTGTATGAGGGAAAAAAAAAACAATTTTTAACTGTAAAGTACTTCACTTGTAAAACATTTCTGTTTTATTTGTTAATTTCTTGATCTGTGGATAAGATTAGGTTGGTCCTTTGGCATGAAAATTCATACATGTCCTATAATTATAGGACAACCATTTTGTATTTCTTTAAAAATTGACTCTTTTGTTAAGAGTGTGAGATTGCCGATGGATGTCACTGCCATTCTGTAATGCTGTAGTACAGGTTTTTTAAAAACACATGGAATAAAGACATTTACAAGAGTGCTTAAAAAAAAAGAATAGGAGATTGCCCATTTATGTATGCCTTATGTAGATTTTCCTCTCAATCGTGCATAAAAATCACAAAAGGTTTTATATACCTACCTCTAGCTCAAAGATTAGAACACCCTATAACAGCAATAAAAATTAAACAAGTAAAAGCCAAGCCCCACAAGACTGAAGATGATCAACCATCTGAAGATGATCAACCTTCTGCAACGTTCTCAATAAAAGAGTGTCTGAAGAGTTTGGGAACTTCCCAGTCTCCATTAAGGAGATCTGGAAATAATGCCATTACTAAGAGACAGAACTGGAATGTGATTAGAGAAGCTAAAATTGTACTATAATATGGAGGGGATGGTTAGATGACAGCAGTAGTTACAATGTTGTTTTCCTTTTGAGAAGATCCATCTCCCAAAAAACAATTCTTACAAAGCACCCTAGAGTTCTGTGGAACATGCTTTCGGCACCTCTAGCTTTGAGAGTGAAGGACAGAAAATCCAGGAAACAGAAGTTGCCAATGTTGATCAAGACCTCACCTCCTGATCTCCCTTGTAACTGCAGAAGTCACTTATTTAGAAGATTCCTCAGAGTTCCCTTTGGTCTGGATTGCACATCTCTCCCAACGCCCCATGTTTACTGGTCAGCTCCCCCAGTGACTTCCAGGTCAGAAAGAGGCACTCTAGGTAAAGGTCACAAAGGACACCGATGCTTTGGACACAGTAGTGGAGTGGTCCTCATTCACTGATCACCTAATTCAGGTAGTTCAGTCCTTTCTAAGTCTGACCATAATGATGTCATCTCCTTGAATCTAACTCTCAGGCTGATAATACAGAAATTCAGAGTCTGGGTAGTAGTAAATTCCATCAGTGCATTATGGGGTTCATAACAGGCTGCCATCTGTCCTGTTCCTTCTAACACACTTACCTTCTTTACTTGGTAGTTCTACCATGGACAGTTTTTCAGGTCTTTTTAAAAAGTTATCATTAAAATACCTGCTATTCATGAATTCCTCTACTCTTTGCACTATAGTGATAGTTGACACAAATCATACACAATTCAGGTAAGACACTTACAGACATAAATGTTCAGTCCAACAACCTAATTAGGTAAAGACTGGACAGTTATAAGAGGTTGAAAACTGTGTGAGCATATATAGCTCTATTCATAATTCATAGAATGTCTTTGTATTAACGAGTCTTTTTCTGAGCTAAATGTTTGTTCTTTATGCCCTCCTATTTTTAACTGTATTTGTTTATTTATTTGCTTTTGATTAGTAAGAGTCGAGGGTACAGACTATGCCATCAACATTCCTCTGCCCATATAGTAGAATGTCTGGCTTACAGCAGATGCTTAATGCCTGATGATGATCACTGCACGCAAGATTTTGCATGAGTGCAAGGGAGAAAAATGTTTCTAGCCTTTATCTACTATCATTTTCATTTATTTCTGGAAGTGGCAAGACAGAAGATTTGCATTACTTCGGAGCATAGGCATGATGTATTTAGATATGCTTTTCCATCTCTCCACAAGATAAAATATATGCTATATAACAATTGGTACTGCAATCTTATGCTGAATTGAAATATTTTAGACTTTGATGGGCTCAACAGATATATACATACAGAAAGATAGATGTCAAAGAACAGGAAAATGTTTAACTATCTCTATCGTAACACTGCTAACTATGAGCCATGTTATCAGTGCTGTTTTCTTAGAATGTTTCTTAGGAAGTGAGTTACACATACTTCATATGATAAATTTAAAAATGGTTTGATATATCTTCTGGACTTGTACAAAATGAAAGTTATAAATGTGTTCCAAAACGCTTCACAACAATCAAAGACTAACTTATTTTTTTTTAAATTTTTTTAATGTTTATTTTATTTTTGAGACAGAGAGAGACAGAGCATGAGCAGGACAGGCGCAGAGGGAGAGGGAGACACAGAATCTGAAGCAGGTTCCAGGCTCTGAGCTGTCAGCATACAGCCCGATGCAGGGCTCAAACTCACAAACCATGAGATCATGACCTGAGCCAAAGTCGGATGCTTAACGGGCTAAGCCACCCAGGTGCCCCAAAGATTAACTTATTTTTGGTGGAAGGCAAGGTCAACGACACTGAGAAATGTACGGAACTCACGCATTAATTTATACTATTGCACGGTATGGTGGGCTTTTGTCTCAAGTCTATTTGACCAAAAAAAAAAAAAAAAAAAAAAGAAATTAAGGAACTTGATTCTTTCTGTTAATGTTCTCAAGGGAAAGTTCAAACAAGTCCAAACTAACAAAAGATATTAGTGCTGGATTGTTATGGAAATCACTCTGAAATTCGGGCTAGGTAATGTGGCTTCTAATTCAGACTCTAAAGGCCTGAGATACACAGTTTCTATCCAAAGGTTATTTTGTCTACCCAAGTGAAAAGAGGCCCGCCCAAACCGGAGATGTTTAAACACCGGCTGCATATTAGAACATACATGGATTTAAAAAAATACTCATGCTCAGGCCTCATCCTCAAAGATGCTGGTTCAATTGGTCTGAAGTGGGAAAAAGGAATCTTGTGGGTTCCCCAAGTGATTGTAATATGCAATTACAATTGCATATTATTGCATATATTATTGCATACAATTGAATATTACAATTGCATATTATTACATATACAATTGCATATTACAATGGCATATATTCAGTGATTCTCAACTGAATATATTGAGAATCAATGAATATGTCTTCTAAGCACTTCCAGTGCCCCAAAGTCTATCATTCTGCAATTTCTGGAAAGGTCCCTTTCATATGCACACAGGCATACACACACACTTGGAAATTTTCATTAATCTGGACTCCTATTTGTAGTCTGATGGTAGTTTTCTATATCAGTGAGCTCCAGATTTTCAACTAACACCCTGCATGCAAATCAGACAAAGTATTAATTAACAGGGAGGGTAGTTAGAGGAAAGAGAAGCAGAAAAACAAAATATAAGTGCTGTCAGAATATAAATGTTCTAAAATTGTACCTGCTTATCATAGAATAAATATGCATATAGAATTACGTATAGACTTTTAGAATTCTTAGCTTTTTCCAATTCTTCTACTTTCAACATATCTTAGCAACTACAAAAACATAATCATGATAGAGGAAACAAAGTTCACTACTCCAGAAATACTGAGGACTGGTTTAATTACAGGAGACAAATCTATTTCAAGGAAGAGATGCTTGATGATTGTTTACTGAATGAGTAAAACTCTCCCGGTCCTAAAAGTAGACCTTATATTTATCCAATGATTGGAAAAGATCTTTCCTAGGAAAATGTTAACGCCTTTGCTTTGCTAAAGGAAGATCCAGAATGTCTCTAAACCTAATCTTAAAATTGGCATGGAGTTTTCTTAGGGAGGGAGAGATATATAGTATAATTAATAAGGATAGTTGGATTAGATCTCCATTTCCTCTCTTTTGTATTTCTCTGTTTGGGCCACAGTTAAGGAGCTGGAGTTAGGGTTTGGAACCAGACGAGAATCGTGGCCCTATTTTGTCACCTACATTTAGCTCTGGCCTGTATTTCTGCAGTTGATGGAACTCCTCTGGTCTTTGAGAAATGGCACCAGGGACAGGGTACTAATGGCTGTATCTGAAAGACTGCCCAATTCTTAGATCCTCCTTTCTGTGCGTAGGGGCTCAATATCTAGAAAAAAGTAAAGCCATAATCGCTAAAATTTATCTAAGTAGATAACATTCATTCATTTGTTCATGCAATAGTTATGGTGTGCCTTCTTTGTTTTAAGCCATGGGGATACAAAGATTCTTAGATAATTTGCGAGCACACAACTTATTCATTGACTTTATTAAATTCTTGGAAGTCAATTCTCAAGCTTTTATATACACAGGCACACACACACACACACACACACACACACACACACACACACACTCCTCTCATACTCTCCATTCCACAAGCAACTCTTTTTATTCTTTACTATATAGTGACTTTAGGAGCTGTTTAGGAGAACCTTTTCCATCTTCTGTGATTGAATTGACGAAGATGTCTCTGATGCCAACCTTCTTAGTCCTTCACTCTAATCCAAGCCCCCATACACTTCCTGACCCAGGGGAGGAGGGGCTTTCCACCTCATCATGTCCATCCCCTTACAGCTGACTTTTTTTTTTTTCATTCATAAACCACCAATTCATAAATCACTAATTTGCCATCTAAGTTTACGAGGATTGACTCTTTTAAATTCCCATCTGAAAATATCATAATGAAAGGAAATGACCCCAAATATTTCAATGTTAAAAGCAAGAATGTTAGATGTGGGGGGGGAGGGGGAAGGGAGAGGCTATATCTGGTGGACATCCATTGGTGGTGAAAAGTAATTCTCGGAATTATTGAAATGATCCTTTGTCACTTATACATAAGACAATGTAGTTGTTCTGATTTAAATGCTTCATGAAAACCTGGGGTACGTGTACAAGTATATATTTGTAATTTCAAGTGTAACAAAGCCCACCATGTAATCTGGACTCCCTTTTCTATGTAATTATCGTCATTTTCTAAAGTGTCGAGTACGGAAACATGGGCCACACTGTAGTTTTCAGTACTATCGTGTAAGCTTAAAATCTTGTGTACTATCTTGTGTACTATCTCAGACCTTAAAATCCGGTATGTCGTTCTTTGCACTGCATCATCCCACACTATCGAAGATGTTTGCTATTTGGATGCAATGAGTGATGAAAGTCAAGGGTGCTCTGGGTTCCTCAAGGGGATGATTCCAAGTACCATCACCAGGACCTGTCATGTTGCCAGAGGAACAAAGAAGCGAGAGGGCACATCCGCCCAAAGTGGTTTTGCTATCAATGGGTTGCACAATCAACGCAATGAATCACCACTGAGAAGAGAACAGGATTAACAAATAAGCAGAACAGGATTAATAAGCAGAACAGGATTAAAAAAGGGAGAAGAAATCATGAGGTGATTCGTAGCATTTAAAAGAGACCTCTTTCAGTTCTTTAAGCTATGCCTAAATATTTAAAGAAACATGAGATTTTTTTTTTTTAGACTACAAAGAAAATAGCTTATCTCCCTATTCTTGCCAGACCCTTTATCTGTAACTTCAAAAGACAATAATTGCTTTCTAAAAATTACCTTTTTTGATAAACCTTGCTTGGGCAGTTTAGTGTGGAAAAGTCAAAATGTTCTTTTAGGCAGTTATAAGCTTAATCAGGTCAAGAATAGATAAACACTGTCAATATTTCCTTTTTTTTTTCTTCCCATTTTCTCCATTCTTTGCCTCTTGTGTCTTGTACTGCTTCTGAAGCAGTATTTTCCTTTTTATCTACTTTTATTATACATTCTCTCTACAACCACCCAGTTTTTTTATTAATTTTTTTTTTTTTAAGAGCAGATAGCCACTGAGAAAGGTAACTTTTGCATTCAACTTTTCTAACATGAAGGATTCTCAGCTCTTATCAGGGCAAATCATAATGTGGAAACTTATCCACCTAGTAATAAGATCTCAGGTAATATCCCTTTACTGTATTGATTTTGCAAAAAGCCACATCTTTTTTTTTTTTTTTTTTTTTTTTGCTGGTCTTTGAAGTGCAGGGATGGCTCTCCACAAGAGATTTTGTAAAGGCATGTTGAAATGTCTCCAACTAAACCAGGCTAGGGAGATTGTACGGGGATGCAGAATAGAAAACTATTAGAATAGGGAATGAACTGCCACACAATGGCATGACCAGATCCCAGGGGTACCAATATAGTAATTTTCCCAAAAACGTCAAATATGAACTTCTCAGAAAGACATAAAGTGACCACATCATTTAAATGAATTCTTTCTAGATTGTAAGATCCATGGGGCGGGCATTTTGTATTGTCAGCACCAAGTTCAATACATAGTCTGTAACTTTACTACTCACTTGTGCTGTTTTGTACTTGAAATGTGACTCGTCCAAACTGAACTGTGCTGTAAGTGAAGAATACACACTGGATTTTGAAGATTTAGTGCGAAAGGAAAAGAATATAGAATATCTTAATAACTTCAATGTTGATTACATGTCAAAATGATAATCTTTTAGATATATTTGATTAAAATATATTATTAGACATAATTTTGCCTGTTTATTCTTAGCTTCTTTTTTAAAAAAAAATTTTTAAGGTTTATTTATTTTTGAGAGAGAATGCGAGCGGGGGAGGGGCAGAGAGAGAGAGAGACAGAAAGAGAGAGACAGAGAGAGGGAGACACAGAATCTGAAGCAGGCTCCAGGCTCTAGGCTGTGGACACAGAGCCCGACATGGGGCTCAAACTCACGGACCACGAAATCATGACCTCAGCTGAAGTCATCCGCTTAACCTACTGAGTCACCCAGACACCCCTGTTCTTACTTTCTTTAAATGTAGCTACTAGAAAATTGACTTGCAGTATATTTTTATTAAATAGTACTTGTTAAAGAACTCAATATTGTGTGTTAAATGCACAATGAGTGAATGCAGCCTTGAGTGAATGAAAGATAGCTTCATCTGTAGCTAATACTACCAGAATGAACAAATCTAACTTTTGATAGGAGGATATAACTGTAGTAGACTTTTTCGATGTCACCAACTCTTCACTTCTTCCAGCATCCACGCTCATTGCTACATGTCTCCGTAATCTTTCCTGATGAGGAAGTAGAATGTCTTTCCCTACTCCTTTGCTTTGGGTTCGGTCATGTGACGTGTTTTGGTCCATGAAACGTTAGAGAGCACGATGTGATCAAAGGCTTGAATAATGCTTGCCCTATTGAGTTTGCTCTCTGGTGCTTCTGCTATTGTTGCGAGAACTGGCCCAGGCAGGAAGAGGATGGGAGACCTATAGGACAGAAATCAGCTGCCCCAGTTGAGCCCAGGCTAATCCCTGGCTGATTCCCAGCCACAGGAGCAAACAGCTGAGATCATCACAAGCTACCCAACCCCGCCAACTGCAAAGGACACGGAGACCCATGATCTGGGTACATGCTTAGTTTTGCACACTGCCAAGATTCTGGGGTTATTACCCGGTCTCTTCTGAAACACCTACCTGATACAGAAGTGTAACTTTCATAACTGGGTGTTCATTTTTTAATGTGACAATTCACACTGGGAACCTTAAGGTCATACTTGAAAATCCCACTCTCTCTAACCTCTCAGACAAAATACGTTGGGCCATGATGACAAGCATGAGAACTACAGAAGATATTCTAGCAGAAGCCAGGCAAATTCATGCCAGAGGTATAACCTATTGGTCATCATGGAGAGTTTTAAGACCAGCATCAGCAGGAACGCTAAAACTTAAATGGCGTGGGATAAGTAGCACAACACGATTCTTACTTTTCCAAGCAAGTGGCGGACTGTTAAAAAGGCCCTTTGCTGGGGCGCCTGGGTGGCGCAGTCGGTTAAGCGTCCGACTTCAGCCAGGTCACGATCTCGCGGTCCATGAGTTCGAGCCCCGCGTCAGGCTCTGGGCTGATGGCTCAGAGCCTGGAGCCTGTTTCCGATTCTGTGTCTCCCTCTCTCTCTGCCCCTCCCCCGTTCATGCTCTGTCTCTCTCTGTCCCAAAAATAAATAAATGTTGAAAAAAAAAAATTTAAAAAAAAAAAAAAAGGCCCTTTGCTATGGTTGTTCTTAGGTTTATTTGTTGGTGGAGAAAAGCTGTTGATATGTGAGTACTTCCCAGGTGCTTGAGTGGCTCAGTGAGTTGTGCGCCTGACTCTTGATTTTGGCTCAGGTCATGATCCCAGGGTGGGGGTACTGAGCCCTGCTTCAGGCTCCCATGCTGAGCATAGAGCCTGCTTAAGATTCTCCCTCCTCCCTCTCCCTCTACCGTTCTCTCCTGCTCGCACGCACACTCTTTGTCTAAAATTAAAAAAAAAAAAATGAAAATATGAGTACTCCCAGCTTTGTTTTATCTCACTGCTTGTTGAAGCTGGTACCGGCTATGCACTCGAGTCACTCCATACCCTCCCCTCAGCATGCTCCTGGGACGGCCCTTCTAGCGCCTATGGGTTCTTTGGGCTTTTGTGATGCTCCATAAGAATGCTGAGAATGAGAGAAAACTGGAGTCATGGGCAGAAAAGCAGAAGGGCAGGATGAGGAGAATAGTGTCTTTTTTTTTTTTTTTTTTTTTAAAGATAAAAAGCTATAGAAATGGCAGAGGGTTTTGTGAGGAGGTTTTCAATGAGAGGACTCAGAGCAAGTGAGGTGGTAAGGGACCACGGTTACAAAAGGAAAGGAGGTTTTTAACAAATGCTCCTACAGGTGTTGTTGCTTAAAATCTCTTTACGCGATTTGAACACGTAAGTAGAAAACTTGTGTTGATTAATTAATTACTTCTTAAAAATAATACCTCTTCTCTGAGACTGGCTTCTGAGGGTCACGGCTTCTGCCAGTGAGGATATTGTACAGAAAGTTGAACAAGGAATGGGGGAACAACAGGGTGGCGAGAGTAGAAGAACACACAGGACCCTATAAGTAGTATTCACTTTCCATATCACTTACTAGCTGCCTACCTGGGCAGGTACTAAGCCATTCCAAAACTCATTTAACTTGATTGATACCATAGAGAAAATCATATATTCCATAGGTTGCCTTCAAGATTAAATAAGACAGTGAATATAAAATGTCTATCACGTTGCACAGACATAAACGTCAGTCGAAATGTTGGAGCACGGCATTTTCTTTGTGAAAATTCCAAGTTCGGCCTAAAGGCACTGTAAAAGTTGGCCTGTGTACCCAAGCCTCGCTCCTAAGTCAGTAGCAGCAGCTGACATCTTACCAGTTGCTAAGTGACCAAGACACCTCTGTTTTCTTTACAGGTACCTCTGTGGAAGGCCAAAGAAACTATGCTTCTTTACCTGCCATAACTGATGAGGGGCTTCCAAGGTAGAGCAGACTCAAATGCTAGGAAGCTCAACAAACAACGTGAGCACTTAGGGGGCTTTTGGGGATTGAATTTTTGGAAGATCCCCTGAAATGCTATTCCATTCCTACCCTAAGCGACTCTACGGAGAAGAAAACAGAGGTGCACCCTCTGCTTTCAGTGGTGAAATGCGAAACTATGGTGTTACTGGATGGGCACCGAGTCCGGTTTGACAGAATTCTAGTTTTCATTAGCAATACAACCGGCGAATCACCAGGTGGCACGTAGGTTTTAGATGCTGTTCAGCGTAGAACTCCACAGAGCTGCATAGAAAAGGCGCCGGCAATCTATGGTTTCAAGTTACAACACAAAATTGATAGCTGATGCTGGGTAGGCAAAGCGTCTTGCCTGGAAGGTTGCAAGGAAGGAGGATAAGAATAAAATTAGATTACGGAGACAAATATGCTTTACTGGAAATTGGAAGACATGAAGACAGCATCACGCCTCCGAGTTTACAAAATGAGGGTTTAGAGAGAACAGAAGTACTAATGTGCAGCCTCGTCCACAGCTGCGAGATGGGGATGAATTACAAAACCCCACCTGGTTCTTCTCGTGTACTTGGGAATAACGCTGAACAGTAAACGGCAAGTCAGGATCATCGGCAACAATAACGTGTTGGTGTGCGGCCAGCCTCCTAGCACAGATCGCCGCACCAGAGCCCCTCCCCCGCAGGTGAGAAGGACAGATGACAACAGGATTACTGAGCAGATGTGGTCTGGCGAGCTGCTGTGGGGACAGCCACAAGCTGTGAGGCCAGATACAGTCCTGCAAGGACACTGAAGCACAATGTTAAGGTACGCTGTGGAGAGCAGTGGACTGCTGGGAAGGAAGAGCGCCTGATAGATTGCTCTGGCACATAGCAATCAGGGAGAGTGGCCCTGTTTCTGAGACAAAACACCAAGCCAACCTGGCAGGAAGGATAGACCCTCCGAGCCCTAGGCTCTGCCCGTACCAGCAGAAGCCACACACAAGAAATCATTTGCATGTACAGTTGGAAAAGGAAAGCTGCATATATGTGATGTGCAAACCTGGCCACTTATGCTAGAGCTAAATCTCCTGGAAAATACTCTGTGCTTTGTAGTAACGCAAAGGTCAACGCTTTGGGGAAAGGGCCCAGGAAAGATTTACCCGGCAAGTCTCAGGACCCCCCTGAAGCTGCGGCTTAAAATGACAGAGCAGCATGAACCTTTTTATGCAGGCAGACAGAATAAGGATTTTTACAAACTGGCCTCGCCTGGGAATTCTCGGGGGCCATAACCGTACGCAGCAGTCTACACACATAATGCTTGATATAGGTGTTGTATTATATTCTCTGTTAATAAAATGCTTTCATATAAATTTGTAGGAAAAGGCTTGCCCGGCCTTCGATTACTCTCACGATTACTGGCAAAGGGAAATGTGTCACCCAGCAATATTCCATGAACTAAATGACCAGCAGGGGGATTACTGAAAACTGGCAGGCATGGCCGAGCCAGGTGAGTTTTGTAATTTGTCCGATACCGTCTCTGCTTAGGTCACGGTGTTTTTTGTGTGGATCGAAAGTGATAGTAGATACAGACATGATGTGTAATCCATCGAGTACTATATACACATATTGCAGGCCTTAAAGTGTAATCAAGAGGGCTTCAACAACAGTGTTCAAAGCAGACCTACTATAATTTGCTCTTCTACTCATCTCTGGTTTAACAGACAATAATATAGTTTGTCTGCCAGTCACTTACGCTAAGGCAAACAACAAGTAGCTTTAATGATAGCTGCAGCGGCATTTATACAGCACTGCTCCTATTAAGAGAGAAAACGAACAAACTCTCCTCCTCATGTTGCCTTAATAGTTCTAGGAAAGCCATCTTGCAACTCAAAATCAAGTTTGCTTTTTTTCATATTTTTTTTTAATGTTTATTTATTTTTGAGAGAGAGACAGAGTGCAACTGGGGGAGGGGCAGAGAGCGAGAGGGAGACACAGAATCCGAAGGAGGCTCCAGGCTCCGAGCTGTCAGCACAGAGCTTGACGTGGGGCTCGAACCCACAAGCCAGGAGATCATGACCTGAGCTGAAGCCGGATGCTTAATGACTGAGTCACCCAGGCACCCTTCAAAATCAAATTTTATATGGGCTGGTTTGTTTAGACTTCCACACGCACTGAATGTAAGGCTCACGTTGTTTACCAATTTATAGTCATTGAAAGGCACATAGGTTTTTAACTTTTTTGTATCCTTTGGATAAATTCCTAGTAGTGCAATTGCTGGGTTGTAGGGTAGGTCTATTTTTAATTTTTGAGGAACCTCTATACTGTTTTCCAGAGTGGCTGTACCAGTTTGCCTGATTCGAAGGGGCACATGCCCTCCAATGTTTATAGCAACACTGTCAACAATAGCCAAAGTATGCAAAGAGCCCAAATGTCTATCAATGGATGAATGGATGAAGAAGATGTGGTATAGATATACAATGGAATATTACTCAGTGGTCAAAAAGAATGAAATCTTGCCATTTGCAACAGTCAGTCAGAGAAAGACAGATATCATATGATTTCACTTATATGTGGAATTTGAGAAACTCAACAGGCGAACATAGGGGAGGGGAAGCAAAAATAAGATAAAAACAGAGAGGGAGGAAAACCATTAGAGACCCTTAAATACAGAGAACAAACTGAGGGTTGAGGTGAGGTGGGTGGACAGATGGTTTAAATGGGTGATGGGCATTAAGGAGGGCACTTTTCCAGATGAGCACTGGGTGTTATATGTAAGAGATGAATCACTGGGTTCTACTCCTGAAGCTGACTACACTGTATGTTAACTAACTTGAATTTACATTAAAAACACACACACACACACACATTAGGCTGAATGAAAAAAGCCAGTCATAAAAGGCCGTGTATTGTATGGTTTTATTTTTACGAGATGCGTAGAATAGGGAAATCTACAGAGAATAAAAGTGGAGGAGTGGAGGAAAACAGAATGATTGCTAAAGGGTACATGGCTTCTTTCAGGGGCAATGAAAATATTGTTAAATTGATTACGGTGATGGCAGAACTCTGTGGATGTACTAAAAACATTTGTGCTGTTCACTTTATTTTATTTATTTTTTTTTATTTTATTTTTTTTTATTTAAATTTTTTTTTTCAACGTTTATTTATTTTTGGGACAGAGAGAGACAGAGCATGAACGGGCGAGGGGCAGAGAGAGAGGGAGACAAAGAATCGGAAACAGGCTCCAGGCTCTGAGCCATCAGCCCAGAGCCCGACTCGGGGCTCGAACTCACGGACCGCGAGATCGTGACCTGGCTGAAGTCGGACGCTTAACCGACTGCGCCACCCAGGCGCCCCTGTGCTGTTCACTTTAAATAAATGGCTTAGTTATATGGTTAAAAAAAAGAAGAAGGAAGAAAGAAAGAAAAGCACATAGGTTGTATTCTGTTCTACTCACCTAATAAAAGCACCTTCAAAGAGAAAGATTTCTTTTTTTAGCCTATTAACATAGACAAAAACCCCCAAAGAAAACAAAAAACAAAAGACCAACAAACAACTCTGCAGGAAAAACTGAACTCTAATCTTCTACTACAACCTGCTTTCATTTATTGTGGTGATGGGAATAAGAATGGTTAAGAACAGATTCGACAACAATCTCTTTTCTAACTTTCTTTTTCTTCAGGGTTCTCAGCTAAAATCAAGTCATTTTCATCTATGTGTTCTCTTGTCTTGCTTCCTTTGCTTCCATTGGAGAATTGCCTATGCTCGCAACTGTGGATTCTTGTTCCTCATCTTTCCAAATGCCATCCTATGGTTAACCCTCTACTATTGCTAGTCTTGTTGCCAACACAGTAGCTCTTCAGCATTCGTGAATTTATGACATGGGTCCTTGGGGAGAATGCTCTGTCATTTTGTAATCGTGTCAGTTTGAATTGGGAGTACCACCCGCTCTGACATTGAGAGAGTTAGCCCAGGGGCCACCAATAGATTAGGCTGTTTCCTACTTGTACCCTAGTGATGAAAACAAGAAAACGGAGTATTTTCATGAGAAATGAGAGGGAGATAAACCAAGAGCGAGGGATAAATTTAAGGAAAGTGGAAAATGAGCTTGAGGGCTATTTGAGAAATAGGGGTGACTGACAGAAGTACAATATTGAAGACAGTACTAAAGATTCTATCATTTGTAATACACAAATTTGGCGATTCCAAAATATCGGAACATATTTTGTGAAGAAACCGCTGTCTCAGATTTAAAAGTTTGATAGTTGGGGGTGCCTGGGTGGCTCAGTTGGTTAAGCGTCTGACTCTTGGTTTTGGATTAGGTCATGATCTCCTAGTTTGTGAGTTCGAGCCCGGCATGCAGTGCAGAGCCTGCTTGGGATTCTCTCTCTCTCTCTCTCTCTCTCTCTCTCTCTCAAAATCAATAAATAAACTTAAAAAGAAGTTTGATAGTTAAAAATAAATTTAAGAAACTCCTTGGGGTTAAGCACTTTGTTTTCTAGTCATTATTCAGCTTTCCCAGTGCCCTTGAACATCGCTCGCTCCATCCCCTATTTGAATTTCTATCCTTTATTTAATATCTGTGTTTTTTTTTTTCTATTTTGTATACTAAATTGCTTAGTCTGTGAACATGAAGCGGAGTTAGAAACTTTAATTATTTGTTTTTGAAGTCAACAGAAAAACTATTTTTCTAACTGAATTTATTATTTTTTTTAACTTTTAAAAAATGTTTATTTTTGAGACAGAGAGAGAGAGAGAGAGAGAGAGCAGGGGAGGGGCAGAAAGTGAGGGAGACACAGAATCAAGAGCAGGCTCCAGGCTCTGAGCTGAAGGCACAGAGCCTGATGCAGGGCTCAAACCCATGAACTGTGAGATCATGACCTGAGCTGAAGTCAGACGCCTAACCCACTGAGCCACCCAGGCGCCCCTCTAACTGAATTTAAAAGCCTAACCTTGGGGCTCCCAGTTGGCTCAGCTCAGGGACCATGTGACTCTTGACCTTGGGGTTGTGAGTTCAAGCTCCATTTTGAGTGTAGAGTTTACTTAAAAACAACAACAACAACAACAACAGCACAAACCCAAAACAGCCTAAAACAAAACTAAAAGCCTAAACTTGTTTCATTAACAAGAAATAATATATGAAATAGTCATTATGGGTTTCACCAATTATATACTTACATAGATAGTGATCTTTTTTGGGGGAACCAGATTTATAATGAATAGTTGAAAAGGAAAGAGCAACTAATCTTTGATTAGAACAAACAGTATGAAAGACTGTTATAAAAACTGCATCTCTAAGTAAGAAAGCAAGCACTAACAGGTTACTATAGAAAGTTCTGCTAGCTTTTCAAGATTCACCCAGCAAATAATTCAGATATTTTCTAGACAGTTTTAGAAAAGACTGTATGGTCACTAGATTGCTAAGCACTACTTCATTTGGTTGATGGTTCATGCATTCATTAAATATTTACTGAATGCCTGCTATGGGGCCAGAAACTGTATTAGGTTGTAGGGATTAAATTAAAAAAAAAAATTTTAACATTGATTCATTTTTGAGCGACAGAGAGAGACAGAGCATGAGTGGGGAAGGGGCAGAGAGAGAAGGAGACACAGAATCTAAAGCAGGCTCCAGGCTCCGAGCTGTCAGCACAGAGCCCGACGCGGGGCTCGAACTCACGAACTTGGGAGATCATGACTGGAGCCGAAGTCGGACACTCAACCAACTGAGCCACCCAGGCACCCCTGTAGGGATTAAATATTAAGGGAAACTAGACAGTCTCTTCTTTCATGAGGCTAATGTCTAACAATTCAGACAATTTAAAATGTTTTGGGGCGCCTGGCTGGCTTAGTCGGAAGAGGATGCAACTCTTGATCTCAGGGTTGTGGGTTCAAGCCCCACGTTGTGTGTAGAGATGACTTAAATAAATAAACTTAAAAAAAAGTTTTAAAAAGAGGCAAATTTGTAGGATAATTGTAATAACTGAAGTGAGAGTAATGACAATCGTCACTTTCCACGATTCCAATATGCACAAATATCAGTTAATACGGTACTGTGCAAAGATTGCCTGTAGCATATTATCAGCTGTTTCAGTCCAAAAGCAGAATTTTTAGGCTGAAGGTATTGTTTATTCAATCTTCTATCTATTCTGATTTGTTTTTGAATGTTTTTTTTGTGTATTTGTCCCTGCTGATACCAAGAGTGTTGCCCAGCTTGGCGTCCGGTCAAGATTAAAAGCCTAAACTTGTTTCATTAACAAGCAATAATATATGAAATAGTCATTATGGGTTTCACCAATCATATATTTATATAGATGGTGATCTTTTTTGGAGCATCACTCAAGACTAGCCCACTGAAGCAGGGAAATACATGATATATTTTCCTTGTGATTTCTTCTCTTTTCTTCCTGCTTAAGAAATACCAAAAAAGTCAACTTCTGGAAATTCACTGCCTTGTATCTCTGGTTTTTTTATTAATATTCTTTCAGCACATACGTGCTAATCAATAATTAACCTGTTAGGCCCAAGCGAACCTCTTTCAAGTTTTTCTTTTCTTACCAACCATTACTTACGCTTTCACTGTATCAACAAATGTCTTTCACTTGAACCAATCGTGCATTCGAAGTTACAAGGAACAATTTGTTTGAGTGGCAAATGAGGTATAAAACAGAAACAGAAGTCCTCCTTAAATACATTCTTGTCGTTCTACCTCTTAAACCTCCTTTCTGGTGGTGAGAGTGGGGGTGCCGTAAAGCAAGTGAATGCCCCCTTCAGAACTAAGGTATGCATTCCCCCAACTTCTAAGGGTGTTGATGCAGGCAGCTGACAGCTGCACTCCTCTCCTGGCATTGCCCTTGGCTGAAGATGCGAATGCCCTACCCAAGATGCCCCCTCCCCAGGGGTTAGTTTATATCCAGTGACTGGTCAACATGGGATGCCAGGACCCTTGCCTCAATGTAGGGCAACCCTAATTTGGGACCCATCTAGGTTAAGAGCTCTCATGATAACGTGGGGTCTGTGTTCTAACCCTCTGTCTAATCCTGCTTCTCTCAATTCCTTATTGTTGTTGTTTCCAAATACTTCCCCAAGTTCCATGTATACAAATTGCCTATGGCGTGTGTTTCCAGGAAATTCAAAGGAGGATAGTGCGCCGAATAAAAAGCAAAGATAACTAATATAAAAATGTATCAATATGAATCTGAAATATTTGTCTATCCTCACCTATTTTCATGATTCTTAATTCAATTTTTAGGTGAGGAAATAATATTATTTATATAGTAGCACCTTCCACAAAAACTTATGATATGAATATTGCTCATTGTGTAAGACTAAAATTTAGGAAATATTTTGAATTCCCTAAATGCTCCTCAGAAAATATTTTTTAGGGATAAAATTGTTTATAATTCAAATACATCATTAAGATGAAATGGACAGAAGTAAAGTGAATACAAATAAATACAATGTTAAGATGTGAATCTTTTCAAAGCTAACAATGAATGTGATATGTTTTCAAATTTTACATTTCACGGACTAGACTACGGAGGAGATAGCAATTTAGCAGAGAAAGAGAAGAATTCGCCAAGCACATGACCATAACAAACTTACTGTCAACTTTGACATGAAGTTAAGGGGCATTTTGTCTTCTCTTGGGTTAAAGTTTGGCTTATTTTTACTTTCAGTGTTAATTTTCAAACTACACGGTATAATAACTTCACTCCAGGTAAACAAGTGGATTATTGGAAGGACAGCCATATAATACTCGCTTAGTGTCTACATTAGTGGAACTCATTGGCAGATTATCTTATCTGTTAAGAACTTCACTTGCTTACTCATGACCTTAAAGTTGAGTATTTAGAAGTATTAGAGATTTAGAAATTTGTCTCAAGTGTTTTGAGTGAGTAAATGGAACAGGGAATGGAAAGAATGTCTATGAAATGACTACTATCAGCAAAATATCAGAAGCATGAGATGAGAGCCTGTGAAATGGAATTTTCAGCATTAAGATCTAAGTTCCAAGAAGTGCCTTCATGACATTCTGATTCCATTCTGTTAGCATTAGAAGAGGAATATGGCAATAGGGATAAGTCTTTGGATCAGGAAAAAGTAATGTATAAAAAGTATAAAATGTAGACAACTTTGCCACCGCCGTAGTATTGATGTGGGAGAGTGATTTTAAAACTGCATTTCATCGGGGCACCTGAGTGACTGAGTCGGTTGAGCATCTGACTTCGGCTCGGGTCATGATCTCACAGTTCGTGGGTTTGATCCCCATGTGGTGGGGCTTTGTGCTGGCAGCTCAGAGCCTGGAGCCTGCTTCAGATTCTGTGTCTCCCTCTCTCTCTGCCCCTCCCCTGCTTGTGCTCTCTCTCTGTCTCTCAAAAATAGACGTTTAAAAAATTTTTTAAACTGCATTTCATCAGTGAAGCACTTTCTTCAAATTAAATCTTATATGTGAGCCCAATATGTACACCAAGCAACAAGAGGACTAGCTCTGATTGAAGTCTGAGGGAAGGGGCTGGGGAAGACAGTCAGGGGGAAGGGACTGGGGATAACAGTCAGAGGGAATGGGCTGTGGATGATAGAGAGAAGGGGCTGGGGATGATAATCAGAGGGAAGAGGCTGGGATGATACTCAGAGGGAAGGGGCTGGGGATGACAGAGGGAAGGGGCTGGGGATGACAGTCAGAGGGAAGGGGCTGGGGAGGACAGTCAGAGGGAAGGGACTGGGGATAACAGTCAGAGGGAAGGGGCTGGGGATGATAGAGAGAAGGGGCTAGGGATGATAATCAGAGGGAAGGGGCTGGGATGATACTCAGAGGGAAGGGGCTAGGGATGACAGTCAGAGGGAAGGGGCTGGGGATGAAAGTCAGAGGGAAGGGGCTGGGGAGGACAGTCAGAGGGAAGGGGCTGGGGACGACAGTCAGAAAGAAGGAGCTGGGGATGACAGTCAGAGGGAAGGGGCTGGGGATGATAGTCAGAGGGAAGGGGCTGGGGATGATAGTAACGCAGACTGCCTCACACCCTGAGATCCAACTAAAGAACTCCTAGGACTCCAGTGAGCAGAGTGTACAAACCAACTGGGGTACTGGAAACCTCTCAGCTGTGAGACCTTGAGGGAACAGATTATTTACATTTTTTCATTGTCCCATTCCCCCTGCCTAACAGCACCTCAAAATTCTCAGCATGTATTTCGGATGGATTTGACACTGCTCTTGACTCAGGAAGTGGCCCCTGTGTGGCCTAAGTCAGTCCGCATACCCCATCTCCACACCACACTAATTGGTTCAGGGTTGAGTACACGATCCAACTTGGTTAATCAGAGATGAGAGAATCAATTCCATGTGGTAGGTCTTCAGTTTTTGGTTGTTTTGTTTTTTAATCCTAAAAGCAAAGTGGACTCTCTTTTGTGCTAGATTTGTGCCTGAAAGCACTAACCCCAGAGGCTGCCAAATTATTATATTGTGACAATAATGGAAAAGACGCCCCAGATGGAGCAAACAATGAAGTGGCACTAAGAACTGGAGACAGTCATCCTCGTGAAATTCATCTGCGCTGCTGGTCTAGAGCCTCCTGAACTCGGCCTGACTTCTCAGTTCCATGACAGTAAGTTTCCTTTTTTTTTTTAAGATTTTACTTTTAAGTCATCTTTACACCCAATGTGGGGCTTGAACCTACAACCCCGAGCTCAAGAGTCGCACACTCCACTGACTGAGCCAGTGGGGCGCCTTTCCTTTATTCTTTGAACCAACGTTTGATTGGGTTTCCTGTTGTAACAGGAAAACACTGTAACTGATCTCTGTTGTATCCCGGCACCTAGAGGAGTAGCTGGCAGGCAGTGAGCAGCTTGGCAAATATTTGTTGATTGACTGAGTTAAGAGCCATGGGTTCTGATCCCAGTTTTGCCCCTGAGGTTTCATTTACTTATATCCTTTATTTGTAAAACAAAAGGGTTGCTCAGATTGTTCCGGGAAATCCATTCCTGCTGCAACACTATGAATCTCTCTGTGCCTTTGTGCAGATTACTCCTTATGGGTTTGCTTCTCCACTAACTTGCAGAGGTTTGAGAGTTAATGCATTGATTCAATTTTGTGCAAGTTGAGCCCTGAGGATTTTTCATTAGCTGTGGGTTAAGGTGGCCCTGGTTCCTCCCTCAGCTGACTGCCTGAGTGTGAAATTACGGTGACCCAGAGAAAGGAAGCTGTACATCTGAGACCGGGAATGTAGAATTCATGGGAGTCAAAGCTGGGTTATTACTATTTGTTTAAGAGTTTCTTGAACATGTGTGGAAGGGGATGAGTGTACGTTCTAGATGATTGTAAGAGAAAACTGTATTAATTGAGGATAATTGCAGGGATAAGTAGAATTCCTGATCAAAATTTTAGAATGCTGTGAGTCTGTGAGGAGAATGTATTTAGAAATGGAAAGGAGGGTTTTCTTTGAGAAAAAATGCAATCCACCTATAAAGTCATTCCAACTTAAGGCTGACCCTGTCTGAAGCTATGTCAAAGCACCATCACCTTTGGATTTTCAGTGGATAAGATGGGAGCAGAATCTCTGCCTTTTCTTTATAAGCTTCCATATTTTAAGTTGTTCTCCAAAGTGTCACACACTAGAGCAATTCAATAGAAATATAATGCAAGTGCACCACATATGCAAATTTAAATTTTCCAACAGCCACATTAAAAACAAGTAAAAAGATGGGCGCCTGGGTGGCCCCGTCAGTTGAGCATCTGACTCTTGATTTCGGCTCAGATTGTGATCCCAGGGTTGTGGGATCAAACTTCGTATCAGCCTCTGTGCTGAGCATGGAAACTGCTTGGGATTTTCTCTCCCTTCCTCCTCCCCTCTCCCCAACTCATGTTCTCCCTCTATCTCTAAACAAACAAACAAACAAACAAACAAAGTAAAAAGAAACAGGTAAAATTAATAATCTATTTTATTTAACCCAATATACCCAAGATATTATCATTTCAACACGTGCTCAATATAAAAAGTCATTAATGAGATATTTTGTATTTTTTTGGTACAATATCTTAAGAATATGAAATTAGAGCACATTTCAATTCAGACTATAGCATACTTAAGTGCGTAATACTCACATACGCTTGTTATCAGTCAACAAAGATCTAGAGAACAGTTGCTTCCTCCTGAGTTTTGTTTGGGGGGGGGTGGACTTTTTATTTTTTTTATTTTTATTTTTTACATTTATTTATTTATTTTTGAGAGACAGAGAGAGAGACAGAGCACAAGCGGGGATAGGCAGAGAGAGAGAGGGAGACACAGAATCCGAAGCAGGCTTCAGGCTCTGAGGCATCAGCACAGAGCCCGATGCAGGGCTCGAACTCACAAACCGTGAGATCATGACCTGAGCCGAAGTCAGACGCTCAACCGACTGAACCACCCAGGCGACCCGGGGTGGGTGGACTTTCTAAGTATCAACACAAACACTGTAGTTTAAACCTCAGGTGCCAGCATATCTCTTCTCACAAGGAACAGAAGTTTAATATGGGCTGACATTGGTGTAGAGGGAGGGAGTGACAGGAAAGGAAAAGTGGAGAAGGCTAGTGCTAATGTGTCCAAACTGGAAAGCCAGGTCTGTAAGTTTAGAAGAAACACTCCACACAATTAGAAACCACTGGACATGTTCACACAGGGTAATGACATGACTGAATTGGTGCGTTAGGTCTTGCAGATAGTCCACTTGGCTTCTGTATGTTCAAAGTGTGGTGAGAGAATATTTCAGATCTTCATCCATTTTCTCTCCCTGTAGTTCTTTTCCCCTGTCTCCATTTAAGCAGACAGCAGACCCTCTGCTCATTGCCTCAAGGAAGGAACAAGGCAAGGTGAAAATGAGCAATGTTCTCCTTGGCTTTTCTCATCCAAAATTGCGTTGGGGTAATTAAGAGAGGGTGTCATGGGGGTGCCTGGGTGGCTCAGTTGGTTAAGCATCCGACTTCGGCTCAGGTCGTGATCTCACGGTTTGTGAGTTCGAGCCCTGAGTCGGGCTCTGTGCTGACAGCTCAGAGTCTGGAGCCTGCTTTGGATGCTATGTCTCCCTCTCTCCATCCCCCCCCCCCCCCAAAATAAAGATTAATTTTTTTTTAAAGTGTGTGATGTAGGTCACAGGAAGAGAATGTGGAGGCCTAGGAAAAATGTTTTGGATAAAAATGTGAGGAAGGGCCATCCTGTGGGCAAGAGAGAGAGAGAGAAGCATGAGAGAACAAGGTGAACGGAAGACGGCTTTGAGCTCCGCTTCATGGAAGACAGGTCCTCCTCACAAGGCTAACGAGGGAAGGGGCAGCAGCTCAGGAAGAGAAAGTCTGCTTCAAGGAGGTGGATGGGGAAGACAGGCAGGCTGGGAAAGATTTCTATGCCCAGGCAGGGCGAGAACGAAGCAGAACAACGCGCGCCACCATGGTGGATGCCTCACGGACCCCAGGATGGGCCAAGGACACAATCCTTATTTGCCTCCGCCCCGCCAGATGGTATGACACTGTGGAAGACCCTGAACCTCCCCAACGAGTGTGTTTCAATTTCTTACCCTCCTGGCAGGTTCCATATGGTTTCAGAATGGTAATTAGACCGGGCTGTGGAAAACTGTGCAATTGTTACTGCGCGCCTGAGTTTGTGGACTGGGATGCATGCAGGCAGGGGGGCCAGGCTGGGGGAACAGAGCCCAGGGAGAAAGCCACTGCAAGACAAGAGATGTTGAGTGGGATAGAAGCTCTTCCAGAGAGAGAAGTAGACAGTGTCAGGTTCTGCTGAGGAGGTAATTGGCAGGGTTTGTTGAACGGTGGCAGTGGGCCGGGGAAAGAGAGGAGGCAGGGCATATAACAGGTTTCTGACTCAGGAAAAGAGAAATTTTGGCGGGGGCGGGGGGGGGGGGAGCCTTTCACCAAATGCTAGCTACTATTCTAAGTTCTTGACAAATAACTCATTTACGCAATATAAGGTAGGTAGTATTAATATCATCTCTATTGACAGATGATGACTCTGAGTCTTAAAGAGGGTAAGTAACTTACCCAGAGTCATAGCTTGTAAAGGGCAGAGGCAGGATTTGAACTCAGGCAGTCTGGGTTTACAGTCTGGCTCATACACCTCTACTCCTGTCAGGTTAACAGGCTACCCAAAACTCGGAAACTGACTAAAACTAACAGGCAACTTACAGGAATACCCTGGGTGAGGCAACCTAAAAGTCCTGGATACGAAGTAACTTGTGTCCACACTCGGGGCTGGTCTTTAATCCCTTTATTTGCGTATGTCTTATATATGAATCTCTTTCTGATTAGGTATTAAGGACTTCAAATCCAAACACAATGCGCTTGAGTCTGTCTTCCAATGAATTTAACAACTGAGCCATTAAATGCAGAGGCTCCCAACTGCCTTTCCTTAGTCACAAATAAAAGATAGTGCCTTCATCGACTTGCACCCCCTCCCCTTTGGAGAGTTGATTTGACCCTAGGGGAATACATGATGATTCCTCTCCTGATTCAGATCTTGAAGACTCAAGATTCCTTGCTGAAATCCTGGGTCCTAACCAGTTCTCACAAAAATTTGATTGTGGATTTAAAAAAAAAAAAAAAAAGATTCCATTTAAAGTACCAATCCCCTCTATCATCAGCAGCATGATTAACAGCGTGGGACAAATACTAGCAGCCCAGCCCAAAGCTATACAAAGATTTTGAGGGGTGGCAGAGGTCAAAGGCAAGAAAGGAAAATGAGGGAGGTGTTGGAGCTGTGGCCATGGGCATGGGGGTGAGCTACAGTGTTTTGTCTTCCAGCTGTGGCATTATGGAGACATCTGGGGACAGGGAACCCTTTGGCAGTGCCCCCACGACTATAATTGAAGTCCCATTAGCCCAATCTCCTTGCTCTGGCTCCCAATCCTTGCTGGGAGGCAATGTCCCCCAACTTGAAAACTGTTGGCTCTCCTGACCTTTTCCTATATTCCTCTAACTGCCTGGAGTCCCTAGTTTTGATCTTCCTAGCTCTGATCTATTCTACCCATGTTGATTTCTATTTGATAAGGCTCTAACTGAACTGCCAGATCCTTGCTATTTGAAATCATAGTGACAATAAAACTAATAAAGACTTAAGGTCTGGGGGCATCTGGGTGACTCAGTCAGTTAAGCGTCCTACTTCAGCTCAGGTCATAATCTCATGGCTCGTGGGTTCAAGCCCCACATCGGGCTCTGTGCTGCCAGCTCAGAGCCTGGAGCCTGCTTCAGATTCTGTATCTCCCTCTCTCTCTCCCCTTCCCCTGCTTGTGCTCTGTCTCTCTCTGTCTCTCAAAAATAAATAAATGTTAAAATTTTTTTTAATAAAAAAAATAAAGACATAAGGTCTCAAGGAGAGATGATATGGGAAACCAGTATTCACAGTGAGGCTTTGGGCAAGAAACTTTATTACTCAATGGCTCAGATTCTCATCTGGAGATAATAAAAGTATGTTCTCATTGTATAATCCATGCATGGGCCACTCCACACTGTCTGACCAGGAGTTAGGTTAATGTTAACTATTAATATTATTGTTGGTATTGTTATTATTGCTTTGAACCTTCAAATTAGCCTCTGTCTTCTCAGATTCTCTTCCATATCCTTCACAAATTAACCACTACATGGTATTGACCGATTAGCAATCAGTTCTAGGTAACATGGGGATCATTTCCTATAGCCAGTAGAAACATGTGCATTAATCATTTCACGTAACATTTTTGGGAAGATGTTTTTGTATCTGTAATTGACAATATGGTTGCTTTCCCATCAATATCTACTTCTATACAGTAAATTTAATGACTGTTTATATAATTCTTTTAACACTCACATGGCATCATTGTGATGCTGGCTTTTTATGAATATGCATGTGTTTCCCACAGACTATAACTACATGAGGCAGAATTGTATATCTTGGTGTTTTGTGCTCTCACAGATCATCCTGTTTTACACATGGTAGGAATTCAATTAAAATCTGTTGACTGACTGGTCCTTTCATATAAGGGAGAAGATGAAGCTTCTCTCTCCCCTTCCCAGTGTCCCTAACCTTGTCCAAACCCTTCAGGAAAGTGTTTCTGCCTCCACATGTATTCACTGGACCTGTAGCTAGAGAGAACTTCAGTGTTGGCAGGATGTTAAAATGAGAAAACACTTTCTGCCCTCATAGAACTTGCTATTACTGTATATTCTCTCCTCAGTAGTGCCTCTCCTCATATGCTTTCTCTACTAGAAATTTCTTTCTCTAGATAATGAATATTGCATCCAGTAAAATTCCATTAAATGAATATCATGCATTACTGATTACTGTAAGAAAACAAAGCCTTAAAATCGCTGTTTTGCACCATCGTATTTTGCAGATTATTTCTAAGAATATGAGGCCACAGATCACCTACAGAATCTTTCCATGAAATGTGACCTATGAATCAAACTACAGAACTCTTCTCTAAGACTCAATAATTGTCTCTTGTCTCTGGAGCAGTTTACTATCATGTACTCTAAAACTATTTCATAACATGGGGCTCCTGGGTGGCTCAGTCGGTTAAGTATCTGACTTCGGTTCAGGTCATGGTCTCACAGTTCGTGGGTTGGAGCCCTGCATCGGGCTCTGGGCTGACAGCTCAGAGCCTGGAGCCTGCTTCGGATTCTGTGTCTCCCCCTCTCTCTGCCCCTCCCATGCTCACGCTCTGTCTCTCTCTGTCTCTCAATAATAAATAAATGTTAAAAAAATACCTCATAACACATATTTTTTAAAGTGTATTTATCTATTTTGAGGAGGGGGGAGGGGCAGGGAGAGATGGAGAGAGACAATCCCAAGCAGGTTCTGAACTGTCAGAGCAGAGTCTGATGCGGGACTCAATCTCACGAACTGTGAGATCATGACCTGAGCTGAAATCAAGAATCGGACACTTAACCGACTGAGTCACCCAGGTGCCCCCCATAAAACATACTTTTGATTAAGTTGTTCCAACATATTTCCTCTGAGTTTTAAAATGAAATGGAAAGGTATTTGAATGTTGCAAATATGTTTCATTTTTTCATAACATTATATATATATTCACCTTAAGAAGGACTGAAATAGCAAAACAGCAGTTGCTTAACAATGAAGATGAAAGTCAAAGGAATATAAAAACTCCATTACTTGGAATGCATAGGAGACTGCGAAGTATTACATTTTCAGGTTTCTTAATAGTGATTCGGGAATCTCTTTTTGTTGAGTAAGCTTTCGTTGGAGAAATGCTACCAAAAATACCTTTTTGCCTTGAAAATATACTAAATATAAGTGAATCTTTCTTCGATAACTAAAGATTTTGCTCTGCTTATGAATATAAACAGAATACTTCTAGTAGCATTCTTGAAAATGTAGACAGTGTAGGAGATCAAATAAACATATATTGGTATCAGGCTGCTGTTGTATCCAGTCAATGCCTTATGTAAGTTTGCTTTCTTTCAATGATCACCAGTGGAAGTCTAGAAATAACGGTTTGAAGAATGGATATCTTTGTTGGGCTCTAGGTGACTCAGATTTTTAAAAAACATTCAAACAATTTTTTTTTTCTAGTAGATAAGCATTAAAAAAATTTTTTTTTGTTGTTAAGTTTATTTATTTTTGACAGAGACAGAGTGCGAGCATGAGCTGGGGAGGGGCAGAGAGAGAGGGAGACACAGAATCCGAAGCAGGCTCCAGGCTGTCAGCACAGAGCCTGACATGGGGCTCAAACTCATGAACCATGAGATCATGACCTGAGCTAAAGTCAGACGCTTAACCGACTGAGCCATCCAGGCGCCCCAGATAAGCATTTAATAATTATCTAAATTAGAATCTTTTTTCAGGACTCTGGGCCTATTAGACATACTTCTTAGTAAAATACTTCAAGATCTTTATTAACCACTTTAATGCAGACAATTATAACCTCCATCTTAATATTCCAAAACAGAGAAAAAAGACTTGGAAAGAAAAAGATTTTCAGTATGCTCTGAACTGTTACATACTCTCCTTTGTCATTAAATCTAGTTAAAAAAAAAAATGGAAAAACAAAACTCTTCTTAGCTAGTTAAACAGTGAATTATCCAATTCTCCAGATAAGAAAAAAGCTATTTGAACTTCTAACTTATCTCCTATCTTCAAAGCCTTGGATTTTGTTATTTTCAGGTAGCTTTCTGCCAACCTTGTTTTAGATGGAATCTCATCTCTTTGAAAGTTTCTACCACTGGTTTCTAACAGAAAAAGAAAAGCTAAAAAAACTTGCTGGTAACCAAAGTCTCAAAATGAAGTCATGTGTAGTCGTGTTTTGTTTTGTTTTGTTCCCCTAAAGTGTTTATGGGCCACAATACTGACAGCACCCTGGGCATGTCAGGGAAGGACTAAAGGAGTGTGGCACCAGTCTCCTTGCAAAACTGGTCATAGGAGAACATGGATAATGAAGACATATTCTCCCCCTCGCCAACCCCATAGTCGTCAAGTGTCAGCAGTAATTAACTAAATGAAATAAGCCAGATGAGAAAGCCACATACTGCACAGTGTCACTTACATGTGGACCTAAAAAAAAAAAAATCAAACCCATAGAAACAGAGAGTAGAAAAGCCAGCGTCTGCAGAGTAGAGAAAATATGGAGAAGCTGGTAAAAGGGTACAAGCTTTCCTCAGTAAGATAAATAAGGTCTGAGGATGTAATATAAAATGTGGTGACTACAGCTAATAACTCTGTATTGCATAATTGAAATTTGCTAAGAGAGTAGAATTAAATATATATATATATAACACATTAAATTAAATATATATATATTTAACAACATACTACACACATATATTAGTGATGGACGTATTAATTAAATAGATGGGGGAATTATTTCATAATATATACACATAACAAATCACAGTGATATGCATTTTAAATATCTTATAATTTTGTATGTTAGTTCTACCTCAATAAAGCTGAAATTTAAAAACCAGTAATTAAGAAGCATAACACACATATTCATTTCCAGGGAGATAGACCTTTTATAATTAAGGAGGTAAAAGTTAATAACATGGTTATAGTTAGTAATTTCTAAAGTATAGAAAAAAATCTGAAACACATAAAGAAGACTATAAAGAGTTCTCTTAATAACACAACACAAATAGTCTATCAACTCTTTCCAGACTCTTCTAGGAATGTCTAAACAAATACTTTCTTTAAAGGATTCATAATATGAATATTATTTTGAAAACTGCTTTTTACTTAATATAGTATTGCTCTTGTTCTAAAAATAAAAATAGAGCCACATTATTATATGCATGATAACCTCATATATAGATAATACATAATTTATTTAACTCATTCTTTATTGATTGGCATTTAGATTGCTTCTAGACCTTTGCTCTTATAAACTCTATGATGAAGAACACTGTCTGCACATCATGCATTTGTGGAATTATTTCAGGATGCATTTCTGGAAGTGGTCACGTATCAAAAAACATGTATAATCTGCATTTTGATACATATTTATAAACTGCACTTCTAAATGTACCATGTTATTCCCCACCAATGATATAAGAAAATGTCCATTTCACCAACATAACTCATTATAATAACTATTATAACTCACTCTGATTTGCCCAATGAAGGTTAGTTTTAACTTGATTTTTATTACCTGCAAAGTTGATGAACATGTTTCCATGTGTTTCTTGGACATTTTAACCTTTTTCTGTCTCTCAATTTTCTAATGTGGTAATTCTTTTTCGTCCTTCTTTTTACTACAGATCTGTAAGAGTTTTTCATGGTTTTCATTCCATTGAGTAGGGGTGTGTGTGTGTGTGTGTGTGTGTGTGTGTGTGTGTTATCAGATGCTTAGTGACAAGCATGGGCTGGTGATGTAAATCTGAGAGTCGCAGCCTATGGGAGGCATTTAAAGTCCAGTAGCAAATGTGAGCAACTATGAGGAGAGTTTAGAAAACAAGGAGAAATGGGTCCAGGACAGAATCTGGGGAAAATGTAATATTGGAAACTTGGGTAGAGCAAGAGAGGTCAGCAAAAGAAACATGGCAAGAACTGTTAAGAAGGTAGAAAGAATGCCAAAAGAATATGGCGTCACAGTAAGAGAAGATAATGTATCAAAATGGAGAAAACGGTTGATGACGTGTAATTCTGCTTAGAGGCCTAAAAAAATGTCTATAGGATCTGGCTTTCTTAAGATCACTGGTGAACTCAATCGAAATAGTTCTTTCTAGTGGAAAGCTGGGGTGGTAATGTTGCCAAAGCCAACCTGGAGCGGGCTAATCAGTGAACCGGATTTTAAATGGCAGATGTAGCACATGTGGGCACTTTTTTCAAGTACGACTGTGAGAGTGGAACAGGGAGACTGGGCAGTTGCTGGAGGGAGAGTCTGGGTGAAGTCTGGGGATATCAGCTCACTTTGATGGACATGATCCAGTAGAAGAGAAGCTGAATTGCAGGAGAATGATGAGAAAGCCTAAGGAGGTAACTTTTTAAGGAAGTAGAAGGCAATGGGTTCTAGCAAAAGGATTGACTCTTCTGAATATCTCTGGCCAAGGTTCACCAATGTCCTTCAGACCAATTCTCATCGTACTAGACACAGTTAACACAATTGACCATTTATTCCCTCTGCTCCTCAACTTTCATGACACCTGTTTCTCCTGGTTCTTATCTATCCTTTCTGAGTATATCTTCTAACCTCTTCCCTGCTCACCTATTTTTTAGGATTACATCTCTGGTTCATATTCCTTCTCATTTTACATGCTCTCCCTAGGTGATCTCTTTTATTCTCATGGGCAAACTATTATTCACAAGTCAATGGCACCTGCATTGCAAGCTAATTCTAAGCTTGGCAAACAGACGTTGTATCTAGTCACTTGATGGATACCTTCACCTACATATCCCCATGGGTACTTAAGATTCAAGGATCCCGATCTGAACTCAACATACTTCACTTTAAGATTTGCTTTTTATCTTCTTTTCTTTCAGTTAATGACATTGTCAACTACCAGCTGCCATATCCACATATCTTGGTCATATCCTACTCAGTCTTCTCCCTCCCTACTCACATATAAGGCTTAGCCATATTTAATTGTTGATTTGGAGGAATCTTTACTGAGGAAAGGATCGCAGATAAAGGAGAATTTGTCTTTCTTCTTGAAGGGAGAGGTAAGGTTGTCCACATAGATAGTGATGAAAAACATGTGTGGCATGTGATGGCTGGAGGTAAGTCAAGGAGACTGAAAAGAGAGCTGTGTAGGAAAATATAATAGAACCGACAATGTTGATATCATGTTGGGACCAATATGTAAAGAGACTACTTACTGATATTATTGTGATATTAGTAACAAAATTAAAAAAATGTGGGGCGCCTGGGTGGTTCGTCCGTTGAGCATCCGACTTCGGCTCAGGTCGGCTCAGGTCATGATCTCGCGGTTGACGAGTTCAAGCCCAGCTTCGGGCTCTGTGCTGACAGCTCAGAGCCTGCAGCCTGCTTTGGATTCTGTGTCTCCCTCTCTCTGCCCCTCCCCCATTCATGATCTGTCCCTCACTGTCTCAAAAATAAAATAAACATTGAAAAAAAATAAAAAATAAAAAAATGAGTATCCTCTTCCGGTAGTTTTGAAGTTCATTGGAAAACCTTCTGAGGATGGATTACGGGCGAAACCAATTATAGTTTTCGGACTCTGCCTTATTATGTAGGTTGTCAATGTCAAACGCAGAAGGCGAGCTCAGAGGTGGCATCAGTGTTATCTATTGGAATGGCAAGGAGTTTAATTTCTCAGGTATCCTGTGCGTTTACCTGCCTGACATATCCCTTCTCTCATGTTTGTTGATGCCCTCAATTTGCCTAAAGGAAAAATGCCTGAATTCAGAGATAGGGTTTACAAATTAGAGAGCCGTTAGCAAGAGTTTGAACTTATAAAAGTGTAAAAGTTGTTTTTTGAAAACAATTGGAGTCAAATGTTTCCTAACTTTTAACTTGTTAAGTTAAATGGAGAAGCATTAGCTAACTGTATCCAAATCAAGTCTGTTCAGGAGGGAGGCAAGAAAACCAGTTAGTGGTTGTCATTTTCATTTAACAATGCAATGTGTGGGTTCCCTTTCCAAAAATTCTCAGAAGTGCAACAAATTATGAGGACTAGAAAACAACATTAATACTTCCCCTGCAGGTTTGAGAACAATGAAGAACATTGAGAACAATAAAGAATATTGAGAACAATAAAGAACACTGAGAACCATATTCATGTCAGCATCTTCTGCATCGCAGACCTGTCACCAAGAACCTTTTGATAGGTGACAAGTACCAGCTTTTTTCAAAGAAAATGTTTGTTCCAATCTTTTTGATCAAAAGGTATCAAAAGGATATACAAAACATCTATATTTGAAATTATTAAAGTATTTGGTCAAGCTAAGTCTTTTGTCGATACTCAGTACTCAAATATCAGTTCAAAGTTCAAATATACTAGGGAAAATCTAGTTTCAGTTGCAAAAAATCATGTCTATTGCCTACTAGATGCACTTTTTGGTACCTGTTGTTGTCACGCCTACAGAAAACAGCGCCTCCCATAGTTTACTGCATCTTCATTGTCTTGCCTCTACATAAAAGTGCCAGCCTGGGTCCAAAGCATAATCAGGTGTATCTTGACACAAAATCTCAAAACTGGCAAATGTGATGCAGAATGAAAATAAATTAAGGAACTAAAGATTTGTTGGTGGATAATTTAATAATTATAAGATGCAAGTAATAAAAATGAGTAGGTATGATGAAATTATTCTTGCAGTAATGATCCAGCTATCCACCTCAGTAAGAAAGGCACTGGCACGATTTTTATTTTTACTTATCTATCTATCTATCTATCTATCTATCTATCTATCTATCTATCTACTGTGCTATTTTTAAAGGGGATAAATTTGCACTTCAGCTGGAAGCTTTGTTAGGAAGTTTAAAAACTTCAGACGTTGTCTGTAAAAAGTAGAGTTGTCTGTATTTTTCCAGGACAATAAGCACCAAAGAACAGAGGCTAATGTAGAAATAAGATGTATTTACCACCTACCCTTTCCCACCAGTATGCAGGATATTGAGAAGAGAGTATCTGGAATGCTCTGGGTTCAGGGAGGGGGCCTGGGCCTTGAGGTGAGAGAGGGTGAAGCAGACACCAGATCCCAAAGGACAGAGAGAGATTCAGCCCTACAGAAGACAAGGGACAGGCCCTCTTCCTAGAAACAAGGCAGCAGATGTAATTCTAGCTTCTGGAGCTGGGATATTTGCTTATTTAAAAAAATTTTTTTTTCTTATACTGTGGGCATTTGATCAAAGCAACAAATTGCTGAATCCAGGGAACAAACAGAACCAACCAAACAGCCAGTTGAGCTGAGCCACCGTTAGACCTGAGAATTCCCAAGGACCTGGGAGACAAGATGGAAGGAAGCAGAAGCCAGGTAAAACGAGCAATTTCTTTTCTGGTCGGTGTCCATGTCAGTGTATTCCTTCACGAGTTCCAGGTCACCAGTTTCAGAAAATGTGCTTTCTTGAACATCTTTTCTGAAAATATGTCTATTACCACCCTCCCCTTCTCCAGCTTTCATGATCCAGGTCTCTACTGACACGTTTATTTAATGAACAGGGGAAAAAATATCTATTTCTAGAACTTCATCATCTCTCCTTGTGTAGACATACACAGCGTTGAGTTTGTATACCGCATGGGGGGCCTGAGCTTTCTACCAGACAATCAATCATGAATGCCCGCTTTCCTCAATCAGTCACTGGTTTTGGAGGCGCAAACCTTCCTCTCCTGGTTCTTTGACCTTGTGTGCTGTCTGTGGCAGATACTCATGCCACCTCCAAGTTCTCAGGTAGCCTCCAGTGTCACTGTGTGCAGCTTTCCACTCCTTCACAGTCCAGATGGGTGGGCTCGCTCAACTCTCTAGGCAAGGATTTGACATAGGATGTGTTCTTATTCTTGGAGTGAGAAGTCCTCATAGAGAAAAGGATGAGGGGGAAGCCTGCTCAGACCGGCCTCGGTTTCCCTCCGTCCTTGCTGCTTACTCCTCCTCGATGCTCAGGGGAATAGAAAATAAATAGGAAGGATGGAGGCAGTATACATTCCCTAACATTTTTTTAAAAAACATTAAAGAAAATTTTTCATCCTAGCCCAACAACAAGACGGAACACGTCTGAAACAACGTGAGCTTTGCTCTGACCGATTATTTTCCTTTTCCCAAAGTATAAACTAAGGGATGCCCACAGGTAGTTGTTTGCCAAGTGACAATTCAGAAATGAGGGATCGGGCCATTTTATGCAATTATGGTTGACCCTTGGACAACATGGGTTTGAACTGCACAGATCTATTTATATGCAAATTCTTTTCAATACAGTACGGTACTGTAACTGGATTTTCCTTATGACTTTCTCAATATTTTCTTTTCTCTAGCTTACTTTATTGTAAGAACAAGGTTCATAATACATGTAATATACAGAATATACAGTTAACTAACTGTTTATGTTTTAGGTAAGGCTTCTGGTCATCAGCAGGCTATTAGTAGTTAAATGTCTAGAAAGTCAAGAGTTATGAGTGGATTTTTGGCTGCACGGGAGTCAATGCCCTAAACCCCTGCATTGTTTAATGGTCAACTGTCGTCATTTCTTTGGGTAACAAGTACTGAAGGCAGTATTTAAAAAGTTATTAGTGAGGTAAGGATTATTTTATTCTCCACTATTAACACTTGAGCTCATATAAGGAGAGAGTAAGGCATTGAGAGTGGGAACACAGGCCAGATGGGTTTTTTTTTTTTTTTAATTTTTTTTCAACATTTTTTATTTATTTTTGGGACAGAGAGAGACAGAGCATGAATGGGGGAGGGGCAGAGAGAGAGGGAGACACAGAATCGGAAACAGGCTCCAGGCTCTGAGCCATCAGCCCAGAGCCTGACGCGGGGCTCGAACTCCCGGACCGCGAGATCGTGACCTGGCTGAAGTCGGACGCTTAACCGACTGCGCCACCCAGGCGCCCCCAGGCCAGATGGGTTTTGATGAATAACAGTGATGATGCTGGTGCTCCAGGCAGTTCCTGGTCTGGATGAAGCCTACACTGGACAAAAACTGACCACAGAAGGTCCTTGAATATGCCAAAGAGGAGGTGTAGGGCTCTGAAGATGCCCCCCAGGCCTCATTCGAGTTCTCCAGTGTCCTGAGTTGCAGAATTTATAGTCTAAGGGTTAAGAATTTTATGGGTTATTAGATTGCTACCTTCCAACCCTTAACGTTATATGATTCTAAAGTTCACTAGTTGCTTTCTAAAACTTTACCTAAATTATATAAATTAGTTATACTTTAGAAAGGAAACAGGAAATCGGTTTGTTGAAAGCTTATGCATCAAGCATGGTGTTAGTTAATGTTATTATTATCTTATATAACTCGAATCCTGTAAAGGAATTATCTTCCTATTTTATAGGTGAAAATAGACCCACTGTAATTAACCATCTTGCCTAATATCTCACAGCCCTGTATAACAAAGCATGGAGGTCTAACTCCAGAGCTCATCCTCTTCCTATCACATGATACTGCTCTAAAAAGCCCATTATTTATATATCACCCATCAAAACAGGGACATATCAAAGGAAACAGAGATGGCTCTAGAGAGGTCCATGAGCTCTCTAAGATTAAAGCAAAATTTGAATGATTATATGATTTCTTGGAAGGGACAGTTTAGAATTTTCATCAAATGCCCAAAGGTTAAGCCATAAAATTAGAAAAACCATTGCACTCAATGTATTTAGAAAGTAATAGCCATATTCCCCTTCAGTTCCACCATATGGCATCCTGAGCTTATACCCAGCACACTCAATTTTCTCCAGTGATTAGAGCAAGGCTGGAAACCTTAGAAAGAAGAAGATTAAATAATAATGAAATACATGAGAATCCATTTAGCTATGTGTGCTGTTTGGCGGTTCTCCATATAATTTCTGGTTATCAGTACACCCGGGAGGGCTACTATAGGTTCATTAATATAATTTTAGACTTGGAGATCCTTGGAGATCACAGAGTCCGATTCCCTCAGTTTACAGATGACAAAACCAAGACCCAGAGGGCTAGAGTGACTCATACATTGTCATATAACCTTTCATTGGCTTGATAATGAACTAAATATGTATTTACCTGGCAACCAGTCACTTTGGGCCATCATCTGTACCTCCGTGGTCAGTCAAGGGAAGGAGAGAACATTGGGCTCGTGCTCAAATTGCCCCTTCCAGTTCTAATGTTGATCTAGCATAACCAAATACTGTTTAGTTTTTGAGTTCTAATCAGATTTGCTATGGTGGCACCACAGCCGTCTGGCACCAGTGTGGTCTGCAGACAGTGTCAGGAAAAGTTGACGTGACGCTGAAGATTCTTGTATTCTGAATTAGTAAACCAAAAAAAAAAAAAAAAAAAGAAGAAGATGCACTTCTCAAATGCAACTCGATGAGGCAGACTGTGCCAATTTTGCTAATATAAGCCAAGTTGTAACGATAAAATCAGTAATTTAATTAGTCTCTTGCAAATGAAGACATTTTATCTACACCATTATTTGAAAGCATTGTGATTCTATTGATTACTTTCTCGGTGAAAATGTTTGAAGGAGCTTTTCTTTTTTTTTTTTTTTTTCCAACGTTTATTTATTTTTGGGACAGAGAGAGACAGAGCATGAACGGGGGAGGGGCAGAGAGAGAGGGAGACACAGAATCGGAAACAGGCTCCAGGCTCTGAGCCATCAGCCCAGAGCCTGACGCGGGGCTCGAACTCACGGACCGTGAGATCGTGACCTGGCTGAAGTCGGACGCTTAACCGACTGCGCCACCCAGGCGCCCCGAAGGAGCTTTTCTTAAATCTATTTAAAAATCTTTAGACTTTGTGTTAAGAAGAAACTGCTGAAATAAATTGCATTTCTAGACTGCATTCCAAAATTTCATTTTGGTTCAATTTGATGCATGTTCTTGGTCATTTAACATGATCCCTTACTGAAATAAATCAGATATTTGAAATAAACACATGCAGAAAAATTCACTTAAATTAAAAAAAAAAAAAAAAAGCAGGCAAGAGACCACATGTACAACAGATGTGGGGTCCAAGAAATTCTACACACTATGAGCTTGGTCAAACCACTTAACTTCTCTGTGCCTTAGTTTTCCTTCCTGCAAAATATTGACGTCTGTGTGATTTTTAAGGCTAGTCCCTGCTCGCAGATTTTAAGTCTAGGATCCTGTCATAACATTTTTATCCTTAAGTACGAAGTTAAGGAGCTTATACTCTTTATAAGGGAGGAAAAAAAGTTAATCATGTAAATGACATTTAAACTAGATTAACAAGAATGAGTTGTTAGGAATTAATGATCACAAAGAAAGCGAGGATTAAAAAAGTTAAATATATTTTAGTTGAAGTCTTACATTGAAAGAAAAAAAGCTCCAAGTGGCCTTATTACTTTATCACAGAATCTTAGAATCAGAAGGGAATCTTAGAGGTCATCACTCAATACAATTCACAGTGGAAATTTCCTCACCAGTGCCTGTCAGTTCCTGGTCCCCTTCTCCTATGATTTCTGGAGTTCTTGAAACAAAATAGGTGAGATGTATATAGAGAATAAATTAGTAGCTAAACTGGTAAAAAGCTATAGAGTAGAAGCCAAATAGCTCTTAATATAATTTACCTGGATGAACAGATAATCTAAATTATAAATATAATGAATCGAGGTCATGGGGAGGCTTAACTTTAACATGCATATATGTTCCACCTAAAAAAAACAATGCTAACTTCAAATTACAGCAAAAATTTAATTAACATATTGCTGATTCAGGATCTCTGTTCCTACAGTTGGATTCTAATTTTCTTTTTCAGTTTCACTAAATCTTGCACCCTCACGGTCTCCAAATAATAACCTCCTATATAAAAGAAGGCCATGTACACATTCAGTATGAGGTCCCTATTAGTCTTCTTTCTGCCTTAAGCCGAACATGTATCTTAAGATAAACCTTTCTTCATTTTTCTCCTTTTCTCCTACTTCAGGGGAAGAATTCTCTCAACTTTCTAAAGTGAATCCTACACTTTCCACTCTCCATCTGATGCCTGCCTGCCCACAGGAAGACCTTGCTCTGTTAAGTTCTCTTTTTTTTTTCAAATCTCCCACCTTTCCTATAAATACGTCCTCAACATATGAAAAAAGCAGGAAAATTTGAGTGTTAGAAAGATCACGGATGATACTGGTGAGTCACTGAACCAACCGTATTTGGAATGAATACTAACGCTACATTTCTCTGAATATATTTTTGATTTGTTGAACATATTTATCACAGGTTCTTTATAGTCTTTGCCTGCTACAGTTTACATCTAGGTCATCTAGGAGTTAGTTTCTGTGGACTCTTTTTGTCTTTACCACAGGCCACATTTTCCTGTTTCTGTACACACACAGGAATTTTGGATGAATACTAAATGTGGTATGTGATATACAACAGAGGTTCTGGAGGCTGTTTTCTCCCTCTGAGGAGTGTTGAGCTTGTTCTAGCAGGCAGTTCAATTACTGGCCGGTCACCTTGACACTGTGTAGGCTTGGTTTATACTTTGAGGACAGTACAGAAAGCTCAAGGTGTTTCTCTATGCCCTCCAACCAGCCAGGACTTAACTTTGAAGCGTCTTCCTTTTGAATCTCATCACATCTGCTTTTAAGCTTTGAAGGGCAGGGTATGATCCTAACTCCAAAGGCATGGCTTTTCTAGTCTTGCTTCAGAAGCTGAGGATGATAACAGGATGTGAAGAAGGTGTTAACATGGCCAGAATGGAAAATCAAAGTCTCCACTGCTGTTACAGTCTCAACCCCACAGTGGTCACTCATGGCTAAACCTCAAGGGGGGTCTTGCCCTGAGCCCAGCTCTCAGCCAAGGATCCACGTGGGACTTTCACGGGGACCTCTGAGACTCCTTCTGGGAGCATGCATAGGGCAGTGCAATTACTGAAATGACGTTCGATCAATGAGATGAATAAAGTGAAGGAGACAGGCATGTAGATATCTACGCAAAGAACAGTCCAGGTATAGGAAACAGCAAGTGCAAAAGCCTTACGGCTGAATTTTAGGACTCGTAGGGTTGTATGAACTAAGAGTTGGAGAAGATACAGAGACTTACCAGGAGCTGGGGAGGGGTGAGAGAAGCCTTGCAGGGCTCAGCAAGGATGTGATGTTTACTCTGAGCAAAATGGGGAGCCCCCGGAGGATTTCGAGTAGAGTAGTGACACGGCCAAACTTAAGTTTTAAAGGGCTGCTGCACTGAGAATTAACTGTAGTGGAATAAGGGCCAAGGAAAGGAAAGAGTAGGAAAGATAGTGAAATAGTGCAGGTGAGAGAATATCGTGGCAAGGGAAAGGTAATAATGGCAGAGAAGGTGGGGAGTGGTTAAATGTACTTCGAAGACGGAGTCGACAAGTAATCCTGATGGATTACGTGTTGAGTGTGAGAGAAAGAAGGTTCTGTCCTGAGCAGCTGGAAGGATGACAACAACCACCTACTAAAAAGGGAAAAAGGGGTGAAAAGAGAATTAAAAGGAAAATCAGGATTGGTTTTGGATCTTTAAATCTGAGATACTTATTAGAAGCTAAGTGATAGAATCTATTGTACCTGAGCCTGGAGCTCCAGGGCTAGGTCTGGGTGGGGATGATCAGCCTATTGATGGTATGTAAAGCCATAAGACTGCAATAAATCATCAAAGAAGTGAGAAAGGACTCGAGGTCTGATGTCTAAGCCCTTCAAAAGGAAGGGGTTGGAGACACGAAGGGGAATAAGCAAGACTGAGAAAGAGTGGAAACCTAGGCGGGTATGGTCTCCAGAAAGCCAAGCACAAACAAACAGTGTTTCAGATAAAAATGGAATAATTAGCTGTGTCAAATGCCAAAAGGTCAAATTGGATGAAGAATGAGAATTGACCACTGTATGTGCAACAGGGGGTTACTGGTGACCCTGAAAGAGCAGTTTCAGGAGAGCGATGGGGCAAAGGCTTGATTGGAGGGGGTCCAAGATAGGAGAGAAGAGCTGGAGACAGAGTTCTGACAACTGTTTAGAGAAGTTCTGCTCTCAAGGGGAGCAGAAAAACCAGATTGGAGCCGGAGGGGAAGGTAGGGCAAAGAAAAAATGCATTAAATATGGGAGAAATAACGTGTTTACATGCTGTGGGAATGATCTAGTAGAGGACATTCTCATGGTGCTGGATGAGGAGGGGAGAAGCGGTAAAGCGGTACTCCTGAGGGAGTACGAGGGAATGGGATCTAGTGACCAAAAAGTGGCCTCCGGATCATAGGGGTTCATCCGGAGTAATGGGAGGGACAGAGAAATGTGGGCATCGAGGCCGAGGCCAGATGGTTCTGTTGGTGGACTCTTTGCAAGTCCTCTTCTGATTGCTACTATTTTTTTTTTTTTTTCAACGTTTATTTATTTTATTTTTGGGACAGAGAGAGACAGAGCATGAACGGGGGAGGGGCAGAGAGAGAGGGAAACACAGAATCGGAAACAGGCTCCAGGCTCTGAGCCATCAGCCCAGAGCCCGACGCGGGGCTCGAACTCACGGACCGCGAGATCGTGACCTGGCTGAAGTCGGACGCCCAACCGACTGCGCCACCCAGGCGCCCCAGATTGCTACTATTTTTAATGAAATAGGAAGCAAGGAGAGCAGCTGAGAGACAATGTAGAGGAGATGTGGAGGTTTCAAAAGAGAGGGTGATGGATGGACCAGAAAATTACGGCACAGCTGCTGGGCAGTGCTAATGACCCCGGGAGGTTAATGACCATGAATTAAAAGTGAGACCCGTCAGCATGGCTGTGTGTTTGTCTCTAGAAATACTGGGCTGCAAGAGGGCAGTCCCTGCAAAGATGGAGGAGAGTTGGGTTCAGTTACTGCCAGAATTGAGGGTATAAGCAAGGGAGTCATTTTAATGAAGAACTACATCATTTAGCTGGTGGGAGGGAAGTAAAACTGTGATAAGGGCGAAGTGCAGTGAGAACGTAGCGGGATCAATGGATTGTAGACCCTGCGAATTGCCGGAAATGGAGCACCGAAGGAGGCAAGGTGGAAAGACAGGCCGTAGTTGCAAATGCAATGCTTGAAAACAGGATTGCGAAGGAGGTACAGCAATTGGCAATGAGAAGGTTTAGACTATGGTCTTGGGAGTGGTTGCAGCAAGGCGAAGGACAGGATCAGCTTAAATAGTTCCCTTTATGGATACCTTCCCTGACCTCACCTTTCCTCTCTTCTTGCCTTCTAGGTCTTACAACTCTTTATCTGCAATCCATTATGACTCTCTTCTACTTTCTATCTATTGTTATTCGATAGCCATGTTTGAGAGTATAAGCTTCTGGAAAGTGTCGCACCTAGTGGTCCCCTGCCTACAGAACGGCACATGGTGTATACATACACAATATACATATAAATAATTATAGAAATAAACCAACAGTCGCAGCTCAAGTTGTCTCTTTGTGCCTAGCGTTCTCTCGAATGCTTTATATAACGTTACTAAACTTTACAGTGACACCCTCTTGCAGATACTTATAAGAACAGCTTATAAGAACAGCAACAAAAACTGCGATGAGAGAATTTCACCGACTCCCATGGAGGATAAGGCTTTAGTCAGCAGATGTCTAGGGGGAGCACGTGACAACCAGGTAGGTCCCAACGGAAGCAGGGCCAGGGTTTTTACAAAGGAGGGTAGGCATCAGCAAACATTTTCTGTAAAAGGCCAGAGAGTAAATATTTTAGGTTTCTGTGGCCCGAAGGTCTCTGGAGCAATTAGTCACCTCTGCCATAGCATAGCAGGAAAGCAGCCCCAGCCACTACATCGACAACCAAGTACGGTTGTGTTCCAATAAAACTTGACTTATGGACACTAAAATTTCAATTTCACATAGTTTTCACATGTCACGATATGTTCCTTTTCTTTTGATTTTTTTTTTCAGCCATTTAAAAGTGTAAATGGCCCCAGGTTATTCAAAACCGGGTGCCAGGTCTTTGACTCAAAGGCTATATAGTTTGCTGACTTGTCGGATACAGAAGAGTCCTTGTGGTTTTGGGTTAGGCATCAGTTTTTGACTTTAGTGGGAGCTCAGGCTGGGCATCCTTCTTGTTTTCATGGCCCTGGCCTCGGGGTCCATGGTATGATCCCCAAACCATATGAAAAATATTTTCTGCGAACTGTTTACTGACTAATCAGAAACTCACAGGGTTAAGAAGGTAGATCACCAAAGAGAAAGACAACGTAGCAAACAGAGAAGGCCACGTTGGGGAACTGGCGACCCTCTATTATGGTTTCTTTAGTACTTTTACAAAAGCTATAAAAGCAAAAATTAGAGAAATTAAGTGATTTTCCAAAGACCACACATCTCAAAAGTGACAGAGCTGGGATTAGAACTGTAGACCTACTGGGTCCTCATTTCCTTGCCAATCCTACGTGATGCAAGTCACGCTAATAATTAATGCTTTGCACAGAGTGTTCTGTGTGTATTTATTACCTGAATGAATTGACTACTATTTAAATATTGGCATGGTGACAAAGTAAGTGTTAGTACCATCTTAACCAATGGGTAACACATGCTTTTTACACAAGACAAGAGCACTCTTCTGACCAGCCACTAAAGAGCAAAAAGCACCCTTTCTGCACCAGCACAAACTCCATTTGGGTAAATGAGCCCATGATCTGCCACAGCTAAATCTCCAAAGGCTGTGAAAGTAGAGAGGGGGAAAAAATCTCTCAGAGTGGTGTAAGTTTCCAGGTGAAATACACCAAATGACCTCAGCACTGCTTTTTCAAGTTTCTTCTATATAGCCCAAATTTCCTAAGATACAGGGCGATTTCTACAGCTAAGATTGGGGTCTAATGGGCACAAAATGACCTATTTTCTAGGCACATGCATTTGTTCCCTCCTTCTGACTTGACCCACTTAGTTCACTTTTGAGGAAGCACTTGCTCTTTCTCTATCCCTCTATTTATGTAAGGAAGTGATGGAATGGATTGATGTTCAGTATGGGATTAGTTTAGATATTGCTGGAAGACATTATGAGCCTTTGACTGCATTAGGACAGATCTCCAGTTAAAGGAGCTACCCTATAACAAGCAGGGTCCATTTGGCAAAGAATGAACATCACTGAGACCTATTTCAGCTTTACCTTTTCCCCAGTTCGATTTTCCTTCACATTGGGGAAAGTACATAGTCAGAATGTTTTTGGTATTTTGCTTGTTTTCAGACCAAGTAAAGAAATCCACAAGAGTCACAGTTACTCAACTTGAAGTTGCAAATATTTGCAGCTTCCCTTCCACCCCTAGAAAGGATGATACCTTACTAATTTTTAATTCTTGATTTACTTCTTTCTAAAATTCTGTAACCAAGTGACTTGGTTAAAGCCAGTCGGTGGCTCGGTTGCTTAAGCATCCGACTCCTCATTTTGGGGCAGGTGGTGACCTCACGGTTGTCAGACTGTGAGAGGAAGCCTGGTGGCGGCAAGGTCCATGCTCAGCATAGAACCTGCTTGAGATTCTCTCCCTCCCTCCCCTTCTGCCCCTCCCCCTCTTGCACACATGCACTCTCTCTCTCTCTCTCTCTCTCTCTCTCTCTCTCGCTCTCGCTCTCTCGATCAAAAAATAATAAAAAAAATAAAATACAAAAACATAAAATTCTGTAATGCAGGGGTGACTCTCCTCGGTTATGGTTTCAATGGCGTATTGACTGTCAATAGTAGATAAGTAATAAGCAGGACCAGAAAAAAGGGGAAATGAATCATGTTTCTTTTGCTTCATTCCAATAGGAAATACGGGCTGCTTACACCAGCAGTTACACAAACAGTAACAGTAATTAGAATAATAATAAAACCCAATTTGTATAAATGCAAATCTTAGGTTTTTTTTTTTTTTTTACCCCCCTTTCCTTTTTGGTGTTGCAATTTTATCATTCTATCTGCTGAATAAACAGATACGTTCCTGGATTATGATGTTTGCTGCACAAAATGTTTCACAGGCAACGGAAACATTGCCCTGTTCTTGATAAGGGAATTCATTCTAGACTGCTCCATGCTTGAGTACATATGTGGAAATTTTACTGACTTTAGGAAAAGCCATATGCAGATATGACTCAAGAATGTCTTAAAAGGGTTAGTTCCGGAAGTTTATTTTTGTATCCTTTGTTGAGCAAAGATACCCTCATTAAAGGGAGGTATACCCTGCCTCGTCCTGCCTTGAGGCTACCTGCCTCGTCCAGGTAGCAGTTTTAATTACAAGAGAACATAAAGATGCCTTTTTTTTTTTAATTCCCCTGTTTGAAAATATATTTTTAAATCCCCCAACCATAAAAAGGTCACCCTAATTATCAGTGATGAGAAAGCGTCCTGGCTCCCATTTCTCACTTTTGGTCAAGGCCACCCGGGATGGGCTTCCAGGCAGGCAGGTTAGCAGGAGAAACAAAAGATGATCAAACACAGCCACCCATGACTGACAGCTGCTTCCCGACACTGGGGTTAAGTCATGTGGGAGGAGACCCAGACGGGCAAGGGGGCAGGTCTACATGTACTCTTCAATTATTCTTATGAGATTTATATAGCTCCATAAATGCACACCACGTTGTAATAAAAAAAAAATACATCAAAATCAATAGCAATCCTTGCTGTTCAGTTCTACTTCTTGAATTTGAACGTAGGCAGTTTACAGCATTATTCTTTTTCTTGTCATTCGTACTAATTTTCTCTGCCTAAGGGTTGCATTTTCTATATTAATTTTGCTTACAAATTCCACAGCCTTACAAAGTTTGAGCCAAAATGAACAGAAAAATTTCTCCCCGATATACAGTAAAATAAAACAAACTAAAATGAAAACTGAGACGAACTTAGGAATTTGGGAGGAATGTGAGGCCTTTTTTGCATTCATTTAAAAAGTACTGCTATTTCAGTATTCTTCAAATATCCCGCAAAGTGTGAGACCATACGCTCTTACAACAAACGGCTGACATTTTAATTGTTCATCAGCTGTATTCAGATTCCTGAATACCAGTTTCCACTAGAAGGCTAAAGGCTGTTGGCAGGGAGAGCAGAAAAAAAAACCCACACAGATGACGTGGAAATGAAATGGACAGGGAGTGATAAGAACCTCTGAGTGAATCTACATTTTACAGGGTGAAGGCTAGAAAAACACACTTTTTCTCTTTGCATAAAATTTCATGCACACATGCAGATCTCAAAGGATTCCCTTTGAAAACCGGATGGAAATGAGTTCTCCACATCAAATGACAGAATGCAACTAACAAGATCAGTGTATTAGTAATTCACCACTCAGGAAAGCCTCCAAAGCTCAATAAAGACTCAGGCCCTACAACAAGAATAACCTCTTTTTATTGTTTCTACTTTACCGCATCAATTCCTTTTAGAGAACGAGGCAGCGTGCCATAGCATTGCTAATCAATACCAGACGAATTCTAATGACAAGAAATCATCTATTTCTTTAGTTGCATAATTAGACAAAGAAATCTGGAGCTACGGAAGTACGTGAAAACTTCAGGATTATTCCAAGTCCATATTTCTTTACAAGAAAAATCAGCTCCTATGCCAATATTTAGATGTGTGTGCTGCGTTTATCAGCGCTGAATTGGAAATGGGAATACATAGACAACGATGCCGAAATGTGCAAGTACTGCTTCAGGAAAGGCCCAGTAAGTTGTGCTTGTTCTTAACACGGAACACGGAAGAATAAGTAATGAGCAGCAAATCGCGCAAGGAGGTTCTGCAATGGAAGCATCATTTCATCTTTAACTATAACCTGTTCTTTCTATTTAGGGAAAAATAGGTGGAATCTGTGCCTGTGTGTTATACAAGTTTCTAAATGTAGACTACACGGTGATGGGAGTGTAACAAAGCTGTCCCAGATTTTTGTTGCAATTGCAGTGAGATTTAAATGATAGAAACATCAAAAAGGGACGATCTCCATTCTGGGCGGCTTCCAAGTTTCTATTCACTCCTGAAGACTGTCCTCGTTTCATTGCTTTCTGAGAACCTCATTATGATCAAGACATGGCCTAGTGTGGCAGAATTTACCTTGAAGGGATGGGACAGAGTAGGACTCAGAAATAGGAAATGTCTCCTGTGGTGGGGCAGTGGTCTGGTGGTAGGGGGAAGGCCACCTTGCGGAAGTTGGGAGAGAGTTTGAACAAGCTGGCTCCAAACAGTTTGCTCAATTACTCAACAAATATTTACGGAGAAGTTACTCTGGGGCATGTGGTAGGAAGATCACAGTGAATAAATCCTGGTCCTTAGCCTCAGATAGCTTAGGGAGTAGCTAGGGAAGAGTTCCCACACAGTACAAGAGACGGCAGGAAACTGTCATTGAGAATGATACACAGGACCAACGTAGAAGTACATAGTCCTGAAACTAGGAAAGCGTATAGAAGGGCAACAAAACTGGTCCACGAAGGCTTGTCAGAGAAATCGTAACTGTGTGAGCCCAGAGGAGAGTGGGAATTTTCTAGGGGGGGAAAATGTGTGTGTGTGAGAGAGAGAGAGACAGACACAGAGACAGAAAGAGAACTAGAATGAGTTGTATAGTTGATTATCATGGAGTGTTCTGAATGTTAAATTACTAAATTATTTCCGACTACCTTTTCTGTCTTCCACATAGTAAATGGCGCATTTTTTTCAGTAATTTTCAGGAGTTTCAGAAGTACGGTATTTTTGAAGGCGGTAAATATTACACTCCACCTCTTGCCTTTTGGATGAGCCTTCAGAGATCTGATTTCAATTAGTATGTCTTTGAAGACAATCTGACCTGCTTACTCACAGGTCAACAAAGTAGGACACTTTCAGCTGTAAACAGAGCCTTTAGGAATCATAAAAACTGGTAAGCAAGAAAATCAGAAAACCTCTAATCATCATCAGACTAACAATGCAATCTGTAAATGTGAGAGTTTCAGGTCAGTGGGTTTGTGGTCACACGAGAGGCCATTTCTGTTTCTTAAAGTAAGGCAGTAGCCTTATAAGTTTAGCAAAGTTTTTATTAGGAACAGACTTTCAGCATGAAAATGAGAGTTCAGATATCATTTAATTTGGAAATTCAGAGTAAGAAATGTCTTCTAAGATAAGGCAGACCATTTCGCAAGTAACAAATCACATCTTTGTCTCAGTGGTCCCTTCCAACGCAACTCTGTTTCACTTAGAAGGGTAACATGGTCCCTTAATTAGAATATGAGCTATACTTTACAAAGCATGCCAATACAGTCCTACAGGGTTGGACGCAATTCTTTGGAATGACAGTCCTGTATAAGGCAGTTTTATCATGAAGCTTTCAAAGTTGTCCAGAAAGTAGTGAAGAGTTTCTTGGAAAGGCCACAGAAGCTTTCTGGCCAGTTTTTAAATTGCTTGATATAAATAAACTTCTTTTCTCCCTGGAGCAGTGGCCTTCGGATCCCTTGCTTTTCATTCCTGTTTTCCAATCCCCTGTGGCCACCTGGAAAACGATTCACTGTTGTACTGACGTTCGGGATAGCGGGGGAGTGGGAAATCAAATGTGAAGAAAGAGGTAAGCTTTTAACTCTGCTGTCAGCAAAGGCAAGAGGAAATAGAAGATATTGCTGTTCCCCTCTTTTTTCCACCTTCTTCAGCTGAGACACGGTGTGAAGTCCCCAGGGGAATGCCACACTATGTTAGCTTTTCTCAGTCTGGCAAGGCCTCCAGGATTACACTGAATTGTTTATTTCAACCCCCAGAAAACAAGCATGACAATTAGCCTCCTTTGCTGAAGACACTGGAAGATGACAGGAAATTACAAATAGGAAGTGCACTAGAGGGGAAAAATAGGCACTTTCCAAAAAACAAACAAACAAACAAAAACCAACAACAACAACAAAAAAACAAAGGTGCCGATGAAGCTTCTTGGCCTTTGAATAAACTAAAATCAAGTGAGACTTTTGAAAGCTTTAAATGAATAAGCTGAGGTAGAGGTTCAGATTTGTTATGGAAAGGAATGTATATAATAGAAACAATCTTTATTTTTAAAACAACATATTCAGAAACTGTATGAGTGTGTGTATGTACATGTGTGTACAAAATATTTTGAAACCCTTAAGCACCTTATGCGAAGACGTTAAGTGGGGAAATACTCTTCCTAAAATAAATTGCATATTGATGTAAAAACTCCCATCTTCTTGTTTATTTTTCAAAGCTAGCTTTCGAAAACGTAATATGCAGCCACTGGCATCTTTGAACTCCCCTTCCTTTCTCAAGCAGTCTCCAGAGTTGAATCCTGCATTCTTGCCATATGCCAAGGGTTAGGCCATTAATATGTAAAAGAAGCTGGTATCCAGAGAATTGACTTTATAATTGGAGAACACCAAAATAAACCCAACACTTCTCAAACAACGCCTGCACCACCGCATCCCTGTTCTTAGGCTATTAGGCCTTGTCCAATTTTCTCAGTCTGTCGGAACATACAGCTGCCTCCATGTGCCAGGGAAGCTTTAATTATGGTGACTTTTCCTCCCACTGGAAAGCCTCTTCCTGTGGTTTGAAAGTCTGAATTATTCAAGCCCATGTTAATACACTGTACTGAATGCTCCGTTTGGCCCACTGAGGCGCACCTGGAACTCTTCTCTTTCTGCAGATTTGATTTCTTTCTTTCCCTCTCTCTCCTCTCCTCCCTCCTTTTCCTATCCTTTCTCTTTCCCGTTGCCCCCATTATTAAAGACAAAAACCGGGGGCCACTTAGCACTGAGAGACTCATGGAATTTGGTACAACTAATCTCTTAACGGCCTACTCATGTGGAGTCGCAAGAAAAATAACCTCGCAACTAAAAGTTTCACAAGTATAAAGCTTCATTCCTTAACCTTTTTTTTTTTTTAAAGAAAAAAGCAATATAATTTATATAATTTGATAACCAGAATTCCAGGACCTTTCAATATATGCCTCCTCAATTTAAGCCGTTAATTTGGTTTTACTCCAAAAATAGAATCAGCAAGAGAATCCATGATCCTTTGAAGCTACAAAGAGTTAATATACATATGCATACTGCTTAGATACTAAATTCTAGATTTCAGTCTTTGATTACTTTTTTAGGTTTTGCTTCAAATACCAACCCTACTTTTCCTCCATTCTAAGTTTTAGTCCAGTTTTGAGTTGTCACTATGAATTCTTCTTTACAGCTAGAGTCAGCATCAAGATTATATGTGGTATCCTTGGGTTAAGGGTTGCCATGATTTCCAGGCTTGGTTCATCATTCACCACCTGCAAGGCCTCTTGGAGGATTAATTTTTTCATCTGTGAAATGACAGTAGCAATATCAACACTACTGAGAGCCTGCAAAACTTGAAGAGGATTATACTCAGGAAAGTTTTTCCAAAACTATAAAGTAATATAGAAATTATTTGCTCTTATTTTTTTCATGTCATAAAATAAACACCACCTTTGGTTTATACTCCATTCAGTTAAATAAACACTTTCTTTTTTTATTTTTATTTTTTAAATTTTTTTTAATGTTTATTTATTTTTGGGAGAGACAGAGACAGAGTGTGAGCAAGGGAGGGGTAGAGAGAAAGGGAGACAGAATCCGGAACAGGCTCCAGGCTCCGAGCTGTCAGCACAGAGCCCGACGTGGGGCTCGAACTCACAAACTGTGAGATCATGACCTGAGCCTTAGTCGGACGCTCAACCGACTGAGCCACCCAGGCACCCCTAAATAAACACTTTCTAAAAGCCCTTCTCCTGTGTCTGTTTGCTCACAAAAAGACGTTACTGAGTTTACGATGCAGGCAGTGACTTCTTCCCCTTTCCTACACATTGAATCTGTTGTTTTAGGGGAAAAGAAAAAAAAAAAGGTATGAAGAAAAATATATTCCCTGAATATTTCTAAAGAGGCTATACAAGTCTGCCAGTTAATGAACCAGAGAATTGGTGAGTGTTCTTGCCTATACTGAGAAACACTTTCAGAAACTGTTTCAGGATATCAAAAAAAAAAAAAAAAAAAAAAATGATACCTCTTCACAAAGAACCCCCAATTTTTTTCAGTAGCAGATGGAATGTTTAAGCAGAAAATACAGACAGACAGAACCTACTCAAAATAATATTGCATGTGTTTCTGGGATTGGAAAAGCTGATGAAGGACTCAACCAATCCTACCAGTTGGGGATGATCTCTATCTCTGGGCACATCTAATCCCTGGATGTTAATTATGCCTGTACTGTTATTGACTGGGAATCTGGTCTTAAACACTCAATAGCTAGAAAAACAAAACTCTCAACCCTCCTTTAAAGGTGATAACAAATGATTCTGGGCTCATACAACATCACCTAGAAAATGCTTGGCCCATCATCTAAGAGGACATTAAAACTCATTAAAGAATTTAAAAGTCTAACACCAAATCTATATTAGCTCCATTTTTTTCACATTAACGATGGGTTCTTCATCGACAAATCCATTCATGATGTACATTCCTAGAGGCTTTATACTATGTTGAAGTATTATTTTACAAAGGCAGTCAGTATTATTTAAAAAAAATTTTTTTAATGTTTATTTATTTTTTGAAGGAGAGAGAGATAGAACATAAATGGGGGAAGGGCAGAGAGAGAGGGAGACACAAATCCGAAGCAGGATCCAGGCTCTGAGCTGTCTGCACAGAGTCTGATGCAGGGCTCGAATTCATGAGCTTTGAGATCATGACCTGAGTTGAAGTCAGACATTCAACCCACTGAGCCACCCAGGCGCCCCAGGCAGTCAGTATTTTTGGTCTTAATTGCAAAGTTGTTCCAAGTCATATATTTTTAATGTTTTTTTTTTCTTTAAGTGTGTCTTTTCTTATGGTGAGAAATCAGTTGTGAAATCATTAACCATCAAAGAATTGTGCTAAAAGTTGAGAAGCTAGCCTGAGCCAAGAGATCTAGTCTTGGCCACAACTTAGCACCAGAAAATTCTGTGATCGCTTTCTGTATATCTCCTCAACAATCCAAGGAGCACTGAATATCCAAGTTCCTAAAAGCCTGGGCCTATGACTACCAGAGCAAGAGAAAAGAAGAACTTTCAGTCTCTTTAATACCAGTGTTACAAAACTTCATAACATTTTCCTTAAGTGATAGCAAAATTACATACTAAGAGTTTACAGCCAGAAAAAAACTTCTCTTGTAGAAGTAAAAAAAGTAAATCTTCAATGTGTTTTTCTGATAGACACACACAGACACACACATTTGAACAGCAGATTTGAGGGAAAAATACTAAATTCTATAAAATTAAATTTCTCTCTTAGTGGGAGAAAACATCCATAAGACTAAAATTCAAATTAGACTGCAGCTCCAGTTAATCTATGTATGCTTTTATATGACTCATTCTCTAAAGTGCTAGAATATTCTATTTGCACACCACTTTCATACATATGCCAGTTTAACAAAGTATGAGAGATTGGCTGGTAAATACCTGAATGGCTATTAGCCAAGTACTTCATAGTGTATTGGGAAATTATTGTAATAAAATAAGAAAAAAATAGGCATGTTAAAGTCTATTGGGAAGAAGCCTGGTTCTCTTCCCAATTAAATGTCTAGCTAAGTTGTTAATTTTCATCCTTCCCTTTTATAAACTAACCTTGAATTTCAAACAATGACTTACTAAACTCTTTTTTTCCTCAAACATACATTTGGCTTTTCACATTTTCTTGTGATTCACTTTGAATTAGAAAAAGTAAGTAACTTTAGAAAGAAACTTAAAAAGTTATAACAAATGACAAAAAGTCTGTCTTAATATTTATTATTATAAATAACATATTGAGAAGAAAAACTACTTACATTTTTGTCCGCTACCCTTATTTCTGTGGAGCTGCTAAGATCTTAGTAACTTAGTAACATTCCAATTTTGATGCATTAAGAAGATAACAATTAAATGACAACTAGACTAGTTTCTGTTTAGAAAGTGTTAAAGATGCCTGGAGTCACGCTTAAAGATTTCTAATGTAAATTACAGTATCAGCCTTTTTTTTTTACTCTTTTTAAACAACATATTTAACCTCAATTCATGTACATTTTAGACAATTTAGAGAATACAATTAAAATGAAGAAATAAAAATGACTTTGCAGGGGCACCTGGGTGGCTCAGTCAGTTGAGCATCCGACTTCCTCTCAGGTCATGATCTCATGGCTCATGAATTTGAGCCCCACATCAGGCTCTGTGCTGACAGCTCAGAGCCTGGAGCCTGCTTCTGATTCTGTGTCTCCGTCTCTCTCTGCCCTCCCCCCCCCCCCCCCCACCCCTTGGTGCTCTGACTCTCTTTCTCTCAAAAGTAAATAAACATTAAAAAATTTTTCTTAAATTACTTTTCAGCCCAATTATCTAGAGATAAGCACTATTAATACTATGCACTAATAATAATATAATTTTAACAATATTGAGCACTTACTCTGTATCAGGCTCATACATATATCGTGTATTTTAAATAAAATATATAATTTAGAACAGATTATATATATAAAATCATATGTACAGTCCCTCATTATCTCCATTCTGCAAGTGAGGAAATTAAGGCACAGAAACTTGAGCAGGGTCAAAGGTCACATATTTAATAGGTGGAGAAGCTGGGATTTTAAATTGGGCCCTTCCTCTGAACTACGCCAAAGACTGACCATAGCCATGACTCTGCTACACAGGGCTATACATACTCTGTGTATGAAGAAGGCCTGTTAATTTATATATACTGTTTTATCTATTTTTTGTCCATATAACATTGTATGAACCCCTTCTCACATCATTATGTAATCACCTACCATGACACTTGAAAAAGAAGCACACTGATAAGTAAGAAATCTTGTAATACATCTGTTTCTAGCATGGTATGATTCAAGAAGCCTAAACAGAGAATGCTCTGTTTTCTGACATGTATTCAAATCAAGCACCCATCACCCTCCTTAGGCAAACAGAAATTGCCACAGCAAAACTGACCAATGGTCTGATCAGTCCAATATCCTATTTCTGAAAATGTCCAATGCTGGCTATTTTAGTAGGAGACATAAAATCCCCCATAAAGTACCTAATTGCGTGATACACGGCAGTAAGATGAAAATTTCCCCTTCGCCCAGTTTCTCATCTTCTCCCACCTAAAAGCTTTAGAGGGAATAGTCCTTGAAATTTTATCCTACTGAAGCTAGTCATGTGTGAAGATGTTATTTTAACACGCACATATACACTCACATATGCACTATAAATATGAAGAAATGAGTTATTCCTGGGTAGCTTAACAAATTCAGAAATTACTGTACCTATTTTTATAACTACATAATACACCAAGTATACATACATACATACATACATAATTAATCCATTACAATTATGGGAAAATGTCTGCCAGGTAATCTACAACACTAGTGAGAGAAACAAATAAACAGCATTCAATAAAATAATTTCCTTTCCTCCCTTAACAGTGTATTGTAAAAATACCTCTTTAAGGGAAGTAACCAAAGGGCAACTATTGAGTGGCAAAATTCATTGGCTGTGTTTCTCCACAGTGCAAATCAGAAAATCAATGGAATCATATATCTTATTTTGTTTCATATATACTGAAAGTCCCATCAACCACTGATACCATATTATATTTGGAATTTCATGTAGTTCTAAAATTATCACCAAGTATATTGGCAGGGTGGCCAAGCAGACAGGGACATTTAAGGGCTTTAAAAAAATATATTCTTCTTTGAAATCTTGTCTTTTTCTAACAAAAAAGGACATAAGAGACTGGTATCATCCACTCCCCATCTTTTGAAACACTTGCTCTTAGAGCCCTGAGCTGCCACGCAGAGGCAGGCAGACCGACAGATATGAGGACATACAGATACAGATACAAAGACATACGACACAAGACTCGAGAGCTTTGTGAGTTCAAGGGAATAATTACCTTTGGCTGGACAGATGGCTAAAGGTTTCATGGAGAAGGTATCCACATTATTTCTATTCTCACTCCTCTTCAGAATCTTTCACGTGTCTCTTGCTGCCATTCCCCAAAACAACCAGGATGTCAGATGTAGTCTGTGCCCAAGGATTTGAATAAAATAATTTTGTCCAATAGTGATGGGGACCATTGCCCCATAACCTTGGGGCTTTTCCCTGACCTAGTCAGCTAGTAATTAATCATCCCTACTTCTCATAAGAGCAACATCCTTAGTTCCCTAAGAACACAGACAGCACTTTAGGAACTTTATATTCCAGATGCCTGGCACGGTTCCTGGGACAGAGAAGATGTTCAGTACATCTTGACTGGGACAGGGCCTGACGCACAGTAGACCCTTGGTAAATGTTGGCTGGTGGGACGTTTGAACGGATGAATGAGTATACTGAATCACGGGTTGAGTTTCTCCATTTAATGTTATCTTATATGTTTCGGGTCTGGAACGTACACATTTTAAAATCTATTTCATGGGAGATATCATAATACAACATTATAGTTTTTACAATAAAAATACACTCTCTATATAAAGACAATTCAGTCAGCATTTCATGAAATAGCACACAATGAACACCCATCAGTGCTATTTTTTTTTTTTTTTTAATTTTTTTTTTTCAACGTTTATTTATTTTTGGGACAGAGAGAGACAGAGCATGAACGGGGGAGGGGTAGAGAGAGAAGGAGACACAGAATCGGAAACAGGCTCCAGGCTCCGAGCCATCAGCCCAGAGCCCGACGCGGGGCTCGAACTCACGGACCGCGAGATCGTGACCTGGCTGAAGCCGGACGCTTAACCGACTGCGCCACCCAGGCGCCCCCATCAGTGCTATTTATAAACTCTTCCTCGAGTGGGAAAACAACACTGCAACTGCTTCTGAATCAGCATGGTATACAGTCAGCAAGTCCAAGAAGCATGAGCATATTATATGTCTACAAGAACAACTAATGCTGGGTATTTATTTTAAAAATTGAAGACATAAAAGTGAAAGACATCCAATCACTTATCGTCCTCTTACTATTTTTTTGAACCGCTATTTTTTTTTTTTTAAGACTTTATGTGTAAGTATACCCGACGCGGGACTTGAACTTACAAGAGATCAAGAGTCGCATGCTCTACCAACTGAGCCAGCCAGGCAACGCTTCCTCTTACTACGTTTAAGTGGCCCCAAGTTAAGTAAACACTGATGGAGTTCATTCAGCAAAATTCTCCCCTGCTTGTGGCATCTTGTTCTCCCTTAGGTAAGTGGAAGAGAAACCACTCCAGGAGGTTGGTTTCCTTATAGATCTGCAGATGATGGAAACTTGAGTCAGTCATAACCATTTTCAGTTTGTCAGCTGAGGACATTAATATTTGTCCTGTATCTCATTCTCAGGACGACCCTGGAGAGCAATCCATTCTAGCACTTGCCCCGATAAACTTCTTATACAAACACGTTCTACAAGTGCAAATCTTATACTTTGTATCATTACCTAAGTGATGGGCAGCAAATCTTATACTTTGTATCATTACCTAAGTGATGGGCAGAATTGAAATCAGAGAGAATAAACAATATCTACTGTCAATCTTCCAAACTTCCTTTCTATGAACTTTGAAGTCAAAGTGAAACGTCTTACTTTCAAGTATCTCTTGACCACATTGTTAATTAAGCACAAAATGTCTAGTGGGTAATAGGGTAGGGAGTATACTGTATGTCAAATGAAAAACAAGAATGAGAAATTTCCTTTATAACAATGACATATAAGCTCTGGAGAGCCAAAAAGACGACATCAACTTATTATATAAGAATTCTCTGTCCTTTGTAGTCACTGAAACGCAGCACAATTACAGATGGCATTTCTGTCTAAGTTTCATACTTGTGTACTATTTGAAAATGATCAAATAAATATAGAGCGATTAAATTACATACAAGGGTTTTTTTTTTATTTCATCTGTAATTACATTTTTAGAATCTAATTAACATGTCAATGCAATCTTTTGAAAGACACACAAAACACTGTATGAGTGGCTTCTTAAAGTGTGCCCTGTACCAAAGGGAATAACTATTGCTCTCAGTAATGCAGGGTGAAGAAGTCAAAGGGTTCAATCCATTGTTCCTTTTTGGAATTTGAGAATAACCAGTAGTTGATTAGATTTAAAGGGAGAACTCAGAGTGCTTTAAAGAGAGCACAGAAAAAGAAAAAAAAAATTAAGTAGAAGAGGCCCCATTCTGAAATTTCTCCTATAAATTATGCCCTTCTGATCAAGATCAGACTAAACTTGGACTCCTGACAGAGGAGATCACACAGCAAGAAGTAATGCCAAGAGGGATTTTGTTTTCTTCAAGGTTGTTCAATTCCACAGTCTCTGGTTCCTCACCAGCCTCGTCCTAGGAGAATTCACACCACTATGAATACTTTTTTTCAAAGTGATTTGAATACCAGATGGTATATCAAAGTCGATGCTAAATTTTTCTTTTGAAACAGAGGCTCGCTTGGAAGGCATTTTTTATTTCTAAAGCTACAACTTGACAATTACTAGGTGCCATTTGTATTGGTTCTGTCACATCTGCCTAAGAAAGTTAAAAAAAAAAAAAAGTAGTATTTTTTGCAAGAGTTGTGTGATTCGTTCTTTTTTTTTTAAGAGAAGCCATTAGCCTCCAAGGGGGAAACCGTCAAGATTATTATGTTGACAATAATCTATTATTTAAAAAATTCCTCCCACTGGTCCTCTTGATGACACTATCAAGTAGCAAGTGGAAAACTGGGTTTGGGGACCTAACAGTGCCCAGTTCTGGGAGTCGGCCCTATGCAGCCTCTTTCAACGTGCCAATTCTTTCTGTCCTGTCAAATAGGCTCCCTTCGGGCTGCTGTCCAAGGCAAGGCTGACTGACACCCTTTTCCTCTGGAAATGAAAGAAGTTTCGGTATACCTGGGTTCAGTCCCACCTGCCCAGCCTCTAAGCACTTCAGTGTAACCACTGGTTGGGAATGCATGCTTTTAGCGCTCTCTTCTTTGGAGCACGCGGCACGCTGATTAAAACAGGTATGCAACTGTGTACATTGTATGGGAGGGAGCCATCCAGTCTCTTAAGAGAGCTTTTGTTTTGTGTTTATACTGCCAGTGAGGTTGCACATCTGAGGACTTAAAGGGTAATTGCACTAAGCATTTATGTAGCTGCAAGTCATTAGTGGATGTAATGGAAAGAACAGGAAAGAAAGTCAAGTCAATCGTTCATTTGACAGATATTTATGAGACCTGGTGTTAGGCCCATTTCCCCATGTGATGAGGGCACTGGATTTATAGATAAAGGCAGTGCCATGGGTAAGGTGGATACCGATTTCTGCAAGGCATTAGTGAGCCCTTTGTAATGTCCTTGTGGACAGAATGAAGAAAGGTGGGCTGCCTAATAGGGAGATTGATAGGAATGTCTGATAAATGTATGGTGTCACCAGGAAGGAGATCTGTAATGTCAGCCCCGGGGCCTCAAAGTTCAGGTCTTTCTTACTCACCATTTGTTATCAGTGCTTTTAACGAAGACACAAAGAGCCTCTTGATCAGTTTAGCATACATCTCTTGGGCTTTAGGTTTGAAACTCTACTTTGACACAAGTCCAGGATTTAAACTCCACTAGCTTCTGTTTTCTTCCATGGGAACAGAGAATAACAGCACTGACAATATATCTCGGAATTGCTTTGTGAATGAAAGTACATGCATGTTAGCAATAAGTACATGCCTAATACTCCAAGGCATGTTCTAAAGAACAAACCTGCACAGGACATAGAGAGAAAGAATAGCTAATGTGGTTTATAGAAAGATCAAGATTTAAAATGATCTTGGCATATAGGAAGGAATGAAGGAACAACCTTTAAAAGGAATGAAGAGGTTGTTTAGTGGTTTGTAAGTTTCATGAAGGCCAGTCCGTTATCACTTTGCTCATCAGTATATTCCAAGCATCTGTTAAAGAGTTTGGTAGATTCAAAAAAACAGTCACCAAGTGACTGAATGAACAGGGCCTAAACTGAGGTGCAAAAGTTATTTTATAAAGTGTTGAGAGCTATACACATGCGAAGACATACTCTCTCAAGTCATTCATGCTTTGGTGGGGAGAGATACAAGTACAAAAACAATCTCAGTGTGATAAGTGCTGAGTATATTGGGACTCCAAGAGCACATCAAAGAGGCACTTAACTGAGTTCTGGGAAGAATAAGCCACGGGGCAGGTGGACTGGGATCTCTGAACTGCATAAAAGGTAGCTGAATGAAAAGAGAGCAGACAGGGAAGGGAATTGGTTTCAGGCAAAAGAAGCTGCATAGGGTTCAGAGGTGCAAAAGAGCTTCAAGTGTTTAGGAAACAGAAGTGAATTCTCTAGGACCATAGCTGAGTGTTTAAGATGGAAAATGATTTTAGGTTACACTGGAGAAGTAACAGGTCATGAAGAGCCTCATACACTAAACTAAGGGGTTTGAAAGAACTCACGAGACAAAGAGGAGTCCTTGAAGTCTTTTACTCGGGATAATGATTGATTTTTGTTTCAGAAAGCTCCCTCTTGCCACAGTGAAGACATCCATTGGACATAAAGACCAATCAGGAGACTGATGTGGTCAAACAAGCAGTAAATGAGAAGATCCTAAGTGAAAGCAGTTCATGGGGCAATTAAATTGTAAAAGTTAGAAGCAAGATCTAAATTGGTGACTTACTTTTGTGAACCTTCAAAATATGGCCTATGACACATCACAGCACATAGAACTGCTCAGTAAGCATGTGTACTATGAGAAAAGATGATGGATGCTACCTTGGAAAACAACTCCAAACTTTAAAAGGTGAACTCATGAAGGAGCTGGGGTGAAGCAGTCAGAACCAGGAGGAAATGGAGGAGGAAGTTTTAGGATGTCAAAAGAGGAAAGAGCCTCAAGGAATCAACAGGGCTAGATGTTACAGAGAGACTAAAGTATTCAGGATTTGGTGCCCAGGAAGTCCTGAATAACCCCATGGAGGCACATTTCTGTAGAATTTAGCCCAAAGGAGAAACCTGACTGTGGTGCTTTCTGGAGTGAATTAAAAGTGAGGAAGTAAGAACAAAGAGAGTAATTATCTCTTCTACGAGCTTGACACAAAATCATGGAGAAATTTTAAACTATGTAAAGAGTTGGATGGGAATCTTCAGAAAGGAGATCAGGCTGTCATTGGATCTCAATGGCATGTCATGAAGAAATAACTGAAGGAGAGATAGCCGCGGGAAATTTGGAATTTGGAAGTGTGACAAATTTTGCCTGTGTCCAGGAGATAAGCATTAGAAGAAAGAGAGCTGATACATGGAAGTGAACTTTAGCTCCAAACAGAAAAAAACTGCCGAATTAGAATTAGCCAACAATGTGGTGTTTCTGCTTCACCAGGTTACAAACTTGTCTTTGAAGATTCAAGCACAGCCTCACTACATTTGACCAGGATGTATAGAAACCATTCTACCTGTTGATAGAAAGTTGGACTGGACTGTTTTAGCTATGGCTCTTTGAACTCCTAAAATTCATCTTGCTAAGTTGAAGTTATAAAACTTTTCTACCACATCTAATCTATTTAAAGAGCTACATTTCTGATATTGAAAGAACTTTCTTCAGGACTCTGAGACAGTTTTAAGATTATGTAATATTAAGTCACTGATTATGTTCCAATAATGCTGACTGAAATAGGGGGAAAAGCCTTTTGGAAATTCTTGCAAAGATCAAATGTCTAATTCTTCTATTTATCTTTCTTTCTTTTCTTAATTTTGAACTAATACCTGAAGGTGAGCATGTTTGTGTATTCAAGGATTACAGTTCTCTCATTGGATGGAGAAACTTAATCTCACAGACAATTATTTACATACTAATGGCAGACATAGATAATTATCTCACAAATAAGCATTTACATACTAATTAATAAGGCACTAGGAACTCTTTCTAAACCTAAGTGCCTGGAAACAGAACTAAATTACACCAAAGAACAAGATTTTATTCCCACTTCATCTCTCATTTCTTTTTTCTTGTTTTCACACACACACATGCACACGTACTTCAGGAAATAATAAAGTAAAATGTATTACTAGAAGATGAATGGAAAATGGATATGAATCATAACTACCTTTTCTAGTGCCCCTTAATCAAATCTGAGAATGTATGTATTAATAAAAAAAAATTTTATCCATAAGGTATATGACAGGCACAGAATAAATCTTCAAAAACTTACGTTCCCTTCTCCAATAAGAGATTAAGTGCTTATTTGAGGGCAAGGGGGATTTGGCCAAATGTGGAGAATAACTGTATTGACTATTATAGTAGTTAACTTTGCTACATATGCAGACATATTAGGTAAGTAAGACATCTCCAAAGTAAAAACATGTTCTTAAAAATTGTTTAACATTTTTATTTATTTTGAGAGAGAGAGCAGGGGAGGGGAAGAGAGACAGAATCCCAAGCAGGCTCCACATGTCAGTGCAGAGCCCGACGTGGGACTCAAACTCACAAACTCATGAGATCATGATGTCAGCTGAAATCAAGAGTCAGCCACTTAACCGATTGAGCTACCCAGGCGCCTCCCCGGAAGTACAATCATTTAATTCGAAGCTATCTATAGGAAACTGACATGTCTAACTACTGCTACTTCAGACATCAAACTGTTACAGAATAAGGTCATTTTTAGCCAGTGACCGTAAATATCTTAACACCTGAGATAACTACGTTGAGAATAACAGTGGAGAGCATGAAAAATATACAGAAGGGAAGGAACTACTCAGAACTCATGTATGAGCAATTATTTCCTTAATATTCTTAAGGACAGTGCTCCTTAGTGCTCTATAAACTAGGTCTACTGTGACGGACGCTAAAATGATTGCTTGGGGACCACCAGACCATATCCAAGGGGCTCCTTCACAGCTTGTACAATCTTCAGGCCTGCACCAAGTGGCAAATAAGATAGTCATAAGTGAAAGGGAGTTCAATTATTTGAACAGTCCCATGTGTATGTCCCACGGGTTTCTATTAGATTTGAAAGTTGCTTCTGTTGTGAATCTAGGCTCCAAGTAACTAACCATGCAGAATGTTCTGAAATAGGCAGTAATAGTAGGCCAAACGGTCACATATTTCTCCACGTAATGGCTGCTCTGCTCAGTACAGAAAAGAATACTCACAATATTTAGATTTCTTACATATCTTTTGAGAGCAAAACTAAAAGTAGTTCCTTTCACCATTTGTAAACTTCTCCGCTACATTAATGTTTTAACTCAGCAGGAGCCTGTTATGTTCCACTCGAAGGTTAGTAACTATGGGTACCTGTCAAATATATATCATTCTACTAAGCAGTGGCATTTATAGAGTGATACCTCTGTTAATCAGGCATCCTGCAATAGATTCATTGAGGATTGTGTGAAGTTTTTATATTTGCTTTTGCCCTGCTGAAAAAAAAAAAATGACCTTAGGGGATGACAAATTACATGAAGTTATTATTAAAATTATTTTTTAAATAAAATTATCAATATCTCCATATGTTCCTACATACATACATTTACACATAATACTGTTAAGTTCAGAATTGAAATGCGTTCATACATCTCTATAACCAGCACAGAGATAGTGGCATAATCCATGGGAAAAATATATAACTAAATACATGTCAAATGAAGAACAGGGAACTTCTAAAATTCATAATCTATTCCTAAAGGTAATTTTCTTTTCACGGTAACATTATCACCACAACGATAATCCCCTTGCATGGTGCTATAAAAATATCCAGAGAGAAGACACAAATACGTATAATCACTTCTGTTGACGAACAGGGCAGAGCGAACAGCAAGGATTTGTAAGCTTCGGAATTGATAAGCGTTGCCAGGTGGAAAGAGCCAAAAACGAAAAGATACTCCAGAAAACAAACCAATGTAAATAAAAACTCCTTGTTGCAAGTGAATGCAGGCTGAAGCGTGAGATTGTGTATGTCTCTTAAACATCACGGAATCAACATTTTAGAACTGAAAGTGATCATACAGATCACCCCTAGGTCAGGGGTGGCAACTTCAAAATACCTCAGGAGATGGTCAGATAACATGAGCATAGGGGCGAGAGCTGAAATGCAAAGGGAAGTGTGGCCAAATGGGAGGGCATGCTTCCCTGAGACAAACAAATGAGAAGAGAAACAAAAATAAAAACACTCTTCTGGGTCAGAATTAGCAAATAGATCGGCTGATTTCAAACTCTGATCAAGCCCAACCACATCATTTTACAGGTAGATGAGCTGAGACCTGGAGAGGCTACTGACTTCCCCAAGCCCACACAACCAGTTCGAGGCAGAGTCAGACACTGACATAATTCCTCCAGTCGTTTGGCAAGTACCCGAGGAATTCTGTACCAGGCACCGTCCCATGCTAGACTTGCATGAAGAATACAATGATCAGCGTAGGACAAGAATGGCTTCCATTGTCCCAGGACTCTAGTTTAAAGGGGGAAACAGACAATTAAAGAAGCACTTACAAAACTGAGACTCTGTGCTACAATGAGGAAGGTCAAGGTCCTGTGGCGGCATGCTGGAGGGGCACTCAACTCAAGTGTGTCCTCAGGCATCTGTGTGTTAGCAACTCGAGTGAGAGGAGAAGGAACCAAACAAAAGCTGAAGAGGAAGGAATGACGTAGGGCTTATGGTGAAACGTCTCTTTCAAGATTTTTACTGTTTCTTTCAGCGCACAGTCTTTTTCAGACATTCTAGTAATACTCTGTAAATTTATCCATTAAAAAAATTTTTTTAATGCTTATTTTTGAAAGAGAGTGAGACAGAGCACGAGTGGGGCAAAAGGAGAGAGAGAGAGAGAGAGAGAGAGAGAGAGAGACAGAATCCAAAGTAGGCTCCAGGCTCAAAGCTGGCAGCACAGAGCCCGATACACAATCTTGTCCTTGACAAGGTAACAGCTCGACCTCATGAGCTGTGAGATAGTGACCTGAGCCGAAGTCAGATGCTCAACTGACTGAACGACCCAGGCACCCATAAATTTATCCATTTTTAATGAAGGCCCTTCTCTTGTAGCTTTAAAATTGTATGGGTCTGTAGGAATCTACAGAATACTTTCTATAAACATAGCACCACTTTAGATGCTAGGAATACAGAACAAGTCTGGCTAGTGCCTTCCTTCAAGGAGTGGCAGTCTAATTGGGAGACAAGGCATCTACCCCAGTATTTATATTGGAAGATAGTCTGTTAATCTCATGAAATAGTGACAGTGTAATTGAAACTGCCAGAATGAGTAATAAAGATAATGAATACAAAAGGATCTGACACATTATTTTGGGAACAGTAACTGGAATGTGCTTTTATGAACCTTGACATTAATTTTTCTGTGAATTATCTTTCCTACAAAAGGAGTTAATACAATTGTTTTAAAAGGCTTTCCTCTTATTTGATGGTGGTATCCCCCAGCCTCCTTCCTCAGCGGTGATTGCCATATATAAAGTATTAGTATGTTTGCAGGAACTGAAAATAGTTGAGAAATCTCCGATTGCCATATATAAAATACTAGTTCAGCGTTTGAAAGTAACTGAGAAAACTGTGATTAATTAACGAGCTATTTTAATGCTCAGAATTCAAACAAATTAAACAACAAAGATTGATGGAGGCAATTTCCTGACTATTAGAAGATATAATTTATTCTTTTCAGACCAAAAAAAAAAAAAAACTCTTAAAAAAACAGAAAATGTATGAATGATCATCAGACTTTCTGTTTCAGATCTGCATATCTAGTGCTGTTCATATTTCGGGGTTATATTTCATGTTGTCTGAAATACTTCAACAGCAATACAGGAGATTCATCAGAATTCGTTTTGGTCAATTTTTCACAGATACAGCAATTTTGTAACATCATCACTGCACTTGACGCTAATGGTCACGGATTATGTGCTGGACGCTTGTTCTAACTGGTTTACCTATATCTCAGTTAGCCCTCACATCTCTACGAGGTAGATGCTATTGTCACTACCACTTTATGGATGGAATTCAAACACCGAGCTGTAACTTGCCTGAACTCACACAGCTAATAAGTAAGAGAGTCAGGGTTCCCCCTAGAAGCGTGACCTCAGAGCACACAATCTTGTCCTCTACGAGATAACAGAATCCAAAAATCTGCTGTGGGGGAGATAAGGCTGAATTTTCTGGCAATGGGTTTTGTAGGCATTCAAGGTATTAGGTATTAGTTGAAATCTATCAAGAATAGGGGCTCTTGCATGGCTCAGTCAGTTAAGTGTCTGACTCTTGATCTAGGCTCAGGTCTTGATCTCATGGTTGTGAGTTTGAGCCCTACATTGGGCTCTGTACTAGGTGTGAAACCTACTTAAAAAAAAAAATAAATCTAGGGGCGCCTAGGTGGCTCAGCCGGTTAAGCATCCAACTTCAGCTCAGGTCACGATCTCGTGGTCCGTGAGTTCGAGCCCCGCGTCGGGCTCTGGGCTGATGGCTCAGAGCCTGGAGCCTGCTTCGGATTCTGTGTCTCCCTTTCCTTCTGCCCCTCCCCCGTTCATGCTCTGTCTCTCTCTGTCTCAAAAGTAAATAAACGTTAAAAAAAAATTAAAAAAAAATAAATCTATCAAGAATAATGAGAAACATATTCTACCTACTGAAATTTCTAAATTTCCTTTATAGATGGAAATACATGTTTTGTGCTTTTACTTGCTTTTTCCCAAGTTCAGTGCTAGTGACCACTAGGCAGTGACTGATCACTAAAAAATGCACTTCTTGAATATTGTTCCCTCTCCTATGGCCTGACACCAGAAAAATGGTCCTTACCTGCAGGTAAAGATAGCCCAACCATGCAGGAAAACAAAATAGTGCAAGTCTAAAAAACTATGGATTAAAATGTAAAATGACTTAATATCTACAAGTAACCAGTAACTTTAGGCCAAAGTTTCTGGTTAATGACGGACACCAAAAGCACAAGTGACAAAAGAAAAAAAATATATAAGTTGGACTTAATCAAAATTAAAAAAAAACTATTGTATTTAAAAGAACATCGTCAAGAGAGTAAAAAGATAACTCACAGAAGAAAACTATTTGTAAACCATACCTCTGAAAAGGAACTTGCACCAAGAATATATGAAAAACATTGTACAATACAGCACAAAGAAATATCCCAATTTAAAAATGGTCTAAGGATTTGAATAGACATTCCTCCAAAAAGACATATAAGTATATGGAAAGATGCCCGATATCAGTAGTAATTAAAGAAATGCAACTCAAAACCATGAGATACTACTTTATTGTTAGCAGGATGGCTAAAACCAAAAATATAGTCAGCAAAAAGTATTTTCAAGGATGTATAGAAATTAGTGCCCTCATACATTGCTGGTGGGATTATAAAATAGCACAGCTACTTTGGAAAACAGTTTAGCAATTCCCCAATATATTAAATGTTATTAGTTATTAGTATTATTAGTTATTAGTTCTAAAATATTATTACTTATTATATGACCTAACAATTCCATTCCCAGGTATATACCCAAGAGAATTTAAAACACGTGTCCATACACAAACCTGGACATGAATATTCACAGCAGCATTATTCATGATAGCCAGAAAGTGGAAACCTCCTTAATACCAATAAACTGATGAATGAATAAATAAAATGGTATCTTTATACAATGGACTATTATTCAGCAATAAAAACGAGTGAAATCCTTATATGTGCTACATGAACTTTTTTTTTTTTTAACATTTTTATTCATTTTTGAGAGAAAGAGAGAGACAGGGTATGAGCAGGGAGGGGCAGAGAGAGAGAGGGAGACACAGAATCCAAAGCAGGCTCCAGGCTCTGAGCTGTCAGCACAGAACCCGACGTGGGGCTTGAACTCACGGACCTTGAGATCATGACCTGAGCCAAATTCGGATGCTTAACTAAGCCACCAAGGCACCCCCACAACATGGATGAACTTTGAAACATTACACTGAGTGAAAGAAGCTAATCACAAAAGACCACATTTACATGTTGCCGTTTGTATGAAATGTCTAGAAATAGACAAACAGAGAGAGACAGAAAATAGATTAGTAGTTGCTTAGGGCTGCTGGGTTAGGGAGAGGGGATGGGGATTGACTTTAACAGGCACAGAGCTCTGTGAATATACTAAAAACCACTTAACTGTACATTTTAAATGGATGGATTTTATGATAGAGGAATTATATACAGCCCAATAAAGCCGTTTTTTTTTAAATAATAAACAGGTTTCTTCAAAAATTGATTCTGCAAAAGAAAAAAAAATGGATCTCCATGTTAGTAAATTCATTTTTAGCACCATACATGTGAATACAAAGTATCCCGATAGATTTGTTGTTTTTCCATGAAAAGTTAACTGATTTCTAAAGGTCATGCACAGCACGCACCACACGCTAGCAATCCCTTGGGAAGTTCAAGTCTTGTCTGGGGGGAAAGATGTCCTTGTTTTCTTGGTCATGGAGCTACTGTCAAAAACCTGCAATCCTAGCTCACCTGAGTCAATGCTGAACAAGGCATATATAATTTGAGATGCCCCATTCCCGGTAGTAAATAGGGTCTAGAGTCAGCCTTGGCGTCCTAGATATGAGAGTACATTTAAGGGATCTATGTCCAAATAAGCCATAATTTTCTCCCTGTTCTATCAGCACCATGGCTCCCCACCCCACACTTTCTGAAACACGGTAAATCTTTGGCTTCCTGAGAAACCTGTACTTTCGCCTTTCTTAAAATTTACATCGGGATACCTGAAGATATTTCTTTACCTGTGACTGGACCCTTGACCTTAATTCCATTTCCGTGACACCGACACTCTCCTGAGCTCATATCATCCTTCCCCTGAACCTGGACATACGGCTCAGCTCTTAGCTACTCCAGAAGTTTCTCTTCAGAAGAGGACTGGTCTCCCAGGACCATGATGCAGCCCTGCTACTATCCGCTTATCGTCACCACTTAAATATGCCTGCCAAGCTTAGAAGAACGGAAGGGCAACCAAGGGCTTAAAAGGGCTTTTTAAGGAAAAAAAATAACCTTTTGGATAATTGACCGTTGATTTCCAGTGTTAAAACCACAGCATGCATTCATTAGATCTTTGTTGGCTTTGGACATCATTGATGACTAAGTTGGCTCTCCAAGCTGCAAATCATACTGTCTGCTGCTCTTCTCTCCAAGATTTGCAAATATTTGAAATTGCTCAGAAAGGTGTTGAATTATCCTTGCCAAAGTGGCAGCCTCCAAATTTTAGGTATGAAGGAGGTATGCATTAATTGTATGTGTGGTGACTCTGGATACCCCTACATGTATATGTTAGGATCAGCCGTCCATGACAAAGACAGAAAACTCACTTATTTCAATCAATACAACCTTCAAAAGGCAGAATGAAGCTAACAGTAATCTAGACTTGCTGAAAGTCACAGAAAACTATTTCATGATTGCTGGAACATAGCAGCACATGTGAAATACTAAGGGAAGATCATGTTTAAGTTTATTAATGATAGGATGTACCTAGTTCTATTTCCTTACCATAGCTATATTCAAGCATATAAACAAAATTAAACTATCAATCATCTGCTACTTAATAAAACCAATGGCAATAATTCAGATATATAGATACGAGGTTCAAAGAAGTTAAGGCATCTGGAAAGCTATGTAGAACAATGAAAATTCCTTATAAAAATTTCAGGGAGCAGAGATTTAGGGTGTATTTGTCTTGAAAGAAAAAAAAGTATATTTCATTTTCTAGGTAAGCTTCAACTATCAACACCTGCCGGGAATTACTGAACGAAAGTAATTTTCTACTCTTTTCTCTCATCTTTTTCATTCTTATGGGATCCTTAGGGGGCATCTTTGATCCTACAATCCTTTATCTCCTAGTGTTATCAGTTATGTCTTCATTATTCACAGTTTAAATATATTATGCCAATCCCTTCTCAACAAAGAGTGTAATGTTGCAGGGAGAATATGGATTAACAACTTTAATGTTACTATTTAGGTTTGCCTATATTTAAAATGCTCTTAGCTTACTTTATACAACTTAAACTTGTATGGTTTATTCCTGATTGATTCTTGAGACCAATTTAGTTCCTGGAAACTGTGTGCTCTAAATAACTCAAAAAGGTTTAAGTCGTTAAAATCAAGACTTACTTAGAATGGCTTCTCTAAAGACGTCACTTTCTTAAACCTGTGACAAACACTCATGAGTGGACCTTCTGCATTGGGGAGTTACCAGGTGTCACTAGTTCTGGCCTCAATTCTACTGAAGCTTTCAGCTCTAGCTTTTATAACATTTGTAATGGAAATGAATTATGAAGCCTTTACTAAAAGCATTTCAGGATACCCAAAGATATTTTTAGTGACTCTAAGATAAATAATTAACGCATATTAGTCCCAGATACTTATCTTCTCCCTCACTCCCAAACAAACAAAACCTATCACATTGTATCTTCACTGATTTTCTGTGGATTTAAACAAGAATTCTTTTTTTTTTTTTTTTTAATTTTTTTTTTCAACGTTTATTTATTTTTGGGACAGAGAGAGACAGAGCATGAACGGGGGAGGGGCAGAGAGAGAGGGAGACACAGAATCGGAAACAGGCTCCAGGCTCTGAGCCATCAGCCCAGAGCCCGACGCGGGGCTCGAACTCACGGACCGCGAGATCGTGACCTGGCTGAAGTCGGACGCTTAACCGACTGCACCACCCAGGCGCCCCTAAACAAGAATTCTTAACCTGGCTTTCTTGCGGACTTCAGATCTAAAAACCTTTAAGATTATATGCAAAGATTAGCTTATTATGCTAATATTTTAGCATATTTTAGCATATTTTTCTGGGCAGAGGGATCATAGCTTTCACCTGATTTTAAAGCTTTTTTCTTTCTTTTCTTTCTTCCTTTTTTTCAAATTTCAATATATTAAGAACCACGGGTTTGAAGGAACACAAGAAGATGTTCTGTAGGGAGAAGAGAGTACTCGATAAAAATAATTTTTCTAGCAGGGGACTTCCTCCCCTCTGTCCTTATCAGGGTACATTATATCTTACCTGAAAAAAAGAATCCTAAGTAATTTGAACAGCATGGCTTCTGCAGATGTGGATGTACTTAGCTTTAGTTTTACTGCACCACTGACTGCTGAAGATTGCTTATGAAATACAGGGAATAGTGTATGCAATTATTTCTAAAATACCTACAAAAGTAACCTAGCAGCTTTTCACTGAGCCTCTACCCATCTCTTAAGAATTAGGATATGGTTCTCCATATCGAGACTTCAGGAAGACAATGAAAAATAATAGATACTGTTATAAAAATAGATGTCACTGAGGGAGAGTTCATAACACCACAGGAATGACTGCTGTGATTCTCTGTGAACCCCAGAGAAGAGAAGAAATAAATCATTCAGAACTTAGTCATTGCTTCCATATGCACGGTCATTTCCCTGTAACTGATACAAATGTCTCTGGGAGAAATACAATGTCAGAAGTATTTCTGACTGACCTACACTCAACTAGCTATTACTCAAAGGTCAGTGAGAAGAACCATATCAAGATATACCAAGAAGAACCATATCAAGAACCTCTTGCTATTTATAAGAAATTAGTTAGAAAGGGAAAAAAAATTAATGACTTTTAACCATATGGCATCATATACTAAGACTTCACGATGTTTTCCTAAATGTCTACTTTAACGTAAACATAATTTTCTTAAGTATACCAGGCAAAGACAAGCTTATGGCTATAGAAAAAATATCCTTCCATTTTGTTTAAAGGGCTATTGTAGAAATAAAGCACAGAAGCTGGGGGTTCTCACAAAGCTCTGTGTTGTACATATTAAGTGCTGGAATTCTAGAATTTTTGCATTTATTTTTCAGGTACATTTTTAATGCCTATACACTATACATTTATATAAAATAAAAGCTCCCTCTAGTGGCTAAAGTGATCATTTTAGCTCTGTTTTAGATTTGAATAGCTTCCCCGGACACCAGCCTTCTGGTTTATATTAACAATTCCCAAACTTTGTGGTCTCAGAACCTCTTGTTTAGGTATGCTCTATCTATAACTATTTGCTATATTAGGAATCAAAACTGAGATTTAAGAAAATATTAATTCATTGAAAAGTAACAATAAACCCATTCATTACATGTTAACATAAATAACATTTTTATTTAAAAAAAGGCTGTATGTTCAAGGAAATTATAAGAGATATATTGTTTCATATTTTTATAAGTCCCATTAATTTCTGGCTTCAAACAGCTGGACTCCCATAAATGCTTTTGCATTAAATCTGCTGCAGTATGTCATTTTAGTTTAATTATACATATAATTAAATTACCCTTTCTTATTCCAACTATATTATCTGTAAGGCTTCACATAGATACATAGTTGGAATAGGAAGGAGTAATTTAATAGCATTTTCAGGTTATTGTGGTATTTTTAATACTACACCAAAACTTGACAAGTAATAGTTTCTTAAAGGTTATTGCACTGTGGAATCTGAAATCACATCAATGGATTTTTTGACTCTACTACAAAAAATAAGTCTATCTTACACTTTGAATATTCTGGGTCCTTTTGCCAAGCCTAAAATTTAACATCACACACTGGTCTTTGGGAAAATATTGCACTGAATTCTATATATCTTCCAAATGTTGACATATCTCATTGTCAAAAAATCACCACCCATTTCATCAGAAACATCTTTACCAACTGGGAAGCTGTCACACTAATAGCATATACAAGTTTCCCAGTACTTTTATTTGAAAGCTTGAATTTTATCATTGGCAGTAAGTATTGTCAATCGGTTTCCTTGAAGTGGCAGGCTAATCTGATCCTGCTGGTTTTTGAGAAAATACCCAAATAGGAATAACTGTAGTTTGCCATTCTTTCAAGTAAACTTGACGTTCCACGAAAAGTGTGGCTAGTTTAGCACATCAAACAATCCACCTGAGGTTTTCCTCAAGACAATATTTGTACTTTGATGTACAGCAGAGTGCTTTATGCATCCTTCCCATTTCATCATGCAAGCTATTAAAAAGACCATACTCAAGGGTTGATATTTAATATAATTAATAGCTTTTACTGCTTCAAGGTCATTTTTTTTTTTTTTTTGAGAGAGAGAGAGAGGGTGTAAGAGAGCAAGGGGCAGAGACAGAGGAAGGGGGAGGGGGCTCACCTGAAGCCGAGCTTCTGTTTACCCAATGTGGGGCTCCAAATCACCTGATATGGGACTCACGGGATCATGACCTGAGCTGAAGTCAGATGCTTAATGACTTAGCCACCCAGGTGCCCTCTCAAGGACATTCTTTTTTGTTTTTTTTTTCCTTTTTTTAAACAAACTACAAGAGACTCTTAATGATACAGAACAAACTATGGGTAGATGGAGGGAAGTGGGTGGGAGATGGGCTAAATGGGTGATGGGTACTAAGGAGGGCAACTGTGATGAGCACTGGGTGTTGTATGCAAGGGATAAATCACTGAATTCTCATCCTGAAACCAATATTGCACTGTATGTTAAGCAAATATTTAAAATAAATAAATAAAATAAATATTTATTATAGAAATGTAAATTATGTATAAATATATATAATATATATTATATATAATTATATTATATTATATATATTATATATATTTATATATATATAAATATATATATTTATATATATATAATAAATATATATATATATATGAAAAGGACATTCTTAAGTAAAGCTGCTTCCCCCTCCTCCTCTCCCCTCTTCTACGCTCAATGTATGTATGTGGAAGTGAAGAAGCTTCAGAAGTTGTACTCACCACTCATCAATTCAAATGTCAACAAGGGGAAAAGGACAAAGAACACCAATAATATTCTGGAAAGTTCTGGCCTCACAGACTCCCTGATAGTGACTCAAGGATCCCAGAAGTCCACCGATCACAGCTTGAGAACCAGGGTTTCTATGATACATTGGACTATAATGTTGGAATGGAGAGACCAGCTGGTTGGCTTACTGAGTTAACAGAAATAAACACTGAAGCTTAGGAAGTCAGTGACTCAAGGCCGCACAGTTCCTGTGCAATTCCCACTACACTTTGTCTCCAAGAAAAGTACTTTACATTCTGAGATCCTTAGTCTAAATACATTTCCTGAACAATTATGACTATAAAAAAAAATATTTAATATACCCTCTATTTTCTTTAAGAATCAAAATTTTATTTTAGCATTTTTTTTCTTTTGGTTCATTCAGGAACTTTTTAAGGCAAAACTTCTGTCATGAATAATATATGGATCTTCCAGAAGCAAAGACTTTTATCCTGTGATTACAAATAATAAATAGTTTTGACCTCAAATAAAACTCAGGGCCAAGTCTGTATGACATTATTGAAACATATTGGTGTTTTAGTAACTGACATGATGTCTATAATAATTTTTCAACAGACTGTTCTGTTTCTATATTTTAGCTGTGAATTGTTATCCATCAATATGATTATAGACTAAAAACATTCAACATTTTACAGGTTAGGAAAAAAAGGAGACACATAGAGAGTACTCCATTAGACACAGGTGTAGTTGCTATAAAAACAGCTATATTTGGGGCGCCTGGGTGGCGCAGTCGGTTAAGCGTCCGACTTCAGCCAGGTCACGATCTCGCGGTCCGGGAGTTCGAGCCCCGCGTCGGGCTCTGGGCTGATGGCTCAGAGCCTGGAGCCTGTTTCCGATTCTGTGTCTCCCTCTCTCTCTGCCCCTCCCCCGTTCATGCTCTGTCTCTCTCTGTCCCAAAAATAAATAAACGTTGAAAAAAAAAATTTAAAAAAAAAATAAAAATAAAAACAGCTATATTTGAGAGATGTACTTTGAGCACCCAAGTTAAACTAGTGGAAGAGTATTAAGTGCTTTGTAATCCTGGAATCCGAGAGTTTAAAAACTGAAGTGAGAAATGTAGCAAATCCTACCTATTCCTGATTTAGCTTAGACTCTCAATCACCAAGAGAAGTTCCAAGTGCTAAATACCTCCAACCCTAGTTAAAGAACATACATTAGAACATACGATTGCTTCTTTGGGTCTATTTCCATTTCGGTGTATCCTTATTCCCCTTGAAGCTCTGTTATGACCATCCCACTACTGGTCATAGCAGCAACCAGTGGAGGTTCATGGGGGAAATTCGTAGAACTGCATTAACAAGAGCCGTGTGAGCATCCTGTCAAGCATGGACTCCCACGTCATTAGTAGAGACAGTATGGATTGGACCTCCTTTATTGTGGATATAGAGAGTCCACAGCCTTTTGTTGTCAAACTGAAGTTTCCAGACTTTGCGAGCACTGAGGAAATTCCAAATTTTGATTCCTCAACTCTATTATGCTATGGTCCATGAGATTACCCGGGGGAAGGTGTGCTAGGGCATCCTCTGGGTCATTACACATTACACCAGTGGAATAATATAAAAAAACATTTCTTTCTCTCTTGTGAGAACAACACAGGATGCCACATTTGAAATATGTCTATCACAAGTACCCTTACATTTTTTTCACGTAGTAATCTATTGAAAATTACATAGGGATTTCTAAGAACTATCATAAAGCTTCTCATAAATGTCTAAGAATTCTATTGTATTAAAATGTAATATAGAAACTAGGGTAAAAATTGGATTCACTGATGTTAGTCTAAAATAAGTTTTTGGAGAATAGTGATAAAAATCATTTTGATATTGAAGTCTGGGTAAGTAATGCATAACATATGCAATTTCTACTTTGACTTCTCTCAATGTAAAGGTAAGGGGTGGAAATAATTTGCATTTAAATTTAAAAAGCAGATGAATTGGCATTTGCTAGTGAGATGTGATTTGCTTTCTTTTAATAGATAATAAAATATTAATAGCAACGTATCCAAGAAAATTTGGAATACTACTATTTTAATTAACATCAATGTGAATTGAATTCAAATTTATTTTCAAAGATATTCTTAATTACCAATCTCATATTGGTTTTGATTGAAATGGTTTGAGAGTTCTATGTCAGTATATATCATATTACTCTAATTTATAAGTTCTTACTCAATGTGCAATATTAAGACTGATGTCAAAAATTCAATGAGTTGAGTCATATAATGAACTTAGAAATGATTCCTTTAGAAAGCAGATACCTTAATTTGGAAAGAAAATTTTTATGTATTGACATTGTTTGCAGAGAAGAAATAATTAATTGACAAAATAGTCTATATTCCAAGAATAATGTCGGAAAAAATGATCATAGTAAATGCCTACTACAAATTTTCAGTTGAAAATTTATATACTAATAAGCATAGGAATATCTTAAGAGTGTACTGCATTTTTAAAAATATTCTTTAAAGCATGAGTTTCTTACTCTTCTCATCCTTGTTTGACTCACTTGCATAGCAGGAAATAATCTAGTTTAACACTTACTGAACGTTTAAGTACAAGTATAGGAGATTATAGTTCTTTCACTGCTGACCGGAGCTATAGCTTTGTGCAATGCCTCAGTCTCTGAGCTCTCCCCGAACACGGTCCCGGGAGCAAGTAAGACGCGGTAAGGAGAAGTGAGTGGACGAAATGGCTGGTGAAATGATTCTCTGACTGCTCCCCACGTACAATATAACCTTGAACCCTGTACCCCTGTTCCCCAACAGCTGAGACACACCTGATTTTGATGACCAGGTGTTCTCAGAGCCAGGCAGGTATGAAACCAGTAAAAGGGCGATTTTTCCTCCAGACTCAGAATCCTATTAACAGGCGACCTGGAGGCAGGAATGAGAACCGATTCCACAGAGCATTGTCTTTGAAGTGCAGTTAATGTCACACTCACCTGGGATGTGGCTAACATTACAGAAGACGGAGTCCCACATCCAGAGATTCGGATTTAGGAAATGTAAAACCAAGGACGCTGGCTTTTTACAAGAAACCTAGGGGATGCTGTTGAAGATGGTTTCTTTGACCACACTAAAGGAACCCTTTCACAGAGTATACACAAGCACCAGGGGCCGCGAAATCCCTGAAAGGGTGGTATGCTAAAAATAACTGAAACTTGTAATAAAGTACAGTTACCCAAAACACAGACTTAAGCAGTGAAAACCTCTTACTATTTGGGTGACTTGCCAATAAACACATAAATACACTTTTCCTACTATACCACCTAATGTAATGAATTAAATAGTAACCTCAGTTTAAAAACACTGAAATAGCCTTTTGCATTAAACATTGTCATATGCGTTAAACATTTTTATATGAGACCTAAAACACTGAAAAACAGAGCCCTACCTCTGTCTTTGGGCCAAGATTGTTTCACATTTTGAGCAGAGAATTATGTTTGCACTAAATATTGACTGCCAGGGTTCTTTTCCAATTTCGACTTCATAAACACAAAGTAGATCTAAAGAAAAAGATCTTCTCTATACTTACTTATACTTTTGAACATGCCTTTCAACAAGGTCTTAAGGGTAATGTGCAGAGAACAAGACCTATGAGTCAACGGCAGACGGCAGTGAACTTGTTTCCTCTCACATATCACAGTGGACAAGGAAACTGCAAACCCGTAATGGAATGGTGGGGAAAAACATTAAAGTCATGGTCTCTGCAGAAGTCTTAGATTTAAATCCAGGCTAACATTTTTACATGTAAAATATCTTTCAAGTTTGAAATTCCCAGGCAGGTGTCAAAGCTCCTCCAGGGTGCTCAGTACAACATCTTTTATATAATAACTACTCAATAAATGAATGAAATATTTGCCTTCACTACATACTAATGCTCACTGAGAGGTAGTTGTATAAGAAGAACTGTGGGAATCTAGATTTTCCCCCCCCAGGGAGCTAAGAAATCAAATAATTAAACTTCAAGTTACTTAAGAACCCTAGAGTAAGGGTCTCTTCCTAAAATGGCATTTTAAACCGTCAAATTCAGTTGTATTATAAAAGGCAGAAACTTTAAAAATGCCTTTATGGAAAAGACCATTTTATTTACTCACTAAAGTCTTTTTCTCCCCCCTAGGCACCCAGGAAATCTTTTTTTTTCTTTTTCCAACCCACCTCCATCTAAAGAGTGTCTTGTACACAATAAATACTTGCTGAATACAGAGTCATTTAATATTATATTCCCACAATTTTCAATGACAAGAATGTTTGATGAATTTTTCATCTATTTCCACATATATAAATTCTCCTAAGGCCTCAAAATCCCCATGAAAAATAAATACAGTTTGGCAACTTTCTGGTTTTAGTTCCAGTTGTAAATATTCCAGGAGGTTGAATATGCTGTTACCACTGAAGTCATCAAGATTAAATGCTCAGGGTCAAGAATAAATACATTAAACAAACAAAGAAACAGAACAACCAATTCTATTCATTGAAATAAGCACTGCCTTTTAAAATAATCAGACAAGAATGCAAATGTATACATACCAGACTGTTTATAATACACAGCACTGTTTATAATAACAAAAATCAAAAACAACAAAACATTTATAAAGAAATAGTTAACAAAGACACATAACTTTCAAAAAATAAAATCGTATACAACGCTAATCTTCATTTACTAAGACATAAAGGGATTTGCAATATCTTAAGGAAAACAATGGTATCTAGACTATGTTTCCATTCCGATCTCTGTGGTTCTACACTTGTAAGGATATACAGCTATATGTTAAGATCAGTTACTTCTGACCGGAAGAACTATGGTTTATTTGAGTTACTCTTTATGCTTTTCTACATTTTTAACAAACTTATGTTTCTATTACAACATTAAAAAAAACAAAAACAAAGCTATTTAAAAATTGCTACCACTTGAATTAAAACCTTAAGTAAAACATTTTGCTAAGGTCATAAGTAAACCAATCAATAATTTACTAGGTATTTCATCATTTACGCCATTTTACTTTGAATTCAGCATTCTGCTTTGAAAACTTGTAGTATTTTAATTTTGCAACCCGAGTAATGTCCTCCATTAACATACTGTCTGCTACTTTTATATTCACCTTTCCAATGAGGTAGAGTTCTACATAGAGCATTTTTGTCTTTTCCTTCCTCTGGCTGAATATGAGCCAAACTAATATCTAGACTAATACTAAATTCCTCGGGAACAGTTGGGTTTCTTATTAATGTGTTTTCTTAAGTTTATTTATTTATTTATTTTTAGTAATCTCTATACCCAACATGGGGCTCGAATTCATGACCCACAGATCAAGAGTCACATGCTCCTCCAACTGAGCCAGCCAAGCATCCCTCTTGTTAATATGTTTGCAAACTAACATCTAATGGAACCTCTGGGCAAAAATCTAAGAATAATGAAGAATCTTAAACTTTTAAGAGAAAGTTAATCAACTATCTTAGAGTTAAAAACAGATATTTGTGGGGGTGCCTGGTGGCTCAGTCAGTCGAGCGTCCGACTTTGGCTCAGGTCATGATCTCACGGTTTGTGGGTTTGAGCCCCACATCAGGCTCTCTGCTGACAGTTCGGAGCCTGGAGCCTGCTTCAGATTCTGTGTGTGTCTCTCCCTGCCCCTCCCCAACTTGTTCTCTATCCATCTCTCTAAAAATAAATAAATAAGCATTAAAAAACAAAACAAAACAGATATTTGTCTTTGTATCAAGTATCAACAAATGTGCTGAAACAACCAGATAGTCAAACTGGGGAGAAAAATAAAGAACCTTGGTCTGTATCTTACACCATACACAAAAGACATTTAGGAATTAGGTCTAAATTGAAAATGTAAGATATTTATAAATATAAAAGCTAAAAGTATGAAATGTCTACAATAAAACACAGGACAAGATCCTTGAGATAGACAAAGACTTCTTAGACTAGACACAATATATATAAAGTTAAAAAAAATAAAATTGATAAATTGATAAATCGGATAAATCCATCGATAAAATGGATAAACTTTTTCATTAAGAAAGCAAGAAGGCAAGCCACAGACTGGAAGAAAATATTTCTAATACATGTAACAACAAATGACCTGTACCTAGAAGCAAAAAAATGAAAAGAAAAAAAATCTTAAAGCTAAATAATAAGGAAAAAAAATCAACCCACTTAAAAATGGCCAAAAGACTTCACTTCACCAAATAAGATACACTCATAGCCAAACACATGAAAAGATGCTCAACATTAGTCATCAGGAAAATGAAATTTAAAACCATGGTAAGAGACCACTTTACAGTCATTAGCAGGACAAACATTTAAAAAAAAAAAAAAAAAAGGACAAAAAGCTGGCAACACCAACTACTGATGAAGATACAACAGTACAACTGAAACTCTTATGTTTCTGATGGGAGTGCAACCATGCTGGAAAACAGTTTGGCAGTCTTATAAAATTAACCATATGCTGACCATGGGATCTAGCAATCCCATTTCTAGGTATTATTTGCCCATGATAAATAAAAATATGTTCACAGAGCTGTACAAAAATGTTTATAATATCTGTACTCATAATAACCCTAAAGTGGAAACAATCCAAATATCCAACAATAGATAAATGGAAAAACAACTGTGATCTATCCATACAACAAACGGAATACTATTTGGGGCGTCTGGGTAGCTCAGTCGGCTGAGGGTCTGACTCCTGATATCGGCTCAGGTCAAGATGCCAGGGTCATGGGATTGAGCCCCATGTTGGGTTCTGTGCTGAGCGTGGAGCCTATTTAGGATTCTCCCTCTCCTTCTCCCTCTGCCCCTCTCCCCCATGCTCTCTCGCTCTAAAATTAAAAAAAAAAATTAAAAATTAAATTTTTTTTTAATTTTAAAAAAGAATACTACTCAGCAAAAAAAAAGGGGGGGAGAAATGAGCTGATATACACAGCAATTCAGATAAACTTCTTTTTAATTATGTGGAGGAAATAGAGATTGCATGATTTCATTAAATGAAGTTCTAGAACAGGCAACACTTATCCATAGTGGTAAAAATCAGATCAACAGTTTGCTGGGGAGAAGGTGACAGGGATTACCCGTAAGGGCATATGGGGGAATTTGCTAGGGAGATGGAAAAAAAAATGTTCAACACCTTCATCGTGGGTACATGGATTTGTCAAAACTCACCTGCCGCATGTTTAAAATGCATGCATTGTATTGTATGTAAATTATATATCAATCAAGTGATTTAAAATAGATGCTTAGCTATGGGGATTAGAAATAAGGGAATTCCTTAGATTAGTGGTTTGTTAAACATTGGCTTCCATAGGAATTACCTGGAAGTAACTGCTGGATCCTACCTCAAGTTTCTGACTCCATGTGTCAGGGGTGAGGCCCAGGAATACGCATTTCTAACAAGGGATCAGGTGGGAAGGGGAGGAGATGGTGACACAGCTCCTCCAGGGAGCACAGCTGAAAAGCTAGTGCCTTAGAGGTAGACAAAAATGATTCCTAAAATGAATCAATTAGTGAGGTCAATTTCAGCAGGATGGCCTTGCTGCAGTCAGACACAGAGCAGTTTTACCAAGTTAAGTCCTTGCATATGCGTCTCAATTTAATGGGAATAAAATTTAGTATTTTGAGTAATTTCCTGGAAAACTAAAGTAAGCTTTTTAATTGCTTTCACGAGTCCCAGAAGTCCCTGCAAATTCATAGAGGGAGCTGGCAAATCCTCTGAAATTCAACACAAATTTTTTGTGCACACTTTTTTCCCCCCTAGAGAGAAGGCCAAGTTTTCATCAAATTTTCAAGTGAATATGATCAAAAAAGATTAAGGCACACTAAAGTAACTCTGTGAGTATCCTTTCCATTTTTAATTTTCATATACATGAGTTTTCTTCAAAGATAAACAGTAAGTGAACATGAAAGCTTACAACTTCGATTTTTTTTTTTTTTTTATTTGCACTGAGCACTCAGAAGTTTTAGATTGAAGGCTTGGCATAGATATTATGTAGGTCACTAGCAGTGAAGAGGAATGAATAAGCGTTCACCATTGAAAAGTAATGAGCAAAGAAAGCTTCTAAGTGCGACCAGACATTCTAGAAGTGTAATTTTTTCAAGACTGAATTAAAATTTTTCAAGATTAAAATTAAGATATTCTTTATTTCACCTTTCCCCACTTCCTGGTTCCAGTGTAATTAAGAAAATAAGAAATAATTATGTAAAGTTAATAACTATAGTATGTGGCTTGGACAATACATGAAACGATAGATTGCAGCTGTAAGAGCATTTTTATTTGTGCATATACATTTTCATGCGGAGAATATGCAAATGTGGTTAGGATTATTTCCTACCTATTTCACATTCCGTATAAACGCTAATGGAACTGCCACATATAATATTATAATACAGCACATCTGTCTATTCATTGTCCAGTATACCTCTCTTTATTCCCTACAGATATGAAAGAATATATTTTCAGTCTTCCACTTTATCTGGTCTCTATCCTGGATACACATTTAGGGGTTGATACAGTTTCTCAATAAGCGATCAGAAACCTTGTTACATTCAATCATTTTCATAAAATAGAAAAAAATTACAAATAATCATAGAGCTTAGCCATGAACAGATTTAGTAAACTTATTTAGTATCCATATTTCATAATAAATATGTCAATTAGCCTCTACAAATATGTGGTCCACTGACATATTCTGTGACTTAGAAGTGCACAGAAAACAATTTGATTATGAAATATTATGGCCACTACTAATTCTTTCATGTTCTGTTTTATGAAAAGGTCTGACTTTTATTTTTCTGCATGCTTTTCAACAGGTTAGACTTATCTATGTCCGTGGTCTCGATAATGTATGGACACTAAGCTCTTTAGGAGGCAAAAAAACAAACTTACTCTTATTTGAACTCCATTTTCTCCTCCATTTTTAAATCTCCGCATAAAATCACCTTGCAGAATGATATTATTTTCTCCCTTTTCTTGTCTGAGCTGTTGCTAACAGCTTTTAATTTGGGAAGTCTATCTCTGAGTTTTCTGCGCCTCACTGGTTTCAGCTCAATTGTTTCTCTAGCCAGCAGAGCATTTCATTTCTCCTGAAGGTCACTGCAGGCTGCCAAGGCTTTGAAAACATACCATCTTTTCATTCATGCTGCAATCTAACCCTGCAGTGCCATCAAGAGAAATGGAAACAGGCATGTGACTTTTTCTATCAACAATTATTGAATTTATTGTCATATAAAGTGGATTAGGCCATCAGTGAACAAGGACCTTCCATAACTCCACCTTTCTTCAAGGCAGCAGACACTATTTTTTGTATTTTAGTAGTTTGCCTGTGTACAGATAATTATTTGTATAAATTACTCCATAATGTCGTCTGCTTTTGGAAGTAACTCTTCCAACCATATCACTACCAGTTGCAATAAACCAATGATGCAGGAAGCAGCCCCGATCTAAGGACACTCATAAAATGAACACTGCATTGGCCATCTGTTGGAGGACGGATGGCATTAAATGTAATGTGGGCCTGGAACACATCCAGTATTGTTTATTCTGTCACATATCAGATGAGCACTGAAATCAAATTGATGATTTTTTAATTCCAAGGGGACAAGGAATGGAGAGCAGAAGAGGGAGAAGATTCCAGATTTATCCAAAAGTATTCAAGTGACAACTTGATTCAAAAAGAAAAAAAAAATAAAAGCAGATGATCTCAGGAAGAGTAATCTACATTATACATGCCAAATATTTACATGTTTTGGCTAACAGAAATTCACTGTTAAGTATTACATACGTGTTCTATAGTTAATGCTGCTAGAAAAAATAAAGCTCTCCTTGATGAACAAGTTCGTTGAATCATCAGCACAAATTTTTCAACTTTTAAAGGCAAGAATTTTTTTATGTTTTAGATAAGATAAAAATGTTTTATTTTATATGCTAATATTTTAGATTACCTTATAAGAAAAGCTGATACTATGAATCGTGAGTTGCTGGGGGTTTTGTTTGTTCAGTTCTAGGGCAATAAAATTGTGGCAGAGCAGTTACATGGCTAGCTTGCGGACTACAATGAGATTTTTCTTGTAAAAGCAAGCTATTCCAGTGTGTTTCACTGGGAAACTCACCGAAGTTTGATTCAAAGATCTGATTTAATATCTCAGATTTTCCAATTATTAGTGAGGTGACTCTGTGCAAGTAATTTAATTTCCTTGAATCGTGGTTTCTTTAAAACGTAGAAATGACAAATGAGGAATTTATGGCTGGTATCTCTGTAAAAGCTAAGGCATTATAGGAATGTAAATAATGTTATTTTCATTTTGGTAAAACGTATAGGTCAATCTTGGAGGAATGCCCTTAGGATCTGTCTTGTTCTTATGTAGAAGTGACCTCTTCCTCTCCAAGTAATCTCTTCGACCTGCATTACTCACAAGGGTAACCTTCAACACACCAGTTGCTCATCTCCCTTCAGAATGAAAGTAATAACAGAAATGCAAAGGAATTCCATAATAGTCTTAATCCACAATTAGAAAAATATTGTTTCTTCAGGGTTTGGGGCAACATCTATGGATGTGATATTTGAATGGTATATGATAACATTTTTGATTATTCCAGGGACAATGGAAAAGACATTTCATGCATCCACCTGTTCACCGAACAGATATTCACTGAGTATCTACAGGGGTAGGTAGATCATGCATATACCTAGCTGGGAACAAAAGTGACATGGTGCCTGTCCTCACAGAGCTTGTTTTAACTGGGGAATGACATCAACACAGGTACACCGAAACATTCTCAAGGTGTCCAAACGCTATGAAGGAACGTCAGGGTAATAATGGGGGGCTATGGGGGGGCTGGAGGGTGGGGAAAAATCATGGAGAAAAGTGGCTTACTTTACACAGAGTGGTTAGTGCTCTGACTGCCACACCCTCGACACGTATTAAAACACACACACCGACAAGACATTTTCAGAAAACAGGATGCCCTCATTAACAGCACTGGTAAGGCAGATGCTGAAATTAGAATATAGCATTAGATGGAGGAAGTTTTTCTCTACTTGAAAGTCTGAGCGATCAGCTTACACATATAACTGGAGAAAGCTAAACCCACTGCCGGGAGAGCAGATGCCACCCAAGCTCCCCTACACTGACCTGCCAAGGCTCATTAATCTCCACCGTTTAACACCTCACTATTCACGGCTCCCCATCCCAGAGAGTGAACCACATTCTGTCCACTTCATGGCTGGCCCATAATATAAGGTGACCGATTAGGAAAAAAATGCAAAATCTATACTCACCAAAAGCATAGTGAATATTTTCTTCAAAAACTCTTAGCCATGCTTTAACTCAACTTCAGTCTCTTCATTGATCTCAAAATCTATGTGCATTACTTTTATAATTTATCTATCTACTCAGCACTGCATTCGTTGTTCAAATTTCTAGTTTTTTTCCCCCTCAGTCACTCATTCTCAGGAATCTAATCTCGGACTCTTTAAGCAGATTAAAAAAAATAACTGTCTGGCAATAAATAACTGTCCTGGGCATAATTTCAATAGTAAAATATAGGTCACTGAATCTGCCCACCAAGTCTGCCCACCATTATTTCCTGTTTCTGTACCCAAATCCAGTCTCTTGAATGGCTTCTCCTCTAGCTCTGTATGACTGACTAAATCCTACCCCATTTCCCTCTTGGAGGTTATGCCCTAAGCCTAGAACGTCCAGCATCTTAGTTACAAATAAGGGCTCTGGCGTCAGCCGACCCAGGTTCAAATGCCCACTTGACCTCTTATCACCTGCGGGATGTTGGGCACATAAATGAACCACTTGGGGAAACAAAAGCACTTACCTCGTCAAGTCGTTATCAGGATGTAACTAATATGTAAATCAGTCAGCATCATGCTTGGACCCAGCAAGTGCTCAATACCTATCAGCTATTATAACTCCATAATCTTTTTCTAAGAATGACTAAAACATCACTTTTCTCAGCTCCTATCAACCCAACGAGAAACAAGATTTAGGTATTTCCTATTATTTTGACAAGTCTTTTGTTTTGCTTTGTTATACATGTTTGCAAAAGAAAAAAAAAATCCCTAAATCAGTGACCATCCACTGTATGTATTTAAAATATGCATTTAATTTTGCGTATGCAGCCTCTGTTAAACATGATACATGTATACTTGTAGGTCTCTGAAGATGTTATGTATTCCAAGCTTTTAGAGGAAGGAAGAACTCAATCTGTTCAATTTTCTTAAACTTAATATGTTTCTTTTGGATTATTCAATTTGCACGCACCATTACGCAACACTTAAGAGTTAGATCAACTCCTCTCCTTTGAGTTCAGAGATGTTAACTGCTGGGAGTGATTCCATAGACAAATAACGCTTAAGAGAATGATCTGAACCTTCAAGCTTTTTGTAAAATTGACTCCTATATACTATGGTCCCTGATTACCATCTGTCACTGTTAGTTTCATAGTCTATGCATGGTTATGACCATGTTGATGTTTTGTGAAGGCCACCTCAAAAGCCTTAGTTAAAAAACAATGCCATTTGCTCATTTTTTATTCTATTTTTTTCTCTTTTTCCGTATCCTAAATATAAATATCATGTGGGGAACCTTAATGTTATTCTTCCAGAGAGTATACATCCTCCTTTTATACTTAAAAACTATGTTGGAAATCATTACACATTTTTATTTAAATTTCTATCTCATTCTTTCTTTTAGTTGAATCGTGTTCTACTGTATGAATATAGCTTCACTTATTTTACAAGTTCTTACTGATGGAAATTTAGGTTTTTCCGGTCTTTTGCTACTACAAACAATATTGCAATAAACATACTTCAGTTCCTTTGCACACTCGTGTATGTCTGTAAGTACCTTACCCTAATTTTTTGTTAATGGCTCCACCATTACCCCAATCAGGTTTAGAATCTTCTGATATCTCTGACCCTTCATAATAATAGATGGCACATCAGATTCAATCAGTTCTTTATTACATCCAATCATTTTTAATTAATTAAGTACTTATTTATTTATTTTGAGAGAGAGAGAGAGAGCACACAAGTGGATGAGAGGCAGAGAGAGAGGGAGAGAGAGAATCCCAAGCAGGCTCCGCTTATCAGCATAGAGCCCAACACAGAGCCTGATCCCACGAAACTTTGAGATCATGACCTGATCAAGAGTCTGGCACTTAACTGACTGAGCCACCCAGGTGCCTCAGGATCCAATCTTTTACTAGAGAGGAAAAAATGGTGGTCGTGGTCGTGGTAATAACAACAACAACAACAACAACAACAACAACAACAACAACTAAGAGGACTTGTTTTTAACTACACAAAAGAAAATCTTATAAAAACTGGTGGTGATGGGGGGGCGCCTGGGTGGCTCAGCTGGTTCAGTGTCTGACTTCCTCTCAGGTCATGATCTCACGGTCCGTGGGTTCGAGCCCCACGTTGGGCTCTGTGCTGACAGCTTGAAGCCTGCAGCCTGCTTCGGATTCTGTCTCTCCCTCTCTCTCTGCCCCTTTCCTGCTCACACTCTGTCTCTCTCTCTCAAAGATAAATAAACATTAAAAAAAAAAATCTTTAAAAAAATTGGTGGCGATGGGAAGGTAGTTTGTAGGCAACTGTGCTGTTCTTGCGACTTCACATGCATTGTTTTTAATTCTCACAATTAGATAGGTTTTTTTTTAGACCCATGATAAAATTTTCAGATGAGGAAACTGAGGCTCAAGTCAAATGAGGAATGTGACCGAAGTTACAACATTAAGTACTGAGGCCAGCCTATGTGCCTGGGTTCTCTTAATTCCTAAACCTATACTCTGCCCTCAAATCTACGTCTCTGTAGTAATGCATGATATCAGCCTTTATATGCTGATTCATTACAACTCTAAATCCCTCCGAATCTACGTGGTATCCACTGCTATCTCACTAGTTCAGGCAGACTAGTGAAACAGCCTCCTACGGACTCTTCTTGTCTTAAGTTACTTCCCTCAAATTTCTCCTGCTCGCCACTTGCCAATAACCTCACTCCAACACGAATTCAATTACATCATACGATTACTCTTTCAGCCCGGTACTTACGCTTCCTCAGCATCTGGACCCACTTCCCCTGTCCCTCCCTGTCACCTCTCCTGCTGTGGCAGCAACCTCAGGGTGCGGACGCTTTTAAGTAGGTATACGCGCAGTGAGGGCAGAGCCAGGGGAGGCGCTGATTCAGTATGGCTCCCAGGCCCTTATCCTCACCTTCCACAGAGTAGCTCTATTTTCGTCCGCTTTCTGCGTCAGGGAATGGGGTCAGGTAATACTTTATTTGAAAAGTATTTGAAAAAACCCACAACATTCCAACAGCTAAAAACAAAATAGGAAACTGTTAATATTGTGCAAATACCGGCTCCATGAGGATAGGCCAGTTTTTCTCTCGTGCACTACAGTATTCCCAGGGCCTAGAATAGTGCCTAGAAAGTGCTCAATAAGTATTGGTTGAAGGAATGAATAGATGTGTGGACTTAATTAACTTTGGCTCCATGGATGCACGAACAGAAACTTTGGGCAAGTTAGCTACCCAACTGCGATAAGCCCTTTTCCCTCTCCTGTGGAACCCCGCACTCCCACCCAGTAGCACTGTGGAGACTGGAAACTTTAAGTACCTAGCCCAGGAACTGTAACAGCCTAACTTGCACATTTATTGCTCTAGGTCAAATCTATTTGTTGTTTCATAAACACCCCTGGAATTTCCTATTTTCTTCTCCTTCAAAATTTTTCTTCATCAGAGCCACTAAACGTTTTTCCAAGACTCTTTCTCAATGAACCCAGCATCTTACTATTTACTTGATTTTTTTTTTTTTTTTTTTTTTTTTACATTTATCTATTTCCCATGGTGATGGGAGGTGGAGAAAAACAAGGCTGGTCTGGTACTTGTTGGTCAACTGAATAATTTAATAAGTTCATGACTTGGTAGAACAATCTTTCAGATTAATAATTAAAATCAGACTTAGAGCAAATGAAAAAGGTACTTTTTTCTTGCAGTCACTATTGAATTTACTTTTGTCTATGCCATTTAGATTCATGTAATATAACTTTTCTCATTTATCCAGTGCTTGAGAGTATACAGACTATTCCCTCTTGTTCTTAGTTCAATTCTTATCAGTGGTATTAACTACACGTGATAGAACTGTTGGCCATTTCAAAATTTCTATCACCCAAGTCAGAGAAGGAAAGGTCTCTACACCAAATGTATTTCCTGTGCAAGCAAAAAATAAATGTGGTTTCAAAGTAGCAACAAAATGTGTCTTTGGGAATGTGTATATTTTTTCAATTTGTTTTATCCTAACCCTCAAAATGAACAAATCTATTGTAGTCAATTGGTGTCAAAGCAACTTAACCTTAATTTTAAGACCATACCAAAAGTATTGTCTTCCCTAAGTAAGTATTGTACAACCTTCCCTAATCGAGTTTGAAAAAGACAGATGGGCCTGCTTTTTCCTTGCACTGTGTTTATAGTTACAATCTACATTTGCTCATATAACACATTAAAAAAATCAGCTGCAGAACTGACATCAGAGAAAATGATTCCAAATTCTAAATATACGTTCTAAATTCAAAAGGCAACAGTGAAGCACATAGATAAGGACCCTGTCGATAAGGACTCAGATCCATTTTAGCAAAAGTAATAAATGGGAAGGTATCTGTTTGTGAAAGGATAGGAATCCTGGAGGTCACGTCTGCAGAAGCTGCTGAAGTAGCCTTTGAGAAAACACCTTGCAGACATTCATTTCTCTTCTTGCCTTCTATACTTCTCTCTCTCTCTCTCTCTCTCTCTCTCTCTCTATCTCTATCTCTGAAGTTTTCTTTGACTTACCCACTGCAAAGACTAGATGTATTGTACTTTTAGGAAATGACAAGCATTCATATCTAATACCGTAGACAGTGCTGAACTTCCCAAATATTTGTTCCTCCTCCCTGGGGGAGGGCTGTATTTCTTTGCCTCATTGATGTCAGAGTTGGCCACAGGAATCGATTTGGCTACTGACATGAATACAGGTCACTCCCAAGGCGATGCTTCTAGAGCCAGCATGTTCTCCATGGTAATCTCTTTTCCCCGCACCAAAAAGATCAGCAATGCTTTCCATGAATGGTGCTCTAACCATCCGGGTCCCAGAATGCAGACTCCTTGAGTAGAGCCCTCCAGCCTGCGATGGAAATGTGGCGGGAGGGAGAAATGAACGTTTGAGATTGTGAAATCATTGAGATCAAGCCATTTGTTACCTCAGCACAACTTAGCCTCTTCCTGACTAACATCTGTGATAGGAAGTCATACACCAGAATGAAGGGAAGCTCTTTTACCTAGAAGGTGCAAAGAAAAACAAAAAAAACCCAAAAGCAGGACTGTTGTTGGAATTAAGAGAAAAAAGCATATTTAATGATTTGTACTTATAAAGGGGGTTAAGGACTTCTATGTGGATGACTATTAAGTGTGTATAGGGGGATATGGGTAAAATCATTAAATTGTTAGTGAATACCAATAGTACAGTAATATTTCAATTTTATCTTCAGAAATCAAAGCATTTGTCATGGTGACCTGTAGTGGGCAGTATTACTGGTGGCAGGGGTCATGTATTTATGAAATCAGACAGACTGAGTTCAATCCTTCAAACCTCTTCCCGGCTGCTCAACTCTGAGCAATTTAACTGAAGGTGCAATTGCTAATCTATAAAAGTGGCATATGGAAGCTAGCTTGCTGGGTTATTCTGAAGATAACAGAGAATGCATGTTAAGAGTCTGATATAAGGATGTGGCATACAACGGCTGCTCGATCAACACAAATCTTATTACTTCTACATATTTATACTTTTCCTCTCAATGAACAGAAAGCTAACGTATCCAAAATTATCTAGGGTCTAAAGCTATGGGTGAGCCTAGGGTGAATGTGAATTAAGCAGAATTGGGTTTCAGGCTTTGGAGAAGCCTGGGACAGAGGACATTTTCAAAGGTTCTCAGAAGAACAAGACAGTTTTAACTTTAGGGCCAAAGAGATCTCGAAGGCTGTTTTGAAGGGATGTTGAGTCAGGAGGTGAGGCTTAACAAAGACATCCAGACAAGACTTCAGCAAGAGCACTGGGGGGCATGGACTTCTTCCTGTCCTTCTGTAGCTCCTGAGAGTGTGAGATTCAAAAAAGAAGAAAACGGAGTGTAGGAGATAAACCCAACCTAACAGTGCATTGAGGTAGCCATTATTGCACACAAAATGTACCCGCTTGAAAATGCCTACCCATTCTGGTCCCCCTTAGACAACAGCTGCCAGCCATCACTGAGGCCCAGTATAATTCCTGGGTAAGAAAAATTGAAAAGCTTCAAAGATTCTGGATCAGGCGAAGAGAGTGATACTTGCATTCCCTTGAATACCTTTTCTGAAAACTTTCATTTCTAACTTGGCCCTGGAGGGGCAAGTAGTTCTTGACATGGGTACGTTTCTGGTTTCAGCTCATCACTTTTATTCATAATTTACACATGGCTTTTGACATTCAATCACAGCACAACAGAACAAAATCCTTGGACCTAAAACATTTTGATGCAACATTAGTTTGATGGCTCTGACTCCACGTTTTAAAAAATGAGCACCCTTCCCCCCATATTACTTAATCATTATGTAGGCTAAGATTTATTCTCCTGAGTTTCTTAGAGATATTTGCCCATCAAAATAGGTTCCCTTAAAAAAAGAACCAGGGTATTTCACAGCAAACTATATCTCTTGGTGCACTTTAGGTTTTACCTGTCAGTCACTGACTTATTTTTATGTCCTCTGCCTTCTCCATCCAAAGCCTGTTGCAATTTTTGAGACAACTGGATGCACAAAGTCTGCGATGGTCTCTCCTACGGTGACGTTCTAAAAGAAGACTTGTGGCCAGCATATTCAAGTACATTCAGTTGGACCAGGAGTAGGCCTGCACACTTAAGCAAACTCCTATGATAGCCTCCTTTCACTTATACTAGTCTATGGGACCACCATTCTTATGCTTCCTAGTGATTCCGGTTTTTGATAACGTGTCTCCTCCAGTTGAAGGGACATCACAGCACAGTACAACTTTAGTCACATGGTTAGTCAGCGAAGTACTGTCAAACTAGGAAATGGCTGTTACGCATTCAGGAAATGTCTACACTGGGCTCCAGGCTAATAATCCGGAGAAAGGAACATTTAAACAAAGATTTTTTTTTTTTTTTTAAAGGCCTTTATGTTGCCTTGCAGCAGGAAATGCACCTTGAATACATCAGCCTAATCCCCACTTTCTGAATGAACGGTTTGCTAAATTTAGCATCTGCAGATGATTCATGCATACGCTGCAGTAGATACAGCTTGGAGCAGAAAGAATTCTACAAGTCAACTTGATGGGGTTAGTTATCTAGGCACAACTCACCAAGGGTTAAAACAGGAACATATTTAAACCACAGAGAGACCCAGGCTTTGTAACAAAGGCTGTTCCAGTTTAAAAATATGTACTGTAGACCAATTTTGATAGAAATCAGGGGACTGATTCAACAAGATGGTGGGACAGAAACATGGTAAAAGTGTTATTTCGCTAAGATGGGCTGGTTTCCTGATGATTTCATTAGGAGTTAGCAGAGAAGGAAGAGAGCTTTAGGATCTAGCCGTCGTGCAAGTGAAACATGCAGAGAGATGGAGAGAAGTGTCTCAAGAAGGTTTGCTGCATCCCAAGATTCAAACTGCTTGTTTGTTATTTTTGGCTGCCAAAGCAGTATTTCTGTGACTCAGTGTTAGGCATGTTTCAAGACAAACACACACACACACACACACAGCAGCAACAACAACAACAACAACAACAACAACAACAAACAATAAAAATTAAGTGAAAAGAAAAAAAGCCGCACACAGCTCTAAGCAGGTATATAAGGCCCCTCTAAGCTTTACTCAAATTATTTTCCATTTAGAGCTTCTAGATTGAGTTCAAGGCTTACCACCTCCTGGAAGTACTTTCTTACACCTTTTCCCTTACAGTCTCTCCTTTCTTCCTCTACTCTCCTTCTTTAATACCTCCTCTATGATTCCATTCAACCAGTATTTATAAGCACTTGCCATGTGCCAGGGAATATTCTGACACACTTAGGATACACTGGTGAACAAAAAATTCTTGTTCTCAGTGGAGTTCACATTCTAGTTGGTAGGAGGGAAGAAAGGACAGTGAGGTAGTCCTTCTTTAATTGTAATGTAATAATTTACTTTCTCATGTAACTCCACGAAGCCAGAGGACTGTGTTTGGTTCATCTCTGCAGCACAGAGCAGGCCCTCAATAAGTATCTGCTTAATGACTGAATATGGAATTCTCAGTAACGACAATATTAAAAATCAAAGATGTTCTTAAAAGAGAATATTTGGGCCTTTATTCCTCAGTACTAATTTATGAACTAGCACAGTAATTAGAGCTGCTGTGTACTAGTTTCCAATTTTATAGATCTAATTTTGGAAAGTTTTATAGTTGAAACATTGAGTCGTCAAACATATCCAATTTTGACGATCACAATACTTCTTTTCAGTCAATGTCCTTGAATCCCATAAACTGTTTTCAGTGAATAATCTTCTATTCTTGGTTGGTTTCTAAAGCACAAAATAAAAATAAACCTCCTTTCTTAATAGGATTTAAATGACAATATATTACAAGATGCAGTAGGGCTTTAAATTTAGGGTGTGAGTGAAGTTTTGCAGTTTGATAATCAAAATAACTCTTAATGGGTCTTATCTAAATGCTCACTTGGATACTTATATTTAGTATCCATACAAATGCTGTTTCTCAGAATTTACTTTTTGTAATATCTCCTTAAAACAGAGACATGCTCCTGAAATTTTTCCTTTTAAATACCTCTGTTGGAATGAGCAGCATTAGTGAACAAAGACGGTACAGTGCCCAGTCTGGGGTTGTGAACGCAGTCTGTGGTCACAGCGTACTTGTGGATACGGAGAAATATCAAACTAGTGTGTTGGCCATAGTCCTTGTGGAATCTCTACTCTATACCCTGCTGCATACTGTCTTGGGCAGCCCCCTTGTTCTTTAGCTGTGTCCACTAGAGGGTAAGTGGGAGAGAGGAGGAAAAAAAAAAAACAACAGTCTAAGTTTGGGAAATCTGCTGACCAGTCTGAGGATGGAAATTTTTTTGAGGATCAATTCAGGATTCCTTGATTCATATTCATTTTGCCTCTTATTGCCATGGATACATAAGTTTTTATGAATATAGCATTTATAATGGCAAGTTACAAGATGGCAGTATATTACACTGAGTCTATTTTTACAACCTAAAAAATAAATGCCGTCCAGATAACTTAAAGCGGAGTTGTGGAAACATACGAGGCTATCTCAGCAGAAGCACCTTCCAGACATGCAACATCATACTTCTGACCTCCAGTAACTGTTTCAGAATTGGGTTCCATGAATGTGAGAAAACACACTCAGTTCTAGGACCGGTTCTACTGACCAACGCCATGACAAGCTGATCTGTTGCCATGTCCTGAGTCATGTGTCTAAATAACGAAAACATCGGGGCGCCTGGGTGGCTCAGTCGGTTAAGCGTCCTACTTCAGCCAGGTCACAATCTCGCGGTCCGTGAGTTCAAGCCCTGCGTCAGGCTCTGGGCTGATGGCTCAGAGCCTGGAGCCTGTTTCCGATTCTGTGTCTCCCTCTCTCTCTGCCCCTCCCCCGTTCATGCTCTGTCTCTCTCTGTCCCAAAAATAAATAAAAACGTGGAAAAAAAAAATTAAATAAATAAATAAATAAATAAATAAATAAATAACGAAAACAGCAAACGTCATGTAAGTCCAGGAGTGCTAGTTTTGGTGCTCTCCGTGTCGTTAAAGCTAGCAGCAGCCCGCTGTGCACTGTGAACTGGTGAGGTGGGGAAGACGGTATTACACAAAATACTGACCACCTGTTGTAATGTCCGGACGCTCACCATTCTAAGTTCTCGCTAAGAATTCCAGAGGAGAGCAAGACAGGGCAATGGCAATGGAATACCAGGGGTGGTAAAAGATAGGATAAGCCTACGTGATCAGAAGGAATAGATGGAAATTCCAATCAACTGTAAAACCCAGAGTGTATATAAAATCCAAAATTTGACTGCATGTATCCTTTTTTCTGAGGGGCGGGGGTGGGGAGACGGAGAGCATGACAGAATGAGAATCTTAAGCAGGCACCACACTCAACACTACCCGGATGCGGGGCTTGATCCCACGACCCTGGGATCACGGCCTGAGCTAAAATCAAGATGCTTAACCGACTAAGCCACCCAGGAGCCCCCATAATACTTTTCAAATACTCTATAAGCTAGAGTTGCACACAGGGGAAAGAAGAAAAGAAAGACAATAGCATCTTCGCATAATCAGACATGGCTAATTTACATGGGCCAACTGCATTTCTATCTCTGACATCCAAACTCTTTGGCACCCCCCCCCAACCCTCAGACAAACTTACGCACAGACACAGACACAAAAACAATGACACGCCAATTCCAGACTGGGAGCCAGTGGTTGGCACTGGACTTTTAGTCCTTGTACAGTCTGCCTGGTTTTTTGTTGTTGTTGTTGTTGTTGTTGTTTCAACCACTTTTGCAGTTACTGTTCTTCTTTCTCTTTGTAACCATAGACACTCCCACAGAGCAGAGGCTCAATTCCAGGCAAAGTGTGCGTGCGTATTTTTAAATAAAGAAAACAGGTCTTCTAGTTCTGTGTTAGCAAAGTCACCTCTTCTACTGTGGGTGCTAATGCTAAACATGCAATAATACTTTATTGTCATGAGCAGGAATCTGCTTTGCTAATTAAATGCAGCTGTCAGTAATTACTCCTTGTCAGTGTAATCTATTTTAGGGAGCTCTACTTTAAATGATAAAAGATGGGCCTGATATTGAGAGGGTGGGAGAAGCAAGGTGACTGCTGACTTCCCCACATCAGAAACTCACTCTTTTTTTTTTATGACGAATGATTAACTTTATTGTGAAGATACCTGAAGGGGGTTATCCGGTATTTAGCACATGAGTAATAAAGTTTGCAATTAAATAGTTCTTTTCATATCTGAAATCTAAATGTCACCCCTCCGTAATACCAACAAGTACTATGCCTTTCTGAGTTAAAAATACATCATGATGGTAATCAGTAAGAAAAGCATCAATAGTGAAGTCACTATAATCTCTACCATCAAGGGGACTTCAGTACAAATGAGACTTCTAATTCTCATAAATGGATTAGACAGAGGAGGATACTTTGCAAGGTGAAGGTGGGGGGTAGTAACAATTTCCTCTATGCCTTATTTCACTGATACGCAACCAGGCTTTCTCTGGGAAAATGCTGGACTTCGGTTCAGGTCTTCGAAATTTGCAAGTGAAAAAAATGCATGGCTTTTGCTTGTAACACTAATTTATCTTAAGCGCTTCTGAAAGAAGCCTAAAACTCTTTAAAGCTCTGAATCTACCTGACTACAAGCAATGTCGGGGTGAAGGTACTGGCAGCCCAATTCTCTGCACAGGATAGGTGCAGGAAATGCCACAGACGCTGGCATTGAGGCCAGGGTCTGAGGGGAGCAGAGCTGCGGCCCTCGCCTCCCCTGACTTCCCCTGACATTTAAAATGAATGTGGTGGTTGGGGTGCCTGGGTGGCTCAGCCGGTTGGGCATCTGACTTGGGCTCAGGTCATGATCTCACAGTTTGCGGGTTCGAGCCCCGTGTCAGGCTCCGTGCTGACAGCTCGGAGCCCGGAGTCTGCTTCGGATTCTGTGTCTCGCTGGCTCTCTCTCTGCCACTCTGCCGCTCACACACACTCTCTCTCTTTCTCGCTCTCTCTCTGTAAATAAACATTAAAAAGTTAAAAAAATAAATAAATAAAATGAATGTGGCGGCAGTGGGAAGGGGAAGCCGGAGTCTCAACCAGTGAAGCCATGGGGTGGTGGTAGGATCAGTGGGGAAAACAACAGCAGGGAGGACCTGGTGCACAAGTGGCTTTACCCTGCCCCCCTCCCTGCCACCGCCCAGGCTCTAAGACTTATCACACCCCTCACAGCATCCTGACTGCCTCATCCTTCTTCTCCCACCAACACTCCAATAGTCCTTGTGTTCCTGGATAATTAATTACCTTGTTACAGGTCCCAACAAATTCAGCAGCTACTCTTCTGCATACAGCACATTATTTAAATACAATTAATAATTTGGTTGTTCATCTCAGACAGAAAAAAGAAAAAAAAAAAAGCTTTCCCGATGGAAAATAATGGAAAAAAAAAAAAAAAGTAGAACTATCTAAGTGTATTTTTGAACTACGGTAGGCAAAAGACACTAACTTGCATTCTTTTTCCCGGGACTCCTCTGTTGGGTAAGGGGTGCAAGGTCCCGTGGGAATGGTGTAAGTTCTCCCTTTTCCCTGGTATAAATTCTCACCTCCTTTATTGAGAATACATGGGCTATTCCAGATATTTCTAAAAAACCAAAATGTTAAACATTTCAAGTGATTGGCATCTCAATTGAAGAAAGAACACACTGAGTAGCTACTGAGCTCCTTACAGAGTAGGGTTTATTCAAAGGGAGAAACCAGTAAGACAAACACGGACTATAGAACCTCTGAAACGTCCTGGCTTTTTTTAGGTTCCTATGACAATTTCACTGCATTCTTGAATAGCTGTCATATGCCAAACTCAGGCTTTTGAATCACCTGGAACATTCCTGGAATACAGTAGGTGTTCAAGAAATAGCCATCAAGTGCATGAGATTTTGAGCTATTGTCACGGTATTGTTACTTGCTTCCCACTCTAGCCGGCTGAAGCCAGGGAGTGAAATTTGGTGGCAAGGGCAGAGACAGCACAGCCAGAGGTAGGCTTCCCACCTGTGGTCGGGTGCTGATGGGAGTGGGGAGCATAAGGGCCTTGTTTCCTCGCACGAACATCCACAGGCTCCCCAGGGCAACACAAACATCTTTCCTTTCTTTGCGCTCCGCTCCCTCCTACATCAGGCTCCCTTTTACCAACTTGGGGAGGTAAGACCCACTTGACTGTCTTCTGGAACAAGGAAAAGGTCCTCCTCCTCGAGCCTACTTTTAGTATCAAAGGAGTCCTGGCACAAACCCTGTAATATGTGTAGTTGTCAGAAGGTCTGCCCCAGCCCTGTGCTGGGTGAGGGATGAAGGTGTGTGCCCAGCCTTCTAGGGCTGGTCAACCCAGACCGTAGGATCACTGGACACAGGAAGGCAGCACTACAGTAACCACACTTAGGGATTTCAGAATGGTTCTCTCAGCATAACGATTACTAGATATCCTTTTGCTTTCAAAAGTATCCCAGCTTGGCCGGTAAATTCTATGGTCATCTATTTAAAACAAACATAAGTCTTTTGTTCAGTTTTCTGACATTTTATCTTCAAATATATTTTGGACATGTAATGTATGTAGGGAACCACCTGTAGATCAAAAATGGCTGATTATTATTGTGATGGAATTAGGTCACAGAGAGCTTCATGCTTATAAAAGTAAAACTATCCCCTTCATCAAGGCTACAGAATTATTTGGTAATCAAGATGCTACTACTAAAAAAGAAAAAAAAAAAGCAGCAGCAGCTACTAAAGGCAGAGGAAAAATTTCATATATATGTATATAATTATATATATATGATTTAATATTATTATAGTATACATAATAGAATATACATGTATACACCCCTAAAATATATATTCCTCGCTAAGGTACCTTTAAAACAGGATATAGTTAAATTCTCACAACGGTATAAACATTTCCAAATAAATTTATGACTGAAAGCAAACAGGATTAACTTGTTTCTACTTACATATTACTGATGGTTTTGTCTCAGGCTTAAGGCATACAGTGGGAATATAATGTCTATACAACAAGGGAATATTAATGTTTTTAAGTACTTAAGAGGAAGCAGATAAACATAATATTAATACTGTTTTTGTTTTTAATTTTAGAAATAATACAGTAAGGGGCGCCTGGGTGGCGCAGTCGGTTAAGCGTCCGACTTCAGCCAGGTCACGATCTCGCGGTCCGCGAGTTCGAGCCCCGCGTCGGGCTCTGGGCTGATGGCTCGGAGCCTGGAGCCTGTTTCCGATTCTGTGTCTCCCTCTCTCTCTGCCCCTCCCCCGTTCATGCTCTGTCTCTCTCTGTCCCAAAAATAAATAAACGTTCAAAAAAAAAATTAAAAAAAAAAAAAAAAAAAAAAAAAAGAAATAATACAGTAAAAGAAGTCAGCTAAAATAGTTATAGCTTAAATACCATACTACATGCATCAATATTTTTAGAGAATAGTATATTATAGTCTTTATGTTATACTTTTGAAGATAATATTTTTATTTTTGAAGGGAATTTATTATTTTATTTGTATGTTTGGTTACTCACCAGGGAATGGCCATACACATCTAAAAATATTTCCTATTAAATACATCTATCAACAGGCCATTGATATTTTTTCAGAACCAGATAAGATGTTAATGTGATTATCATAGGTTATCAGCTAATCTTTTGCTTTTATGGAGTTTTCCATTTTGGTCATAGTGAAGGAATTTAATTTCATGTTTATTTCAAATCTTAGAAGAAAAATTTTTATCTCACATTAAGTAAATAATGGGTTAAATATAAGTATCTTGATTTACAGGGAAAATCATAAATAAATCATATTATTATTAGATATATTTAATTTTTTTAAACATTTATTTATTTTTGAGACAGAGAGACACAGAGCATGAATGGGGGAGGGTCACAGAGAGAGGGAGACACAGAATCCGAAACAGGCTCCAAGTTCTGAGCTGTCAGCACAGAGCCCGACGCAGGGCTCGAACTCACAGACCGCGAGATCCTGACCTGAGCCGAAGTGGGACGCTTAACCGACTGAAAACACCCAGGCGCCCCTATTATTAGATATATTTGAAAGAATTTGAATAGAATGAAAAGTAAAAAATAAGCTTATGGACTATTATGGAACTTTCTTGTTTTAAGTTTATTTATTTTGAGAGAGTACACGCGTGCGTGCTCACATGAGCAGGGGAGGGACAGAGAGAGAGGGAAAGAAAATCCCAAGCAGGCCCTGCACTGACAGCATGATACCCAAAGCAGGACTGGAAACCATGAACTCACAAACCATGAGATCATGACCTGTGCTGAAACCAAAAGTCAGACATGTAACCAACGGAGCCACTCAGGTGCCCCTATTATGGAACTTTCTGAAGCTTTCTTAGCCTTGTATATAGAATATAAAAATTAAAACTGCCTAGTTCTCTATAGACCTTACCAGAGAAATGGAGAACTTCAATTTACTCTTAAAAAAAAAAAAATCTATCTAGTCTTGCTAGATGGATACCTACTGTGGACACTGAGAACAGTGGAAAAGAAGGGAACCGGACTGGGAGTGGGGAGCAAGATTTCCCTAATCTCAGGCAGAACGGGACTTTTCTTCCTCACCCCATGTCCTCGTTGCATCTTCTCTCCCTCGTGTAACACACGAAGTACCACCTGTTCGTTTACCAGCTAAATTTATTCTTGGGCTTGCAAATTCCTTGAGAGCAAGGAGTGTGTCATCGACCTCCTCAGCACCTAACCCATTGCCCGTCACACACAGTAAGTGCTCAATAAATGTGTACTGAAATAAATTGAGCAAGTCAGTGAGTAAGAAAAAGCTGGAAAAAAAGTAAGGCAGAGGGAATGAGATCATGATTATTTCTCCAATAAAAATGTATTTAGTGCTTCCTATATCCCAGACACTATGGAAGGCACTGCAGATATAGGCACTGGCTGGGGCGGAGGCAGTGTGTGTATATGAATGCTGGCCGGCCACTAACAAATAAACCAATCATTCAAAAATACAATCTATACACAGAGTACATACAATAGAAGAGCAGAAAGCCAGCCCATCCTGGCTTGGGTGGGGGGTGGGTAGGCTGCAAGAAGAAAAGGCATAAGAAAAAAAGAGAAGTGGGGAGAAAGAGGAAGAGAAGTCAGACGAGCAGAGAGCACTCGAGATGGGCAACATGTGCAAAGGCATCGTATGTGAAAGAGCACACTACTCCCTGCCCAGAACCTCCACATTGCAGGGACCTCATTTTGGAGTCAACAGGAGATTAAGTCCTACGCTGGGTCTTTGGAACAGTAAGATCGTGGAATGCCGCACTAGTCTGAACTTCACCCTAGAAGCAAAGATGTTACAGGTTATTAAGCAGGGGAATTACATGATCAGGTTTGCATTTGGAAACAAAACAAAACAAAACAAAACAAAACAAAACAAAACAAAACAAAACTGCAGAAGCACTGACAAGGGTAGATACTTGAAGCTGGTAAGGAGGCTGGCGTGATTCAGGCAAGAAGTTCTGACTGAACTAAAGCAGGTGCATTGAGGCTGACGGAATAGGTAGGAGTTCAGGAGGCTGGGTTGTCATGTCTTGGTGACAGACTGGAGGAGCAGAGGAGAAAATGCAAGAGGATCCCAGGGTACCTGTATTCCGACTACGATCTTTGTAACTAACTATGCTCCTTGGTTTCTCACTTTCCTTGAGTGTCTGGATGGATGATGTTGCCAATAGAGAAGAACAAAATAATAGAAAGTATTCGATAAGACGTAACATTAAGAAAGTAATGGTGCATACAAAATTTCAAGCCCTTGCTCTTGTTGTCGTTAAGTACAAAGTTGGGGATTCCTTCTGCTAGTATTTATAGAATTCAGCAACTCTAACACTAAATGCTGCTATCGTAGCTGCTGAACGCCCAGGTGCCTATTTCAGAGTGGATAGGGTATGAGAATAACATAAACACCTGACTGAAAAAAAAAAAAAAATACAGCTTTGATTGTTGAACTCGTTTGAACTTTACCCTAAAGCTCTACAGAAAATTGGCCAATAATTATAGCTAATATCTGGTGTGCCAGATACCACAGTCCTGGCAATTGGCAATAACGTTCTTCACTTTGAAGAGTCAGGTATCAGGATTAAGTGGGCACCACACATCTAGTCTCAATGGGGGGAAAAACAATATAGCCGAATGTGAATAAAAAATAAAACGGAAACAAGTACTCCCACTAGCTACCAATCCATCTGCTGGCCCATCCTTCCCTCAGGCACGCCCATATATGTCCTGTCTTCTGTCTCCGCCCCTCGCCTGGGTACCCCCAACCCCACCCTGCATCCCTCAGCTCTCCGTCTGCCAGGTTCCGAAGTGCCCAAAGGAAGAAGCCCCCTGTGTGCCCCATCTGACACCATGCGCCAAATACCACGGAAATAAATAAAGGTAACCCAGCACAATCCCTGCCCTTCAGAGTCACTCAGTCAGGTGGACAACAGAATGGTCTTTGGGCCTTTTCTGGCTTCTTAGGAGGAAGGAACTCTGTGCATCCGCAGGAACCCATAGCTCCCTAGTGGGGAGTCTCTCCACTCCTTCGCAGTGCCCCTTTCCAGTGCCCTAGATCCTATACTATTTCATTCAGCGCAGAAAAAGCGAGGCGATTAGGAAGTTCGGCCCACAGGCAGCTGGCTCACTAGATGAAATTCCACTACACCGAGTGGCAGTTCCGTACCCCTGCACACGGAGCACGGGTGCAACTATTTAGCAGGATCTTGGCAGATCTATTTAAATCTGTTTAAAAATAGATACCACAGTCTACTAAAAATTACTATGGTCTCATTCTTTAGCTTCAGCGGCTGTTGCACATACACTGGAAAATAGTGTGATATGACGAAGCCAAGAAATCAAACTTTATTAAAAATAAATCCCTCTCTTGTTGCAGGAAGGACACAGGGAAATAGGGAGGCCTGAGTTTCAAGGCCCGGAAATCCAGGGATGGCGCTCTGGGGCTAAAGGCTACTGAGAAGTCTGTTGGTGTGGGCATGTGTGGGCTCTAAGCTAGATGGCATGGGTTTAGATCATGGCTCCACCCTTCTAGCAACAGGGCTTCTCTGGGCCTCAGTTTCTTCACCTGTGAAATGGAAATGCTAATGACATGTCCCACTGAATGTTTTGCGGGAATGCAATGTGCGATGACCTGTACAATGCTTGGCACATAGTAAACAATAATTAAATGTTATCTATTATCATTTATTATTTTTCCAGAGATAAAGAGGTAAATAGGTATATTCATTAGGATGAAATAAACATGAAGGAACATTAGTTCCTAAGCTTTACAAATCTGTAAAGTGAAGATAACCAGATATCTACCAGAATTAAATAAGTTACAAAAAAAAAAAAAAACTAAGAATAAAGTTAAATTTAACCTTTTAAATTCTGTTACTCAAGTTTAATGACCAGAGTTAGAAAACAGCCTTTTACTTTACACTATGAACTCTATATGGTATAAAAATATTTTAAAAATAAATATATATATGGGGCACCTGGGTGGCTCAGTCGGTTGAGCGTCCGACTTCAGCTCAGGTCATGATCTCACACTTTGTGGGTTCAAGCCCCGCGTCGGGCTCTGTGCTGACCGCTTGCTCAGAGCTTGGAGCCTGCTTCAGATTCTGTCTCCTTCTCTCTCTGCCCCTCCCCCGCTCACGCTTTGTCTCACTGTTTCTCAAAAATACATAAATGTAAAAAAAATTTTTTTAAATAAATATACATAAAAGAGAAATTTCTATGTATCCTAATACTTCAACTCATATTGGATATAAAGATAAACAGAAATATTTCAATGCTTTTCAATGCCTTTTGTTCTTCCCCATTACCTATATCTATAGAAGAGGATTTATCTTACAAAGAATTTGTGTGAACATGTACAGCCGGGGCCTGCAAGAACACACAGTGAAGTAGCTATTCCAAAAGCCTCCTCTTAATTTCTATGCTTGACACAGGCCTTTAAATCCAGTCTGAAACACAGATTTCTTCTCTTTCTACCTTTCCCTCAACAGTACAAGGATCCATAGAACCTATGCTTTTACAATGGAGAACAACCAACTCATATATACATATATACACATACATATAAATAGATAAAGAAGGAAAAATGTGCCCATTGTGTTTAACCATTTGTGAGGATGTTATGCTGATGTTCAAGGTGATGATGATTACAGCAATATCAATTACCACTTCCTAAATCTTAACCATGTGTGACACTCTCTGCTAGTCATTTTACATGTATTCTTGTATGGAAATCTAGAACTGGTATTCCCATAACCATATAAAAGATAATATTACTAAGAAATAGAAAGGCTAAGTAATTTGCCCAAGATCCCATAGCTAATAAACCGCGAAGCAGGGCTTCTAATTCAGCCAGCCCTCTCTGATTCCAGTACTTACACTATAATAAATACCTTACTTATGCTGAGACACATTCAGAAACACGGTGATTTTTTTCATTGACTTGAGTTAGCTATGACAAAGAGATTACAGTGACACTGTAATAGGTTCATAAATAGTTTCCCAAACTATACATTTAATAAGATTATTAATATTTACGATAGAACGGTTAGGCTACTTCATTAGTAGTGTAAAGATGCTGTTACTTAGTGTTCATTATGTTTTATATGCTTTTTAAAAGTTTATTTACTTTTTACAGAGAGAGAGAGACTGACAGAATGCGAGTGGGGGGCGGGGCAGAGAGAGAGGGAGACCCAGAATCTGAAGCAGGCTCCAGGCTCTTGCGCTGTCAGCACAGAGCCCGATGCGGGGCTCGAATCCATGAACCCCAAGACCGTGACCTGAGCCGAAGTCGGACACTTAACCGACTGAGCCCCCCAAGTGCCCTATATGCTTTTTTAAAATAAAAGGAACAGTTACAGATGGTTTTCCTTTCGTCAACTTCTTAAACATTTTAATCAGTTTATTACTTTACCCTCCTTGTGCCATCCTCCTCCTGTCTCAGGCCATTCAGTCTCATAAAGATTATTATTCCACAGGGTTCCATAGACCGTAATGTCCTGAGATCATGACCAAGGAAACAGTCCATTCAATATTAAATCACAATCTTGCAACTATGCCCTATAAAGACTTTAACATTTTTTTTTTTTTTTTTAAATTCTGGTCTAGCAACTTGTAGAATACCCTGTATCACTTCATGCAGTAAACATTAATTGGATGCCTACTGTATGCCCCGTGCATCAGAACATATTGAGTCTCATTTCACATCTTCATAAGACAAAACAGAACATCTGGGATTCCTTTGGCAAGTACTGCATAGTAACACATAATACTGACCTCTGCACAAGACGTTCACATTATAAGGATATTATGGGAAGCATAAAACATTCAGAACCAGATCCTCCGAGCTATTAAAACTACTTAAATACGGCATCAGTTCTTAAGTTACCTAATTTAAAAGTAGCTGAACCTAAGAAAATGATTGAGTCCATTAAATATTACATTAAGTGATAGCACTGCTCTCCCACTGCTGTAGTTCAGGTTGTGTCCGTGCTTCATGACAACTTCCTTCTTTATGAATTCCTGAAGAATGCACTCCAAGTTGAAAATTGTCATACATCTCAGTTGCTAGAATCTATCTGTTTGTCAACTTCACCTGCGCCCCACTTGGCCCCTTATTCAAGTAAGCTTTAAAAGGGTATCTGTTCAAGAGCAGTGGCGGGATGGTAAACAGCCTGGGCTCAAATGCCAGCTCTGCCCTTAGCAGCTGTGGGGCCTGAGTCTTGTATTTAGGCCCACTTAGCCTCATTTTTTCCTCTTCCCCTAAATAGGGATAATAATAATACCTACTTTACCCACTTATTTTCCCTCTGAAACGGGGGGGTTGGGGGGGTGGGGAGAGGAGGGTGGCTACCAGAATTAAGTGAGTTAATAATAGGAGAGCTCTTTGGACAGTGTCAGGAACATCTTAAAGGTTATGATAAAACCTTCTTAAACAAATTGTTCCAAAAAGTTGAATACGCTCCAATTTTTAACATCAAAGTATTTGAGTATTTATAAATACCATTCTTAAGATCATGCTGACTTCACAAAACATATCTGCCACAAAGGAGAGTCTCTTCCTATTATTCAAAGTTATTGGACAAATCATAGATATATGCAGAAACATAAATATATAAAGATATACTCCATATGTACACTTATGAGTATATATGCATATATGTATACAGAAGCATAGGTACACATATGAAACTTAACCGCCTCCCGTGCACAATCTAGGTGAAGTGGGCTAAAGGCAAAGCAAGTCTTCAACCATTAAACTGACATTAAAAAAAAAAACTAACACAGTTTTCCTTCATAAAACTTTTCAAGAAAATGGAAAATAATCCATTGTACCAAATGTTAATTAAGACATGATAATGGAACTTGCATAGAAGATCTATAGGGGTTCATTTATCCTGCCTATACATTATGTGGATCTCCAGATATAATCTTTTGCTTCTACTTTTGTTAATGTTAGCTGCTCTGAAATGTTTTTGACTTAGATCAGTGGCTTTTAAATGCAGTTATAAATATCTTGCTTTAATTGTTTTTCTGCTGTAAAGGTTAGGATAACATCACGAGTCTCAGAAATAAATACTGATTCTAGAGTGAGCAAAATATATCAACAATTAAATGAGATCCTGGCGGGGGGTTGGGGGAGTTACTCTTTTGCTGGTTCTAATGAATTCATATTAACTTTGCAGAAAAATTAAAATGTAGGGTTTTTCTAAATAGTAGCAATTTAGGTCGTAACAAAGTTTAACTAGCTACTTTGGTTTTCAAGTCCCCCTCCCTACCAAAACAGGACAAACCTTGAATGAAGATAAATCTGTCGTTTGATTGAATAAATAGTCTCTGAACTTGACCTGTTCTCTTCTTTCAAGCTATTTATCTTTTCTGAAAACAAACTATAATTCTATTACCAAATAAGAGCTCCTCACTTAATTGTACCAACTACAGAATATGAAAATACTTGAATAAAGTATTACAAAGAAATCCAAAAAAAATGTCAGGCATATAAGGGCCAATAAAATATACGACTATTCACATATATAATTTCAGTGGCACAAATCTAGTGTTACTTCTAACACTCTATTCCCAGGGTTGTTAGCATCATTTTTAGCAAGCATTCTCTCCTCTGCCAGCTCCCTTTACTAGGAAGTTATCTTGAGAGTTATTTCATTCAGGAATGAACGTCCCTAAAATAAAAGACCATCCTGCCAGACATGTCAAGAGAGCCAAAGAAAATTCTCCTCGACTGAAATTTCCATAAGAGGTTTCCCTTTTTCTAAACACTCTTAAATAACCTTTTATTATTATTATTATTATTATTAACCTCTTTGACATGTTACTGCATTTTTGAGAGCTGTTACTGTTTCTGAGATTACACAAACAAAGAGGAGAAAAGGAGCAAATTGTTTGCTGTGTTGTAGGAATTTGAGTTCACTTTTTCAATGCAACAGGAACATTTGCATGTCCTCATAAATGAACACTAATGACATGCAGATCTGGCTGCTCCATAGAAATCACACACAGAAAGCTAGAGCAGTGCACAGGGAGTTACATTTCTCCAAAGTATTCACGCAAAGAGCAAGAAGATTAAAGTCAGCATCAATTCTCTGAAGTTGAGTCATATCTAAATGATGTGGTGGGTTAAGAATGAGGGTGGGATTTATGGTGAAAGCAAAGTTGGCTAGTTAACATCTTGTATGATTTTTGAGTCAACAACTCTTTGTTGACCACCTACTTTGGGCAAGATGCCGCTTCCCTAAGTAAGCCACTGCTCTGCAGTTCCTTTACAGGGTGTAGGAGTAAGCATCCTGCTTCTACCGAAAATCCTTCCTTTTTATTTAAAATAACATCCAGCCCAGCTTTGCCTCTGTGTGTGTGCTCCTGTGCTCAATAAATACTTCTTGAATGAGTGGAAATTCAGTGAGTAAGAAGGTTATTCATTCAAAAACATCTGTGTCTGCCTGCAAAATGGTAAGGACAATGATGGAAGCATAATCAAAACACTGTAATGAACACCTTCTCAGAAAGGTCCAAAAGGAAGCAACTTCCAGTATTAAAATCTAAGCAGGAGGTCCAGCTTAACCTAGAAATCATGATCCTAGTACTTCTGTGAAACCCCATTAAATGCTATGCTCATAATTTCCCACGTAACCTGATTTAGGCATCTATTTGAAAATATTATTTTACATCATTAAATATGTTTCTATGCATTTTAGTAACTGAAAAAAGAATACTTTAAAAATACTCTGGAGTAATCTGGAGGGGGGAGAGCAGTTTTCCATTTCACTGTTCAGACTCTGAGAGGCAGTTAAATTTAAACAACAGTTTCCGTCCATCCCTAGGTTGTGTGCAATATCTTCCTGCCTCTAGTTCACTGGTGACCGACTTCACATTCCTAAGAATCCCTCCTCATGCTCCTCCAGTCACTTGAAGCCAGGACCATTTGTAAACAAACAAAGGGAGTAAGGTTTGGAGTACTGTTTTCATTTCTCCCGTTAAGAGCTTCCCTGGGAGAAACCACTAAGGTAACTTTTAAAAATCTGCTACAACATCATTGAGATCAATAAAACATATTTTTAAAAACAGCTTTGATATCCAAATTTGTAATCTCTTTTCTTACCTTCATTTCAACTTTTCCTTGGACTGGACACTGAATAAATTTGAAATAAATTGTCACGTGGAAACATGGGTTTAAAGCTTTGAAATACGTCAAAACTACTGAGCAAAAGCTTTCAGAAGAACCACCTCATAGTACTTGGAGCAAATCTGTTTAGAAAAGGGCACCTTTACAGAAAGGACGCTCACCCACTCTCGCTCACGCCCAACCTGACCCTGTATGCTATTTATCAGACTAAGTTTACATAAATCAGAGAAGAGTTACAGTGCAATTAAATGTAGCCACGAAGTAATATGATATAAAGCACTTTGCAAATATTAAACCTCCCCTTAAGGGATCAATGTTTTCCATGAAGAAGGTGGTATTGGGAGGAGGGAGGGAAAGAAGGAAGGGATGGAGAGGGAGAGACCGACCCACCGGGTGAGGACTGGGGAAACCACGGATCTGAGCAGCAGCCCCTTTGGGCGGGCACCCTGAAGCACGCCAAGAGAGAAGCTGGAGAACGGAGCCCAACAGGGTGAAGTGACTCCGGAGCTGAAGCGGAGGACTGCTCGCTGTGCACCCGGAACCGCCGGGTAGAGGCGTCCACAACAGTCTGCGCGCTCCTCGGGGCGCTCATTCCCCGAGTCCCCAAACCAAGGCGACCACCCAAGTCCCAGGAGCAGGGGTCTCTGCGCTCCAGTCAGAAGGCACAGCGACCTCGCGCACCCCTGAATAATGCGACCGCCCCCTCGATTGCATCCAGCTCGCGCGCGCGCGTGTGTTGGGGACTCGTGAGTGGGATGGGTGGCTGGGTCTGGGGCTGCGAAAGATGGGGGCCGGCTGGGGCGGAGATCGCACCCGACCCAAGTTAACTGAGCCTCTGCCTGCCCCCCGCTCCGGCCTTGCAGCCCCCCAGTCTCCCGAAGCCGTCTCGCGCTCCAAGCGACAGCCCCACAGCCACCCGGGGAAGTGGCTGGGCGCGAGGCCCCAAACTCTGCAGAGCGCAGTTTACCCGTGTTTCCTCCCTGGCTCCCTCAAAGAGAGCCCAGCGCGGGCTGAGACTGACCGACTGACACCTACGACCCTCTTAAATTTACCCCGGGAATCGCCCCGCCGGTTCCCGTCTCGCTCTAGTTTAGCCCCGAGCCCCAGGGAACGTCTCAAAAGTCTACCCCCGGCAGCACCCAGGAGAACCGCGCCCCCAAAGTGGTTTCGGCTGGCACCGCACGGACGTCGCCCTTGGGCGACTCCCCTCCCGAGTCAATTCCTCCCGAATCTACGAGCTTTCAGCCCGCTGCGCCCGAGCCCCTCCCCGGCGCGAGGCGGGCAGCTCGCCCTGCTCACCTTCGTCCCGGGCGCGGCGGCGGGGGCGGGGGCGGGAGCCCAGGGCGCGGGCGCCGGCCACGGGTCGCGCCGGGCCACCAGTCGCTCCCTCAGTCTCCGCGGCAGTTGGTCCAGTAGTTTCGGAAGCCCGGGCTCCGGCTCCGCGGAGAGCGAGTCGGCGTGAATGGGAGCTAGCGACCGCGCTGTGCGTGCGCGCGTGAGAGTAAGAGGCGGGCGGGCCCCACACGCGGGCAGCGGCGGCGGCTGCTGGGTCCCGGGCGGGAGCCGGAAGGGGGAGGAAGCGGGCGAGAAGTAGTGGAGTTTAGGGCGCGTTTCCTGCACTTCGCCGGGAGGCTGGGGCCAGGTGCGGCAGGGCGCGCTCCCGCGGCGCAGGCACGGCACGGGCAGCCGCCGGAGCCCGAGTCCACGCAGTGCCCGGGCCCGCAGCCGCTCTGCGGGAGGAGGTGCGCATCCTCCTCGCCCCACGCGGGCACTGGCGCGGCCCCGGACTCTGAGCGCCAAGGGGAGAGCCTCCGGTGTCCTCGGTGACAGCTCCTTGGGCAGCCTGCTCCCTCCCGATCCGCCCAAAAGAGCAACAGTCAGGGCGGCTGGGATCTTCCCTTCCTGGGTCTCGGAGCCGCGGTGCCAAGCGGTGCCGGCGCCCCGCTCCCCGCGGCTGGCGCTGTCACGGCCGCCGCCCGGCCCCCGGCGCGCCCGAGCCGGCAGCTGCCTCCCGGAGACGTGCCCAGCTGTGTGCGCGTGTGTGTGTCTAAGCGAATCTCTTCCCCTCCATCACTCGGCGCGCGGGAGGGACCGGGTCCCCGGCGACCAGCTGCAGAGTGGCTGCCAGTCCACACCCTCCCGCTCTCTCCCCACCCACCCCGCCCCTACTCCTCGCCCTCCGCCTCCTCCCCGCTGCTCCTCCTCCAGCAGGCGCTCCCGAGCTCCCAAAGGCGGTGAGAAACCGCAGCGAAAGGGGCGGAGAAGGGTGGGGAAGGAAGCGCAGGTGTCTTCAGTCGAAAGAGGGGCGCTCACACCGGGGCGGCTTGCTGAAGGGGGAGGGCAGGGCTCAGGCGGGGAAGGGGGAGGAGGGGATTTACCCCGAGGCCGAGGTCCTGCGGCCGAGCCGCCGCCCATCCCACCCGGGCGCGGGAGCTGCGGGCCGGCGAGGCGATGGGGAGGGGGGCGCGCAGGGCTCCCCCACCGACTGAGGCCGAAGCTTGGGGAACCCGCAGAAGTCACCAGGGTGGCAGAACCTAGGAACTTAGAAGTCGGAAGGACCCAATGTCTGAGGAGCTGAGATCGGTGTCCCTAGGGTGAGGGCCCTAGACGCGGAGCTTGGGGCATACAGGTGTCCAGGGAGCTGGCCTGTGGCTCTAGGTTGCCTATCAGGAGAGCTGGAGGCTGGGAGAGGGGTCGGGCGGCGGCGGCGGCCGTTCTCAGACTGCTGTATGCATCCGGAGTCGCAGGGGGCGATCACCGCCAAGCTGGGAAGCAGAGATCGTCGCTCAGCCTTTTTTTTTTTTCCGAGTCCAAATCCCAAAGCCCGAGAGGCACACTCGCCTTCCCCACGCGGTCTGTCCTGTCCCTCTTCCCTTTGCTCCCGGCAACACAGAGGGCCACGGAACTCGAGGTGCTGTTTACTGTGCCCTTTGCTAGATCGAAGGGATCCCACCAGATCCAGGCTGGTGTGGTGCTGCTTCTCTCTCAACTGTAGTCCCCTCCCTTAGTATCTATGGCCACCCAACCAAAATTTCCTGAAAAACTAATACCTTTCTTATTGACAAAGTTTTTTTTTTTCCTCTCTCTCTCTCTCTGGAGTTTCCTTTAAGCAAACAAACAAACAAATAAATACACCTCCCCCCCCCCCCCTTTGGCTGCTGAGGCATTAGGTCTCTCGCTAATTCCATAGTACAAATGCAACACACACTAAAGTCTTAGTCGAGAATCACGCATTATTGCTTCTGACGGCTTGTCTGTTTTCAAATGACAGTCACAGAATGCAAAGTTGAGTCAACCTGGGGGTCAGTGGAGAGGATTGTCCGTTTAATTACAGGTCTGTTAGAATGATCACTGGCAACAACACCAGAAAGAACAGGGGTGCTTTCTCCGGTATCCCTTTCTTTTTATATGGTAATTTCACACTGTTAATTCAGGCCATCTGAAAATGAAAGGTCGGATGCAATTGACAAGGCACAATATTTCTAGATTCTCCTTCAACAGCCAGCCCACCCCCCTTTCCTAGCCTTCCTCTTTTACCGTCACTTTGAAAGCTCAGGAGCTCGGATCTCAAACTGCACTTTATTTAAATTTCAGGAGACTGCCTGAAGGACAAAGCTGCTGAGTTCTAGAAAGAGATAACTTAAATGCAAGTAAACTTATTTACCAACTACTCACACAGAATCAGAAGCTCAGCAGCAACAACAGAATGTATATTGTTTAATATATTGAGCAGGAGGAAAAATGGCTGTTTGCCAGATATGTGATCCATTAACCTCTTTAGCTCATTGTTGGCAACAATAGCATACAATCACATTCTTATGTTTGAAAGACAAGGGATTGTTTTTTTCCCCCATCTCAAAATCACAATGCCACATTATAGTCTAAAAGAAACCTCAAACAATAAAAGTAATAAGAAAGGAAGGAACACAATTGGCTTTTTTTTTTTTTTTTTTTCTGAACAAACGTTGCTGTTCTGTTTTTCTTGAGGGGGAAAAATGCTGATAGGCAATAAACTCCACAAAGGCATGACAATAGATTTTGAAGAATGCCTCCCTCCCTCTATCAGTCCTTTCAATTAGTAAACTTTATTTAAAATGTTTGTATTATCTTTTTATTGGTATTCATTCTTTCTTTTGTGCTGGGAAGATTACTGAGAAGGATGATGGATTTGAGACAAATCTGGATTCTCATAATTCTGTCTTGCTTCAGGTTTATGTCTGGCAGAAGAGGAACATTCAGCAGCCTGTGCTTCTCAGCAGTCCTAACTTCTCCTCGGAGGATCCTTGGCTGGGTAGCTGATGGACTGCAAGATTGTCCAGTGGTTTTGCCTCTCTTGTGCAAGATCACAACTGGGGCTGGCAGCAGCTACAGACCCAGAAACTGAGAAGCAAAGCTCTAGAAAGGGTTTCTACCTTGCCTATGGTTGGAGTGTTAGATCGGGGTATTTGCACTGTTTTGTGCGCTGGTCTTCACTTCCCACAGACATTCTGGCCTTCCTGCTGTCTAGATAAAGTGCAGAGATGAGTGGTTGGGGTCTGTCATATTTAGTAGTAACATTTTGGTACCGTGCTAAATTAAAACTAAGCACTGGACAAAGTGGCATCCAAAAGATCTTTTTAAAATGCGGTTTTGAAAACAGTCCTAGAGTCTGGTTTGGTTTAGTTGCCAAAGCCAAATAAAGTGCACAGTAATGAAAACATTTGGTTAATTCGAGTGATCATTTGGTAAAGAACTTTTTTTCTGAGCATCATCACCCTCTCTTGTCTCATAAAGACGCAACTGTTAAATATTGTGCAGCTTATAGTTTTAATGGAGGCAGAGCCCCTCAGTTAAAGCATGAAAGTGTTTGTCATTATTAGGCAAGAGGGGATAGCTGACTTATTTTCCAATATCCATTTGGTTTTCTTTTTAACTAGCGAATCACTGACATCTAGATTCACTTGGATTAGCAAATATTCATTCAAAGGACCCCTCTAGGTGCCAACAACCAGAAACTGAAAGATGAATAAAATCTCCCCCTCAGGGGGCAAACTCAGTAATCACTAGAGTTATCAGCTATACATCTGGTGGACCTGGGGTCCTTCCCTTGTATGGAAATAAGCCCACGCACCCACATCTCCATACGCTATCACTGTATTTGAGCATCTCTTCCGTGAAAGTTGTGGTTTTCGTGTTATGCTATGGTATGTTTAAGTGGTTGGAAGGCTGAAATGATAAGGCCACGTGTGATTGTTGAAGAGGTGGGCCACAGGACAGGTGCATAAGCTATGAAGATGGTAAAGAGGATTCAACCTCTCTCAAGGTTTAGACCTGTGCCGGCCAATAGAAGTATGATGCCAGGCAGGAATGTGGGCCATAGATGCAATTTTAAATATGCTATAGTTAAAAAAGTAAAAGAAACAGGTGACATTAATTTCAATAATGTGTTTTATTTAAGTTTACATATATTTTAGATATTTCAACATATGAGAAATATAAAAAGTATTAATGAATTTTTTTTTTTTTAATTATGATAGGCAGAGTAGCTCCCATATCCTAATCCCTGGAACCTGTGAATATGTTACATTACCATGGCAAATGGGACTTTGCAGAGGTAATTAAGCTTATAGACCTTAAAATAGGGAGATTATCCAGGATTGTCTGGATGGACCCAAACTAATCAGATGAGTTTTTAAAAAGCAGACAAGAGGTGAAAAAAGAAGTCAGAGAAATTTAAAACATGAGAAGGATTCAACATGCTGTGGCTGGTTTAAGGGTGGAAGAACCAATATGACAAGGAATGCAGGTGGCCTTCAGGATCTGAAAGAGGCTTCCTTCTGATAGCCAGGAAAGAAATGAGACCTGCCCTACAACAATAAGGAACTGAATGTGGCCAACCACATGAATGATTCCGGAAGCAGATTCATCTCCAGAGCTCCAGAGAAGAATATAGCCCAACCGATATTTTGATTTTGGCCTTCTGAAACTCTAGACAGAGGGATCAGCTGAGCCATGCCGCACAACTTCGGGACCACGGAAATGTGACATAATAAGTAGGTGTTTTATAAGCCACTTCGTTTATGGTGATTTTTTACAGCAGCAGTGGAAAACTCATACACATACTAAATCTCAAAATCTGGGATGTATTTTACACTTACAGTCCATCTCAATATGGATTGGCCATATTTCAACTATTCAGTGTGGTGAATGGCTGCCATATTGGACAGTGTTAAGTCTAGACCAAGAGAAATCAAGATATCTAAGAAGTGCTAGGTTTGTAATCTAGATATAGCATCACTGTGTGGAGAAAGAAAAGGAGCAAGGAAGGGAGGAACTTAGCAAGATCTCTCTTGAGTCCCCATCCTTGGCCCATGGGAACGAGGTGTTCTTGGTGTAGAGAAAGCAGGCTACATTTTACAAGTCAGATTGTCCAAATTCATTGTACTTGGATAAATTTGCTTTATTAGTAGAGACTGTTAATAAAGTCTTTTTTGAATATTTCATCTCTGTCTCAGTTAAGTTTTGGAGCAATGAAGAGGAGTTGTTGCTTCCATTTGAATTCATGCTTAAGGCAGAGCATCAGTCATTTAATTCTAGTAATAGGGGTGGGGAAGGGCAGGTAAGAGTAACTGTAAAAGATCTCCAGGAGAAGAGTTATGTGGATTGATTTAGCATGCCTAGGAAGGTTGTTCCTCCCTACCAAGAAATTGCTTTTCAATATGAAACTTCTGAGGATCTACATTTTGTTTTCATTAAGAAGGGCAGCATGTTTTCCAATTCTAATTGCATTCCATGTTTAATTTTCTAAAAGCAGATTTTACCATCTTCACTGACAGGTAAGCATGTAAAAAGTAGAGCAGAAACTCTAGTATAAAATCTAGAGCAGAAACTAATCATATTTCTGGGACAAATGAAGCAGTGCAAAAGGGATGTTATATCAGCTATTAGCAGGTATTACCCTAGAACCGGTTCAGATTAGAAGAGTTAAATAGGAATTCCTATTGTAGAACTTCTTAGAGATTTTAGTATGCTAACGTGCGTTGTGAGGCTCTAATTATGCTGCACTTGCAAATATTATTTGACTATGGCACTTTCTTGAAGAACTAGTGATATATTGGAGACATTTTGGGAAACCACGGGCTAGAATATTCTGGAACCAGAAGAAGATAGAAAGATACTTAGACAAATAACCAGTGGGAGAAGCAATAGTCCCAGAATCCAGCCAATTCAGACTTCTATTACTCTACTGTAATAGGAGATGGGTTTAATAGTTTGAGGACTAATAATATTGAATTCCACTTTATCCCTGTGTCCCCCAAATGCATAGTGCTTGATACATGGAGTCACAACACAACAGAGTGAACAGTGACAAAAGTCCTTTATCAATACAAAGTCACTAGCAATCTCTACAAGGACAGTTTCAAAACAATCGTGAGGTGGGCTAAAGAAACACCCACCTGCCAAGGATTTCTCCAATGATTCCTCAAAACTCTCTAGCAGATACTGAATTGTCTACCCCATCATCTGTTTTTCTCCTTTTTTTCTTGGTAATGCAACAAGGGTGACCATATAATTTATCATCCAAACTAGGACACTCAAGAGAGAAAAAGGGGGAGCTATTAATAATTATGCCAGGACAACACACACAAAATAGACTTCCTGGCTAACTAGAACACATGGTCATCCTGAAAATAACTCCTGATTTTTAGCTGTATACTTATTGTTAGGAATAAAGACTCTGTTGTCCAGCCTCCTTCGTATTTGTGGGTGACCTCACGACTAAAATGGTACCAGATTACAGTGACTAGTTTTCCCCCAAAGTTTAACAAGGGTGTCCATATCTTGACCAATGTGGGTTTTCACTTATCAGGGTACATGACAGAAAATGGTTTTAGAACACTACACATAGAAGGTGTCTTTGCTGGGTTCCTTTCTCTTCCTGCTGGCTGGAATGTGGTTATTGTGGCAAGAGCTTTAGCAGCCATCTTGGACCATGAGGCAGCATGCCTCTCATATTCTATCATAAGGATGAAAGGAAGCCAAGTCTCTGATGAATATGGAGTGACCCTCTCAGCCCTGTCTACCTCTGGTCTATTGTGTAAGGAATCAATACACATTTGTCTTGAGTAATCCCATGTTATTTTGGAGTTTTCTGTTACTTGCGGTTCAATCTAATCCCAGGAGTTAAAACCTTATACAAATGCTGCCTAAAAACAATGTAATGTGAGCCACAAATGTAAGCCATATACATAACTCAAGTTTTTCCAGCCATTCTAAAAGGTAAAAAGAAACAGGTGAAAGTAATGTTAATGATATATTTTATTTAAATTGATGTTTCCAAAATATTATCTTTTCAATATGCAAGCCAATGCAAAAAATATTAATGCGATAGTTTACATGCTTTTGTTTCCTGCCAAATCCTCAAAATCCCATGTGTATTTTACACTTTCAGCATATCTCAATTTAGATTAACCACATTTTAAGTGCTCAATAGCCACATGTGGCTAGTGGCTACCATATTGGACAAGACAATTTTATACCATAAATAACCTCTCACCAATATATTTTCTATCTCTCCCTCTCTTCTTGCTTCTCTTCAATAGGTAGATATGGGTAAATAAAACTTTGTATCTTACATAACAACCACCACAACAAAATCACAACAGTAGAAACTGTCTCATTCTTACGTCCCAGAAGCTATTTATTTCTCTATTGTTTTTCTTTCCTTCACAGTTCTATTTAATTAAACTTGGCAATATCAGGTAACTCTGGTCTTGGAATAATGACACGAGAATGTCCATCAGGATACCACTTGATGCATTGCATCTCTGAGTGATGCTAAACCATCAGCAATCTTATTTTTAGGATGATTCTTTAGCAAATTGAGCTATCAGGAGTTGTTAATATTAGGACCAAAACCCACTGTGTTCTGCCACAAGGAATTTAGCAAATGATTTAAGAGGATCACTTTTAGTAGAATCAAGGTTATTCCTCTAATGGAGGACAATCTCCCTTCCTTTGAGACATATGTTAAAGAGAGGGAGAGAAAGGGAGTTGTTAGAGAAGGCCCCTTGGGAGTTGAGCCTACACTGGCCACCCCTTGGGTGGGGTTATGAATGCGTACATTGACTATCATGTGTGGAACAATGGAAAAGTGTCTTCAGCAGGTAGGCTTTATCAAGTGCAGCATGATCTCACTTATCCAGAGTCCAGCGTTCCAGCATCAGGAATGGTGTCAGATACAAACGGAAGAAAACAGAACTTGTATCTAACAAAAGAAGTAACTGTGAGTTTTGTGCATTCTGAACATGGTTAAGAAGAGCCAAAGGCATGAAGGTTACAGCAGATGAGCTGTGATCGATTAATTCTCCAGCAGGAGGGAAGAAATCTTGTGGCTTGATGATGATGTATATAAAAGGTCAGTCTTTTCATGTAGAAACCAAGAAGCTCAGATGACATGACAGGGATCCAACTAGATAAGAAATAAGAAAGGCAGAGGGAAAGGGAAAGCAAGCAAAGGGGATTGTACGTGGAAGCTCTTGTGGACTGTGGGGAAGAATGATGCAGGGGTGAAGTTCAGAGTTAATATCGGTGGTCCAATGGGTGTCAGGGTGCCACGTATAATTAAATCCTCACATACTTAATATTCCTGGAAAAACATCTCTTTTGCTAATTGTAATCTTTTAGTTCTTGGTGACTGTACTTACCTGTGGTTGTCTTAATCTACACCAGAGGTTTGCACTTTTTCAGCTTTATGTGCTTTCCATGACTTAGGTAAAGCGGGTGGGTGCTATGGGTGGTGGTGCCTCGCTGAAGACCTAAACCACGGAGCACGGGCCAAGAAAAATAAAATAAGGGGCGAGAGAAAGAAAAAAGACCGTCGTAAACATTTTAGTTATACAGAAGTCATTTATCCAACTTCCTTAACTGTATATGCTCCAGTTAAGAACGAAGGAGTCAGCCAAAGCACATCAGAAAATGTAAATGGATGATGCCAAGACCACACAGTAACCTTCATGCAATTTACTCGTTGAAAAGTCCCCAGGCCCCAGAAGCATGGCACCACTTTCCCTTCCCTTAACTATGCCAGACATCGTTACTCCCTGTGGGTCCTCATTCCTGCAGAGCCTGGATGTTGCTTCAACCCGGCACTCCAGGCAACTGCTACTGTTCTGTTGGGGTCGGACATGCAGCTTTAATCCCGTTTGTCATCCTGTCCTTATGTTGTTACGAGAATGTTTTATTCTTATTTCCAAATAAGTCTAACAAGTATGGGTAGTGTTTTCTAGGCTGATCGCAGACCGGAACAGCGAAATACCGACCGGGAGAGCGTATGTAATAAATGATAGCCAAAGAGGACACAAGTGACTTTGAGGGAGGGGAGGAAAACTTGTAAAAGCCTATGAACTTCAGCTCAAACCAAAAAGCAGGTGGGCCTATTCAGCGTCAGAGCATGCGTACGTGGTGTGGCAGGAAGAGGATGGACTTCGGCATAAAACAGGTTCAGATTCAAGTTACCGGACTGCTGCTGGTAGCTGTGTGATCTTGGGCAGGTTTTTGAGTTCTCTGAGCCCCACTCTTCTCATTTCTAGAATGGAGATGTGAATACTCTACTCTTTATCCAGTTGTTGTGAAGATTAAACATATGTGATGTAACACGTTTGTGAGAAGTACCCCTTTCCTTCCTCTCCTCCTGGAGATGAACAGGCTCATTGGTTACCAATGAATTTTATAAATTCAGATAGTGTTTGTGAAACTCATACTACGTGATGGATTGAATAATCCATACTGCTAGGAACTGTGACATACTGTCACATGAAAATCAGTCCACGCCATCGAGGGACTAAGAGATCTTTGGGGAGAAGGACTGTAAAACATAAGTTAGATGGTGGGTAAAGGGACACGAGGAGATACAGGTACAAGTAATTGAGACAGTACTAGAAGCAGCATGGGGTGGGTGACAGTTTATTGGGGGTAGGGATCATATATTTATAGTGATAATAGTCCTGAATCATCAAGGAAATAGAAATTATACTTAACGAAGGATGTTTAAAGAGGCAGGATATGAATAATCCTGTTCTAAAAACGTTCCATTTAAAATGATTAAAGCTAACAAAATAAATGTCCATGGTCTAGTTTGGTGGAAACTTCATTAATTTCTAGTGGAACACATTATTTATTGGTGTGTCAAATAAATGCGGCATTGCTGAAACGGCAGATGAGAAAGTAAAAAAAAAAAAAAAAAGTGGAAGGAGATGGAGAGGGAGGGGGTCAAGAAAGGGCCAGAGGGGCGCCTGGGTGGCGCAGCCGGTTAAGCGTCCGACTTCAGCCAGGTCACGATCTCGCGGTCCATGAGTTCCAGCCCCACATCGGGCTCTGGGCTGATGGCTCAGAGCCTGGAGCCTGTTTCCGATTCTGTGTCTCCCTCTCTCTCTGCCCCTCCCCCGTTCATGCTCTGTCTCCCTCTGTCCCAAAAATAAATAAACGTTGAAAAAAAAAATTAAAAAAAAAAAAAAAAAAAAGAAAGGGCCAGAAATATTCTGCTACCAGAACCACCTCATGAGCATCAGTCCTTGTAAGCGTAGTCATCCTGCTGTTTCATTTAATCTTTACAGACACCCTGTCCAGCTGGCGAAACAAGTATTGTTCTCTGTTGATGGACGATGAAGTTGAAAATGTTAAAAAGCTATTACGTGTCTAAGGTCAAAAAGTTAGTAAGTCACACATCTAGAAAGTAGCATCCACATTCTCTGCTGGAGGCATGCAAAATGTAAAGAGACGAAAGCTACCCACGTAAGAATGTGCAGTTCTCAAAAAAATTTTCATTTAAAGATATGAAACTTTAAAACCAGGAGGCAAATGTCCAGGAAGTGATCTGAGCCCAGAAACACTCTACATATAAAATCAATACTGAGCGTGATTGCTTCACCACACTTTGCTTCCTCGTTGTCTCTTCTTTCCTTCCTCTGCTCCTTCCTCCTCCAAACAGGTGAGGGCACATGTGAGAAATACAAGAAGGGCACAGAGGAGAAGAAAAAGAAAAATGGGAAGTGGTGAGAAGAGAGAAACCATAAGAGAGTAGGAGATCAATGTGTAGGGAAATCAGGTTCAGAGTCAAGTTACAGGACTTCTGCTGGTAGCCCTGTGATCTTGGGCAGGTTTTTGGGTTATCTGAGCCCCACTTTATGAACATATAAGTCTCTGGTAGATTTAAACATTGGAAATAAGAACAGATTAAACCTTTTGTTCTAAAATTTCTCCTGAAAACAAAACAAAACAAAGCAAAGTGAGATCAGGGAAGTGGTAAATGTGTCGAGGCATTTAGATGATGTCTTTGCTTCCAATGAATGAATAGGCTGTTTGGACAGAACCGGAAGCTTTCCCCGTGGTCCCCAAGTTCAGCCATCAGCTCTAAGGTCTGCCTCTCTCTCTCTACTACTCAAGGGCATCCACTGGCCAGGCACTGGTCCTCTCCACCAAGTCACTGTAAATACCACCGAGGGCCTGCTGTTGCTGGAGGGATGTGAATAAAGACCAAACGCTGATCATTCGGCACTTCTCAGGAAACAGCTTGTCTGTAGAGCAAAGTGATCAAGGATGTGGTCGAGGTTCCAACACTAGGGTTATCCCCTACTGCATACCCTCTTGGGATGCCAGTGTCTGCTCACCTGGGGCACATCTCAGGAGTTACTGTGAAGTTAGAAGCAACAATTTATGTAAAGTACTTAATACAGGGATTGCTCATAGTAAGTTCTCAATAAGCATTAGCTTCTCCAACAAACTGACTTTCCTCCTCTCAAAAGTTAGTGTCATTTGTCCCGTGTCAAGTTTCTGTGAGTTCTATGACCTATAATTACCATTTTTTAAAAAATGATAAATAGGCCTCAGTCAAAACCAGCTGTTCATCATTTCCTATTGTTCGACATGGAAAGTTCCCTCCTAAAATTAAGTGACAAAAATCTGGTGGTGTTTAAAATGGCTATAATTTAGGGGCGCCTGGGTGGCGCAGTCGGTTAAGCGTCCGACTTCAGCCAGGTCACGATCTCACGGTCCATGAGTTCGAGCCCCGCGTCGGGCTCTGGGCTGATGGCTCAGAGCCTGGAGCCTGTTTCCGATTCTGTGTCTCCCTCTCTCTCTCTGCCCCTCCCCTGTTCATGCTCTGTCTCTCTCTGTCCCAAAAATAAATAAACGTTGAAAAAAAAATTAAAAAAAAAATGGCTATAATTTAAAAATCTTATGTGACTGTGGGCATTTGCTGGCTTCTTCCATCAATTTGAAAAGAATCGCTCATGAATCAACCACTGTAAATTTGTATCATTCACATTTTTATTTCTCTAAACAGTCTCCACAAAATTAAAAAGGACATAATTTTGAAAGTTGGTGTTTATTATTATTTTTATATGCAATCCCATAAATGTGAACAGTTTAAAACCTCATTCATTGGCAATAATGGAGGGAAAAGAGTAAGAAATCTGCCCGAGAAAATATTTGAGAAGAAATGGACTTTTAGTAATCTCGAGGAAAGTTAATATTTTAAGCTAAGATATAAATGGATATTAACAAGTAATAAAACTAAGTTCATAAAAACCGTACTTTACAAAAGGCCCTGATTGTTTCGTACTGCCTCATGAGTATAAAATTCTTTGGTAACAGATTTAATTACTGGCATCAGAAATAAATGACTCTTGGGGTGCATGGCTGGCTCAGGCGGTAGAGCCTGTGACTCTTGACCTTGGGATGGTAAGTTTGAGCCCTCCGTTGGACGTAGAGATTACTTAAAAATAACATATTAAAAAAGAAAAAAAATGACTCTAAAAAAAAAAAAACCCTCTGTTTTTCTAGCTTACAAAGAAGACTCTAAAGAATTTTCAGAAGAAAAAGTAGTATTCAAACCCTGCTTCCCCTTGCAGGCTCTGTGCCGGTGGGGAAGTTAATGCAGGTCCCCACTTTGTGAATTGAGCATGATTAGGAAATTGATCTCGCAGGGTTACTGAAAAATTCACACTTGAAGCAGCGTCTGGTACACAAAGAGCTCTCAATATATTCCACTATCAGTATAGCTGACCTGGTATTGAAGGAGATTTACCCACCTTACACCTCATGGCAACAAGTTAATCAAATCCTGACATAGATTATCTATTAAAGTTCAGTTACAGTGTTATTAGTATTTCAATTCAGAGGTGGCTTTTCTGACACTAGAGTAAATGTGGAATACTTTTACGGACTTATTCCGACTTCTGACTTATTTTTGTTGTTGTTCAAGTTTTATGGCAGTTGAAATATCACCAGGAGAGCTCTTGAATTTGCCCTCTCTCAGCCTGTTCTTTGGCAGCCATCACCCATTTATTCAAGCCCCAAAGCCTTGGTTTCTCCTTGATCCCTTTATTTTTGGCCTCATATCCCATATCTACTATATCACAAGAACTGAAGACACTGCCTCTAAAACATGTCTTGACTCCATCTGTTTTTCTCTCTCCACGGTTATCACCGTCTTCCAAACTACATCCACCTATCCTCTTGCCTAAACTACGGAAGTAGCCTCCTAAATAAGTGTGTTTGCTTTCACTCCTTACCCTATAAAATTCATTCTCCACTAAGAGCCTGGGCTGATCGTGGAAAAACAGCATCTAACCGTGACGTTACTCTTATTTAAAATCTGTTCTCCATTGAGAACCCGGGTGGATCCTGGTGAAACATACACTTAACCATGATACGACTCTGACTTAAAAACTCCCAGGGGCACGTAGGTGGCTCAGTCGATTGAGAATCCAACTGTTGATTTCAGCTTAGGTAATGATCCCTGCACTGGACTCCACATTGAGCATGGAGTCTGCTTAGGACTGTCTCTCTCTCCCTCTGCCCCTCTCCCCCACTGGCACTCTCTCTGATAACAAAACAAACAAACAAACAAACAAGCAAACAGCTTCCAGTGACTTCTCATCACTCTCAGAATAAAATCCAAACTCCTGACTCTGGAATACAAAGCTTTCTTCTGTGTGCTGACCGCTCCTATCTTTTTGTCCTCATGTCCCAACCCTTTGCCCTCACCCACTGTGCCTCAGTCACACTGGCCTTCTTCCTGTTTCTTGAACATGTCAAGGTTTCATCTTAGGACCTATGTACCAGCTGTGAACTTTGCCAGGAATGCCCTTACCCCCAAATTCTTCATGGCTGGCTCCTTCTTGCCCTTCCCATTTCAGCCTAGACGTCACTTTGGGGGAGATTCTCTCCTCTCCCATTCAGTTGAAAGCATCTGCTCAGTCGCTTGCTCTCACATCAACTTTTTAATGCCTTACATGGTATTTATCATGATCAGATGTTTTCTTATTCATTCATTTACTGCTCATTTGTCTGCTTTTTTATTATTAGCCTTGCTCCCACTAGAACATAAGTTACAACAGAGCAGGGACAACTTTCTCTGTCCCTTCTTACATCTCTGCCTGGTATTCTTTCTGTTTGGCAGAGAGCAAGTACTCAACAGACATGCTGAATGAACACATGGAAGAATTCTCGGGTTGCCCAAGGGAAGAAGCTCCCTGTACCCTGACCATGACCATTTCTAAATCTCCTCAATTCTTTAAAAAAAAAATTTAATGTTTATTTTTGAGAGTGAGAGACAGAGCGTGAGTGAGGGAGGGGCAGAGAGAGAGGGAATCACAGAATCTGAAGCAGGCTTCAGGCTCCCAGTTGTCAGCACAGAGCCCGATGACGCGGGGCTCGAACCCACGAATGGTGAGATCACGACCCGAAGTCGGACACTTAATTGACTGAGCCACTCAGGCACCCTGAAATCTCCTCAATTCTTAATTTTCACCTAGGATAATTCCGTGCCATGGCCCAGAAATGTGTAATGACTTGACTTCCTCATCAGGAAAGCGGTATAATTGACTATTTCTTTTAGGACTGTATTACATAATTGTGATTTCTATACTACCATTTAATCTCCTTTTTCTCAATTTTTTTTTCTCTTGCTTCATATTAACATCTTCAACAAAACCATTAACAATCTGGGCAAGTATTATTACCTACTTGTTTTCTAAGGGAGAAAATTGAGGCTCAAAGAGACCACACATCTCAGAAATGACAGACTAGAGATTTGAACCTGGGTCTGTGTCCTTCTAAAGACCATGGATATTTCTTTGTCTGGAGACAGTATCCCATAAATTACTGTGGTCTCAAATTTCCCACAATAGCCATTAGTGAATTGACGAAATGGTTCCCAAACTTGGCTGCCCTTATAGGATCATTTAGGGATTCCTGAGTCCCCTTAGATTTGCAGAATACAAATCTGGATTGGGGCTTAAAAATCTGTATTTTTAAGGCGCTCTCCAGATTTAGGTGCCGCTGAGTTAGATAACAAAACTCAGGTTAGGCGGTGTTAAATATATGTTATTGCCAAGAAGGCCTTTGAAACATCAGCTGAGATTACTTTGTCTGATGAGGTTAGCGATCCAGTGAGCCTCAGAAACTGAGACTCTGAAAGATAGGGGTTGGAAACCCTCCAGCCCCTAGCTGCTGAGGAGGGACAGCGTGTGTTATTTATTTGGAAAAGAAATAGAAAGCATGACACGAGGCCTGGGCTTGGGTGTGAAGGGCACCCCAAAGGAAGTGCTGAGTGTAGAAAAGCATTCTTTCAATGGTTGGAAGTCCTCTAGTAAAACCCAATGAGATATTTGAGCTATTCCAACCGTCTCTAAGTTTCTTGAAGTCCTTGCCTAAGTCATGCAACAGGTTTGAGCCATTAAAAAAGGTCTACAAGGAGTAGGTGAAAGGGGCATCGTATAGGAGTGTAAGATAATTTAGGCCATCAGAAATGGCTATACAAGCATCTCCATACTACTGCCTTAACGCTGAGTGGTCTGCTTTGTGATATAATCATGTTGTGATGAAAAGAAACAGCACATCTGGAGTGCTTTTCCTATTGGAGAGCATACAATTTTGTCAAACCCACATGCCCTAATAAAATGCTGCTGTACCACGCTTCTTGTGAGCATTGAGTCCTATCTAATAGAAGAGATAAATGGCCTCCTGAGGCTTAGAAACCAGGGACAGTCACATCTGGTAGCTTGCACCTGGCTGACCTATTCATGGAAAAGGTCAGTTTAGTGCAAAAGGGCATTTAAAAAAAACCTCAGCGCTGCTGGAGGGAATTGAGCAGCTGTCAGGGGAGAAGGGTTTCGTCTTTTCACACCATTCCATTCTTTGAGCCCATTGCTTTAACTGTAGCTGGGAGGGCCATGACTGCATCTTCATAACATTATTGCAGGCTCATCTCGTCCCCTTTTGCTACTAGCGCAAAATTAGAAATGCAAGTGTTCCTATATTTCCTGTATTGATTCACTATCCGCATAAAGACTCAGAGCATGTCGTTTCCTTACAACGTGAGGTAGTGTTTTAGGACTGGGATCTACTGTTTTCATAAATATGCCAACATTGCCTTTTATATTTCAGGTCAGTTTGATTTGTTAAGCTGAGTTTGCTTCAACATTTGGTCAGAGTGTGTCGTAAAATACGATCTTTTTGCTGTTCCCAAATTTGAATCGAGACAGTTCCGAGGAAACTACTTGAAGGAGAAGCCATGTTGGGGTCGGGTGATACGGGATACCATATTGATCTCAGTACTGTGAGCCTCCATAGTGTTCACCAATAGCTTTCCTAAAATGAAGGCAAGTAAGGGGTTGTCTTTTATAATGTTTAGAAGCTTCGGGGCACCTGGGTGGCTCAGTTGGTGAAGCGTCCAGCTTCACAGTCTGTGGGTTGGAGCCCCGCATCGGGCTCTGTGCTGACAGCTCAGGGCCTGAAACCTGCTTCGGATTCTGTGTCTCCCTCTCTCTCTGCCCCTCCCCCACCCACACTCTGTCTCTGTCTCTCTCAAAAATAAATAAACATTAAAAAAAGAAGAAGAAGAAGTTTCAAAACGCCAGCTCTGGATGGAGGACTTGTCTGACTAGACTGGAGGACTGTCTCTTGGCTAGGTCCAGAAAGTTGCTGCTCAGAGTTGGTATGTGTCTATTGGTCTCTGGAAAGTTATATGGGCTGAATCTAAGGTTTAATATTGCAACTCTTCTCTCCTGCTCTTCAATTTCAGATGTCGATGGCATCTGAAAAATTATTTTTAATTATTTAAAAACCCTCTCCTTAAAAAAAAAAAAAAAAACCTCACTACTTTATTTATTTATTTTTTTCCACTGTCCTATTTCTCTATTCAATTTTAAATGGCCAAAAAAGAAAGGCAGTATCTACCCAGATAATTCAGAGATTTGCCCTCTGGTATTTTTGTCTCCAAATCCTTTGTCACCAATGAACGAAATTTCTAGCCTACTTGATAAATGCTGACCTTTCACCTCACCTCATCCTGCGGAGACAAATTCATACAGAAATGATTTTCTCTTCATTGAAAGCGAAATAGCAATATCCCCAGAATAGTTCACCCTTACCAAGAAGAAAAGTCAAGAATCTTTGAGACTATTATGAATAATTATTTTATGTTTAGCTGAGATGTTTTGTAAAAAGTCTTCAAATACATACTTTAGATTTTTGATAAAGGTTTCATATAGAGTTTAAATATTTAGTTTCCCACGTTTAAGTTTCAATGATTCATGTCAAAACAAAATTACACATTAGCCAAATGCCAAACAAGTTTGACATGGAGATAAATCAGATCCGGGCCAGTGGGGCTCCAGACTGCAAAGTGCTGCTAAGTATTCCAGAATTATGCATGCCATTTCCTGACCAATCACCCTCTCTCAGCTTTCAGACCTTGAGGCTTAAGGGGAGTCAGAGTAGAAAGATGGAAAAGACTCCATTTCTGTTAATTCATCATGGCTGAATTAGCACAATGAATGGTGACAAATTGGCCTTTTGCATCCACACAACAGTTACCAGTACATTTTCAATGGTTTCTGCTTGAGTGTCAAGAGTAGCATGTTTAATTACACAGGAGCTGGTGGAGGCCTGTGCTGTGAATGTATTGCCAGGAAGAGGAGAGAAGCTACTGGACATGACCTTTGACTCTGCAGAGGAAGATAGAAGCCATATCAATACACGCAGGGAGCAAGATACTGGAGATGACCAAAGTCATAAGAAAATCTACTTCTTCAGGTCAACGTTATATTTATCTAGAAAATTTGATGAATTGAAAGTGAACACAGCTACTAAATATGATTCCTCGCTTTCCTTCTGTCTCCAGAGTTGACTGTCACACTGAAATTCGAGCTACGTGCGAAATGTGAATTTTGCAAAACGTCTTCAGCCTAACTTCAAGAACTGTTCAGGCTTTGGTCATGGTATTTAATACGCTGTCATTAGTTAGAAGAGCTTACGATAGCATTGTTGGTTGGATAGTAAAATTCTTACATATAGAATCAACTTGATAAAGTGTGGCCCCAAAATGTAATTGTTATCACTAGACAACCATTTAGAGTTACTTGAGATCTATTATATATCAATAAATCTAAATGGAGGTGGATCACAACCACATTTTCCTTCTTAGCCCACACTGAATATATTTTTCTTATCTTATTTGATTGTTATGACTTAATTCTCTGTACAGTTTCACCTCTAGGAAATAAAGAAAATAATATTGATAATATAAAATAAGGCATCTTGGCAAATGTTTCCAAATTAAGAAAATGCAACTTGTTGTATCTAAATATTAATGGCATGCCTTATTTCAAGTGTATATTAATTTTTTTCTTATATAACTATGAAATTAATTTTTTATAAGAATAACTATAATAACATTTAGAGAAATATGTTCACTGATGCCTTATCTCAATATTTTTTAAGCATACAAGAATGTAATGACTATATGGCACAACTAAGTCAGGTATAAATAATGATAAAACAGGGGTGCCTGGGTGGCTCAGTCGGTTAAGCATCTGACTTCGGCTCAGGTCATGATCTCACGGTCTGTGAGTTCGAGCCCCGCGTTGGGCTCTGTGCTGACAGCTCAGAGCCTGGAGCCTGCTTCAGATTCTGTGTCTCCCTCTCTCTCTGACCGTCCCCCCCGCCCCCCCCGTTCATGCTCTGTCTCTCTCTGTCTCAAAAATAAATAAACATTGAAAAAAATTAAAAAAAATAATGATAAAACAATTAGTTACTGGGACACATGAGTGGCTCAGTCAGTTAAGTGTCTGACTCTTGATTTCAGCCCAGGTCGTGATCTCCTGGTTCATGAGATCGAGCCCCACATGAGGTTCTGCGCTGACAGCATAGAGCCTGCTTGGGATTCTCTCTCTGCCCCTCTCCTGCCTGCACTTTCTCCCTCTCTCGAAAAAAATAAAAATAAAAATAAAATAAAACAATTAGCTATCACAAATATTGCTTAACAACCCACTAGATGAATGTATAAAACTGCATGTTAGGGAATCATGCCAAGAAAACACAAACCCTCATATTTTGCTATCTGTCCTCTGCAGTTGCCGAGTAGTGTTTTTTAAATCCGAGCAAAAGGGGGGCGCCTGGGTGGCTCAGTTGGTTGGGCGTCCGACTTCGGCTCGGGTCACGATCTCGCGGTATGTGAGTTCGAGCCCCGCGTTGGGCTCTGTGCTGACTGCTCAGAGCCTGGAGCCTGTTTCAGATTCTGTGTCTCCCTCTCTCTCTGACCCTCCCCCGTTCATGCTCTGTCTCTCTCTGTCTCAAAAATAAATAAAGGTTAAAAAAAAAAATTTAAATCGGAGCAAAAGGGAAGCCAGGTACATTCACACCTGTCCCAGAGGTTTTGATGACCCTTTACGGAATAGATCACTTTCCCTTCTAGACCTAAACTATATTCTTGCTATCTGCTGATTGAAATGCAAATATCATTTTTAGGTTCTAGATAAATAATAGAACTCATTCTTCAGGTGTATTTTGGATTAACTTTATACCTCTATTCGTCTATCACAACTAGAGAGATAGTTGTTATGACTATACTTAAAATACAGTTAAATATAAACTTATCTAATACTTGCTATGTACCAGGCAGTGCGTCGAAGCTGGGAATATGAAGAGGCCTAGGCAGTGGTGGGTTTTCTGGTGCATGTAAAAAGACACCATGTCCGGAGGGAGTTCAGAGTAGTGCTGGGGAGACAAGAAAACAATTGGACATGTGATCATATCTAAGCAACCTGGAGCATTGTTCAGTATAGACTATAAGGATAGGTCAACGTGAAAAGTAGTGGCCAGTGTATGCTCCAACATGAAGGAAAGCAGTGGTGAGGGTAATGACTCTACTTGAGCATGAATATACTCGGGTATATTAATATATTATTAATATGCTACCACTTAGAAAATGCTTTAGTTTGTGGCATCGCAATACGAATGAAGAATCCACGAAATGTTAAAAGTTGGGACTCTATTGCAAATCAAACTTGTAATGAACCCCTCTTTAATCGTTACTTTCACAGAGATCCTAGGAGAGGGAACCTTCCTCCCGCCGCCCCCCCCCCCCACATCCTTCTTTGCCCTTTTCCCACTGGCACATCCATATTTACTTCCACATGTAGCTTAAACACTTTTTTTTTTTTTTACTTTAAACATCTTAGAAGAGTCAATTTTGAAAAATTAAGAAAAGCCTTAATTTTGGAAGGAAAGAGTATTAATATTATATATATATATATATATGAATTCTTTAATAATGATATGGTGAGCTGAGAACAAAAGTAGGTTTAAGAAATTTTAATTAGATCAGAGATATTTGTTCTTTTGTGTATGTGTACGTGAAGGGTCATTCCAAGGCTGTGGTCTCTCACATCCTTCAACAGGGTGATTAGACCAAAAAAAAAAAAAAAAAAATTCTGGAAAGGGAGGATAATGATTAGTGATCACTGAAGAAGCAGCCCTCTTGCTGAGGAAAATACAGTTCTTTTAATTAGAATGGAAGACTCCAACTCTGAATATGCCTCCTCTCACAGAATTACAATTATGGCAATAACTTTTGGATATTTTTATACTAAGCACTTATATTCCTCTTAAAATTTTTCTCAACTCCTGTATGATTCAATTAATTTTTTTCATTTAAAATTAAATGGACTCAATTTTTTTTGTTTTTATGGAAGTGAACACTCTTGGCCCCAAGATGGAAAGTTATTTGCTTTAATATTCATGATTCAGCAGGGTATTTTATGGCTAGCAAGAGTTGCAGCTTAAGTGCATATCTTCTGTACATACAGAGGTCAGAAATAATTTGCTTCATGATATAGAAATTAAAATCAATACTCTTACTTCCTTAAAAAAACAAACATAACATAATGTAAATGAGAAAGAAGTAAATTATTAATAGATGGGCTTATCTAAAATATAATACAAGCTAAGCAAGGTCAACCCAGAGAACTGAGTTGTAAAAAGCACTGCAAGTTACAGGAAGTATGAGGAAGTTAGATATATCGCGAGAGCTTTGTCTTACAAAGTTGCTTTCCTTTGAGGGTTTTAAAGCCGTATTACAAACACCCTGTTAACTGTTCGGGTGAATAAGTGCCTGCTATGATGATACTCAGCTTGAGGATGAGGAAATGGAGAGCAGAGAAGTCTTTCTCTAGCCCAGGTCTTGGACATGTACCTGGGGGACTCTTGAGTTTTCTCATTAACACAACCAGCACTCAAGCTAGAGGGAGTCCCACTGGATGCTGTTCTCCAGGGTGGTCAGGCTTCTCAATTTTCACTTCCAATGTCTTTGTATTTGTCTTCTGCTTCAGATTTACACAAATCCCATATTCCAGATTATCTCTTCCTTTCTCTCTCTGCTTGATAGTTTTCACCTATTGAAAAATATGATGAGTCAAAGCTGGCTAGGTTAGTGAGAGGACTTTTTCTCCAACCTTATGAGAGAACAGAGTTTATCAGCTACCATCTTTCAGCGTCTGGCTACTATCTTTCTACACAGGGTCTGGTTTTTACTTCATATTTCCCAAGTCAAGAATAGGCATTTCCATGCACCCAGAAAAATATTTCCCCTAAATGGAGGGAAAGTATCACAGGAGCCCGACCCCCATGAAAGATGGACAGATATGAAACTTACAATCAGCAAAGTCAGAATCAGATTTGATTCTGGCTTTCTTACCTTCTATGCATGTTATTTATATCTGTAAGATCCTTTCTTCTACCGTCGAATCACTGCTTCCACAGCAATGCGTTTATTTACTGAAACAAACAAACAAATTTGGAACTTGAACCTTGGTGTAGATGTGGGGTCTCTAAAAACAGACGGAGCGTTCCCTTACCTTAAAGCACGTCTAGTTTAATAAGAGGGACTTCTGCAAATGAATAAATCAACACAAAATAGTGTGTAATGAGCATATGCCTAAAGTACCGTGGAGACACCGAGGAGGATAAGATCATTGTTAACCAGTGGGAGGCAATGCTAGACGCATAATTTTGCCAGTGGAGGGATAACCGCTGTTGTCTCCTTTTCAGCCTTCTTGTGGTACTTTAATGCCGTGGTGATTTTTTTTAGCGGACAAATAGGCAATTCTTTAGATGCAAGTAAACAGGTACTGAGTAATTATATGGTCCCTGAGGTCTCCATTTGCTTTCAGCTGGGCATACCACTTTCTAAAAAGCCTCTGCTGGTGGACCAGTGAAGATAAAGTTAAAGCTAATTAGCAGAGAGAAACTGGGAGCTATGTGGACAGGGTCACTGAGGGTGGGAGCGCGGACCGTTTCATCCCTTATGCTCGGCCCCTACCGTGAAAGATGGTTGTTGAACTTGCATACATGTACACATCCATATTCACTCTTCTAATGAATACTTCATAAAACACGAGGTCATTTGTAATAGTATCTTTCAAGCAGACCTTTCAGGAGGAATTTCATTGCTCTTTGACTGTCGCAAATCAAATAGATCTTTGCCAGAGACCTCAGAGCCTCGCCTACAGACTCGAGTCAAAGTTCAGAACAGAGGGTCAGGTGAACGCAGGGCATTAAGGAAGGAGATTAAAGCACTACAAAAAGGAAAGCCTTGCTCAGAGACCTCTTGTGGGCACAAAAGGTGGGAGATTATTTATTATAATGATTTATTCAACCACAAGGGAAAACATGAGTTAGAATGACAGTATTTTCATCACACCTCTTCCCGGAGGAATTCAAGAGACTCCCCAGTCTTATGTAACGGACAGCAATTCTCTTTATTTTGCTTTGTTCCTAACCCTACAGATATTGGTAATAAGGAATTCCTAAAGATGACCAACTTACTCTCTTCTCAGAAATGACCCTCCCACAGATCGCATGAGCTCATGAATACTTAAAGACCAGTTTATTTAGTTTGTTCTTCGCCATCATAGTTATCTACTCGTTTCTCACCAGGCTAATCTCCTTATTTAGCCTCCTGATGCTCTGTCTGTCCAATTCTGAAACCCTTTTTGTCCTATCACTTTTGTGGAAGAAACTGTTCTTTCCTTCCTCATTACTTTCTCAACTGGAGGGAAACATTTAAACGCGATTCAAAGAATCTGGCACGAGAAGGGGCTGAATTCTTGCTTTGCTTTGGGTACCAGCTGAGACGTATTTATTGTGCGCATGTATATAAATGTGCTTATTTTTCTAGCAGTCTTCTTTTTAAGTTTATTTATTTATTTAGTTATTTATTTATTTATTTATTTTGAGAGAGAGAGAGAGAGTGAGCACGCGCCAGGGGGAGGGGTGGAGAGACAGAGGGAGAAAGAGAATCGAAAGCAGGCTCTGAGCTGTCAGCGCTGAGCCCGACACTGGGCCCTATCTGTCAACCGTGAGATCATGACCTGCGCTAAAATCAAGAGTCAGTTGCTTAACCAACTGAGCCACCCAGGCGCCCCAAATGTGCCTATTTTTTTTTTAAAATATCAGTAATAGCATGCTTTCAATGTGTGTTATTATTGTTCTAACATCCTAGCTTATACTGTTTCTTATAAACAAGAGAGAAGCGGAATAAATATCAGGAGACCTATATTATATGTTCCTCTGTACCATGCAAATTTGTGATTTTGGACACGTCATCGTCTTGAGACACAGACTCCGTGGGCCTTCGTTTCATCTCCAAAAAGAAGAAATTGGGGGAAATAATCCCGCTCACGTCTGTAATTACACAATGTTCACATTAATGAAGATAGGAAAGATGTTGCTGTGGCATAACAAGTTAAACCCCAAATCACGTGGCTTGAACTAACAAAAGTTTGTCCCACGAAAAGCCTGACTGCAAGCTGGGAGACATTTAATGATAACTGTCCTCCAACGGTGTCCCAGCAAACCAAACCATTTGGATCTTGTCTCTCTACTGCCTTGACATGAGGGCCCCACTTTCACCAGGGCAGGGGGGGCCTATCTTAGACCCCATTGCCTCTGCCGCTCATAGCTCCTTGTCCAGAACAAGAATCGTGTCCTTAACTTACTGAAAGGTAGCTAGCTGGATAGGTAGCAATTATCACACCCTTGAAAGGTAAGTAGAAAATGGAATTTGGTGGACACGTAACGTTACCTGTGCCACAGTGCTAAATCAGAATAGAACGGGGATGCCTCTGGTAGAACCGTTTCTTCTGTCTCATCTTTAACATCATGGCCTTCAAAATATGTTTGTCACTCAGTGCCTTCTGAAAGAGCAGGAGACTTTTCTTCTTTACTGAATGACATTTGACATTGAGGGGTGGTTCTTAGAGTTCTCTTGGTCTTTTAACAATTTCCCAACTTCATGTGTCTCAAGTTTAATGGTGAGAAATCTGCATTCCCTCTATTGAGAGCTTTGCTAGTGGGAAGGACCAACTCAGACTTACACGATACGTGTGCTGAAACCTGGAGGGCTCTTGGGATATCTTTTGGAATGAGAAATACAGTTGGAAAAGTAGAGGGAGAGCTAAAAGAGACTCGTCTTTTTTTTGAACAAGAACTTTCAGGTTGGTTTAGAAGGTTTTGGTGTCATATGACTTTTTCTGTTTTGGGGACCTTTTTGGAGGGGGAGGTCAAATAATGAATCTTAGTGAGGAGAGAGAGAGAGAAGAAAATTATGAAAAACCAGACATGAGAGCATAGAAGTCAATTCGGACAGAGCTTGGGGGTGGTCCTAAATAGGCAATATCAGCTTTTTCCTTTGCTGTTTCTCTTCATCAAAGTAAGGAGACTTTTGCCTTGATTGAGTGGTTTCCACAGAGGCGCTTGGGTGGTTTATGCTGTAGAGTAGATGATGACAGATAACACTCTCAGGTCAAGGCCTTTGGGATGGCAATGTGCATAGAAGAATTTTTCCAGGGAGATTTGCTTCTGCCCACTAATTGTGGTCATATATTTTATGGCTTTGGGAATACCATGGCTACTAGTATGCGTCCCAGGGCTGCAAGAGGCAGTGTTTGTGTCTGATTCAGCAAAAGTTGTAGCTGTGTGGACTTCCCAGGGAGCTTCTGAAGCTACTATTGAAAAAAATCACTAATGACATTAATTTGCATATTCAATCGTGTGTTTCCTGGCCTTAGCCTGCGTAATCTCTTTACAGTTGTCACTGTTGACGATCTCTACTTTCTAAAAGTCTCTTTAATTTTTAGGCCCTACTTTTTATGTTTATCCTTTAATCTGGCTACTACTTTTCCTCAGCATCATCAGTAAACACTTTTTCTGCCAACTCTTTATTTTTTAAAAAATTTTTAAAATGTTTTATTTTTGAGAGAGAGAGAGAGAGAGAGAGAGAGAGAGAGAGAGGATGTGTGCAGGGGAGGGGCAGAGAGAGAGGGAGACTCAGAATCTGAAGCAGGCTCCGGGCTCTGAGCTGTCAGCACAGAGCCCGATGTGGGGTTCACACTCAAGAACCGTGGGATCATGACCTGAGCTGAAGTTGGACGCTTAACCGACTGAGCCGCCCAGGTGCCCCCGCCAACTCTTTGAATATTAAACATTATCTGGAATTTTATCCTTGGTCCTTCTTGCTTCTCATTCAACATGTGCTTCTTAGGGGATCTTATCTACACTAGTCATCTTCAGCCACCACCTTTAAGATAAACTCTGGGTTAATTCAACCACCCAGGGCTGAGTTCACTAGAGAAAATAAGACAAAGAAGCAGTTAGTGCTACTCTACATTGGCGGTGTCCAAAATGACCCAGGCTCTCAACACTGTTTGGCTGTCTTTCTATTTTCTATAGACACTGTCCTCTCTTAATTTCCACCAGAGCAATTTTAGATCTTCTATACCTGTTGACAGATGACTTCACACCTTACTTCACAGATTTGGAATAAAAACCATTGGCCAGGATGAGTATCAAGAAGAAGAGGCCGGTCAATGGTGTTAAATGTTGCAGACAGAAGGGTAAGATAAGGAAGATATCAACTATGGATTTAGAAATAAAGCCATGGTTGGCTATTAAGATTTTCAACAGGGAAGTTAAGAAAAATCACACTGCAGAGGCACCTGGGTGGCTCAGTCGGTTGAGCGTCTGACTTTGGCTCAGGTCATGATCTTGCCATTTGTGAGTTCAAGCCCCACATCACACTTGCTGTTGTCAGCCTTTCAGTATAGAGCTACTTGGGATCCTCTGTCCCCCTGTCTCTGCCCCTCCTCTGCGTACACTCTCCCCAAAATAAATAAATTAAAAAAAAGAAAAAGAAAAAGAAAAATCACATTTCAGTCGGTTATCAAACCTGACCAGGATCATGGAAGGGGTCATGATGTTCCCCCAATCTTTTTAACTAACATCTTACCGTGAAGGGGGAGAAAGAGAGGGAAATAATTGAGGGGGGGTGAGAGGTCATGTGGGATTGAGAGAAGGTATTTAAGAGATTAGAGAAAACCAGCATGTTTTAGTCCTAATGGGAAAGGGGGCAGGGAAGACAAGAGTTTGAAACAATCCCTTTGGTCTAGAAAGCTTCTCTTGGTTTTCCTCTGCCTGTCTGTCCATGTTTTCTTGGTCAGAGAGATATGCCCTCATTACCAGCTTACGTGACTCTTAGTACTGTTCGCTAAATTGCAGCACTAAGTGTTTTTCAGATTCTCTGTGGTAAAGAATTCATTTTTAAAAAATTTCTTATTCATCGTCTACTTTTTGCAAAATACAATAAAAATGAATTACTAGAAGCATGCTCATGCAGTTAGATATTGCAGCATTGTCGGATTGCTGTGAAAGTTTTCAAATGCTTTACTTTCAGCTTCTGTACTTACTTCATGGACCAGTTCAAATAATCCCCAGACCATCACTGGTCCATAGCTCATGCTTTCAGTAGCGCTGACCCAGAGAACCTGCATCCCTACCGGGATTAGCAATGTGGAGGATGGTGATAAATTTCATTTTGGACATGGTAATTGGGCAGAGCACAAGATAGATGCTTTAGAGAAAAGTTAAAGAACCTATAAAATAACATGCTGTCCATCAATTGTGGAATGGAAAACTAAAATGTGGTATATCTGTATCATGGTAAACTCTTCGGGAGTAAAGAATGACAGCAATGAAGCTAAGTGTCCTAATACTGAAAGAGCGCCAAGACATGTTATTAAGACCAGAAAAAATAGAAGCATAATATGACTTAAGATTACATATATTTATAAGATACAACGAAAAACTCTAGAAGGATATACATCTATGAACTGTAGTTATTTTTAGGGAAGAAGGTAGGGTTGATGGGCAGTACAACAGGTTACATCCACATGTTACTTTTTAAAGTTAACTTCCGTATTGGTTTTTCATAGATTTTTTAAAACTAGTATTCATGTATTATTTAGGTAATTTAAAAATGATAATTATGAAGTTTTTATATATAAAATGTAATATATTGTTTTAAAAACATATGGAAATAGGGGTTCCTGAATGTCTCAGTTGGTTAAGCGTCCACCTCTTGATTTCAGCTCAGGCATATTTCATGGGTTTGTGAGATCGAGCCCCGTGTCTAGCTCCATGCTGACAGTGTGGAGCTTGCTTGGGATTCTCTCTCTCCCTTTCTTTCTGTCCCTTCCCTGCTTGCTCTCTCTCTCTCAAAATAAATAAACTTAAAAAGAATATATGGAAATATAAAAGTAGCTTGTTATAGTTTAAGTTTGTAATAATTATGTAATTAAAGGAGGCAATTTCAGATACCCGGGTGGTCATGAGCACATAATCTGTGTGAAACTCAATGTGCTTATCTGTAAAATGGAGCTGACACCCCTTCTGTCCTGGGACTGCTGTGAGATTGACAGATACAACGTATGGAAAGGCTCTTGCAGAAATGATGTTCCATAAACATGAGTTCTCTTTCCCTTCACTGAAAAAAAAAAAAGTGGGTGTTTAGAAAAAACTCAGTGTTTAAAAATTTTACTTTCTGCATATCTTCAGGATTGAATGAACAAGACATCCAGATATACTTATAATTTTTTTTTCTCAAAATCCTGGGAAGTCCTTCGAGAGTACTCATACCATGTAATCAATTAGGCAAATATTTTTGTCCCTTCCCCTCAACTTGTTCGATTCAAAATACACCGACATATTTTCTCCTTGACCTGTTGTATTGAGAAGAGAAAGAACTTGACAGAAAGAGGGAGTTTTTAAAGTTCTTTTTGAATGATAATGGGAGAAATATATGGTGTGTGGAGAGGCAGGGAGCATCCCACATAATGTGTCATACGCAGAACGTACAACAGAGAATTCAATACTGTGCTTCTAAAACCTCGATAGTGCTTCCTGTAAGTGATATTTTTGTGGCCTTTTCTTTGCCCAGATATTTGTCATTCTGGAGTTGATTTAGAAAGAGATTCATGGAAAGTCATAATTATTTAAAGAAGGGAACAGGCAAAGTGTTCCTTGGCCATGTCTATAAATCTTTCCTTATGCCCTGCTGAGAACTCTGCTCTAGCTGTCTGATTTAACCGTGTAACTGGAGTATATCATAACGTCGGGAGTTGTCAGACCCCCAGAACTCTCCATAATGTGAGATCACAAGCAGAGACAATTTCATTGTAACATTTCTGACTACAAAGCATAAATACCATTCTGTTGGCACATCGACATCACATCAGGGATTTTTTTTTTCTTCCTTATGCTTTAAGTTTGTTGAGGTATTTACATCTGAAAAGTTACGCAGAGCTAGGATAAGAAAATTAAAATTCATACTCGAATGGCAATGTCAGAATAAAAATATACATTTTGAAGGGAAACATAAAAAAGAGAATTTAAAATAAAGACAACAAAGATACTGGAAAACAATGGTGCCCTATGTTGTCAGTTATGCTTTCGTTAGTTTTCTCCAGAGTACAAAAACATTTCTCAGAACAATTTAAAAATAGTGGATATTAAAAAGTCACTCAAACACAAGATTTAAAACTCTCATTGTGAGCCGTGAGAGAATATTTCTTTCACCTGATGAAGTTACCAACGGAGTATTTCGCAAATTCTTCCATTGTGTTCATCTGCCTTGCTGGGTACTGCCATGGCTCCCTTAACAGCCATTGCCATTGCTTTTAAATTGGAAAAAAAATGTTAATGCTTGCATCAACTCTAATATGAAAAGTGAGTTTACAGATATCTTTTCTTTTAGTGTGATTATGATTTTCTAGTACATGTGCTTCTTTTTTTTTTTTTTTTTTTTTTTTTGGCCACGTAAAAGCTATGGAATCAAGCATTTAGAAAATGAAATATATGGGAATGCAAGCTGGTGCAGCCACTCTGGAAAACAGTATGGAGGTTCCTCAAAAAATTAAAAATAGGTCTACCCTACGACCCAGCAATTGCACTACGAGGCATTTATCCAAGGGATACAGGTGTGCTGTTTCGAAGGGACACATGCACTCCAATGTTTTTTGTTTTTTGTTTAAAAAAAATTCTTTTTAACGTTTATTTATTTTTGAGACAGAGAGAGACAGAGCATGAACGGGGGAGGGTCATAGAGAGGGAGACACAGAATCTGAAACAGGCTCCAGGCTCTGAGCTGTCAGCACAGAGCCCGACGCGGGGCTCGAACTCACGGACCATGAGATCATGACCTGAGCCGAAGTCGGAAGCTTAACCGACTGAGCCACCCAGGCGCCCCTCACTCCAATGTTTATAACAGCATTATCAACAACAGCCAAAGTATGGAAAGAGCCCAAATGTCCATTGATGGATGAATGGATAAAGAAGATGTGGTATATATACACACACACACACACACACACACACACACACACACACACACACACAATGGAGTATTACTCGGCAATCAAAAAGAATGAAATCTTGCCATTTGCAACTACGTGGATGGAACTGGAGGGTATTATGCTAAGTGAAATTAGTCAGAGAAAGACAAAAATCATATGACTTCACTCATATGAGGACTTTAAGAGACAAAACAGGTGAACATAAGGGAAGGGAAACAAAAATAATATTAAAAAAAAACAGGGAGGGGGACAAAACAGAAGAGAGTCATAAATACGGAGAACAAACTGAGGGTTGCTGGAGGGGTTGTGGGAGGGGGGATGGGCTAAATGGGTAAGGGGCATTAAGGAATCTACTCCTGAAATCATTGTTTTGCTATATGCTAACTAATTTGGATATAGATGTCAAAAAATAAAAAATAAAATTAAAAAAAATTCATGAATTAAAAAAAAAGAAATATAGAAAGAAAGCTAGAGGGGTGCCTTGGTGGCTCAGTCGGTTGAGGGTCCCACCTAAGCTCAGGTCATGATCTCCTGGTTTGTGGGTTTGTGGGTTCGAGCCCCGCGTCCAGCTCTGTGCTGACAGCTCAGAGCTGGAGCCTGCTTCGGATTCAGTGTCTCCTTCTCTCTCTGCCCCTCCCCCACTTGTTCTCTCTCTCTCTCTCTCTCTCTCTCTCTCAAAAATAAATGTAAAAAAATTAAAAAAAAAGAAATAAAGCTAGAGATTTAGATTGTTTTATAGATAAATAAAATAAAGCTAAAGATTGTTTTATTTCTAGTAATACGTTATAGATTCACCATTGTACTTCCAGGTTAACCTTAACTTCTTTTTTAGTGATTCACAAACAACATCCTAATTTTCCCCTACAGAATTAATATTACCTGATTGTCCCTAAGGAGGAAGATTGTTGAGAGATATGTACATGATTATATATGTTGTGCTCAGAGAGGAGATACTATTCTCTTGTTCTATTACACTGGGAACTCTCTCTCCTCTCTGGAAACCAAACATGCTTCCTAAACTTTATAGTGCAGTCTCCCTCGCCCACGGAGTGTTGGAAGCCTGAACTTCATGTCTGACGTACATACATGGACAATTCATTTGGACCCCCAAATGCCAAAGCAAATCTCATTTTATTTTAATTATTTTTTTATTTATAAATTTTATTTATTTATTTATAAATATTTTATTATTTGTTTTTGAGAGGGAGAGAGAGAATCCAAAGCAGGCTCTTCAGTGCCAACGTGGAGCCAGACACAGAGCTCGAACCTTCAAACTGTGAGGTCACGATATAAGCCAAAACCAAGAGTCGGTTGCTTAACGGACTGAGCCACACAGCCACCCTTAAATGTTTTATTTTTAAGTAATCTCTACATCCAATGTGGGGCTTAAACGTACAACCTTGAGATCAATAGTCACATGCTTTACCAACTGAGCAAGCCAGGTTCCTCTACTTTTTTATTTAATATTTTTAATTCCAGTATAGTTAATATACGATGTTACATTAGTTTCCTGTGGTCAGTGATTCAACAATTCTATACGTTAGTCGGTGATCATCATGCTAAGTGTACTCAGTCCCCTTCACCTATTTTACCCACTCCCCCAACCCCCTCTCCTCTGGTAACCATTGGTTTGTTCTCTATAGTTAAGAGTCTGGTTTTTTGTTTGTCTCTTTTTTCTTTGTTCATTTGTTTTTTTTCCTTAAATTCTACGTATGAGTGAAATCATATGCTATTTGTCTTTCTCTGATTGGTTATTTTACTTAGCATTATATACTCCATCTCCATCCATGTTGTTGTAAATGGCGAGATTTCATTCTTTTTAATGGCTTGGTAATATTCCATTTGATAAGATACCACATATTCTTCATCCATTTATTTATGGATGGACACTTGAGCTGCTTCCATAATTTCGCTATTGTAAATAATGCTGCAATAAACATAGGAGGGCATGTATCTTTTGGAATTAGTGTTTTCATATTCTTTGGGTAAATTCCTAGCAGTGCTATTGCTGGGTCATAGGGTAGATCTATTTTTAATTTTTTGAGGAAACACCATACTGTTTTCCACAGTGGCTTCACCAGTTTGCATTCCCACCAACAGTGCACAAGGGTTCCTTTTTCTCCACATCGTCACCAATGTCCTCTTGTTTCTTGTGTTTTTGGTTTTAGCCATTCTGACAGGGTGAGGTAATATCTCATTGTGGTTTTGATTTGTATTTCCCTGGCGCTGAGTGACGTTGAGCATCTCTTCTTGTGTCTGTTGGACATCCGGATGTCTTCTTTGGAGAAATGTTTGTTCATGTCTTCTGCCCATTTTTAAATCAGGTTATTTGGGGGGGGGTTGGTATTGAGTTGTATAAGTTCTTTATGTATTCTGGATACTAACACTTTACCTTACATGTCATTTGCAAATATCTTCTCCCATTCAGAAGGCTGCCTTTTAGTTTTGTTGATTGTTTTCTTTGCTGTGCAGAAGCTTTTTATTTTGATGTAATCCTAATAGTTTATTTTTGGTTTTATTTTCCTTGCCTTACGAGACCTATCTAGAAAAATGTTGCTATGGCTGAGGTCAGAGAAATTACTGCCTATTCTCTCTTCTAGGACTTTTATGATCTCAGGTCTTACATTTAGGTCTTTAATCTATTTTGAGTTTACTGTTGCAGATGATGTAAGATAGGGTTCGGTTTCATTCTTTTGCATGTAGCTGTTCAGTTTTCCCAAGACCACGTATTGAAGAAACTTCCTTTTTCCCATTGCATATTCTTGCCTCCTTTGTTGAAGATTAATTGGCCATGTAATTGTGGGTTTATTTCTGGCTTCTCTAATCGGTTCCATTGAAGTATGTGTCTATTGTTGTGCCAGTTACATACTATTTTGATTACTACAGCTTTGAGTATATCTTGATATGTAGGATTGTGATACCTCCTGTTTTATTCTCCTTTTTTAAGGTTGCTTTGGCTATTCAGGGTCTTTTGTGGTTCCATACACATTTTAAGATTATTTGTTTTGGTTCTGTGAAAAATGCTGTTGGTATTTTGATACAGATTACATTAAATCTGTAGGTTGCTTTGGGTAGTACGGACATTTTAACAACATTTGTTCCTCCAATCCATGAGCATGGGATATCTTTCAATTTATTTGTGTTGTCTTCCATTTCTATCATCAGTGTTTTTCAGTTTTCAGAGTTTGGATTTTTCACTTCCTTGGGTAAGTTTAGTCCTAGGTCTTTTATTATTTTTGGTGCAATTGTAAATGAGCTTGTTTTTGTTCTTTTTTTTTTTTTAAGTTTATTTATTTATTTTGAGATAGAGTGTGAGTGGAGGACGGGCAGAGAGAGGGAGAGAGAATCCGTGCCATCAGCACAGAGCCTGATGTGGGGCTCGATCTCACGAACTGTGAGATCATGACCTGGGTCAAAACCAGACACTTAACTAAATGAGCCGGTCAGGCACCCCAATGGGATTGTTTCCTCAATTTTTCTATCTGCTAAGCAAATCTTACTTTAAATGCTTGGAGAGAAATAAGTTTTCAATAGTTATAGGACAAGTACTTTGGTGAATGAAAACATCCTCCAGTAAGGTGAAAATCAGACCTTAATATATATTTTTGACTACTTGACTTTTTACAAAGTTTACTTAAGTCAGAGACCCCTACAAGCTGTCTTGCTCTTGATGTGTTTCCCTGACTTTTGAAATGATGATATTGGGGTATCCTGCTCTGTTTATTTGTTGTTTTCTGATTGCATCTTTTCAGATTAGGGCCAAGTCGGGTGAGAGCGAGGAGGGCGTGGCACACCCCTCTTCGTTAGACTTACTCGAATCTCATCCTAAGGTCTCTTCTTTCCTCCCTTTGCCCACTTTTTCCAGGAAGTGCCACCCTGGCCCACGGCTTCGATGACCATCTCCATGCCTCCCATGTCTTGTCTATTTTCAACTTCAGCCCAGAACTCTCTTGGAAGGTCCAAACCAGCAGGTTCATCGCCTACTTGGTATCTCCACATGGATATCTTCAAGTCATTTTCAATTCTGCTCCTCCTTAACTGAACTTATTATTATCACCTTCCCGTCACAAACCGAACAGAAGAAGATCTTTTTTCGGCATTGCTGTTTCAAAGGTGAGCAAGCCGGAAGCCCGGGTCATTCTGCAAGGCGCGCTTCCGTCATCCGCTGTGCCCCGTCGGTCCATCTCTAGATCCTGCCGATTTCACTTTCTAAACAACCCTGGAGCCAGAAACTTCTCTCTGTTTTCATTGCAGCCACCCTGGCTTGAGTGCCGTCATCTTCACCTGGAGCACTGTAAAAGCCTCTAAAAATCTTCTGCTTTATTACCTTCAAATCTGGCTGCATTACAGTGTGTGCTATATGCCAATGCTGGAATGATCTTTTTTTTTTTTTTTTTGTAAAATGTAACTTCCCATGCCAGTCCCCTGTTCAGACAACTGCACGGTTTCTCACTAATTTTACAACGAAGACCAAAGTATTTAATGTGGCCTTTTCAGCTCTGCTGGGCTTCCCCTCCCTTCCTCCCTAGTGTCATCTATCACTACCCATCCTTCCTCGGGGCTTTTCAATCCCATCCCTTCTTGACCAACACCCTCTCCCCACCAGCAACATATGCCTCGTCCTGTTAACTCCTCCTCTTTGTTCAGGTCTCAGCAAACTCCTTACTTCCTCAAGGATGTCCTGCATCATCTTTTGAGGTCAAGCCCCCCATTATAAACTCTCAGAGCCCCGTTGCACTTCCCTTTCCTAGGAAGGGCTTGCATTTACCTGAATATTTTATGGACATCTTCCTCACTGGACGATGAGCCCTACGAGCAGGCACTGTATCTGCTGTTTACTAAATAACCGTATCCCCAATATTCAGTCCAGTGACGGCACTTAGACTAGCTTTGCGGGTGATTCAGGCTTTTGCTTCTTGATGCAAAAGTCCAAAGTCTCCTGTCTTACCTGGTGATACTGGTTTTCTGCTTCTGTTACTTTAGCATCTTTCATCCCTCTCTGTCTCTTTTGCATTTGTAGACATCTGTGGATTGTCCTGCTGAACAAGAGGTGTGTTCTCTACATGGATAGGAAGTGCATTCTTCTTCTTCTTCTTCTTCTTATCACTATTATTACCTTATCATTTGGATACTGTCTTTTGCACGCAGATCAATTTTTTAGAGCAACCCTAATGCGCAGGTTCTAGTCATCTTTGTTCTCTTCGTGTGTTCGTTTTGCCTCTGGTTCTCAAAGCTGTACTTTGTCATCAGCCATCTGCTTCTTAAGACAGGTCTCCCTGTTCTCTAAGGATCTCAACTCCATCTGTTAAAACTTCCAGAGTATTTTGTTCATTGTCAACCCAACCAAATGAGTCTCACTCACATCCCTGGCCTAATTCTGATGATTACACCTTCCTGATAATTGTTGACTCTCAGGTTTCACTATTTACACAAATCCTCTAATCTCCCTCCAGGTCTCGAGGGTGCCCTTTGTCTCTGGTTTCCAACCCACAAGGGAGGTATTCACCTTGCCTCCGTGATTTCAGGAAGAAAGGACAGAGAGAGTTTGGAGCACAGGTCACTAAAAATACTGGATCCAACTGGGGCATTTGGGCGGTACAGTTGGTTAAGTGTCTGACTCTTGATTTCAACTCGGGTCACGATCTCAGGGTTCATGAGTTTGAGCCCCGTGTCAGACTCTGTGCTGAAGGTGCAGAGCCTGCTTGGGATTCTCTCTCTCTCTTTTTTTCTCTCTCTCTCTGCCCCTCCCCCACTTGCTCTTTCTCAAACAAACAAACAAACAAACAAACCAAACACTGAACCCAATGAAATAATACATGTTATTTTGTATTTTGTTGGGTCATTCACCGTCGCCCTTTTAAAAATTTTGACTACTTTCCTTTTGAACCACAACAATCGGGAAAGGGGCAAAATGACAATCTTAAATATCTATAAATTGTAGCTTAAAATTAAATGCTGTTATCCTAACAAAAAAGTCCTGTTCTGTACTTTTAAGTCCTTTGGCATGTTGGGTCCACTCTGTGTGGATTGTATACGCATAAAGTGGTTGCTCCAGGGGCACCTGGGTGGTTCAGTCAGTTAAACCTCCAGCTATTGATTTTAAGGTCATGATCTCATCGTCATGAGATTGAGCCCTACATTGGGTTCTGCACTGAGTATGGATCCTGCTTGGGATCTCTCTCTCTCTCTCTCTCTCTCCTTCCCTCTGCCCCTCCCCCAGGTTGTATGTGCTGTCTCTCTCTCTCTCTCTCTCTCTCTCTCAAATAAATAAATAAATAAATAAATAAATGAAAGAGGTTGCTCCATTTGTGATGCAATAGGTCAGATGCTTCATGCAAGACTTCTCTGGTGTTGCTTCAAACAAGATTTTTAAGGGGATCTATCTTTCTCATTAGTGCAAAGAAATATCTCTATGGAGAAAAATGAAAATACAGCCATCGTTTTAGCAATTAGAGTCTTCTGAGAAAATAGCTTATAATTTGCTTCCAGTGCTTTCATCAGGTAGTTGGAAGAATGTACCATGTGCTGTGCACCATCCCTATGCTGTACAAGCTTAAGGATTTGTAGGTGACAGTCCCTGCATTCAATAGCACATTCCAAGCAGAGTACGGAAATGTGGTGAATGCTCAGTAAAGTAATACAAAGTTAATTACACACACAAAAAGTTTTGAACTCAAAAATACCAAAATAGTCTAGTCTAAATTCTTCATTAAAATTTTTTTTAATGTTTATTTATTTTTGAGAGAGAGAGAGACAGAGCATGAGTTGGGGAGGGGGAGAGAGAGAGGGAGACACAGAATCCAAAGCAGGCTCCAGGCTCGGAGCTGTCAGCACAGAGGCCGTCGCGGGGCTCGGACCCACGAACCGAACTGTGGGATCGTGACCTGAGCTGAAGTCGGACGCTTAACTGACTGAGCCACCCAGGCACCCCTAAATTCTTAATTTTAAAAAGCAAGAAAAGTGGACACAAAGAAGTCATGGGGTCTTACTGAAACTTCTTCAGAACTAGCTTTGGACCATTCCTGCTGCTTTTTTCCATTTGCTGCACCTTATATGCTATATTGGGGAGTTTATGCTCTTATATCTATTACTACTAGAGAGATCTAAGAGTCCTATTTTAAACACCAGAATATTGCCTTGAATAAAAATTGGTACTAGTGGTTGATGCAAATAAAAAAAAAAAAATAGGGGCACCTGGGTGGCTCAGTCGATTAAGCGCCTGACTCCTGATTTCGAATCAGGTCATGATCTCACCGGCTCATGAGTTGGAGTCCCACATCAGGATCTGTGCTGACAGTGCAGAACCTGTCTCCCTCTCTCTCTGCCCCTCCCCTGCTCACTCTCGATTTCCCTCTCTCAATACAAATAAATACACATCAAAAAAAAAAAAAAAAAAAGACTGGAAGCCAGCTCTTCTCAGAGCATCCTCTGTGGACAGCATCAGCATCACCTGGAAGAAGCTTGTTAGGAATGCAGATTCTCAGGCGCCACCTAGACCCCTTGAATTACAATCTTCATTTTAACATTGATGCACTTTGATGTTTGAAAAGCATATCTCTGGAATCCTTGATCTAGAGCAGCGCCTCTCAAACCTTAACATGCATCACAATCACCTGGAGGACTTGTTAAAGCAAGATTGTTTTGTTAAAGCACAGACTTACACAAGTGGTCTGGGAGTCCAGAGACCTTCCGAGTTCCCAGGTGATGCGGATGCTGCTGACCAGGGGGATGCCCACTGGTCACAACAGTGATTCTCTGCTCTGGGCACCCATCAGATTCTCCCGGGGCAGCTTTTTACAAATAACAAGGTCAAGTCCTCATTCTCTGTTCATTGGCTTTGCATGAAGTCCTGCGATTCCTCAATGCGATTGGAACAGGAACCACTCTCCAGAAGATGGGAAAACCCTCTGTGATCTCTATGATTAGCATGAGACTGCCTTCCCAGCCATTCCAGCACTGTCTCTGTTCACACAGACCTCTGGATGCATCTGGGCCAGAGTTGTGCAGTGGTCAAGAATCCATCGGAACCGGGCTCCAAGGCCAGATCTGCTACTTCCTGGCTATGTGGCCTTGGGCAGGTTAGCTCATCTCTGAGCTTTAGGACAGTCTCTGTAGATGGAAATAATAATTTTAACCATGTGGCGTGTTGTTGGAAATGTTGTAAAATATCAAATCACCTGATCATATTAGGAACTCAGTAGTTGATCGTTCATAAGTGATTTTATGTTCTATATGAGAGATGAGTATACCATATTACTTAATTAATTTTCCTAAACCTGAGAGATTTTGCAAGAATTCCGTTATTAAAGCCATGTGGAATGAGTGAAATCCAGTGTCAGGAATAAGTCCCGAAGAGGTTCAAACAGGAAGTCTTGCTTTTACTATATAGTTTACTGCTTTCACCATCCTTATGCGAATTCCGCTTAACATGCGCGATGTCTATTCAGCACCCCAAGGCAGTCATGTCTTTAGTAAATGATTTATTTTATGGTGCCATAGATGGTTTACTACTGATAACTCCTAAGGATTATCAGTCTCTCCCAACACTCATGTGGTCAAGGTCAATGGCAGATTGTCAAGCAACCAACCATTTCCCTGCTTAGTTAAGGCACACATTAAATGTCTCGTATGGAAAACTCTATAATTTCTCTAGTACTGAATATTCAAGTGTGTAGCAAATTTTTAATAAAACGCTTTGGCAGTCCATTAAAGGTTAAGCAGTAAGGGTTCGTCACTCTCATTCCTACGCGAATCTAAGTGTATGTTCCTACAGTATGAGAGCGGGGGGATGCTAGTCCGGCACCCACATTTCACAAATGAGGAATCAGGGTGACTTGACTGAGGTGAGTCGCTTAGATTTTCTCCGAAACAGATGAGGAGCCATGTTCTCCTACACGTGTAATTTTTTTTATTGATTCCTTTTATGACATTGTTATGTTGGCACATACTTGCGTTGACTAAGCATCTGTCATTTTTTGTAAGATGGTATTTTTCAATATGGTGACAAGACGATTTTGTAATAAAGAGGTAATTTCATTAGATTTCAGAGGACCAATGATGAATACAAGGAACACACTTCAAATTACGGTTCTCATCTCTTTTTTTTTTTTTTAAGTATATTTACTTTTTGTGTAAGAGAGATGGGGGGGGTAAAGAGAGGCAGAGAGAGAGAATCCCAAGCAGGCTCTGTGTCATTAGCACAGAGCTCCACACGGGGTTCAAACTCATGAACTGTGAGATCATGACCTGAGCCGAGATCAAGACTCAGACGCTCAACAGATTGAGGCACCCAGGCGTCCCTCCTGTTCTCATTTCTGTAGTTACTTTGGGTATCTAATAATTCTTGTGTGCGTGTACATGTACATGTGTCCATGTGACTCCTTAAGTGTTTCTCTGGGTCTGTTTATTTATATATTGGTGTATGTCTGGCTATGTGTACCTCTGAGTGTCTGTGTGACTGAGTATGTGTGTTTCTGAGTATGTGTACAGATGTGACACATATGTGTCTGAGAATGAGCATGTGTGTGCATGTGAGCGGGCAGGTGTGTATATACAAAAGGGAGAAGGAAGCATCCTTATTCCATATTCCCTGTGGTGTGGTTTGTGCTCCTCAGCAAAGAGCTGAAGCCTCACCAACTGTTCGTCCCACTGTCTGGGCTAATAGTCTGTCACATTTATGACTGCACACTGTTCAAACTGAAAAATTTCCCTCTTTACCTAGAGTATTTTTGGTATCAAAGACTCTTTAGTCACTTGTAGACTTAACATTCTTTAAAAATAAAACCTTTATTTCTTTTCTGAGGGATGGAGTGTAGTCTCTTTTGGTGCTAAATGAAAAACTGAGTTTGGAAGAAAGATGTACCAAAAAGAGAAATGTTATGATACTCACAGGATGACTTACTAAAGCTATTTTAAATTGCATTAGATACTATTTTATCTATCTGCTCCAAGTGTGAAAATTTAGAAGCTCATGTTTACTCATTTAGAAATAAAAATCACAGAGCTAAATGTTGAAAAGACCCACATAGCTCCCCTTTATCCCCCCACGTCTCAGTTCCTTTCTTTTCTAAAATAAAAGGGTTGAGGTTATTTTTCAGGTGTCATCCCTCTTATTTGGTTTTGTGGGTGTTGGTTTTTTTTTTTTTTTTTTTTTTTTTTCGTTTTAACCATCCCAGACAGTCAAACCTGCCTGACATGGGATGTGTTTCCTGTTCTGGATCTTGAAGTAAAATATCTAGTATGCTATTCAACTTTCTTGAAACATAATTATAAACTTATTGCTATTAAATAATTTACAAAGGTGAATTCCAGCATGCATATAGTCCAGAAAGGTATTTACTTACCTAGGTGCTAAAATATTGCTCATTTAAAGTTGAGTCATACAACTGGACCATGGAAAAGGTCATTTTTATAGACAGAATTGTCCTTTCATAAAATATGACAACTTGCAGTTTAAGGAAGCTTTCCCAAAACTCCATGTCTGGGGCATCAGTAACAAACTTAATCGACATGATCAAGTAAAATATGCATGTCAGAAAACTGAGTGAACCAAACAAACACATGTCTAAGTTGATAATTTGAACCAGGTATTCGCATGTTTTCCCTTTATACAAATTTTATGCCCAGGTCCCCATCCAATGCTTAGCCAAGGGGAAAATCCACCATGTTTCTTTTCTTTAAAAGGTATTTTATGTTTATATTACTCATCAATTACGTCACCATCAGTTGCAACATTGTTTGAGTTTATAAGGTGGACAGCTGATAACATCAGTCTCCGCTTGTCTACAAATAGGCAGAATCTGTATTGTATTTATGTTCTTAAGAAACATGATGTTTCTGTCTGGAAGAAAAAGCATATTGAAGAAATGGAGAGAAACAGAGTGCTGGAGTGACGATAAGAAGTTAACAAAATAAATGCGAATAGAAAGCAGGTGGGGAAGTAAACCAAAGCATTTCCCGGAAACACCTACCTCACACTCATTCATGTGCTTCTGTTTTCTGAGGGTAGTAGTTTCTGACTCCAGCGATCATGGTTGTCATAGAAAATGACAAGCCATTAAAATCACAAAAAAGCATTTTTAGCTTGTGGTCCATACAAAACAGGTGGTAGGCTGACTTCATCTTTCATTAGGGAACTAGAATTTCAAAATTCTGTCCTATAGCAGTTATACAGTTGGTGTTTTATAAAAATTAAATAGGTTAAAGCAGACTCCTTAAAAACTTAAACATTTTGGGGCGCCTGGGTGGCTCAGTCGGTTAAGCATCCAACTCGGCTCAGGTTATGATCTCGCGGTCCATGGGTTCGAGCCCTGGGTCGGGCTCTGTGCTGACAGCTCAGAGCCTGGAGCCTGTTTCGGTTTCTGTGTCTCCCTCTTTCTCTGACCGTCCCCTGTTCATGCTCTCTCTCTCTGTCTCAAAAATAAATAAATGTTAAAAAAAATTTAAAAAAAATTTAAACATTTTTCCCCGCTCTGAACACCATTGCTACTTTCCCTTAAAGGTACTGTCTTTAAATAAGAAAACGACGCTCAGCATTAAACTTCCGGGAATTCTTCCTGCAGGAAATTTCCTTTGTTTTAACTTGGAGTCAGTGAGATACAAATAAAAAAAATAAAAAAAAAAGTAAACCCTGAGTGAATAACAGCAACAAGGATGGTAGAACCTGATAAAAGAATTAGATCCGATGTCAATACTTTTATTTTTTTAAATGTGCATTTATTTTTGAGCGAGGGTGGGGGAGGGGCAGAGAGCGAGGGAGACAGAGGATCTGAAGTGGGCTCCGTAGAGAGCCAGATGCTGGGCTCTAACTCACGAACCCATGAGATCATGACCAGAGTCAAAGTTGGACGCCTAACAACGGAGCCACCCAGGAGCCCCTCAGTGTCAATACTTTAAAATTTGATCCTCTGATAGGAGATTTCTTCAACGCTGTATTAAAAACTGGTGCAATTTTAAACTTTCAGAAGAGATAATAATCATTTAACACTCAATGTCCTAAAACTGCATGAAAACCTCTAGAGGTTGTGATTTGTGCTTTTGGAGCCAGGATGATGTATTTGCACCCCCAAATTCCTTGTGCACCACATCAACTGGGGCAAAGAAGTACATTCTCTTCAAGATTGGAACATATGGGAAGCAAAGACAATCTTGGCCCATCTTTTCCTGTGTTTTTATCTTAGGAGGAACAAAACTTAACAATATTTTTCTCCATTGGCATTTATGGAATTATGCAGTTTGTCTTAATTAAGGAAATGAAAAGGAACTCAATATTTTTGTGTGAATCCATGTAGGTGGTAAAATATATAAACAAGACAGGAGAAGATGATATACAAGGAAAACACAGCCTTTTCAAGCAAATTGGAAGCAATAAAACATCATATGTCATAATTTTTTGGTGGAATGTGATATGCCAAGTTACTTAGATTTTTTTTAAAGTCAGCCATCAACTCATTAACCAGTGTCTGCAAGCAGATGTTGGCTTAAGCTTTGGTGCTGTTTGGCGTGTTTAGGGAAGTGGAGACTGATACCAGCTTTTCAAGAAGAAAGTCGCTCTCCGATATAAAAAATGATTTCTTTCCTCAAATCTTACTTGTCATATCATGTTACATTAGATGATGAAACAGAACGTTAACTGTGTAATGAGACAGGCATACTAAAACGTAAAGGAGAATACACTGTTTCAGCTTAGATATGTGCCATCATTTTAGCTGGGGGTAGCCTTTCTGAAATGATGCCAAGATTTTTTTTAATGCAAATCAGCTGCTCCAGAGTGAGAAGAATGTGGAAGTTAAACAAGTTTGAAAACTTTTCAATGCCTCCCACTCCCCAAATCTCCCGAATGATATTTTGCTATTTATTATTTATTTATTTTTTATTTTTTTAATGTTTATTTATTTTTAGAGAGACAGAGCATGAGCAGGGGAGGGGCAGAGAGAGAGGGAGACACAGAATACAAAGCAGGCTCCGGTCTCTGAGCTGTCAGTACAGAGCCCTACGCGGGGGCTCGAACTCACTAATTACGAGACGGTGACCTGAGCCTAAGTCGGAAGCCCCGGATACTTTGCTATTTTAAACAGAGATGAGAGGATGTTTGTAGTACACAGCAACTCTCTGCTTGCTTTTTTGTCAACTCTAATGTCCAGAGCCCCCTTATTGATGTGAGCACCCAAATTTTTAGATTGCTGCTGCTTTTAAATACTGTATGTGGTTCTTTTGACACTGGTGCATATAGATGAGTTTCTAGACCATCTTTAAAGTCATTGCAGTTTATTTCTCAAGAGGGAATATAATACAGATATTCTACAGAGCAAATAGATGGTATATTTTATTTATTTTGGTGAGAATGACTATATGAATTATTTCAAGGTGAGAAAAATTTACAAGAAAAAACAATGGAAAAATAAAAGGATGTTGGAAATATACAGAGATGGATTACTGGTGAAATCACTTTATGTTTTTAATAGGATTTGTACTTACTCTGTGCTGTTGAATCATTCTTATGTGCACACTCCTTGATTTAAAAAAATTTTTTTAATTTTTTTTTTTTTTTTTGAGAGAGAGACAGACAGAGTTGTGCAGGGGAGGGACAGAGAGACGGAGACACAGAATCTGAAGCAGGCTCCAGGCTCTGAGCTGTCAGCACAGAGCCTGATGCGGGGCTTGAACCCCTTGACTGTGAGATCATGACCTGAGTAGAAGTTGGACGCTTAACCAACTGAGCCATCCAGGGTGCCGCACACTCTTTGATTTTTTAAAACTATTTCTACACACTCCGCGATTAAATTATCAACATCAGTTAATCTAAAAAATTTCAGGCTGACTCAAACCTAAATGATTCCAAAAAGATAATCCCTTGTTTTATTTTTTTAAAAATTTTGTCCAGAAAAGGAAATCTCATAGACTCACTTGGGATACGTTCTTGTCTTTCTGAAACATTGGTCACAATTATGCTCCCTTATGCACAATTATGCTCAGCTGTCTCTAAGACTGACCTTACATGCAGGACTTTGTTAGGGATTGTTTCAGGACTGACAATCATGGAAGGAAAGAGAAGGGAGGAAAAGGAGAGGAGAAGAGGGAGGAGAGGGAAAGGAAAGCAGATTGAGAGTAGGAGTGAAGAGAGGGAAGAGAGGGAGGGGGAGAGGAGAGAAGAAACAGGGAAACAGCAGGATTGGGCAGAGACAAGTTGGAGCCATGATACTGTCTCAATAACAGAGTTATCTCATGCTTTGGCAAGGCTGTTGGATCTTTATACCATTCTAAATATTTTATACTTCAATAATAGTTTATATTGTAAACTATATACTATGCTATATATTCCATGCTATATTTTATTTTAATTCTATATACTATAATAATATACTATATACTATTACATATGCTATACACTGTATATTAATTTTTTTATTCTATATACTATATTGTTAATACTATATTACATATAGTGTATACACTAAATGTAATATAGTGTATATATTCTCTAATATATATATAGTGTATAGTGTATACACTATATGTAATATAGTGTATATATTCTCTAATATATATACTATATATTATCATATATATCATATATAATCATATAATATATATAATATATATAATATATAGTATATAGTATATAGTATATAGTATATAGTATATATACTATAGTACATAGTATATATTATATATATTATATATAATATATATTATATATTATATATAGTATATATATTACATATATATAGTATATATGTATATATTACACTATATGTAATATAGTATATATATTCTATAATATACTAATAGTAATATAGTGTATATATTCTCTAATATATATATAGTGTATAGTGTATACACTATATGTAATATAGTGTATATATTCTCTAATATATATACTATATATTATCATATATATCATATATAATCATATAATATATATACTATATAGTATATAGTATATAGTATATAGTATATATACTATAGTACATAGTATTATTATATATATTATATATAATATATATTATATATTATATATGGTATATATATTACATATATATAGTATATATGTATATATTACACTATATGTAATATAGTATACATATTCTATAATATACTAATAGTTTATACTGTACAATTATATGTACTTTATGTTATATCTTATACTTTATAACTTACACCAGTCATTGGAGAGTGCTGTCCCAGGAAAAAGGCTTGCAGTCAGGTGAGACGGCTCTGTTTAGTCCAGGGCATTTTCCAAAGGCAGTTTCTAGACAAGACTGGCAGCTGAGGTCCCCTCTTCTAGCAGAGGGGTCATAAATCCTGAGGTTCTGAAGGGGATATGGCCACTCATCACAGTATCTATTACAGCTTTAAAATGAGGAAGTTTAAGTCCTTATCCAACTTCCTCCTACTAAAATAGTTTATATTTTTAAATATTTTTAAAAGTTTTATTATTTATTAATTTTGAGAGAGAGAGAGAGAGAGAGAGACAGAATCTCAAGCAGGCTCCACACTGTCAAAGCAGAACCTGATGCAGAGCTCTAACCCACAAACTTGAGATGGTGACCTGAAGTCAAGAGTCGGCACTTGAGTGACTGAGTCACTTAGGCGCCCCAGAATAGTTCATATTTTTAAATGTGGGAGTACTGACCAACTACTTTTCAGTGCACAGACTACACATTTCAGTCATGATGCAGAATGAGTTTACTAATATTACTGAAAGCCAGATAAACAATCCCAGTGTACTCTTTTCTAAGGTTTGAAAGCATTTCTCTTGTGTTTCCTTGAATACATTGATTAAATCTGGAACAAAATGTATTGATTTTGTGTAACGTTGTTGCAGATATTATACCAAGAGGGCACTCTACATAACAATGCTTAGAAGACACTGTTAAAATTTTAACTATCTGGAGAAGGCTAGCTATTCAGGAGTACAATATTTTTCATTTCATAGTGGACTGTGGACCAAGAAAAAAAAATGTGTAAGCACATTTTGGGGGCATGAAGTAGGATCTCAGTTTATATACCTAATTAGAAAAGACAGGTACTAGGCATTTAGGGAAGAAATAGAAAAATTAATTTATTTTAGTCGAATGAAGGAAACCATTTGGCAATGTAAGAAGCGATGAGATACACGGGTCCATCGGTTCTCTACGGGATTATGCAAACTCAGTGACCTCCATCAAATGGCCAACGGACACTTCATAAAGTCAAATGAAGCAAGGGTGTTTTGTTGACACATCCATTCATTCACAAGACTGTTGAGAAATCACTGCTTGAACCCTGGACTGTTTTCCCCTAAACTGCAATGTGAATCGCATAGTAAGGATTGCTAGTCAATTCTGTGATGGAGACAGTTTCCTTTTTTTTGTTGGCGGGGGGGGGGGGGGGGGGGGGAGGGGGCGTAACTAATTTGATAGGCCCTTCTGGATTTTATATGAATTCGAATTAAATAAAGTCTTAAAAAATAGTTAACTCTGATAATCTGGGGAAAATATTTCAGATCTTAGGATACCTTAGATATACTGGGATACCTATGACCTTCAAAGTCTGCTTGCATGAGAAATAGTAAACTTTTCCCTTTGGAGGAACCCAGGAAAACTTTTCCTGATCCGTATTTTCAATCAATGTATAAAGAACTGCCCTGGCTCTTGCAAGGTCATGACACCAGCCATTCCTTAGATGGCCAGTGATTTCAGGGGACCTTCCAGTAGCAGAGGTGGGTAAACCAGAATTAGAAAAGATGATTCATCAAGTTATGGGGAGTTTTATTGCAAAGAAATAAAAGAGGCTCTAAATCTGGTTGGATGGATAAATGCCATTTAAAAGGGATACCTTCAAAAAGACTAGACAGCAAGTAATGACTTAAAGGTACAACAGTAGTATAGTTTGCTGCTCATTGAACTTGCTCTGTGATTTATGATTTTTTTCCAGTGTGAGATAAGAAAATGAGGCTTTGGTAAGGACTTGTAGAGGTTATGCTCACACTCCTCCGCCTCTAGAACAGTCTGATAGTATTTGAGTACGACTTTCTTTCATTCTCTAGGCAGAAATAAAATTGCCGAACTCTTATAGAAAGGCTGCCCTCTAAATAATACTTCCAGCCAAGATTACAAGTTCCATAAATCTTGTGCAAAAGTGTAAGCCGCTGCTTTTCCAGCTGCTGGAGTTACCTACGCCCAGTGGTGGCAAGTATTTTTAACCCGACATCCTTTGCATCTGTGTCTTTAACTTATTTTAAAGACATAAACTAATGTCCAAGTGGAGGAAATACACTTACTCTTTAAAGGGTAAACCCTTTAAATAAACCATACGACCCCTGTGATTATAAATGAATACTAAAACTATTAATTGGTCTATTAATATGCCCCTGGAACCACATACTACAGAACATACAGAATCTTCCTTCTTATTTTATATTTCTGTGTAAATAAGCAGCACACTTAAAAATGCTGGGATAAAAATTGTAATTTTTCTTTGTCCTTTATTATCTAGCCTTTGACTAATTTCAGGTCTTAGAATCTGAGAAGTTGGCATGAATCATTAGGTTTTCAGTTGACCTGGATGGGAGAAAGAACCTAATTGTTCATTTTTTGCAAGATTTAAAATAAATAGCATCGGCCGTCTTCGGCATAGATGATTTAATTTTTTAACACGTGCTTCCAACCTTTAATTTTCTGCAAAGCAGCCGCATCCATTATTAATTCATCTATATTTCCTCAAAGCGAGTCAGACTTAAGATCCTTCATAAATATTTAAGAATAGTGCTGCAAAATAAACAAAAACTTTTACTTAACTTTTAATTGCAAGTTTGAGGACCAATGATTGCAAAAAACAACAAAAAGCAAGACAAACATGATAAAGAATCCGGCGAAGTAAAAAAAAAGAAAAAAGACACTAAAATAACAAGGAGGCCAGACTTCTGCCGTAACCCTCATTGCTCAGTTTCACAATCTGAATCTCATTTAACTAATGGGATAAATGGATGTGGCCAAATTTAACCCAAGCCTGACTCACGATAGCACTTAATTTCTGAGAGCTCGCTTCTTCTCCTACTTTCTCTTTCTCTCTCACATTCGCGTTGCCATAACTGCTATGCATTCTTTACCATTCATACTGACCAAGTTCCTGAAGGAATAAATACATGAATATATGAAAATAGGCTTCACGTAATTAAAAAAAAATAGTAGCTCTCACTCTCCTTTCTCCCTGTCATTAACAACACTTTTGAGGTAGATGTTGTTATGGGTTGGATTCTGTCTTCCTAGCCCCAAAAGATATGTTGAAGTCCCGGCCCCTGGAGGTAGCTGTGAAAGTGACATGCTTTGAAAATAGGGTTTTTGCAGATGTAACATGTTACAATGAAATCATACTGAGCTAGGGTGGCCTCAAGTGCACTGTGACCAGTTTTCTTCCAGGAAGAGGCGAAGGAAAAACCACACAAAGAGACACAGAGGGAGAATGCCATGTGAGCACGGAGGCAGACATCGGGGTGAGGCACATATAAGCCAAGGACTGTCATAGACGGTAGGCAGCAACAGAAGCTAAGGAAGGGCATGGAACAGATTTTTCCCTAGAGCCTTCAGAGGAAGTATGTCCTGCCTGACACCTTGATTTTAGATTCCCAGCCTCGAGGATGGTGAGGAAATGTATTTCTATCATTTCAAGCCACTCAGTTTGTAGCACTTTGTTACTGAAGCCCTAGGAAGTAATTCTTCCAGATACTATAAGCACATTGATTTTCTTTCTTTTTAAAAAACGTTATGAAATAAAACATATGTACCAAGTGTAGAATATATGTACGGTTTAACAAGTAATTATAAAGCAAACATCCATCTGACCACTATCCAGGTCAGCAAACAAGATATTGCTGCTTTCCAAAAAAGCTCTAATAGGCCCCTTTTCTTACCCAGTCTACTCCCTTCTCCTGGAATAACTGCTGCCCCACAGTCCTTTATTCCATCACCCATATAATCATGTTGTGAAAAACATGGCTTAATGTTTATTTCTTTGATGAGTCTTTAGATAAGGGTATATTTGGATGAACCAGCCTGATTAAAATGAATTTTAGAGCTCTGCTTAGGTAAATTCAGAAGGTACTAACCAATAAATATAAATTGAAACCAACACTCTCTAAAATTATATTTTAAATAGCCATACTCATTATTGAATCGTTCCTTGGACACTTAATTATTACTGGGGACATATTGAGTGAACTTCGTTTTTTAAGAATTTTCTAGAATAGAGATGAAAAATAATGTCAATAACGGTACTTTAACAAAGTGCATAATTCAAAGTAAAATTAAATTCTTTTACAGCCCTACTTAATTGTTATACACATACACACACTGAGAGTTTGTGAGATTTAGTATTTGTAATATGGAACACTTGGTCAGTACAATGGATTCTACCAATTTATAGGTAAACATGAGTGCATAGTTTTAGAGAGGCTACATTTTAATTTTTATCAAATCACTAGGCTTATTTGGATGTATCTGGTTACTGAACTTGCCCATGATGTGCATACAAATTCCTTTTGTTATCTCCAGGTATACTTATTGCTAAGAGAGCATAAACAAATCTTTGTTTTGATTTAATAGACCGCTTGCTGCACTATGTATTTAAGCATTACAACGTTCCATAAATGAGGGAGTAAAAAAAATTCAAAGCAAGTTTACTATGTTTGGTACTAAAATGTTTGTCAATAGGATCTGTCAGATGTTTTGGAAATACAGCATAAGTGTCCCCTGCTTTCTGAGAAGCTCATTGTTCCCAGGAGAAAATAATGGGTTAGCTAATGATTATATAATAAAATGATGCATTCTTTAGTCCAGGAATTTCAAAGTGCACTTCCCGGTCCGGATAAGACAGTGGTGAACTCTGCCTAGAGAGAAAGAGATTGGTTCACATACGGAATCATATGAAAAGCCAGTCTTGTGTCTTGAAGAATAGGAATTTGGAGATGGGGAATTGGAAGGTCAAAGAAGGGCAAAAGTATATGGCATGTACTAAATATTTTAATGCCGGCAAATACACTGAAATATTTATCTATAAATATAAATTATTAGTATTAGTATTAGTATTATCATTACCTTGGCACCAATTTTTAACTGGTCTTGGAAATTTTGAAAAGTTATTGGAAAGTCAACAACTTCTTCGATTATTTGTCGACAGAAAACATAACTGATGAATGTCATTTGGTTGACTTGCTCCCTAACGCAGGTATCACAGTGACTCCTCCCTTCATTTATAGTGACTTCCATTATTTATTTCAAGCAGGACAGTATTTAAAAATTTTTTTTTATGATATTTAATTTCTACAGTTTCGTTGCCAAGGGCTGGGAGAGGGGAGGAAAGTGAAGGTGTGTTTAAGTTGTAAATTGTTAGAACTAGGATTGGGTATTTTGGGTGGGAGTGCATCACAGTTTGGGGATGACCATGTCAGAGAAGGCTTTACAGAGTATACAACCAAGATAAATGTCAAAGGGTGATGGCAGAAGAATGAGGGTAGATGTGATTTTCCTGGAAAGAGAGGAGAATTTGGGAACAAGGCAAAAGAAAGAGCCTTGCGGGTATGTGGCTATGTAAGAACCAGTAGAGAAACAGATGTCGGTGAGTAAGATAGAGGGGGCAGCCAGAGAGAGGAGTAAGAAGCTCAGGAAACTGGCATCACCAAAATTGCAGGAGGAAGAGATTTCAAGAAAAACTGGTGTATTTAACAGTGGCAAGTATCATAACTGAGAAAAGCTCATTGGATTGGGTACCTATCCTGTCAGTTGCTCAGTCAAAAACCTTGGGGGCAGCCTTGACTTACGCTCTCTCTGACAAGATAGACATCCAATTCATCAGGAAATTCTATTGGCTTGGCCTTCAAAATAGATCTGTACTTGGACCAGGTCTTACCAATACTCTATTTTAAATGCACACCACGTATCTCCCACCCCACCCACTCCCAAGAATTCCAATGTTACCTACCCTGCTCTATGATTTTTCCATAATACTGCTTGCCTCCAGCAAGCTAGATATTTTCCTCATTTATCAGTAGTTGCTTATGTCCATTTCCTCTCAGCATGAATACAAGTTCCATGAGGGCTGGGGTTCTCCGCTCTCAAGCCCTTGGAACACATCAGCACCTGGCACATGGCCACTCAATAAGTGTTGAAGGAACATATTATAGTTTTGTTGTGTATTTAACTAAAATTCCGTTTGACTTTATGGTTGGAACTGTATGTTTTAGACATATGAACCAAATTCAATTCTAGTATGAATTCAAGTAATATTTTAGTAAAAATAATCTTCTGTCGTGTTCAGTTCCGTGCTCGAGGATTCTGGCGCGTATCATATCCCAGATGTTAGAGTCCACACGCTACTGCCGGGGATGGTTTTTATCTTGTACTCTAACTGAAGACTTAACCAAATTTTTAGGTTATGACATTAAAAATATTTCTGAAACTCATACTTTATTTAGCCCTACTTGTGTACAAAGTGCTTACTCAGGAGACAAAGAATTTTCAGTCTACAAAAAAAAGAGTGCATGTATTTCTTTTTTTCCAGTTTTCATTTTTATTTATTTGTTTATGTTTATTTTTTTACTTATTTATTTTTTTAGTATAATTTATTGTCAAGTTAGCGAATGTACACTGCATACAAGAGAGCTCTTGATTTTAGGGGTAGATTCTGGTGATTCATCGCTTACCTACAACACCCAGTGCTCATCCCAACAAGTGTCCTCATCAATGCCCATCACCCATTTTTCCCTCTCCCCTGGCCCGCCCCCCATTAACCCTCAGTTTGTACTCTGTTTTGCCTCCCTCTCTGTTTGAAACTATTGTTTCCTCTTTCCTTCCCCGTTTCTCAAGTTCCACATACGGGTGAAAACATATGAGATCTGTCTTTCTATGACTGACTTATTTCACTTAGTATAATACCCTCCAGTTCCTCCACATTGTTGCAAATGGCAGGATTTCATTCTTTCTCATTGCCAAGTAGTATTCCATTGTATACATAAACCACATCTTCTTTATCCATTCATCAGTTGATGGCCATTTGGGCTCTTTCCATGATTTGGCTATTGTTGAAAGTGCTGCTATAAATACACATTGGGGTACACGTGCCCCTATGCATCAGCACTCCTGTATCCTTTGGATAGATTCCTAATAGTGTTATTGCTGGGTGGAGAGTGCATATATTTCAAGGGCTCACAATATGTTCTTTGGGCAAGCTCATTCAACACACATTCTCATAAGTATGTAGATATTTAAATTATAAGGTTTTGACATGAATACAGAATTTTTCACTGACATAAAATGCAAATTTATTCCATTATATCAGCAATTCATATGGAATCTCTTGTCACAAGATATTTAAAATATTATTTTTTGTCTGAAAAATCCTAATAAGAGCTTTTAGACTCTTTGTGAGCTAAGGAATTGACCTCACACTTTATTCCCTTTTTTTCCTCCATCTCCCCCTCCCTCCATCGCTTCTTTTTCTTTATTTTTGATCATATTCCTCCACCCCTAGCCTTCATTCCACTGAGGAGTTGATGCCTACTTTAGAAATGAGCGAATGAAATGACAATGAACACACACGCTTAACTTGTCCTGCAGAGTTCACTGCATGTTTTCGTTCATCGTTATTTTTTGCATAGAGATTGTGTTTCTTCATTGACTATAATTGCGATGACCTCCTATTGAGCAGCATAATTCTCAACTCTCACACCTCTGTTTGTTACACATCTGGAAATTGTGCCCATATTCATTCTCTAATCATCAGAGCGGACATCCCTTTGTTGTTCCCTCATCATTTAAATCATGTGTCTCTTAGGCTCTGGGGTCCATTTATTTTCTCTTGCTTGGTCACTTGAAACTCCAGTAACAGAGACCTGAGAAGGCTGTGAGCTGCTGCTTTTCCTATGGTTTGCACACGCTGAGTTTGCTGGGTGTATTAACATCACACCTGGGAGGCACAAACAAATGAAAACAAGATTCCGAGCTCCAAGGACATTACTGTTGATGCAAGCTAATAGAGAGTGGAAAATCAGCCCAGCTGAGCAGTGCTTGGTCTTTGCTCATTTAGGTATTGAATCGAAAAAGATTGAAGCTTAGTTTTCTTTTTCCTTTCCCTTCCCTTCCTTTCCTTTCCTTTCCTTTCCTTTCCTTTCCTTTCCTTTCCTTTCCTTTCCTTTCCATTTTCCTTCCCTTTCTTTCTTTCTTTCTTTCTTTCTTTCTTTCTTTCTTTCTTTCTACAAGTTTTGCCACCTTTTTAAAGCTCCACAACCCAATCTTGATAAATGTTGAATATTAAAATTGATCTTCAAATTAAAAAAAACAACAGGAGGAAGATATTTTTTGTTTTTTTTTTAAAGTTTATTTATTTTGAGAGAAAGGAAGAGAGAGTGCATGAGAGAGAGGGAGAGAGAGAGAGAATCCCAAGCAGGCTTTGCACCATCAGCGCGGAGTCTGATGTGGGGCTCGAACCCACAAACTGTGAGATCATGGCCTGAGCTGAAACCAAGAGTCAGACACTTAAGTAACTGAACCACCCAGCTGCCTCACCTTCACATTAAAAAAAAAAAAAAAAGTTTATTTCTTTATTTTGACAGAGAGAGACAGAGAGAGAGGGAGGGAGAGAATCCCAGGCAGGCTCTCCACTGCCAGTGTAGAGCCTGACAGGGGCTCAAACTTACAAACCCTGAGATAACAACCTGACTTGAAATCAAGAGCTAGACACTTAACCAACGGAGCGATCCAGGCACCCCTGATTTCTGAATTTTTAAAGAAAAATATAGGATCCTTTTCTAGCTAGAAGCAAACAAAGTGACTGAGTTTGAAAATGACATTTCCCCCCTTTTCCTTCTACTTTATTCCCCTCCTCGCTCCTTTTTTCCTCTCTCCCCAATTCCTTTTTCCTTGCCTTTTCCTTCTTTTATTTTTTCCCCTCAAAAGAAAATACTTCTGTGAATGAAGCAAACTGTATTCCATTGAGACAATTTGGCATTTTGAATGTTTTAATTTCATCTTTTCTCCATGAAAACTTTAGAGTGAATTTAGCTTGCAAATAAAGATGCTGTCCCACTTTCTTGTAATATGGTGAAGGTTAACAGAATAAGCACATCTATGAAATTTTCAGCTGCTTTTAATATAATATGGTTACAGTGATAAACAAAGGTGCTAAAATCTGTACTCAACATTGTACCAAACACAATTCAAAGTAAATAGGACAACATATCTTTGTACGTACCTAGTCAATAAAAGTACATAAAAATACCTTTTAAACAGCATTTTCAGGGGCGCCTGGGTGGCTCAGTCGGTTAAGCGGCCGACTTCGGCTCAGGTCACGATCTCGCGGTCCGTGAGTTCGAGCCCCGCGTTGCGCTCTGTGCTGACAGCTCAGAGCCTGGAGCCTGTTTCAGATTCTGTGTCTTCCTCTCGCTGACCCTCCCCTGTTCATGCTCTGTCTCTCTCTGTCTCAAAAATAAATAAAACGTTACAAAAAAAAAAAAAAAAAAAATTGGGGGCGCCTGGGTGGCTCAATCGGTTAAACAGCATTTTCAAAATATAAATATAGAAAACACTTGTGAAATGTCATATAATTATATGATAGCTTCTGGAATTTTGCTGTTTCTTCATGTATGGTGATTATGTTGTGGGAAATTGGTAATTTGATTAATGATTGCCAAATTATCTTATTTAATGAAATCAGAATAATGCCAACAATTATTTTTTGTTGTTGTTGTGCAATTTTTTCATAACTTAAAATTGTTATCTTTCTGCCAAACAACTAAAAAACCCAGTCTAAAGGGCATCTGGGTGGTTAAGTTGGTTGAGCATCCGACTCTTGATTTCAGCTCAGGTCATGATACCAGGGTCTTGGGATCGAGCCCCGCAGTGGGTTCCATGCTGAGCACAGAACCTGCTTGGGATTCTTTCTCTCCTTCTGTCTCTCCCTCTGCCCCTCTCCCCTACTCATGTGTGCTCTCTCTCTCTAAAGTAAAAAAAATAAAAATAAATAAAAAGCCCAGTCTAAGAAAATATTTTATGAGAATGAGAAGATAAACATTTTTTATTCTCCTCCATACCCTTTCTTCAGATCTTCTGAAACAGAGAAATAGAAATGAAGCTGAAAAAAAACTAACTTTTGGAAATCTGTATTATTTTGAAAATCAAATTAATGAACATAAGTTATTTCAGATCATACCAGAATTTCACTAGTCCCCCAATAAATTACTTCTTAACCTAGAAAATCTCCTTTGTATGAGATAATAGTCATAAACTTATATACTCTAGATACTCGTTTGGACTTGCCTTCCTTCCATTGTTTAAGAATTTTAGGGCGGGGCGCCTGGGTGGCGCAGTCGGTTGAGCGTCCGACTTCAGCCAGGTCACGATCTCACGGTCCGTGAGTTCGAGCCCCACGTCAGGCTCTGGGCTGATGGCTCAGAGCCTGGAGCCTGTTTCCGATTCTGTGTCTCCCTCTCTCTCTGCCCCTCCCCCGTTCATGCTCTGTCTCTCTCTGTCCCAAAAATAAATAAATGTTGGAAAAAAAAAAATTAAAAAAAAAAAAAAAAAAAGAATTTTATGTAAAAGAGGGGGAAAAGGAACATGGTAAGGTCATGAGTCCTAACTTCAGTATCTATGTAAATCTATTAAATACGATGCTTTTGTCCATAAGCAGTTTCTAATTTAGTCATCTGTATTATTTATCTTTTTATTGTTATAATATCTACATCTCTTATAATATTTAGTTATTGAAAATAACAAATCTTGAGTTACGCTTAGAAGCTATACATGGGAAATAAAAGCACACATCTCAGAAATAGAAAATATCTCTTGGGGAAGATATGGGATAAAAAAGGTATACAAAGTATTGTATTTTTTAATACTTTTTAAAAAATATCTTATTGCTTTAGTGTAGTTCTGTGTTTACGTTTTTTCTTGTGACTTTATAAAAAAATAAACAGCTAGTGTGTTTTCTATTTTCCCATTTAATTGCCCCTTTAGGCTTTGCTACAACAAGAATAATCTTAGAGAAGCAAAACCTCAGGCTTATCTAATTTCCTTTTATTCTCCCTCTGTGTAAATCCAAGTTACAACCCAGCAAATAGTACAAAATGATTTTATTTTCTGAACTTCATTATGGCGCATTCACTAAATGGCAAGTGTAATACCTCCTTATCATCTGCACTCTAAATTTTGTTAATCAAAGATTTCACCGGTTCTATTTTCCAGTCGAAATGTTATTTGTTTAGCTTGCAAAACTCGAATCCAGACTTTGCATTTGAAAATGGTAATCTCCACTAGGGATATAGTGCATTTGCTAGGCTGCTTGGAGGGGAGTCGAGCGTAGCAGGTTTGACTGCCCTTACATCTCGGGTTTCGAAAGTTTCCACACTTCTTTAAAATGAACTTTCTGGGGCGCCTGGGTGGCGCAGTCAGTTAAGCATCCGACTTCAGCCAGGTCACGATCTCGCGGTCCGTGAGTTCGAGCCCCGCGTCGGGCTCTGGGCTGATGGCCCGGAGCCTGGAGCCTGTTTCCGATTCTGTGTCTCCCTCTCTCTCTGCCCCTCCCCCGTTCATGCTCTGTCTCTCTCTGTCCCAAAAATAAATAAACGTTGAAAAAAAAATTAAAAATAAAATAAAATAAAATGAACTTTCTTCTTGGAATAAGAAAGCAATGGGAGAAAATGAATCCACTCTTCAGGCTCTGTTCTTTAATCAGCGGCAACAATCAGGTAAAAAAAAAAAAAAAAAAAAATGGAGACATTAATATAACCGTAATAGTATTTTGTCATCTTGAGCACGGGCGATTGGTGTAACAAAAAGCATAATCTATCCAAGCATGCAATTGGCCTTTTACTGAGACCGCTGTAATGTGGACATGAAGGCTAGTAAGGCAGGAGCTCCGCCCTCCAAGGGCCCCCCGGTCTAGCGGAGGTCTGGAAGAGGCACATGAACGACTACCAAACAGCTAAGTAAGTGGTGTCAGTGAGAGAAAAGTGCACCAGCTCTGCGGTGACCATGCTGCCTGTTGGGGTGGTAAGTGTCAGAGGAAATTGCATAAAGATTGGAACATTTCAGAATCCATGTGAAGACAGGGGAGGGGGTGGCTGCTGGAGAAGGGTTGAGGAGAGGCATCCAGTCTCCAAAAGGGGGGCACACTCGGGGTTTACCGCGAAGCTACGGAAGGTTCAGCTTGTGTGACCCCTGTGCTGGCATGGGCCCCTTCCAAGGCTTTGGACCTCGGGTTGTATTGGTAACTTTGTGTTTGTCAAAGTCATTCCCTTCCCAGTTGTCTAAGATTCATTTTCTACACAATTGGGATCAACCCCGAGGATGTGGGTTGGGTTGAAGCAAGAAAGGGCTTGGCACAGGGTCTCCACCTCAGGGCTTGCGCGGGGAGAAGAGGCTGGCAGCTCACGTCCCTAACTGAGTAAAAAACACCCCAGGTTCGCTCTTTGTTGTCCCCAGAGCAAATGCTAGAACTGCTTTCTTTGATTCTCATGGCTCGCTGTGGCCTGCTGAGAAATCGGGATGGCGGGGCTCACAAAGTCCACTCAGAAGAAGGGGCACGTTCAGACCATTTCTAATCTTTCTTTGGTAAAAGAACAGTTGAATGCTTAGATGTAGGTATTATTTATTTACTGTTCTCATTTAGATATTCTTTCCATTTCAACCTCTCACAAAGTCTGCTTATATTCGTCCATTCATTCATTCTTCTAATACTTATTGAATGCCTATTAAACTCACTCTCACTATCTTATTTTTTTTTTTTATTTAAAAAAAAATTTTTTTTTTAACATTTATTTATTTTTGGGACAGAGAGAGACAGAGCATGAACGGGGGAGGGGCAGAGAGAGAGAGGGAGACACAGAATCGGAAGCAGGCTCCAGGCTCTGAGCCATCAGCCCAGAGCCCGACGCGGGGCTCGAACTCACAAACCGTGAGATCGTGACCTGAGCTGAAGTCTGACGCTTAACCGACTGAGCCACCCAGGCGCCCCGCTATCTTATTGTACCTATAGTCCTTCAAGCTTCTCTGTTCTATGCGTGTTTATCAGTATTTGCAGAGGGTCTAGGTTCGGGGGGAAAACCCCCCAAAATGTATTTCACTTCTTAAAATTTTATTTTATTTACTTAATTTTATTCTTTAGAGAGAGAGAGAGAGCATGAGAGGGGGTGAGGGGCAGAGGGAGAGAGAGAGAATCTTAAGCAGGCGGCACGCTCAGCGTAGAGCCGGGCGTGGGTCTGGATCCCACAGTCTCAGGATCATGACCTGAGCTGAAATCAAGACAGACTGAGCCACTCAGGACTCCTAGTTCACTTTTTCAGAGAACGCATGCCCTGCCTGCTTTGGCCTGTTGCTTGCATGACAATAATCTTTTCTCCCCACACAGTACTTTATCAAGCGTTTGAGAAGCTTGGGCTACACCTTGGGATCTCGGCATCTAGGGGAGCACAAAGGTTGAGGTTATCGGAGTGAAAACTTCAGATAACATTTCATTTGTTTTGCCGAAACAAGAACATCAGAGGAGGTGTCCCAGGGGAGCAAGTGACCAGTGAGCGACGTAAGAGAGCTGTGGGAATTTGAATCAAATCTTAGGTAAATCCTTTCATTTTTTTTTTTTTTTTTAATTAACATTTGTTTATTTTTGAGAGACAGAGAGCAAGCGCGGGGGAGGGGCAGAGAGAGAGGGAGACACAGAATCCCAAGCAGGCTCCAGGCTCTGAGCTGTCAGCACAGAGCCCTACAGGGGCTTGAACTCACAAACCGCGAGATCATGACCTGAGCTGAAGTCAGACGCTCAACCGACTGAGCCACCCAGGTGCCCCTCATTTAATCTTTTTATGCCCTGATTTTACCATCTTTAATATGGTCTCTATCACGTTAACTCCCAAGGATCTGGCTGGAAAATTTCAACAATATTTAGCTGCGAAGTTGAATTTTTAGGGCTGCCTGACTACTGTGATTCTTTATATTGTGGCATTCACCTGCTCCACCCTGCTCTTAATCACCAGGTTACCCCGCAGCTCACAGCCCTGTTCCTTCTCTGAAAGAGCAAAATCATCTGTGATTGCAGTAGCTTTTATCCCTGAGTTATTTATAGAACTGTTTCACCTTAACCACGATGTACAAGATGCTTACATATTAAAAAATAAACTTTTTGTTCTTGTTTATTTTGAATTGGCAGAGGCATTAGTAAGAGCCTTGTCCCTCAAAGTCCTTTTTCTCACAACAATTCTGGAGCTTTCCACTCCTTTGTCTCCTTTTGGAAAAAAACCGTTTTTAATTCAGAAACAACAGAGAAATTGTCCTTAAATGGCTCACAGGGAATCCGTAGAAAAAGTTGCCGCTTGAAAGGAAATCGGAAGAAATAATATTAATCAAACCGTATTTCATCCACTGAAGAATTATTATTCATATTATCATTATTTTACAAAAGAGGCCATTTCATTGAAATTTCCTTTAGTTCTTGCTTTCGTATGAAGGGTACCTTTTCTCATCCCTCTGAATATACTGTTCATTTACAGTCAGCTCAGAGAAAACAGAAGAGAGAGGTCTTAAAAGATGAATACTTACGGGTAGCTTCCTTGTGAGAAGGGAGGGTTTGTATGAAGGCAAAATTGATAATCTGATAATCTGTTAATGTACTGCTTTGGTACAACTTGCAATCCTATTATATTCTGCCACGTGTGAATCCATGACAAAGAGTTTTATCCCAGTCTCAAGGTTGGCTGTGGGACACATGCTTTGAGCTAATGTCACACAGGAGATCGGCGATGTCTCGCCGTGGTTCCCCAGCGGGCATCCTGCAAGAAGCTTGCTTACTACCCCACTGCAGAGTGGATTGGTTTACCGTCAAAAGCTTGGCCTAACATAGGGCCTGTATTCTGCTATATGTCATCAAATACTAGAAAATTCTACACTTACAGGTGGGATATCTGAAGAAGGGAATCAATATCTAGATACAGGAGTAGAAATTAAAATGGATTTCGGCTTAGGTCATAACATAATGAGAAAACTCTCCTTCCAACATTTTGCAACTGAATGCAGTTATTTTAAGTATGCCGAAGAGAAGGAAAAAATGTAACTGGGCTTTTGTGCTGGTTTTTGTTCTGGAAAAGTTGAAAATAGCTGATTTACCATTCTCTCTCTCTCTCTCTCTCTCTTTTTTTTTTTTTTTTTTTTTTTTGGTAAAAGAAAAAAGGCCTTCATAGTTGAGGTACTGGTGACCTTTCCCAGGAATTATTCAGGCAGCTACGTGGGGCTGTTTTAATGGCCATGATGTGGTACAGTCAGTTTTACTTGAAGAACAGCCTTCTGTGCTGCAGGGTAACTAGCTTAATAGCTTTTCGAGAGGACAAATCTGATACAAGTCCTTCAAATGCACAGGAGGTATTTAAGTACGACATAGGCAGGTTGGGGAGCTCCTGTGGATGCTGAAGAACACATTGCAAATACAGGTGACACAACCAGCCCCTGTCCTACCTGCTCGGAGGTGCTCACCAGCCCGTGTGGGTTTGTGACAACCAGCAGTGTTTTCCTCCACACCCCCAAGTCCCAGACACTCTGTGTGAAGCTACTTGCCTTTGTTTTACCTTTTGATCTTCCTCGCCTTTTGCCCACTTAACTTGTGGAAATACCCTTAAACACCACCATTAGATTACGAGGGACACACTCCATCTGAAGCTTGGAGAGTTTGTTCCTATCCGCCATTATCTCCGTTGGAAGGAGCCAGGAGGAAATGGTCTGAAACGTGCTCTGCCTGTGGCACGAGTTCAAAGTTATTCCCAGTCTCAGTGTAAGATGTTGATGTGTGCGGGTGAATTTGAGGGGGTTATTATAGTGCTTAAGGGCCCTGTCCTTAATTACCATGCCATCTCTACCTCTCCATTTAACTTCTCCAAGCTCCATTTAACTTCTTCAAGCTTCAGCGTCCTTATCTGGAACTTAGGAATCTGGATGATATGTACCTCGGAGTGTTGTGATGTTTAAATTAAATATTCTAAGTCAAGGTTAGCACAGAGCCTGGCACGTAATAAGTTCCCAACATATGATGGTTATTTTTTTTTTTTTTGCAAGATGTTTTCCATTTCTTAATTATTTTATTAGGCAATTACATTATTGAACTTAATTCTGTCTCTTTTTTTTTTAATGCCAAGAGGAGCATTGCTTCTATTACTTGGTATGAACTTAGATTTATCAAAAAATAGAACAAAAAAGGATTGATTTCTGGCATAGTGGAAGTGGAGACAGTGAAGTTGCTTGAACCAGTAAAGGGTCCTGGAAAATTCAGAAGTTGCCTAGTCTTGGACCGGAACACTTTAAAGGAAAACGCCTACATCAAAAGCCACACACAGAGCTCGGTATTGGAGGAGAGTTCTTGGTAAGGCGTGACAGGCAGGAAAGGAAGAAAATTTCCAAACCCAAAGATAAATGCCAGATAGCCATTATGCTTATCACAAGTACTATTTTTTTTTTCCTCCAGAACATAGGGCAAGTATAATAGTTGTTCACCCATTCAGCAAACATGTAGCAAGTGTTAATAAACACATACCAAGTTCTGTTGTAGATTCTATGCCGGGCTCTGTGCTACATGTGACAGATACAAGGGCAACTTATGGTCCCTGCCCACAAGAACAGCAGGATGTATAACTTCATACATATCGATTCATATAGTTCTAAATAAATTCATAATTTTGTTGGTGACAGGAAAGGAGGTATTGAGATCATGATTATATTATAATAGTAAGAATAACCAGTGAAGATCGCTAAAACTACTTTTTAAATGTTAATTACATTGGTTTTGATTGCTAGTTATCAAAGCACATTGTAGGGTTATAGTGATCCAAACAGTTTGGTAGGGTTGTGAGAACAAAGAGCAATGGAACAGAAAAGACAGCAGATAGAATTGTCAGGAAGTTCTGGCTTTGATGTCTGAAGAGGACAGTATTGTGCTATTATGTGTGTGAGTAGGAGATTCTAAAGCAACTACCTGGATGTAATTTTTTTTAAAAAAAAAATTTAATGGTTATTTATTTTTGAGGGAAAGAGAGAGAGAGACACACACCGAGTACAAGCGGAGGAGGGGCAGAGAGAGAGGGAGACACAGAATCCCAAGCAGGCTCCAGGCTCTGAACTGTCAGCACAGGGCCCGAGGTGGGGCTCGAACTCACCAACTGCGAGATCATGACCTGAGCCGAAGTCAGACACTTAACTGACCGAACCACCCAGGCGCCCCTGGCTGTAACTTTTTTTTTACTGTCTTATTCCCTTCATCTGAAAACAGAGACATACAAAAATGGAGCTATGTATTCAGAAATCTCACTCTGATGTCAACCAGTGAGTATTTTTAAGAAAAATTTAAGAGAAGGCTTTTGAGTACTTAGAGATGGTTGCAACTTTTTCTTTAAATGTACTTTTTATTGCAGCAAAATAACGCATGGACCACTCTTATCTAAACCGTCCCTCATTAACCTAAATAAGTTTCCCACCCCATAAAGTTAGTTAGGAAGTTGGTTTCGCTTTTGAAAGAAGACATCATGATGCCCATTAATTTTTTTTTCTCTTTGCCAGACCTTTACCTTGTTTAGGAGAGGTCATTCACACGAATACCAATACTTCATGCTTAGAAAGTAAACAGGAGTGGAATAAATACTTATTTCGGAACAAAGATCGTGTTGTCATACATATATACAGGGCTTGGGGGGGAGAAAACAGGCTTCTCGTAGGATCTCTCTCTTTAGAGATGCAGGGACGGCCTAGAAATAGACCACAGCTCCTCACTGAGTGCCCTTGTCTGAAATGCTAAACGAGTGGTTCCCAGAGTATTAAAACAAGCCAAAGTCTGGGTTAGTCTATTATTGTCTCCTGTCTTGAAATGATCGAGTAAATAATTAATTATCTGTTGAGTTATGCAGCAATTTATGTGTCCCATGTCTGGGGGAGGGGCTGGGGGGAACAGGGAGGAGGATACACAGAACCTTTCTCCAAGGAGCTGAGGGGCATTTGATATACAAACAAAATCTGCTACCCTTCTACTTCCCAAAAACGGGGGGGGGGGGGGGGGGGGGGGGAGGGGTGGGGGGGGAAGGCTATAAAATCTTTAAGAGGTGATGCTTTGCTAGTGATTGGTTTTTCACAAGTTGGACATATAGCTAAAAAAGGCCCAGGTAAGTTAAAAAAAACCCCAGTATGAATCTTCCTGAGGCCTAGACTTAACTCATATCTGCTCTCCGGTTCCTTGATTCTATTAAACAGCCTTTTCTTTGCCTATTGGATTTCACACAGGAGACCCTTTTAAATTGAAAGTTTAGGCTCCTAGGAGTTTGCTCTTTCTGGAGGACAATTTTTTTTTTTCTTCCTCTGCAGACCGATACCACTGGAAACAAATGTGTTTGCCCCCACTTGTTGGCGGGGACAGCAGTGAACATGCACAGTTTTAATCTAGATGCGTACTGTGTCTATTTTAAAATAGATATCATAAGTAGTAGGTTATTTTGTGGCAAAGCTATAGACACTAACACATTGTAAAATGAACAATATATAAAGGACAAGCTTATGGATGACCTAGAGAGGATTATGTAGCATGATATATGGCCTATGGCCTACGGCCACACTTTGAGGGCCAGAGTCAAGGAGATGCACTAAGAGGCTTAGCCCACGGGTGTGCCTGCTTCAGGATACAGATAGATTCTCCACTCAAGGAAGTTCAGTCCTTAACTGGACATCCTACCCAGGTCTTTGAATAGCTTTGTTTAAAATTGCTCATCTCAAAAAAAAAAAAAAAAAAAAAAAAATCGTCATCTCTTCTTCTCCGTTTGACCTCAGAATCCCTTATGCAGAAATCATGATGGGTAATTTATAAGGGGTGTATCTATTGGCCAGCATCTTATCTTTTCTCTTGAGAATGTTAAAAAAAAAACAACCTTTTTAAATTTTTTCAAATCCTTAGATACGTGGAAATTCCAAAAGTAGCGAATACTAAGGGCTCATTATGCACTGAGCACCAATTCTCCTGGGAAAATCAGTCCAGAAGACTCCTGCATTGCCAACAGGGAGCTGTTCACCTCTACTCTCATTAGTGGTCGAACCTAAAGACAGCTGCTGGGACTTAACAAGGTAAGTCTCCCCTCCCAGTTTTATGTTCGTCCCCACGGAATAAGCTGGGACCATTTGTTCTGGGTAACCATGCCTTTTTACCCTGATCCTACACCTGAGATCTGGGGACTGAGCTAGAGGGGCCAGAGTTCTAGAAATGGGGCTTCTGGTCTAATCTGATGTCCAGTTTTGGACTCACACATGTCCTTGAGAGTCATCAGAAAAGCGGGACTTTAACTTGAGAAGAAACAGATCAAGTGGAGGGGATAGCCACTGTGGAATTTACTCACCGGAGCCTTGGACAGGACGGAGGAAAGCAAGGCAAAGGACAGCCTAGTCTCTTCACTTATTACCATGTAAATGCGGGAGGAGGCTTCCCTTTGAGTGATAGGATGGATTTAGCCTGCTGATAACACCATGGTCGCCTTGGAGGGAGCTGGAACTTCATAGCGAGCAAGATAACTACTTAGGGCCGCTTGGTGACAGGAGGCCCTGATTTCAGGACTTTTCCATTACTAATGTCTAGGTTGCTCTGGACTTATCACGGAAGAACTTGGGAAGCAGAAACCCCATGTTCTCAAATTTCACCTATTAACTCGGGCATGGCAAACCCCAGGTTTTCCAGCCATTTTCATTCCCCAGAACTAGTAACGTCTCAGTACCTGCTTCCTGGTTTTCCTCAGATGAGGGTCCAATCACATCCTGAGGTCAGACTATAAGATAGAAAGTACATTATATCAAATGCTTACATTCGAAGAACAAGGATTAATTGTTCTTGATTAATTATGAGCAACTCCTCAATATCTTCCCCTCACACTCTCCTTAGAATGCGTCGTTGTGACAAATTTGAAAATGTCAGTGAATAATCTGGAGTGAAAACAAAAAAAAGGGAGAGAACAGGCAAAACTTGGAAAGGGCAGGTGATTATATCACAATTTGAGTATTTTTCAAAGCCAGCATTTCAATGTTTATTTATAAATTTTTTTTTTTAACATTTATTTATTTTTGAGACAGAGAGAGACACAGCATGAACGGGGGAGGGGCAGAGAGAGAGGGAAACACAGAATCGGAAGCAGGCTCCAGGCTCTGAGCCATCAGCCCAGAGCCCGACGCGGGGCTCGAACTCACGACCGCGAGATCGTGACCTGAGCCGAAGTCGGACGATTAACCGACTGAGCCACCCAGGTGCCCCTCAATGTTTATTTTTAATTTAGTGTGCACTAAATATACACTTTTGGCGTATAGCTGTGTCCATTCTGACACACGGGTTCATACAGCCACCTCCATAATCACCATGAACTGTCAAACCCTGCCCCCACTCCTTGCCCTGGTAACCACAGATCTGTTCCCCTTCTTATGGTTTTTCCTTTTTCCAGAATGTCACGTAAATGAGCTCATTCAGTACGTTTCCTTTGGAAACTGGCTTTTTAAGCTCAACATACAGCTTTTGAGTTTCATCCATGTTACTGTGCCTCTCACATCTTCATTCCTTTAGATTGCTGACTAATATTCCTTTCTACGAATGAACTACAACTTGTTTATTCACTCATCCACTGAAACAGATGGTTGCTTCCATTTTAAGTGATAATGAGCAGAGCTGCTATAAAAACATTCATTTATGGGCTTTGCATGAACATAAGCTTTTTAGTTTCCTAGGTAAATACCTAGCAGTGGGTTTGCTGAATCCTATGGCTACATGTCCACTTAAATATGAAACACTGCCAGTTTCCAAGAGTGGTGCACCTTTCTGCACGCCCGCTAGAATGCATGGGGTTGACAACAGCTTTAGATTTTTGCTGGGTCATTGTCAGGCATTTTAAAATCCAGCCATTCTCAAGGGTGTCAGTAATAAATATCTCATTATGTTTTTATTTTATTTAAAAAAATTTTTTTTAATCTTTATTTTTGAGAGAGAGAGACAGAATGTGAGTGGGGGAGAGGCAGAGAGAGACAGAGAGGGAGAGACAGACTCCGAAGCAGGCTCCAGGCTCTGAGCTGTCAGCACAGAGCCTGATGCAGGGCTCGAACTCACGAACCGTGAGATCACGACCTGAACTGAAGTCGGATGCCCAACCGACTGTGCCACCCAGGCACCCCTCTCTTTCTGTTTTTATTTTTTTATTAAAAAAATTTTTTTAATGTTTATTTATTTTTGAAGGAGAAAGAGACAGAGCGCGAGTGGGGGAGGGGCAGAGATAGAGGGAGACACAGAATCTGAAGCAGGCTCCAGGCTCTTAGCTGTCAGCACAGAGCCCCATGCAGGGCTCGAACTCACAAGCCATGAGATCATGACCTGAGCCAAAGTCGGCCGCTCAACTGACAGCCACCCAGGTGCCCCATCGTTATGTTTTTAATTTGCAACCCTCGATGGCCCGGGATCCCGAGCGTCATTTCATGCCCTTATCGGTCACTCATGAACTTCTCGGGCAAACCATCTGTTCACTTTCTCTGCCCATTTTTCACATGGGTTATTTATGTTGCTGAATTTGGGGGCTTCTTTATGTGCTGGGTACAGCTCTTTGGCACATAGGTGATTTGCAAACGTCTTGCCAGTCTGTAGCTTGTCTTTTTACTCCCTTAACAGTGACTTTCACAGAGCCAAAGTTTGGGTATGATCTAAGTTCCCCGTCTTTATTGCTTTTATCCTCTACCCTATAACTGAACGTACATCTTAAAGACACACCCCGGAGACTTCTTGTAAGTGTCAGGCAGAGCGACCCACACAATGTAAACCACGCCTCTAGGAACAGGCACTCTTTATTTCCAATGGCAGGAGGACAAAATCTGTGGCCAGAAGAGCAGCGTCTCCAGCAGTCTCTTTGATTGGAAAATACTGTTGCAGCCCAGTGCCCGACATGATGTAAGAGCTAAAGAAAAAGTTTTAAGAGCACCTTTTCCATTCCTGAAATCTGTTCTCAGGAGGCCCACGCATTAATCTTGAAATTGCTGTCACTTACGGAGACTGTTTTATAAATGCAAAATTCATGTTTGTCAGCATCCCTTTAGGTGGCTCTGGAGACTAAATGTAGGAGAAAAGGGCATTTTGTCAGGTCTTCACAGGCAAGGCTAAGTGGGAGAATTGAAGCAATTATCTGAATAATTCAATAAAACTTCCTCTTTTATTTAATTATTCAAATAAATCCTTATTTTTCTTTCTTGGCTCTGGCCATGGAGAATTCTTTGTCATCTAATTTCTTTATGAAAAGTGACATGCTTTTTTTATAACCAGTAGAGGCTTGAAGCTTTTTAATGTTTAAAGTTATCAGACCTTTACAATAATTAGCAGAGATTCTAAAACTCCGCTCTGCAGAGTAGTGTCGAAGACGACTGGAAAGCGGGATGTGATCTCATGTTTTCACACATTGGATTCTATCCCCTAAAGAAACTACTACTTGCTCCTAATTTCCAGCTGCCAACATCTGCAATTAGAAACTGGCAAAACAATCACCCTCACAGCTGCGAGAACCGTATAGTTTGTAACAAAACGTCAAATGCGCTTTGGAATGCTGAATTAAAAAGCATCGCTTTCATTTCAGTTACCATCTAAACTTCCTCTCAATTAATTAATCATTCTGTTGAATCGTTTCCCAAAGAGATCACATTCTATTTAGCATTCGCCACGTTTATTTTCAGTGAAGAGATAACAGGAATACAAGGGCCATCCAACTGTAAACACAAGATTGAATTACAAAGCCTGGTATCTAGATGACCTCCATGGTTCTCTCTAACACTCAGGTCCTGGGAGTAAAGTCAAAGGAAGGTTTTTATCAGGTCAATACAAAAACATTATCATCCTCAGCCCTTGGGGCTTTCAATTCTATTCAGCAAAGTTACAAATGCTTCCACATTCTCTCCTACTGAAGAACTTATTCAAAATGCATTATGCACATTCAGTTTAGAAATGTATTTGTCAAGCGTCTCTCCTAAAGTATTTCTAAAAGCAGAGTCATCTGATCACATTGGTTAAGACAGATGTATCGTTTCCCCACAAAATTGCAGATGAGGCAACGTTGCAATGTTTTCTGTTAGTTGATTTGAGGTATGCAAATTAATGGAAAAAAAATCCGACTTTTTTTTTTGACATTTATTTATTTTTGAAAGACAGAGATAGAGCGCTAGTCAGGGAGGAGCAGAGAGAGAGAGTGAGAGGAGACACAGATCCGAAGCAGGCTCCAGGCTCTGACCCAGCAGCACAGAGCCTGAAGCGGGGCTCGAACTCACAAACCGTGAGATCATGATCTGAGCGAAGTCTGACGCTTAACTGAGCCACCCAGGCACCCCTCTGACATTCTTATAGTAAGTAATTTGCTAATCCAGGAATTCTCTGTCTTAAAAAAACGATACAGTGAAATGGGACTATAAATTTTATTTCTTAATTCATTAGTTTTCTAAATTCATCTAACTGCCATTTTCCACAGCAGAAAATTGTTATAATGGGAAGAATGATCTAATTCTGTTTTTCTCTCTTAAGATAATTACACTTTGTTTCAGGATACTCTGAATACATTTTTCTCTAACAGTATTTGAAATTTAAGCAGACTGAATTATATGGAGTCAAATAGGGAGGCTAGCAGGGAATATAAAATTATGAGTTGCTCAAAGATGAATCTCATCCCACTCCCCTAATAAACACACATATACACATGCCCACTTGGCCTGAGACAGCAAGTGGTCTCCTGAGCTTTCTTAACTTTATGAGAAATAAAATTTAACAAGCAAGGCTTACTGGTTTGATATTTGTAAACTATAAAATAAACATGACAATGAAATTATATGTATATGTATACACACACACACATATTTTAAAGTTACAAAGTTGGCCCATTTTAAATTGCTACATTGAGTATAGAATTATTTTAAAACGGGGGTGCCTGGGTGGCTCAGTCAGTTGAGAATTTGACTTCAGCCCAGGTCATGATCTCATGTCATGAGTTCGAGCCCCGTGTCGGTCTCAGTGCTGATAGCTCAGAGCCTGGAACCTGCTTTGGATTCTGTGTCTCCCTCTCTCTCTCTCTCTCTGCCACTCCCTGGTTTGCACTCATTCTCACTCTGTCTCTCAAAAAACAATAAATAAAGATTAAAAAAAAAGAATTATTTTAAAACATTGAGTTAGATATGTCACTACCATGACTAAGAGCACGTACAGGTCATAAAGGCCATTTTATTTTCTTCCTTAATATATCTTCATTGGCATAACATTATACATTATTTTGTGACTCTGTTTGGTTTTTTTTTTTTTAATTTTTTTTTCAACGTTTTATTTATTTTTGGGACAGAGAGAGACAGAGCATGAACGGGGGAGGGTCAGAGAGAGAGGGAGACACAGAATCGGAAACAGGCTCCAGGCTCTGAGCCATCAGCCCAGAGCCTGACGCGGGGCTCGAACTCACAGACCGCGAGATCGTGACCTGGCTGAAGTCGGACGCTTAACCGACTGCGCCACCCAGGCGCCCCTCTGTTTGGTTTTTTAAAGTAAAGCTTATGCTAATTTTCCAACTAAATCTTAACGTGTCAATTAAAAAGAAATAAAATAATTGAAAATTTAAATATACTATCTGAAATTAGCACCTTTAATAAGGAAGCATTATTCTTCTGTATATACTCTACACCCATCAAAATGCATGGTGATATGAAGAGTTTGTTAAATACTTATTCCAAAGAGAATGACTGGAAAAACACCTGATGTTTAGCATACCCTGGTTTAGCTCCCCCTGGAATTATCCAATAAAATAACCATAAACATATAAAGAAAAAGACTAAGGGTAAAGTAATATATAAAATTTAGGCATCTTAAGGGAGTGGGAATGGTTGACTACCAAGAGGATGCACAGGGGAAATTTTAGAGTGAAGAAAAGAAAATGATCTGTATGGTCCTGGGGTGATGGTTACATCACTCAATTTGTCAAAATCCATAGAACTGAGCATAACAAAGAATGAAGTTTAATGGCTAAAAATTTTTAAAAGAAACTAAAAAAAGTGTGCAAACTAAAAAAGAAACTATTCATAAACACTGTGTTCTAGCTGGCAAATTTCTTTCTTATGAAGGCACGGACTAACGATCCTGAAACTGCTTTATAAGTATAGTGGGGTTAAACAAAGAAAATGGATGTTGGGTGGTGGCGGGGGGGGGGGGGGGGGGAACACGTCTTTCATTGTTCGTGAGTGAAATTACAGATAAACAAGAAAGTCTAGAATGAACCCTGCACTTCTTGATTAGAGTTGGAGACATCAGTGTATGCTCATGTTTAGATTAATATAGATACTGCTGGATAAATATAGAAACAAAGATACACAGGTGGCTATGCTATAAGTATATATATTACATAGCACTGTCCTCTGAGAGGGCCTAGAAGCAATGACACCCCAATAGCAACGGGCACACCACACACCTAGATCCTGGTTTCTAAATATTGTTCTCCGATAAAAGCAACGGGCTCCTTGGAGAAATAACTGTTTCTAGGACAGTTCAAGGAGAATGCAAGATGAGTCTGGAGTATCTTTAAGTACCAGAAAGTAAGGAAGTGCTCAAAAAGCAAGAGGTTGGTGGCATGTCAAAGAGACATGGGAACCAACCTGAAAGAGCTCTCGATGTCTAGAGCTGGAACAATTTGAACCACAAGATAGTGTAGTATAAATTGTAATCCAAGGTATGTACATGAAACCATACTTACAAAAATAAATAACTGAATAAAGGAACAATTGGGGACAAGAGACAAATGTTTATTACAGAAGAATTCAAATAGCATATGGAGATACTCCTCACTACAGGAGGAGAAGCTTAATTCTTCTACCCCACAGAATGTGCTAGATTTTGTGAACAACTTCCAAAGACTAGAGTAGGAAATGGGAAGAATGGTAGATTCTTGCCAGGTGAAGAAACCTAGCAAATGTTACCTTAACCAAGTGATGAAGGTCAATATCACCCGCGATATTATACGGATATTTTGAAACTCCTCATATGATGAGATGTATGTACGTCCACTGCATATTTTCAAAACATCTATAGTCCAGTGTGATGGTCAGTTTTATGTGTCCACTTGGTAAGCAGGGGCACAATTATTCAATCAAACACTAATATAGGTGTTTCTGTGAAGGTATTTTATAAATGTGATTGGCCTCTACAATCAGTTGACTTTAAGCAAGGAAGACTATTCTCAATAATCCGAGGTGGGCCAGATCTGATTCAATCAATTAAACGGCTTTAAGACAAGAAGTGAGGTTTCCCTGCGGAAGAAGACTTTTTGGAATGCAGCAGCAATTCCAGCCTGAGACTTTCCAGCCTTTCCTTTCTGTTGGTTTGCATAACAGATTTTTGACTTATCTAGCCAGCCCCCATAAACACTAAGCCAATTCCTCTATCTATCTATCTATCTATCTATCTATCTATCATCTATCTATCTATATCTATCCACCCATAGATCCATCCATTCTAGTTCTGTTTCTCTGGTGGATACAAATCCAGATTGGGGGACATTCTACAGGTTACATGGCCAGTCCTCCTCAAGACGTTCAAAGTCATAAAAAACAAACAAACAAACAAACAAACAAACAACAACAAAAACAAGGGAGTCAGAAACTGTCAAAGCTGTTTCTGTGCCTGTTTTTATATATGTTATAATATATATAAACACATATATACAAACAGGCACAGAAATAAATGCCAATTATTTGGAAGAAGTTGACAATAATTACTAGGCAAATTAAATTGGGTTGATACAAAATCTTCCCAGGTTTCAGGTCATTTCAAGCTTGGTTTTATATCATAAAAGATACCATCTAACAAAAATGAACGATGACTTTATGCTTCCCCCTTGTCCCATAGCCATTCTTTAACTGTAAACCCAAGGTATGAACCAAACATAAGCCTGGGCCTCTCAGGTGATGCTCTGTGGGTCAGTTTCCCCAACCCAACCCAGGCAGATAATGAAAAATCCCAGAAAACAAGTGGGCAGAAAATGGAAGAGAGGACTGCATGACACAGAGCTTTCTAGAAGGTATGGTCTCTAGCATTCATTAGTGAAAGACAGGAGGTGAGAGTGATATAGGATGGTTGTTTTTTCAAAAAAAATTTTTAATGTTATTTATTTTTGAGAGAGAGAGAGAGAGAGAGAGAGAGCACATGCAGTGGAGGGGCAGAGAGAGATCGGGAGACACAGAATCCAAAGCAGGCTCCAGGCTCTGAGCTGTCAACACAGAGCCTGGCACAGGGCTCACACTCATGAGCCATGATATCATGACCTGAGCTGAAGTCAGACACTTAACCAACTGAGCCACCCAGGCACCCTGATACTGGATGCTTCTTGATAGCAATGCAATCACGAAAATACTGCCCTGTATTCTATTGCTTCTGAGAACTTGTGTATAGTCCAAGTCTAACAAAACCTGTGATTTGGCCAGGGAATTGAATACATTAGTATCTACCCTTAGGCCATAGACTTGTTAAGTCGTGAAATATTTACTGAGCAACTATTTATGTGAGACAATATTTAAGGGACCAAGGATACAGAAATATAAAAGACATATAGGTCCTTTCTGTCACAGAACTAATATTCCATGTAGGAAGAATAGAAAATAAGCAAATAGAAAAATAAATAGGAACAAAAATCATCTATTGATGAGATCTATGCAAAAGATGAAAATAAGATGATGTGAAGATCATTTGTATTGGGAAACTATTTTAGAAAGACCTCTCTAAGACAAAATTTGAGATTGAATATGAAAAGAAAGAAAAAATTTTTCATGCAACGTTCTGTGAATAGGGGATGAATAACAGAGAAAAGAGTTTACAAACACAAGAATTACCTTAAGGTGTGCCCTTCATGAGAGTACATGAGTGGAGAGGTTTGAGCATGTAGGGTTTGGGGTATCTTTTAGAGGTAGGATCAATAGAAGTTGCTAATAGACTAAAGTGAAGCTGAAGGAAAGAGAGAAATTAGGACTGCTCTGAATTAAGGGCCTCAATGAAGGATTGGATAGTGTGACTCAATAGTAAGATAGAAAAAACCAGATGAGGATCAGCAAGGAAGAAATATTAATAGTTTTACTTTGTTTATGTTAGATTTGCTTTGCCTATTAGATAACCAGAGAGAGAGAGATACTGGATTGAGACAAGTGAGTCTAGTATCCCAAGGAGAATGTATATGAATGAGTATTCAAATATAGACTTTAGGGCCATTAGCATATGAATATGGAAAGGAATAGAATGAGGTCAAGACAGGGCCTTGAAACATTTCAATATTTAAAAATTGGAAGTTAAAAAAAAAAAAGGCAGCAAAGCATACTGTGAAAGAGTAGCCAGTGAGGTAGGTAAGAATCAGTGGGAGAAAGAGTTTCAAGGAGTGGACAGTCAACTGAATTGAGCTGAGATCTGAAAGAAGGATTTCAACAACCATACCAGTGGTTGGAGAAGGACATCAGGAAATGTCATCATTTTATCTTTTGGTAACCACTAAATATAGACAATCCTGACTTACTCAAGGATAAGAAGGGTCACAAAGAGAAAAAGAAAGAGAGAAACAATCATAAGGCAAGGAATGAGTTTTCTCATTCCTTGGGTTGGGCAACAGCAATCCAGAACCTGTGACAAATGCTACCAGATAAAGGAAAAGATTGATGAGAATCACATGAATGAAATGCTGTGCAGATTATGTACCAAAGAATTCAAAATAAACTTTAGAAAACTATTCAGAGCACTCAGAAAAGTGTCAAAGCAATGTCCACTATAAAGTAGGGACACGGGACACATTCCATAAGAACAGACCATCCTGAAATAAATAAACATGACAATAGAGATTTAAAAATGGAAGTTTTAAAAATGGGAAAAATTAAAAGATTTTACACTTAGATTTATGTTGAAAGCACTAAAGAACAGAACTGATACTGCAGAAAGTTGATGTTGATGTGAAACAAAAACTTAATCTGATCTTTCAGAAGGCTGCAAAAAATGACAAGGAGTCAAAATACTCAAAATAATCAGGAAAGGAGTAGATGTGGAAGACAGAGATGGGTAGACAACATACCCATAAGCATTAATCCTGAAGAAGAGCTGTGAACAAATGGGGGAAAACCCCATCCAATTCAGTAATATTTTCCTGAGCTGAAGAAAAACATGTGTGTGAGGTAAAAACTGAAACCTTCCACACCCACACTGCTGTTGTCTACATTAACATGGCTTTATCCCCAGAAACTTGTTCAGGAACATAAAAGGGACAAATAACTTTATTGATTAGTCCAGAAATGTGCAGGAAGACCAATCAACTCTTCAGTAGGAAGTTTTGAAGGAAAGTTTACATCCCAAGACACATTTTTGCCCCCAGAATTTATTAGACCATTTGGGGAATCTTGAGGGCTCGTGTTTTAATAAGATGTGCTACTAATATTTAGGCATATTGTGGTCCTATATCCACCTCCCCCCACCAAGACAGTGTGAACCTCTTCTCTCAAAAGTCTCTCCTTGCTGTGTCTACCAATCCTATACTATTATATCATGATGCTTATCCTGTCCTGATCAAGTGTTCTCTCCTCCCCCCTATTGAAAAAACTACCTTAAGCCAGACTTCAAAGTCTCATGAAGTATCCTAACTTTGCCCTCTCCCCTCCAGAGATGCTATGAACAGAATAGAGGTAGTGTGTGCCTTATCAAGGTAAACAATAGACTCGGCTTTGCCTTATTAACAGGTTGATCTGGTGATATTTTAGGGAGGCAGCATTCAATCGCTAATTGAAAAACTTCATTCTATGCCGGGAAAAAGTCAATGAAAATACATCCCCACCTGGTCATAGAATAACAAATATTGAACTGCATTGGTTAAAATATTTTATAAGTATCTGAGCAGACAAATATAATTTATCATCAGAGAAAGAAAATTCAGTTTGGTCTTAGGTTGTCTAATGCAAAACGAATGTTAACAATTAATACTGAAGGGATAAAAAAAATCTGTGACCCAAGAATATTTCAATAATCAACCTGTCAGTCAGATAACAGAAAGATAATTTCAGGTTTTGTTAAGGCTATGAAAATATGTTATCTGTCCACATTCTTGAAAAGTTATTTAGTGATCTATCTCAATAAAATGAGAGATGAAGCACAAAAGTGCTAAAAAGATTTTCACTAAAATCAGTTAGAGAAAAGTTGATAATATTTTGTTATAGAAACAATTCAAGTTTCAAAAATTGTTCTTGAAAGAAGATATACTGAATGCAGATTTAACAATGCAATAATAGTTTAATGTAACAACAGTAATCTAAGTCAAAAACACTACATTAAATTAACAAAGGCTGAGAATTGGGAACTGCATAGGGAAAGAGTAAAAATGTGAAAAATGAAATAGCTTATATGGATGAGACCTAAAATAAACTTTCCCTCTTGGGACTGGCGTGTAAACAAATACATGTTTTAAAGCTTCTGTAAAAACAAACATAATTAGAACCAAAAGCAAAAAAATTACTTCCCCAAATTATTATGACTAGAGCACAAAGTGGGGTGATAGAGGCGAACAACGTTAGAAAAGGGTTTGTTAAATGACAAGCAGAAGCCATCTCACGTAGGGTCACGCAAGCCATATTAATGTGCCTGGACCCTAGGGATGCGATCTTTGTTTAAGGGAGCTTGGGGCAAGAATAAAGGCAGTGTGACTAGTTAGAAAAGCATCGAAGTAATCCAGCTGAAAAGTTACAGTGGCCTGGACTAGGACATTGACAATGGTGACAGAAAGGAATTGAGAGTTTTGTTAAGATATCAGAAGATTGAAGTAGGTATGCTTACTAATTAATTGGACCAAGGCTGAGTGAGGTAGACGGGGAATCATATGTTATCAGCAGATGATGCAGCCATTCACTGAGATTGGGGCTTGGTAGGGACTACAGAATGAAATCTGGGCTGGAGATACAGACATGGGAGTCACCCACGTACACATTCATTGGTTCTATGAATATTAGACACACATTTCTTTTAGATATCCTGCTAGGCTCTGAAAATATCATGATGAGTAAGACAGACCCAATTTGTGACCTCGTAGAAATCACAGTTTAGCTCAGTGCTTAAAGGAAATCTGAATACGATGACTGCTTTTCTCAGAATTGTCTGGAGGGCTAGATACTAAATTTGGCCCCAATTTACATTGACTGGATCAGATTTTACAGTTGATTCTTAAGCATGCTAACATTTGAACTCTACTGGTTCAAATTACTGAAACCATTTCACTCTGGAGATCACCCAAGGGAGGTGAACAGAGTGAAAAGTGTTGAGGGTCTCGCACAGCATCAGCATTTACCAGAAGTCCAGAGGAGGAAGAGTTCGTAAAGGAGACTGAGCATCGTGGCCAGAAATTTAAGAGGAAAACCAGCGTTTGTGTTGTGTTGGAAGCCTAAAAAAGGGAATCTTTAGTATAGGAAAGGTTGCTTTAACATTTAAAATGCTACCAAGGGGTCAGTAAGATAAGACCTGAAAATTATTCATTGAATTTATTGACTCTAGTGTGAGCAGGTTTAGCAATTTCAGACTGGTAGGTGAGAAAGTGAATACTCCAAGACCAGCAGTATGTCCCTGAAATCTGTGAGGAAGATGGGTAAAGAAAGGGATCAGTAGACAGAATTTGAGGGAGGCCTTTTTTAAAGAGAGCAGTGAGAGGAAAAAGAAACAAGATAAAGGAGAGGAGAGAATTTTAAAAACATCGCTGAGAAAGTCTTGTGGGATAAAAAGCGGAACACAGGCTCTAACGTAGATCTAATGAGACAGAGTAAGATCTGATGAAACAGGTACGAGGAAGGCAAGAGTGAACGTGGATACAGGTGGTTCTGTGTAGGCTAGTGAGCTGGGCGAGCGCAGGTACGCCACGTTTTGTTCATTTCTTTACAAATAGCACCAGCGACTGTATCTGGCACACAGCTAATCCTTAATCAATGCTTATGAAATGAATGGATGATTAAGGTAGAGGAAGGCATCAGCAGCTCACATTCAATTTCTCTGGGAAATATTAGGTAACATTTACTCCAAGTAAAAGCGAGGTGTGGGGGGGGGGTCACACACTGACCACAGTGAAGAAGCATTGACCAAAAGGGTAACAAAGAGAGAAACCAGGATAGCAGCGAGTTGTTGAAGACCAGTTGACAGCAGAGACCCTGGAGTCATAGTAGCGTCTATTTGACCTAGGTTGATTTTCTCCATCAGTACCCATGGGGAGATAAACGAGACAGATAATTAAGTTTGTCCATTCCTTCCAAGGATGACTTTACTGTTAAGACAGGTTTCGTTATCCTCTGTTGCCTCAGGAATGTCTCTATTAAACTCGGGATGTGACTTCAAATTTAGGATGAATAGTCTACTCGGCGATACACCTCACCAAGATGTGTTCCACTTCGTGGTCATTTTGGTCATAACTTGCTTGTTCCATCTGACCTTTCTTCCTGGCAATGACTTAGCACTGGGCGACATAAGCACAGTTCTGGTAGACCCTTCCCCTGAGGCACCACCATTTGTCCCCAAACACCTTCTCCAGTGGGACATACCCCATCGAACACCTTCGGCCAGAATCCCAAGAGTCTTCCCAATTTCACCTCTTGCCATCAACTGACTTCTTACGCGAGTAAATGACGTTCAAGGCAAGTGAATGCTAGATTAGCAGCACTGTGTGGTTTCTTTTTGTTAGTCGAAACTGCCTAATCCTCATTGCTTTCTATTTCCACTATTTATCTAGAAACAGGCATCAGATCTGCAAGGCCAACCTGCAGCTTATGTGGTGTCTTTGTGGAAATTAGAGAGGATGCCCCTTCTGTGCAGGTCAGTTAGGGAAAACATAACCCCTCTTGGGCAATGCAGCACCAGGAGAAGTTTAATAGAGCAGATGGCACCTTTGTGTTGAGTAAGAGGTGTCCTGTCTCTTAGGAAGGAGTAGCTGCACGTTAGGGCACCTACATTCAGTTATTGGAGTGGAAGGGGATGTCGGTCCCACTGATTGCTTTGGCTGGGGCCTTTGTGCCGAGTGGAGGCCCTAAGGATTCATGAACTGATTTGCATAAAGTTTTATTTTATGTTATTTTTTAAAGTTTATTTATTTATTTTGAGAGAGAGAGAAAGAGAGATTACAGGAGGGCCGGCGGGGGGGGGGGGTGGTGGGGAGAGAGAGAGAGAGAGAGAGAGAGAGAGAGAGAGAATGCCAAGCAGACTCCACACTCGCAGTGCAGAGTGCCCCTCCCCACCCCCCGCCCTTGGGGCTCAAACTCATGAACCATGAGATCATGACCGGAGCTGAAATCAAGAGTCAGCCGTTCAACTGACTGAGCCACCCAAGTGCCCTTGTATAAAATTCTATACACGCCCAAGTGTAAAGAGGTAAAAATGACAATGCAGCCACTGAAGAGGTCACTTTAATGTACTGAGTTCAGGTCCCTATTTGAATACCAAGGTGAGGGCTATTTTGCTTTCCCTTCTATACTCTTTTTTTGAAGAAAGACAATGACAACATGGCAGTTTTGTAGTCTTAGTGCCATGCATCACTTCTGTTTTATTGTTGTTTAAGTTGCCACACTGAATGTTTTTGTTTATCAATGTGAAAGGAAAGGGAAAAGCCAAAATATTGCACAACTACAACAGCCCATTGTTCTGAGTAATAAAACTGCCAGAGAAGGTAAATTGTGCGTCAGTGCATGAATTTATTTAAAGAAGATAAAAGACTTTGTTTCCTTAAACTCTCTGATAGAGACACTAAATCAAACCCCAAATCTGAAGCAGCAGATATTAGATGTCAGATGCATGGGTCACTCATTCATCTCCCCCTTTCCTTGATAGAACTGGGCTCAGGACAAGGGAAAAGGCGTCAGCCGTATTTAAGATGCAAAGAGCAAGTGACAGTCTTCCTGGCGTTTCCGGCAGTGCCTGAAGTAGGGGCCCCTGAAGGGTTGGTGTAGAGCTGGCTGGGGAAACTTGATGGTGGGAGGGGGGCAATGGATAAGGTAAAATTTAATATGACTTTCTTCTCATCAGTCTCTTGTTGCTCCCTCCAGATGCAGACCCAAAGCGCCTTTGGAACATTTGGAAAACATCATGAAAAGTGAGTCTACTTCTCTTCAACTTTGCTATTTTTGAAATTGTCGCCATAAAGATTCAATGAATATTGCGATGAGCCTTTCAGTTCCGATGTTTTTCACTGATTCCAGGTTAATGAAGTGAAACCCTTAGAGGCCCAAAATGATGGGCTTCTTTCGGGATTGTCCTGAAATCCAAATGTTCGTAGGTCCCCAACTGTATGGATTTCTTGCTTACGTCGTGGCCCCCCGCTAGATGGGGAGAAACAATTTAGGCCAAAATCAAGCATTCTTTCTGCAGGGTGGTATCAATTCAACTTCAATCGTCTGAAAAATTACTCAATTAAAGTCTATTTTCTGAACACAAGTGATTGCCCATCCTGGAATAGCTCTTCTACTCTGTGGCCTTTTCTGCATGGGAGCTGATAAGGAGCCGCCTGGGCTGGCAAACGTGTGTGCAAACATACACACTAAAGTAAAGCTCCTGGTGTGAATGCGTCTGTACTCACAAACTTTGTGTTGATATTTGATAACCCTTGGGTGCTTGAGGGTTTTTGTTGTTGTTGCTAATTACAGTGTTCGTGCATTCACTACGCGTTTAAGTCACACACAAAATGGCAAACATCCGAAATGACTTGTTTACAAAATAACATTTTTAAAGCCAGAACTGGGAGAGGAGTTAGTGCATTTCAGTCTTCACTAAAAACTTAATAAATGCCTGCTATGTTAAGCAGCGATCCCATAATGAGTCAGATACATTCTTGCATGCAGTCTAGTAGGAGGGCTGTGAAAAGATGCACATAATTACAATATAAAGCAGGTGAGATGAGTCGTTCTGGAGTACAAAGACAAGAGGGTTCAAGGAAGGATGGCTTACATCCTTTTGCAACCATAAAAAGTTTTTTCTGAAACTTTGAAATGTAAGATTAGCTTGAAAGAAGGGTAAGATTTTGACAGGCAAAAATATTCCACACATGACAAATAACGTAAGCAAAAACATAGAGAAGAAAGGACTGCAGGGCAAGTGGTTTATTATGACTGGAGAATGGGGTGCATATAGAAGAACATTAGGGATGCAGATCAGAATGCACGTGAACCTGGGAGCAGTGTAGACTAAATTGAAATGAAAAAAAAAGCAGTGAGCGGGAGGAAGGGTTGATAGAGAGGGAATAACTGGTTCATGAAGTCAACGAGAATAGCAGTCCAAGAGAGAGGTAAGGAGGAACTGCGTTTCAGTGGTAACAGCTGGAAAAGGAAGGAAACGGTGAATGTGAAGAACTTTCTAAAGAACTGCTCACTAAATGCTGGTAACACATTAGATGTGGTGAAAAGAACCAAGGAGGACTTGAGATGGACCCCGGGGCCAAGGAGTGTTGCCAAACAAGAAAGACAGGAAGGTCAAGGGAAGGAACTGGCTGTGGAGAAAAATAATCTTTTCATCTGGAGACTGGGTTCATTGGAATTCTTGGTGGGATGGCCAGGTGCAGAGGAGCTCTTTCTGTCAAACAAATCCTTGTATCAAAGCTGCCATACTGCCGCTATGGCTTTAAAATTGCGTATTTATGCTTAACGATGGAAGTTTAGATGGGAAAATGTAGGGCATTACTAAAGGAGAGAGAAAGGCAAGGGAAAAGTGAAGTCAAAGGGAATAGCAGGTAATGAAACTGTTAAATAAGTCAGAGAACTTGGGGAGCAAGAGGACATTTTTTGGTACTTAAGGGACCACCCTGAGGAGAATTTGTAGTGCAGTTGGGAGTGGGGTTCAGAAGGAAAAGTCCTGAGTGAAAACATAATGAAAGAGAGAGACAGAGGTCTCCATCTGGCATAAAGCTTCTTTTATGACTCAATCCATGATGTGTCCTTAAGGTGACCAGAATTGTGTTCCCATGACCAACCATCCCGGTTTGGCCAGGACTGTCTTATTTTAGCACTGAAAGTCTGCATCCCAGGAAACTACTCAGTTCTGGGATGGTTGGTCACCCTGTTACTTTTGTGCGACATTTGGCACTTGGTAGGTTTTAGTATTTATTGAATGAATGAAAAAAAAATGCATATGGCAGCTCAACACCTCTGATACTTGGTTCCTTAATTTTGTAAAATGAAGTTAGTAATATCTGTAGTAGCCAGCACGTGAGATTGTTAGGACAACTAAAGGAAGTAACACACATGAAAACATTAGGGAAAAAACCCAACGAAACATTATATAAATGTATACAGATGTAGGGTTATTTCCATGAATTTTGGCATATTCTTGGATTTATGCAAAAAGTGTAGTATTATTTGTTGAAATGTTCATTAATGTCAGACCTTTTTTGCCTCTTGTCAACTAACCACTCATTGCCAGTGATCTGATATTGGCACTGAAATAAGTAATTAATTTTGTTTATATGGCACCCAATACCCAAGAGCCTCTAGGCATCCAGCCAAATCCTTTTTTAAATATAGTCATTAAATGGAGGAAAAGAGCCAAGCAAATTCTTAAACCAGCAAGTGAAAAAAAAAAAAAGAGCAATTGGCAAATGGGGGGGGGGGGGGTGGTGAGGAACTAAAAACAAGCGTCAATTTGGAGAATTTCATTTACTCTCTAGGGACAAACACTTCACCCCACACTTAACAGGAAATTGATTGTATCAAGTTAGCCACCATTCTCTTGACCTCTGGATACCAGTCCCGGGAGCATGGAGTTTTAACAAAAATGTCCAACTTCTTAACTATTAAAAATACAATTAGGGCTTTTTCACTTATCAAATTCTTGTGCTAAAGCTGGAAGAGACCTTGGAGATCGTCTCATCCCACCTTCTTATTTAATATGGGCTTTTTGGAGGAAGAGGTCTGGGTAAGGTTTTATTAACACACAGAAAGCGTAATGAAATTTTATGAACATAGCTTGGCTAAGTGAAGGGAACAATTCTCCCATGAATGAGGAACTCTCTGCAGTTTTCTGCTGGGCTTATTTCAGAGTATAGATCCATCCAGGGATGGGTCAGGGTCTGCGACCTGACTGTTTTCCATCCCCATTCCAATTCTCCCCTCTTTACTAGACAGAACTACAGTTTCATGGCTCTGGGCATTTCAACTCAGTTTTATCTCCCAAAGGCTGCCCTGCAAAGAAGACTTTTGTTTTATTATCTGCTTTACTCTTCTTGTCTTTTCTCAACTCCCATTGCTTCTTTTCCCCTTTTTCTATTAATAGCTGTATATATTTCTAGAAATGGTAGATGTGATCTGATTCTGAAGAATGTTCAAGGGCTTAACTTTTTTTTCTCTAAGAAATTCAGCACACTTGCAACTTTTCCTGCATTATCCTACTGATACCGCCTTTGACAATTTCCCTGGGAGACACCCTGTGTTTGGAGCGTCCCCTGCGTCTACAGTTCTATTTCCACCACAACAAAAGAGTTTCTGAGATGAGGACTTGTCCACAAATAAGTTATTGGATAATTTGAGGCGTGATTATTCATTTTAATACTCAAAATTCTCTAGTGCCAGTGTGCTATCCTAACAAATTTCAATAAATTATACACCCAAATTTGACCTAGAAAAGCAAACTGTGAGATGTTTCTTCTTTGTAAACCCTGTTATATAACGTCTGATTCTTTAATAGTACTGATCAAATGATCGCTCTAATATATCAATGTATGATATTATGTGCAAGGACATCTTGTGTACTACAGTATTATTTCATGCAGATATAAGTTGTCGCATAACTAGTGTGTGTGAAACCGTGACCTAAAGACGCCTGTCCTCACTTTCCCTGGTAAATTCTTTTTATTTTATTCTTTTAATTTTTAACATTTATTCATTTTTGAAAGAGAGAGATACAGCACTACTGCAGGCAGGGCAGAGAGAGAGAGGGAGACACAGAATCTGAAGCAGGCTCCAGGCTCCAAGCTGTCAGCACAGAGCCTGATGCGGGGCTCGAACCCATGAACCGCGAGCTCTTGCCCCTGAGATGAAGTCCGATGCTTAGCCGACTGAGCCAGTCAGGCGACCCACTCTGGTAAATTGTTAAATCCTTAATTTGTACAGTCTGTGGCTAAAAACAGTTTAAAATGTTACCAGTTTTTTTTTTTTTTTTTCAATGTTTATTTATTTTTGGGACAGAGAGAGACAGAGCATGAACGGGGGAGGGGCAGAGAGAGAGGGAGACACAGAATCGGAAACAGGCTCCAGGCTCTGAGCCATCAGCCCAGAGCCCGACGCGGGGCTCGAACTCACGGACCACGAGATCGTGACCTGGCTGAAGTCGGACGCTTAACCGACTGCGCCACCCAGGCGCCCCTAAAATGTTACCAGTTTTAAAACATTTCCGCACAAAGATGGAAAACATGAGGGTAACTATATGGGATCGTATATCCAACTCTGAAAATTGAAGCACTTGGTATCTTTGTCTAAGAACGAAGCTGCAAAGAGTTTCCACTCGGCCCGTCCTCCCCCCGCCCCCATGAAGGTACAAGGGGCCCCAATGTAGCATCAACGTAAGACCTATATTCCCTTCTGACTCTGTTACTAGCAATTTAACTGCAAGCAGGTGATTAACCCTGCTAAGCCTCGGCTTTCTTATCTGCAAAATACAAAGATACGTTTTAGAGATAAAGCAGGTAAAAACATACTGTGAATAAATTATAAAGCAATAGACAAATGCTGTGTGTTATTCTTTAGCTTTTTTTTTTTTTTAAACTTCCCATAATGCTTTTCTAGGTGCCCACTAAACATTTTTAAATAAATGGCGACATGAAATTTCTACAGCAGGTCAAATACAATTATTTTTTATAATTAGTTGCTTTTGGAGAACTAATATGTTTCCATTAAAATTTATTTCTTAGAAGAGTACTAGAAATTCAATTATATGGACATGGTTTTTACCCTTGGATATCTGGGATAAAACATTCCAGATAAATCTCACAAGCTAGGGACAAGACTGCATTGTAATATTGGCTATAGATTTCTGAAACAGGATGGTATTTCATTCTCAAAACCACTTTTACAGTTTAGTCACCTATTTTTTTTTTTTCCTTTTACAAAGAAAAATTTGGTCACAGTCCAGCTGCGTTGTTCCTGTGCTATCCTCTCAGCCAAATTTCGGCCCGTAGGGTTTGAATATTTTCCTCTTTCCGATAAACAAAACTAAATAAACGCACCGTTATTTGTAATTTTTTTCCTGCAGACCTTACAATTTATTATGCTCTTTTTTGTTTCTTTGGCAAAATAGTGACCGTGCAGGCACTGTCTGGATGCATTGAGGAGAGTTCTATTTTTAAGCTTCTTAGAGAAATTACTTCTGTTATTTGGGAATCATCTTAAGGGATTTATCACAACAATTTTATTATGCAGAGTTAAAATATACACTGGGACGAATTCACGCTTGATAAAATATAGTACCAAAATAGATCTAGATATTTCCCTCAATATATGTGTGTGTGTGTATGTGTGTGTGTGTGTGTGTACATATATACATTCCCCTAAAGTCTGACTTCTTGCCACTTTCTTTCTCCAACCTTCCGCCACCACCCTTGAAGGTATTAATTTTTTACAAATAAATTAACTATATATAGGCAAGTTCTCCCTGTTTTAATCCTCGTCCCTGGGCCAAAACTCTTTTAAAATAGAAATTGCCTTAGAATCTTTGGCTTTTAGTTCATATCAAAGACTTTTTTCTAAACCAATATCAATAATCATGCTGAGTGAACTGCACGGCACGCAGAGTGCAGAGCCTACAGAAAAAGAGAGGAATTAGTTGATATTGTCTGACTTTGACTCCTGACTAGACGTAAGGAACCAGTACCAGGCCAGATCCAAATGGCACATGACGGACAACATTCTTACATTTGGTCACAATCTTCTGCCAGTCTTCTCTCTTTCTTCTCTTTCTCCTTTTTCTCCTTCTTCTTCTTCTACATTTTTTTTTCTTTCTTTTTTTTTTTTTTTTTTTTTTTTTGGTAATCACTATTGAATGTTGTGGCAGATGGCATATCTCTCAGTGAAATCAAAGGCATATGGCAAGCCGTTTTCAATAGTGCCGTGCCATCTAGGTTGCAGTATTTATATTTCAAAAAATAATAATTTAGCCTGTGATACCAAGCTTTGAATGTACTCCCCAGGAGCACCTAATTCCCAGACACCATGCATTTTGAAGTTTCTAGATTATATAGAAATCCTCTCTTGAGGGTACCGAGCACATAGTGAAGTTTACAAATGTAGCAACTGACTCGTGGGTGGATCAGACCATTCTAAGAACAAAGACCCAAAAGGAACTTTAAAAAAAAAAAAAAAATCATCGTAGTAAGGTCAATAGCCTGAGAGAGAATATGAACTTTTCAAAACAGTGTTACCTATTTGAAGTTAACAAAGCACTCATTTGAAAGGCAAAGGTCTGTTTGTTTGTCCATTAAATTTTATATAAGGATCAGAAGCTAGGGGTTGAAAAATTCCTTAAGTTATTTGTATGTTCACTTCATGAATTCTACATAAATAATTCATTGCAGGGTATTAGCGGTTAAATAAAACTAGAACGACAACAATCAAAGTTCTAAGAACGGAGTGTCTGCTCAGTACTTTTTTTTCCCTCATAAACTAATAAACTTAGGTCTTCCCAGAAGACTGGAATCAGACTTAATGTTAACGCACACCACCAAGTCTCTCTGGAGTCCACGTTTTTGCATGCGGAAAATAGCACCGTGCGACAGGGCCAGCTGCTGTGATGGCAACCCTGTAGTTGTCAGGGCTGAACTCCCAGGGGAGTAAAAGAGGTGGGGTATTGAGGAGAAACAGCACCAGAGCTCAGAGACACTCCATTTTTATGAGTATCTTAATACTTCAAATCTGGGCAGTGCATGTGTCCGAATTCAGTGTTGATATTTGCTCTTTAATTAAGGAAAAGAATGTTGCAACTTTCTTCACTCTGCAGATACATGTTTTTTTTCTTTCTTTTCGTGCAGTCATGTGCTAACATTCTTCCTGCTCTTGTAGAGCAGATCTCTGAACTCAAGCTGTTACATCATGACCAGTTCCCAGGAGACAGACTGATAATAATCTCTTTTTCCTCCGCCTCAACTGTGACAAGCCCAGCAGAAACGACTAAATGTTATAAACGTTATCCCTTCTTTTCCTTCTGAGATCTCGCCTCTTTCATGAAGTGCTCTGCATTTATTTCCTATCAGATTTATTATGTTTATCATTATGCATCACAACTGTGATTCTAAAGCTCAGAAAAGGCAGCTTGATGGAAGTTATATGTAAAGCATCACCTGCCCTGGTACTGCGGTGTTGTAACCCCTAATTCTTCCCATGTGCTGTTTGCTGTACCATTGAGATAGTCTAAGGGATTTGCAAAAACAAAAACAAACAAAAAAACCAAGGCAAACCAAAACAACAACAACAACAACAAAAATCCCACCTGTATTTAGGGTGAAATGTTTTTTAGACTGAAATTTCTTGACTGCTGGATAAGGCCCAGGAGTCATCTTATACAACACAATGTCTATGATGTCATGTCGGTCTTCTCTGCCTATCGTGTGGCAGGTAGAGAATTCAAGTCTTCCTTTTTATCGAGTAGATTCCTCACATTGACGTTCTGTCTCGTTATGATAAATCCTGATGTCCATGGTTGGAGCATGTAGTTGTACATTTTAATAACGAAATTTAAAAAATGGCTATTTGGAAACTATTAATATTCTTGCAGCATCATGGTTAAGGGCACATGATCTGATGCTGATTGCCTGGGTTAAATCATGGGTCCTCCAAGCATCAGCTTTGAGACTTTAGGCAAGTTACTTGACTTCTTGGTGCCTCAGTTTCAATCACTTGTAGAATGGGAATAATAGCAGTACTTTCCTCACAGAGTTAGTAGAAATGTTAAACTAATGCATGAAAGTAATTAGAACAGTGCCTGACACACAGTAAACAGCAAATAAATGGTAGCTGTTAACTTTTTAAATGCAGCACAGAATACAGAAACATGTGATTCAATGCTTATGGATCATTATTGTATCACATGTGTTTGGATGCCTTTGGTTTTAATCTGTCCTTGGGCAGATCACTTAGCCTTTCTCAACCTTACTTTTCTCATCTGTCCAATGGGGGGTAATAAGTGTCACTTTAGAGGCATTGTGAATGTAAGAAACAAAGTAGGTAAAACTGATAGTCTAGTCTCTGGCACAGAGCAAACACATAAAAAATGCGTTAGCTGTTGTTGTTACTTCTATTTGCTAAGCTCAGTTCTCCCTAACGCACAGGGGACTGCTTTTGGAAATAAAATGCGGCTGAAAACATCCTTTCTGTAATTCTACTGAAAGCAAACTTAAGAGGGACATAGTTAGAAAAATTCAGAAATACAGAGCAACTGCTTATGCTAATGGTGTACCTCTTTCCCTATCTGTCCTGGCTAAGAGAGAGGAAGTGCGGGCCAAATTCCTCAGCTCAAAAAGCAGACGGGTGCCAAGGGAGCCATCATCCCTGATGTGGGCTAAGAGTGGTTAATGTTGATTCACATATGGTTTTCTTTTTACTAAATGAGATTATTCCACCGAAACTGCTGCGTTCTCAAGGTCAATGAGAACTTTGATCTTCTGCAGGTGTGCCTGTTCTAGGGCGGTAGGATTCAGACGGTTTAAAGCAGTTGAATTTCAAGGCTCCACGTGGAAGAAGAGAATCAATGAATGAAAAGCTTGCTGGTAATCTTAAAATTAAAGACATTTAAAAGTACCGAGATGCATGTTTTGTTAACATCATTCGGGAAACTTTGGTCTAAAAATGAAACGAAGATAAATATAGTGTATCCGTTATATATCAGCTAACATCGCTATGCATCGTATAGCATGGGGCCGTTTTTTCCTGTTTTGTGTTACATTTTACAAGTACACTGACATTTAATTTCCAAGTACTTACTGATGGGAAAAGTATATGTTTTGTGCATTTTCCCTGAGGGAGCTCTGTTTCTATTCTATTTTTGCTTATGTAAAGGTTCTATCTTCAGGAACAGACATGGTTTTCATAGGCTTCTTAGCAGTTACAAGTAAGACAATTTGACTACGTTGAGCTAAAATGAGCAACAGTCCTAGAACTTTATGTTATGCGAACATCATTAGCTGAAAGCTTTAGTAATTTTAAAATAAAACCTTTAAGTTAGCTTTTGCTCCTCCTTACTCATCCTACCCTCCAAAAACAAGAAAAGGAAAACACACACACAGTGACACATGCATGTACAATAACTAAAGAAAGCCCTTTTCTCGCTTTCCATTTTTCGTTCATATTTTCTCTATTTTTTTTTTTTCAAAACAGTGGTTCTCAACTGTTTAATTTTCTTTTTTTTTTTTCAACTTTTTTATTTATTTTTGGGACAGAGAGAGACAGAGCATGAACGGGGGAGGGGCAGAGAGAGAGGGAGACACAGCATCGGAAACAGGCTCCAGGCTCCGAGCCATCAGCCCAGAGCCTGACGCGGGGCTCGAACTCACGGGCCGCGAGATCGTGACCTGGCTGAAGTCGGACGCTTAACCGACTGCGCCACCCAGGCGCCCCTCAACTGTTTAATTTTCTAAAGAAGTCATGATGGCGCCAAGGAAAAGATAATTCCAAAGTACTATAAACATCTCTCTAGCGATTGTAAAACAAAACTGATTTTGGTAACTTATTTTACCTAGGAAGAATGTTATTGAGATAGGGGCGCCTGGCTGGCTCTGTTGGTAGAGTGTGTGACCCTTGATCTTGGGGTTGTGAATTCGAGCCCCACATTGGGCATAGAGATTGTTTCAAAGATAAATATATAAATAAAAATAAAATAAAAAAGAGTATTAGTGAAATAGTGCAATACAAGGATATGAAAATATATTTATAAAATAAGTTTTTCAAGATACTCGTATTGATTTGTCAACTCTGAGCTACCGTATTATGATGTTAAGTGTCACCACTCCAGATCTGGATACTGACTGGATTTTGAGTGGGTTTCCTCAAAGTGTGGTCTAATGGCCACTGCATCAACATCATCAAGGCCTCTTGTTGAAAAATGTGGGTTTGGGGCCCTACCTAGGGTGGCAGAAACTGAGTCTCTCGGGGCTAAGCCCCAGAGCCATGTTTGTTTAACAGAGCCCCAGATAATTCTCGTGAAGACTAAGGTTTGAGAAATGATGGGTGAGTATCTGGATCTTCAACCCTCTTGATCTCCTAAACAGCTGAAAGCTGGCTGTGAGTCAGGATGGAGACTTTCCAGCACAATAGATCTCATCCCTGGTTGCATATTAGAATAACCTAGAAAGCTTTCTATGAATGCTGGTGCCTGGACCCGGACATGTGGAGGTTAAGAACAGCTCCAGTTCTTGATATTTGAAACACAACATTTAGGAATTAAATATGCAGTGGCTTATACTGTCCTCTTTTTAAGCCATAACTAAGTTTTTACCTTCTGTTTACTTATTTTTTTTTTTTTTTTACGTTTATTTATTTATTTTGAGGGAGAGAGCACAGCGGGGTAGGGTCACAGTGAACGAGAGACAAAATCCCAAGCAGGCTCTGCACCATCAGCACAGAGCCCGAGGCAGGGCTAGAACTCACAGACTGTGAGATCACGACCTGGGCCAAGATCAAGAGTCAGATGCTTAACCAGCTGCACCACCCAGGCGCCCCTAAACCAGCTAGTTTTAGCCACAGTAAGAGCCGAGATGCCTGAGTATGAATAAATTTAAAATAAGAATGATTGGTGTTGACTAGAATGTGAGATAGCTACCTAATGGTAAACTAAAAAAATAAAAATAAATAAAACCAAAAAAACACTCCCAAAAACTTTGAAAAATATGAGCAAAGGATTAAATATCTGTTCTTGGATTCAGTTTTAGGATGAATTACTTATTAGTTTTTTGGCTACAGGATTTTTTTATGATGGTGGCATTTCTAAGACTGCCCTGGTACAAGTTGTGAATTGTGGGGGATATGACTCAAGTGTTAAGCAGTGAAAGAAGATAGGTTTTCTTTTTCCAGAGTTATTCAAATAGAGTGAAAGAAGAGGTATGATCTAGGGAACACATACACAGTCAAACATCAATATATACATGTAATATAGTTATACCGGGAGAAGAGCTATAAAATGCCTTCAGGAATTCTTTTTTGTTTGTTTGTTTATTTATTTATTTTGAGAGAGAGGAAGCATGTGCGTGCATGCACCCAAGAGCAGGGGAGGGGCAGACAGGGAGAGACAGAATGCCAAGCAGCCTCTGTGCTGTCAGTGCAAGCCCAACACCGGGCATTATCTCACCAACCGTGGGATCATGACCTGAGCCAAAGTCAGGAGTCAGTTGCTCAACCAAGCCACCCAGGCACCCTGCCTCCAGGAATTCTTAATGAGAACTAACAGAGAAGTGAGGAAAAATTCTTCAGTTTTAATGTCTGTACATCAACACAGATCTAACGAGTGTGAGAATGTAAGAAGCAAATAGTGAACTTGAATTTTTGCTACAAGTGGGTAAATTCATTCTGCTAAAAATTACTGAGCCCAGATGAGTTATAATCTATGATTTGAACAAGCAAAGAAAGGGGATTCTTTCTCAAAAAAAATTAAAACTACAAAGAAGAAAGCTATTTTCCAGAACACAACTGTATTTATATTGGCTTCTTTTTCTTCGTTTGCTCTCAGTTCAAAAATAAATATCCCTTGGAAATTTCTCTCTGTGGAAAGTGGGGATAAGCAATCAGAAATAGATGTACCTCTTTATGTAATTCCCTGCTAGGCATTAGCAAATTCAGCAGTTTATTGTGATCTTTATAAAACAAATAAATGGAAGTCTCCTCTGGTTATTTGTTATGTTCAACTATGTCATCACACGGTATGCATAATTTTACATAAACTCTAAATGAAGAACATGTGGTCAGTCTAGAGTCTGAAACTTTTAGCATGTACTTAATGTTTTATTAAAGCTTCAAAACAAAGGAGGTTGCATTTTAATTTAATTCACATAAAACCTTCCTGCCCTTTCTCTCCAGGTGTTCCAGTTTGTGATACTTCTCATGGCTCCGTCCTTTTGGTATAAATGTCACATAGCTATTTTTTCTGTATTAGGTAGGGATGGAAGTCCTGGCCAACCTCCATTTTAAGAAGAAAGAAGGAAACTGCAGCCAAGTCACCCATTTGCACTGAAGAGTGGGATCTGAGACTTAACTTACTTTCCAAGTAGAAAGGAGTGTAGTCCCGTGGTCAGGGAACTGGCATTTTAATGACATATCATCTGTATTTGTTACAGATGAAAATCAAATGGAAGTCTGGCTCCTTTCCTTCCCTGATTTCTCTCCTTTAATCTCTACTCCAAACACTAGTTGCCTCTGAAGTAAATATTATCTTAAGAAGGAGTGCTTTTTACTTCTCCCCCCCCCCCCCCTTTTTTTTCTTTTTAAAGCAGGAGTTGGCATCTGGATGCTTCAAGCTGCCAGGTGTATCCCATGTAGAACCACAGCTGTTCTCTCTGATAACTGGAGAAATAAAGAGCAAGAAGAGGCTAGACATTTGGAGTCAGCAAGAGACAATGCACTGTCATTATTTTAATTACACGGAGCTACTGATTTGTATTATAATTGCCATTTAATACTTTTTTAAAAGTTCATAGTATTCATGGAAAAATACCAAATATGTCAGTTTCAGTAGCCCGAAAGGTTACCAATAAAGCAATCCTTAGGCACATAAATCAGGGTAGAGAGAACAATGATGCTTGCCACAGTTTTTGAAGCTCTCTCCTAAAGTCAATTTAACTGAAAGATTAATGAAACAAGAAGTAAACATTGAATACTTTCCCTAATTAATCTGCCATGATATTGTTTCTTTTATGAGCACTTTCTATCATAAGAGATTTTTATCTGAATTTTTTTCCTACATAAGTATATTATTTTGAAATTGATGAGTTTTTTCAAAATATGTTTTTACTAGTAAGTTACCATTGCTTTGGGTTCATATCTGTATTTACTTAAAAACTGATGATTGCAGACAATTGTATTAAGTTATACTTAAAAATCAAAGTCAAAGAAAGCATTTAAAAAAATAACAAGTCCAGTTTATACAGATCAGTGATGATATACACCTAGATTTCACTAAGCCTCTACATATTATTACAGTTAATCTAGGCTAAGATATCATTAGCATAACAACATGAGCAAACAGATGGCTGATTTAGCAGATTGTCTTCAGGCAATACTTTGTTAATCAATATGATTACCAGTACGGATTTAGCAGAAGATTTTTAGATTCAGAGCTCATACACTGTCAAAATATTTTACTCAGGAACACACATACCATCATTTTAGAACAAAAACTCATTACATTAGAATATGTAAACATTAAATTTAATGCTTATGTTTTGAATTATGAAATATTAAACCAATATCTAAAACGTGTTGGAAGGTACTAGAAATGTGGACTTGAATGCATCCCCAGTTATACTGTTTACAATGTAAATATTTAATGATTGAATCATTTTTGAGAGCCTTTTATGTGCAGGCACCGCTCTCAAGAAGCTTACATTCTAGTGAAAGTGACAGGGAATAGACCATCAGCGTTGCAGTAGGTGATAGCTATTATCAAGAAGAATATACTAAAATGGAGGAAGAGCAATGAGGAAGCACAGTGTGTTAGGAACCCTCCGTTGGGAAAACTCTCAGGTAAAGTAGGGTCTTTTAAGCAAAGATCTGCATAAAGTAAGAGACCAGGACAGGCAACTATCTTGGACAAGAGTATTCCAAATTAACTTGAAATAAGAGGTAGAATTCTCTTATTGGTAAATTACTATAAATATTTGTTTATTCAAAAGATGTTTATTGAGCATGTTCTATGTCCTAGAGACTGGGATCAGCAGAAGGGTTACAAGGGTAAGTAGGATATGGTACCGGTCATTAAGATATTTGTGGAAAAACATAAAAAGGTGGTTATTACAAAAATTAATATTATGTATATTATTGTATATGTATATGTGTGTGTGTATATATGTATATATATACATATATATGTATATATATACATATATATATAATATTGTTATATAATCAGAGGGATTGGATCTAATTCTGGCTCTAGTATTGTCTGAGCCAGGACTTTCCGTGTTGCATTAACAGAAATCCAGCTCTAGCGTATTTATTTATTTATTTTAATGTCTCTTTATTTTTTTTATTTTTATTTATTTATTTATTTATTTATTTTCAACGTTTATTTATTTTTGCGACAGAGAGAGACAGAGCATGAACGGGGGAGGGGCAGAGAGAGAGGGAGACACAGAATCGGAAACAGGCTCCAGGCTCTGAGCCATCAGCCCAGAGCCTGACGCGGGGCTCGAACTCCCGGACAGCGAGATCGTGACCTGGCTGAAGTCGGACGCTTAACCGACTGCGCCACCCAGGCGCCCCAATGTCTCTTTATTTTTTTATTTATTTATTTTTTTAAATTTTTTTTTTCAACGTTTTTTATTTATTTTTGGGACAGAGAGAAACAGAGCATGAACGGGGGAGGGGCAGAGAGAGAGGGAGACACAGCATCGGAAACAGGCTCCAGGCTCCGAGCCATCAGCCCAGAGCCTGACGCGGGGCTCCAACTCACGGACCGCGAGATCGTGACCTGGCTGAAGTCGGACGCTTAACCGACTGCGCCACCCAGGCGCCCCAATGTCTCTTTATTTTTGAGGGAGAGAGAGGTTGCGCCAGTGGGACAGGAGCAGAGAGAGGGAGACAGAGAATCCAAAGCAGGCTCTGACCTGACCCCCCAACGGGGGTGGGGGGGGCTCCAACTGACGAACCATGAGATCATGACCTGAACCATAGCCAGAAGCTCAACCAACTAAGTCACCCAGGCACCCCAATCCAACTCGAGTTTAAAGAAGGTATTTATTGGCTTTTGCCACTGGCAAGCCTGAGGATTGGCGTTAGCATGAGCTACACCCAGTTCAGCAGGTGTCCTATGATTCACTTTCTTTTCAACTCTCAGGTCTGCTTGTCTCAATATTGGCTTCACTTGCCAGGAGGCTATGTTTGTACCATGATAAAGAAGGCCACTGGGTGCCCTAAATATATATGACTCCTAACACTCACTGTCGTAAAAGTGGAGAGATCGTTTTTCTCTCAGCATCCTTATCTACTGTCCTGGTTTCTGGCCCTGCAAGGATCTCATGGTCGGTCACTCTTAGACCAATCAGTGTATTCACCCTGACCATCCATTCTGGTGACTCACCCACACTTGCTAGGTCAGGTCAAGAACAAGCAGGCCCAGGGGGCGCCTGGGTGGCTAAGTCGGTTAAGCCCCGGACTTCAGCTCAGGTCATGATCACACGGTTCATGGGTTCGAGCCCCGTGTTGGGCTCTGTGCTGACAGCTCAGAGCCTGGAGCCTGCTTCGGATTCTGTGTTTCTGTCTCTCTCTGGCCCTCCCCCACTCACACTCTTTCTCTTTCTCTCTCTCAAAAATGAATAAACGTGAAAAAAAATAATAAGAACAAGCAGGCCCATATGATCTGAAAGTAGAGCTACTAGAATCCTATCCTGTATGGAATGGCCTATCCCATATGTAATGGGACACTGGCAAAATTAATTCTTCTACTGCCAGAAGAAAGGCAAAGAGGACTCTGCTGGCAAAAACAAAAAAAATTCCATTGTAGATAGAATAATTCTGTGACCTTGGTCAAATCACATCCCCCTGCTGGCTCCCAGTTTCATCATCCATAAATGCACCAACTTCATAGTGTCAAAGTAGATAAGGTAATGTGTGTTACAAGGTTAAGCACAAAGAAAAAAGTGCTTAAGAAGTAACTATATCATCATCACTGCTGATAATAAACAAATGACATGATTTGTGGTAAATTTTGGCTAATGGAGACCAAAGTTTCAGAGAAGATTATTCTGAAAATAAAGCATTTGATTTATGGCCCCGTGATAGGGCCAGCCAGAGGACAGATACACTCTGTGCTCCACTAAGAACCCTTCGCCTTTGGCTACAAGGAGCTCCGTGTTGCAAGATGTATCTCTAAATGGAATTTATGCCTGGAAGATCAGAAAGCTGCCTTCTCCTTGCTACTCTTCAAATGTACCAAGACACTTCACATTTTCCTCACTGAAAAAGAATGCAAATTCTCTCAGTAACATTGCTACTCAATTAAGTTGACAATTTAAATTGTAACAGTATACACATCCGACTGGCAGCGTATCACGCAGCAGAGCTTTGAGGGATCGCAGAGCAGGTGAGGAAGAGTAAAGGGGCAGAGCCCCTGAGTGAATTTGGATCCTCCAGGAAGCAGACACACAAAAACATGAGGAGTCTGGAGGGGCTTTCAAATCATGATGCAGTTCTAGCCCCTGGCAAAGAAGGAGGGAAGGAGGGAAAGTTAGGCAGGAAAGGTCGTGGAGTGCAGGATCACACTAAGACAGATTTGGCAAACCCATGCATAGTTCCTGAGCCAAAGACCCCCGTCAGAGGAGTTTGTATGCCTCAAAAACGAGCCTGCCGTAGTATCTCTGCTGCGCTCAGTCATTGCCTGGAAGCAGCCGGAGGGGAGCATGGGCTCAGCCAACACAGTGGCGGATTCAGAGAACGGCAGCTGGGTCCCTTGGCCAATTTTCCTCCTGTGGCTGGAGAACTCCAAAGCATAGTCTCATGTCTGCCACGGCCACCCTGGGTGATAAGGAAAAATAGGGCATCCAGCTGAGAAAGCAGGTCTGGTTCATAGAAAGACAAGTGACGAAGACAGAAAGGAATTGGAAGGCAATATTTCTGTCACCAAATGCTACCTAGGTTGGATTCTGCCTCACGAACTGGCTGCCAGAAAGGAAGAAAGGAGATAGGTTGCCCCTCGCCACTCCCAAGGTTGGGGTAGCCAGCCGTGCAAGGGAGCTGGCCAGAGTCTGGACCGGACCAGGGGTGTGGAAGAAGAAGTCTGGCTAGCACATGCACAGGAAAACTCTGCCTGTCTCTGTCCCACAGCTAGAGAATAGGGCTGTGCTTTGATGTCTGCCTTGACTTTTGCAATTTTCTTCTCAGAGGTTTTTCCATCTCTAACTTGTCTCTTAGCCATCTGTTCGAGATGCTGCTGTTCAAATAATTTTTCTTGATGGCTGCCACAACAATGGAGAGAATGGGGAGCACGGCTGAGACGCAGTATGGTCTGGGGAGGTGGTGGTGGGGGGGCGGGGCTCTGCCTCTATCACTGCCAGGAGTGACGTGGCAACAGTCAGTTTACAGATCTGGTCAAGACAGTTGAAGGATGATGTCTAGTCTTATGAAAATAATGTCCTTCAGTGCATTAGTCCTTCAATTTGTTCAGTTTCCTTTAACGTGTTAATTAAAATTTTTTTTTTTTCAACGTTTATTTATTTTTGGGACAGAGAGAGAGACAGAGCATGAACGGGGGAGGGGCAGAGAGAGAGGGAGACACAGAATCGGAAACAGGCTCCAGGCTCTGAGCCATCAGCCCAGAGCCCGACGCGGGGCTCGAACTCCCGGACCGCGAGATCGTGACCTGGCTGAAGTCGGACGCTTAACCGACTGCGCCACCCAGGCGCCCCTAACGTGTTAATTAAAGGAAGAAAACCGAGAGTAATACATTCTTCAAAGAGGTGATATATGTGAGAGTTCGAACTTCTGCATTGCTCATTTTAAGGATGTCTCAGGAAGCCTGACACTGACCTGAACTTTTCCATATAAAATGGAAATATTTGGTATTCTATGAGCTTTGGCTTTCTGTGTGTGTGTGTGTGTGTGTGTGTGCATGCTCACGTGTGTGTAATACGACTTTTCTCAAGGGATAAGCAATTTAGCTCTTGTGCCCACTGTTTACTTGAAACCAACTTAATAGGTAACAAAGGTGAAGAGTATTTCTCAGTGTTTTGTTTTTCACTCATTTTGTAAAGATTTAGGAATGGTGAAACCTATACAAGCCATGCTATTTATTGTTTACAGCCCTTAAAAACTGGGAAGATAAAGTTAACTTTCTTCCCTTTTCATTTCCTGACTTCTTTCTACTTCTCTAGACTCATCTAGGAGATACATATTTTCTCAGTTTCCTGATAATTAATTGTTGGACTTTCCTTTTTTGTATGCATAGTGGAGTAGTAATTTGGATTTATTAAGGTGTGAATGAGAAAAGGGAAGATAAGGGGCGCCTGGGTGGCTCAGTCGGTTCAACGACTGTCTTTCGCTCAGGTCTTGATCTCATGGTTCGTGGGTTCAAGCCCCGCATCGGGCTGTGTGCTGACAGCTCAGAGCCTGGAGCCTGCTTCAGAGTCTGTGTCTCCCTCTCTCTCTGCCCCTCCCCCACTTGTGCTCTCTCTCTCTCTCTCTCTCTCTCTCTATCTCTCTCAAATAAATAAATGTTAAAAATTTTTGAAAAAAGAAAAGAAAAAGTTAATTTAAAGATTTAAAGATTATGAGCTAATTTAAAGATTATGGACAATTTCCCAATGAATTTCCTTCCTGTTGGAGGACAGGAACTCTCTCTCTTGGTAGGATGCGTGATATACAGATGATTTCACTTCCATCTCTGTTTTGCCCTCCACTTGGGCCTTTTGATATGCGGAACTGGTTTAGAGTAACTTTCAACTAATTTCTAGAAGAATGTGTCTTCTGTTAACTGACATTCCTACCCATTCGAATCATAGAACAAATTTCTAGCTTTGTGCCTCTTTCAAGTGACAGACATTGAAAAACCATACACCTAAAAGGGGTGACTTTTATACCACCATAAATATGAATTTACAAAGAAAGACTGAGTCACACTGAGTATTTTAAAAGAACCAATAAGTATTTTCTTAGGGAAAAACACCGACTTTTAAGGTGGCTACTGTTCCATTTTAATTCAGGGCGGTAGGGCTGCAAGCATCCACATTTCCGTTTGCTTTTTATCATCAGTGATTCTGAAAAACATTTATATTGCCTAATATTAAAATTATTTTGATACCCAATAAACAGGATGCTTGAGGTTATTTGTGCCATAGTGGTTGGAATTAAAGGTTCCAATTTCTGGTTATTGAGATTTTTTTTTTTTTTTTGAGAGAGACAGTGTCAGAGGGGAAAAAGAGGGAGTCTTAAGCAGGCTCCACACTTAGTGTGGAGTCCGTAGGGCTCAATCCCAGGGGTCATGATCTGAGCCAAAATCAAGGGTTGGAGGCTCAACTGACTGAGCCACACAGGCTCTCCTAACTAGTGAGAACTTTGACGAAAAGAGAAAATTTTAAAGTTCATACAAGGAATAATTTCATATAGATTTCTCCTATGTTGTATAACACCTTGGTAATCTCAACAAGTTACAAATTAATAATAAAATAATAGTAATAGAGATGATATTAATTTTTACTGTTTTAAAAAATTTCTCCTACTTTTGTTTACATATTAACAATATAATTACTTTTTTATCACGAACATTAGCAATTATTATATTATTTATATAATATATATAATATATAATATATAATTATAATAATAATTATTATTATTAATAATACTCTATTAATTATTTATAATACTCATTGATATGTAATGTCCATGTAATACACAGATCTTTCCATTTAAATAAGACTCTGGATTATTGCTTCTGGGTATTAAAAATAATTAAAGTATCCATGTTAATTTCACTCTTTGGTCTTAGTTTTAGTTTTGGTGTGGTGTTCAATACCCGTAGTATTGGTGAAGAAAATAAAAAACCTTATGGAAACCCAAGAACCTGGACATGAAAGAGGTTGAACTTCTCTACAGGGCTCTTTTAGTCTCTGTTGGCATATGCTATTTTATTAACAAAATCAGAAATGCAATTATGTTTGTTATTTAAGACATCTTTTCTTTCTGGTCTCTGCAGCAGAGTGAAAAGACCAGTTTGAAAATATTATGATCCCATTTCAAAAACAAAACAAAAAGGAGTCTGTTTTTTGTATCTGTAGACAAAGAACTGTTAACAATGGTTGCCTTTGTGAAGCAAGTTTATAGAGAATTTTCACTTAGTCATTAAAACCTTTCTAACCAAAATCATATATGGCCTCTGTAGTCTGAAAGTGTTATACATCAGTAATAAAAAGAGCATTAATTTTTATGGTTTATATTCATTTCTTCTAGTACTTGTTTGCATTTGGGCAATTATTCTAATTATCTTTATCAGCAACATTAATAAAATTAAATATCTATAATAATGACTTATGGGTGACTTATGGATCACTTCTGGGCCTGGGCTTTTAAGGAGTTTTATGGGTGGCAAAGAAATTGAAATTTATTTTGAAAGCATAAACACTTTACTCTTTTAACATAAGCTTAACTATTTTGACAAAAAATGACTTGAAGTTCTATAACAAATGACATAAAAGTGATATATTTCGGAAATTACTTATAGAGTGGCCATATCATTTATCTTCTAAAACAGAACACTTTTGAGAATGAGATTCTATTAATGATTACTCCAGGCAACAGGCTTTGATTGGGACTATGCCAGGTAAACCAGGACCAATGGCATTAGTCACTCTCCTAACCAACTAAAAATAAAATATGAATAAAATAGGTACAGGGAAGCTTATTAAGAAATCTATGTGATAAGTATTCTTAGTGAAGAATTGTTCTGGTGGTAAGTCCAAGGCACATTTTAAGTTTCCTGTTAATATTTGAGGCTGATACACAAAAAAGGTGTTATTAGGCTAGGCAGAATAATAGGCAGAACTCAGAATAATGTGTGGGCCCATTTCCGTTCTTTCCAATGGGTTCCTAACTGGGGTACCCCAAGAGCCTCAATAGGAGTCTATTTCTATTACATCAGCAAGGGCTCCGGGGGGCTCCTGAAGTGACAATTTCCTTCCATGAAGGTAGTTTTAGTGCATATGCTATACATCTATGCTGCCATTTCTCTCCCCCAAAATTGCTAATATTGTTCGTTGGTGTAGCAATTACTCATAATCCATTGAAACAGAGGGAGAGAGATGAAGCGGGTGATTGAGGTGAGAGTAAAGTTTAACTAAATTCGAGATAACTTTTAAAGCAAAAGATAATATATTGCATTTGAAAAGGCATTTCTTACTCATTATTCCTTGCTGCTAAGTAGTCCTACTTATCATGTATTAAAAGAGACAAGGCAATTTCCCACTGAATGTGGTGAAAATCAAAAGGCCATAAAGAGAAAATAATTTAGTGTCAAGGCCCCCTATTGGTTTTGCTTATGTGTTTGTATATCTGTCTACAATATCATTTCTCAAACAAGAGCCCACTGCATCAGATACATGGAAGCCTTTCTAAGCGCAAAAGACATATTTTTAAGATGACAAATGCCATTTTCTATCTGGCCAACTGCTGGGATCTGATTGGTCATTACCCTATTTCAAGAGAGGCTTCAAGAGCTAATCAGGGGTGTCATCAGCTATGACTTTTATTGCTGCTGCGCAGAAAACTTAGCAATAAAGAAAACTGTAAATTCAGGATTTATTCTTTGTAGGGGTGTGCCTCATGCTTGGAAGATTAATGAAGAATTCCTGGTCCATTGTTTATTAAAGATATTGCCATTCTATAGCATTTTAATTGTAAATCCACTCTTTGACATCCTAAGTAATGGTTCCCGCTAAATTAATAAAAGCAACATATTAAGTTTAAATCCCAGATAAGGTAAAGATTGCTGTTTTAATATCCCATCCATATCCTTTATCTTTCTACAGGGGCTTTCAGGCCAGTAGTTTTAATAACATGCATGAATGAAGATGCTCTTTTTTAACTCAAATGGTGGCGAAGAGTTTTTCCTTTATATTAGCAGGCAATCAATTCCAATAGCTTTTTAATGCTTTCTTAAAGAATCAATTTTAAAGTAGACGCTCTTCAGGGGACCCTCTTAAACTTCTTCACAGCCGGTCTCCTAATTTTCTATTACAATGCAATCTAAAGCAGCTACAAAAATAATGCAGATAATGTTTGCTGGGTAATGATTTCCAATTTCCCCATTCCGTGTACCCTGTTATTAGGAGGATCATCGTGGTTGTGTAAATTAATTTTCAATTCACTTCAGGGGAACATTACAATGATTTATTCAGCACCAGTGTTGAAGAAAGTGTTGGGAGGATTTTAGCAATCTGAGAAACAAAATCAATTTGTTCTGATTATCACCATGTTAAAGGGGAAAAAAAGAGGGGGGGAGAAACAAAAGGGTTGCTAGAATGTGCGTCTTGACTGTTGCAAATACACTAGAACCATCATGGGATGTTGGGCTGAGACTTTGTAATTCACGAACTCCGCGAAAGAACGGTGTTTCCGGATCCATCCCTACTTGGGGATTAAGTAGTGAAGTAGCCAAGAACATTCTTTCATGTGATATTTCAGTTAGATTCCTTCAAGACAGGAGAGCCCTTTATCCATACTTGCCAGGAAGAGAGAAGTAACACACAAGCTTATGATCAGGGAGCATTAGTTTTCTCAAACACAGGGTAACTGGCCAGTTTGTTTGATACAAAACTTCAAACAGCAACTGTCAAATCAAGGTCTCCCAACCATAAGAAACACAAGGTTTTCTCTACTGTAATTTATCTAACATAAAATGTCCCAGGATTTTGTATCAACTGTGGCCCTTGTAAAATTATAAAAGACATAGTTTTTAAAGGTTTTACAAACCTTTCACATCAATGAACATCTGGGCGTGTTGGTCAAGTTTAAGTGTGCCCAGGTGCGTGTGCAAATCGACATCCCCACTCACTTCACCAGATCACTTACCTTCCTTTGACACCTACTTGGGAGTCTCCATTCTGTACCATGCAGCAGAGGGGCAACTAGAGATAGGCTGAAAAATAAAAGCGAACTTCTGTGAATGTGAGACTGCAACCTGTACCTCGAACTGCAAAGAAGAGCTTCATGGTGTTATAAGGACACATCATATTTTGAATAATTTCTAAGTTTAATAATTTATTTATTAAAAATTTTTTTCAATGTTTTTATTTATTTTTGAGACAGAGAGAGACAGAGCATGAGCAGGGGAGGGGCAGAGAGAGAGGGAGACACAGAATCTGAAGCAGGCTCCGGGCTCTGAGCTGTGAGCTCAGAGCCTGATGTGGGGCTCAAACTCACAGACTGTGAAATCGTGACCTGAGCTGAAGTCGGATGCTTAACCGACCAAGCCTCCCAGGCGCCCCTCTAAGTTTAATAATTTAAAGAACCAGTTTTAAATTTAACCAGGGCAGGAGGCTGGTGGAGGTTTCTCCAAGAAGTGATGGTCGAGGTTGTTGACATCTGACCTGAGGATAATATGAACTAAATAGGATGAGGGGAGGGAACACTATTCTAGGATAAGAAACATTATCAGATTTGTGTCTTGAGAAAACACTGTGGCTGCACTGTGGGAATACACTGGAGGAGAGGCAGAAAAGACGCAAGGATTCAGATGGGAGACTATTGCCACAGTACAGAGAGAGATGAGGTATGCCCAGGTAGTTGTACTACGTTCTCAAACCTCTGCCCACCCATCTGAGGACAGCCAGGGTGGACATCCTTTTTTTTTTTTTTTTTAAGTTTTAAAATTCATTTTGAGAGAGAGAGAGAGAATAAGAGAGAATCCCAAGCAGGCTCCACACTGTCAGCACAGAACCCAATGCAAGGCTCGAACTCACAAACCATGAGATCACGGCCTGAGCTAAAATCAAGAGTCAGACACTCAATCGACCAGGTGCCCCTGAACAATCCTTTTTTTGATTATCATGTAGCTGCTGATGAAAGCACAGACCCATGTGAAGTGACATGAAGTGGGCTTAATTTGATTCCTGAAACCAGGCACCTTCAGAATAAAGATGGTGCAGACAAGGGGAGTGGATTTAGAATCCTTGACAGAGCAGTGAAAAGTCACAGAAAGATCCAGAAACATGAGATTGACTTATGAAGATATTTTTTTTTTGGTCATTACGTTCATATATATCATTTTGGGGGCACTATTGAAAAGTGTTCTTGTTGGGGCGCCTGGGTGGCGCAGTCGGTTAAGCGTCCGACTTCAGCCAGGTCACGATCTCACGGTCCGTGAGTTCGAGCCCCGCGTCGGGCTCTGGGCTGATGGCTCAGAGCCTGGAGCCTGTTTCTGATTCTGTGTCTCCCTCTCTCTCTGCCCCTCCCCCGTTCATGCTCTGTCTCTCTCTGTCCCAAAAATAAATAAACGTTGAAAAAAAAATTTTTTTTAAAAAATAAAAAAAAAAAAAAAGAAAAATGTTCTTGTTTCAATAGAATATGGTTGTTGGGGTGCCTGGGCGCCTCAGTCAGTTGAGCGTCCGATTTTGGCTCAGGTCATGATCTCCGGGTCTGTGAGTTCGAGCCCCGCATCCGGCTCTGTGCTGATGGCTTGGAGCCTGCAGCCTGCTTCGGATTCTGTGTCTCCCTCTGCCTCTGTCCCTCCCCTGCTCGCACTCTGTCTCTCTCTCAAAGATAAACATTAAAAAAAAAAAAAAAAAAAGAATATTGTTAATAGCACAGAAGTTTACTGCCTTGGCCTGCTTCTATTTCTAGGTCAGAGCCCAGCTTGTGTGTCCAGTAAGAAGTGGCTGGTGAAGTGATTGAATGCTCACCCGTCCACACGCAGCCTGACGTGGGTGCAGAGCCTGGCTCTGTCACTACCAGCTCTGTGACCAGAAGCTATGTGGTTCCTGTGTCTCAAGTTTCCTTATCTGTAGGGTGAGGGCACTCAGCATCCACTTATAAGAGCTTGCAAGGAGAGGGGGTGAGACAGTGTTCGTGCAGCTCTAAGCGGAACCCCTGCCGTGTATGTAGCAAGCAGGCTGCCCCTTTTTGCTCTTGTTCCTCCACAGTTTTTGCCTAAGCAGTCAGGACAAGTAGATGTTTTGGTACCAGCTGGCAGTGGTGTTGGCTCAGGGTTACTGTTCACGAGAGTGTCCTCTTACCTTGGCACAGGCTGGGCAGTCACGTGCTACTCGGAATGGATGAGTCTCAGGAATCCAGGAACCGGGACAGCGGCGCAGCAAGTGTGATGAAGCTTTGTGGTAAAGGACGCAGGAAGACTGTTGGAGAGCAGCACGGCACCAGAATCCCCCGATTAAGATGGGGCCCCTGGCAGTGTCACTGGGTCTGGAGCCTGTGGATTCTGCTCCCCCCCCCTTTTTTTAAATTTAATTATTTTTTTTTTAATTTTTTTTTTCAACTTTTTTTATTTATTTTTGGGACAGAGAGAGACAGAGCATGAACGGGGGAGGGTCAGAGAGGGAGACACAGAATCAGAAACAGGCTCCAGGCTCTGAGCCATCAGCCCAGAGCCCGACGCGGGGCTCGAACCCACGGACCGCGAGATCGTGACCTGGCTGAAGTCGGACGCTTAACCGACTGCGCCACCCAGGCGCCCCAAATTTAATTATTTTTTAAACTTAACATCCAAATTAGTTAGCATATAGTGCAACAATGATTTCAGGAGTAGGTTCCTTACCCATTTAGCCCATCCCCCCTCCCATAATCCCTCCAGTAACCCTCTGTTTGTTCTCCATAGTTTTGAGTCTCTTCTGTTTTGTCCCCCTCCCTGTTTTTATATTATTTTTGCTTCCCTTCCCTTATGTTCATCTGTTTTGTCTCTTAAAGTCCTCATATGAGTGAAGTCATATGATACTCGTCTTTCTCTGACTGACTGATTTCACTTAGCAGAATACCCTCCAGTTCCATCCACATAGTTGCAAAGGGCAAGATTTCATTCTTTTTGATTGCTGAGTAATACTCCATTGTATATATATATACCACATCTTCTTTATTCATCCATCGATGGACATTTGGGCTCTTTCCATACTTTGGCTGTTGTTGATAGTGTTGCTATAAACATGGGGGTGCATGTGTCCCTTTGAAATAGCACACCTGTATCTCTTGGATAAATGCCTAGTAGTGCAATTGCTGGGTCGTGGGGTAGTTCTATTTTTAATTTTTTGAGGAACCTCCATACTGTTTTCCAGTGTGGTTGGCCATCTGGATGTCTTCTTTGGAGAAGTGTCTATTCGTGTCTTTTGCCCGTTTCTTCACTGGATTATTTGTTTTTTGGGTGTTGAGTTTGATAAGTTCCTTACTGATTTTGGAGACGAACCCTTTATCTCATATGTCATTTGCAAATATCTTCTCCCATTCTGTCGGTTGCCTTTTAGTTTTGCTGACTGTTTCCCGCACTGTGCAGAAGCTTTTTATTTTGATGAGGTCCCAATAGTTCATTTTTGCTTTTGTTTCCCTTGCCTCTGGAGACGTGTTGAGTAAGAAGTTGCTGCGGCCAAGATCAAAAAGGTTTTTGCCTGCTTTCTCCTCGAGGATTTTGATGGCTTCCTGTCTTACATTGAGGTCTCTCATCCATTTTGAATTTATTTTTGTGTATGGTGTAAGAAAGTGGTCCAGGTTCGTTCTTCTACATGTCGCTGTCCAATTTTCCCAGCACCACTTGCTGAAGAGACTGTCTTTATTCCATTGGACATTCTTTCTTGCTTTGTCAAAGATTAGTTGGCCATATGTTTGTGGGTCCATTTCTGGGTTCTCTATTCTGTTCCCATTGATCTGAGTGTCTGTTCTTGTGCCAGTACCATACTGTCTTGATGATATCAGCTTTGTAGTATAGCTTGAAGTCTGGGATTGTACTGCCTCCTGCTTTGGTGACTATTCGGGGTCTTTTCTCGTTCCATACAAATTTTAGGATTGTTTGTTCTAGCTCTGTGAAGAACGCTGGTGCTATTTTGGTAGGGATTGCACTGACTATGTAGATTGCTTTGGGTGGTATTGACATTTTAACAATATTTGTTCTTCCTATCCAGGAGCATGGAATCTTTTTCCATTTTTTTTTTTTGTGTCTTCTTCAATTTCTTTCATAAGCTTTCTGTAGTTTTCAGTGTATAGATGTTTCGCCTCTTTGGTTAGATTTATTCCTAGGTATTTTATGGTTTTTGTTGCAGCTGTAAATGGGATCAATTCCTTGATTTCTCTTTCTGTCGCTTCATTGTTGGTGTATGGAATGCAACTGATTTCTGTGTGTTTTTTATATCCTGCAACTTTGCTGAATTCGTGAATCAGTTCTAGCAGGTTTTTGGTGGAATCTTTTGGGTTTTCCATATAGAGTATTATGTCATGTGCGAAGAGTGAAATTTTAACCTCCTCCTGGCCGATTTGGATGCCTTTTATTTCTTTGTGTTGTCTGATTTCAGAGGCTAAGACTTCCAATACTATGTTGAATAACAGTAGTGAGAGTGGACATCCCTGTTTTGTCCCTGACCTTAGGGGGAAAGCTCTCAGTTTTTCCCCATTGAGGATGATATTAGCATTGGGTTGTTCATATATGGCTTTTATGATCTCGAGATATGCTCCTTCTATCCTTACTTTCTTGAGGGTTTTTATCAAGAGAGGATGCTGTATTTTGTCAAATGCTTTCTCTGCATCTAGTGAGATGATCATATGGTTCTTGTCCTTTCATTTATTGATGTGATGAACCACGTTAATTATTTTGTGGATATTGAACCAGCCCTGCATCCCAGGTTTAAATCCCACTTGGTCGTTGTGAATAATTTTTTAATGTATTGTTGGATCTGGTTGGCTAATATCTTGTTGAGGATTTTTGCATCCATGTTCATCAGGGAAATTGGTCTATAGTTCTCCTCTGCTTCCTTTATGTGAGCTCAATGTAGGCAAGTTTTATGAGTCTTGTGCTCAGGATACACAGGGGCTCTCAGTCTTGCCTGATCAGACCTCTCCAACAGTGCTGCCTAAGGACCCCCAAGAGAGTGTGAACACCTGAGGACTTGCCACTACAATATGAACCTCTGTGCACTGTTTTCACTTCTAAGAACTGGGCAGGGGCCTGGCCATAGAAATCTGGAAAGAGTCCTCTCTCCTTCACTGTTGAATGTACTCAGAACTATTGGTGTTGCTTTGGGCATTGGGTTAACGCTGGCGTCACGACCTCAAAAGAATTTAAGCATAGGGACATTACTTCTTACTCAGAGAAATGTAGGCTCTTGCATCATCCCCTTTAGTCTTTTTCAAAGTCATAAAGCAAGGGTAGGGAGGGATTAGGCTATCTATGATATTGAAACATGAACTCATTGAAATTAAGGTGGAAACTCAAGATTCCACCCTCAGTGTGATTACCAGAATTTATTTATTTATTTGTTGTTTATACTCTTTTGGCAATGCAAACATAAATGAAGAATTAAGAGGTATGTATGTGTGTATGCATGTGTCTGTCTCCTAAATTGGGCTGTTCAAAAAAAAAAAAAAGAGGAAGCTATTTTAATCTTTAAATTTTTATAAATGTTAAATGCTGTTGTGGCAGGTAGAACTATTGTATATTTGAAAACCACATTATGAGAGTTAGTGGTATAGATTTTTTAGATGCCTGCAATTTTTCCCCATGCTTTCCAGATCCATTATCAATCCTTTCAAGAGAGAAATCTTTTCATGATTTCAAAGGACATGCAAACGACATTTATTAATTTCCTGATTCATTTTGAGTTTTAAGAATAAACTGATAGCTTGAGTTAGAAGTAATTGTATCTAAACATTCTGTGTGTGGGGGAGACATTACCTTCATGTACTTAATCTATCAAAACTATATAAAAGTCAAATCTGTCTGCAGGTTCATTAATGCATCACGAGAAAATGGATATGTGAATTGTCACCAAATTAATAGGGTGAGTTTCGCGCAGCCTGATGTAAAAATATAAGTCATACAGCTTTCACAAAATTCACTTATGGGAGCTGTGGAGACCGTGTCAAGGAGAGAGATCATGAAGGCAGATACTTTTCAGTAAATATGAAGGGTATGTGGGAGATTTTCTTACTTTAAAAGTAAGCTATGGCATAATTGAAATTCTTTTTTGAGGGAATCTGGGGACACATAAGGTAAAGAGAAATTCAACTTCTAGCGTTTGAAAACAGAACTAAATCAGGTCTATTTGCTGCTCACTACATTTGAAGACGATTTATTAGTGAAAACAGTGGTTTTAACAAATAGGACAGAGGCTCAGAATTCCAGTAACAGGTTTACATTGGAACAGTTTCTCACATGGACAACTATTTCTTAATTGAGGGTGAATTGTAGAATTGCAGCAAGGATTTAAAATGTGTGTGTTTTTTCGGGGCGCCTGGGTGGCGCAGTCGGTTAAAGCGTCCGACTTCAGCCAGGTCACGATCTCGCGGTCCGGGAGTTCGAGCCCCGTGTCAGGCTCTGGGCTGATGGCTCAGAGCCTGGAGCCTGTTTCCGATTCTGTGTCTCCCTCTCTCTCTGCCCCTCCCCCGTTCATGCTCTGTCTCTCTCTGTCCCAAAAATAAATAAATGTTGAAAAAAAAAATTAAAAAAAAAAATGTGTGTGTTTTTTTTTAACTGAATCATGGTTGGGTCACCTAGGTGGCTCCATTGGTTGAACATCTGGCTCTTGATTTCAGCTCAGGTCAAGATCTCACAGTTTGTGAGTTCGAATCCTGCATCGTGCTCTGCACTGACAGTCTGGAACCTGCTTGGAATTCTGTCTCTCTCTCTCTCTGCACCTCCCCTGCTTGCTCTCTATCTCTCTAAGTAAATCAAAATAAACCTAAAAACATCGAATCATGGTTGATGAGTCTTCTAAGGAAACTAATAGGAAATATAAAAAAAAAAAAACTTTGTAAGTGAATTATCCAATAATCAGAAATAATGATGGAAATAAATTTTAAAAAAATCACATGAAGAACTTAAGAGGAGGAGGGAGGGAGAGGCAGAATTCAAGCAGTGTAAAGGTAAGAGCAAGTCCTCTGCCTCCTTTTCTTCCTTTTCCTCCTAAGTTTCCCTTTATATTCTACTACCTTCCAAAGTGAATATGTAAGTGGGGCAGTGGAGGACCAAATTCAGCATAAAAATCTACCGAGAGTAGTGGACGAATAGGTGTTGTGAGTTACGTTACGGCAGGAGTTAGTTATTTTGAACCCGTGCTACATTTACTTCTATAGTTATATACTTTTTAAATGCACATGTATGGTTATGTACATTTAAACAAACAAGAGATCAAATTATATTTGCTTTTCCACATTAAAACATTTTTTAAGTTTATTTACTTTGAAAGAAGGAGAGGGGCGCCTGGGTGGCGCAGTCGGTTAAGCGTCCGACTTCAGCCAGGTCACAATCTCGCGGTCCGTGAGTTCGAGCCCCGCGTCAGGCTCTGGGCTGATGGCTCGGAGCCTGGAGCCTGTTTCCGATTCTGTGTCTCCCTCTCTCTCTGCCCCTCCCCCGTTCATGCTCTGTCTCTCTCTGTCCCAAAAATAAATAAACGTTGAAAAAAAAATTTTAAAAAAAGAAAGAAGGAGAGTGTGAGCAAGTGGGGGGGGGGGCAGAGAGAGAGGGAGAGAGAATTCCAAGCAGGCTCCATGATGCCAGCGTGTCACGAACCATGAACAGAAATTGGATGCTCAACCCACTGAACCACCAAGGTGCCCCTCATTTAACTCTTTACAAGCCTTTTGACCTATTTAGATAAGCAGCGAGATTTTACTCTTACTCAAAATCTCACCTTTTTATTGAGGTGTTTGAAGTGTTTACTTTTGTTTCCATAAGCGAGGTAAACTATTAGGCCAAAGTCACCTCTTCACTTCTGCATCTGGCCCAGAACCCGAACATCTCAACTAAATAGTGCTCAAGTTCTTATCAGGCAATGAAAAAAAAATTTTTGATGGGTTCCTTTCTCAGCATCCCCATAGCGCACCTCCATTTGATTGGAAAATTTCTGCGGCCGAGCTCAAATCAGGCTGTCACGTGTTCACACTGGCATGTCAGATTTGTGCTCTGTGCAACTGCTATCTGAAGCCTGTGGTTTCTCTGGATTCCACAAGAATCCTGGCCCTACGGGCACTCATCAGAGAACTTCCCTACGAACTGACTTCCTTCCAGCATTTGCCAAAGACTCACTTAAGACAACAAATGCTTGATACAAATGGGATAAGGGACATTTTAATTATCCGCAGATCCTATATACTGTAAACACAGTACCTTTATCACCAGCTACCCAGAAGCTTATCAAGAATTTACAGAAACAAGCACTTTTATGTTCTCTTGTTGGAGGTAAACACTTATTCAAACTTTCTCTGGGGCATAGAACAATATGAACTAAAATTGAAAATACACATTTGATTTGACCAAAAAACTGCATGTTCAAGTATTCAGTCTGAGAAAATTATTAGACTTCACACAAAGTTGCACGGATGCTGATTGAAACACTTTTATAGTGTAGATAGTGTAGATAAATGGAAAATTAATACTCATAGATGCAAGGTTTTTTTTAAAAATTTTTTTAACGTTTATTTATTTTTGAGACAGAGAGACAGAGCATGAACAGGGGAGGGGCAGAGAGAGAGGGAGACACAGAATCTGAAACAGGCTGCAGGTTCTGAGCGGTCAGCACACAGCCCGACGCGGGGCTCAAACTCACGGACAGTGAGATCATGACCTGAGCTGAAGTCGGACGCTTAACTGACCAAGCCACCCAGGCGCCCCTCATAGATGCAAGTTTAATTAATTGAAGTGTAACATAGCAATACAATGAAATACCAGGAAGTCATTGGAAAGATTAAGGTAGATCTCTCCCCATATAGATCTGTAAAGATTTATTGACGAGTTTAAAAAAATGTGGAAAAGCAGCAGTGCTGGGTGGCTCAGCCAACCGTGTCTGATTCTTGATTGCAGTTCAGGTCATGATCTCACAGTTTGTGAGTTCGAGGCCTGCATGGGGCTTTGCACTGAGCGCACAGAACCTGCTTGGATCCTCTGTCTTCCTCCCTCTCTGCCCCTACCCCACCCTCAAAAATAAACGTTAATTTTTTTTTACTGGTCAAATGAGTAAAGCTCTTGGATGGGGTCATTTCATTTTAGTTGAATCTGTTGCAAAACCATGTTCTTATTGATTGACGGCAACAAGAGGAAAGCAGGCAATAGCTTTTTAAGACTATTTCATAGGAGCAAAATGGGAACTTGGACCCAGAAAAAAGCAATAGTTTCCTTGTTGCTTGACTTAGGTGAAGGCACCCATTTCATCAAGACATGCAATCTAATAATTTAATGTAAATTAAAAGTGTAACAAGGGCTCAGGGCTGCTTTAGGCCATTTGAAATTGACAATTAATTTGCAAAAAAAAAAAAATAAATAAATACATAAAAAACAATCCCTTCTCCTGCAATTTTGACAGTAATATTATATGCAGCCTAGCCTGTGATCCCTGCTTCGTAAATTGTCTATCTAGAAAATCAGAGGCAGATGGAACGAAGGTTTTCTTATTAGTTTAACATAGTCAGACTTTTTATTTTATTTTATTTCATTTTGTCTATATACTTCTTTAACTGATTCTCCGTACATTCAATTAGGACAAAAACGGAGCCAAAATCTAATAAAAGAACTCTGGAATTGGAAAGATTTTGGACAAGGTATTCTTAGTAGACTGATTTTAATTTGACTTTCTCACCTTTCCACTAACATTAGTTTGAAGACTGTGGGTGTCAGGAATGGGCTATCAGAATAGGTTTTGCAAGAAGAATCTTGTCAGTTTTAATTTAGGACGTTTTGCAAAACTATAACGTACATGCTAGCAATGCATATTTAAAGAGACTACACTTGTGTAGAAAAGAGAGAACAATGAAAACTGATTTGCATAGACTCCTAAATAAAAGTCAGTTTTAAAAAGTTGTTTTTTTTCATTTTTTATAACCTGAACGTTAACGTTTATTTTCAAATGGAAGCTTGATAATAAATACAAATACACACTCACTTTGATTGAATGTTTTTCTATGAGATATTTGACAACAAGGAAAATTCATTATTATTAAAAATACCTTAACTTTCTTTTTTTTAAATTTATTTAATGTTTATTTTTGAAAGAGAGAGAGAGAGAGAGAGAGAGAGAGAGACAGAGCATGAGTGGGGGAGGGGCAGAGAGAAAGGGAGACACAAAATCCAAAGCAGGCTCCAGGCTCTGAGCTGTCAGCACAGAGCACAACGCAAGGCTCGAACTCACAGACTGCAAGATCATGACCTGAACCGAGGTCGGACGCTCCACCAACTGAGCCACTCAGGTACCCCAGTACCTTAACTTTCTTTAGTCCTTTATCATTGTGTAGAATTTTGCACATATCAATTATGTATTGTTGGCAAAACTTTAGCATAGGATTTAGGCAGATAGAATTGTTTCCATTTTACAAGGGATTCCTCTGAAAGTCTGAGAGGGTCACTGACTTCACTTCCCTGAGCTTCCTGAGGGTGGTGGCAGCCTTCTCCTTAGTATGTCCCCAGTGCAAGGTTCTTGGCAGGATGTAAATTCAGACTATTGTTCTCTAAGTGACTTGCCTGAGATCACATGGCTAATTTCTTTGGACTCACACTTAGTATTTCTAATATTTAGAAAGCCTGGAAGAAGCAAAACGATGTTTATTTTATTTTATCTTATTTTATTTTTTAATAATTAATTACAAATTTTTTTAATTTTAATTTTATTTTTTTAATTTACATCCAAAATTAGTTAGCATATAGTGCAACAATGATTTCAGGAGTAGATTGCTTAATGCCCCTTACCCATTTAGCCCATCCCCCCTCCTACAACCCCTCCTGTAACCCTCTATTTGTTCTCCATATTTAAGAGTCTCTTCTGTTTTGCCCCCTCCCTGTTTTTATATTATTTTTTGCTTCCCTTTCCCTTAGGTTCATCTGTTTTGTGTCTTAAAGTCCTCATATGAGTGAAGTCATATGCTGTTTGTCTTTCTCTGACTGACTAATTTCACTTAGCATAATACCCTCTAGTTCTATCCACATAGTTGCAAATGGCAAGATTTCATTCTTTTTGATTGCCGAGTAATACTCCATTGTGTATATCTATCTATCTATATAGATAGACAGATATATAGATATACCACATCTTCTTTATCCATTCACCCATCAGTGGACATTTGGGCTCTTTCCATATTTGGCTATTGTTGATAGTGCTGCTATAAACATGGGGGTGCATGTGTCCCTTCGAAACAGCACACCTGTATCCCTTGGATAAATACCTAGTAGTGCAATTGCTAGGTCCTAGGGTAGTTCTATTTTTAGTTTTTTGAGGAACCTCCATACTGTTTTCCAGAGTGGCTGCACCAGTTTGCATTCCCACCAACAATGCAAAACAGATCCACTTTTTCCACATCCTCACTAACATCTGTTGTTGCCTGAGTTGTTAGTGTTAGCCATTCTGACAGGTGTGTGGTGGTATCTCCTTGTGGTTTTGATTTGCATTTCCCTGATGATGAGTGATGTTGAGCATTTTTTCATGTGTCGGTTGGCCATCTGGATGTCTTCTTTGGAGAAGTGTCTATTCATGTCTTTGCCCATTTCTTCAATGGATTGTTTGTTTTTTGGGTGTTGAGTTTGATAAGTTCCTTACTGATTTTGGAGACGAACCCTTTATCTCATATGTCATTTGCAAATATCTTCTCCCATTCTGTCGGTTGCCTTTTAGTTTTGCTGACTGTTTCCCACACTGTGCAGAAGCTTTTTATTTTGATGAGGTCCCAATAGTTCATTTTTGCTTTTGTTTCCTTTGCCTCTGGAGACGTGTTGAGTAAGAAGTTGCTGCGGCCAAGATCAAAAAGGTTTTTGCCTGCTTTCTCCTCGAGGATTTTGATGCCTTCCTGTCTTACATTGAGGTCTCTCATCCATTTTGAGTTTATTTTTGTGTATGGTATAAGAAAGTGGTCCAGGTTCGTTCTTCTACATGTCGCTGTCCAATTTTCCCAGCACCACTTGCTGAAGAGACTGTCTTTATTCCATCGGATATTCTTTCCTGCTTTGTCAAAGATTAGTTGGCCATATGTTTGTGGGTCCATTTCTGGGTTCTCTATTCTGTTCCCATTGATCTGAGTGTCTGTTCTTGTCCAGTACCATACTGTCTTGATGATATCAGCTTTGTAGTATAGCTTGAAGTCTGGAATTGTAATGCCTCCTGCTTTGGTTTTCTTTTTCACTATTGCTTTGACTATTCGGGGTCTTTTCTCGTTCCATACAAATTTTAGGATTGTTTGTTCTAGCTCCGTGAAGAACGCTGGTGTTATTTTGATAGGGATTGCACTGACTATGTAGATTGCTTTGGGTAGTATTGGCATTTTAACAATATTTGTTCTTCCTATCCAGGTGCATGGAATCTTTTTCCATTTGTGTGTGTGTGTGTGTGTGTGTGTGTGTGTGTGTCTTCTTCAATTTCTTTCATAAGCTTTCTGTAGTTTTCAGTGTATAGATGTTTCACCTCTTTGGTTAGATTTATTCCTAGGTATTTTATGGTTTTTGTTGCAGCTGTAAATGGGATCGATTCCTTGATTTCTCTTTCTGTCGCTTCATTGTTGGTGTATGGAATGCAACTGATTTCTGTGCGTTGATTTTATATCCTGCAACTTTGCTGAATTCGTGAATCAGTTCTAGCAGTTTTTTTGGTGGAATCTTTTGGGTTTTCCATATAGAGTATCATGTCATCTGTGAAGAGTGAAAGTTTGACATCTTCCTGGACGATTTGGATGCCTTTTATTTCTTTGTGTTGTCTGATTGCAGAAGCTAAGACTTCCAATACCATGTTGAATAACAGTGGCGAGAGTGGACATCCCTGTCTTATTCCTGACCTTAGGGGGAAAGCTCTCAGTTTTTCCCCATTGACGATGATATTAGCATTGGGTTGTTCATACATGGCTTTTATGATCTCGAGGTATGCTTCTTCTATCCCTACTTTCTTGAGGGTTTTTATCAAGAAAGGATGCTGTATTTTGTCAAATGCTTTCTCTGCATCTAGTGAGATGATCATATGGTTTTTGTCCTTTATTTAATTGATGTAATGAATCACATTAATTGTTTTGTGGATATTGAGCCAGCCCTGCATCCCAGGTATAAAACCCACTTGGTCATGGTGAATAATATTTTTAATGTATTGTTGGATCCAGTTGGCTAATATCTTGCTGAGGATTTTTGCATCCATGTTCATCAGGGAAATTGGTCTATAGTTCTCCTTTTTAGTGTGGTCTCTGTTTGGTTTTGGAATCAAGGTAATGGGGGCTTCATGGAAAGAGTTTGGAAAAAAACAATGTTTATTTTAACTTTTTTTTTTCAAAATTAAGCTCCTTTTTGTCTGATTTCTAGCTGAGTTAAAGGCTTATGCCAGAGCAGTTTTCTTGAGATTCCCATGAATTATAGTCAATCAATTGAAGAATGCTTTTCACTGGGACTCCATTTAGTGGATGCGGTGGTACATTGCCCAGAACTCTTCAGGACTGAGTGTTCTTGTCTAAGGGCACACCCCCTACTGCATGCATGGACATAGCCTGAATCTAAACACTCCTCCATGCTGAAGCATAAAAGTTCCACCTCTCTGGCTCAAGATATGACAACGTCAGCGGCCATCCTATTTCCAGAGCTCAACTGTTGCAATTGTATCACCATTTAACTTCTCCCTCTGCCCAGCCTGCTTCGCTTATGCCTTATAGATGTTGCTCTTGGGAGAACTTCCCAATAGTCTCCTGGACATAAATCTCAGATCTCAGAATCTATTTCCTGGGAACATGATTTAAGAGACTCCCTGCCTGAAAACAGGTGGGAATAGGTGGAAGACTGGGTTCAGCTGAGTCCGTGTCTCTTTTTCACCTCAAGGCCTTTCCATGAAGTTTCTCTGGCAGGGTAGACTTCTCCCATTGTGTCTCAGGGCTTTAAGACAACAAGACAGATAAGCACCCAGTTCTCTTAAAGGCTGAGCCTAGAAATAGCATAACATGACTTTCTTCATGCTCTATTGATCAAAACAATAGGCCAGCCCAGATTCAAAAGAACAGAAAGAAAATGGGACAAGTATGGAAGAATTTGAGTTTTGTTTTTGTTTGTTTTTTTTTTTTTTTTTATCTATTACATGCACCAACTGAAATATGCTTTAGCTTGATAGGGAGAAATGTTTTTCTCTTATCCCTCTCCGGGGGAGTGCAAAGTTAATGTCCTATGAATGTTAGCCTGATGAATTTTTTTTAGTGTAAATATAAAGAAATAAAGACATTCACAGGGGCAATGGCTGGAGCCATGGGTAAGATGGGGAGGGTAATGTGTACAAGAAAGTTAGACCAATTATTCCTCTTCTGTACAAACCCTTAGAGGGATTATCCACCATGAGTGTATAATTTGAATCCCTATTTATATGTGTTGTCTTTATGTATATGATAACAAAGCAGAACCTCATTGGTTACAAGTTATAAGGCCTGTGATCTGAAATCAGACAGATCTGGATTTCAGATCCCACCCTGCCACTGAATGAATGTGTGACCTCTGATGAATGGCATCTTAGAGTCTTAACTTTCCTACTTGCCCAGTGGGAATAATGATGTCTACTTAATGGTAAGTTCAAGTAAGATGACATAAGATAATATCTATAGGTATTCATATTGGGTGTGGAGTATAATAAATACTGAAGAAATTGTGACCTGTGCAAAGAAAACATTGATACGAAGCAAAACAAAATGATTTAAAAAAAAAAGGTAGGGGAGAAAGAGTAATGCTAAAATCTAGGACTAATATTGAAGGACTCTACGTATGCTTGTTCATTTGTAAAATGGAGAAAGATAGACTTGAACAGCTCAACAATAATGAACTATGTGGAGTGCTTTTCCCAATGCCTGGCAGATCACAGACACTCAACAAACGCCGCAGAATTTGAATTATCATAAAGATGTGAAGTGGGAAATGAGCTGCATTTGAAGGCAGTTGGTAAAGGACAAAGGAAAGGGTGGAGAATCAGACAGTGTCTTTCTTCCCCACTGTAGCCCAAATCAGCTGGCTTGTTTTTTAGTATTTGTGATTCTCGCACTATTCAGACGCAGGTTTCAGAGAGAAAACCTATCTATCCACATTTTTTAAAGTTACTGGAAATTCTCTCTCAGTTGTTCCTCATTCTTAGTGCTGATTAGCTACAGACCCCACTGGTGGTAAACATCTAGACTTGATGCTCTTATGTTTCAAAATTTATGCTTAATTCCCGGCCTTCTGGTCAGGGCAGGGCTAAAGAAGAAGAGAAGAGGAAAACCTAGGTCAAAGAAAATATGTGTGCCAGTCCACCTCAGCTATTAAATATTGATAATTTTAAATTACAGTTCTAAAACGGCAAGGAATTACTGCACCATATCACCCAGGCTGAAACAGAAGCAAGTCTGGTTTCCTTCCCCTGTGGTTAGCACAGTGTGTCTGGACAAACAGGCAATTAAGTTCTTAAAACACGAATTCAAATGAGGCTGAGGCTGGGGGCGGGGGTCTCATATTGTTCTACAGTCAAAGACATTTAATTCACTGGGGTGGTTTCACTTATTCTGACTTTTCGTAAGAAACATGCACATTATAATCAATGTTTATACACATTTTCAGCGAGTTTCAGGGGAAGGATCGCTCATTTGTAAAACAAAAAAAAAAACCTTGTTTTTTACATCTCAGTGTTGATACGGTAGAAAGCAGAATTGTTCGTTGAAAAGGTCAGAACAGCTTGATGATATGTCAATTGCACCCGTTAGCTATCAGTGTGATCTCAGGAAAGTCACCTCATCCATTTGACCTACAGGTGCTTCATCTCTAAAATATGACTGATGCTAATTCTTGATCAGCAGGGCTGTGAGGCTCAAATGAAATCATGAATGAAAAAAGGTGATAAAGGGCTGTATAAAGCTCCTTTGCCTTAGGACTTTAACACTAATCCGTAAAAGTTTTTTTGGTATTATATTATCTACTTGCATACTCATGGCCGTAAATATTTTTCATATAAGCCTAAAAAAGTATCAACCAAAGCATCTGTATACTGCCTGCAAAATAATCTATTTGTTTGAAATCGTATAGACATTTATAAAATAAAACACATGTAAACATATATATATATATATATATATATATATATATATATATATATATATAATTTTAGTGTCATTTAATTTTGTATGTGTTAGACACACATACAATATTTATTTATACTAAACTGAATGAATTAGTAAATTTTAACTTTTATTTTATTTTTTTTAAATGTTTATTTGTTTTGAAAGAGAGAGAGAATGAGAGGAGGAGGGCAGCGAGAGAGAGAGGGAGAGGGGAAGGGACAGAGAGAGAGAATTCCAAGCAGGCTCTGTGCTGACGTAGGGGTCATCTCAAGAACCATGAGATCATGATCTGAGCAAAAATCAAGAGTCATAAGCTTAACTGACTGAGCCACCTAGGCGCCCCGGAAAATTTAACTTTTAAATTATGTTTGAAGTTGTGTTCTCAAGCCCTTATCTACTTTTCTATGTTCTTTCTTAAAAGTTGGTTTTAATATTCATCTTCTTCTGTAGTTTTCTCTCCCTTTTGCTTTCTTGTACCATTCTTTTTATGTAGTCTATTGATATAGGCAATATTGTGTATGAAAAATGATTGGTTAAACAACCTTGCTCTCTGTGTCTACTTCAGAAAACACACTGTTTCATACTTTTATTTTATTGAATGTAGTGATGTTGATGGAGGGTTGAGGGAGAGCATATTTCAAACAAGTTCCATATAAGAGGTTGTTGGAGGTAGTTAACAAGGGTCAAGAATTCTAAGCATAAAAGTGTCAGGATTTTCCAAGAGAAAAAAAAAAAATGGAATAAAATTTAGTCCTCATTCAGCCAAATAGTCCCTTTGATCAGAGCAATTTTGATTACATTCTTTTAATTTCCTTGCTCCAATTTGCTTACTGATTCTGTCTATATCTCCACACAGTTAACAAATTGGCTGATATTTCGGGCTATCTTCACGATCAATTAGGCATTGATCAACTGATTGACCATGTAGCATTTTGGTTTGGTTGTTAAGACAGCTGCAAATACTGGATTGACTTGGTTGCAATGGTTAATTCAGCTGAACAGACTTGATGTGGGAAAGAGAGCTTTTGGAACATGTATAAAATGCCCCACATTCTCAAATGGTCATTGAAATGGTAAGCCTGCATCCAAAATAAAGTTTAATTTAAATAAATCTTGCTTTCACAGATTGCGCATTAAAAATAGAATCCCATACGGTACATCATTTAAGGTGCTGATATAACACGAAAACGTTTGCTTGGCTTTCTTCAGTCCAAAACTGGTGGTCCTAACTGCTAGGTTAACAATGAGGCGAATTTGTAAATATTGCTGTTTTACAACGTTGAAGAGAATGGTGACTCTTGCAATCCTGTCGTTCTTATCTTTGTGTTGATTTTGGTGGGATGATCAAAATACTGAGGTTCTACTCAATATCATTATTAATATTTTTTTTTCTTTTCTGACATAGCACTACTTAAAATGGAGAGAACGTAATTGTTATGAAACAGGAACTATGCAGCTTTAGTCTCTGCAGAGACGACTGTCTGTATGTCTAAAATATTTATTACCTGGCCCTTTAAGCAAAAGTTTGCTGAACCCTGCCAGAGCGACTACCAGCCTCTAGTAAGAGTTCAAGGCTATTTTCTACCCACACCAGTCATCCCTCCATCCCACCTAGAGGCCTGACTGCTTCAGATCAGGGACAACAGGAATTCCTCAGAGACGGCATGGTGCCAGGGGTACAAAGGACAGAACTTTGGGTGTGATGAGCAAAGGAGTTAGAATCTCAGATGTTTGCAAATGCTTTCAAGTTTGTTGGGATTTGGGCTTCTCTCCTTCTATGTCAGTATCATACAGGGATCCAACGTCTTCTCTCCTTTGAAAACGTGTTTCCTTTTCTAATCTCCTCAGAAACCCACTAGTAATCAGAATGAAGTCTGCAGCCCAGGAATACTTGACGGGATGCGTTGGTTTGCTGTTCTAGGCCTTGAAATGATCTTTCTGGGCTTTATCGCACTATCAAGATGGACAGATATTAAACTTAGCTTGTGTGTTTAGGGAAAGGAGCAAAGGTAAATATTTGACACATATTTATCTAGGCCTGGGATTCACAAAGAGTTTTGTGACTCATTTGGGTTCCATTCTAGCTTACCGGACTTTGGGATTCCATTCCAAGGTTTGAGGTCAAACGCCAGCAATAAAATGTGTATTTGCTGGTCTTTTCCAAGGACCTTTTCCATCTTAGTATGGAAAAGCCAGGAGACTTTCTGTTAAAGACTCCAGATTCTCGGCCAAATCCCACCTCCCTGGCTATAATGAAATGTGGCGAACGAGGAGCTACTTCATCAGAGAAGGTAACAGGCCTCTGTGGTACGATCCAGGTGGATCTTCCCAGCTCCATGATTAAATATTCAGGAATCTTGACAGCTGGTTGTTAAACCTTTGGCAGCTTGAAATTGGCCATGGTGGGAATATCAACACCATGGAAATTGGCAAATCAGGACTTTCTTTTTTCCTCAGAGGACTGATTTACCAAAACAACACTGCAACTGAGCTGGAAAAAGGAGAGAAGGGGTGAAGTCATTACAAACAGAGGGGACGGACATGATGATTAAAATATAATGTATACAAATATCAGTAATACTTAATATTGGAAAAGAATTATTCTTTTCAATGTACAACTGTTAATTCAATTTTGTTTATTAAGATATGAAAATCATGTATTTTCTTATTCTTTTGTATACTTACTTTGCACAGATAAGGCAAGCAAAATTTTCTCACCATAATTCTGTTTTGGTATATTTTCTCTTATTACTTTTCACAAATATGCACCTATGTAGGCATCCCGCTCTGTTTTCCTGTGGTCTTTAGTATGATTCAGGAAGTCTAATGTCAGCCTGATCTTTAGTCCTTTGTAGGCAAATGATTCCCTTTTCATTGATGCTTTCAGCATTCATATATCATTATATAATCTCAGATTTCCCCTATTTCCAGAATGAGTCTTGTTTTAGTATTTTTAACCTGATATTTAGTGAAGCTTTTAGAGCTATAAATTTGGTTTTCTTTCTCACCTTAGGCAGATTTTTCTGTATTAGTTTCTTTTAGTTATGTCCGAGTTGTCTTGCATTAGATCTTCATTTCCTTTCCTCCCATGTCTATACATTTTCCTGTCACTTTGGTTTATGTGTTTTACCTTTGGATTTAAGGTTTCTCAAATCTGCTATCGTTATTACCAATTGGATTTGGTCATATCCATTTTTACTGTTTGTAATGGGAACTTTAGTTCCACTCTTGCTCTGGGGTTTTTCTTGCATTTTTTTTTTTTCATTATTTTAGTCAGATTGCTTTGTGTCTGCCCTTACCTAATACCGTTTATCTTTGCTGTCTTACTCCAGAGGCCATTTCCTTCTTCATGTTTTTGAGGACATCAAGCCTAGTTTATTAAACATTACCTTTTCTTTTTCCTACTGGCTTTCTCTCTTTATCATTCTTTCACAGATGTAGATTCATCCAGACCTGGTATTTTCCAAAACATGTTTTCTTGTCTCCATTAAGCTGGATTGCTCTTCCCCTAAGTCCAGACCCTGCCATCCTTTGGCTCTAGAACCAAAGGCAGATTGATTTGCACGGATCTTAGGATGTTTGTGTCTAACGGTGATTAGTCTGGAAAGGATGGGCTTAGTATTTTTTTTTTTTTTTGAGGGGAAAGGCATCTCAGTCAGTGCTCCCCGACATATACCTCTGAGAGCTTTGTGGGTAGAAGCCCTAGAACAGATAAATGGCGAGGCTCTGGCTGTCTTAAAAAATGATCTTTGGCAGCCGGAAAAAAAAAGTCAGATGTTTTTTCTGATCTGTGTAATTTTTGTGGCCAGAGTTTGGATCAGACAAAGAAGAGTAAATCAAAGGCTTTTGCTACCCCGGATTTGGACTCATCCTGGTTGCTCTGCATGTGTGGCTGTATTGTACACTGTGGAGCAGGATTTCTCCACTGCTGTGCCACAGACATTTTGTACTGGAATATTCATGGCTGTGGGGCTGTCCTGGCAGCATGTTTAGCAGTCTCCTGGTCTCTATCCAGTAGATGCAAGTAGAGTGTGGCAACCAAAAATGTCTTTAGAAGTTGCTAAGTGTTCTTTGGGGAGCAAAAATGCCCTCCCTTCTTTCTACTGAGAATCACGGCTATAGAGTCTAAGAACATGCTTCTATACTACGTGTATTTTATGAAACTTTCTTCAGATGGAATGATGTTCTTTTATCTGAATTGTTTGTATAATTGCCATTTTTTCTCTATCTTTATAGGCATTTAGTAGAATGTTAAGTGGGATCGCATGAGGAATTACATGTTTTTATTCGCTGATTAATCTGCCAAATATTCATAAAATATGCCATGGTCTCTGCTGGGTCCTGGAACAACAAACTGAGTAAGACAGTCTCTCTGCCAGTTCTTAACTTTTGGGACTTCCAGGATTGATACAAATGATCTTCATATCTATCTTCTTGCAATTTTTTGTTCTTTTGGCTTCCTTAATAAACATCTTCTGGTTCTCTTCCTCTATCCTGCCCAAATGTAAGAATTATCAGCACTTTTAACATGTTAATGTCATTTACAAGTTTCCCAAGGAAGGAGTAATGCATATGGTATTCCTTTATTTTATCTAATCCTAGTTCCATTTTCTCCAAAGCATCTCATGAGACTATTAGTCCAAGTTACGGGCTTTGCAAAATACTCATCTACACATTTCTCCATTACCTAAGGGTGGATAACAATGATGTTTTTCAAAATAATGTCTTCAGCCCTCATATTTTTATAGATCCCCAGACCCAGTGTTCAGTTCCTTCTGAATATCTCTGGATAAAATCTCACAAATACTTCAACTCAACACTTTTTCCAAGGCATCCATGACCCCAAAATAGAGAGTAAAATATCTCTGTTTTCTCTGTACCTTTCATACTATTCTGTCATAAGCTTAGCTCAGTGTAGGTTGGTCATTTGTTATAATTCTGTTTCCCCTGGTAGACTGTGAGAACCCAGGTACAGGGCATAGGTCTCTTCTTCACTTTTTCCAGAACTTGGAAAAGAATGGATGCTCAGGAGATGTTTTTTTTTTAAATTGAATTTAAAATATGGGGCACCTGGGTGGGTCAGTCTGTTGAGCATCCAACTTCAGCTTAGGGCATGATCTCACAGAACAGGATTTTGAGCCCTGCGTCAGGCTCTGTGTTGACAGCGTGGAGCCTGGGGTCTGCTTCAGGTTCTGTCTTTCTCTCTCTTTCTCTGCCCCTCCCCCGCTCATGCTCTCTGTCTCTGTCTCTCTCTCTCTCTCTCTCTCAAAAATAAACATTAAAATAAACAAACAAATAAATAAATAAAATTGAATTTAAAATACAAAACCCTGGAAAAAAGTAACACCATTAGTATTTCTTTGAAAAAGTTTTTTGCTTGTTTCTCTGCATATTTACATTGAGGTTCAAAGATAGATTTGATAGCTGTGGGCACTTAAGGGGAGATGAGTAATAGCAAGTGAAAAAGGGACAGAGAAGTAGAGTACTTGAATTTGCCAAAGACAAACTTGAATGATTTAATAATACTGGATAGCTAGCAGTATCTTTGAAAAAGTTTTTAAGTGTCTTTTGTTTTTATTTTTGCTTTTTTGCCAGTCCTAAGGATTTTGCAGGTTGGCTTGGGTCCAGTGTGATGATTAAACATTTGTTTCTTAAAAAGGGAATTGATTCTTTTGTTCTGTGTTGCTCAATTCAAGATTAAATCATGAGGGGATTTGGAAGGATAGACCGAAGTTTCATCTGGTTTGGTGAAAACAATATGTTACTACATAATTATTCCTTTGTAATAGCTCAAGAAAGTAAGAGTTCTTTTTTCCTTTTCTTTTCTTCGTCTTTTTTTTTTTTTTTTAATTAAAACTCCATACAGTGCTTCTGATTAAATCCAAATCAGAGTGAACATTATGACTGGGTTTGAGGGAGCCCATCAAATCTTTCTGGCACAATTCTTTGTGGGGCCGAGAAATGACTTTTCTCCCTCTTTCTTTTTGAGATGGCAGTGTTATGGGTGCATTTATCTCTGCGTTCAGGTGCAGCAAGACAGAGATGAGGAAGAAAATCTGCCAAGCACTAGGAAACAATATTAAACAAGCACCTAGAGGAAATTGCAAAGTACTTTCTATTTTATCAGGATTTCTAATTCCAGGTATCTTACTTTGGAACTTTTGTATTACTTTGATATCACTCATAAAATGTTCCATTTCTGAAACCGCTAGATACGCAGAAATCAGTAGTCTTTTTTGGCCAATGCACAGAAAGAAGACCATAGAATACAATTTGTTGATTGTAAAAATAAATGGGTTGATTTTCTTTTCTCAGCTACCAATACAGATGTGTTCTTTGTCAAGAAAAAGTGAATGACACTTTTCTGTTCTTCTAAGTCTTTGTGGGGGAAAAAAAAAAAAAACCCACCTCTGAGGATCAAATCTCCTAGTGTTGATATAATTACTTTACATTACTTTATCTGTTTTTTTATTTGTTATTATTATTATTATTATTATTTCATCTGTTCTGTGTCTACAGTGACCATCATTCCAAGTTTGGATGCCACAGTCAATAAAACTGGGTAACTTATTTCTGTTTTATTGTTTTAGACACCCGAGACCACTTTGCATTGTAAGAGACACAGTTTGACCAAACAAGACCTATATGCACAATGTAATAAAGGGCTTTATAATGGAGTTATTTAACAATGCTAAATGTACATTGAAACAGAACTCAGTGGTTATGTTTAATTAAAGTGGATGGGATAAGGATGATGATTTGTTTTTTATTTTTATTTTTATTTTTAATTTTCTCCCATTGCCTTCCCTCCCTCTTCTTGCCAAGCATGATGATTTATGAAAGTAAATGGAGGCTACAAAGAAAGGAGTGATAACGTGATATGTACACTTTAATATCCACCGTCTGTACCCTGATGGTGAAGTCAAGAGCACAGGACAGTCCTTGGGCGAAATTATATACGTGGTATGTATGGCTTTTGTCACACGTGTTATTTAAACTACATAAGTTAGCTTATTCAATCGTTCTTTGTCCCCCAAATAAATTGGAGACATTTGGCAAAGTTTTAGGAAAATCAAAGGAGAAAATTTGTGAGTTAATATACATAAAGCTCTTCGAAGGTGTAAATAAAGTAAGCTCTCTGCATTTGCTATTATTGTATACAGAATATTTAATGTCAACTTAAGGATATTAGTTAATATTAAATTAATATTAAGCATGTATTATGTATAATACACACACACACACACACACACACACACACTATAAGATTCACAAATACCGTAGGCATAGTATATTTCTTTACCATTGCATTCAATGGCAAAGAAGGGTACTACAAAGAAAATGAAGAATATAAAGCAGAATGGTAAGTGCCCTGTGACATCAGGAGTTCAGAGGAATGGAGAGGTCCTTGTGGCCCCAGGCAAGATATAGGTTTATTGATTATATGGAGGAAGATTGGAAAAGGAGGTAAACATTTCAGGAAGATAAAGAAAAAAAGAAATGGGAGATAGGCCTACATGAACTATTTATAGTCTGGCTGTACTGGATGCCAAGGTAAAAAAGATGAGATTAGAAAGAAATGCCAGAATCACAGGTCTGGACTTGGCTCCATTTAGTCATTGGAATTTTCTGAGCTGTGATAAGCCAGGTTAATATTTGTGTTTCAAGAGGCTAAAATGGCAGTTATGTGTAGAGAAGAATGCCGTGGGGGAGAAATGGAAGGCTAATAAATGACTATTATTTCCTAATAAATAGGAAAAAAGGTAGCAGTGGAAGTGGGGGGAAAAAAAAAAAAGGAATGCAATGGACATTGCTGAAGAAGAATTATTATGCTTTATTGTTTTTACATGATGTTATTATTTGCACACTCTGCATGTTGGGGTAAATTTCTTTGCTTATAAAGAAATTATTTCAGGGGCGCCTGGGTGGCGCAGTCGGTTGAGCGTCCGACTTCAGCCAGGTCACGATCTCGCGGTCCGGGAGTTCGAGCCCCGTGTCGGGCTCTGGGCTGGCGGCTCGGAGCCTGGAGCCTGTTTCCGATTCTGTGTCTCCCTCTCTCTCTCTGCCCCTCCCCCGTTCATGCTCTGTCTCTCTCTGTCCCAAAAATAAATAAACGTTGAAAAAAAAATTAAAAAAAAAAAAAAAAAGAAATTATTTCAGAATTCTTAGGGATTAGGGCCAATTTTTCATAAACACTGATTTTGTTTCTATGGCTGAAATAATTAACTAAATATGGTAAATGAAACAGCCATTTTAAAGTGTTCATAATTTAGTGAATATCTTGAAGGCTAGGGCTAGAACTTGGGGTTTCGATTAGGCTGACTGTAATTCAATTATAGGCTTTGTACTTACGTGAATTTGGGCGAGTTATTGAATTCTCTGAACCATTTGATTCTTATGTCTAAAATGTTGAATAATAAAACTGTCTCTTTGGTTGGATGAAATAACATATTTAGAATGCTCAAACATATCTGCAGCATGTAACAATTATGCAGTACATGTTAAGTATGCTTAATGCCAGGAAACTAAGTGTAAAAAAGTAGAAAGTCTACTTCTTATTATAAAGTCTATCACAGGGTCTGGTATATTGTATACTTTATTTTTCAAGCTTCAAGGATTTTATAATCTTTGTTTTCCTATTACCTCACTGATCTCTCTCTTAACCTTATTTACTTTTTTTTTTCTTCTTCTCTTCGACCTCTTTCTGTTGGTATGATCTAGAGATCAGGTCTTGGATATCTGTATGTCATCCTCTCTCTTGGTGATCTCATCCAGTCCTGTGACTTTAAATATTTTTTGTATGTTTATTTATTCTGAGAGAGAGAGAGAGAGAGAGAGAGAGAGAAAGCATGTGAGTGGAGAGGGGCAGGGAGAGAGGGAGAGAGGGAGAGAGAAAGAATCCCAAGCAGGCTCTACACTGTCAACACAAAGCCCTATATGGGGCTTGATCCCATGAACCGTGAGACATTGTGACTTGAGCCGAGATCAAGAGGCAGATGCTTACTGGAGCGAGCCACCCAGGCGCCCCAGTTCTGTGACTTTAAATATCATCTATATACTGATAACTTACATGGCAGTTTTAAAGATGTGTTCTCAAATTCTTTGATCTTCCTCCCTCCAAAAGACTGAGCCTGCTTCTACTTCCCTGGAGTATGGGCCAGACATAGTGACTGTCATCTAATGGGTGGAATATAACCAAGTGCTGGAATGTCACTTTTGAGATTGGGGTCTCCATCTTGGGTTTTCTCTCTCATCAAGTGCTCTGTGTGGAGACATGTCCTGAGAAGCATTATGGAGATGTCCATATAATGAGGAAAGAGCCTCCTGCCAACAGCCACACCAGAAAACAGATCCTCTAGGCCCAATCAAGTCTTGAGAGACTATAGCCTTAGCTATAACTTGATTACAACTTTATGAGAAACCCTGAGCCAGAACCACTCAGCTCAGTCATATCTGGCTTTCTAACATTGAAACTGGGTGAGACCATTATTATTATATATATATTTTTGTTTTAAGACACTAAGTTTGGGGATAATTTATTGCAGAGCAATAGGTAACTGATGTAAGCCCTGAATTTTTACCTCCAGTCAGATCTCTCTCATGAACTCCAGACTGGTATATCCAACTGCCTACTTGCTATCTCTACCCTGATGGCTCATGGACATCTTGACGTCGACATATTTAAAACTAAACTTATATTCTTTGCTCCCCTCTCCCGAGGGCCCCGGCATAACTTCCCCATGCCAGTTAATAGAAATTGTCAAGTTACTAAGTCTTCGAGATACCTTTGACGTCTATGTTCTATGCTTTCCCCCAATCTAGTAGAAAATTCTTTGGGCTCTATGTAAAAACTATCCTGATTCGACCCCTTACCACCTCATTGCCACCACTCTGCAACAAACCAACCTCATCTCTTTCCTGGATCGTTGCAAGAAACTTCTTATTGTCTTTCAGCTTCTAACCTTGTATTTCTGCCCTACTATATCTTCTCAACACAGGAGACAGTTATCCTTTAACAATATATCTTTATTCTTTAAAAATTTGAGTCAGTTTCCAGTTCTGTTAATGGTAGAGTTACTTGTATCAGACTAACTTTCTTGTAGATAGCAATTTTAAACTCTGGCATAATATTTTTTAAACATTTTTTTTAAACTTTATTTATTTATTTGTTTGTTTATTTATTTATTTAGAGAGAGAGAGAATGAGCAGGGAGGGGCAGAGAGAGAGGGGGACAGAGGATCTGAAGCAGGCTGTGTGTTGACAGCAGCAAGCCCCATGTGAGGTTCAAGCTCATGAACTGTGAGATCATGACCTGAGCCAAAGTCAGATGCTTAGCCCAGTGAGCCACCCAGGTGCCCTCAAGATATTTCTTTTAATGTTTATTTATTTATTTATTTTTTATTTTATTTATTTTTTATTTATTTTTTTTTTCAACGTTTATTTTATTTTTGGGACAGAGAGAGACAGAGCATGAACGGGCGAGGGGCAGAGAGAGAGGGAGACACAGAATCGGAAACAGGCTCCAGGCTCTGAGCCATCAGCCCAGAGCCCGACGCGGGGCTCGAACTCACGGACCGTGAGATTGTGACCTGGTTGAAGTCGGACGCTTAACCAACTGCGCCACCCAGGCGCCCCAAATGTTTATTTATTTTTTAAAGAGAGGGGTGGGGAGGGGCAGAGAGCAAGGGAAACAGAATCCAAAGCAGGCTCCAGGCTCTGAGCCTTCAGCACAGAGCCTGATGTGGGGCTTGAACTTGTGGGCCAGGGGATCATGACCTGAGTCGAAGTTAGGCTTAACAGACTCAGCCACCCAGGGCCCCCCCCCCCCCAAAATATTTTTTAAACAGCTATTTGAAGGTACTAGAGAATAATGCAAAGTAGGCAGACACAGAGAAGAATTTGACGTTGGAAAGAAGGGTGCCATACCAGGTAACAGGCATTCTTACAAAGCTTTTCTGCCTGAGGGCAATATCTAATTAAAATGTGGTGTCCTTGAATAGAACTGAGCGGAAACCAGTCTTATTGACCTGTAATTTCAAAGAAAGGAGTTAGGAGGTATTAGAGTGTCTAGAAGCTAGGAGAAGAAGGCCTGGAGATGGAGCCACTCATGCAAGACCCCCTCAAACCTGTGATTTCCTAAAATTCATATATAGAGAGCATATAACAAAAAGTCCAGAGGAAATCAACAACTTGATGGCTGAAAACATTGAGTGTAGGTTACAGCTATTGACCTATACTGGGAAGACAGAGTTTGGCGGTTCTTGCCAAGTAAAAAGTAAACACCTTGGGCTTTCCTTTGGAACCTATGACATTCCTCATATTATATGCAAATACTGTGTTCCCTGATTTGCCCAAATGCAGGCATAAGCGCACTCCTTGCTCTCTGTCTCTCCATATATTGCCTCCGCAAGGTATAAAATCAAGGCTTTAAAAATTCAGTATGATCAGCCAGTAATTTAACTGTTAGGAAAAAAAAAAATCACCCCTTCTCATAGGAAGATAACAGAAACAAGAATCTCCAAGCACAATAACAAATATAAAATAAAAATTTATTACATAAAGCAGAATATGAGCTACTATCAAAAATGAAAGCAATCAATATCAATAGATCATGAAAACAGTAGACAATTAATAGTCAAGGACATTCAAGTATCTATCACAAGGACTTAATTTAAAAGATGGTCATAAAGAGAGTGAACAGATGGGAAATATCAGTAGAGAAATGGAAACTATAAAAAACCAAATAGAAATTCTTGAAACGGAAAATTCAGCACCTAAAAAAAGTTCTGTGGATGGATTTAGCAGCAGATTAGAGTTAGCAGATAAAAAGTTGTGGTAGGCAGAATACTGCTCCCCTAAAGTGTCCACATCCTAATCCCTGGGACCTGTGAGTATGTTCTTGTGATGTTGTGATTTATATTTTTATTTATTTTTTTATTTTTTTAACGTTTATTTATTTTTGGGACAGAGAGAGACAGAGCGTGAACGGGGGAGGGGCAGAGAGAGAGGGAGACACAGAATCGGAAGCAGGTTCCAGGCTCTGAGCCATCAGCCCAGAGCCCGACGCGGGGCTCGAACTCATGGACCGCGATATGGTGACCTGAGCTGAAGTCGGACCCTTAACCGACTGAGCCACCCAGGCGCCCCTGATGTTGTGATTTATAAAATAAATATATATGTGATCTTCATCCCAGTTTTTGGCTTGGGGTTCCTGTAGTCCTGCAATTTCCTAAGTGGTAAGAGTGATAAAGGTGAAATGGCTGTCTTTTGTTATTCATAACAAGTCCCTTTCTACCACACCAGAGTTTATGTTAATGAGGTCACTTTTGAAAAGCCCCTGGGTTATGTAAGGAGGAGGGATGTTGCCAGGGAAATCAACTTGGAGGAGAAGGTTGGAATTTTCAGTTCCACCATTTGACCTCTGGGAAGGGGAAAAGGGATAGAGATTGAGTCAACCACCTGTGGCCACTGATTTAATCCATCATGCCTAAGTAATGAAACCTCCATAAAAACCCTAAAGGACAGAATTTGGAGAGTTTCCAGATTGGTGGTTACATGGAAGGTGCTGGAAAACCTGTGGCCCAGAGACAGCATGGGAGCTCCCTGCCCCTTCCCACATACCTTACCCTATACATTTCTTTCATCTGGTTGTTCCCGAGTTGTATCTTTTTGTAATAAACCTGCAATCCAGTAAGAAAATGTTTTGCTGAGTTCTGCGAGGCACTCTAGCAAATCAATCAAACACAAGGAGAGGGTCGGGGTGATGTGGTTTTGGATTGGTGGGGAGCGAGGGGGTCCAGAGCCTATGGCCAAGAAAGAATTCTTGAGACGTCTTTGGTTCAAAAAGGTGATTTTATTAAAGTACAGGGACAGGACCCACGGGCAGAATGAAATGCACTGGGGTTGTGAGGAGTGACTCATTATATACTATGGAGTTGGGACAGGTAAAGACAAAAGGGAAGTTTCTAAAAGGACTTTCATATACTAAAGAGGACTCATAAGATACTGGAGTCCTAGCTATTGTCAAACTAAGGTTGTCTTTCCCTCTAGCAACTCATTAACATTAAGATTGGGGTTTCCTGGAAGAATGTCATACTCTGCCTGCCTCAAGTATTTGCCAATGGGCCGCAGGTTATAAGGAAATTTAATTTTAACTACATTTCATTCTGTCTTTGTCTCCCACATGAAGAAGTATTAAGTGTAAATCATAAAGGAGTCACACAGGAGGAAGCAAATTTTTCCTTTCTAGTTACATGGCAAAATAATTTTTCACATGGAATTAAGCCAACAAACTTTAAAACAGGGAGATTACTCTGGATTATCCAGGTGGTCCTTGTGTAATCACATCGGCCTCTAAAAGTGAAAGTAGACCAGAAATTTGAGACAATGGAAGAAGACAGAAAAGATACGAAGTAGGAGACACATATGACTCAATTTGTCGGCTTTGAAAACAGAGGAAGGAAATCACATACTGAGGCAAACAGGTAGTGTCTACAGTCTGGGAGTGACCCTTGACCAATGGTCAGCAAAGAAATAGCGACCTCAGTTTCACAACCGAACAACTGATCTCTGCATCTGCAGAGTAGACGCATCTGCAGACGCATCTACAAAGTAACTTGTACAGGAATTTCACAGAAGCTCTATTCCTAATTGCCAAAAAACCAGATATAGCTCAAATGCCCATCAAAAGGATTGCCAATAGCAAATTACGGTATCTGTACAATGAAATACCACTCAAGAACAACAACAACAACAAAAGAATCACCTACTGATACAAACAACATAGACAGATCGCAAAAACATTACGTTAAGTGAAAGAAGCTAGACACAAAAACCCACAGACAGTTCGAATCTATTTATATGAAGTTCAAGAACAGGTAAAATAATCTACGTTGAAAGAAGTCAGAAAAACAGTTGCTCATGGAGGAGGAGATTGAAAGTTCCCAAAAGAAGTTTCTGGAGTTAGAGAAATGTTCTGTATCATATTTGGGAACGGAGTTGAGTATTTACATTTATGTACAACTTATTGAATTATACACTTAAATATGCATTTGCGTACCTTTACTTTAACCGTAATCAACAACACAACAAAACAAAAAAATAAAAGCTAACATCCATCCTCTGTTAAAAATGCTGTGATGGCTCCCCATTCCACTCAGACAAAAGTAGAATAAAATACAATGGACCAGAGAGACCTTGTCTGGCGTCATTACCTCCTGATCTCTTTCATGTACTTTCTTCCAGCCATGCTCCCCTCCCTGCTGTTTTCTGAAGATGATGCCTTAAGGACTTTGCTTTAACTGTTCTTCCTGCCTGGAACGTTCCTGTTATCAATATCTGCTTCACTAATTCCCATTCTTTGAACTATTTTAAGTATTTGTTCATACCTCTTCTGAGGACTATCTTGATCATACTATTTAATGCTTCAACTTGTTCTCCATCCTCTTATTCCCTACTTTTTACTTTAATTCATAGCACTTATCACCTTCTACTATAATGTGTCATTGACTTATTAATTACAATTATTGTTATTCTCTATTTGCCTGCTTATAATGTAAACTCCACAATGATTGAAATCTTTGTTTTTTTTTTTTTTTATTCATTAATAGATTCCAGGATCTTCTTCTTCCTTTTTTTTATTTTATATTTTATTTGAGAGAGAGAGCAGGAGAGGGGCGGAAGGAAACAAAGGGAGAAAGAGAATCTTAAGCAGGTTCCACGCTCGGCGTGGAGCCCGAAGCAGGGCTCGATCTCAAGATCTTGAGATCATGACCTGAGCCGAAATCGAGTCAGACTCTTAACTGACAGAGCCACCCAAGCACCCCTCCCCAGCTTCCTAAAAGTGTTTGACACATAACCAGTGCTCCATGACCACTTTCATATCCAGTGAATGTATGAATAGGAGGAAATAAAAATAGTATGAAGCCTTCACCATCACTCATTCAATAACTTTTTTTTTTTTAGCTCCTACTATGTTACTATGTGCATATTATTGAGAGCAGAGGAAAAGCCTTCTATTTTCAGAATTTCAGGTTATTTTATGGGCATTCTGGGAGCCTGGAGCCTGAGAGGTTTTAGTTTGTTTGTTTTTGTTATTTTACATACTTATTCAGTCTTCATGCATTGGTTCTATTCCTTATAGCATTCTATATAAAAATCTCTGGTTAAATTAGTCCATTTACCTTTCATAATCTTATTCTTCTTGTCAAAACACCAATATTCAATGCAGTAAGATAAAAGTAAACCTGTGTTCTAAACAGGTTTTGTTTTTCTTATTTCTTGTTAAAACACAGGTACTAAACAACTACATACCAAAGGGAATGAACTAAAAGTTTCTTGCTATGAAAGGAATAAAACAAATTATTATATCAATTTTTCTAAGTTTTCCTTGGACTTTTATGTATGAAAATAGGACTTGTTTGTATATTATCCACACGAACCTAATAACATACTTTTATAAGATTGCTAGATAGAGATTTAAAAAAATTATTTTGGGGAGCCGGGGTGGCTCAGTCGGTTAAGCAGCTGACTGTGGCTCAGGTCATGATCTCATGGTTTGTGATTTTGAGCCCCGTGTGGGGCTCTGCACTGACAGCTCGGAACCAGGAGCCTGCTTTGGATTCTGTCTTCCTCCCTGCCCCACCCCCCAGCTTTCTCTGTCTCTCAAAAGTGAATCAAACATTAAAAAAAATTTTTTTTTAATTATCTTGATATTCTCTCTGGTATATTTATTGAAAACAGTAACAAGAAAACAACAACATCAACTCTTTTCTCCCAAAAGAATGTAATAGAAACTTTTTCATTCAATTGTGTGTGCACATGCGTCTGATAGTACTTGGAAGAAGAAAAGGAAGAATCAATAATACCATAATATTAACTTTATCATTTTGGAAGCAGGAGTGTCATAGGCAGATATATAAAGGTTCCTTGCATGTATCTTTCTTGATGGAAAACTGAAGTTAGGAGATTTGAACATATGGTATTTAGTGCTTCATGGGTTTTGGTTTTGTACTTTTCACTCAAAATGGTGGTCAATATCAAGTGACTTTTCAAGATAGATTCTCATGAGGCACTCTTGGATTCAGGTCATTTTCTTTCAGTTCTGTAAATTACTCCACTCGCTCTCATGTATCAGGTTATATCCTCGGGGTTCTTTCCTTTTTCTCTCCCTTCCTTCACCAACATTTATCAGAAAATATAGTACTGGGGGAGAGTTGGAAATACATGTTTACGACTCAGGAGGAACTCAATATAGACATATAAAAATATACTGTAATCAGATATTTGGAAAGTAGACTTAAATGTGCATATATTCCCATTGCAGTGGAATGACTAACTTTGAGGCCAGTAGGAATTTGTTGGGTAACTTAAAAAGGAATTCTGCTAGACATTGTACAATGCACAGGACAGCCCCCGGCCCTCACGACAATAAATTCTTATGGCTAAAATATCAACCCTTAGACTCATGTGAGAAACCCTTAGATTCATGTGATCAAATTTGCTAGAATTATCTAATTTTTTTTTCTTTTGGATATGCTCCCAACCTCTCTATTTCATTGTACTTTGTTATGCTGGTGAGTGTATTTTATCTTTGAATGTTTTACAGTGTCTACTTTATGATCAGGAGAGAGTTAGCTAGTTAGAGGTGAAAAAAATCACCTGGACAGTTGTTATTTATAAACCCTTTTGCAGTATACCCTCACCATGTGAGAGTGATCAACGTTTTACCAGTAAGAAGTCTGTAGCTAAGAAAATTACTCTAGTTTAACCATCTAGGTACCTTAATTCTTTTGACTTAAAATCCCATTCTGTTTTGCCCTATTGTCTATGAAATTCCAGGTGTTAAACGAATTTAGCACTAAGGAAAACAGAGTTGAGAGGATAAAATATACTTGGCTTTCATTCAGAAATTATTAATTTGTTAAGTAACTGTACTATTTATCTCATTGACTGGAAAGGTTGCTATCAACCAACACCGAGATTATTGGCCAATTATAAACATGGACTACAGCAATGGTTTATAACAGGACTTTAATATTTGTAATATGATTATATAACTTCCTTGCTTTTAGAAATGTACACTGAAGTATTCAAGGGTAATTGGCCACGATAACTGTGACCTACTTCAAAAAGGCTTAGATGGGCAGAGTAAATGTGGTAACATGTCAACAACACACGAAACTAGTTCATAAAGGAGTACTATTTTTGCAAATCTTCCATTCAGATTTTCAAGTTATTTCATAATAATAAAGTTGAAGGAAAAAAAAAAGACACTGAGGGTTTACCAAATGCCAAGAAGGCATTCTGATAGATATTTGGGATATAAAGATGAACGGGATGCAAAGACAGGTAATTTCAAGACTCTTTAATCTCCCCTGTGAAAACAGGAAATTAAACAGGAATTCTAAAATGTTGTCACAAGTGCTACAACCCAAGGAGCTCTATTCTGCCTTTTCCTAAGGTTCGGCCTATTCCCTGCCTCACCTGCCCTCCCAAAGGATAGTAGGGGAGTCTCCACCTTCGCATGTTGCCTTAAGGCTAAGCCTTGTGATTATTCTTAGTCACAGTTTTTCCTATGGGATGGACCATCGAAATAATTATGCTTTCAGGCCATTGCTGATGGCCTGTGACCTACATTTGCTGCCGAAGAAGAATCTCAGAACACTCAACATATATGTGGGCAGATTAAGATCTTAACTATGGGGTGTAGTTTTCTGGACAGTCAACACCAACTAGCCTATAAGTCCCGGTGCCTGCCTCTCAAAGAACTATTCTGGTCACCCAAGAAATTCTAGCATCTCACTCCAGGGTTTCCAACGGGGCAGGGAAAAGGAATGGCTCTATAAAGGAGCATTCAGAATCACTGTCTGCAGGAGACAACCAATGTGGTCCCTCTACCACTGTACCCATTAGGAGTCACTGCGCATAGGAAGGCTGCTGTTCAGAGCAGTGTGTAGTGATGTGGAAGAGGACAGGGCAAAATACAGTTTGGCCCTCACTGATCTAGTCTAAAGTTCTCATTTTACAGCTAGGAAAAACTTTTCCCAAGAAAGGTAAAATGGCTTTACCAAGATTTTGCAATTAATACGCTGAACTATATGAAATTGACATTTTTTTAGGTTAGAAAGTGGCAAAGGAAGGGTCTTTCCAACACACAGTGCTTTTGGCTTGATATACAAAACAACGTAGTTTCTGGAAGCTTCTCCAGTGGCTGGTTCTCTATTTTATTTATTTTTTAATTTTTAAAAATGTTTTTATTTATTTTGGAGAGAGAGAAAGAGACAGAGTGAGAGTGGGGGAAGGGCAGAGAGCGAGGAAGACACAGAATCCGAAGCAGGCTCCGGGCTCTGAGCTGTCGGCACAGAGCCCGACGCTGGGCTCAAACTCACAAACCATGACTTCACGACCTGAGCGGAAGTTGGATGCTCAACCAACAGAGCCACCCAGGTGCTCCCGTCCTCTCTTTAAATTAAAACATTTTCTTGGCAGTCAGGGCCATCACATACGGTCATACTCATTGTGCAGGGCACAGTTTCAGGAGGCACTGTTTACATATTCTATAATGCAAAAGGCAGAATTTTCACATCTTACATTAAAAAACAAGTTAACGGCCATACTCTTTAAAACTTGTTTCTTTTCCTAGATATCTGATATCAATATCCATTAATTATTTCTATCCCCATTTCTTGATACTGACTTACCTTCCACATCTCCTCAACTTCCTTCCTTTATGGCTTCTCTTTTCTACAGTTTCTCGTGGACTACTCATTTTCTTTGACCGCCAACTTACTCTCCTCACATAGCTCTATATTCCTTCTCTCCTTCTTTTTAATAAGGATCATCTCACTTTCCTTCATTCTCTTTTCTCTGTAAGCTATGTCATCCAAATGATTCTTTGTTCAACCTAAATTTAAATTTACCCACCAATTTGTGATTGTAAGATAGCTCATATCCAAAGCAGAGAAACCAAAACACAAAACGAGTAACATTAAGAGTGGGCTCTCTTTTCTCCTCAAATATTTCGGAATATGTAGATGACTGGCTCTGGTTTGAATTATATTTTAAAAGCCTATTTCATTGTTTAAAAAATAAGTGCAGTGGCAGGACTAAGATGTGCCAAGACAGTTTTCTAGAAGAAATGAGGGGAGAGGAAAACTGGGAAAAAATACCGTAGGGCCAGAAGAAGAGACAGGATCTGGAACACATACTTAGTACTGAACAAGTTAATTATGTGAACGAGAGGTCAGCAAGCATGTAGGGACTTCAATTAATCCTACCAACAGTTTCCATCCATAGCTATGAGAGCCAACATTAGCTTCAGCTTAGAGGTATCTATGCCTCTGTTATTCAAGAAAAAAACCCCTACTGACTAATTCCAATATGCATTCTCATATGTAACTTATTTCGGTGCTCAAATGTTATTTGAAAAAAAAGTAATATTGAGTAAAACTTTGATCTTTTATCTTTTTTATTTCTGTATTTCACTCTACTTTTAAGTTAAACCACTAGAATTTTTTTTTTCAGCAAAAGTAGGACCAACCAATTTGATGTTTTATTGATTTAGAAATACCATGCTTTCTCAGATTTTACATGCTATGCTTTGATGGCATGGCTGTGGGGTTCTGTATTTCAGCATAAAGCCTTAGTAATACTCTTGGGGATGGAAGGTCTGCTGCTCTTTTGTTGTTGCTGTTTGTTTATCATTTTTTTTTCCTGACTAGGAGGAAGTCAATATAAATAGATATATGCATTTTATTACAAGTTACCTACTACAGGAGGGAAATAGTACTGTCAGACACAGTTTATTTATTTTCCCCTTCCTTTCATCAAGATCCAGCATAGATACCAACATTTGGAAAGAATAAACATTGGGGAAATAAAATAACCATGATATCCATATATATATCCATATATATATCCGTGTGTGTGTGTATATATATATATATATATATATATCCATGTGTTTGTGTGTGTGTGTGTGTGTGTGTGTGTGTGTATATATATATATATATATATATATATAATAGCTGCAAAATTTCCCTTATGCATTGCTGCAGAACTTTATGGCAGTTTTTGTTTAAGCTCATGGATTTATTAGAAGTTACTAATTGGATGTTCAGTTCCAATGCCCTATTTTGGTACGAATTTTATCTACATTCCATTGACTTATGAAAACCACATTTTCTTAGCGTATCTACTTTAGCAGCAGGACTCAAAATGTCATAGGAAAGAAAAAAGAGTGCTAGCAAGGACTTTGCCTACAAGGAGATTTCCTTTGGCATGCTGTTCAATAAGATACAGATTAAGATGTCCAGACATCCTGGATTGTCCATTCCAATTTTAATTGAATTCACTTTACAAATAGCGTTTTTTTTTTAATTGAAGTGTAGTTGACACACAACGTTACATTAGCTACAAATGGTTTTTTAATGGTCTAAAAATTATGAGACAGTGAACTGGACTCAGCAGGAGATAAACAGATGGGATATACTTCTTCTCATAAGTAGTCTAGTTTGATTGGGTTTGGAGGTGGCAATAAAACTTGTACATATGTGACTATTACAGGAGACAAAGTGAATGGGTTTTGTAAAAGGGCTATCCGTTCAGTGCTATAATGTAAAGAGCCCAAATGGGAGGGGATGGCATTCTTTAAGAACCACGGGGGTATTATTCAGTCTTCATGGAAGGAGCTGTCTTTGAAATGAACATTGGAAGAAACGAAGTTTACACAAAGTGAGAAAGACAGGCGTATCAGGAGGAGGGAAAAGTGTGAACCAAATGCAGGTCTAATTTTGCCAGCAATTGGGGGTTTATGAAGGCTTTTGAGAGAAATTGCAGTAGTGTTTTAGACAGAAATGTAACAAAGGCTTAATACACATCCCTGTATAATCTAGACCCAACCTACTTATTTACTCTGCCATTTTTCTTTCTCCGCTAAGACAATAAGTAGAACCTTGGAAAATTCCAAAACTTAAGGCATGGACATAGGATTATAAGTAGAAAAAAATGGCTGCGTAAAAACGAAACTATAAGAAAAATACTTAGGGAGTAAGCTAAGAGAAAACGATATAAGGAGCACCTCTCAGCTTCTGAGCTTAGCATAATCTTGACACCAAAACTTGAAAAGTACAGTAAGAAAGAACATTACAGGCCAATGTTCCTTATGAACATGAAGTAAAAAATTCTGAATGAGTTAGATGTAACTGGAACCTAGGTACTTATAGAAAGAAAAATGACCAAGTAAGGTTTATTCCAACAATGCAAGGATAGTTTAAAGTTTAAAAATTGAGTACTGTAATTCATCACAGTAATAAAGGTAAAAACCATAACGATATGATAGTATTAATAGATGCAAAAGAAATATTTGATAAAATTCAACACCCACTTATAATAAAAACTCTCAGCAAACTGGAAATTGGAGGGAACTTTCTTAACACAACAAAGGATATCTATAGTTTAGAGGCTTTTGCTACAGGCTTTCATGGAATGATGTGGTGGCTAAAACGAAGGAATGAAGTGGGGGACTCCGTGTAAACTGGTTTTTTTACAAGGCTTAGCTATGGTGGGAAAAGGATAACAAGCGAGATAGTTCCAAGATATTAGGAAGGTTATTTTTTTTTTAATTTTATTTATTTTTGTTACTTTGAAAATGGGGAAAAAATTGACCTACTTATGATTTCCTAAATAGACCATGCCGTTTTACTTCTTGTGTTTTACCTGTTGTATATATTTGGGTGCTGAAAAGAAAGAGGTGCACACAAAATATTTAACTGGAGAGAGCGCAGTAGGGACTATTTACAAAAGGATGGGAAAGGTCAGGGAAACCAACCAAAGATATTGAGCTACATAAGGTACATACTAGAAAGTTGTTACCAGAAACCAGTGAGCATTATAGCCATGAGAATGAGGCGGCCTGACAAAATTACTACTCTGAGCTCTCTTTCTTCCCACCCTCCACTATCCTCCAGGAGTCACCATTGGCTGACCCCAGCAGAAGCCAGGAGGACGAGAAAGCCTGGGTAATGCAGGTCATAAAGAGATGGGCAGAAGGGAGATCTAGAAACGCAAATTAAAAATAACTAGCAAACACATGCTATTCTCTAATTGTAATGCTCTTCCCTATTTTTTATCTGTCAAAATCCTGATCACTCAATTCATGAGGAACATTCTCTGTGGAATTACAGTGCTTCCCAACAAAGAGAACCGGTCTTTTCTCTTATTTGAATGCATGCATCTGTGGAAAGAATGTTTATTCATGCAAATATGTGACAGACACAGTAATAATATGTATTATTTGCCTACTTTATTTCTAAAATCTTTTAAGGTAGATAGTATATCTAGGCTTAGCAGGTTGAGCAAGCTGTCCACATGTACAGAGCTGGTGGTTGGCAATTTTGCTGATTCCATACTGCCTCCATCACTCCATACTCCCATGGTGCTTTGTGTATGGATCAGATGGAGCACTTTAACATTGCATTTGTTAAAATTAAAGCAAGAAAAACATATATGTAGCACATGATGATCTCAAAATGTCAATAGAAAGGCACCTCATCATGGTACCTTTCATCACTGGGAAAGTGTGAGCTTCTCTGAGACAAGGAGCTCGGGCTAGGTTCAGACTTGGTATCTGTCCAGTGACAGATGGAATGACAGCAAAGTATGGAGCTCCTAGTTCCGTATATTAGGCAGGTCTGTTTTTGTTGCAAATGATAGAAATCCTCCTGAAAGTACTTCAAGCAATAAAAGACAAGGTATTAGTCCATATGGTTAGGAAGTCCAAAGTGAATCCAGCTTCGAGTACAGATAAATAAGAGTTCAATGATGTATTCAGGGCTTCTCTTTCCCTATCTCTTTAGCTTTTCCTTGTCTATTGGCTCAATTTTCCCCTTCTGACAAGTTCTCTGTACTGTCATTGACAGCCTTAGGTTTATATGGCCCTGTCTTAGCACATCCAGTTGAATGAGAACTGCTTACCAATATCCCCTTATCAATTTAAGAAGGCATCTGTTTTGCCTTGCTTATTTATTAAGTGCTCACCCCAGGGCCAATTACTGTGATAGGAAAATTTGTCACAATAATTGGTCATGCATGGGTTACACGTTCACCACAAAGAATGAGGGAGTATCTGTAGAATGTTAGAAAAATAATGAGATTTAATGGGAAATGTGCTGGGTAGTCCCGAAAAATAGCTATCACAATCCTTACTGGCTCTCCTTATCAAATCTGTTTTCAAATTAAATACATTCTTCTTTCAAAGCATCGTTTGTTTGGTTGGTTTGGTTTGCATTCCAGATCCTCCATCAATCTTCTCGGGAAATAATTAGCGTGATTCCAATTATTACGATGATTAGAACTATGGTATTTTCACTCTTGTGAAAAATCCTTCTTACCATGGTTAATTTGGCACAACGAATCTATATTACAGCTTACCCATGTGGTCACTCTAACAAGCATAGGAATGGCTTCATACAGAAAGATGTGTTAGATTAATCTTCACTTTTTTTCAGAGGACTCTCAGTCATTGATGTGCACCGAGAACTTACACTACTTTTCTCCTCTGTCTACTGTATCGATATTGTTTACACGTTTTGAGTCAACAAGAATCTGATGAAAGCTGAGGACCTACTCCTTAGAAAAATGCGCATATAAACATAACATGGATTTTTAAAATGGAATCCTGGGGTATTCACGAATTTCTGATGTGGAGAGCAACTTAGGACATGGGGGAGAGCAAAGTAGAGGTCCACCCAGAGAGTTGGTGCCTTAGCCAAGTAGTATGCAAATCTGTTGGCTTCATTCTGCAAGCTTTCAGAATGTTTTGCAGAGGTGACGCATACCGGATTTGCATTTTAATTGCATTACTTTGTTTATAGAGAAGAAATGAATTTGAGGTTATGGAAAAGGCAGGTACAAGAGAGATCAGTACAGAGACTGGCTGAACTTGATAATTTACAGCAAGTGGGTCTAGGGTAGAAGAACTCCATGATGCATCTTCATTTCCCAGATGGATTAACCGAGAACAGAAGTATCAGTGGGGGAGCTGGATTGGCAGGTTATGATGAGCTCTATCATAAATCCCTGCAATTTAAGGTGTACAAAGTAAGGTGGGACAGTTGGCTATGCAGGATAGACAGTCACAATGATACTCTGGAATCATCATGTAGAACAATGCCTCTTAAACATTAGCATGCTTGAGAATCACTTGGAGGGCATGTGGAAATGGGTGGCCAGACCCCATTTCTAGAGTTTTTGATTCAGTAGATCTGGAGGGAGGCTAGAGAATATGCATTTCTAATAGTTTCCCAGGTAATGCACATGCTGTTGGTCTGGAGACCACAGTGGGAAACACCAATGAAGATGATTTCTATTGTTGGGAATTTCTTTTTTTTTTTTTTTTTAATTTTTTTTTCAACATTTATTTATTTTGGGGACAGAGAGAGACAGAGCATGAACGGGGGAGGGGCAGAGAGAGAGGGAGACACAGAATCGGAAACAGGCTCCAGGCTCTGAGCCATCAGCCCAGAGCCTGACGCGGGGCTCGAACTCACGGACCGCGAGATCGTGACCTGGCTAAAGTCGGACGCTTAACCGACTGCGCCACCCAGGCGCCCCTATTGTTGGGAATTTCTGCCTGACTTTCTCTCTTCTAGTAAGAGCATCCTTTCAATACCTCTCCCCTGCAAACTTCCTTTGGAAGATTGCTCCTCACTTATGCCAACCATTCTATTTTTGGTTTTCTGCTACTATTCATTCATGTGTGATTACACATGAAACTATCTATGTAGAAAACCAATTTCATTGAAACATTGACTAGAATGGTGGTTGCCAAGAGCTGGGGGCATGGGGAAATAGGGAGATGTTGGTTGAAGGGAAAAAACTTCCAGTTACATTATGTGTAAGATCTGAGGATCTAATGTACAGCATGGTGACTTTAGTTAATGGTATGGTATTACTAATTGTATACTTGAACGTTGCTGAGAATAGATCTTAAGTGTTCCTACCACATGTGCACGTGCACACACACAGACACACACACGTTAACTATGTGAGATGATGGTGTGCTAATTATCCTTACTTTGGTAATCCCACTCAATCTGTCTATCTCAAATCATTATTTTGTACGCTTTAAATATACACATTTATACTAGTCAATTATTCCTTAATAAAGCTGGAAAAAATTGTAAAGAAAATGAGACCACCACACAGAGAGAAGAAAGAAAAAAGGAATAAAGGGAAGGAAAATGGAAGGAGAAAAAAAAAAGAGAAGAGAAAACAAAAACAAGAAAAAGAGTAACAAGAGTAACAATCTTTGAATCCTGTCTTTTCCTAAAGTTGGGTCCAACACTTGCTTTCTCAATTACTTGAACAATAAATTCCCTTCCTCTCTTTAGCCAGATACAATGTGATCTTGTCACTTTCTATGAAAACAGTCTTTATACACTTTATTTATTTATTTATTATTTATTTTGAGAGAAAGAGAGAAAAGGAGAGAGAGAGCGAATGCACATGAGCAGGGGAGGGGCAGAGAAAGAGGGGGAGAGAGAGAGAATCCCAAGTAGGCTCCACTGTCAGTGCAAAGCCTGACACGGGGCTTGATCACACGAACCGTGAGACTATGGCCTGAGCCTAAATCAAAAGTCAGATGCTTAACCAACGGAGCCATCCAGGCACCCCTAGTCTTCTTCTATTTTTTTTGAAGACTTTTTGAGATTCCAATTCCCACATTATATATATTCAGGTTAGTAAAGCAAATTGGTCAGTGTTCCTTCTCTAAAAAATTCAATATTATGTATATTAAAATAAAATCGACATAATACAAATTTTCTTTTCATACTTAAATTCGTGCTCTTGTTGCCACAACTTTCATGGAGACCACGGCTGTGTTGTAAGGCATTTTGTTGATTTGGTTATCTTGGCATAAACACGAATCTAGTTAGAAACGTAGATGTTGGTAGAATTAGCCTGTGGCATATGTGCTGGAACTGGCAGCGTTTAATAGCATCTTCTCTGATGGTGGTGTTGTTATTGCTATTGATTTAGAGGGAGACATTCAGACCTCTATCCTGTATTAACTTTGCAAGCAGCACTGATTAACATGTACAGTTGTTCTGACTATATTTTCCGGTAGTACAATGACATTAATAGGAATGAGATCACCTGAGGCGCATTAATTAATACTTAAGAGAAAAAATTTAACCTATTTGCCCTCTTCATTCCCTCAACTGGATAGATGATAGGTTTCCATGAATAAAATTTAGCGTGCTGCTGCGCTGTACGCAATGTGAATTACCTTCTTCTCGGCGCCAAAGAAATTTAGTGAAACATGCAAAACCTTCAGATAGTACCAGATCTTATTTTTGTTTTCCTTGAATTCTTCCTCTGGTGTGCTTGTGGTGTTTAAAGGGATTTTAAAGCACTCGGCTTTTTGTGGAAAAGAAAACCTTAGATTGACAATGACAATGACCTACTCCTTATACTACTGACTATGTAAAACTGTTAATACAGATACAATTACTGTTAATTCCTCCTGGCTGTTATGGCCTCCCCAAGATCTTACTGACAGTTGAAGAAGAAGGATGAATGCTTAATATTTATCTTGTTCAGATAGAATATTTCCGATCCTAAGAAAAATACTGGAATATTACCTTTGGATGAAACTTATATCCCAGTGACAAACAGGAACTTAATAATCTACCATTACTGGATGAAGATAACAAATGACATTTCACTTATTTTCAAGACACCATTTCACAGAAGCTCTGGAGGGAGGGGATATTTTATGTCCACAGTAACAAAAAAAAAACACAAAAAAATCAAGAGTTGGGTACAAACCCTGAAGCTGTTTTTCTCTGTAATACTTTATTAAGTTACAGATGGGTAAAGAACTACCAGGCTTGCTTAATTTGTGCCCCTGGCTTCTCGTTAGGAGTGAGGACAGACACCTCACCTTTCCATGATGTAGCACGAACAGGGACCTTACTTCATTTGTTAGCTGAGTAGAACTTGAACAGAGTTTTTTTTTTTTTGAAAATACAAAACAGAGTCTCCCACTGAGCGAATCTCATTTTCTAAGATTCTACCATTGCCCTCACCATATGTCTCACTGCATTATGACAAAGACATCCAACTGCTGAGGTTCTTTCCATTTCCAGTAAATAGATGCTAGCTGTATTCCTAAAATTATCTCTCTGCAAGTTAACTTTCTCTATGAAAGAATGATCAGGGCTAATGTAGAACAGTTTTCTTTACCTAAGTTCAATGACAAGAGATGATGTGTAAAAGAGAAGGGTGGGGGGGGGTCTGGGTGGGGGACTGGAAGGGTAGATTGGACTCAGAATATAAACGCTAGGCTCGGGAGCTTGGAATTAGTTTTGGTTCTGTGGAGAGCCCCTCAAGGAGTTGGCCTGGCTCTCTGGGCATCATGAAAATTCGAACTAAGCCACATGTGAAGGTTTCCTTGAGAACTTCCACCGCCAGCACCATTGCCAGGCCTCACCCTTGTGAGACGGGGGCTGCCTCCTCTTTAGCCAAAAGATATTGCATTTCACATCACATATTCTCATTCCAATAGTCCCCCGTTCATGCCGCTGTCAGCCTCCCTCTGACACATGCAGAAACTGTGACTGTAAACCAGCGTTCTCTTCCAGTAGACTCCCACAACTTTCCTTGTGACTATGCCACCTGGTTTGCAAGCTTCGAGCACATGCAAAGGATCCATGAAGAATTGTGTTGAAGACCAGTGACGGAGAGCAGGAGTTCTAGAGCCAGATGCATTGTTTCAGTCCCACGCTCTCATCATTACTTGCCGTGTGACCCTGAGAAAGTTATTTAACATCTTTCGGTCTTTGTAAAATGACGATAGCATGTGAGCCTCATACAGTTATTTCAAGGAGTCACTGAGTTAATACCTGTAAAGGGCTTGTAACTGCAGAATACACAATAATGCCTCAATGAATGTCTGAAATATTTCTACAGGTTTTAAGCTGATGAGAATTTTAATCAGATAATACGGATTAGTGGGAAAAGCAAGGGCTTTGTAGTCAAGCAAACGCAGTTTCAAATCTAGGCTCTGCTGCAACCAGCCATGTAAACTTGGGGTTCTCTGAACCTGACTCCATATCATAAGACTACTCATCAGGCAGATTCAGGCTATACGTAATAGAATATTCCAAACGAATTTATAAATATGGAAACACGTTGTCTTGGGGAATCAGTAGTCCGGGGGCTTGGAGATACAATGTGTCACTCTCTGACTCTTTCTTTACTACTCTTTGGGTTCAGCCCTTGTCTGTCACTTTTATTCTCGGTCTGGCCCCTCCTATGGTCCTAAGTTGGTGGCTGTGGCAAACTGGGTAAGATGCTCTCTTTTCCTGTCTCATGAGAGACAGAGACATTCTTAGCCAACCATGAAATACAAGTTCTTTCCTTACGCATCATTGTGGGACGTGTAATTACCCTTAGACCAGTAATAGCAGTCAGAAAACAAGGACAGACTAATTAGAATCTTCCTGTGAGTGGGGCGCCTGGGTGGCACAGTCGGTTAAGCGTCCGACTTCAGCCAGGTCACGATCTCGCGGTCCGTGAGTTCGAGCCCCGCGTCAGGCTCTGGGCTGATGGCTCAGAGCCTGGAGCCTGTTTCCGATTCTGTGTCTCCCTCTCTCTCTGCCCCTGCCCCGTTCATGCTCTGTCTCTGTCCCAAAAATAAATAAACGTTGAAAAAAAAAAAAAAAAAAGAATCTTCCTGTGAGAGAGATGGAGATGGAAACCTCAATAAAATCAGGGTTCCCTTTCAAAGGTGGAAGGGGGAAATGGATATTGCATGGGCAACCACGTATGTCTGTCACAATTTGTTTTGAATATTAAATATGATAACATAGAAAAATATACGATATGCTACCAGCTGCTGCCCCCAAATATCAATTCTTATTTTTTTTTTCTTTTGCAAGTTTCTTATTCATAAACACTTATTAAATTAAACTGAAGCTTTATCTGGCATTGATGATGGATTAGTTCAGAAATGAAAGTTAGGGGAAAGCTGAAAGGAGAGACTTAAGATGAGTTAGAACAAATTAGAAGGTTATTATAATAGTTCAGATAAGAAGTAATAAATCCCGAACCATGGAGGTGACAATTAAACTGGAAGACAGCGATGAATGTGAAAATATTATAGAGCTAGAATTTATGGGATTGGTGACTGATCCACGGTAGGAGATGGTAGGAGGGGAAGTAACTTGAAGATTTTGGCTCTGGTTGCCAAGGAGAATGCCAATATCTTTAATACTGTGTTAATAAGACCTGGTTTGGGTGCAATGGAATGACTTTGGTTCATGGGGTGTTTTGAGTTCAAAGGTTCACAGAACGTCCAAACAGATAATTAATGAGATCCGTTTTTTTTTAATCTTAGAGAGAGAGAAAGAGAAAGAGAGACAGAGAGAGGGAACATGTGAGTGGGGGAGATAGAGAGAGAGAGAGAGAGAGAGAGAGAGAGAGAGAGAATCTTAAGCAGGCTCCTTGCTCAGCATGGAGTCCAATGTGGGGTTCCATCCCCTGATGCTGGGATCATCACTTGAGCCAAAATCAAGCAGTAGATGCTCAACCTACTGAGCCATCGAGGCACCCCTAATGAGATTTTTAATTCAGTATGGAGACGTTGGGTCATTCAGGCAGTGTTGCTAGATTTGGTGATATTTCAGAAGTATGGTGCACATCTAATCAGAGAGGGTGGAGGAAAGAAATGAAGAAACAGCTACGTTCGGAGGTAGGAAGAGAAAGAATGATCAAAAATACACAGATACAGAACGATACTAGATGCTGAGAGAGAAATTATTTCAAACAAAGGGGTATCCAACAGTGTTGATGAGTGCAGCTATTTCAAGGAATTAAAAATAGAGAAGAGATACACGGCTCAGTGATTAGATTTGAGGACGCGAATTCAGTAGTGAAACTTAAGAAATTTGGAGTCAACAGGAAAAGACTACAGGAACACTACTCTTTTAAAAATTCAGTGGTAAAGGGAGAGACATGGTAGGGAGAGGATGCTACAGGGTGGAGGCGTGTTTTGTCTAAATTCGGGAAGAACTGAGATTTGTTGGAGAAGAAACAGAATCGAGATAAGAGAAAAGAGTAGGGATGCAAGAAAGTGAGAGAGGCAATGATAGAGCATCTCTCACTCTTCCAGAACTTACTATGTGGCAGGCGCTGTTACAATTCCATTTTTTAAATGCAGACCCTGAGGTTGTGGGATGTTAAATAATATGCAGAAATGTGCAACGAAAAGCGGCAGAGCCACACTAGGAGTCCATGTGTGGCTGCAGACTCCATGCTCCGTGCTGTGCTGTGAGGTGAGCTCTGGAGGAGAGGGAGCTGACTGAGGTCATTACAGGTACCAGCGTGGAGAGACGGTCCCTGTGGCAGAGGAGGGGCACTGCGTTTTCAAATCCGTACTGAAGGGAGAAGGAGAACAGGAGGGTGGGGAAGAATTTGAGAAGGAGGAGGAGATGGGTAAGTGCAGGTGGAAGGGACTTAACTTGCTCGTCAGAGCCCCGCTTTCAGAGCACAGGCACCAGGGTGACCTCTCAGCCTTAAGAAAACAGAAAAGGTTTCTTTTTTTTTTTTTAATTTTTTTTTCAACGTTTTTTATTTATTTTTGGGACAGAGAGAGACAGAGCATGAACGGAGGAGGGGCAGAGAGAGAGGGAGACACAGAATCGGAAACAGGCTCCAGGCTCTGAGCCATCAGCCCAGAGCCCGACGCGGGGCTCGAACTCACGGAGCGCGAGATTGTGACCTGGCTGAAGTCGGACGCTTAACCGACTGCGCCACCCAGGCGCCCCAAAGAAAACAGAAAAGGTTTCTAACGGGTAATGCATAGCTTGCACTTTCACCATCTGTTAGGCCAAATTTAACAGTTGTTATATAGAAAGTCTTTCCTTTGGTAAAGAGTAGTTTCTTCTACATCTTCAAAAACAATGTGAGCAGTGCCTGGGTGGCTCAGTCGGTTAAGCATCTGACTTCAGCTCAGGTCATGATCTCACAGTAGGTGGGGTCCAGCCCTGCGTCGGGCTCTGTGCTGACAGTTCAGAGCCTGGAGCATGATTCAGATTCTCTCTCTCTCTCTCTCTCTCTCTCTCTCTTTCTCTCTCTCTCTTCCCTTCCCCCACTCGTGCTCTGTCTCTCGAAAATAAATAAATGTTAAAAAAAAAAAATCAAGGGGCACCTGGGTGGCTCAGTCGGTTAAGCGTCCAACTTCAGCTCAGGTCATGCTCTCACGGTCTGTGGGTTCGAGCCCCGCGTCGGGCTCTGTGCTGACAGCCCAGAGCCTGGAGCCTGTTTCAGGTTCTGTGTCTCCCTCTCTCTCTGCCCCTCCCCCACTCTCGCTCAGTCTCTCAAAAATAAGTAAATGTTAAAAAAAAAATCAAAAGTAGTTTGAAACCTGTAAGAATGGCATATAAATGTAAAAGTTAAACACCTTATAAATATTCATAAAGTGACTGTTGGTCCCGTTAAAATCTAAAATTGGTGAATAGCTGTATACATTATTCCCCTCCTACCTCTGGGGGATACATTCCAAGACCCCAACTGGGTACCTGAAACCACATAGAGTACCAAATCCTATATGTACTATGTTTTTTCCTATCCTTATGCACTTACGATAATGTTTAATTTCTAAATATTTTTTAATGTTTATTATTTATTTTTGGGAGAGACAGAGTGCAAGCGGGGGAGGGGCAGAGAGAGAGGGAGACACAGACTCTGAAGCAGGCTCCAGGCTCTGAGCTGTCAGCACAGAGCCCGACGCGGGGCTCGAACTCACGAACTGTGAGATCATGACCTGAGCCAAAGTCAGATGCTTAACTGACTGAGCCACCCAGGTGCCCCGGTAAAGTTTAATTTCTAAATTAGACACAGTAAGAAGTCAATAACAATAATAAAATAGAACAATTATAATATACTATAAAGTTATATGAGTGTGGTCTCTCTCTCGATATCTTGTACTGTACCCACCTTCTTTTTTTTAAAAATTTTTCTTCATTTATTTTGAGAGAGAGAGAGAGAGCACGAGCAGGGGAGGAACAGAGGGAGAAGGAGACACAGAATCGGAAGCAGGCTCCAGGTTCTGAGCTGTCAGCACAGAGCCCGACGCGGGGCTCGAGCCCACAAACTGCGAGATGATGGCCTGAGCCGAACTTGGAGGCTTAACCGACTGAACCACCCCAGAGTCCCTTGTATCCACCCTTCTTGTTGTGATGCTGTGAGATGGTAAAATGCCTATGTGATAACATGAGGTGAGGTGAATGACACAGGCATTGTGACATAACATTGGGCTACTGTTGACCTCCTGACAGTATGGCAGGGAAATCATCTTGGAAGACCTGGGGCCACTTACACTGGGGTTATGTTCCAATGAACACATCATAAATTGAAAATATCTTAAGTCAAAAATGCATTTTCTACTCCTAATCTAGAGAACCTCATAGCTTAGCCTAGCCTACCTTAAATGTGCTCAGGATACCTACTTCCATTCCCCTATAGTTGGGCAGAGTCATCTAGCAAAGCTTATAACAAGTACTGAATACCTCATGCAATTTATTAAATACTGTACTGAAAGTGAAAAACAGAATGGTTGTCGCGTATCTCTGTTTACCTCAATGGTCACATGGCTGGCTGGGAGCTGCTACTCACTGCCACTGCCCGGGATCATAAGAGAGGATCGTATGTCATACTGCTAGCCTGGGGAAAGATACAGATTCAAAATTTGGAGGACCGTTTCTACTAAATGCATATCACTTTTGCATCATCATGAAGTCAAAAAGTCACACATTGGAGACCGTCTGTATACGATGTTGCCAGTGATGTAAACGAATGTTACGAGATTTGCTGCTTTTTTTCATACTTTCTTTCACCTAATACTAGCCCTGTGTAGTCAGCAGGGCATTTTTTCATTTCAGGAAAGAAGAACACAGTAGAAAGCAGAGGAAACAAGGGGTTATTTCTTAATTTTTGAGGCCTCAAACGTCCAGGCCCTAGAAAGTGGATATAAAATTTTGAAAATGCAAAATGATGAAAGGGTTAGGAAAAGCAATGAAGTTCTGCCTCAACTCGTCTGCCACCAGTGTCTGCCTCCAGACTGGATGACTGTTTTCTTTGACACTGGTAGAGACGTGGAAGAGAGACAAAAGGGAAACCAACAGTGAGTGGATGCTGTGGTCCCTAGGAAACCAGGCCTCGTGTACCTGAAAGGAACAGGGTCCCCACGGAGATCTGAAAATCGAAGCGCAGAAGATGCTTCTCATGGGTTCACCCGGAGAGAAAGTTCTGGCTTGGCATACCTATATGGCATATCTAGACAGATGGATCTACAGTTGATTTAGCGTTTTGTTTGCACTCCACTGATGTGAGAACACAGAGCTATTCCTCTGTGTAGGAAAGGAAGGTGGCTCTGGGAAATGCAGGTGAAACATTGCTCAGAATGAAACATGAGACACAGATTGACTTCACGGAGGAGTTGTAGGAGTTAGCCAAAAGGGAGAAAGCCAGTTCCGAAGCATTCCAAGAACAAGAGATGATCCAGAATTCTGGCATGGATAGATGATGACCCAGGGCAGAAGTGCCTACCTCCTACCTACCCCTGGAGGACTTGGGACTGAGTAAATGGTTCCTACGCTGCTCCCCATCCAAATTCACCGTGTGGGTATTAGTGAATATCCATGGTGACGTACTCACTGTGGCGATACTCACATGGTAACAGCAGATTCATAATTTTCATAAGAATCAGATTTGATAAGAATTTACATTTTATAATTTCAAAGGGCTAGAAAGAAGTACATGGCATCTTAATTCAAACGTCTAGTGCTACCGTGAAATTCAACAATATTATAAAGAACGGAGCAGTAAAAATGTTTCTAATGTATTGTTATTATTTGCCACACAGAGTCACAGAGGAAGTAGAAAATCTTCAGGTACCTGGATGGACAGCCCATTTTTTTTTTTTAATTTTTTTAACGTTTATTTATTTTTGAGACACAGAGAGACAGAGCATGAACGGGCGAGGGGCAGAGAGAGAGGGAGACACAGAATCTGAAACAGGCTCCAGGCTCTGAGCTGTCAGCACAGAGCCCGACGCGGGGCTCGAACTCAGGGACCGCGAGATCGTGACCTGGCTGAAGTCGGACGCTTAACCGACTGCGCCACCCAGGCGCCCCCGGACAGCCCATTTTTGACGTCCAATGAGAATTTTATAAGATTCTCCAAAGTGCTTTCCTTAAAAATTAGCTGTAATCGAGATTTAATGGGACCCTTCATTTCCTGCCATTTTGAATTATGTTTTAATTGTTTTGTGTGGATAATTATTTTATTTCTCAAGAGAATGCACATTCTTGAAGGGCAGACTTTGGGTCCCACCCAGCAGTTCAGGCAAAGAAAAGGAGACCTGCATTCAAGGGGGGTGCTCAGCTCCACAGCAGATCCTGGAGACCAGGCAGGAAAAGAACCCAACACTGACCAAGTCGGCACTGACAGGTGAATTGCTTGACAGGCCGGGGGCCGAGTTTGGCGCTAGAAAAGCAGTACAGGAAGTAAGAGCAAAGCGTTTGGGGATCGTCAGCGGTGTGAGCGGGCTGGGGAATCTCTTTGGGGGGGGTGCCAACCAGAGTGAGAGGCGATACATCGACAGGTACTTCCTGTATGTGGTGTGCACACAGCTGTGATTCAAACCCAGAGGAGCCCAGTGTTGTACTTTTCAAATCTTTCCTTTAGGAAGGAATTTTTATAGGAATGAAACAACTCGATTTTACATATAAGTTGACCTGGGATGGCAGGTTGGAGGGAGGAGGGCACTGTTGGAAATCCGATCTGGCAGAAACAACCTCTTGACCTATTTTCCTCACGTGTAAAATGAAGTTAATCGCACTTTTTCTACTTTGCAGCAACACTTAGAAGATCGAATAAGAGGAATATATGAGACAGTATTTTTGAAAGCTGTAAAGCGTTATAAATATTACTTGTTATTTTTGGAGTTATATAATCTTAAAACTATTAAACTCCCAATGGCCTTAAAAATGTAATGAAAGGAAAAGTATACATATTACAGAGAACTTTTCAGGAATCAATTACCCAATCGAATGATTGTATAATGCTTTCATTCCTTTTTTTCTCTTTTTTAGTTATTCTGTTAATTAGCATACTTTTATGAGTAGAGAGCCTGAGGGAGAAAGATCCCCCAGTTTTTGGACCATGACCCACAGGCCCACTGGGGTTCTGTCCATATTTTCAGCCTTAGCTCCTGCCCTCCCTCCACTTGCTAATCAAATAGCGACTTAAGGGGCGCCTGGGTGGCGCAGTCGGTTAAGCGTCCGACTTCAGCCAGGTCACGATCTCGCGGTCCCTGAGTTCGAGCCCCGCGTCAGGCTCTGGGCTGATGGCTCAGAGCCTGGAGCCTGTTTCCGATTCTGTGTCTCCGTCTCTCTCTGCCCCTCCCCCATTCATGCTCTGTCTCTCTCTGTCCCCCAAAAAATAAATAAAAAAAAAAAAGTTGAAAAAAAAAATTAAAAAAAAAAAAAACAAATAGCGACTTAATATCTGTGGAATGAAGGGGATGGGGGTGGTTCATGCTTCCCTGCCTTTAGCAACTCCTTATTTTTCTGCCTGTAGTACATTTCTTTTGGATTCATATTCATTCCGCAAAACCTACTCAGGTGTCTCCTTCTCAGCATAGCCTTTCCTGACCACCTTTATATTTTCTCGTTACCTGTGATACCCTCCCTCCTCATGCCCATTCTTTCTGTCTCAGAAAAATAAGGTCTCAGGGACTCTTTCCCCACTCTATTGAGGGTCTGAGCCAGACCTCCTCCAGGGCAGAAACTGTATCTAGTAAGCTTGTCACCAGAATCCCAGTCCCCAAAGAGGTGGGGCTTGGTGTTTACTCGTTGCTGTATCCTTGGGACCTGGAAGAATGCCTGGCGTATAGTAAGTGCTCAATAAGTACTTGTTGCTCAATAGATGGTCTTTTGAGCAGGCTATGGGGAAAATATAGACAGATGAAACTCTTAAATTAAAATTTGCTGGTTTCTATTTAAAGAATTCAGTGCACTTCTATATGGGGTAAAAAATAAATACATTGCATTTCAGTGGAATTGTCGACTCTTGTATTTTTGTGCCAAGGAAATAACATCCACGTTCATCAGGAATAAAAAAGGATGAAGAAAATGTGATTTTACTGAAAGAGGAATGATCGTCATAAGCTCTCCCTGCCGTGATGCTTTAAAAGCTGTAACAGTTGAGAACACAGATTATACCAAGAGTTTTCTATTGGCAAAGTGAAGTAAAACAATAATTAGAAAATCATCTTGATAGGGGTGCCTGGGTGGCTCAGTAGGTTAAGCATCCAACTTCGGCTCAGGTCATGATCTCATGGTTCGTGAGTTCAAGCCCTGCGTCGGGCTCTGTGCTGACAGCTCAGAGCCTGGAGCCTGTTTCCGATTCTGTGTCTCCCTCTCTCTCTGCCCCTCCCATGCTCATGCTCATGCTCTGTCTCTCAAAAATAAATAAATGTTAAAAAAAAAAAAAAAGAAAATCATCTTGATAATTGAAATAAAATTTACATTGTAAGCTTATATAGAGAAATAGTCCTAGAAAAAAAAATATGCTTTCGTTCAACACTGCCACAGATAATTTTTTTAAACTTTTTACTTTCTTTTGAATTTATACAAAAGTTTTAGGCTTGAGGTCATTAAAAAAAAAGTCATGCTGATTTTTTTCAGAGAAGTGACTACGTGTCTTATGTGGGGTTTGAAAAGTTTGTTTTCCAGATGTACTACTACGTGCCATATCACCGGTGGCAGAACTGTTCGGGGCAGCGTTGATTTGATTTGAGTGTGAGGCCTGATAAACCCTTTTATCAAGTGCTGGCAATTCAGTCAAATAGCACCTGCTACAGCTCGAAGAGAAACTGCTAAACCGAAATTAATGCTTACGTTTCTTTTCCAAGCAACTAATTTCATTAACAAAATTAGATTTCTTAGAGGGGTAATTGACACAATCTGGTAATTCAGAGAGACCTGTCATTAAAAATTAAGCATATAGGGAAACGACATGAACTCAACTTCTGCTACCAATCCCCAGGCCGCAAAGCATCCGAAGCAGAAATGGCACAAAGAAATGTCAATAGCAGAACGGACATCAAAGGTGAATCTTCAGTGAGTATGCATGGAATCTTCTTGGTTTTAGCAGAGTAAAAAATACTGATTACTTTTCTCTCATTAAACAAAAAAACTCTCCTTCTATTTGGAGAATGTGTAATTTTATTTAGAAAACTTATGAAGAGTTCTTCAGTTTCTCTGGAGAGGCAGAAATAAATTTAATTCTACCTTGCCTAATAATACATGGAGACCATTTCCAAGCTCCTCAGAAACCCAGTTAACTCCCAAATTCCAGGAGGTGGTATGACTTTTTCTTTGACCTCTAGAATTTTTCTCATAATACGAATTGTCTTTTCTCATGTGAAGTTCTTTTTTTTTTTTTTTTAATTTTTTTTTTTTCAACGTTTATTTATTTTGGGGACAGAGAGAGACAGAGCATGAACGGGGCAGGGGCAGAGAGAGAGGGAGACACAGAATCGGAAACAGGCTCCAGGCTCTGAGCCATCAGCCCAGAGCCCGACGCGGGGCTCGAACTCATGGACCGCGAGATCGTGACCTGGCTGAAGTCGGATGATTAACCGACTGCGCCACCCAGGCGCCCCTCATGTGAAGTTCTTAAGTATGATAGAAAGATATGTGCCAGAGGAGTGAAGGAAAATATTAACGGGTTCACAGGGAGGAAAATTAGTGCCTTGTTATTCTGTGCCTTAAGTCTTTAAAAAAAATTTTTTTAAACATTTTATTTGTTTTTGAGAGACAGAGCCTGAATGGGGGAGGGGCAGAGAGAGAGAGAGAGAGAGAGAGAGTTTGAGACAGAATCTGAAGCAGGCTCCAGGTTCTGAGCTGTCAGCACAGAGCCCAACACGGGGATTGAACTCACAGACCGTGAGATCATGACCTGAGCCGAAGTCGGACGCTCAACCCACTGAGCCCAGCCCCGCCCCCCCTCCCCCGTGCCCTTTGGTGCCTTCACTCTTGTTCTTCCTCTCCTCTGTGCACTAGCAACAAGATTGCTGTTTCTCAGAAGAGCTGTTCCACCACCCCAGCCTGACTGATTTCTCCCTTCGTGATGTCATTTTGCATTTCTTTTTGAAACCACCTATTTGGCACCTAATTTCATGCTGCATTTAATTTTTTTACTCGTATTGCTGTTCCTTGTCTATTTTCAGATTATTCTCCAGAAATAGTGGCTCAATTTGTGGCACTAACTGTGCATGGATGTGTTTGCTTGCCTAGCTCTCCGCCAACATACAGTCTGTCCAAGGAACACTCAGAGTTACAAACTTTCAGGAGAAGAAACAAAGAGTTGACCCACAAAGAAGGGCTAGTTCTCTAACCAACACAAGGCCAAGAATTTTAAAAAATACCTTGCAAAAGTAGGAGGGTTTCTGAGTTCGTATCAACCTGCCCGGAGTCAAAAGCAGCAACTTTGCGACGTGATTATTACATTCACAAAGGTCAAGTCACGGCTTCAAGTGCAGAGAACAATGAAGCCAAAATTGTTCCGTCAGGGTATCCAGGTTTATCGGAAATGTTCAAAGTTTTATTATTCGAGGGATCAAACCAGTTAAAATTCCTATTCCCCCCTCTCCCCGCCCCCCCCCCCCCCCCCCCCCAGAGTACGAAGAGTTCTTTTTGACTTGACTAGATGAAGCGTTGACTCTATTGGAAGCAGCTTTCCTTCTACCATGACTCTCGTTACCATCAAGTGCTTGCTACTTTGGTGCCAACTTGCCAACTTCATTTGGTCAATGATTTTCTTCTAACGTCATTGATGCAATGTTTTGTCTCATTTGACCAGGTTATTACAAAGATTTGACGTCTTTTTTGGTATGACTAAAACAATCGGGAGTCCCAAAGGTGATGTTTATCTGGAGGTGTTTCAAGGACTTGAGGCTATAGTTTACTTTTATGTCACTGAAGAATTTCATTGTTCTTAGGAATCGTACTGACATTAAATATAAGGAACCATCCTATCATTCTCTTCCAGGTTTCTCCTGCGGAATCTGTAACTGTCAGGATGTGTCACCTCTTTCTGAGATCCCATTTCTTAAATTGGTGATCCCGGCCTCTGCCAGGAGCAACGTTCTTTATTACTTGTAGGGCTGGGACCTCATATGGAGCAGGTATCAGGCAATTTCTCCGGGGAGGACTCTGAAGACATCATTTATCTGCACATGTGAAGTATGGTCCTTCCTTCTAAATACTGGGCTTATCTGACCCAGCTAAGCAAGATTTTGGGCTTGGTCAAAGTTACAAATGTGATTTATTCAATTATATTCTGGTAGGAACCAGGATGCATTTTAATGAACCTATGGAAATAATTACATGGTCATGAAACAAAGTAATCTAATAAAATTGCTGCTCATACAGTTCAACCATTATTATTGTTTTAATGAAGAAAGGTCAATCACTGTAGGTCATTATTTTCTTCAGAATTATTTTTTTAATTTCCTGATCATTTGTTAGCTTATAGTCAGTATTGCTACTTTTGGATTTTTTTTTTTCTTTTGAATTCTGAAGATTTCATTGGGAGAAGATCCCACTGACAGAGTTTTTCCTTCAAATTTGTATAAATAAAACGTTACATTGAGGGTTAGACAAAGATTAAGAAGAAAAAAATAGACTTTAAAAATGGGCACTGAAAGTACAATATTACTTCAGTTAAATCAGTTAATTTGGTTCATTGAGTCATGGGTAATTGATTCTTGTTTGGTTGAACTTGGTTAAGTAGTTCACTCCCATTGAGTCTGTGCTTCTAGACCAGAACAATCTTGGAGGTTCTGACTCAGTTTTCTGAATCAGTTTAAAAGGTCCCTTCTATGGTGATGGTCTGGGAAGTTTGATCAGAGTTTATTCCTTGTGATAACAAAGGTCAGGTCTAACTGCCATAGTCTTTTGCTGAGGTTTTTCTGATGTTTCTTCCGGGACACTTGATTTTTTTCTTTCTATAGCAGAACTTTAGACTAATGTAAGCAAAGAGAAGAAAGCTTTTTGTGGATAAGGCTAAATGGTTGTGGTCATTTTATTATAATAGCTAAAAATATTAGAGTGGAACAGAACGATCTATTATGTTGAAGTATAATATATAATCAATTTATAAAGTTTTAATAAATTATCTTGATAGGGTGAGGCCATTATTAAATCTTTAGTCTTTATATCATTAAGTACCTTATGAATGTCACCACTATTAATAGGCTATAATATAATAATATAACGTAATAAGTGGTAATATAATAGGCTATAATACATCTATAATAGTATAAATAGGTATGTAAAGAAAACAGGACTTTCAGTTTCTGGTTCCTCATGTAAGGAGCTTGGAAGTTGCCACACCACCCTAACAAGTAAAAAGCTGAGTAAACTGAAAAATCAATAACTCTTCCTAGATCTGTAAGAGAAGTGAGGACACAGGGAAAACCACTAGCCCCCAAAACTGGACAGGCAAATACACAAAATCACAACTTACTGGAGCAGAAGGCTCTGCGGGAACCAGTGCCAGGATACAAAACTGAATGGTAATTGATGAATTAATTGCTGGAGGCTCAGAGAAGACAAGTCTGAAACTTACAAACTGCAAGGGGACTCAGGCACAGGGGGTCCCCTACATTTCTGTGAGTTTTACCTCAGGCGCTAGATGGGGTTCTCCCAGTACATTCCCTTGTGCTTCTTTCTGCAGTGGGAAGGGAAAAGGAACGGTTTTGAAATTCATGAGAGCATTCTGTTCTTCTTAACAACGTCTGCCCTCAGGAGAAACTATTCAACTACAGTCTAGCTTGCTGGGTTTATTTATTTATTTTATTTTGACAGGGAGAGAGAGAAAGAGAGAGAGAGAAGCAGAGAGAGAGGGGGAGAGAAAATCCCAAGCAGGCTCCACACTGTCAGTGCAGGGCCCAACCTGGGGCTCGAACTCAAAAACTATGAGATCATGCCCTGAGCCGAAATCAAGAGCCTGAAGCTTAACTGACCAAGCCACCCAGAAGACCCTTGCTGGGGTTTTTAATCAGACCCTAATTGATCTAAGGGAAGGGAAATACCCACCTGGCTCTAGTCATCCCGTCCCAAGTAAGAAGGGGAGGGATGGGAATGAGAAGCACAAAAGGAATTCATGGGCCAGAGGCACAGGCTCACTAAAAGACTAATCACAGGACTAGAGAATACTTCCCCTCCCTCACACCTTATTGCCACATTACTAAAGCAATTCCTTTTACCCAGCACATCATGTCTATCAAGAAAAATTAAAAGGCCTGCTATAAAGCAAGAAACTTCACAGTTTGAAGGGGGAGCCAGAGTCAGAACCAGACATGGCAGACACGTTGGAATTATCAGATCGGAAATTTGAAACAACTTTAGCTAATATGCTAAGGTCTGTAATGGGTAATATAGACAGTATGCAGGGACAAACAGACAATGTAAGCAGAGAGATGGAAATCCTCAGGGAAAAAACAAAAACAAAAACAAACAAAAAGAACTGCTAGAGATCAAAACACTGTAATGGAAATGAAGCATGCTTTTGATGGGCTTATTAGTAAACTGGTCGTGGCTGAGGAAAGAGTCTGCACTTCAGGAAACCTCAATAGAAATCACCAAAACTGAAAAGTGAACACAGACTGAAATATAACAGAACACTCAAGAAACGTGGGGCAACTACAAAAGGTATAACATATGTGTAATGGGAACACCGAAATGGGAGAAAAAGAGAAAGAAACAGAAGAAATATTGGAAAGAATAATGACTGAGAATTTCCCCAAATTAATGTCAGATACCAAATCACAGATCTAGGAAGCTCAGAGAACACCAAACGGGAAAAATGCCAAAAAATTACACATATACATTTCATATGTAAACTACAGAAAACCAAAGTTAAAGGAGAAATCCTAAAAGAAGCCAGAGGGAAAATACACCCAACCTGATGAACAAAGATAAGAATTACATCTGACTTCCCCTCAGAAACCATGCAAGCAAGAAGAAAGTGGAGTGAAAAACTTAATGTGATAAAAGGAAAAAACCACTGACCTAGAATTCTGTATCTTGAGAAATTAACCTTCAAAAGTAAAGAAGAAATGAAGACTTCCTCAGACAAGCAAAAATTGAGGGAATTTGTTTCCAATAGTTTTGAATTGCAAGAAATGTTAAAAAAACTTCTGCGGACAGAAGGAAGATAATATAGGTCAGAAACCGGGATCTAAGTAAAGTAGAGAAAAGCATCAAAGAAGGAATTAATGAAGGTAAAATAAAAACCTTTAATTTGCTTGTTTTTAGTTGATCTGACAATAGTTTGTTCAAAATAATACTAACTGTATTTGATTATGTTTGCTTATGTGTAAATATAGAATCTATACATATGATATACATATATAATTATATATACACATAATATACATATATAATGTAAATATATATAATATATACATATGATATACATATATAATTATATATATAATATAATATACATACATAATTATATGTAATATGTACCTATTATATATATATATATACACATACTGTATATAGTATATATGCTTCTGTATGCTGTATATAAGTGAAATGAATGGCAGCAATGATATAAGAGAGAAATAATTAAGGTTATTTGTTACAAGGTACTCATACTTCCTTAGAAGCAGTATAATGTTATTTGAAGGTTGACAGGATTACTTGTAAATGTAAAAAAAAAAAAAAAAAAAGAAAGCCAAAAAAAGTATAATGGATATGCTAAAAAAGAAAAAAGAGAATCACATAAAATGCTCATTTAAAGTCACAAAAGGCTGAGGAATAAAAGGAAGATAAAAATGAATAAAAAATAAGGACAACAACAAAAAAACAGTAATAAAATGGGAGATATGAGTCTAATGATATCAGTAATCCCTTTAAATCTCAATGGTCTAAATGTACCAATTGAAAACCAGAGATTGTCAGAGTGGATCAAAAAACAAGACACAACCATATGTTGTCTGTAAGAAACTCATCTTAAATATAAAGACAAACATAGAGAAAAGTGCATGGATGGAGAAAGATAAACCATGCTAATATTAATCAGAAGAAAAGGAGTAGGTATATTAATTTCAGACACAGCAAACCCCAAACCAAGGAAAGTTATCAGGGATGAAGGGAAGCATTATGTAATGAAAATAATTCTCCAAGAAGATAACAATCCTTGATGCGTATGTGTTTAACAGGAGAGCATCAAAATAAGTGAGGTCAATCTAAAAATGTATATGTATATTAAAAATAAATTTGTTGACAGTTACTTTGCCAGTTTTTGAACATGTACATAGTTATGGTTTCTTTTGAAGTGGGAAAAAAACACAAAAACTGAAATATATGTATATTAATGCCCTTTACCTGTATATGATTCACCTAAGAAAACAGACTTTTTTCCTTTGGAAACAAGAATATACAGGACAGTTCTCTTAACAGTATTGAGCTGCTCGAACGTCTGGAGAAGGTCAAACATAGCTAATTATTTTTAACATGCTTCCTTTTAAAAATGAAGGGGATAAATCTCTGTGTTACTTAGTGGTCATTTAAGAAACGTAAGCATTATTTACATGTAAAAAAGGTCTAAATAGTTTTATTGTTTTGAAATTGGAAACTGAATTTGCAAAAGACAAAGTTAAGTTGTCAGAAGAGATAATATATGAACATATATCACAGTATCTAATGACAGTAATTAACAGGCAATTTTTTAAAGCTGTAGTGCTAGCAGTTATTAGCACGAACTAAACATTTTCAAAGAATAAGACACTTTAGCTGGAATAATTTAAGAGTATGCCAAAAACCACAATTATTGTGAGAGAAAAAGGACATTTGTTATTTCAGAAGAGTATAACTTGGCCCCCTTTCCAAAAAAAGGCACAGATTTTACTTATACTTTTAGGATATTATCCATATAACAGCATTCAATAAAGAGCTCATGAGTTTTTTTTCTTTATAAATAAACTCATCACGTTTCTACAAACTCATCAAAAATTTCAACACATTTCATTTTTTCCTTCAAGCTCATTATTTCTAAGTATTATAAACCCAGGCAGATGAGGTTGTACTCAGACCTTGTACAGTTATGGTACAAGCCATCAGATTTGTATTTTATTACCTTTTACATTTTAGCATATTTTCACTTTAAGACTAAATTATTCCATAACAAACCAATGTATATTCAGTATCTTGTGTACATATCCCCTTATCATTCCATATTTGTGTATTTCTTTTTCTTAAGTGTTTTTTTAATGTTTATTAATTAATTAATTATTATTATTATTATTTTTTTTGACAGAGAGAGAGAGAGAGAGAGAGAGCAAGCAGGGGAGGGGCAGAGAGAGAGGGAGACACAGAATCTGAAGCAGGCTCCAGTCTCTGAGCTGTCAGCCCAGAGCCCGACGTAGGGCTCGAACTCATGAGCCAGGAGATCATGACCTGAACCCAAGTCGGGTTCTCAACTGACTGAGCCACCTAGGTGCCTCTACATATTTTTACATTTCTTAAAAATGGACATGAACTCTAACGTAACAGATTCATGTGCCCCTTTCACCTGTTAACTGGTGGCTAATCCATAATGTAGTAAATAAGAACACAGGTGTTTTAGAATTGAGCAATTTTGTAAGTGATGTTAGTTTATCTGATACACCAAACCAGTAGAGGAAATTTAAAGTTTAAAGTTTAAAATAGACTATTCATAAGAAAATACATCCATGATTTGCATAAAATAGAATATTGTGCTAACAGTATTTTTATACGGTGGTAAAATCAGGAGGAACGTATGGAACTGTTTTTAAACCAAAGTTATTAAATCAGTTTAATTAGTCTAGAGTATCTTGAGGAAAACTACACGACTTTTTTTTCTTATACAGTGATACATCAGGAATTAAAACTTTGAAGTTGTGGGATGCCTGGGTGGCGCAGTCGGTTAAGCGTCCGACTTCAGCCAGGTCACGATCTCGCGGTCCGTGAGTTCGAGCCCCACGTCAGGCTCTGTGCTGATGGCTCAGAGCCTGGAGCCTGTTTCCGATTCTGTGTCTCCCTCTCTCTCTGCCCCTCCCCCGTTCATGCTCTGTCTCTCTCTGTCCCAAAAATAAATAAACGTTGAAAAAAAAATTAAAAAAAAAAAAAACAACTTTGAAGTTGTTTAAAAGTCATTTGTTTTTTCTTATAACGTACTAACTGAGGGCATTGCTCAGGTCAACGTTTTGTTGTTTTTATTTGTTTTATTTTTTTAAATTTATTTATTTTTAGGTAATCTCTACACTTGATGTGAGGCTTGAACTCACGGCCATGAGATCAATAGTGGCATGCTCTTCCCGCTGAGCCAGCCAGGTGCCCCAGGTCAAAGTTTTTTTTCTTTTTTTAAAAAACAATTAAGGGGCGCCTGGGTGGCGCAGTCGTTAAGCGTCCGACTTCAGCCAGGTCACGATCTCGCGGTCCGTGAGTTTGAGCCCCGCGTCAGGTTCTGGGCTGATGGCTCAGAGCCTGGAGCCTGTTTCCGATTCTGTGTCTCCCTCTCTCTCTGCCCTTCCCCCGTTCATGCTCTGTCTCTCTCTGTCCCAAAAATAAAAATAAAACGTTGAAAAAAGAAAAAAAAATTTTTTTAAAACAATTAAAATTATTATTTTGAAATAATTTTATATTTATATACACTTATAAGAAATAATTCAGAGAGATCCTGTTTGCTCTCTTCCCGGTTTCCCCCAATGGTAATATCTTGCAAAACGATAATCCATCAATGTTATTTGGATTTCCCCTATTATCTGGGGGTAGGTATATTTAGTTTCACACAATTGTATCACATATGAATTTGTATATCCACCACCATCGAGATACAAAATAATTTCATCACCAAGAAATTCCTAGTGGATGTAATTGATAACTACATCCCTTTCCCTCCTCCAATGCCTCAACTTCACTCCTAATCCCTGGTCACCTCTTCTTGCACCCCTACCATTTCTGACCCCTTACAACCACTAACCTGCTCTCCCTTTAGGTAATTTTGTCATTTCAAGAATGTCATATAAATGGAATCATGTAGTATGTAACCTCTGGGATTTTTTTTTTTTTCACTGAGCAAAATTTCCTGGAGATTCACCCCATGGCGTTATGTGTATCAATAGTCCATTTCTTTTTATTACTGAGTCGTATTTCATGGTATGGATGTACCACAGTTTGTCTAACTGTTCATCTATTTAAAGTATCTGAGTTGGCTCCAGTTTTTTAACTGTTATGAGAAAAGCTGCCATGAACATTCACGTACAGTGAAGGTGAACATGGTTTTCTTTTCTCTGGAATGAATGCCCAATAATTTATTGCTTGCTAGTGTGGTCATTGCATGTCAGGTTTTATAAAAAGCTGGCAAACTATTTTTCTCTCTATGTTCCCACGTACACGGTAGGAGTGACAGTTTCTCAGCATCTGCACCAGCACTTCGTGTTATTACTATTTTAGCTGATCTGCTGCATGTAAAGTGATTGCATTGAGATTTTAATGTGCATTTGCCTAATAATGATGCTGAACACTTTTCATGTGCTTAATTACCATCTCACACCCTCTTGGGTGAAATGTTTACCTCTTTTGGCCATTTTATAAGTGGATTTTATTTTCCTATAAGTTTGAAAGTCCTGGATGCTGAGACAAGATACTAGTCTCTGGATATGTGCTTTGCAAGTATTTTCTCTCAGTCTATAACTTGTCTTTTCATCCCTTTAAAAGTGCCTTTTTCAGAGGAAAAATTTTAAATTTTGATGAAGTCCAACTGACCCACTTTTTTTCTTTCACAGATCATGTTTTGATGTCAACTGTAAGAACTCCTTGCCTAGCCTTACATCCTGAGAATTTTCTCCAATTTTTCCCTGAAAGTTTAATGTTTAAAAATGACACATTTGGAATTATTTTTGTATGAGTTTGTGAGGCTTATGTCAAAGGTTAGTTTTTGCCCATGGAGGTCAAAGGCTTTTGTTTTTGTTTTTCTTCTTTTCAGGTGAAGCTATAATAAGAACATTTTTAAAAATTTATTTTAATGTTAATTTATTTTTGAGAGAGAGAGAGAGAGAGAGAGAGAACCAGCAGGAGAGGGGGCAGAGAGAGAGGGAGACACAGAATCTGAAGCAGGCTCCAGGCTCTGAGCTGGCAGAACAAAGCCTGATGTGGGGCTCGAACTCATGGACTGTGAGATCGTGACCTAAGCTGAAGTTGGACGCTTAACTGACTGAGCCACCAGGGCACCCAGAAAAAAAACCAACACATTTAAAGCATAAATCTCTTCCTGGAAATGTTGTAACTGTATAGTCTTGCCTTTCAAATGAATCCTACGGAAGTCATCACCTTCTCGTATCTACTTGCTGTCCTGGAATTGGATTCTGTCTATACCCAAAGCTGTCCCCCTTTCAATGTCACCTACCTCCACTTTGACTGTTGAAGAGCTATTAATGCCACCTGTCTGTCACTAATTTTCTCGAGACTGACTTCTCTCTGACAAGATAGCAGAGAAAATATGTATACACACAGAGAGATGTATGTGAGAGATTCCTTTTGACTATTTCCTCCTTATTCTACTAGCAAAAAACATTAATCATTGAATGTTTTTTTCCTATAACTCTCCATAATTGCTATTATTTTTCTTCCTTTTGTAGTTTTAAATTCTTCTTAGGTGCACATCAAACTCCATGATGGTATTAGCAACAGTAATGATTACATATCAAATGACGACTTTGCACCAAACCCATTATATAATTTTCCCCTGATCGTCATAATTATGTATGGAAGGTACATTTTATTTTACTCACTTTTCAGGTGAGAACATCAAAGCTCAGGAAGTTTTCTTATTCCAGTGCTTTCATTATTTCCACTAAGACCCTCTCCTTGTCTACAGACTTCCTTTATAAATTAGCTATTGCTATTATATTGAAGTGTGATAATCTACCACAATTTAAAAATATTTATGAAATTCTTAGATTCCTTTCATTACTACCTTGCGTTCCAACTTCTTGAATTTGCTACTTGTATCTCATTCCACTGCTACTCGCTGCTGTTTGAGTGTGGCCCACAATCACATTTTCATTTTCTTCCTTATGGCTCTGGAAGATTTAGGATTTGCCGTTCTTATTCTAGTCACTTTAAAATCTTCCCTGTTGCCTAAGTTCAAAGTTGTACCACACCGTGTAAAGGAAATAACGCAATTCAGCCTTCAGAACTGAATAGATTCATTCCCTAAGTGAAGGATGAAAGGGAAAGGTTCCACTATAGTTCTAGTTATTTTGTGATTTTTCTGGGTATGTTCGCAAGCAACCCTTTGTACCTTTTTTTATTTAAAACTTTGTCACCTTACATTATGTTTCAAAATAATGCTCTAGCTTAATGGATTATGAACAACATCCTGACAAAAGATTTTCATAAAATACATCCATATTTCTCTGTAAATATGTAACATGTTTGTATGTTCAGTGGATACAAAATTGGACCTGATGTTTTTTTTTATAACAAAATCAAATACTTAACCTAAGGTTTTGCATAGGTATTTAAAAATGGAAGGAATACTTCTCAATGCCTTCAGCAGGGTTAACCGCAAATCAACCCATACAATCTTAGAAACAAATAACACCCTCTTCACGGCTCTTCATACTTAGCTGCATTCTCTGTATGCAAGTGTAATAGCTTGTTCTCCGGTGACCACTGTCACCTCTCCCCGAATTACTTACAGCATGACAGCAGTGTTTTTCTCCCCTTGTTCCTTCAACAATTTTAATAACTAGCTCTCTTTACTCTTCTCCTGTCTAAGGACTTTACCCCAGATGAACTTGCTGTTGACACATAAGTTTCTCTCATTTACCTCCTTCACCCTTCATCTGATGATTCTACCCATCTGGGATGTATTCTTCACTACAGTCTTTTCCAATCCTTGCCAGGATTTAACACTGGGACTAAAACATATCTCTTTGGAAAGTTATTTGTTTTATTTATTTATTTATTTTTGTGATCATCCTCCCTCCAATGTCCATTCATCTGTCCTTCTGTCCGTCCATCCACGTATTCATGTATCCATTCATCCATTCATCAACAAGCATTCACAGGGTACATAATATATGCTAGGCGTTGTGGTAGGCTCTTGAATTATAAGGGCAGCTATCAGATGGAGTGGGAATACAGGCATAACTTACCTTAAGGAAGCTGAGAGAAGCTCCGCTTGTGTGGCCACCGGGAGGCTCAGGAAAGTTTGAGAACTGAAGTGTAAAGAGAACATTTAAGACAGAGGCATCATGTGCAAGGCTGTCAATGGAGGAGAGAGAAAGCGAGTTCCATCTGGGATTTACAAGGGATTCGGTGTTACTGGAACAGTAAGTGTAGTCTGGGTCTTGTGGGAGATAAGGCTGAAGGGATCATAAAGAACATTATATACCAATCCAAAGAATTTGAGACCTGATGATAAAGTTATGTTCCTTCATTATTTTACTAAGAAAATAGAATTGTATATATTTAAGCTGTGCAACATGATTTGATACACATTTGCATAGTGTAATGGTTTCTATAGTTAAGCAAATTATTGTATCTTCTCCTCATGTAGTTACCACTTGTGTGTGTGATAAGTCTGTGCTCTTAGCAAATTTTAAGTATCCAATACAGTATTATTAACTATAGTAACATTTCTGTGCATTAGATCTTTAGACATTTTCATCCTACATAACTGCAACTTTGTACCCTTTGAACTTCTCATTTCCCCTACCTCTCCAACCCCGATGACCGTTATTCTACTCTCTGCTTTTATGTATTCAACTTTTTAGATTCCACGTATCAGTGAGATCACGCAGGTTTTCTTTTTTCTTTTTGCATCTGGTTTCTTTCACTTCCCATAAAGTCTTCTAGGTTCATCCATGATGTTGCAGAAGGCAGGAGATCCTTTTAAAATATGGAATGATATTTCATTGTGTGTATGTACCCCAATTTCTTTATCCATTCATTTGCAAATGGATACTTAGGTTGTTTCTGTATCTTGACTATAGTGAATAATGCAATGAGCACATGTAGATATCTCTTCAAACCATTCATTTTATTTTCTTCCAGTATATACCAGGAAGAAGGATTGCTGAATCTTATGGTATTTCTATTTTTTTTTAAGAACTGTGATAATGTTTTCCATAATGGCCGTAGGTTTACATTTACATTCCCACTAGTAGTGTCCAAAGTTCTCTTTTGTCCACACCCTAGCCACACTTGTTATTTTTAATTTTTTTTCTATAATAGCCATCTCAACAGGTGTGAATTTCCTGGATGATTAGTGATATGGAGTACTTTTTCATGTATCTGTGTCATTTATAGGTCTTTTTTTTTTAAAAAAGGCCTATTCAGGTTCTTTGCCCATTTCTCACGTAGGTTGTTTTGTTTTTCCTTTGTTTTGTTTTTTTGCTTTTCATTTGGACGAGCTCCTTATATATTTTGGATATAAACTACTTATTAGATATGTCGATTCCAAATATTTTTTCCCACTCCATAAAATGCTTCTTTAATTTTGTTTGCTGTGTGAAAGTTTTTTTGTTTAGTTTGATATAGTCTCACTATAATTTTGTTTTTGTTGTCTGAGCATTTGGTATACTCTAAATTTATTGCCAAGGCCAATGTCAAGGAACTTTTCCTCTACGCTTATAAGAGTTTTATGTTTTCGGGTCTTATGTTTCTTTAGTTCATTTTGAGTTGATTTTTGTATGTGGTAAAAGATTCGGGCCTAATTCTGCTGATTATGGGCTTAGCTGGCGCTGTTCCTCAGAGCATGGCAGACTTACCTTGGCTTGGACCTCTCTATTCGTGGCAGCTTGGTTCCAACATGAAGGTCCCAAGAGGGTATCCATAGGGTGTGCATTCCAAGAGCCCAAAGCAGAAGCTGCATGGCTTTTCATGACCTAGCGTGGAAGCCACATAGGATCACTCCCTCTGTAGTTTACATAGTACATTGGGTGAAGCAGTCACAGCCCCACCAAGTTCCAGGGGAGGGTAATCAACTCCAAAGCTCAATGAGGAGGATAAAGTCACACTGTAGGAGAACAGAGAAGATGGGAGATTTGGGGAAGTACAAACTGCCCTAGGTGCTGTAGCTGCTGGCACGTTGCGGAGGGATTTTAGTAATTGTCTTGAAATGAAGTCTTCTAAGGTTATTTCTTCGGAAAAAAAATCCAAGGAAATGTTAATAGTTAGAAACATCGAGAGGTAACATAATATACTCATACATCTTGGTGGAGGTTATAGTATTGCAACTTTGTACTTACACATTTTTAATGAATACCATGTGTTGCTACTTTTTCAAATGACAAATTGGGTTGCTACAAATTTTCATTAAGGTGATTATTAATACCTACTATTACTGCAGGCTTCTAAGTACTTCATTTATAACATTACTGGTGGTTCCTTACTTCCATTTTATCAGAGTGGCTGGCTAGAAAGATAGAACATTCGATACACAATAGAGATAAATGACGGCAGAAAAATGGATTCTGAATGTTGCTTGAAAACCCACAGTTCCCTTCACGGAGTTGAGACTCTAGAACTGGCCATACTTAATCATCAACTGTTCATTTTTTATGTTTTTTTTTTTTTTTTTTTTTTTCCCTATCTGGCCCACTGAATAGAAAGCAAGATTGCTACTCCTTTGGAAATCTCAGTTAAAACCACTTCCTTTTCTAAGGTGAATGGGATACACATACACACACGTACTCACCTATAATTTTTTGCTATGTCTGTGTCTTTTTGTTCCTGTACTTGCTACCAAGATAACCTCATATTTTCTTAAGTCTCTCTCTCTTTTTTTTTTCCCTTGAGAAGCTTTGTTGACAAGTTATTTTTATATCATTACTAATCATGGAAAAATTTACTTAGCTTAATCAACAATCCATTTCTTAACATAATTATGTGTGTGCAAAGAAACGGTTCCTGTATTCAAGGTAGTTTCCAATTTAGTTATGAAGGCAAATCACACACAAATAGTCCGTCATTGGAGACACAGAAAGGTGACTTGTTTAATAATTAACGTTTATCAATAACCCTCTTTTTTTTTTTTTTAAATACTTTTCTGGGTCTTTTATGTGAGTGGAAGAAATAAAGAATGGAATTGTAGTAAATTTAAAAAATAAAAAGGGATGAATGATTATCAATTGCTACATTATACTTTAAAGGAATGTTCCTCTGCTTTTAAAAAGAATTTTAAATGTGTATTTAGTTTTTAGAGACAGAGAGACAGAGCACGAGCCGTGGAGGGGAAGGGAGGGAGGGAGACACAGAATCAGAAGCAGGCTCCAGGCTCTGAACTGTCAGCACAGAGCCCAACTCACATTTGAGGGTTTGAACCTACAACCGTGAGATCATGACCTGAGCCGAAGTCGGGCGCTTAATGGATCGAGCCACCCAGGCACCCCATGTTCCTATGTTTTTATGATAAAAATAATACATGTTCATCATAGAAAATTTGGAAAACATAGAAAAGAAAGTAGGGGCACCTGGCTGGCTCAGTCCGTTAAGCTCCAAGTCTTCGTTTTGCTCACATCGTGATCTAATGATTCCTGAGTTTGAGCCTTGCATCGGGCTCTGCCCTGACAGCACAGATCCTGCTTGGGATTCTCTCTCTCCTTCTTTCTTTGCCCCTTTTCTGCTCTCTCTCTCTCCCTCGATAAATAAACTTAAAAAAAAAAAAAGAAAGTAAAATATGCCCATATTCTCCCATTTCAGGAAAAACTAGATTTAAATTGCAGCACACCTTTTTGTCCGCATGTGTGTGCTTTATGTGCCAGAACACTGAAGGCATAAGGAAGCGGTGCTTATGGTGAATTATCACCCGGCCCCTTATCTCTCCTCCTGCCAGAGTCCTTTACAGTACTGCAGAGGCTAGAAAACTTAAGAAGTGTGTTTTCTAGATGCTTTTGTAGAGAACAAGATGCCAGTGAGTTTTTTGGCAGTTAGGTGCTTCTTGTGAATTGGCGCAGGGTTGAGGTCGGCAGCCGATTTCTGCCCTGGCTCCCGCTCCTGCCCAGCAAGCACAGCCAGAGAGATGGCTCTCGGCGGCCTTTGCGTCACTGGTTTCACAGCTGTCTTGAGGCAGGCTGGTGATGGCAGCGGCTTCCAGATCCTTGGATGTCAATGGTTCCAAAGAGTCTCTTGATCCTTTAACTTGGCAATTGCAATGCTGATCGCAAGGCCATAGACGGGCAAGGTTGACGATTTTATTAATTAGAGTAATTCACTTGTCTGTAATAAATAAACCTTAAAATTTCACCGCCTTAGCCCATTCCATTTCTCCCTTTTATAAATAGTTCAGTGCCAGTGTTCTTGTTGGCTGACACTTTCCTTCCATCTTGTGGCTCTGGCTTACCCCCCCCCCCCCCATCATCTTCTGTTTCCAACTAGCAGAAAAAGGAAGAGATTATGGGGAAAGTACACGTCCATCTTAAAATCTCTGGCCCACAAATGACACACATCACTTCTGATCAATCCCACTGGCTAGGGTGGCTTTTCCTACATTCAGGGTGCTTGGGAAATGTGTTCCCTGCATGTCTTGCAATGATTTTTAAGCCTCTATTTCCTGATATTCAAGTACTTTTTGTTTAATAGCTCAAATGGTTTCTGCTTTCTACAATGTGTATGTCATATCACTGGTTTTGTGTCTTTTGTAATCTTTATATTTCATCAAAATCAATTTCTAATATCATTAAAATTCACCCTTTAAGAGCTTCTCAAATGCAGCTTCCATGACTTCTACTCTTTTATATTGCAGAGCAGTACAAGTCTAACTTGACTTTTCCCTTTTATTATGAACATATTTTCTTTTTTTTTTTTTTTTTTAAATTTTTTTTTCAACGTTTTTTATTTACTTTTGGGACAGAGAGAGACAGAGCATGAACGGGGGAGGGGCAGAGAGAGAGGGAGACACAGAATCGGAAACAGGCTCCAGGCTCTGAGCCATCAGCCCAGAGCCTGACTCGGGGCTCGAACTCAAGGACCGCGAGATCGTGACCTGGCTGAAGTCGGACGCTTAACCGACTGCGCCACCCAGGCGCCCCATGTATTTTCTACATAGATTTAAATGTGTTATGCTAATTCAAAATTTTGACCAGATGTGTCTTGATATTATTTTCCCCGGGAATGCATCAACCCTTTTTCTTCTGTGGTGTCTGGGCTTTCTTCACTTCAGGAAAGTTTATGCCAGCTTTAAGCATAATGTTTTGTTTGTTTGTTTTGTTTTGTTTTGTTTTGTTTTGTATACATAAGACATAAATTCCTTTTGTGAGAACACCTATAGTCTGATGCTGAATTTCTGTCATATTTTAATTTTTAATTAAAAAAAAAACTTGTAGAATAATGTTGCCTTTTCATTATATGCATGTATAATTTCAATGAAAATAGAATCTAAATATTATATAATAGTATTAATAAAATGCCCTCCAAAATCTGCTCCCCAAGTAGTAAGTCTTACTAGAAAGAACAGGCAGCTTTGTTGGAAACACCTTAAATACTTGGCAGGTGATGCGTAAATACAATGGAACATCCTTACGATGGGATGTGGTATAACCCTTAAAAACAAACGAATTTTTAAAAAAACAAATGAACAAAAAGCATAAAAGCTGAGAAAACTCATGATATATCCATGTGAATGAACTTGAAGGGTTTCTTTTTATGGATAAACTCAAGTTTCACCACAGTGGGAGTCATGTTCTACATTTTTTGTAGAAAGGGTATGGAGGAAGAAAACAAATATATATTAGTGTGTGCATAAAATCCTTTATGAGGCTTATATTAATAATTGATACTTTTGGCTGTCCTTGTGGGGGTAGGGATGAGTGGGTGGCTCTCTCTTTGGAGAGAGATTTTTGCATTGCAAGCTCTTGTGTACCTCTTGAACTTTGAAATGTACATGAGTATAACTGCCTCCAAAATGAAAACAAATAAACAAACCTTATGATAACCCAGGGATTACATCATTCATGTTGAGCAGTCTTGATCTGCGGTCCCTTCGGTAAAACTCCCTGTTGAAACAGAAACATCCCAGGTGCATACTAAGAATCAGCACTGTGTCTGATATCCAGGAGACTAGCAAGGACTAAAACAATTGTAATTTCAAATACCTAAAAGTCTAGGAGGGGAGATTCCATGTAAACAAATCTTTGTAATATATGTGGTAAACATTATAATACAGACGGAAACATTGTTTTGCTGTCTATACCCAGTACAGGGAAATCTACACATAGCCTTAACACCCGGACAAACCTAGCACCGGAGGTTACTGCCAGATACAGACAGCCTATATAGCACCCTCATGAGACCCTAACTAATCTGTTCTAATTATTTGTTTATGTGTCAGGAAATTAGTGGGCAGAGACTTCTCCAGATTTCTAGGGCTGCAATTTTCTTTCTTGTTCTGGAAGAATACCTTAGACTTTTTCCACTGCAGTGCTAAATGTTCCTCCAGCAACTTTCCGAGTAATTGTTATTCCAACATTTGCCTCCACTGATGGGAAATGAGGCAACCCATTCTAACAGCTTCTGTCTCTTCCTCTCCTTTGCCCCTCCATTCCTACAGAAAACTTACTGAGTCAACAGAAGCAAACCTCCTGAGAATCAATCTAGCTTAGTGGTTGGGGGCCAAGTCAGGCTGCTTAATTTTGATGATTGGTTTCAGAAATTACCAATATGTGAATTTGAATAAGTTATGTAACCTCTCTTTGTCTCATTTTTTTTTTTTTATTTGTATCAACGGTATAATAAAGTGCTTACTTTATAAACTTGGCATGAAGATAAAGTGGGACAATTATACGAAGTTCAGAGCAAAGTGACTAGAACACATAGTAAATGCCTAATAGATGTTGTTTATTGTAATTATCCTCATTGTCTTCAGGGTTGGTCCCATCCTGATCTCAGGATTTTTCTGGTGACAATCCCAACTGGGGAATTAAAACTACAATAACTTCAGTCTCCATGCATCCCCATCACCATTCTTTGTATCCAGGGTCAATAGAAAATATTTTACGTGGTGGCATTATGAGTCAAGAGAGGGGGAACACAAGGGAAAATAAAGACATAGTAATGAAAAAAAAGTTTATTTCTAGACTAGCTGTGCCTAGGATGTCAGACAGGATTGGGGTCTATCTCCACGGGTAGAGTCTGGTGAAGCTGTGGTCAGATGATGGAGAAGCAGTGCTGAGCAGTGATTAAGAACTCAGTCTCTGGAGTCAGTCAGAACCTGGTTCAAATCTCAGCTCTGCCTCTTTCTGCCTGCTTCACTTTGGGGTAAGTTGATTAACTGATCCAAGTCCTGGTCCTCTCAGTGATAAAATAAAGGAAAACAATAAAATGTATATCATGTGGTTGCTTGAAATTTAGATAAGATAACGACCTTAAGTGGTTTAGCAGAGTATAGAGCATGGGTAGAGCACAGATCCACATTGACCAAATGGGCAGAGTCCATCGGGAGAGACCTCCAGAAAAGAGGGAGCCATGGGGAGGGGGAGGGGGAGGGGGTGGGGTTCCTTGCCAGAATCGACCCATGGGAACTGTGGCCCACTATGGTTCCTGGGTTCAGGAAAACCTGTTGAATGGAGAGCAAAAGGCTGTATGAGCAGGAGAAATAGCAGGTAATCTAAATCTGAGTTGGCTCCTGCCCCAGAGGTTTCCTTCTCTTACAGATTCAAAGTGTAAGTAGAAATGTCCCATCTACGATTCAAGCCTTTCAAAAAGTTGCAGGCAGACCGACATCCTTGACCTGCTTCCCTTACAAGCTCTTACAAAGATGATGAGATTACCTTATTATGGTGATCTTATTGTATGGCACTTAAGATTTCTAGTGGCCTTTCTCATTTGTTATTTCATAGCACAAATACATTTCTCCCACAAGCATTATTTGCGACAGCTAAATCCCTGTGGTACAAATGAAGAAAGAGGTGGGGGGCACGATTTTCTCAGAGTAGCTTAGAGTCCACTGGGGGAAAACTGCCCAAAAAAAACCCACTACCTCTAACAAAACATGGAGGGGAGTTATGTGGGAGAAACACAGGGGAATTTAGGAACACGGTCAAAGCCAGGTTTGGGGTGGGGAAAGGAAAAGGGAATACAGCTTCCCAGACAGAGGAGTCTCCAGATGAGTCAAAAAAGAAGGGGATGGTATTCCATGGCGGTGGGGTGGGGCGGAGACCTGGCTGAGTGTGGGAACATGGTGTTTGAGGAAACTGCCAGGATTTGACCAGGTTGAGCAGAAAGCACATAGGAAGACTGTGAGGAACAACCCAAGCAATCAGCAGGGGCAGATATCATAGATCCCGAAACTCTACGGAAGGAGCTACGCTGTCCATCTGGGGAGGGTCAGGATTCACTGACCATTTTAATCTAACTAGGACAAGGAAGTGTTATCTGCTTTTGGATTTAGAAAGCCCACACTGACACATCTGACCTGAGCAAAAGTAACTTAATTTTATAGCAGTTGCTTCGCTTACTTTGCTGCATATGGAAAGGATGACAGTTCAAATCAGTGAGAGCATAAAGTGAAGTCAAAATTATATGCACAGACTTTCTCTGTCCTTGCTTCCTAGCTGAGAAAGAAGTACATAATGGAACAAAGAGGAAAAAGACTAATGGTAAATGGAAGCCATTTGGAAAAAAAGAAACAGATCATTCTTGGGTGCTTAACGAGAGAAAACACAGGATTGTGAGAAAAATAGGTTTGGGGGTGATAATAGAGAGCGTTGGAGAAAATGACAAGTTTGAACAAGAAAAGTATAGAAAACAGAATAAAAGCCGAAAGCAAGAAGAAAAAGGTGGTTTTCTGAGAAATGGACGAGGAGCAAGAAGAAACTGGACAATCCTAACACATGGAATCTGCCCTTACTTGGAGCAAAGAAGAAGGGGTACAAAAGCACGTTGCCGATTCATAGGGACTCTCAGTTTTTAATTTGTCTTTTCCTACATACTGCAATGCGTGACGCGATCTCGTTAGAATAAACATATTTGTTACAGTCAGTATAATTTTCCTACAAACAAAAATGTTTCCTTCAATGTGTTAAATGTGCTACAAAATATTGAGCTTTCTTAAGAATTCATATGTACTTTGCTGTGCAGCATTTAGTAATGGGTAGAATTCTAAAAGGATTTACTCCTGATGAGCGGCCATACGTTTAAAGCTCATCTTTAATGCTTAGACATTTCATTGGAAACCTAAAAGAGAACAATTTTCCACGAACCTGTCAGTGTTTTCTGATTTGATCCACTTAGGAGTTCTCTGGGCTTTCCAAAAGCATTCTGGATAGTACAACATCTAAGCATAGCAGATGTGAGTAGGTGGGGGCATTGAGGGGCATATTCTTTGTGCAGTCTGAAGAATTCTAGAAAGGCTCCAAGTTCTCTCTCCTGCCCAGGCTGTCAGGGCTTGAAATTTTATCCTGAGAACACTTTTTTTTTTCTTTTTTGAACTAAGATTTTCTGGTCTTTGCTGACCTGAAATTGAAATATCCTCTGTTGTGGTCAAGGCCTTTATTAACTCCTGAGGGTTTGATTATTGTGGAAGCATGGAATTATGGGACTAAAAATAAGTTAATGTTCCAAATTCACCTGTCTCATCCCAGTTTAGGCAACTTGTCCAAAATCACAACTACAGTCATCGACCTACCTCAGTTTGTATACCTCCTGGTTGATAATTTTTACTTAGTGATGGTGGATCGTTTTTCTCTGAGAAGTAAGAGCCAAGAGTCAGAAAGTCCTGGCCTGCATGTGGGGACAGAAGGGAAAGAATGGCTGAAGGTGGAAGGCAGAAATAAATGAGATTTCACCTCCTTCTTGCCTGGGTTGGTTGCCATTGGCTTGTGAACACGCAGAGGAAGAAGGTAGTTTGGCCTTAAGTCTACGCAGGTTTCGAACCATTTCTTCCCAAACAGGAAGTCTTTACAGTTTTTAACTTGCGATGTTATCCATTTTAAAAGGGAGAAGCTAACTCGTTTGGGGCATCTCAGGCAACAAACTTTCTCTGCGGTAGAGTTGCGACGCTAAGTACAAGACTCGGGTGATGAGATTCAAGTGTTTTCCCAGTATTTCCTTCTCCAGCTGTGTTCTCTGATTAGAGAGTTAGCATTTGGAACTCTTACTCTCTGAATGACTCATATATATTCCAGTGACCAGGAAGCCTGCGGCTGTCTTCCCTTACCCTTTTAAAGTGCCATTTCAGTGCTTAGAAAACATTTCATCCATCAGTGGTATCAATACTTGTCATGCTGTGAAAGTTGACTGTCCTGGCCACTTGCACAAATAGTGAGCATGCAGAGCTGACCCAAATTCTACTCAAGAATGGAATAAGATAAGCTAATCATTATATAAAAAGTGGCTCTATAATCAATTCTGAGAGATCTACAAAAGAAAATGCACACCATGTCAGCTCTTTAATATGCCTCGTCAGTATTAGGAAAAACATATTTTCTCTTAATCCTTGCCTATTCTCCCTCAATTCTCTCCTAAAGTAGACTTTCAGTGCTTAGTGTAAAAAATGTAAACAGTAGGTATAAAAGTACAAAAAAGAGTCTCTTTTTCGGGAGCAGCGCTCCCCAAAGAGTTCCCATCCAAAGAAATAATTGCTCAAGCTCTGGTATATTTCTTTACCTGTAGATATTCATAGAGGATATGTACACACACATGCATACCCATTTGTACAGTGGGACCATGGCAAACGTTGTATTCTATGACCTGCATTTCCTTACAAGAAGATGCCATGGAAATCTTTCTGTTCCATAAAAAAGAAAACCATGTCATCATTTAAAATGGAAGTTTGCCCCATGATATGTTTAACTAGACACATATTGGCGAACACGTCAATCAGTGTTTCAAATTTTTAAGTGTCTTTTTTTTTAAGTTTATTTATTGATTTTGAGAGAGGCAGAGACAGTGCGAGTGGGGGAGGGATAGAGAGAGAGGGAGAGAGCAGGTTCCGTGTTGCCAGCGTAGAGCCTGACATGGGGCTGGAACTCACGAAAGTGCAAAGCTGTGACCTGAGCCAAAACCAAGAGTTGGACGCTTAACCGAGGGGCCATCCAGGCGCCCCTCCGATTTTTTGTTATTACAAACTATGAGGCACCCATGTGTCCAAGATCCACCATTGTAGCACCCCCAATACATTGCCACCACCTCTCTTGTTTGCCTCCCTGGCCCTTCCTGTCTGTGCCACGCAGTAGCTGGCTCTTTCATATGCTCCTTTTTGTACGTGGCGCCCTTAGTATCTACTTTAATCCATGTTTAACTTTTTCTATGTGGCGTATGAGCCCCCTGGAGAATGGAATTAGGTCTTCCAGTTCTTTACTGCCCCTCCCTTAATGTATAACAAAGACCATTGATATAATAGGAGCTCCTCAAATATTAATACTTCCAAATTGATTTTTATTTCAGTTTGATTTGTGGTCTCTGGGCAATTTTCCCTGTTGGAGGCTTTTGCTGATTTATTTTATTCTATCCAAATGTATCTAATCTTTGATTTATCCCCCTTTAAATATATGTACCTAGACACAAGCTGGTTAATACAGCTAGATTTTTTTTATGAACTAACAATGAAAATACAAAACAGATACAGTACTTACGGTCCACGTTCTAGGACCTGTTCTCACATACGTTAATTTGTATTCACATGTGGGAACTCATTTGTTCCTCACAACAACCAAATAACGGGCTTAGTAGCTTCGTTTTGCAAGTGGGGACACTGAAACATGGAAAAATTAAATTGCTCAAACCAACAGTGGCAGAATGAGAATTCTAGCCCCGATCCTCTGGCTCCAAGTCTATGCACTTATCTGTACGTAAATTGCTTCTCAACTCTCTGATGACCTTTCCTGGTCTCAGTGAACTCTCCTGGCTCAATGTGTTTGCACAGTTACTATTACAGAGACCTGAGGAGACAGGACTTAAGAGTAGGAGCTTCAAGCATCGTGGCAAGAGGAGGGAAGTGGCTTCCCCTTAGAGCCCATGGGAGGGGTGCCTGCTCCTTCCGCCTGCATTAGAGATTCCCTCAGCACATTGTACGACCATTTGTCGGAAAGGCAAATGCCACTAATAGTTTAAAAGCAAAAAGAGACTTCGGAACTGTTGTCGTCAGTGAGACTATAGATATAATATCCCATCGCGGTGGCTCCAAATATATATAGCTCTGATTTTATACCACCTTCTGCCCTAAAATCCACAGAAAGCAGTCTATTTACAGGGTAGGTTTGAGAGCAGGATGCTGAGTCAAACATTTGGAAAGGGTCTTCCTTTTTTTTTTGTTTACCACCAGTGAACAAGCTTTGGGTGTGCCCCTGGACATGTCTCATCACTTACAACTCAGTTTCGCCTGGAAAGTGAGCTGTTTTATGAGTGATCTCCAGGCCATCCTAAAGAAGACATTTGGGGATGATCAGATATTAAATCCTCTGGAATGAAGGTGTCAGGTAGAAAGTTCTGGAACAGGTAGAGAGAGAAATAAATCAGTTGACTGTGGCAGGGTTCTCTTTGTTCCCCATCTTGCTCTGCAGTGTCGTGGGGCACAAGAAAATAGTTCTGCTCTGCACAAAGGCAATAACCTCACCAAACCCATGCTTTTCCTGAATGCCAAGGATTTGCCTGAGCTGTAGATTTTAGGTGCAAAGAATATCAAGGTGATTTTGACAAGGATGGGAAATTAACTCTTCTATGTATTTGTGGGAGTAGGTAAGGTAATTTCTGGGATGGCTTTTGAGGTCCTTTTCAGCGGCTGGTTCTTATAGAAATCATGTATCTGAAGACGATAATACTGCCTCTTTGATGACAGCTTGCTCCGTGCTTGCAAATAGTGGTTTGCAAGGGACAGTTGGCAAAATCGTGAGGAATTTTCAATTGTCACACCTGGGAATGGGCTGGGGGAACAGTGTGCCACTGGCATCTAGTATGTGGAGGCCAGAGACGGTGCTAAATGTTGCACGCTAAAATGCACAGGGCAACCTCCTCAGTGAAGAATTATCCAGCCCCAAATGTCAGTCCCGAGAAAGCCCTGACCAGCTAATGCATGGCGAAGGCCTAGGCTGAGAAGAAGGTAATGATATGTGAGTCCTTACTTTGGTTGCCATGCAATCTCATTTCGTGAAGTCAGAAACCTGTGTAATGACAACCGAATGAGCTTAGAGAATATATTGCTACGAAGCTTTTTAAACTAGCAAGATAATTTAGGATTAATGAGCCCTCCTACCTTCATAAATATCTCCCCCAAAACTTTCTTTTAAAATATAAATTGAATTATGAACCTCATCTGTTTAGAACACTTTAATCGATTGCTCTCAGGAACAATTCGTACTCCTTAAGTGGCCCATAAGGCCCTGCACGATCTGGTCCCGGCTCGTTCTCCGGCCTCTCTTCAGCCTCTTTGGCTGCTGTTCTCTCACCATACCAGCCCTTTACTTCCTCAAAGGTGAGGCTCATTTCTGCTCCAGGCCTCCTCCTCTAATCTTCCCTTCTTCCCTCTGCTTAGAACATCCCGTCCCAACCAAAGAACATCTCTCTCTACCTACTTGTCCCCAGCTCAAACGTTGGCATTTCTGTGAATGTTCACTGAAGCTCTCCCTAATCTAAGGTAGGTTCTGTGTATTATTGTAACACTTGACACATTTCTAATCATGTATTTTTGTGTGCTTATGTGTTCATGTTTGGCTCCCTGATGGCTCTCGATCTCCCATGTGGGGCAAAGTTGACGCTGTCCTTTTTTAACTCACCAGAGAGTATTGATTGCTTAATTTGTTCATACATAGTTACTGGGGTGACAAATATAAGATATATCCTTTTTTTTTAAATTTTTTTTAACGTTTATTTATTTTTGAGACAGAGAGAGACAGAGCATGAATGGGGGAGGGGCAGAGAGAGAGGGAGACACAGAATCGGAAGCAGGCTCCAGGCTCTGAGCCATCAGCCCAGAGCCCGGCGCGGGGCTCGAACTCACGGACCGCGAGATGGTGACCTGAGCTGAAGTCGGACGCTTAACCGACTGAGCCACCCAGGCGCCCCAATTTTTTTTTTTTTTAATGTGGCAAGGACAGATAACATGAGTTACACCCTCTTAACAAATTGTAATTGTACAGTACAATATTGCTAACTCTAAGCACTCTGTTGTACAGACGATCTCTAGAACTTATTCTGACAATGCTTTGTCACCACATGTCTCCAGTGTCTCTACCTTAATGTCTCTACAGACTAGGTTTTCTTTCTTGTTTTTTTTAAATCTTTTTTTAAAGTTTATTAGGTTTTTTGAGAGACAGAGCGTGACTAGGGGAAAGAAAGAGAGAGAGAGGGAGACACGGAATCTGAAGCGGGCTCCAAGCTCTGAACTGACAGCACAGGGCCCAACGCGGGGCTCGGACTCACAGACCGTGAGACCATGACCTGAGTCGGAGTCGGGCGCTTAACTGACTGAGCCACCCAGGCGCCCCAACTAGGTTCTCAATAAATATTTTTTGGAGGAAAGAAACTAGCTTTGAGTCATGGAGGAAAATGATGCCTCTGCCCTCCCCTGCTCTTCTCATTCTCTCAGCTACAACCACAATATACCGTCACTCTAAGGCAGGAACTTTCTCTGTTGGGTACAGGGCTCCACACTTTCGCTGAAGCAGAGACAGGCAGCTGTCCAAAAGCAGAGAACACTTGTTCAACGCAGCGTGTTGTGACACAGAGTTGATGCCTCTCTGCTGCACGATTCCATCTAGCGAAAGGCACTGCCTTTCTCTGGAATAACAAGAATGAGAAGGGCAGGACATTTTTTTCCCCAAAGTTTTGGGTTAGAACAACAGAGCATCTCTGCTTGAAGGATGCATTGCTCTGAAGAAGAGTCCTAAATGTTATCCACGCTTCAGCTGGTCTTTTACAGACAGAATCTTGTAAGTTTCACACCCACGTAAATTCAGGGTTTGGACCAAAAAGGATAAGGAGAGCTCAGGACCTCAGGAAATTGTCTAGTCTATGCACATCACTTTTAAGGCAAGTCGAGCTTTATTGGCCTAATCTGGTTAGCATCGTGATATTCTGATTGCTAGCAGCCTGGTCTGCCTTAGTGTTTATCACCAGCACACCATCATTCTGTTCCAAAGAACTGGGACTGACCTGGTACACTTAGTTCTTTTGAATAAAGAGATAAAGATGTGTTTTCCTTTTTTATTTCTCTGAATGTCTGACCTACATTTTACCTTTCTGTTATCATGTAAAAGAACATTGTATTCTACTTATGGTTTATTATAAGGGGAGATTATGTTTCTGTGTGTAGGAATATATGATCCTCAGCTTGTGTCAGGTCAAGGTAGCCTACATATAATGAAGTATATTCACACAGTGAAAATCTTTTTATATATTTTGGTTCAGATACAGCATTTGCTTGTCTAAAATGAATAAACTAAACACAGAGGTCAAAAACTTTTTGAAGCCTTATGATTCCTTCCATTTGAGGTTAGAGATAAGGTTATCCTAATGCTTTGAGCTCCCCAAGCCAAGTAGTTAGAAATCGGCTTTTTAAAGGAAAAAAGATAAATGTTAATTTGCAGTTATTTTCAAATATGAATTCCTGTGAAAATGCTTCCACTTTGTTTTGGTTCAAAACTTCACTATCTGATGTTTTGAATTCATATCACGTGTTTTACATGTTGATTATTACCTAGTGAATAACACAACAATGTCTGACTCGAAAATGATATTTCCTTTACTGATGACAAGAACATTTTCTTGGCTCTCTGCTACCCATGGAAATAAATACAGGCTATAATCTCGATGGTCATACTAATTATTTGTCATCAGCATCACCGCCATCAACGCTTTAAACACTATTTTACTGTCATCACCTATTGCCATCATTGTCATGGGGTTTTCCTTTCTTCCATCTAATCCTCCTCTTCCAATTCACAAAGGTCTGGCCAACAAAATTTGGCAAAGAACTACTTTAAAATCCACTTTAAGAAACAGTTAATAATAGAAAACTTTATCTTCTTAACTGATGTATTCTGCTGAAAGTTTTCAAAAAGCATGTTCCCTTAACCAGGCTAAGTAAGCATAAATGCTCTGCATTAATTTTGTGTTGCTGCATAACAGGTGCCACAGACGTTGTGCCTTAAACCCACACAAATGTTTTTCTCGCCATTTCTGTGAGTTAGGAGCCCAGGCCTGGTTTAACTTCATCCTCTGTCTGGAGTCTCCCAAGGCAGCTGTCTCGGTGCTGACGGGGCTGCGATATCCTACGAGGCTCAGGGTCGCCCTCCAAGCTTATTCAGGCTGGTGGCAGAATTCTGTTTCTTGCAACTGTAGACGGAGGCCTTTTTTCCTTGTGGCTGCTGGCTGGGGGTTACTTTCAGCTCTTAGAGGTTACCGGCTCTTCTTTGCCCCATGGCCCTCCCTGTAACATGACAGTATGCCTCTTCCACCTCTCTCATGCTCAAATTTCTTTCTACAAGGGACATGTGGGTGGCTCAGTCGGTTAAGCATCCAACTTCGCCTCAGGTCATGATCTCACGGTTCACAAGTTCGAGCCCCGCGTCGGGCTCTGTGCTGACAGCTCAGAACCTGGAGCTTGTTTCAGATTCTGTGTCTCCTTCTCTCTCTGCCCCTTTCCTGCTCTTTCTCTCTCTCAAAAATAGATAAACATTGAAAAAAAAAATCTGTTTCTACAAGAAGAACATGGTCCCTTGTAAGGACTCACCTGAAGAGGTCAGGCCCATCTAGGATAATCTATCTTTCGACAAACTCAAAGTTAACTGAATACTAACTTAGCCCCGAGAGTGAAATCCCATCATAATCTCACAGCTTGCCTTCTCTGAGGGTGAAGGATTATACAGGGTTTGTGTGTATCAGAGGTCATGTTTTTTTTTTTTTTTTAAGTTTATCCATTTATTTTGAGAAAGAGAGAGCTAGCAGGGGAGGGGCAGAGAGAGAGGGAGAGAGAATTCCAAACAAGCTCTGCACTGTCAGCGCAGAGCCCAATGCAGGATTCCATCTCACAAACCTGACTTCATGACCTGAGCAAAAGTCAAGCGTTGGATGCTCAACGCTTAAGCCACTCAGGCGCCCGAGGAAAACCATCTTTAATTTCATCTACCACATTCTCTAACCCGCTTAGTAGTTTCTTCAGCTCTTTCCTATAGACCTGTGCTATCTAATACAATAGCGAGGAGCAACCTTGATCCTTTGATTGGAATGAATTAACTTGAAATGAATTAAAATCACACAAAATTGAGAATTCAGTTTCTTAGTCCCACTAGTCACCTTTTACACCCACAGTAGTCACATGTCATCATCGCAGAAAGTTCTGTTTGGTGTTATGGTTTGTCTAGGTTATCGCTTCTATACGACATAACTGATAAGACTTTCATTGTCTTCATGCAGAACATTGACTAAGACTGGAAATTGTTAGACTTTGTGTAGGCAGGCAAGAGGAGACATATTTTAAAAGAGTATATGAATATGTGTTAAGTCATATCACAGAGGTGGTATGTTTTGCTCTAGTCCTAGTCTGAACCTCGGGGACAATTTCTTGCTATTGTCTTTTTGTTGTGGCTAATTGCAACAATGGAACAGTTCCATCCCCACAGAGCATCCTGTTGGAGAGTGCTTGGCAGAAGCCCATAAAAAAGATACACTTCAGCCTTATGCACAGCTCCTACAGTGTTGTCCAGTGGTACGTTCTCTGATGATGGACATGTTTTATATCTATGCCATCCAATAGAGTAGTCAGTAGCCATAGCAGTCAGTGGTTATTGAACACTTGAAGAGAGACTAGAGAGGAACTCAAATCTAAATGTTATTTGATTTTAATTATAAATTCATAAACTAATTTAACATTTTGAATAGATACATGTGGCTACTGGTTACCAGAGGGGGCAGCCTAGGTCTGGAATAGGACACATTTACAATGACGCGCATCCCTCAGAGGATTTGGATACTATTTTGTCATTTCCTGGAATACAAAATCTGGGAGCTCTTACGAGTGCAGTGGGAAGATGGCTGGGCAGGTGAGGAAGAAACAATGCGATGCTCTTAGCTTTTCATTATATTGTAGACAATTTTGAAAGTCTAAGAAAAGAGGTTGAAAAGTAAAATCTCCCAGTTTTAAATCTCACTTTAGATTCAAGTTAGCTTTTCATCTGTAGCAATTTGTCTGCCTCGAGAACTTTACGGCTTTATTCAGCTGGAAGAAATTTTCTCACAATGTTTCTCCTTGCATTCACTTGCCTCTTGCTTTGTTACATTTAATTATATCTCCCCTTAAGGCAGATGGGAGGGAAAACATCAAGTAAACATGTTCCACTTCAGAACTTGTTCTTCCCCCAAAAGGTATAATTTGTAACTTAATAAACATAACCACACTGTGATTTAATTAACAAGTCACAGCAACAAACAAAATAGTAAATCTGTGATGTATTTTGGCATGATGAGAATGGCAGATCTCTTTTAGATGAGAATTTAAAGTGAGGTAAAGTCAAATTTAGCTCAGTGTATCATCCCTTGATGTGCTGATGGCCCGTCACAAAGACACATACTGCCTGTCTCCGTGAAACGTACACCTATTTTTAGGGATGACAATTTCCAGCATGCCAATGTATTTAGGTATCATTTCCAGATGCTCAACTTCTCAGGAACTGGACCAAATGTTGAAACCACATGATACTCATAAGGATAACTATCTCTGCATTAACGACCACATGTAAAGCCCAAGCCAAAAATACAGTTAGGCAGGCAGATTTTATGGTTAAATTATACCATAGCTAAAGTTGGGCATTTCTACCACGTATAGTTTGAGAAAAGAAAATCCTTAAAGTCCTTCTGTTTGTATAGGAATAAGAGGAGATTGGCTACTCCACTTTTTTTTTTTTTTTTTTTTTTAATGGAGCAGGATGTCACAGTTTCAAATGAAGTGTCATTTGAAATGGCTGTGAATCGCTAAGACAAGGAGCCATCACAGACCTTGGCTTCTGTATGCACCAGAGAGGTTAGAGAAGGCCACTCCAGGCACTGGCTTTGGTACAGTTACAAGTTCCAGCTCCAGTTACCAAGTAGAGCTACAAGGAATAAACTTAGGGAACAGAACTCTGAGAATTTCTTTTTTTTTTCCTATTATTTTAGAAAATTTCTGTACCTCCCCTTGTACCCAAGAGCCCAGGAATATTTCCACTCACTCTATTACTCTATTCTCTATGTCTTGGTGCCTCATTATTATTGTTATTTCCTTGAGCTACAGAATGATAAATAAGATTGGCTGTCAAGAGTTGGATGCTCAACTGATTAAGATTACATAACTAAGTAATGCACAGCAGGATAATGATACTTTGAAATATCACCTAAATCGTCTTCTTTCTTAGGTAATTCATTTCATATTCACTTCCTTGCAACCTTCCACCACTCACTTTAGGCTGTGAAGTTGAGACTTACTGCCATGGAAAAGAAGAAACAGAGGATAGATACAGCTGAAAACAAACTCTTTGACGAAGTCAACGGAGGGACTTTATTTAATCGCCCAGCAGACCCAATGGTCTGAAAACAAGATGCATTCGATTTGTAATAAAGCAGAAACTTGAGAGAAAAGCAGTTTTGTAGTTGACTCACCTTGGTAGATTCAGAGCTGTGTTGGAACCACGCAGGGGGAGGCGACAGGATATGACATCATAATGTCATAAAAGGTTGTTTTTTGTTTTTGTTTGTTCGTTTTTTTTTCATTTTAGCTACGAAGGAAGGAAGATATTAAAATATATCCTATTCAGAGGTGAGGAACTTACGGAGAATTGGGACAGGAAAACAACAAACTGGGGGTTAGCATAGCCTATGCTCCACCCACCTCTGCTTTGTGGGTTAGAGCTCCTACAGGTGAAGAGAACAGAGACTGATAGTTTGAGGAATGTGAAAGAGGGTCCTGCACAAACGTAGGGCTGTAGTTGATTTGTTCATTCATTCAACTGTGGTTTGCATGTGTTAGACACTACACGCTTGTAACTGGAGTGGGCCCAAGAGAGCATGAGGGCAAAGAATTAAACACAGTGAATCTAAAGAACTTTTGAGGAATGTTCTTACAGGGGATGGACAATATGGGCCAGTATTGGAGGGAAGTAGAATCAGGAGACAGTATTTTTTTTTTTTAAATACTTGAAAAATTTGTTTTTAAGATGAAATGGAAAATAGCATGTTGTAATCAGATAAGAATGACTCAGTAGGGAGGGGGAACTTGTCAGTGCAGGAGAGAGGCACCAAGTCACTGCAACAATGTGCTTGAATAAGTCACAGAGGATAGGAATGAGAGTTTGGTTTTGCTGGAAATAATAACAGGGACACCAGAAGTGCAGGTAAATTTAATAGTAGGATCAGAAATGTGAGCAAGCAGAATGTAACATGATGTGAAGGTTGTAATGATATAGATACAATGCATTAAAAATTTAGGAAGCTCAGTTCAGGATGGAAGAGATTCCAGCTATGAAAGATACAGATGACTTATGATAACCCTCCTGACTTTAAAGGCAGTAGAAAAGTCCAGTGGCTTGCATCTGGGTATGATCGCCTCCCTCATCGCCCAGGGAGATGTGGTGACATATGGAGATGGTTTTTGTCACAGCTGGAAGAGGGGTTGCTACGGGCATCTCGTGGGTAGAGGTGAGGGAGGCTGCTAAAAAGTAAGCAGGGAATTCTTCCATCTGAAAGCATGTGACCTTTGGCTTAACGAGGTGGCCCAGTCAACCACCCACAAAGTAGCTGGTGTTGAAGTGACTCATTCCGGTTCTAGCTAGCCACCTTAATCTAACTAAACAAGTTCGATGGGAAACAAATATCCATGGGTATCCCAGGTCAACTGAGAACATGAAAATGGGGTTTACTGGGCAATTAGTCATGGGGGAAAATAAACTTCTTATAACTTTATCTTTTCAAGTCACGTTTTGATGCTTAGTATGGATCTTCTCAACTCAAATGAGAACACTGAAGATGCAGTTTCATAAGCTTTATAATCTTATGGCCATGTAAAAATATTATTATTTAATAACGAACAAACTAAGCCTCAGAAAAAAATAAGGATTTGAAAATTTGCCTATTCCTGACGCAAAGGTCTCATTATCTGGTACATGTTTCGATAGGATTAGAAGTGGATTTTGTATAACCATCAGCAGAATGGACAGAATGGGAAGGACAAAGAGGTTTGAAAGACCAGAACGTTTTAATTAAAACATTTTTAATGTTTACTTATTTTTGAGAGACAGGGATACGGCTCGAGTGGCGGAGGGGCAGAGAGAGAGGGAGACACAGAATCCGAAGCAGGCTCCAGGCTCTGAGCTGTCAGCTCAGAGCCCGACTGCGGGGCTTGAACTTACAAGCTGTGAGACCATGATCTGGGCTGAAGTCGGTTGCTCAGCCACCCAGGTGCCCCTGAAAGACCAGAACATTTTAATATTCACTAACTTGAAGACAGATGTGAAACATCATCTAGTGCTTAGGCAGGGTTTGATGGAATGTTTTCTAAAAGTAATCTAAGTACTAGGCCCTATGTGAATGCTCCTATCTTGTTTGACAACCTGTCTTATTTTCCAAATTCACCGAATTATAGTACCTGCAAAAAAGAATACACAAGACCAATCGACTCTTACAACCTAATATTAACGTTACCGAGTTACACGTAGGAACATAGATAAACAGCATGAAAAAAAAATCAACTGGCTTGAAAAAATATCAAAAGTATGTAGATTGTAATCTACCTCAAAATCTTTCAAAAGAAGGCAAGGCATAAACTCTACATAAACATAAAAAAAGCTAGTGGTATATATATATATATATATATATATATATATATATATATATGCCTTAATATTGAACAATGAATTGGGCTTCTCTTACATTCGTTCCTTTACTTTCGAATGCTTTTAAAAGAGTTTTCTTTGTTATGTCACCTTGGGCTATAAACTGATCTATGATGCATCTGTCTGTATTTGACTGCCCACTACACACAGAACACTGACTTGGCTCTGGGGATTCAGTGATAAGTAAGATGTTCTTGTTGCTCTCAGGCGCTTGCAGTCCAGTAGGCTAGAGAGAGAGAGAAATATGCAGGCAACAGCAACATAGTGTGATAAGTTCTATGGCAAAGGTAACCATGACTATGCAACGTGAGGTCAAAGCGGGAGTACTTGACAGGACTTGGGAGATTTCTGGGGACGAGGTAGTGGCATTCTAAGCTGCCCTCTGAAGGATGAGCAGTAGTGTGTGAGAGAGAGCAGAACATTTCAGGGAGAGGGAACAACCTATTCAGATGTGCAAAGATGAGATACAGCGCAGGGCAGAAACCACCGGCAGAAATGTCAGTGGTTCAATATGACATTGGTCTAGAAAATAGGAGAGGCCGATGGGATTGTGCTGTGGTCTGAATGTTTGCTTCCCCCCGAAGTCCGAATATTGAAATCCTAACCCCCAAAGGTGATGACATCAGGAGGCGGAGCCTTAGGAGGTGATTAGGTGATGAAGGTGGAACCCTCATAAATGAGATTAGTGATTTTATCAAAGAGATTTTATAAAATTGTAAGTCCCCTCCACTATGGAGGACACAGTGAGAAGGTGCCAGCTATGAACCAGGATGAGGACTCTCACCCTGCCGTGCTGGCTCCCTGATCCTGGACCGTTAACCCCCAGAACTGTGAGAAATAAATTTCTGTCATTTATAAGCTACCCAGACTGTGATATTTTTGTTATAGCAGCCCAAACAGACGAACAGACTGCTGAAAATAGGGAATCAGGGGCCGGATCACCAAGGGCACTTTATCCTGAGAACACTGGATAATCACTAGGACTCATTAGTCAGTGAAACAACATGCTCGAGTTTCTAAAATGCAGAATCTATGGTTACAATGTGGAGAACGTATCAGAGAAGGATGAACTGGGAGACGATGAGCCCAGTTAAATGGCAGTTTTGCAAACCATGTGGCCCGGACAAAGGTAATTAGATCTTGATAAGAAGAGTGGGGGGTAAAGTGGACACAATTTTGTGATTGTTTAGATATAAGAGGCAAGGGAAATAAAGGCAATTGAGAGCGATCCCCATCTCTTTGGTTTAGGAAATTGAGCTAATGGTGATACCATTGACATGGGGAGGCCATCCAAGGGTTTGTAAGGAAGATCAGGTTTTTTTTTTTTAATATAATTTATTGTCAAATTGGCTAACATACAGTGTGTACAGTGTGCTCTTGGTTTTGGGGGTAGATTCCCATGGTTTATCGCTTACATACAACACCCAGTGCTCATCCCAACAAGTGCCCTCCTCAATGCCAATCACCCATTTCCCCCTCTCCCCCATCTCCTTCCCCATCAACCCTCAGTTTGTTCTCTGTATTTAAGAGTCTCTTATGGTTTGCCTCCCTCCCTCTCTGCAACTATTTTTCCCCCTTCCCTTTCCCCATGGTCTTCTGTTAAGTTTCTCAAGTTCCACATATGAGTGAGAGCATATATCTGTCTTTCTCTGACTGACATATTCCACTTAGCATAATACCTTCCAGTTCCATCCACAGTGCTGCAAATGGCAGGATTTCATTCTTTCTCATTGCCAAGTAGCATTCCATTGTATATATAAACCACATTTTTATCCCTTCTTCAGTTGACGCACATTTAGGCTCTTTCCATAATTTGACTATTGTTGAAAGCGCTGCTATAAACATTGGGGTACATGTGCCCCTATGAACCAGCACCCCTGCATCCTTTGGATGAATTCCCAGTAGTGCTATTGCTGGGTCATAGGGTTTTTAATTTTAATTTTGAATTTTTTTGAGGAAGCTCCACACGGTTTTCCACAGAGGCTGCACCAGTTTGCATTCCCACCAACAGTGCGAGAGGGTTCCCATTTCTCCACATCCTCACCAGCATCTGTTGGTTCCCGAGTTGCTAATTTTAGCCACTTTGACCAGTGTGAAGTGGTCTCTCAGTGCTGTTTTGATTTCTATTTTGCAGAGAAGATAAGGTCTATCCGCTACTGCACTCAAAGGCACCCACTGACTACAGTGAGCGTAGAGGTGCACGTTGATGTTTTCTCCCCTGCAGCTGCCCTACTTCCCATTCACAGGGTTCTAAATGCTACTGTTGGTAGTGTATATTTCTGAAGACAACTAGTAGGGTTTGCAAACAAATCCCTCTGGCAACATTTCAGAGGTATCAATTCAACAATTCTATTCTGACTGGTTTCTCAAGTCAACTGGCTCACTAAAAAATGCATCCTAACTATTTGCAGAAATGGCCACTAAAGAATGGGCATGTTACAATATCTAGCACTCACGTTTGGAAAAAAATAGAATATTCTGAAACTAGTCTAAGGTGCTATCAAGAAATGATACAACTTAGAAATGTATACAATTATTGAATTGAATCATTCATTGTATTGTACACCTGAAACTAATAAAATGCTTTATGTTAATTATATTTTAAGAAAAATAAAAAGGAAATGATGTAACAAGAAGAAACAGTATGCATTTAAATTATATCTTACACAATTCAGTAACAATACTATTAGACAGAGTCGTGGGTGAGAATATTCACTGGTAAATATATACTGAACTCAAAACATTGTGTTTGATTGCAGAGAATGAAGAACAAATTATGGGGATTAAGCAAATTTTATTTTCAGACAGATTTTGAAATTCTTTTTCTTGGTATAGTTAAAAATAAAGTATTAATAAATTGTTCCTTAGTAAATTGTTTGTTGCTAGTTTAGGGTATTTGGTAGAAATGAGTTATGTGTGACATGCCTTATCCTTAACAGTTTATTGTTTATGTTAAAGATGACAAAAATTATATTTTGTTTCTTTATGGAATCCAAGGTCTTAACAGAATTTGTGACAAGGAACATCTTATCCTAAAATGTTAATACTTTTTCTTTTTTCTTTTTGAAAGAGGAAGAAGGAATGCACAGAAGCTGTTTTCTGGTCTTAGGTGTAAATTTTGATTTTTCTTAGGTTCTATCTTGTTGTTCTGGCAAACCAAATTACAATTGTTGTCTCTAATAGAGTGAATCACAAAATCATATTGAAGGTGATTTTAATGTTTCATCACGGCCCTGTTATAATGAAAATTTCAGAAATATTGTTCTTTAAGCATGCTGACATTTTTCAAACATTCTCTTTTTTAAATGTTATAGCTCAGAGAGGGGAATGGGCCACTTTTAGAATAACATGCTATATGCATACGTCTGCCTTTTTAATTTCAATTGGAAGAAAGTGCAAAGATCTTCAAACACAGCAGAAATTGTGAATTAATGGGACCTGCAATTAAATCTTTTTGCGGCATAAACTGTGCCTACGCCTTAACAAAACAAGATGTCAGCATTGTGAAGGTCAAAGTTGCATAGCGTCAAATAGATCAAATGCTGAATTGTTTATAAACATGTTAGAAAAGCGCACCGCTGTAAAAATATTCTATAATCTGCAGAACTTGACACTGACAATAACATTTGCTATTTAATTAAATGTTGAGAAGGCATTTATAGATAGACACCAATATACAGCAGTTTTCTTAGATTGTGTCTAGAACAACCTTTATTCTCCTTTGCAATAGACACCAATATACAGCAGTTTTCTTAGATTGTGTCTAGAACAACCTTTATTCTCCTTTGCAATAATACCACCCGAAATACTTGACAAAGGAAGATATTTGTCAGTATCTACATTTCTTAGAATTTCATCTTGGCTTTGAACTTTGTGATCCAAGTGAGGTTTTTTTTTTTTTTAATAAGTGAGACTTATTTTTCACAGATTTTGTGATTATTCTTTCTGGTGAATGTTTTCTACCCTTTTCTCACCCCAAATATGATTCAGGTTATAGGTAAAAGCTTTTCCTCTGGGAAAGAATAGGATATCAGACATGGACACACACACACACACACACACACACACACACACACACACACACATGAACAAGGTAGCACATGAGGCTCCTCTGCCAAAATATCCCAGTATCTTCCCATGCTTTGTGGATAAATATTTAAATTCGTTGGCTTTCCTTCCCATCAGCCAGCTTTTCCGGTTCTGTTAAAGTGTTAACATTAGCTGAAATGGCTTACTATGTATCTCTTAGGGACATATTGTATTGCCTCTGCTTTATGTTTGTTTTGTCTATTTATGTTGTTTTATCCGAAAGAAATGCCTTCCCTTCTCTGTGTGTGTTTGTGAGTTCCAGTGAAAAGATATTTACGTCAAGATAGTTGTCTCTACTGCTTTCCATTTGGGACTCGTTGCTTTTTTTCTGCCACAGAATTAAAAGACACATGCAGAAGAGATACTCGAGAGAAACCACTGCTCGTTTTTATAAAACTGTGTCTCCAAGCTTCTGCGAAGAAACCAGAGTCCTGGTCAACTGAATCAGACCACAGGATGCTTCTTGCTTTTCTGGTCTTGGTCTTTGCCCTTGATTCCCTTAACTCACAATAACTTGGTGCTCTAGATCTTAGAATTCCAAGGAAAATACACACATTCATCTATCCTCTATCTGAAATGTCACCCTACGCATCTTGGTTCAACAATAACTAATAATGAAATGTAGTATCCTTTTAGTGTCAGTCATGAGGCAAAAAAGCAGACAATGGAGCTTGTCTTTGAGCAGTTGTCAAATTCTGAAGAGCATTTAGAGTTTGGGGATGCTAAGGACTGAAAGGGGTTGCTGAAGGAAAGAGAAGCTTCCACTCTTTTCTTCTTTAAATTTTTTAACATTTATTTATTATCGAGAGACAGAGAGAGACAGAGCATGAGCAGGGGAGGGGCAGAGAGAGGAGGAGACACAGAATCTGAAGCAGGCTCCAGGGTCTGAGCGGTCAGCACAGAGCCTGATGCAGGGCTCAAACTCACAAACCGGGAGATCATGACCTGAGCCAAAGTCGGATGCTTAACGGACTGAGCCACCCAGGCACCCGGAGAAGCTTCCACTCTTGTGTTCAGAACTGCTCTTCTTTCATGGGTGTTGTGATTTTTTCTCATAGAATATTTCATCTAAACAGATTACAATGGGCTAAAGAAAAAATAATTTGTTCTAGAGGTTGAAGTGAATCACTAACTCACTCTGTTTCTTCAAACTCAACTTTCTCTATGTAAAGCAGAAAGCACAGCTTTCCATGAAATTTGTCCTGACCTCTCCACCATGATATCACTTCTTGGAACTCCTACAGCAGTTACTGCCTGGGCTCTGGAGTCTGACAGTCTAAACTCTGTGCCTTGTTTTCTCCCATGATTATCCTGTAGTATGAGGCTAATAATAGCATCTACCTTAAGGATCCCTGGTGAGAATTGAATGAATTAAGTTACCAGTACTTAGTATGCAAATTACACTGATACCCATTACTATCATTATTGGCTATTTAATTCTATTCTGCCTTATGATATATATATATATATATATATATATATATATATATATATGTTGTGTATCATAAAAGATATCAAAAGCCATCTAAATTGCTTTTTCATTTTACTATGAAATATTATATACATTCAAATAATTGACATATATGATATATGTATTATAGAATATATATAAGTAAGTATACACTTAGGCAATAGAACCCACCGTCACTATGTCCTTTTTCCGGGTGCATACCTCCTACAGTCTGCCGGAAGTTTTATAACATATGTATCTCTAAAAATTATAGTTTTTTTAGCTTAGTATTTTTTTCTAACATTTGTACATGGTGTCATTTATTTTTCAAAAGCAAGCGGTTTTTATTCCTCAACATTTTCTTTGTAAAGGTCATATAACATGTAGCATGTACAGCCATTAATTCATTTTTGCTACTGAAGAATGCTGCATTTGATGAATATTCTACAGTTTGTTTTTCTGATTTTCAACCGAGGCACACTCTGGTTTTCTTCAGTTCTTCGTTAAATTAGCACTATTGCTATGAACATTCTCATACATGGCTCCTGGTATTAAATAGTTCTTTAAATATTTTACTATTTAATTTTCCTCTGCCCTCCTTCCCATCCCACCTAGGTTGAAAATATCTCTTAAAGTCTTATCTTCATAGCATTTACCGCAGCTTCTTGACCACAATAGGGGTACTCCACATATGATGGTTCATTTTACGTGTCAGCTTGACTGGGCTGAGGGATGCCCAGAGAGCTGGTACAACATTATTTCTGGATGTGTCTGTGAGGGTGTCTTAAGAACTTAGCTCGTGAATCAGTAGACTGAGTAAAGAAGATCTGCCCTCACTAGTGTGGGAGGGCACTATCCAATCCGTTGAGGGCCTGAATAGAACACAAAGGCAGAGAAAGGGTAATGTCTCTCTCCTTTTAGGCTGAGATGTCTATTTTCCCCTGTACTTGGACATTGAAGCTCCTGGTTCTCTGGCTACTGGATGACAAGCCTTCTACCAGCAGCCCCTCCCTCCAGGTTCTCAGCGCTGTGAGCTCAATTGAATAACACCTCTAGCTTTCCTTGTTCCCTAACTTGCAGGTAACAGATCATGGGACTGTTTGGCCTCCCTAACCGTTTGAGCCTGTTCCCATAATAAATCTCTCACATATAACCTATGCATTCTGTTTCTCTGGAGAATCCTCAGACACCACAAAAAATGTGTATATTTGATGTAATCAGATAGATGTATCCATTGACCAATATATCAATGAATTCAATTGGCCTTTTTCCTTTTTCTGTCTCTTAGCCTTCTTCTCTTTCATATGTTGTCTCCTCATTTGGCTCTTTATTCTGTGCATGGGAGCCCTTTAGAATATCAATGGTATGTGCACTCATCTATAAAGTCATGTTCACAGTTAATGTACTCTTCAATATTACACACCCTCATACAACAGAAAAGCTACTTAACCTGTCCAAATTCATTTCTTCCACTCTAAAATGAGTGTAAAAAATATCTACTTCATAAGTGTGTTCTAGGGATGGCACATAGCACATTTAGAACGGCTAGTAGAGCAAAAGCTCAAAATATGCATTATTATTGTTATTATTATTATTCCCTAACTGATTTATGTGGTTAACTCTAATCTCTGTAGCCAGATGGTGTGTCCCTAGAGCACGAAGAACATTCTTATAATTACGCCCATCCACAGTGCTTGACATAATTCATGCGTGTTGAATTGAACAGAATAGTCAGAGGTTATTAAGTAACCATTGATTGGCTGAATCCCTGTTGAGCAACTCTTCTTCCTCCTTTCTCTCACTTAACTCTTGAGGGTAATTTATGGTCCTGTAAGATTGCCAGCTAGGACTGGAATAGAGAGGGGAGCCACAAGCTGTAACAAAATGAAGGAGAAATAATAAGAAGAAATTGTTCCTGGCAAACTTGGGTTCGCTGGAGGGTTGTTGGGGGGGGGATGGGAAAAATGGGTAATAGGCTTTAAGGAGGGCACTTGTTGGGATGAGCACTGGGTGTTATGTGTAAATGATGAATCACTAACTTCTACTCCTGAAATTATCATTCCACTATATGTTAACTAGCTTGGGTTTAAATTAAAAAAAAAAAAAAAGAAATTGTTCCTGAGGCTGAGACCATGAGTAGACAAATTAGGTGGTCACCTCTGTAGTACGGCTTGACATATGTTAAATATTAATTTCAAAAATATCCCCTCTTACCTCCTGTCGCATTGTCACAAATCTCCACTTTCAGTCACTATTTTGGATGAAGACTTTTAGTAAAACTCATGTTAACTATACTACATGTAAATATGGAAGGGAGGAAGCAGAATGGTCCATGGAACGCCTGAGGGTGCCAAACAGATTATGCTAATGTCAGAATGTTTCTTCGCAACACCTAATTATAATACAAATCATTTACCTTGTGTTTCTCATGTGCCAGGCATCTTAGAGCATTTACAATGTTCACAAACCTCTTCAGTTTTTATTTATGTCTTTATCACAGATGAGGAAATTGAGAGCTACCAAAGTTATTTGCTCAGTTTATCCAATCACAGCTCCCCATGCCTAGGAATTAGAATTTAGAGTTCTATGATCCTAAACTCTCCTGTACTGTGAGGCTTTCCTCTCCTACCGCGGTCTGTGTTCTGCAGGAGCCACAGTGAAGGCTAGCATGCTGGGATCACTAGAGAAGAAGTTCTTGACTTTAGCCAACAACACTAACAACACTGTAGCCCCATTGCCTGCATCTAGCTGGCTTCTGGTCACACAATAGAAAAGCCTAGTGTCAGGCTTCATTTCAGGGATAAGTGGGTTTTCTCAGGTTTTGGGGAAGGGGAGCTGCGTGCTTCTCCTGGATGATTTCACGTTGCAGCTTGCTCCTACCCAGTAACATGGCTGCTGATCATTGCCTGAACGGCTCTCTCCCACCTTCCCTTCCACACCTGTGGCCGCCGGCTTCCCTGCACACCGTTTTGTCCGACAGGTGATTGTTGTCTTTTACCCTTTCATTCTTCCAAAGCACTCATATTATCAGATAATTACCAAATGTGCAGATAACAATTTTAACTGCATCTTGGCCAGGCTTGAGTTGTACACCCTAAGCCTTCGCCAATGGTTTCTTTACCTGCGGCTCAAGAATTCCCTGGATGTTCACCTGGTTTGCTCTCGCACTTCTCTCAGATCTTTTGTTGCTTGCTCGGTGCCATTTTTCCCAACCATCCTATTTAAAATTGCAAGCTCGCATCCCATCCCTTTTCCCTCAAGTTCTAAACTTTCTATCTCACTTTGTCTCTCAGTGTTTACTCATAGGACTTCTCATCATTTTGCTGATACAAATTTTACTCATTTTTTGTCTCTCTTCCCTCAATATAATTAAGCTTCAAGGGTAGGGGACTTTTGCTATCTTTGTTAACTGCTGTATCTTCGGTCTTAAACAATGTTGATTATAGAGTGGATACCAAGCAAATGGTTACTTAAGAAATTCATAATTTTGCTGGATTACTTGGACACCAGGGGTGGTATAGACTGTGATGGCTGAAGCTAATGAGGAAGGGGGCCTGGGTTCTCGTAGGTCATTTCTTTAGGAATAGGCACTTTATCAACATGCAAATGTTCTTATAAAATTGATTTATTAAAAAACTTTGATAGAGACACATGAACTTAGTTAGGATATTTTATTCCTTTTTCTGTCTCAATTCTAATCCATAAAGCTTGTTACAGGCAGTCTCTATTCTGTACAGCAGCATCCTAATCTGGACATTCTGGATGTTGCAGATAGTGACCATTTTCTCCTTTAGTTTAATCTGGACTACTTGGCAGAGATATTCCAGGGTCAGTCTGCTCTCGCGGTAGGAATGGCGACAAGAGATATAAGGGATGAGAAAATAGAAGGAGTTGAAGGACTTGTAGTCTGGTACCAACCTTTAGCCATCTGAGATTATTACCTATAACATTGTCAAAAATTGCTGATAAATGAGTAGCAGTTTTATTAGCCCAATACTTAGGTTCATTCTCTTAGTGCCTGATTTGACACGGATTGCCAGGGAAGAGGGAAAACAAAACAAAACACCTTGGCAAGGGTAGTAAAGACATCATTTGTGAATTTTAGAGTTCAAATCTAATTCTACATTTCTCATTATTGAGCTGCTCAAGCAAATTAGTAATAGGAAAGATTCTGAGATGTTCATAAATACCTCAAAGCTGGATTTCATAGGTGAAGTTGTAGAAACCGAGATCTTAAAGCTGACTTTTTTTTCTAGTTTCATAAATCATGGTCTGGTATTTAAAGACTCATGAATTTTTTTTTTTTTTTTTTTGCCTAGTGCTGGTGATATTTTCTTATAGTATGAAATAGTATTTATAGAAAATTCCCTAAGGTTAAGCTATAAATCTATTCTTTCAGTTCTTCCAAATTTTGTATTTGGATTTAACCATGCCATCAGAGAACTGCACACTTGATCTGCATTATTTCAGGCCCTTGTAGAGTTGCTTGTGCAGAATTGCATTTTGGATTTATGCCATCAGCTTGCATTGAGGGGCATCTTAAGAAATAGCTGCAGGAAAGACACTATTGTGCATATTGTAAAAAATTTGTCAACCACTCCTTCAATACGGCCTTATGAGAACTCCCAGGAAAATTTCTTTCTGGGTCCTGCAATGGGACAAACTGGGTTTCTTCTGAGGAAATGGTTTCTCTTTGTTTTACAAATACAATGAATTAAATACAGTGATTAGTACTTTTGGTCTCTGCTTTGGCCTCTAAGGAACTGTCTGAGCCAGGACTTGAACAGGACCACAGAAGCCACTCTATACGTTCCGAGTGTGAAGGGTTATAGTTTGGAAGATTGCAAGCTGAAGCAGCAAAGTAAGTGATTCTCGAAAACTCGATAGAAAGTTACTAGACTCTCATAGCTGCCTGTGCTCCCACACACAATGGCCTCTTTTTTCCTTTGCCTTCTGAACCCACATGGGTGCTCCCCTTGGCAGCCTCGAACTTGGACAATAGGGAGAAGAAATTCTGAGATATATTTTCAACTTCTGGAAGAGCTGGTGATAAGGCTGAACTGGTAATAAATAATTAAACAAACAAAAAAAGCATAGCACATTTTGGCTGCTTTTTGCTACAGGACAGGATCTAATAGAGTTTGTGTTCTAATTTTATATTTGGATTCAATAGACTTTACCCACCCTACTTTTTAAATCCCAATTTCCGGGGCGCCTGGGTGGCTCAGTCGGTTAAGCGTCCGACTTCAGCTCAGGTCACGATCTCACTGCGTCGGGCTCTGGGCTGATGGCTCAGAGCCTGGAGCCTGCTTCGGATTCTGTGTCTCCCTCTGTCTCTGCCCCTCCCCCGTTCATGCTCTGTCTCTCTCTGTCTCAAAAAATAAATAAACGTTAAAAAAAAAAATTAAAAAAAAAATCCCAATTTCCTTATTGATTTATTTATTTTCATTTTGCTGTATTGCCATTATTTCTATAAGCCACATGAACTCTCTTGGAAAAGTGGTATATAAATAAAAAAAATTTGTTGGGAAGGTAAAGAAGAATGAGTTTATGAGACATGTGCATCTAAAGACAACCTACAACACATTAAATATGATTAGAGATATAAAGTGGATGGTCAGGGTAACCCAGGGAACTGCCATACCGCTCTCCAGAATAGGACCCATTATCTTGGAGATGTCTTTCCGCTGTTACAGTGGAAACATTTTTTTCCCATTACTAACAGATTCCCAAAATACATTGTGAAAAATAATAAGACAATAAAACATACACACTTACCCAGCATAACTGAAAAAGGACATCTTTTATACAGGCAAATTTTCTATGCATCTAGGCTTATTCCTTTAAAGGTCTCAATTTTAAAATGCTAATAATTTTGGTAAATTTTTATAAATAGATATAAAAATTTTGTAAATAAAGATATGTACTAATATCATATGACTTCACTCATATGAGGACTTTAAGACACAGATGAACATAAGGGAAGGGAAGCAAAAATAATGTAAAAACAGGGAGGGGGACAAAACAGAAGAGACTCATAACTATGGAGAACAAACAGAGGGTTACTGGAGGGATTATGGGAGGGGGAATGGGCTAAATGGGTAAGGGGCACTAAGGAATCTACTCCTGAAATCATTGTTGCACTATATGCTAACTAATTTGGAGGTAAATTAAAAAAAAAAAAAGTATGTACTTCTGCCTTCTTAAGCAGTCAATAGTTAAAATAGTTCAAGCTTTTCATGCAGGTTTATGGTAATTAGGGAAAAATAATGGAGTAGTAATCTATTACAGTGATGTGTAAAGGACTGTGGGATATAGAAGACTCAGATTCTTTAAAATGAGCTCGATTCTTATTTTTTCCTTTGGCAGTTGTTTCTTTTTTGCACTGTTATCCTCTGTTATCCTTGTCCAATGTCATATTTTACACACAGCTGTCCAGAAGAGATCTGAGAGTGGCTTTACCTTTCCAGTAGAATAAGTGTAATGATCTGAGTGTAAGAGTTAATATCTTTTCATGCTTGAGAGCTTCCTTTTTCTCATTTTTTCCTTTTAAGTTTAAGGCTATATATCAACTCCTGAGGTTTCTAGAAGCTTGACCTCTGAATGAGTGGGCATTATTGCATGTATTTGATCTCTTTAATAAGATTACAGAGTAATGAAATTTAGAGACTAAAAGAGACTGTGAAAGGTCACCTGGCCCACCACTTTCCCAAAGAGGCTACTTCCATTTAGAACCATATCGAAACCACTGCAGGCAAAGGGCAGCCTCTACTATTTTATAGTCTTTCAAAGACAGAAATGCTATGATCTCTGGTGGCAAGTCGTTTTTATGTTTTATAATTCCCGATTTCAGAAAATTCTTCCTTACTAAATTGCTCATGCAGAAGTTTAAGCCTGTGAACTCAGTCCCTGAGGAGATTTGAAAATAAAACTGGGCTTTTGAAAGGACTTAAGAAAATTGGGTTCCGTTGTTCCTCTGTTTTACATTCTTTACGGCCAAAGTTGGCATAATGGTGTGTGTGTGTGTGTGTGTGTGTGTGTGTGTGTGTGTGTAAAAGAGAGAGAGAGAGAGACAGACAGACAGAGAGAGAGAGAGAGAGAGAGAGAGAGAGAGACTATCGATTTCTTTTAAATGCCCACCATTCATATTACATTCATTCATGGACCAAACTACTTGGCAAGGAGTTGGGCTGAACTACATTCTCACTAGGTCTCTCTTGATGCTAATTCACATTTACAAGCTAGCCAGCTATTTAAGATAAAGAGTGTAGTTTGTAGTTATGAGGTAGGAAAAATGTGAAATGGTATAGCAAAGGAACAGGATGGGGACTGGAACGAAGACCCACCATTATTCTTGGCATTTAAGAACTGTATGACTTTGAGCAAGTCAATTTCCACTGTGAAATGGAGATTAATAATAATATATCCTTTCTATCATCCCATAAAGAGGGAATTTTTGAGGACCCAAAAAGAAAATGGGCACATAAATTCTTTGAAAATTATAAGCCATATATAAATATATGGTAATTTTGAATTCCCCAAATACTTAGCTCTTTTATAAGTAGTGGATTGTAGAATTAGGAGAATCTGGTTTGGATTATAGCTTTGGCACTAACTCTGTGGTCTTAAGCAGTCTTTTAATGTATTTGAGCCACAATTTTTCCTTGCAAAATTGAACAATCAAATTGACCTTGTGGGGCAGTGGTGGTGATCAAAGATAATAAATGCAAAGTGTCTAACATGCTGTTGCATAAACAGTAGGCATTCAGTAAATGCTAACTACTGTTGTCATAGGGATATTGATGCAAAAAAAATATTTCTATTTCTCTCACTCTTATTTCACATCTCCCATGTATTTGAGTATGCAGCCATACCTTTTTAATATTTCTGGAATGCACTCCTCCCTTATAGTCTCCGTGGCTACAGTATGATGAGTGCCTTATCTGAACTCTCATGGCATATATCAGGAGTATTTAACTACCCCCTTTGTTTCCAGTAATTTCCCCTTGAATCCAGCTTCTCTAATTGGATTATAACCAAAGTCATTTTTTATTTTTATTTATTTTTTCAAAGTCATTCACAATTTTTTTAATGTTTGTTTATTTTTGAGAGAGAGAGAGAGACTGCGAGTGGGGGAGGAAGAAAGAGAGAGGGAGACACAGAATCTGAAGCAGTCTCCAGGCTCTGAGCTTTCAGCACAGAACCCAACACTGGGCTCAAACTCACGAACCCCAAGATCATGACCTGAGCCAAAGTTAGATGCTTAACCGATTAAGCCACCCGGACACCCCTGCAAAGTCATTTTTTAAAGAGCTATCTGACCATTGTAGTAGTCTTTCTCAAACACTACCATAATTCTGCCATTGAATGAAGCTAACCAGTTTTAAAAAAAAAAAAAAGGTGTTTTTTTTTTTAATTTTAAAGCCAGTTTGTTGACAGTTAAGATCCTTCATAGTTTAGCTTATTATCTTGATATTATCTTCAACCATCCTTTCTCAGTAATGCATTCTAGTTTACACAGACCTAGTGGCAATTAATCAACTATGCCATCTCTGGATCTTTGTGTGTGTTGCTTTCCTGCATGAAATACTACTGTGTTCTCATCTACCTTGCAAGTCTACAAATTGCTCTTCGGAGAATGTGGAGATTCTAACCTCCATGGCCACAGACATGTAGAAGAATCCATATATAAGTTTGAAAGGTATCTTGAAATCATAGGTATCTGGATTTTTCCAAGGGTACCATGACTCTTAAAATCTTCGGAACCACTATTTTGCACTCAGCTTAAATCTCTCCTTTACAAAGCCTTCTCTTTTCAATGATACTTTGGCCATTGAATATCAAATGACGTGCAATGTTGTCTTTGCTATTTTAAAGAGGGCACTTACCACTATTGCTTTCAACAAGCAACCAATAAGTCAACATGGGATTCTGAGCAGATAAACTCCTGTGTGGAGTGCCTTCAGAGAAGATCCGTTGCTCAAGCTCTGTCTCATTTGACGAATACCTGGAAATCCACGATCAAAGTCCGTTTACCTAATATTGAGCTGTTGATTCCTTTTAATACACAAATCCATACATTTTAGGGTAAAATGTACTGCTTGGGCTATCGTCAACCGTCATGCTTTAAAATAAATGAGTTTTAGGTGTTTTCCTAACAAAAAGAATGGTCCCAGAAAATATAAGGAAAGTGAAAGTGCCACCACAAGAGAAAAACAGGTTAAGAAAACCAAAGTCTAATTTTACCTCTACTTTGTTAAGTGACATTATAAGGCAATAGTCACCTCACTGGATGTAAGTACACTTGGGCCAACACAAATATTTCCCAAAGGGTACAAGGACACCATGAGTTTCAAAGGAATTGATTTCTCGGTATTTCAAATTCCATTTACTCTTTTCCTAAACCGATTACCTGTTGAATAAGCCTGAGGTCACGCTCAGAGCCCTCTCCCATCATTCCCCACCTCATTTCCCCCATTCTGTGAGAGAAGGGAAAATCCCTTACCTGAACAGAATCACATGATGGTGCATCGCTCTGACAAGTAAAAGCCTGTGGGCACGTAGAAGGGTACCATGGGAAAAACTGACATAGATGTTAAGAAAGTGAATAATTATAATTGCTTAGTAACAGATTCATTTGCAAGTGAATTTGATCCCAATGTTTTGCTTTCAACACCATCAAAGAAGGTCCAAATTGAATCGTTGGCTGTGATGATTTTTGTCAGGTACTTCAGAAGTAGTGTAATAAATTGAGAGACATTATTATAGCAAAATTCTTTTCATTCCTGTCTAATGGTTTGTGTAACCAAATGCTTACATGTTATGTATAAAAATGAAAAATAAGAATTGAGTTGATGCTAAATCCTCCCATTTTTATCAGTAAGTAATATTTACCCATGGTTACATGCACTGAGTGAAGAATGAAAGCTCCATACATCTCATTAAGAAATGCCTTTCTAATAAAATTTGACTTTGGTATTCAATTATTATCCATCAAGTATACATTTACATTGTGTTGACCAATAGTGTATTAACAATAATTACAATATTGAAAAAATTTTCCTTTTATCATTTAGAGCTTTTTAGTCTCTGAAACTAAAATCACACACACAAAATATTTATTGTATTTATAAATATATTTGTATGTTTACATATGTAATAGTAATATATATAAGAACAAAATTTTATATGATATATATGAAATATATACTTGCAGGAAAGCTTGATAATGATAACCATTTGAGAAAAATAATATATTACAAAATAATAAATTTTCCCATAGAAAAAAATTCTATGGGAGAAGTGAAATGATAATGCAATTTTAAGGAAAGAAGTGTTGTTAATTTTCTAACCATTAAGAAGTGCTTTTTAGTAAAATTTTCAGTTGACAATGATATCAAATTGCTATTATAAACATCTGAAAGGATATCATATTTTCAATTTCAATATTTGCCCTATGCTAGAAATTATATTCTTTACAAGTATTTAGACTTGAGCAAATGTTTTACTCTCAGCTTAAAAAGTCACATACTTTCAAAATTCCTTTCTTTTAAAGTTTATTTTATTCATTTTGAGAGAGAGAGAGAAGAGAGAGAGTGGGGGAGGGGCAGAGAGAGAGAGGGAGAGAGAGAAACCCAAGCAGGCTCCGCACTGTTGGTGCAGAGCCCAGCGTGGGGCTCGAGCCCAACAACTGCGAGATCGTGACCTGAGTGGAAATCAAGAGTTGGGTGCTTAACCAACCGAATCACCCAGTCACCCCAACTTTCAGATTCTTTTAGGGGATACAGGAGCATAAAGGTTTGAATGTCACTCCTCCCAGGTACACAGAGGTCAAAATGTCTCTCTCATTCCAGAATCATCTATTACAAAAGACTGTTTTTTAGGGTTTCTTTTCTTAAATCCTCATTCTCCCCAAACAGTAAATTCACATTACAGTACACTGATCCCTCAAAGAGATCCCAGAGGACTTGGGGACGGCTTTGGGTGCTGAGAGTAAGGGTGCTGGATCAAGGAAGGAGAGAGAAGGATGGCGAAAGGGAACAGTGCCAGAGACAAACATGCCTGGCCTTGTTCTCCGGGTCTGGCTTGGCCCTTCAGTGGGTACTTCCCGGGTGTGGTTACAAGACCTCCTGCGGTGGCTTCAACCCCTGAGGGGAGCTTACCTCAGAGGAGGAAGGAGCAGGTCCCTGGGTACTCCAGGCCTTACCTCAGGGCCACCTCAGGAGAATCATCTCCAAGGAAGACAATGAGGTAATGACCAGGCAAACATAATTCAAGGAGAGAAAAACAGTCAATTTTTATCTCATTGACTTTCAGGGAGGAATTGGTTTCTCCTAGTTTGTCTTTCCTGTTTATTAAATCATGTTCAGCTCTTCATCATCGCAATCTTCATTTCCTTTAGGCTTGTTTCCTCATGTTCAATACTCCTTTGCTTCACAACACTTTCCATTTCTAGCTCCCAATTCAGTGCCACGGTTTTGAATGAGTGAGGGGACAATGCTCTTGACAAATTCCCGACTGATTTGTCCCTGGGTCTGAATTTCTAACATACTTATGAAAGTTAACACAACTGATAAGTATTTTTTTGTGGTGCTGGGGAGAGAATCCTAAACTTCACAGAAGTGCTAACAACCCAAAGTAATGACATGCATATTCATCCGACATTAAGCTAGCATGTTCTATCATGTAGGTATCATTTTAACTCTGCTTTTAGTGGCAAAATGACGCATGGGGCTTTGAGACTTGGGTTCCTGGGTCAGACGGTACTGTGACCAGCACTGTGTCTTCCAAGAAATTTTGGTTTGTAACATCTCTAGTCCTCAGTTTGCACATTTACACAATAAAGGAGTTGGGCTTAATTGATTCTCATTTTCCTTTTTCTGCTAAAACTTCGTGATATGATTTTCTAATATTATAATGGATGTTAATAGGGAGCTATTCTCTCCGCATCACATTTATTCATTCTATTCCTAGGAACACTGAGCATACTTCTCTTTGAATTTTAAGTATTTATGTATGTCTGGTATTTTTTGGTTAGAAATCTCCTTAATGGGAGGGACATATCTGGATTTAACTTTGGGTCCTCATATCTTTCCTACATTATATGCTTTGTAAGTTTTGATTAGACTCCCCTGAAATTGTCTCCTTTTCACTTATTGTAATACTAATGCCAAGATTCATTTTGTAGATTAGTGTTGAGTGATCTTGTTTCTATATAAAGTTTTCTTCCATTCTATTTCCCGTATTCATATTGATCTAACTTAATGTTCTGCCTTGTTAGTGCAAAATCAAATTTTTCTGTTTCTTGTATTTCTACTTAACCTCTCTAAACTTTATCAAAGGATCTGCATCCTGCTTTATTCTCTACTTACCCCATCACCTTTATGTCTTTGGCTGTCTTTCTGGTGCTAATCAACTCCACTATGGGGCTTTATTTAAAAATGTTAGTGTTCAGAGAGAATAGAGGAGTGAATTATTAAAATCCGTGTTCAACTAATTTGCACTTCTATTTACATGACACTTTGTGTGATACTGGGAAAACTAGAGTTTTTGAAAGGTGGAACAACACATACATTTTATGTTTGCCTACTTCCTGTGTTTGCAATTTCCATGAAATAGATGCATAAGTCTGCTAAAGAATATACCCTCCTCCCTTATATTCAACCAAGAGTGAAATATAATGCTGTGATATTTAAACATGGTGAAAAACATTACTATAAGTTGAAAATAATAAAAAAATCTGTTTTCAAGCAGAGTATGGATTTTTCAAAAAGTTAAGAGGAAATATAATAATAAAAAGCTGCAAAGTAATAGCGGTGTAATAAATCCCCATCTTTTATTCTCTGCAAGCTTTTGTCCCCGCTTAAAGCACTCTAGAAAACACTGTCAATTTTATAAGTACAGTTGAAAGCTGAATTTTTTCTCAGAAAGACGAGGCCTCCTCACCGACCTTAATTTTATTTCTGGAAAAAATATAATTAAAAATATATTTCTTGGACAAGGGTTGCTGACCCTTGGCTGTTGCAGGGGGCATCTGAACCCATCTTCTCAGTCATAACTGTGAACATATAATTTCGCCTGCTATTTTCTGGGAGCATGTTAACAATGGACTGGTGAGCTCTGGGGAATATTAGATGATCACTTTTAGAGGACGTCTCAACAGGGCGTGTGGCAGGCACCCAGGAAGATATATAGCAGACACGAAAGAGATGGGATTCAGTTCAAACCACACTTCTCTCTCTCTTTAGAAGTGTGGTCTCATCAATAACCTGGGGATATCATACATGGTACCTACCCTGTGGAGGTAGGCCTGGCATACCTAATTGCTCATCAGTGTTTAATTTTACATAGGATCTTTCTCCTCTAGGGACATGCCTGACTCTCTGTTAAGAAAAATTGGTGAATTACAAAGGTTGGATCTGCAGGATATTGCCACAGATCTGAGTTGGGGGTGGGGGGGTGGAATTAAAAACCAGGCGAAGGTGCTTGGATTTAATGTGACAGGAAATAAGGGAAGAGTGCACAGTTTTGCGCATAGAAATGCTGTGCTTTGGGAGGCAGTTTTCTCTGTGAAAGGTAGTTCATAAATCTACTCCCCTTTGGAACGCTGTGTAAGAGGACTTCTTTCTCTATCTGTAAAATGAGGTAACAGCCATCCACCTCAGAGTTATGAGAATCAAGGTCTAGAGTGGTGCTTTGTAACCATAAAGTATCACACAAGTGATACACAAGAAATAAGGGCAAACGACGTGGAGGAAGGCAGAAAGCAGCTTGGCCCAACCTCTTTGCCCATCCGTGGACGTAGAGGATGATATGCACAGCTGTGCCACAAACTCCCATTTATGTTCTCAGATTTGTGTTTCAGAAAACAACAAATACACAGCTGCAGCCTTTTGGATGTGTGGTGAGGCAAGGAGCTTGATACTTTTAAAAACACGTTTTAGGGGAGTCTGGGGAGCTCAGTCAGTTGAGCATCTGACTCTTCGTTTTGGCTCAGGTCATGGTCTCAAGGTTTGTGGGTTCGATCCCCTGTCGGGGTCTGTGCTGATAGTATGGAACCTGCTTGGGATTCTCTCTCTATCCCTTTCTCTCCCTCCCTTTCTCTCTCTGTCTGTCCCCTGCTTGCATGCTCTCTCTCTCTCTCTCTCTGAAAGTAAAATAAAATAAAATAAAATAAAATAAAATAAAATAAAATAAAAACATGTTTTAAACACAATAGGTCATGAAGTGAGTCATTTTAATTTTTTTAAAACTTTTATTTATTTTGGAGAGGCAGAAAGAGACAGAGCATGAATGGGGGAGGAGCAGAGAGAGAGGGAGACACAGAATCCAAAGCAGGCTCCAGGCTCTGAGCTGTCAGCACAGAGCCTGATGAGAGGCCCGAACCCACAAACTGGGAGATCAAGACCTGAGCTGAAGTCAAATGCTTTAACTGACTGAGCCACCCAGGTGCTCCTGAAGTGAGTCATTTAAAAAAAAATTTTTTTGACGTTTATTCATTTTTTGATATAGACAGAGCGTGAGTGGGGGAGGGGCAGAGAAAGAAGGAGACACAGAATCGGAAGCAGGCTCCAGGCTCCGAGCTGTCAGCACAGACCCCGACGCGGGGCTCGAACTCACAAACTGTGAGATCATGACCTGAGCCGAAGTCAGATATTCAACCGCCTGAGCCACCCAGGCGCCCCTTAAGTGGGTCATTTTAAATGTTCACATGTCTCGAGTACACATGGGGTATCATATTTCACAGTCTGAACACAGTTCCTTGCACACTACTTCCCTGTCTTTTGCTTGAACACATTAGAACACACTAGAAAGCAAGTGAAAGGGATGTGACTGCACAGCTTACTTGAACCAACTTTAATCTGTAAAGAATATAATTCATGAACCTCAGTACTACCAACTATTTTGATTGGCAAGTGATGGGTAATACTTCTATTTGCCAAGACACCAAAGTGGAAAACTGTAAGTTGGCCTGGAGAAAAGATGGCTTGCCTTCCCTTCTTTGTGAAAGTCATATGCCAGCCGTGAGGAAGAAGGTACCTTAGGGACCACGACCTAGGATCCTCCGTCAGTCCTTCCTGGCATCTTGCCAGCATGGGTACAACGTGTATTTCTCATCATCCTTCTTCCCCTGTTCCTCCACCTATCATTGAATGCTTTCCCTTCACTTCCTGCCTTTTACCACTGCCCTTTGCCCATAGTTCTTGTGTATTACCAACAAACTTTGGGAATGGGAATGGTGCCAAGAGGTATTATTATTATTATTTTTTTTAGTGTTTATTTATTTATTTTGAGAGGAAAAGGAGAGCATGCGAAAGCGAGTGGGGGAGGGGCAGAGAGAGAGAGACTCCCAAGCAGTGCGTCAGTGTGACACAGGGCTCGATCATGACCTGAACAGAAATCGAGAGTCTGACCCTTAACAGACTGAGCCACCCAGGTGCCCCTCCAAGAGGTATTCTAATAATGTTTAAGATATGCAAGAGTATCTGGTAATTAAAAAAAAATAATAACAAGCAGACCAGTTCTTTCTTCACTGCCAGATGAAGATCAATGAACATGATTTATTATAAATTCTTTGTTATTGAAGTCGTTCACCCCTCCAAAACACTTTCAGCTCCTGTATCAGTTACTATGACTCGTGCGAGGCCAGACCCCTACCTCCTTGCTGTGTTCGAGGGGCAAAATGTGTTTGGCCTCCGCACAGCCTGACGTGGGTCCCCAAAACGGAGAAGTCAAGGAGGAATGTTGGAGGCAAGTTTAAGGGTCAAAAAAAAATCATTGGAGGTAGCCAAAGGAAATGTTGGGGAAAAAAAGAAGATAATCAGAAATCCAGGAAAATGGGTCTCTGAAGTAGCAGTCTTAGCCAAGGAGGGTAAGAGAGAGCAGTGAAAAGTCCCGTCTGTTTTAACAACTTGATTATTGAGTGGTCCTTGGGGTGAACACAAATCTCCTGCCTCTCTACCTCAGGGGAAATGATTATTAGACTTACATCCAAAAAGACAAAAAGGGTGTGAGGGACAGGCTCTCCGATGAGATAAATATATACAGCACAAACACCAGAAAATATCTCCCCAGCAGAGAAGCCTAAAATAGCATTTTGTTCCCCACTGGCACCACCCAAATTGCTCACTGCACCTAGCAACTCACTGAAGAGAGAATAAAAAAAAAGCACTCCTTTATTTTATTACTCTGCATAGGTGTGTTGCCTTTGAAATAGTTCTGCTAAGCTTTCTGCTTAATAGGAAACTGCTTACATTATCATTTGCAGCTAAACTTGCGTGCATATGTGTCTCAATTGTAGGAAAGTACTCAGAATAGTGCTTCTTTAACCCAAGGATGATTTTCACTCTAGACATCACATGTTAATATGAACTCACTTTTACACTCTCCCCTAAAATTCACACATCACCGGGCAGTTCTGGGTGCTGGGACCAGAAATTAATCCGGAAAGTCAGGGAACTTAGAAAATACAGTTGGCATGTCTTTGATTAATAGTTTTAATTTGACCTAACATGCAATTTCCAATTTGAATAAGAAAGAAATACTAGCTCATTGACCTCAAAGTTAAGCAGCAAAAACAAGTAAGCATGCCGGGAGGAGAAAGAATGTAGGAATTGTGTGATTTCGTTGAACGCCTCTTAGTTTACTCTTTTACCATCTTTTTTATTGTGATAGAACATGCAAAACGTAAAACTTACCATTTTGACTATTTAAATGAACACGTCAGTGGCATTGACCACATTCACAATGTCGCGCAACCATCACCACTATCTGTCTCCAGGACGTTTTTCATCTTCCCAAACTAAAACTCCAAACCCGCTCTCCCCTCCCCTGGGCCCCTTGACAGCCACCATTCTACTTTCTTTATCAATCTGACTATTCTAGTGGAATCTTACAGTATTTGTCCTATTGTGACTGGCTTATTTCACGTAGCCCAATATTGTCAGGGTTCATCCATGTTGCAGCATGTGTCCGAATTTTCTCCTTTTTAAGGTCGAATAATATTCCATTGTGTGTGCAAACCATGTTTTGTTTATCTGTTCATTTGTTGATGGGTACTTTGGTCACTTCCACCTTTTGGCTGTTATGAACAAGGCTGCTATGCCCACAGGTATACAAATATCTGTTTGAGCCCTTGCTTTCAAGTTCTTTTGGGTATATGCCCACAGTGGGATTGCTGGATCATATGGTAATTCTTTTTCTACATTTTTGGAGGAAACACCGTATCGTTTTCCAAAATGGTTTCCAGAATTTTATATTCCTACCAGCAGAGCACAAGGATTCCAATCTCTTCACATCCTCACCGATACTTATTATTTATATGTGTGTGTGTGTGTATATATATATATATATATACACACACATTTGTAGATTATATACTATATGTATATGTATTATATCTATATTACATGTAATTTATATATTATCTATATACATACACATATATAATACCATTTTTATTTTTTTTTATTTTATTTATTTTTTTTTTTAAATTTTTTTTTTCAACGTTTATTTATTTTTGGGACAGAGAGAGACAGAGCATGAACGGGGGAGGGGCAGAGAGAGAGGGAGACACAGAATCGGAAACAGGTTCCAGGCTCTGAGCCATCAGCCCAGAGCCCGACGCGGGGCTCGAACTCACGGACCGCGAGATCGTGACCTGGCTGAAGTCGGACGCTTAACCGACTGCGCCACCCAGGCGCCCCTATAATACCATTTTTAATGGGTGTGAAGTGTTATCATCTTTAAAAAAGTAGATGTATTATTGACTAATTTCTGATACAGACTGAATGGATTTACAAATCTCGATTTTACGAACAGAATGTTTTATTCTTTCCGGGAGGGTTTCTTTTCAGTATTATTTCCCAGCAGACCTGTTACCCTCACTTATGGTCACGTAGGCACTAAAGGACAGAGCCAGAACGCAAAGCTAAGTAAGCCTGACTCTATCACACAGGTCACTTGAAACAGAATCTTATAGTATAAGAGACGTACACGAAAGGAGTCGTTCGTATCACTGAAGGCTTACTGGTTACCAGACACGCAGCCCTGTTTTTACACGGAAGCAGACTGAGGTTCGGAGAGTTGGGTTCAACACTCAATATTATCCAGTTGTGAGTGGCTGGATCAGGATTTGACCTGAGGTCTTCATATACTCAGGTCAGACTTACCACTATGGCATACACTTAAACTTGACTTTCACAAGATGCATGTATGAAAAACTGCTGGGAAGCCATCCTACTTGTAGGACTGGTAAAAATGTGCTAAGAGTGTTTGTTGGAAGAACTGGCGTTTGAGCAGATCCCCGGAGGATGGGAAGGAGCTCAGGTAGATGGTGCTGGTGGGAAGGAGATTCTAGACAGAGGGAAAACGTGAGCCTCTAATCTAGAACCAGGTCTCACATGGCATTTCACAGCTCTCGCACCTTCGTGATCATGTATCTGTCTCCAAACTAGTAACTCAACCAGCAGGCGGCTTGAGTCACTTCCTGTTCTGGCTTTGTGTGAGTCTTCCTGCCCATCCAGACTGCAATTTGGTATTTGCCATAGTCTCTGCATTAGCAGGCAGCTATGCCTTCAGCTTCCTTTCATGTGCAGGGAATTCTACTCTAGCTCCTGGTTTCACGAAACTAGATCTGACTTGTAGGGATCAACTTCAGTTTCTGCTTCCCTAAAGAAGCCAAACACCACGCCTATTCTGTTCATAACTCAAAAACACAGCAGGCAGTGGCCTCAGTCCCTCCCACTGCCTCCTGTGGATGTTTTTGTTTTGCCTCATTTTGTTTTTGGTTCCTGATGATGTCTGGTTTTTTCCTCCTCTTTTTATTTGTGTCTCACTGTTCTGTGGTTGGAACATCAGAAATGCTTCAAAGTGTGACCGCACGGATCCTTCTTGACTACAAGTCCTTGAATAATGTTGAGGTGTCATAAATCAGCTAGGCTGAGGGCAAGATGGAATGGAGCGAAGGGAAATGACCTAATATCTATTCCTGCCTCCAGCAGAAGCACACAGTGCACAGTCCGAAGGGACTATGCAAACTTGAGGTTATTCAAGGAGACACTTGTAATAAAAGGAATGCAGTATCCACAGCTGGGTCACAGCAGTAGGGGTCTTAACTTCGAACTGTACTGAAGGCCTTAGCGTAGTTTGAACGGTCCATTCAAACCCTAAATGACAATGAGTTAGGGATAAAAGAAGAAGTTCTAGGATCCACCTCAGTGGCCTATAAACCCACTTAAGAGAGCGCTTCTAATGCAGCAGGAAAGAGAGAGCCAGGTAAGGTAAGTAAAGAGACATTGCACCTTGGGTCAGGTGTGTGCGTGTGAGATTTCATCTCCTAAGAATAGATATTAATATTCACCTTTCCTTCTCCTGCCAGTCAAGAAACCAAATGTAGGTGGACACATGATGGGAGGTTCCAGCACTTCTAGCTGAGAAGTACTGGGAAACACCAGGGCTGACATCAGGTCCTTTTAATTCTGGCATTTTACAATCTAACTATATATATATATATATATAGTCTATTTAGTTGTACTTGCCTCTTTTGCTCATAGCCAATATCACAGCGTGGCTGGCTATCATGTACTTGAAGTGCTTATTACAACTAAATGGAAATCAGTACAGTTTAGGTACCACATAATAAGGTATGCTGCTTAGTACCAGTACTCTGGAGTAATGTCTGTAAACATTAAAGGTGAGTTTTCGTGTCTATGCATTTAAATGGCTTTTTGTTGTTCAGGACCTTCTGAAGACAATACAGAAGGATTAACTGAGAAGAGCTAACCTGTTAATATCAAACTACAGAAAAGTTAATAGATAGGTGAACTATCAACTCCTATTTAACAAAATAAAAGTAATGTTCAGCTAAGACTTCAATGTGATTGTCATGGTAAATGAAGATTAATAGGGACTTGGAGATAAATGTAAGCCATGAGAAGCAGTGCTAACAAATATTCACAATTTTGGGGTCATTTTTAATTAGTTAATCTTTCTATCCAAGTATTCAAAAAATATTTATTGAAGGTCTACTACGTGGAAGGCATTGTTCTTGGCCCATGTTCCACACCCTAATAAAGCTGATGCAAGCCATCTTGGAGCATCTTTTGCTGGTTATGTGTTATCCCTTGCTAGTTGCATGTTAAACCACACCAAACCACCTTAACCTATTCGTTTGTATCTGAGATGACAACAGATCCCCAGAGAATTCGTTCTGAGAAAGAATGAATCTTACTATTGCTCAGAGACCATCTAGTAAAGTCCAGTGACTTTATGGCATGCTTTCTTTTTTATAACTTTCCCGCTTTGGCAATAAATGCTTTCTTTCCAAAAATGTATACTATAAAACGTTGCCTTCATTCAAATATGCTGGGAAATGTGGGAACCATTCTTTGGATTTGGGTAGGATTAGAATAATTTTCAGACTGGATGCTACTTGAGAGAGCGTCCTATTTCTTACCTCAATTAATTACTTAGAATTCCAATACTCAGCGGCTTCTTCTTTTATCACCCTGGCTAATGTGGGTCAGGGTCCACAACTCAAATGCTTATGGGATTAGTCAAATAAGAAACATGAATGAAACAAGCTGGGTGCATGGCAGTAAGGAGTGGTGAGGATGTGGATGACCATCACTCAGGTGCCACTGGATATCCCCATACTGGAAATCTGCTTTTATTGCAACCAGCTCCTCTAAGTTGTAAGCAAAGACAGATTCTGGAATGTTACATAGATTTGCCAATGAAGAATATAATAAAAGATTGAAGAATCACCTGACCAGAGGGAAATTTGCATGTTCCTCAGTTTCCATGTTGTGATCTCTCCTATACTCTGAAAGCTGACTAAAATGATTCACATTCTACCTTACGGGGTTGAGCTCTTTTAAAGTGTAATGTCTAGATATGGTCATATTGTACAATGTGAAATATCATTTAATTTTATAGTTATAGGCACAACCAGTTTTATAATCAATTCTAAAAATATAAAGACTGACTACACTTTAGTAATTTCTAGCTGTGTCTTCCACATGCAAAAGGAAGAACTGATATTATAATGCCATTTTCTTTCCATCAATCATGACACAATTTCTAGGAGAATCACCTTTGAAGATTTTAACAAGTTTATCAGAATTCTTTAACCAAATTAGGAAAGGTTCTGGGTGAAACATTCCTGAAAACTCCTTATAAGATAAGTAATCAAATCATCAGTGAAGGAACTTAATGCATGAAAAGTAAGAGAACTCAGAAGGGTTGGATACAGTTCTTCAAAACTATAATTAATCTCTGCTTTCTCTGCTATCTCCAGTCTTTAAAGTCACTGCTTATTTCCCGTGATCTTGAGCAATGCTGCCACATAATAAGGTGCTCAATTATATTTCTTGAGTGAATAAATGAATGAAAGAAATGAAAGGAAATTTAGAGTCAGCAAATAATGATGATGGTCATAAAGTAAACCCCACTGAAGAAGACAGAAACACAGTCACAGGCATGTATAGAAAGAGGGCTCCTTGTGCACCTGGGACAAATGTATAAAGATGTGCTGGCAACAGGCAGGTTCATCCTGGCTGGGAGGCTGTCATAGAAGTGAGCTCCAAAGTGAGTAATCTGGAACAATGGGACAACATTGAGAAAGGGGTAAATGTTTTGGAAATTTAAAGGAAGGATTGGGTTACAGATGTGTTTTAGACCTGGGACAAAGGTGCCATGATTAGAAGTGTGGTAAATACAAAATCAACTGATAGGATGTTAGGGCTGGGTGTGTAACAGCTGTTGGACGATAAGACTTTCCAAGTCATTGCTCCATCCTCCACCCCCACATCCCCTGCCAGTTGCTGTATTTACCATTTACAGTGATGGTTGATGTGGATTTCATAACACAGTAGAACTCAGCATCTTAGTTAATTAATCACATTAAGCTCCTATACTGGTAAAGTAAAATATCTCTTAGCTAAAAATATTTGCTTTGTGAAAAAGAGGCAATTGAAGGCCATTGAATCCAATCATAGTTTCGAATCAATCAACTGAATTACTCCGTGACTTGATACATCAACATGGGGACTTTGTAATGAGCTATGGGGGAGAAACAATTACAGTTGCCAACTTATCATCTCAATATCAATGGTGCAATAAAAAATGAACCCTGTGTTATCAGCTGGTTTCCTTGTGAGCAGAATAACAAGTTAAACATGAGTATGATTGTAAGGTAGAATGGGAGACAGTATTAGATAAGAGTAAATAAAGGGACTGCTCGGCTTTATTAATTATTGGATATTGTTCATTCCCCTTCACAAACAGGGCATAATCATCCTCTCTCGCTCTGGATCTTCACCATCTAGATTCTATTTTTATATCTAGATAGCTATCTAAAGTTTAAGGAGTCTGAATTATTCACTGTATTATGTATCATATTTAATTCTCACAGCAACCCTATAAGACCTGTATTTTGATCAATGTTTATGAATTGAATTCTTGAGTAAATAAAATGATTACTTTATTATTTTATTGAATACTAATTAGGTTATTGAAATGGTGGTTATGACATTTCAAGACGTAGAAATATTGATATTTTTTCAATCAATCATATGTTGAATTTTTATATATTTTTGTTAAAAAAGCATATACGTTTCAAAATATGTTAAAAGTACAACATGGTACATGACATAACAGTAACGTATAATTAAGACAGATTAAAATAGACAAGTAGTTAACCTCCTAAGAACTTTTCAGGAAAAGTTTTGCAAGTTTAATATCTAAACATAGGGGTTGTTCCTCAGAGGTATCTACTTTTAGTAATTTTTCTTTTCAAAGATTAAAAAGAAGAAGATTAAATTGTGGCTACTTCATTTATTTTAAATTTGGAGCTTTATATAAAATGCATTGGAGTATTTTCCATTAGACTATTATGGTTTTACAAATGTGCACACACGAGCTATTGTATGGTCCAGTCATGGTAATTAGGTGATTGTATGACCAGGACATTTGGTTCCTACACTTTGTGGTAATTAAATGATTAAATGGCATGAAGGAGAATCATTTTGTTTGTGAGAATGCTGTACGTCCATAAGATATTTCTTCAAATTTCAAAGCTGAGAAACTCGATCCCTCAATCTTTGGTTATTTTAATGGCCTGAAACCTTTTCACCATGAATTGTTTAACGTAATAGATGATGGGGTATGATGATAATACCTTGAAAGTGCCAGTAATCTTCAGGCTCCCCTAAGCCAGCATTCAAGACAGAGAGGAGAAAAAAAAAAGTGAAATTGTGGGCACATTCACCGCTTGGCTTGCATACTACAAGCCAAATCTAATTGTGTACTCCTTACCCTATTACTGGGCAATATGAATGGCATATGTGTAAAATATGCCTACAATTAAATGATTTTCCACAGTCCTGTGTGTGCTTTGGTGTCTGTCAATGTATATAATCGAGTTTACACGGAAGTAGACGGGATCTGGGTAGTTTTATACGAGTCCTGGAGTATCACAGGAAAAATAATTCAACTAGGAAAGCAAACCTGTTAGTATCTTACCTTTTAAAATTGACGAACCATGTGTTAGTTTTTCTTTATGTCCTCAAATATCAGATTGTGAGTAAGAGTTCTGAAAACAGGCATCAATCCCATTTGTATTTAAAAATTAAATAAACAAATTAGTTGAAAAGTGCAACACAAAAAATGTTTTCAGCAATTTAGGCTCTTGTCGGTGAAGGCAAGCATGAAGGGAACAGCAAAATCTTATTTATAAAAAATGTCTTTGATTTTCATTTTTGCAGCATAATAATGTGGTGTTTCGATTGTATAAAGGGTATTTTATACCTTTTATATCTAAAACAGGAATGACTAGCTCTAACACGAAAATAGCTGTAACAGTGCTTTAATAATTGAAAAAGAGGTTAAGAAGACCCTTGTAAATTTATCCTTAATCATAAACCGTGTGAAAATTATAGAATTTGAAAGTCAATTTATTTTTGGCAGGTTCTTTTTTTATGTGTATGTTACAGATTAAAAACATCTACTTTGCATATAAAAATCTAGGTAGCGTGTCTTGTGGTAATAGAAGTACTTAGAATGCTGAATTAGCCCCTTTGCTATGTATGGAGAACTGCTATAATAGATTCTGAGTTAAACTGTATGTCTAGGCTAAGGTCCTGAATGGGCTAATGTCCATTAACAATCAACAAATTAGTGAATTGCCTTTATTGAAATTTCTTTTCTCAAACTAATGGTTTGTTTAACTGATGGCTGATGTGACCATTAGGAGCTATTAGCATGTTAAGAGGGTATTAAATAAAGCCAACAGTTGGCCTTTGAAACAAAAGGATAAACACAGCACAATTTATTATTTTGCTAGGCTAAGCAAACATGGTTTCGATGCATTACTGCCTTCTAACAATGCCAGTAGTCATCTGTTGAATAAATATTCTATTGGACTAAGAACAAAAGAATCAGCAAATCTATGATCTACTGAACTTCTAATTGTTGATGTGTTTTAGCTGATTTGTGGACTTCAGCTGAGTTATATATATATGTGTGTGTGTGTGTGTGTGTGTGTAGACTCATCTAAAATTTCATATTGTGTTGGATTTTTTCTATCAAATATCATTATTTGGGATAAGGAAAATGCAGATTATAACCAGATGTGGGTGAAATTGTCTTAAATCGAAACTAGTTTCAAATATATAAAAATTCTAGATGGGTAATAAAAAAATTATTTTTCTGTAATTGACCTTTAAAATCATTTGTTTTCTTGGCATGGAAAGCAGATGTTTACTTTTGTGGTCGTGTATTTACTTTCATATTAGGTGACTGATTTAATACTTAGAAGGGCAAAATGTCATAGGCAGATCCTGTACAAGAGGTAATCAATCCCCTGTAGTATTTCAAAAGGTCCTTCTGAGTAATTTTTCTTTTCCTGGATGTTCAAATGACTATATGGACTTCTAAAAAAAGAAGGTCCACAAACTATTTTTGTAGTAGATACCTCTAATCACAGAATTAGCTTATATCAAAGTTTAAGTCACATAGAAATCAATAAATAGATTTTATTAAAACTGGGATGAGAATGGAAAATAAACATGAAAGAAATCTTATCCCGAGGATGACCAATTTTTCGTGATTTTCCTTAATCATAAACCATGTGTGTATAAAGTAACAAAAAAACCTGGGAAGAAAAGTGACATTCTGAAGTTGAGACATTTTACTATGTTCTACAAATCTCTATTAAAAAGTAGATAACTTAAAAATTAATTATTGGAAAATGATTCCTCTGATAGCCAAATAAAAATTCAGGTTGTGTTATATCTTACCAATTAAAAAAAATAATCTCGTGGCAAGGTGATTCCTGCAATAAACATTTTTCACTCATCTGCAGTCTGTCATTGCTTTTGTAGAATATCACACAGAAACCAGAAGCCTAATATTGGAGGAAAAGAAAGTTGTCAGAGCTCTGAAATCAAGGGTATTCTGTGGTGGTGGCAGATAAGTTTGGAGGAAAATATCAGATCGATTCTGAAGGAGCTATGTGCTTGGACAAGAAGTTTGGGGTGATGAATGGTTTCGGGCAGCAAAGTAGCAGTCAAATTTATGTTTATGAAGTATCTCTGAAAGCAAGTTCAGATGAATATAAAATGATGTCTTAGGAATATGAAGCTTTTAGAGCAATTCAAACAGGAAATAATGAAAGGCCAGATCTATAAGCAGTAGTAGAAAAGATGGAGAAGGAACAGAGTCAACTTTTTGATAATTTTGTTAATTCGCTCTGATAATTTCCTTTCCTTTCCTTCCATTATCTTCAGAGATTTTTTTTTTCTTTTTGCCCCATTTCAATTGAGTGTTGTTAAAATAAACTTCATTGAAAGTTTGACCAGGTATGTGGTGGTTGGAGGTATAGCGGGTATGAGGAGGGGAGCAGATACACCTTCTAATTCCAGGAGTGACAGACTTGATGGGAAAACTCTCCTGTGAACACCCAAGAGTCTCACAGTCGACCTTCATCTAAGTAATTAATAAAGGTGTGAAAAAGGAACAGGCATGACATCCTTGAGGAATTTGGTGTATCAGTGCTTACCACACCTTTTCCACTGTAGGATGACACAGGCATTGCTCAGAAGAAGCCTCTTTTACACCCCAAATGAGCTAAATCCTTTCCTCTGTCTTCTCCATTTTGGAGACGTTTGCCAAGCAGCCCAGGACTAGAAATTTAACAAAGATGAAACCCGTTGCATCTATATTACGTCCAGTCCCCTTTGGGCAATCAGGCTAATTATAACTATTGATTCCTCAATTCTATTACTCTGTTAGAGAAAAAAAAAAAATAGATTAGGCAGACATGCTTTTCTCTGTACTTTTTTTCAATCCTTCATTTTCTTTTGGGTGCTTATACATTGATTTTTGCAAGGTGTTTAATACATACTATGCACAATTATAAAGTTCCCAAAAGTTGTTCCTCTCTTCTTTTACTTTGAAATAATGCATGGTTGCCTACAGAACATCTTGCCGTGACATAAAGATAAGTGAAATTTCTCATTTTCCCTCTTTGCTTTCTCTCTGTTTCTCTATTCACCCCACCCCAAATCATCTGTTTTCCATGCTGGGCAGATTTCTTCCAGGTCTCTCTGGGTTACCCAGGAGACTCCTCGGAGCATGCTGCAGTTTCTTGTAAAAGGCCTGTCTCTTCCCTTGTGGGGGGCAGCTGAAACAGGATGGTATCAGCTGGCTGACAGAGTACAAAGGAAAGCCTCCCAGTGCTTTCTTCCGATGATCTGGGTGAATACCTGCCTGCAGAAGCGATAAACTAGTGACATACCTCTCTGAATCTGGGTCCCTTCCTTAGGTCATTTCTCCATACTCAAGCCTCTGGGAGTTTAACTCCCAGGATATAAGAAATTGCAAATTGCAAACACATCTAATTAGCAGTGAACTGGTCATGTATAGAATTGACATTGAATTTGACACTGAACAATCAACATAGGCTGCTACAAGACCTCAGTTTAGAACTTCATAACTTTCTACGCATTGTAGGGAGGACAAAAATGGACTACAGCTAATCAAATGAATGTAATAAATCCGTGGGTTTAAACCAGGTCCACGTTTATTTGGGGATCAAATTGTTCTTTCTCTTCTTTTTATTGGAGTTTGAACATTCTTAGATATAACCTGACGGTAATACAGCAAAGAAATAGAATTTTATGAGAAAGTACCCTCAAGAATGGGAAAAATATCTAGAAGCAATGGGTAAAACTAGTTGTGGCCAACAAACACTTTAGTCGCCAGACACATGTACCAGTTAAATTCTAACTGGATCAGAACCGTCTTAGATCAAGGCAAGGGCAGTCCCCGATCTGGGCCCTATGTTTCAGAGAGCCCTGTAGGTCACAAACGCAGAAATTCATTGAAGGTGAAGCACATAAGCCATCTGTTGGTTGGGATCTGCACTTGTGACCTGTAACCCTAAACATCTGCTCTTGTGACTAATATAATTTAGGCCCCAAGGAAATGGATATTTCTCCTACATCTCCTGCCCCATGACCTTGAAATGAAAGGTGACTGCATGTCAATGCCATGGAGGTTTGTGGCATGTACAACTGCTGACATCAGATGCAAACGATGTCTTATTCGAGGGGACAAATCTCAAATGTGAGGCCCAGTGAGTTCTAACACACTGAACAATACCTATGTAATTAGTTCCCTCCAATCATTAGCACTGCCGAGAGGAACTGCTATCCTAACTTCTAAAACTGTAACTGTTGCTATCTACTACTTTATGTAAATGGAATCACGTACAGGACTGTTTTGTTCAATATTTTGAAATCCATTTATGTTGCTGCTGCTAGTTTGCAACCTCAAGGGCTTTCCTCATGTAATCTGAAACTGATCCCCCGGAACACACAGTGCAGGGAGTGACTGAAGAAGGAGGCAGACCATCCCAGATTGAAAGGTGGCAGGCAAGGGAACTTACATATATCTTGGGTGGCTGCAAGACGAGTAGTTTCTGCATTTATCAGCCATTTCTTCAAAGCTGACCCTACTGGTTTTAACTGGGTTGAGTCATGTGTACCATCCAGATGGTCTCAACAACACATCACTCTTTCAAGGCTGTATCCACAGGGCAGCTTCTAGGAGTAGGGAAGGCAAGGGCACATTCCAAGAACAGGGCAGGGGATGAGAAGCTGCCACTTACCTGGGTTTATCTCACTGGTCAATCAGCAATCAATGACCTCCCCCAACAGATGCATATAGTTAGAATTTGTTCATTGCTGTACAGTATTTTATTGCATGAAAACACAAAAATGTATTTATCCTGTTTATTGTAGATGGACATTTGTGTTGTTTCCAGTTTGGAAACAACTGCTATGCATACTCATGTTCATGTCTATTAGTAAATCTATATGCTTATTTCTTTTGGGTACATATCAAAGAGTGGAATTGCTGAGCAATAGGTATGCATAGGTTTTGTTTCAGTTTTCCAAAGTGGTTGTATTAATTTTTTATCCCCTGCCCCCAAGCACTGTATAGGAGCTGCTGTTATCCTTCATCCTTGCTAACTCCTGCTATTTTCTGCTATTTTCATTATAATCATTCTTGTAGGGGTATACTAGTATCACCTTATGGTTTTAATTTAATCTTAAATAAAAGCCTAAATAATCCTAAATCCTAAATAATCCACAACCCCCCACCCCAGAACTAAGAAATGAACTTAGTAAGGTTGCAGGATACAAGATTAATAAACAAAAATTCATTTTTCTATATAGACTAGAAGTGAATGATCCAAAATAAAAGTTAAAAACTACCATTATAATAGCATCCACAAATACAAAATACTTCTAAATAAATCTGACACAAGATGTAAAGGACATATATATTTTAAAATCAACTTCTTATTTCTCTCTGTCTCTCTCTGTCTCTCTCTCTCTCTGTTACACACACACACACACACACACACACACACACACATACACACACACACACACACACACACACACACACACACACACACCTTAATAAAATTTTAACCTACATTGACTTAAATCTATCGATTTGAGGGGAATTGCCATTGCAATATTGATTTTTATTTCTGTGAAAATGGTGTAGCTCTTCACCTATTTCAGTATTCTTTAATTTCTCTGTTATATTTTCTCTCTCTCATTGAAGGGTTTCTATAGATATTTAATTAGATTTATTCCTAGTATTTGATTTTTAGAACAGCTTTATTGAGAAATAATGGTATATAATAAATAGCACATACTCAAAGTGAATGACTGAATGACTTTGGCACTTGTGTAAATCCACTCAACCATCACCACAACCAAGGTAATGAACATATCCATCACAATTAAAAGTTTCCTTGAATCTCTTGGAATCCTTTTCTCCTGATGTTCCCTGCTCTTCTCTATCACTTAACCTGCAAAACTGATCTGCTTTTTGTCATTATAAATTAACATATATTTTAGAAATTTAGATAAATAAGATGATACAGATTATGTTATTTTGCCTTACTTTTTTCACTTAGGATAACCATTTTGAGATTCATCCATGTAAGTGTATTCACATATCAATAGTGTATTCCTTTTGATTCCCCAGTAGTGGATATGGCACAATTTAACTGTTCACCTGCTGATGGACATTTGGATTGTTTCCAGTGTTTAGCTATGACAAATAAAGTTGCTGTGAACATTCATGTACAAGTCTTTGTAAGTACAAAGGCTTTCTTTTTCCTTGGTAGGGCTAGATTATACCATAGGTATGTGTTTAATATTTGAAGAAACTGCCAATCTGCTTTCCAAAGTGGTTATATTTTTTAAATTTAAATTTAGTTAGTTAACATACAGTGCAATATTGATTTCAGGAGTAGAATCTAGTGATCCATCACTTACATGCAACACCCGGTGCTCATCCCAACAAGTGCCCTCTTTAATACCCATCACCCATCTCGCCCATCTCCTACCCTCCTCCCTCCATCAACCTTAAGTTTATTCTCTATAGTTAAGAGTCTCTTATGGTTTGTTTCCCTCTCTTCTTTTTTTTATATTATCACTTCCAGAGTATCAGAGTCCCAGTTCCTCTACAGTGTAGTTAACATTTCATATGATCAGTCTTTTTATGTCAATATAATTAGTGTATAGTGTGTCATGAAATCTCATTTTTATTTTTATTTTCATTTTTATGACTGATGATGTTATTGACTTACTTGTCATTGAACATCTTCTTGGAAAATATCTGGTCAAATGTTTTGCACATTTTCACAATCAGTTTGCTTTTTTATGATTGACTTTTGAGAGTTCTGCATATACTTTGATATTTTTTTTATCAGCCTTATGATCTGTAAATATTTCTCTTACTCTCTGGTTTGTCTTCTCATTCTTTTAACAGTGTCTTTCAAAGAGCAGAAGTTTTTAACTTTGATAAAGTTTGCTTTGTCATTTTTTCCCTATATGGATTATACTTTTAAGGTCATTTCTAATAATGCTTTGCCTAACATAAAGATCACAAAAATTTTTCGCTATGTTTTCCTTTATAAGTTTTATAGTTTTAGACTTTATATTTAGAGCTATGATCCATCCATTTTGAGTTAATTTTGATATGTGATGTGAGATGTAAGTAAAATTTACTTTTTTGGAGATGAATATACAATTATTTCATCATTTCCCAATGAACTAAGTTTGTATCTTTGCCAAAATTAGCTGTCCATATATGAGCAGGTCTGTTGCTGGACATTCTATGGTGTTTAAAAAGTCTATTTGTCTATCCTGGTGTCAATATCACGTTCTTGATTATCGTAGTTTTGTAATAAGTAAAACAAGTTTTCAAATCAGGTAGCATTAGTTTCCCAACTTTGTTCTTCTTAAAAGTTGTTTTGGCTATTTTAGGTCCTTTGCATTTCTGTATACTTTAGAAGGAACATGTCAATTTCTACCAAAGTGTCTTTTTGGGTTTTGCCTGGGATACATTTGAATCTATAGATCTATTTAAGTCTATAGATCAAGTCTTCACTATATTCTTTCAACCCAAGAGTATGATATATATTTCTATCTCATTTAATTTCCCTCAACAATATGTTGTTAAAGTCTTCTATATCCTTCCTGATTTTCTGTTAGTTTTCTATCAATTATTGACTGGAGAATATTGAAATCTTTGACTACAACAGTGGATTTATCTATTTTTCCTTGCAGTTCTGTCTGTTTTTGTTTCATGTATGTTAAACTCTGTTAATAGACATCAGCATTTAAGAATTGTTATGTAATCCTAATGAATTTATTCTTATCATTAAGAAATGACTGTTCATATTCTTTGCTCTAACCTACTTTGGCTGATGCTAATACACCACTCCAGTTTTATTTTGGTTGGTGTTATTAAAATATATGTTGTATCATCCTTTGACTTTTGAACTATTTATATCTTTAAGTTGAATATGTGTTTCTCTTAAGAAGCATATAGTTGGATTTTACCTTTTGAGATCTTCTAACAATCTGTGACTTGAAAAAAGTATGTCCATATTATTTATATTTAATGCAATTGTTGAGATGACCAAGTCTAAATTTATCAGCTTTCTGTTTGTTGTGTTGTTGTATCATATGTTTTTTGTTCCTTTTTTTTCCTGTTTTGCTTCCTTCTTTTACATTGAGTATTTTTTATATTTCTATGTTATCTCCTTGGTTTATTAGTGTAACCATTTATTTTCCTATTTAGTGGCTGTTTCTGAGTTTATTTACATTTCTTCCTTATGACAGACTACCTTCAAATGATATTATAACACTTCACATATATTCACATAACTCAACATATTCGCATATTGTGATATTCTTGTGAATATTATGCTTCTATTTCTTCCTTCCTGGCTTTTGTATTATTGCTATATATTTTACTTCTGAATTTTTATAAAACTTACACTACATTATTATTATGATTTGGTTACACAATCAGTTATATTTTAAAGATATTTAAATGATAAGAAAAGATTTGTACATTTACTCATGTGATTACCATTTCTGCCTTCTTTTCTTTTATGTGGATCCAACTTTAATTTGGTATCAGTTTCCACCTTCTAGGAAGACTTCTTTTATCACTTTTTATGATACAGATCTACAAATGATGAATTCTTTCATCTTTATATATCTGAAAAAAACCTTCATTTTTGCCTTTACTTTTGAAAGCAATTTTCAATAGGCATGTGATTTTAGGTCATTTCCTTTCCTTTGGTTATTCAAAAATGATGCTTTGCTGTGTTCAAACGGATACTTTTTCAAATAAGAAACCTGTTTCCAGTCTTATTTTTATTTCCTATGTAGTATGTCTTTTTCTCTGGCTGCTTTTAAGATTTTATCACTACATCCTAGCAATTTGATTGTGACATGAGTTCCTGTAGTTTTCTTTATATTTTGTGTGCTTGGAGTTTGTTGTGGTTTTTTAGATATATAGGTTTATCGTTTTCATCAGATTGGATAATATATCAACCATTTCTGTTCAAATATTTTTCTGCCCTTCCTCTAAAACATCTACCTTATCATGTATTTTTGGAAATTCTAATCATATGTATATTTGACACCTTGAAGTTGTCAGTTTTGCCTGCCTCAAACCAGCAAATGTTCCAGAGAAAAATGGCTGTAGATCTGTTAACTACTTCTCCAGGATTCCTACTTTTCCAGAATTTTAGCCTCTCTAGTCTTTTTTCACTTCCACAGCTCTCTGATGACTTTAAACAGAAGCTTTTTTTATTTTATCTGACTTTTCTATTGGACTTGGTCACACACAAACTATACCATCTCTACTAGCATTCTCCAGAGAACTTATTTTCTATTTTCTATCTATCTATCTATCTATCTATCTATCTATCTATCATCTATCGATTATGAAGAATTGGCTCATGATTCTGGAGGCTGAGAAATCCTACAACCTGCAATTTGCAAGCTGGAGGCCCAGGAAAGCTGGTGGTATAACCCAGTCCAAATCCAAAGGCAGAAGAGTCAATGATGTAAATTCTAGTCCAAGATCAGGAGAACTATGTCCCAGTTCAAGCCGGGACAAGCAGTGAGAGAATGAATCCTCCCTTCTCTTGTTTTTTGTTCTATTTATACCTCAATGAATTGGATGATGTCTACTACATTGGGAAGGTCAATCCAGTTTAGTGAGTCTATCAATTCAAATGGTAATCTCATTTGAAAATACTCACAGACACACCCAAAATAATGTTTAATCTAGGCATCCATGGTTTGGGCAAGTTGACACATAAAATTAACCATTACAGCATCCTACTCGGAAACATAATTGAAGTAGCTTGATATTTAAAATAGTTAAATGTGGAAGCTAAAGAACATCTTGGATTATAAAAATCCACATTGAAATTAAATTTGTATATATGCAATTCTCTTAAAGCATTAACTAGATCTGTACAATTTACATTAGTGTTTACAGTAGAAAGCTACTTAATAATTTTATAGATGGCAAATATCATGATCTTAGTAATAGTGACTTTTGTGAAAAGTTGAAATATTTTCTAATGTTCTATGCACAAGGACAATTTATTGTGTGTCTCCAATGTGATGTTTGAATCTGATATGAAAAATTCATTATTTCTGAATATAACTATTGTTTTAAGAATTTTATTGACAACTTTGGTTGTTACTGTCTCAGCATAGTTTCTTGAAGTTGAAATTATTAAAAACTCATCTAATAATTAAAATGGCTAAAAATCGTCTAATTTGGTATTTAAGGTACATCATAATTTTATGTATATTTTGAATTTTTATAATTTTAAGTTATAATATTTCAAGGGAGAAAAATAGAGCATATTTTACTTGGAGGTTTTAGTTCAATTAATAATTTATGTATATTTAATGATAGGGTATGTGGACATCCATTTGTACTCTCGCTCTAGGTCATGCAAATAGGGTCAGTCCTAGCCATTATGTTTGTGTTAAAGACAATTTAAAATTCCTTCTTTTTTTTCTGCATAGACTTGAAGGATTATTTGTTTTACAATTAAAACAGAACAAAATAAAATAAAATTTCTTTTTGCTTTTACCAACTCTTATTTCATACTATCCTCTTAGATCAGTTGGGGTTCAATCCTAGAAGCAAAATCACTATGAATGTTATGAAATAAGAAATTTATTATGTAAAATAAACCTCCTACCATTGTCGGAGGAGTTGGAGAGTAAAGGTCTGAGAGAATCAAAGAAAAGTCCCTAATTAATATGGTGTTGATGAGTGACTGGGAACTTGAAGAAAGAAAAGCACTTCTGGGTGCTGGAGTAGAATTGGTATAACAGTCTGTGTAGGTTGTTGGTTCTTTATGACTAAGTTCTCAATGAAGACACTCTTGGCCTGGGTTGCTGATATCCAGTAGGGTCAACTGTCAGGAAAGAGAGATATACATGGAGCATTAAGAACAAACTGACATCTGCCAATCATATTTAACAATGTCATCCCTTAGAGCACAATGTCTACTTCACTTCTGCCTCCCACATAACACACCAGTTTTTCTTATGGCTGACCTTAACCCAGATTATTTAGGCAAGGGAATTCTGGGCTATTTAGTTTTGTGTTACCTAAGATGATACAGTAAAAATCTACCACATGTCTGTGATCTTATGTGATAGGTTCAAAAATTAGAGAGGGGAATATTGAGGTGAAAACAGAGTATGTGGTTTTCCTAAGAATACCATGCAAAGTGTCTTTTTTAGGACTCTTGCCTTCTGGCTTTTAGATGAGTGTGCTCAGCATCGAGCCTGCTGATGTGCTTATTTCTTACTGTACTCTGTGTTTTCCTGTTGCATTTATTAGGCCCACATTTGGATAAAGAAGGATGCTTGTCTAGCAGAAATGTCTGAGTTCTCCCAGAAATTACACAAGAAAACAATGCTGAAGAATTGGGGCAGCCAACTTAAATTAAGGATAACCATTTCTGGAAGAAGTGATGGTCGCCACCACTGGCATCATTAACCACATAAAGATCTTCCAGAGCTTGGTAAGCCAAGTACACAGAGGAGAAATGATGTCTCCATCAGGAAGAATTGTTCCTTGTTTTTGAATTTATAACTTAATGCTGTGATCTGTTCTTCTTAAGTGTCCCTGAATTTGCTAAAAATTTTAAGAAGATGCCATCTAGGATTTAATATTTTATGTAGTAGAAATGTTAGTATTTTATGCCTTGGGTTCTGTGTCTTCCGAGAAACTTCCCTGCTGCAGGGCTTCCGTGGCTCCTGTCATCTGCCAAAGTATGGTTGGGATATTTCCAGTTATGTTCTGTGACAAGGTGGTACTAAATAGAAATCTATTTTTATAAACAATTTTGCTCAATTACCTTCCTACATAAACACAAAAACTCTCTCATCAAAACTCATGGGGTTTCCAGAGTAGAATGTCTCCAATTGCCAAGGGAATCACAATAATGGGAGATGCATATGCATGGTAAAGCACCCTCTGGGGTCCTGAGCACTCCAAAGAATGAAAATGGTAGGATATGCTAGATTCTTGGAAATATTTCAGTACAAAGTAATATTTATATTTTATAGACAAAGCACCATACAGAAAGAAAATATAAACATTGTCCCAAGTATGTATGCAAAAATTAGTTTTCTTAAATTCTAAAGGGAATAGAATTTCTAATACATTTATCACTGTTTCACCATGTCTCTTTTCAGTTTTGTAAGCTGCATTTTACCTTGTAATGTATTGTGTTTATAGAATGCTTCATTTACAAAGCATTTTCTTTAAAAATTATATTCATTTCTCACAATAAAAATAAGGTCAGTATTAATATTCTCATTTTACAAAAGGAGAAATAGATACAGGATGACTGAGTTGTGCAAGGTTGGAGTGCAAATGGAAGAAGGCAGAACTGTCATCAGTGTTCTGCTGTCACATAAACCTTCTCGTACAGTCTGCATAGCACAGATGAGCAGTGTACCATATAGTGGCAATATTTTTTCCAAAAGGTCTCAAAGCCTTTTACACTGTAAGTTTAACTTACACCCAAGTCTCTCTCATCTGATAAGATCTACACTTTTTGGTAGCTCATAACCTATCACTTTCTTTTCCTTCTCATCCAAGCATTGAAATTGTAGCCTATATTGCCAGTCCCTATTCACTTTCATTCATGTCTAAATTCTCAGCAGCATGGTTTCTGCAGCTTCCACATCTCATATGATCATGTTGATCTGATGCCCAAGTATTTATTTCCTGAGTATAAAATGAAATGTAATCATGGAAGGTGTTATATTTTTATTGAATTGGCTGTTTTATTATAAAATGCCACTCTTTATCTTTAGTGATACTTCTTGCCTTGCCTTCAAAAGCTAATGTGTTTTCCTTTACATTTCATAGAATAGTTTTCCTTTTCTATTCTTTTATTCTCAAACTTCTGTGTTCCTAATATTTAGATGTCATCTCATGTAAATAGTACTTAACCTGGGATTTAAAAAAATCCATTCTGAAGTTTTTTGGTTTTTAACTGGAGTGTTTAGTCCATTTATATTTAATGTACTTGGGCTTATGCCTGCCATTTTATTGTTTGTTTATGTTTCTTTTAAGTTTATTTATTTATTTTTGAGACAGAGAAAGAGAACATCTGTGTGTGAGTAAGGGAGGGGCAGAGAGAGAGGAAGAGAGAGAATCCTAAGCAGGCTCTGTGCTGTGAGCATGGAACTGGATGCAGGTCTCGATCTTACAAACCATGAGATCATGACCTGAATGGAAATCAAAAGTTGGACACTTAACTGACCCAGCCACCCAGGTGCCTTGATTTCATTTTTAAAAAAAAATCTTTTATTTCCATGTGTTATTTGTTCTTTTATTCCTCTGTTGTTTTTCTTTTTAATTAACCACAATATTTAATATGCTATTTTTTAATTTTAAAATTCATTTTGAGCATATTTATACATTTTGATGTTCACAGTATTTCCCTACTTATATTCTCTTTTTATTACTAGTCACTCTTTTCTGAAATTTTGTGCTCCCAGGATAGTTTTCTGTTCTTAAAATATCCTTTTAATATCCCTCTAATATTTCTTTTTGTTAAATGTTTATTTTTGAGAGAGAGAGAGAGAGCGAGCGCATGCGCGCACATGCAAGTGGGGGAGGGGCAGGAACCCATGGGGGAGGGGAAGGAAAAAAAAAGAAAAAAAAATGTTTTTTTTGAGAGAGAGAGAGAGAGAGCGTGCGCGCATGCAAGTGGGGGAGGGGCAGACACACACACACACACACACACACACACACACACACAGAATCCGAAGCAGGCTCCAGGCTCCGAGCCTTCAGCACAGAGCCCAATGCGGGGCTCCAACTCATGAACTCCGAGATCATGACCTGAGCTGAAGTTGGAGGTTTACCCAACTGAGGCACCCAGGCGCTCCTCCCTTTAATACTTCTTAGAGGGCAGCTTTTGTTTGTCTGAAGACCTCTTATTTTGTCTTTTTTTTTTTTTTTAAAGGGTATTTCCTATGGTCATAGAATTCTGTTAGCAGGGTTTCCCTCCTTATACTTTAAAGATGTCATTCCACTGCCTTCTGATTTGGCCAATTCTGTTGAGAAGTCAGTTATATTTTTGTGCTCTTACTTCTTTAGAAGTAATATGTCTTGTGTTCCCACTGTCATTAAAAGTTTTGGTTTTTTTTTTGTTTTGTTTTTTGTCCAGCATTTTAAATATGTTCTACCAATGTGCATTTTCCATAGAGGTTTCTTTCTTGGGAGTTGCAGGGCTCTTTGAAACTGTGGATTAAAGTTTTTTTCAGTTTTGGAAAAATCTCACCAATTATCTCATTAAATATTCCTTCTGTCCTATTCTCTTTGCTCTACTTGTTGAACTTTAATTGTATGTATATTTGTTCTTCTAATTATGTAACACTTGTGTCATTTATTCCATTCTACTTTATTTTTTCCCCTTTGTTTCAGTTTCTTTCTATTGGTCTGTCTCTGAGTTCATTAATCCTGTCTTCTATTACGTCCAACCTGCTCTCAGTTTTTAATAATGAGTTCTGATTTCTGATTTTTATTCTTTAATTCTAGAATACACAGTTGATCTATTATGTAAATTCTAATTCTTGATTGAAATTTTTATCTTTTTATTCATTTTGTTCAGCTTTTATTATTTCCTAAATATATGTAAAGTGTTGCCTTTTTTAAATCATTTTTAGATCTGCTTCTACTGTATCATCTTACTTTTTTAGATATATTTTTCACTGCTTCATGTTTCTATTAATTTTTTATTCTGTTCCAGCATAGTTTAAAAGATGATATAGTCTAGCAGTAAAAGCAGTAAAGTGCTTTTCTCCCTGCTCCATTCTTTTAGGCAGACAGAGAGGGTGATAGCTTCAATGAAATAAGGCACTGAGTTGAGTCAGAGCTAGGTGGCAGTTTGAGACAGATGCAATCTATCTCTTGGTTTGACCTTTTCGTTGTGCATGGTCCTCCTAAGGCCATTGAGGATATGTCAGATCTCTGTCTTCTGTACTATGATAGACTGCAGAAGATCTGATTCTGCCCTTCAAAGGCAAGATCATTGGGTTCGATGACCTAGTAATCTTATCCAGAAGCAGACATACTTTTCCTCCCTTGCAATTTCACATTAGCATCAAATCGTTGACTAGAGCTTGTATGATTATTTTGTATTGAGTGAGGTTATCACCTTTTTTTTTGTTTCTTTTACCATATCTTATGCATTAAAAAATATTTTGCACTCATCATACTAAATTATAATTTTGGTTTCTCCCCCCCCCCCCCCGCCAAAATACTCTCAGGGGTCAGCACCTTTTCGTAGTGTATGCATTTTTAAGTGGCTTAGCATTTATATCTTATGCATAAGGAAAATAACTTCTCATACACCCAATCTGAAAATAATATGCTAATCGCTGTTATGTGTAACTTTGGTTATCTCTCTTTCTATTTTTAGAAATATTCTCCCCCTTTGAGAGGTTTGTTATCCATTGTACTGATTCATTCAAGCATTATTTCGATAATATTGAAGATCTTCTATAAGGCAGACACAGGGTTAACAGTGGGCCAATTAACTGACCAGGTTCCTCTGCTCTTTTAATCTGAGTGCCAGACATGAAACATACTGAGTCTGATGTAAGGTTGTACTGAATTTATAACATTATGAATAATGGAGGTGGTAGCTTTGGAGGTGAAAGTATTTAATCAAGTCTGAGTAGAAATTGCTAACAGAACTCAGTGATTCCAGGAATCCAAACCATACCTATCAAGCAGAGCTGAATTTGACATGGACAGTTGGGAGCTCCTCTGAAATCTGACAAATAATTCATAAATTCACTCGACTAGCTGCTAAGTTAGGGAATACAAGTGTGACTACCAAAGGCAAGACCATTTGAAGGGGGTAGGGATTCCACGTCCTGGATGACTATAGCTTTAGTGAGGTCAGAGAAGAAAAGAGAAGGTTAAACTCACATGTGTGTGTGCACACACGTAGCCCTTTATTGGGGGGGGGGCGTGACACTTTCATCTTATTATTTTCCTTTATTACCCCTACTTCCTTCCTTAGACATCTTGTTTAATTTACACAATTAAATTGCTTTCCAGATACTAAGATTCTCGTTCTGTGACCTTATGTGACCACACTTCAGGGATTACCTTACTTTCTCACACCACTGCAAATTCCTCTCTCAGAGAGAGAAACTCCACCACAATTACCGCTTTTCTCTAAGCGGAAGAGTTTTTGCCTATGAAGCATACTTCGAGAGGCACCCCAGAACCCTAGAGCTTGGAGAATAGTTCCTCTACCTCCTCTCTAGATCAACCCATTCCTTCTGGCTAAGTCGTGGTCTGCATGAAGGAGGATCAGGTAGGATAAAGATGCCAGTTCATATTTCCCCAGGGTTTCCTGTGTGTCAGGCCCCGTACTAAATGCTTTGCATATGTTAACTTACTAAATCCCTTAAATGATGCTGAGAGGTAGATCTTACTATTACTTTATCTATCTATCTATCTATCTGTCTATCTACCTACCTATCTATCTATCTGTTATCTATCTATCATCTATCCATCTATTATCTATCTATCTATCTATCTATCTATCTATCTATCTATACACAAGGAGATAGTAACATTTGTCCAAAGTCACACAGTCAGTCAGTGGCAAGCAGGATTTTGAAGCCAGGAAGTCAAACGCTACAGGTTTAACTCTTACCCATCTCTTCATGCCAGCTTTTGAGTAAGTTAAAGTCACTTTGCACAGAAGGGAGAAGCCAAACTAGCCAGTGTTTATCCTTTAAGAGTGGCCTCAAGTAGAAGGCAAATCGGCGGTAAGACAGAGGGAGTGGTGGAGTGGCTCTGTTCAGAAAGATCAGAACATTGACAAACACGTCAGAGTGAGTCTGGGATGCAATGGGATGTAGAGATAGCAAAGCAGTCTTGCGAGCTATTCCCGGGTAGCCCTGTGAAAGAGAATGCAGTCTGGACATCAGGTTGGCCGAAGTGGTAGTTAAATTTACTGTGCATCTCTCAACAATAGCCAAATTATGGAAAGAGCCTAAATGTCCATCAACTGATGAATGGATAAAGAAATTGTGGTTTATATACACAATGGAGTACTATGTGGCAATGAGAAAGAATGAAATATGGGGCCTTTTGTAGCAACATGGATGGAACTGGAGAGTGTGATGCTCAGTGAAATAAGCCATACAGAGAAAGACAGATACCATATGGTTTCACTCTTATGTGGATCCTGAGAGACTTAACAGAAACCCATGGGGGAGGGGAAGGAAAAAAAAAAAAAAAGGAGGTTAGAGTGGGAGAGAGCCAAAGCAGAAGAGACTCTTAAAAACTGAGAACAAACTGAGGGTTGATGGGGGGTGGGAGGGAGAGAAGGGAGGGTGATGGGTATTGAGGAGGACACCTTTTGGGATGAGCACTGGGTATTGTATGGAAACCAATTTGACAATAAACTTTATATATTGAAAAAAAAAATTGCTGTGCATAATATTCCCCTGCGCTGCTTGCTAAAATGTAGGTTCCTGGGCCGTACTCTCAGAGACTGAGCATCTGGAGGAGGCCCAGACCATTTTTACTAAGCACGCGAGAGGATGGCAGTTAGCTTTCTGACCACACTGCAGGGAGAATGCCACATTAGTGTAAGATAATCATGCATTTTTTTTAAGTGTATTTAAAAAACACAGCGTGCGTGGGGGAGGGGCAGAGAGAGAGGGAAAGAGAAAGAATTCCAAGCAGGCTCTGCGCTGTCATGCGGGACTCAAACCCATGAAGCCAGAAGATCATGACCGGAGTCGGAACCAAGAGCCAGATGCTCAACCAACTGAGCCACGAGGTGCCTGACAATCATGCATTTTTTTGGTTTCAAAATTTTCATAACTTTTAACTCTTGCACTTTATTTCTTGCTTTCTTGCCTTCTTTATGTTTATTTATTTTTAAATGTTTCTTTTTGAGAGAGAGACTGAGCGAGCAAGCAGGGGGAGGGGCAGAGAGAGAGAGGGGAACAGAGGATCCGAAGCAGGTTCTGGGCTGACAGCAGAGAGCCCAATGCGGGACTCTAACCATGAGATCATGACTTCAGCCGAAGTCAGATGCTTAACAGGCGTCCCTGTTACACTAGTTTAAATGGCGAGTAGGAAATCTACGAGACTGGTTATATTTTGTATCTGCTTTGTCATAAGTAGTTTTTCTGCCTTGGTTACACACATTCTAAAGCCTATTCTTCAAAAAATAGTGAAAAAAACTTGCCCAGCCTAATTAGACACATACCCCCAATATTTTTTTTTTTTTTGACATATTTAGGTCAAGGCAATAATACAAAACAACAACAACAGTAACAACTTTTGATACGAATGAGTTTCAAAGTATACTTTTATACCTGTATTTTTTAAAGTTTCTCTTTTCTTGAAAAGTAATATATATGTGATGTTTAGAATCAAAGAGTCAGCCCTTTCTGAAGCCCTCTTAGGCTTATCCTGTGTAATGCATTCAGGATTGTGAATCAAGAAGGTCTAGAGATGGAGAGGAAATAAGAAATATCGTTGTTTCCAGGCCTGCATCCCTATTTGGGGTGGAGTGTGTATTTGGTGTGGTGATCACGGATGGCTCACGTGAGCTTTGCCACAGGCAGATAAAATAAAGTGGAAACTGGCAGAGAACTCAGACCCCCGGTCATGGATAAGACAAAGGATTCTGCAGACTTTCAGTACGTGTGACGCAGGCAAGCCCTACCTGGGTGTATGGAGGCCTCATGTGACGAAAAAGCGGTTCAACTGAGTTTGGATGCCTGAAGAGACAATAGGCACGTAAAGATTAACAATTTACAATGTGCCTTGCATAGTCATTTGGGGGCTAACCTTCAGAAAGCATCAATGTCAGATAATACATTTCTGCCCTGTGAACTGAGTGGATAACTGTCAGAGAAATAAACTAAGCTCTTTTTATCATTAGGTCTTATACGTTACATAGTTTTATAGATACTCTTCCACATGCATAAAGTAAAACATAATAAAAACGAAAAACTAATTAGCACTAAAGTTCCTCTATGATCTAATAAACTGGGTTTTGTTTCGTTTTATTTTGTTTTTTACCAGTTTTTGAGGCTAACCCCCTCCTTTGTTATGGTAAGTCACGATAGATGAACATTTTTATTAAGTTTTGATGTTTCAAGCTGTGAAAGCACACTCTTGGCAATTGATGAGAATAGTTTTCCTTTAAAGAAGTTCTATGGCTTGCATTTGCGAACCCCACAGTCCAGGATGGTGATATAGGGGGTGGATCTCATAAGACTAGAGATCAGAGGTGGAAAATGGAGGGCAGAGCTGGGGAGAGTGAGATGGCAGTCTGTTCGTATTCAAGTGGTAGCCCTGGCCCGGTGACAGTCCCTGCCTTACACAGGGGATGTATTCCTCCATTTTTCTTGGGAAGTCACTTGCCTGACAGAACACATTTTCTCACAGAAATAACGCTGCAGAGAGGCGGGGAGGGGGCAGTATCCTGGACGAAACACAGAAGCTCTTTAAGCAAGATGTGACCAATGTTGCAAGTGGCTGGCTTCTTTACATTTTGAGGGGCAGGGATCTTGTGGACAGAGGTGACATGCTTTGAACTGCAGCTCTGTCACTTCTTGGCTGTGTGAGCTTTGAAAAGGAACTTAAGTCCCTAAGCCCCGATTTTCTCCTAGGCAAAATGGAGAATAATAATAGTACTATCTCATTATGTTCGTGTGAAGAGTGAGTAAAATACTAACTACATATAAATGAATATAGCTAGCGATGACAAATATAAAGAGGCTGATAATGATATTTATTATTATTATTTGAATGTATTCCTGCTGAATGCTCCTTAATCTTCCCAGTGGTATCAGTGTTTAAAATAGAGACACTTACTCACTTTAATTTCTTCTGTGGGAATTTTCTGGTACTAAAACCTGGTTAGAATATATGAAAGTCCAGGCAGCTTCTGTGAAAATGGTTTGAGCAGAGAATCACCGTGAAAAACAACCAGCAATGTTGCAGAGTCAACAGCTCGAAGCTGTGTCTTCTTTTTTTGTTTTATACAATGAAGTCTCTTGCTAGCTGGTTGCTGATTCTATTATAATACCAACTAAGCCAAATCTATGCGATCAACATGGTTGGCTTATCTTTTATTATTTCTGCTACTTGAGAATCTAAATGTGACCTACTATGAATTTAATAACTTATTTTAAATTCTGTTTACCCAGTGAATTTATAAATTGCTGTGGATTTTCCCATCTTGTTACTGTAAGAACAAGGGTCTGAGAGCAGAATAAAGGCTCTTCAGTCTTTTGGATTTGTGAGTGCCTCTCAGAACATGTTAATTCCATAACATTTTCAGTTATAAGCAATTAATTAATTTATTTTTGCATCCAACATCCCTGAGGGCATAAACTCAGTGTTTTGGAGAAAGATAAGTTATACTTGTTACCAAACAAATGTTCATTCATTCATCCATTTGCTTAGTACCTATCGTGAAAAAAAATGAACTGGGGATACAAATCTAAAAAACACCCACTGCTTGCCACAGGATTGGTAGTTTGGTACATGTAGAAGATGCTACCAGTATTCTGATGTATTCTTCATTCACTGAACAAAATGGCCAATTCAAATGAGTGACTACGGGTTTTACCTTTAGGGTTTTTTTTAATAATTTATTTTTAAAATTCCAACATAATTGGTATGCAGTGTTACATTAATTTCAACCATTGCATTACGATTCAACCATTCTATACATTACTCAGTGCTCATCATGATAAGCTTCACCTATTTTACCCATCCCTCCACCTCCTCTTTGGTAGTCACCAGTTTATTCTCTATATTTAAGAGTCTGTTTTTTTTTTTTTTGTTGTTGTTGTTGTTGTTTGTCTTTCTTTTTTATGGTGAAGTTATATTCCATTGTATGTACATCCCACATCTTCTTTATCCATTCATCTATGTATGGACACTTGGGTTGCTTCCATATTTTGGGTATTATAAATAATGCTGCAATAAACAGAGGGATGCGTATGTCTTTCTGAATTAGGATTTTCAAATTCTTTGGGTAAATACCCATTATTGGAAAGACTGGATCATATGGTAATTCTATTTTTGATTTTGGGAAGAATGTCCATACTGCTTTCCATAATGGTTGTCCCAGTGTGCATTCCCACCAACAGTGCATGAGAGTTCCTTTTTCTCCACATCCTTGCCAACACTTGTTTCTTGTGTTTTTGATTTTAACTATTCTGACAGATGTGAGGTGATATCTCATTGTGGTTTTGATCTGCATTTCTCTGATGATTAGTAATGTTGAGTATCTTTTCATGTGTCTGTTGAACATCTGTATGTCTTCTTTGGAGAAATGTCTGTTCATGTTTTCTCCCCATTTCTTGATTGGATTATTTGCTTTTTTTGTTGTTTAGCTTTTAGCTTTTAGCTTTTGATACTGTGAGTGCAGGTACACGCCCTTCCCATTCCAGGCTGTTGGAACCCAGCCATCAGCCAATAATAGATGAAGATTCAGTGGATAAATCTCCTCATTTCCCTCACTCATTGGTTGGAACAACTTTAGGAGCTTTTTGTAGGAACAACTTTTACACTGTCTCACATAGTATGCAACAGAACTGAGCATGAGGACCCCAAGCAGCAGCAGACCTGATAACACACTTTATTGACATTATTCCCTTTTCTCCCTTCTGCATGTAGCAATGTGTTTCCTGGGATCACTTCCCCAACAAAGTGTTTAAATTCTTATCCTCTTCCTATAGGAACTCAAACTAAGGCAATATATATCACACATAATGCTAGTAACTTAATATTATTTTATTTGATCTTTGAAACAACACAATGAAATGACTATTTCTGCATTTTGAAGATTAGGAAGAAACAACAAGAAACCAAGTCTCAGAATTTTCAAGTAGATAACCCAAGGACAATCCAATAGATTGTAACAGATCTGGGATTTTATCCTAGGTGTATTTGGCTCTCAAGCTTACTATCTTCTTGGTGTTATTATAAACATGATAAGTAGCAGTGATAACAATAGAAAATCTAGAGAATAATAACTATAAGTTAAAATCCATAGCCATTAATTTGAATTGGCCATTTCCATCTGCTTTCAGAGATAATTTAGGCTTGCCTATGTTTTTATCTTAAAGAAATTCTCTTAATTTGACACTAACTCAAAGTTGACTTGGTTTCTTTCCCAAGTCACTTGTTTATAATGATCCACTCTCCCATAAACAGGCAGACAGTAACATTCTTGGCATTATAGAACTTTTCTGATAAAAATAGCCACATTTTTTCCTCCCTTGGTACTTGAAATTTTTATATATACTAACATAATCTCTAGATATTATTTTATATATCATTACATATATCATAAAAAGAACTTTTTAAGAGGCTTTCTTGACCTGGCTGCTTTTTAATTGAGTTATATATGGCATATAGAGTGTATTTCCTTGCCAAGGTGAACCACTTTGTTTCTTCTTTTATTTCTTACCCCATTGTCTGCTGTAGTCCTTCTCAAACTCTGTTCCATGGAGAGAAAAGAAAATTCATGACGGCAAGAGTTTTTCTTCAATAACCTATTTTGAATTACATATGTTGAAAACTTAAATAGTTGCTTTTAAATGATATGCCACAGCTATGAATTCCAGGAAGTCACAAATGTGATCACATTATGCATTGCTATTAACAAATGGACATTACTTATCAACTTTCCTTTAAGTTGTACAATGTCTATTGGATTAAACTAGCATAAATTGCTTATGCATTATGTATTGTCCCATAAATTCATGTATTTGTGATATTATTTTGTTTTTTATCGATAATTTCTTACTGCAGTTACTCCCTGATGAAGATTTTTTGTTCCTTATGTCATGGATTATTGTTGATGTTTTGTCCATACTTAAAAGAATCTCTCATTAAATAAATATGGGAAATTATGAATCTAGAGGACTAACGTCAGGTTCTCAGCACAGCTCCTAGGCATTTCTCATTCCCCACCTATTCTCAGTCCCATCACCCTTCTGATACTACTTTCTTGAATATACTGTGTGCTGAATATGGTTCCCTGTACACTTGCTAATACTTCCTCTGTCTGGGATGCTCTCCCTCTCTTCTCCACTTGATGAATTCCTTTATAACCCAATCCAGACATTAATCACCTTGAAAGCTTCCTTCCCTGTACAGTGGTTACTGTCTTCTCCTTATTCTCTTTATATTTCTACACACCTCTATCATAGACCTACCACATTGTTAACGTATTCTTCATTAAAATATCCACCTCTTATACTAGGCTTGGTATTCCTAAGTCCAGGCCATCTTTACATCCATGCTAGTGGTTAGCATAAGACCTGGAAACTGAAGACATCCAATAATTACTTAGGAAATGGACTCACTGTGGGTAGTGTGACTTTCAATTTTCCTCCCTCCTTCTTCTCTTCCTTCCTTCGATCACTATGAGACTCAACCATGTATTTTTATATATCGTTTATTCACTGCCTACTTACTCTATGTAAGCCACTGTGTAACTGCTATATAGAAAATAAAAGTGAAAAAGAAAAACATTATTTTTGAGCTCAGTGAATTGACTATTATTGGCCAGTGTAACTTGGGCCCTGGCAGGCACATGTGTTATATAATACATAATATTATCTATCTATCTATCTATCATTTATCATCATCTATTTATTTGTAGCAAAAGATTCAATTGTTTTCTTAGCTATGGCCTAGTTACATTGATTGATAAGAGGTTGTGTGACATAATTACTTTAGGGTATTATAATTCTGAACAGTAATATTCAGTGTGGTGACTATTTCTTATTTGACCAAGAATATGGAGACATGGATTCATTATTATGAAAAACTTTAAGTAGAAATAGTTGGATTAGATCAATCTTAGGCATTTGAAAATTTTTATTTTTATTTATTTATGTAGGTATTTATGTATTTATTTTTTAGAGTGGGAGAGAGAAAGAGAAAGAGAGAGCATGTGAGGAAGGGGGAGGAGTGGAGGGAGAGGGAGGAGAGAGAGAATCTTAAGCAGTTCCGTGCTCAGTGCAGACCGGATGTGGGCTCAATCTCATGACCCTGAGATCATGACCTGAGCTGAAATCAAGAGTTGGATGCTTAAGGGGCGCCTGGGTGGCTCAGTCGGTTAAGCATCCAAGTTTGGCTCAGGTCATGATCTCATGGTTCCTGAGTTCAAGCCCCAAATTGGGCTCTGTACTGATGGCTCAGAGCCTGGAGCCTGTTTCATATTCTGTGTCTCCCTCTCTCTGCCCCTCCCCCTGCTCCTGAACTGTCTTTCTCTGTCTTTCAAAAATAAAAATAAATGTTAAAAAAAGAAAAATTTAAGAGTTGGATGCCTAACCAACCAAGCCACCCAGGCACCCCTGAAAATTTTTTTTTTTTTTTTAATTTTAATTTTTTTTTTTCAACGTTTATTTATTTTTGGGACAGAGAGAGACAGAGCATGAACGGGGGAGGGACGGAGAGAGAGGGAGACACAGAATTGGAAACAGGCTCCAGGCTCTGAGCCATCAGCCCAGAGCCCGACGCGGGGCTCGAACTCACGGACCGCGAGATCGTGACCTGGCTGAAGTCGGACGCTTAACCGACTGCGCCACCCAGGCGCCCCGAAAATTTTAATTTTTAAAAGCTATTTGTATAAAAGTTAAATCTTGACAACTTGTTTTTCCAAATATCTTGAAATTTTAGATTTGAACACTTTTTAGCCTGGATCCAAAATGAGTCTCCATAAAGCCTTAAATATGTTCTACAAGTAAAAAGTGGGAGCACCTTGATCAAATGGTTAGACATGGCAACTATGTTCCAACACACCTCCTCTTTGAAATGTATGTGCAGATTAAGGTATTAAAGAGCTCTGAGATATTAATCAATAAACTTAAGTTTACTTAGTTTTTCCGCAAATTCCTTAGTCTTGTTTTAAGACTTTGTCTATGTAACATCTAGAAACACTGTAATTAATATTTTGAAGTGCACAGTGAGACTGGCTAGTGAACTGGTTAACATTAGTTGATACCTTTTGACAAAATGTGACATCATAGCCCATCCCAGTAACCATTGTAAATACCCTGACAGGTGGAGAAAGCAGAAAGAGAAAGTGTCTTTCAGGCTGAACACCTTTTGACCTGGTGAAAAGGATCAAGGCAGAAGGTGAGAAAGGAACCCTGTTTCAAGATTCAATATAAGCTCAACTGGAATCACAAAACATGCAGGACACAACTCACCCCAGAGAATCAGTGGCCATGAATTAGAGCTGAGTAGAACTGGAAAATGTCATTAAACAAGATTCAGAGAAAAAGTCTTTTCCAGATGATGGGCCCTGCTTCCAAGGATAAAGTCAGCCTGGAGCTTGGGTTGTAAACAACTGTGGGAAGAATTAGAGCCCAAGAAGGATGAGAGAGAGAGACAGAGACAGAGTACAAGCAGGGGAGGGGTAGAGAGAGAGGGAGGCACAGAATCTGAAGCAGGCTCCAGTCTGAGCTATCAGCACAGAGCCCAGCACCGGGCTGGAACCTGCAAGCCGCGAGATCATGACCTGAGCTGAAGTCGGCCGCTTAACCGACTAAGCCACCCAGGCGCCCCTCCTCTCAATAGTTATTTAAAATGTCAGAGGGAATTAGGCTACAGATAATGTTTCAATAATATTGCTATCATCTAATTTATGTTACATTCCAAGTACAAATTTTTAAAAATCAAAGCTTTTGGTTTTTATAAAGATAATTAATACATTATTAGTTCAATAGATTCAATATGTTCTAAACTGTTTTCTCTTTCTATTGTATAAAATAGGATGCTATTGGCTGTGGAAGAGAAATTGGGCCTCTTTCTTCAGCTCAAACTTTATTTTTTGTATCTCTGTGATTGCACATACGAGGTGCCCCTACAATAGTTATCAGATTGAAGTAGATAACTTGTGTAATGGAAGATGGCTCATGTCCATAGGCAATAAAAATGAAGAATATGAATTTATCTGTAGTGTTTTGATAAAACCACTTCAGTTTTCTCTGTCTCAATTTTATTGGATTTAAAAATTATTGCTATATCGATTTGTCTCCCTTTGGCATGTGTGTATGTAGCTGCAGGGAGAGCCAAGGTAACGATCCTGTTTACCACCCACCTGGTAGATGATGTAAGCATTTTTTAAGTAATGGTGACTCTTCTGCGGTTCCCTCCTGTACTCAAGGCAATCCGTCCTGCTTCCTGTAGAGAAACCGCTGTGTGAATAGCAAAAATGCTTTTTGATGGTAATGATGAAGCCAAAGATGGACCGTTTCTTTAGAGGATAGATTCTCTAATGTTCTTTTATTGACGGAGGGTTGGAAGCCTAGAAAATTATGATCTTCTGTCTCAGCTAGCCTGGAGTTCTTCCCCAAATCAATTTCTTATTCAAACACAAAATGTACTTCTTATGACCCCCTCCTCTCTCCTCGAATTCTTGCTCAGGGCAAGGCCAATAAGCTTTTGAAGTGTTTGGGCTTAGCTAGTTTTTAATCTTCCTTTACAAAACATCAGTTGTATCTGGAAATCTGATTCAGTTTAAACTGCTGAGTTATAGTATGCCAGAACCTCAGATTTATAAACGGGTAGTAAAGATATAATGCAGTAATTGAAGTAACAAAATAGCATTATGAAGGGTGCATGCTCGGAACCTATTTTTCAAGTATTAAACACTGACTGTTACGTTATTTCTAAATCAAACACGCTTTAAAATAAAAAAGAGGTAAGGGTCACATTATGAAATGTCTGTATACAGTTTCACTAATCAGAAGTTTATAAAAAACACGCAATCGTGGTTCCAAAAAATGAGCTAAAACTATGAATACAGACTGTTGTGCTTATATTATGTTACAGTTCCCCTTTACGTTATTTGGCACTTGAGCTAATTTTTTTTTTTTAGTGTTACTTATTTTAATTTTGGCAAGAATTTCCTAAAAGATATTTGAAATGATTTTTTTCTGAAGGTCTAGTTCCACATAGTGTAGAAAGACCTTGAGATAAATGAACTAGATGTGCCTGTTGAGATACCTAGAAATGACTACTCTTTAATGCAGCTTCAGAAAAGCGATAGCTCAGAGGATAAAAATAAGAGTATCTAAAAAATGGCTGCCCCTTCATGATATCTATTTTATTCAAAATTATCTTAATCATAGAGCCTGAAGGTATAAACAACTATTAAAAGTTATCACAAATTGATGTTTTCTGGTTGAAAATGGCCCATCTTATGCTCCCCAAATATGGAGTTTTTCAACTAAAGAAGGACACTTCCCTTGCTGAGACCCATTCTTATTGTTTACAGTGAATGCTGGATCTACACGTTGGGCTTGTCATCAGGCACAGACTCAAGTAAAATAATGCTTCAAGACCATTTGTTCTTAATGAAAACAATTTGTTATGAGCTGAGGGGAAAGTGTCCTTTGTCCTTCTGCCAAAACAGCCTCACTCTGCTTTTGTTGAGTTTGTTCAGATTGATGGGGCTACTACAAGATGCTTTAAGACATTAAAGCATTAGGCGTTCGTGGAAAGATACAAAGCATTTTTCTCAAACAATGCCAAATACCAGTGAACATGTGTACGATGTTTTCAGACATCTATTATGAAAACTGCTGAAAATTAATTATTCTTACTTGTGTTTTTCTATATGGTGTCCCTATGGCCCCATTATTCATTTGATAAACTGTTTTTTGAAGAACATTACTTGTTAGGATGATAGTAAGAATTGCGTGATGTAAATAACATTCATAAAACCACACAATTTATAATCTATGGTCAATTCACCTTAATGAGATTATGACCAGAACGTATCATTGCTTTTTATACTTAGTAAGTCCTTCATGTTAAGATCATTTAGGGAAAAAGAAACTAAAAAACGTCCTTGAGGAGTAGTAGGTCACAAAAATGAAGATTACAATATGAAGAAAGATAATGAACCATCCTGGAGAGGAAAATCATGGCCAAGCCATAGGAGATACATTGTTTTAGTGAAGACTTTCAAGTGTTCTAATTACTACATAGAGAAATGTAGGTATTTGAAAAGAATTGTCACCCGGATGTCTTTTTCAGTTAGGATTATGTATTTTTCAGTGACTTCAGCCTGACAGCTCAGTCCAGAAAGATTGAGTTTTGTCTTTTTCATATTTTCTTTGCGGGGGCTGTGTCTGTTAGATGTTTGTTTCTAATACTCTGTCTTCATTTCCTGTGAAGTCTGTGACTTTGCCCGTATGTGCCTTTCCAAGGACCTTATTATGGGGGATTTATTTGATTTGGAATTTGAGAAAAACAGCAAACAAACACTCTATTGAATTTTTATCCAGGCTGATTCTGGATGACAGTGACTCTATAAGAAATAACAAGTATTTCTCCATTGAAGAGACTGGTTGGCCACACATGCACCCTGAAGGAATTGTGCTCAACGGTGATAGTTCCTTGCTGTCTTTATCATTCTATTCAGAAAATTTTAGTTTTTCTCCTTGACAGGGCTTAAGGCATCAATGGTTCAGTTATTTGTGAGAAATTCTGACCAGTGCTCATAATATTGATATAATATTATTCAGGGAATTTTACATGTGCAGGTTTTATTTTTACAGTCCCTTTTTACACGAGACTATAACTTTTTTTATAGAGTTATTGCTGGGAACGAAGTTGAGACATAGGAAAAGTCAACATATGATATTTAAATGGAATGTTTCATCCATACATTCAGTACTTGCTGTGTTCTTTTTGCACTTTCAAATATTTTCAGTAATTATTACTTTGTCACTCTAAGTGTATGTAATCCCGGTTAAAGGTCTTGGTTGGTTGGAACAGAGATAGATGGCTTCTTTGCTGCTGTCACAGGCATTCAGGCTTGCGGCCACAGTCTGTGTTTCCATCCTGTTCTAGAAGAAGCAGCATGGAAGGGAAGGAAGGCATTCATCATTTTCCGTCATGTAGCTCTTTAATTATGGACCTCTTTGTTAAGGCTGTTCACCTGGGTAACAGGATCAACTGTGATATTGCACTGGCTGCTAAATACATATCTGCTAATAAAAACATCGAGATGACCATCTCAAAACTGTCATAAACAGAAGTGACATATGGTCCCCCCCAAACTGTTATCAGTTAGAAGTCAGCTGTTACTAGAGTGGATGAGGTTTGGTGTGATACGGATGATTAAATCACAGGAAAACAATTGGCTTATCACTTTCTTCATCTACAATAGAGAAGGCAAAATTTTGACACCAGAGTTTCGTTAGGAATAAATGAAAACTCAAATGTAATTTCATAGTGCTTATTAAAGTCTTCATGGTAACAATAAGAAGAAGAACATATGCCAGCTAATAAGATAATTGGACAGATAATTGAAAGATGTACTTCCTTGGCTGCAATGTTTATTCTGGGAGGTACAATAATGTTGTTAAGATTCCAGCAACATCCATAAAAAGCAAATTAATAAATGGATTCATGCTGCATGTAAGAATTAGTACACATCTGTATTAGTATTAAATTGTAAGATAGTTTTGTAGAAATAAGATAACAGGCTAGTGTTTTTGTTTAAATTTGAGACGGTACATTATTGCTGTTATTATTAAAACCTTAAATGGAAGAAATAAGTATAAAAGTCTAACTAAAGAAACGGCAGCTAAAGGATCTTGCGAGACATACAAACAGACATTTTGGTCCTATATGCCTGGTACGGACAGATATGGAAAAATACAAAATTTCAATACCTTACTTCTTCGTATATGTAGACATAGTCTCTGAATTCCACATATTGAATAGCTGAACTAATTACTTTCCTTGCTACCATTTAGATGTGTTTTTAAAGATAAAACAAAACACAGAGAGGCAAGTAATCCAATATGTGAAATTTTAATTTACAATTTCTTCTATCTTCCTCCTGTCTTCCCCTCCCCCACCTTCTATTTTACTTTCCTTCTGTTTTCTCAGCTTCATTATACAAATAATTTGAAGGGGCGCCTGGGTGGCGCAGTCGGTTAAGCGTCCGACTTCAGCCAGGTCATGATCTCCAGGTCTGTGAGTTCGAGCCCCGCGTCAGGCTCTGGGCTGATGGCTCAGAGCCTGGAGCCTGTTTCTGATTCTGTCTCTCCCTCTCTCTCTGCCCCTCCCCCGTTCATGCTCTGTCTCTCTCTGTCCCAAAAATAAATAAACGTTGAAAAAAAAAATTAAAAAAAAAACACAAATAATTTGACCTGATTGTAATGTTAACTTACTGTAGCCAAAGAATCAGTATTAAACCTGACACTTTGAGAATATAATTACGTTTTACTTACGCAGATTATTATTATTATTTTTTTTAATGTTTATTTATTTTTGAGAGAGACAGAGACAGAATGCGAGTGGGTTAGGGGCAGAGAGAGAGGGAGACACAGAATCCGAAACAGGCTCCAGGCTCTGAGCTGTCAGCACAGAGCCCGACGTGGGGCTCGAACTCACCAGCTGTGAGGTCATGACCTGAGCCCAAGTCGGACGCTCCACCGGCTGAGCCACCCAGGCGCCCCTTATACAGATTATTTTTATATTACACTGAAAAATACTGCTCATATTTCATGTGTATCTGCAGATAATCTGAGGTACTGAGCTTTGGATGGGGGTGTGCTGAAAGTGGGACAGGGCAAAATTCTGTGAAGTCTTCAGTTTGGCAAACCATTGATTTGCTCTGTTTGTGACTTACTCTATAGTTTCTCAAGAGATGGGCCATGGTTGGCTGGCCATGGATACTTGGCTCCACTTTATGGTAATTAGTTTTGCATTGGTGGTTCCAACTGGATCCCATTCACTTGAGTATATTCTTTCTGTCTCCCTTGTATTTACCTCTGCGTAAGAGAGAGGCTTTCCTTAGTGCATTGCCTAGAACAGCATAATGGAAACCAGATTTTCTTTCTTTTTTTTTTTTTTTTTTAAGTTTTATGTATTTATTTTGAGAGAGAGAGAGAGAGAGAGGACAAAGCAGGCTTCATGCTGTCAGGACAGAGTCTGACATGGGACTTGAACTCAGGAACCATGCGATCATGACCTGAGTGGAAACCAAGAGTAGATGCTTAACCAACTGAACCACCCAGGAGCCCTGAGTCCAGGTTTTCAGAAAATGAATATCTTATTTTCTCTCTGTTCTTTTGGAAAATCAGGAACTGGAAGCCACCAGTATTAGATGTTTACAAATTTTGAGGTGGATTGAACTTTTTGTCTCTCAAAGGCTGATTCAGGAAGGATGGCAATCCAACATCTGAAAGAAAACAAATCAAATCATAGAAATATGGTTATTCCTAGATCTTAAAAAATGTTTATGTGTTCTGGATTTGACTCAAGTTTGATTTTATCCTCCACAAATTTCTGCCATGTGAATTTACTTGAAGCATACTTGTATTTCATGTTTTTATTTTTACTGGATTTCTAACTGGCTCATACATTTATAGTAAAATTTTGCTTCCTTGGAAAAGGACATGAGAACATATTATTCAAAATCTATTTGAGTCTCTTTTTTAATAACCAGGTTTATTCCTTTCTTTTAAGTCATTCTTATTCCCAAATGGAATTTTGCTAGAAATAGAATCTAATCATCTTTAATTCCCGCAAGAGTTGAAAAGCTGAAGCAATATGGGAAGGTGTTAGATACAACTCTATTATTTCTGTAATAGGCATAATTTCACCAGCTTGTTATACAGGATTGTTATTGAAGAGCTATTGAGCATTGGATTTTAAACTGCAGAAAATTTCCTAACAATTGGCATTTTAACAGATGAGTGAAATCCTGAATTTGTAAGGCCCTTTCCTTTCATCAAGTTAAATTAAATATAAAATTGTTAGTTATAAAACAACTTGCAACTTTTATGCTATTATATAATTATTAGTAATATTTTGTTTTAATAAAGAATTTTTATATAGATTATTTATTCAAGAATAGGTTTCTTTTATTGGAAACAGTTACCTTGGTCATTAGAAAAAAGTTACCTATTGTGAACAAAAAATATTATAGAATAAGTTAAAACTTACTTTTTCTAAATATATACTGTATATTGTCTTTGCAATTTGCTTTATCTATGCAAATAATATTTTAATGAAATATTTGGTAAATATTTGAATCAAAACTAAATTAATTTTCCTTTATAAAAGTTTGGACCAATGGTTATCCAACTTTACTGAAGTGTAATTAACAAAATTATAATAGATTTAAAGTATGCAAGTGATGTTCTGATATATGTACACATCATGAAAGGATTCCCACAAACAAGTTAATTAACCTATGAACACATTATTAATTAAAAAACAAAAAATGTAAAATACCTTGGTCTAAATTTTTGATTCCACCATTACAATGCTTTTGGTCAAGTTTGCCAAATTATAAAACCATATTAACTATGTTAATAGTACAATTTTTTAAAGAGTTGAAACTTAGAAAACTAAAATGTGAGCATTTTTTATTAAGAAAATAAAAAAGAGGTGTCTAACCAAAAGGGGATTCTAAAATATGTCATGTATGGACAATGTTAAGTCTGATTTCCAAATTTTATAGCTTTCTATTTTTTGTGATTTGTTAATTTGAAAGAAACTGCTTATAAATTTGCTCTCTAATTTTCAAATTATTCACTCTAAAACATCCTGCAAATTACCAGTGTATTAAATTATCAAAATTAAGTGTCCTGAATGTGAGATTTATTTATTTATTTATTTATTTATTTATTTATTTATTTATTTTTAATTTTATTTAAGTCCAAGTTAGTTGACATATAGTGTAATAATGGTTTCAGGAGTAGAATTTAGTGATTCATCATTTACATATCACACCCAATGCCCATTCCAACAAGTGCCCTCCTTAATATCCATCACCCATTTAGCCCATCCCCCATCCAATACCCCTCCAGCAACCCTTAGTTTGTTCTCTGTATTTAAGAGTCTGTTATAGTTTTTATCTTATTTTTTTCTGTTTTTATCTTATTTTCCATCCTTTTCCCTTTTGTTTCTTTTTTTAAAATTTTGTTTTTAACATTTATTGATTTTTGAGAGAGAGAGAAACAGAGCACGAGCAGGGGAGGGGCAGAGAGAGAGACAGGAGACACAGAATCTGAAGCAAGCTCCAGCCTCTGAGCTGTCAGCACAGAGCCCGATGCAGGACTTGAACCCACAAACCATGAGATCATGACCTGAGTCGAAGGCGGACGCCCAACCGACTGAGTCACCCAGGCACCCCTCATCTGTTTTCTTTCTTAAACTCCACATATGAGTAAAACCATATGATGTTTGTCTTTCTCTGACTGACTTATTTCATTTAGCGTAATACATTCTAGTTCCATCCACATTGTTGCAGATGGCAAGATTTCATTCTTTTTGATTGCCAAGCAACCTTCCATTGTATATCAATACCACAACTTCTTTATCCGTTCTTCAGTAGGTGGACATTTGGGCTCTTCCCGTAATTTGGTTATTGGTGATAGTGCTGCTATAAACATTGGTGTGCATGTGCCCTTTCAAATCAGCGTTTTTGTATCCTTTAGACCTGGTAGTGCAATTGCTGGGTCATAAGGTGGTTCTACTTTTAATTTTTTAAGGAACCTCCATACTGTTTTTCAGGGTGGATGCATGAGTTTGCATTCCCACCAGCAGTGCAAAAGTGTTCCCCTTCCTCTGCATCCTCACCAACTGAATAAAAAGATGTAAAATATGACAGCATACACATGAAATGGAGAAGAAGGAGTTTTAAAAAGAGCTTTATTTTTGTTCTTGTTTTTGTTGTTTTAGAATGATTGAACTTAAATGACCATCAATTTAATATAGACTGGTATATACTGAGGGTGTTATGTATAAGCCTCATAGTAACCACAAACCCGAAACTTACAATAGAAACAAAAAAAAAGAGGAAAAAATTCAGACATTACACAACAGAAATTCATCAGTCACAGAGAAAGAGAGCAAGAGAAGAAAAAAGGAACAGAGAAGAACTACCAAAAAAAAAAAAAAAAAAAAAAGCAAAAAAAAAAACACACCAAAAGCCAGGAAACATTTAACATGGCAACAAGTTGATACCTATCAATAATAATTTTTTTCTTTTTCTTTTTTTTTTTTTTTTAATGTTTATTTAGTTTTGAGAAAGAGCAGGGAAGGGGCATCATGAGAGAGAGACACAGAATCCGAGGCAGGCTCCAGGCTCCGAGCTGTCAGCACAGAGCCCAACACTGGGCTCGAACCCATGAACCGTGAGGTCATGACCTGAGCTGGAAGTCTGATGCTTAATCAACTGACCAACCCAGGCATCCCTCAATAACTACTTTAAATGTAAGTGATCGAAATGCTCCACCCAAAAGGTGACAGAATGGATACAAAAAGCAAGCCCTGGGGCGCCTGGGTGGCGCAGTCGGTTAAGCGTCCGACTTCAGCCAGGTCACGATCTCGCGGTCCGTGAGTTCGAGCCCCGCGTCGGGCTCTGGGCTGATGGCTCAGAGCCTGGAGCCTGTTTCCGATTCTGTGTCTCCCTCTCTCTCTCTGCCCCTCCCCTGTTCATGCTCTGTCTCTCTCTGTCCCAAAAATAAATAAACGTTGAAAAAAAAATTTAAAAAAAATAAAAAAATAAAAAAAATAAAAATAAATAAACGTTGAAAAAAAAAAAAAAAACAAAAAACAAAAAGCAAGCCCTATCTATTAACTGCCTACAAGAGACTCACCCCAGACCTAAAGACGCAGACTAAAAGTGAAGGAGTGGAAAAACATTTACCATGCAAATGTAAGTGAAAACACCTCTGGGTTAGCAATACTTACACAAAATAGGCTTTAAAATAAAGACTGTATTCAAACAGACTGCGAGACCAACTGGAAAAAGGGATGAAGAATAAATAAATGGGATGATAGTTTCTCAGCTAACACAAAAAGACCTTAATAATTATAATGGCAGATATGTACATAGAATTTACTATAGGCTGTACGTATATTACTTCATTTAATCCTCAAGACAATCCCAGGAGGTAGATTTTATTAATGCTTCATTTTATAGCGACAGAAAGACAATACATATATTAACTTATTTGTCTCAAAAGCCAACCTAGTGAATGGCAGAGCTGATCTTTAAGCCTAGAAAGTGTGGCTCTGGGGTTCATGGTCTTTAACATTATTGCCTTTCCATATAATTTTTCCCCAATAATATGCCTGTGAACCTGGACAATTAGAGAATTTTGCTTCAACTATTTAATTTTCTTCCTACTTTGTTTCTAAGCAGGAGGACCAGGAGAGTTAACAAGGTAAATTTGGATGTATCCCTATGTATTAACACTGAGAGAAATCTAGCACATTCCGGCCTGGGAGTCTTAGCTCTTCATAGTGTTAAGTTGCTTCAGAAAACTCACATAGGTCCCCCAGAGTTGTGCAAATGCCTGTTGCTTCGCTGGGAGTTTCCCTCACAATGAATAATACTGCAGGAAATGCTGCTAAGACCTTGCTGAATCCTGGACCTATTACCCCTTCTGATCTTTGGGTTCCTATACATAAAATAAAAGCAGTCTATTTGGAATCTATCACAGTTAATGACCCTTTGACAAGTTAGACAAGTTAAAAAGCTAAAAAGTTAGACTCTGAAATCTAGTTCTTAGTTATAATAAAGTGATTAAGAATATACATTCTGGAACCAGATTGCCTGGGTTCAAAGTCCAGCCTTATCACGAGTTAGTGATGACCTATTCGATTTACTTTGTATAATTCCTTTTCCTCATCTGTGCAGGTAAAATACTGGCCCTACTTCATAGACTTGCCATGAGGATTAAATGATAGTATCTGCATAAAATTTCAAATAGTGTCTGGTTTTATTAAGCTCTCAATAAATATCTATGTCAGTACTATGGGAACTTGAGCAAGCAACTTAACTTTTTAAGCATCGGCTTCTTCACCTATGACATGATGACAAAATAGCCCAGCCTCATAAAGTTGTTGTGAGGCTTATAAGAGATTAAAATGGAAAATGCTTTGTGCAGGACCCAGCATGAAACCAGTGCCTCGTGACTGTGTTTTGTTATCAATAGTCATTCCCATGGATTTCTGCTTTGCCCTCCTGGAGACAATTGCCCTGGTGTCTGTCTATACATGCTCACTATGTGATCGCGCCACTTTGATAAGGGTTGGGAATTAGGTGGGATACAGAGTGATCATGAGGGCTAGGTTAGGGCAGCTGGGTGAGGGAAAGGCTAGAACCAGAATGAAAAGTCCCACATATGGGGCAGGTCTGTGAATGGGCTTGCAAGGTTGCCACAGGGACATGCACGCTGAACAGAAGGAACAGTGGTATTTGGAAGCCCAGAGCCCAGTGCAAGGAGTGTGGGGTGCAAGTGACCAGCCTGGCGGACACTAGTGGTCCCTCTGCCTCTGTTTCTCTAAGAATGTTTAGAAATCAGCTCTGTCAGGGCCATGGCTGCTGGTTCTGTTTTAGATGTATCTTAAAAATTGAACATTTGTCCCAGAATGAAGGGGGAGGGGGATGTGAATAGAAAGAGAGTGAAGAAACCTGTGTTATTTGACACTTTATATTCATTATGAGTAACATAATCAAATGGATAGAACTGAGTAAACTCCTCTGATAACATGAGCACACGCAGGTAAGTATAAATTTTAGTAGAGACTCGTATTTTCAAGTGAGCATATTAAAGATGTTAATTCATTTAATAACTATAAAATCAAGAGTTAGATCATCATTGTACACATGGGGATGGAAAACTCAGGTTCAGGGAGATGGAAAAACCAACCCAAATACTCATAAATAGAGGGACTTAGATTTGAAGTCTGATATGTCCTATGTTAAAATGTGTGTGTGTGTGTGTGTGTGTGTGTGTGTGTGTGTGTGAGACAGAGAGACAGAGAGAGAGAGATGTATGGGTAGACACAAAAATCTTACTACAACTCAGGTATGTAAAACAGAACTTTTTGTAGTTAAATTCAATTTCTCTTTTAAGCTTACATTCTACTCAGTAGTAGAAATATAACACTAGTTAGTTTTGCACATTTTTTACTGAGGTTGGATCTACATTTTAGAGGGCTTGCCTTGCAATATAGTCAGAAAGGGACTCTTCATCCTTAACATTACATATCCACAAACTTATCTTTACAGACATCCCTATTTCTAAAGAGACCATATTATTTATTATCTAAACCAGACACTTTCTAGAATAAGAGGGCTTGTTGGAAATAACTATGCTAAGACAATGAACATAAGGCATGACTACTTAAGGCAAACCAAATGTATGGTCACTATGTACAGTTTGTTCTGCTGGGTTTCTTCCAGTCTCGCAACTCTCTCCAATACTTTCGTACCAGGCTTGGGCCACGAGGAAGGGTGTATAGAGGGAGCAGATGTCAGCCTGTGGAGTGTTACAAAAAAGACCATACCTGCAACAGTGAGGGTGAAAACACATTGGATTGACCTTGTATATCATTTACCCTAGCTCTGCTCCTGTGCCTTGTAATTGACTGCTTTGAGACTACACTAGGCTCTGGGCTGCTTAGACCCATGTGAATCACTTCCTTCCAAGGCTCTTGATGTCTTCCCAAGCTGTATATGGGAAGGACAGTGCAGGTCTCCTCCACTCTGAAAATCCACAAACCCGCTCCATGTTCATTTTTTTTTTTATTTTTTATTAAAACATTTTTTTAATGTTTATTTATTTTTTGAGAGAGAGAGACAGAGCATGAGCAGGGGAGGGACAGAGAAAGAGGGAGACACAGAATCTGAAGATGGCTCCAAGTCTGAGCTGTCAGCACAGAGCCAGAAGTGGGGCTTGAACTCACGGAGTGTGAGATCATGACCTGAGCCGAAGTCGGATGCTCAACCGACTGAGCCACCCAGGCACCCCTGCTTCCACGTTCATTAAAACAGTAGTAAGGGAGGTGAAGAACAACAAAAGAACTCAATCCCCACTGGCTTTTATCTTGTTTACTCCTGCCATACTTGAGTGTTCAGTGGGCATTCTTTCCTTCACGCCAAGATTCATGGTTCAGTCCCTTTCCATCTTGTGGAACCATCATTTGCTAGGGTCTCTTCTAGCAAAGACAGAGAACACGGAGGGCTGGCTGAGAGTTTGTAAAAACTAATCCTAGAAGTATTGTACATGACTTCTTTCCACTTAAACTGGAAGAAAGCTGAGAAATGTGATCTGGCAGGGATCAAGGCCTAAGAGGGAGACTCTGAATTTTTATAAGGGCAAGTGTTCTAGGTCAATAATTTTGAGAAATTTACTTGCAGTGTATCAGAAAATTTTAATTGATGCCATGGTAAAAAATGTAATAGGGGCGCCTGGGTGGCGCAGTCGGTTAAGCGTCCGACTTCAGCCAGGTCACGATCTCACGGTCCGTGAGTTCGAGCCCCGCGTCAGGCTCTGGGCTGATGGCTCAGAGCCTGGAGCCTGTTTCCGATTCTGTGTCTCCCTCTCTCTCTGCCCCTCCCCCATTCATGCTCTGTCTCTCTCTGTCCCAAAAAATAAATAAACGTTGAAAAAAAAATTTAAAAAAAATGTAATAAGTTATTTATACTTGTAAAGTTGGGTAGCTGAAACTTGTTGGATGAAACATTTTGACTAGAATTAGTGCTTTAGGTTCTTGCTTATTTTTAATGTTCACACAAAAATGAAGAAGGCAGAAACTTAATACCAATATTCAAGTCTATGCTCTGCTTTTTTGTTCATATTCTTGTACTTGTGACCCTTTGATTTCACTAGGGTCACTCGACTCCAATGGAGAGTTGTAATGTTCAGAAGTAACAATCACAGAAAGAAGAGTTTAGATTTGTTTCATTTTGTTTTGTTTGGGTGTGTTATTTGAAAATGGACTATTTTCCATACTGGTAGAGCTTAAGCACATTGGCTTTCATGTGCCTCAGGCTCACTGGCCTTGCTCTTATAAGTTGGGTGAGGTTAGCCAATCAGACAGGTTCAGTTGCCTCTTGAGGAAGTACCACTAGGAATATTCTGGAAGCACTTCCCAATTTTGAAGTTCTGAACAATTTCTCATACTAAAATGTGGCTGTGCTTTTGACCTAATTTACTGGAAAGGAAGTTTATGCATCAGAAGTGCAGAAGATCATTAGTAAGTGAGATCTCAGCTGAGTGTCATATTGAAACTATTCCAGTGAGGTTTCCTTACCTCTCCTGACAAAAAGCACACTCTTTAGAGCAGCTTCTATCACACCAGTGGATGTGCACGCAATCCTTTAGCATCAGTCATGGTACAGAAAATTCTTTGAGCCTTCCATTTCCCACCTTACCTACCTGTACCTCCTACCCTGCTATTTTGAAGAGAGTTTAGGAATGAGGCTTCCAACATCAGCCCATTGATTTTGGAAATCTTGATAAATGGAAACTGGAAAAAAATAAAACCAATTCTCTCTAGATGTATCTTATTAGGAGATAGATGTTTGAATTTATCTTCAGAGCAGACTGTTTTTCATGGTTGTTTTAGATAAACCATCTAGATTGTTTCTTTAATTTCACAAATATAGAAAATACCCATTCACTGGTCTTTAGGAAAACTGTGGAAATCCGATTGGTTGTTTTTATTTAAAATTTTTTTTAATGTTTATTTATTTTGAGAGACTGAGAGAGACAGAGCACGAGCAGGGGAGAGGCAGACACAGAATCTGAAGCAAGCTGCAGGCTCCAAGCTGTCAGCACAGAGCCCAATATGGGACTCGGACCCACGAACTGTGAGATCATGACCTGAGCTGATGTCGAAGAGGACATGACCTGAGCTGAGGTCGGATATTTAACAGACTGAGCCACCCAGGCACCCCTGATTGGTTGCTTTTAGATAGAGCAGCCAAGCATTATGTTTCCTAATTTAAGCTGTTGTGTACCTTGAGTATAAGTTATGTTGCCTCTTAGGTAGAAGGGATATTATTTTTCCCCAGTTGGTGAGTTTGGATTGTTCTTGGCTTGCAAAATGAAACATAGTTTGTATTTGTGGAGATGTATCCTGGTTGAGCAGTAGTTTATAACAGATGAGAAGCTAAAATGAAGAGAACTGCAGAAAGGATTTTGACTCTGTCATTAAGGCATTGAAGAGGGCATCTTTTGGGATGAGCACTGGGTGTTGTATGGAAACTAATTTGACAATACATTTCATATATTAAGAAAAAAGAAAGGCATTAAAAAAGAAAATGATTGCACCAGTTTGCATTCCCACCAACAGTGCAAGAGGGTTTTTTTCCTTCACATTGTCACCAACACTTGTATTTTGTGTTTTTGATTTTAGCCATTCTAACTTATGCAGCCACTGTGGAAACAGTATGGAGTTTCCTCAAAAAATTAAAAATGGAACTACCTTACAATCCAGTAATTGCACTACTGAGTGTATTACCCCCAAATATAAAGACACTAATTCAAAGGGATACATGCACCCCTATGTTTATTGCAACAATATTTACAATAGCCAAACTATGAAAGGAGCCCAAGTGTCCATCAATAGATGAATGGATAAAGAAGATGTGATATATTTACATATATCAATATATCTATATCAATATATCTATATCTATATCTCTCTCTATATAGGTATAGATAAATATATATAACAGGATATTTTTCAGCATAAAAGAGAATGAAATCTTGCCATTTACAACATGGATAGAGCTAAAGAGTATAAGGCTAAGTGAATAAAGTCAGAGAAAGACAAATACCATGTGATCTCACTCATATGTGGAATTGAAGAAACAAAACAAATGAGCAAAGGAAAAAAAGAGAGGGAGAGGCAAACCAAGAAACAGATTCTTAACTATAGAGAACAAACTGATGGTTACCAGAGGGGAGGGAGGATAGGGGGATGGATGAAATAGATGATAGGGATTAAGAGTTCACTTATCATGATGAAAAAAAATTTTTAAGGAAATGAGTTGTCCTTTGTATATCTGAGCTTAGATGATTTTGTTGATGTCCTAATCGTGATGTTGATAAAAACTCAGAAAATCTTCATTTTGGATTAATCGTATTCAGCATTATACTGGCTTTTAAATTGCCCAACTCTTTTGAGTTCAGCTCTTTTTTGTAATACTTTGTCAAATGTGACCAAATATGCTAATAATTTTATTCTTAATGTCTTTTTCTAAAGCAGAATCTTTCAACCTTGACAATATTTGCATTTCAGGGCCAGTATTTCTTTGTTGTGGGAGGCTGTCCTGTGCCTTGCAGGATGCTTACCAGCATCCATAGCCTCTACTGACGAGATGCCAGGAGCTCCTCTGTCATCCAGCTGGGCAACCAAATACGTCCCCAGACATTGTAAATGTTCCCCGGGCCATGTTTAGGACCATGGGCCTAAAGCTCCATTCTATTCCTTTAAAGCCTTTCAAGTCACCATGGGTGATAGTAGTCTTACTAACTCTGGCACTGAATCTAATGTTACATGTTTTAGGCTTTAAATGATGTCAGCCCTTTGTTTCTGATGCCAACTTCTGTATTAACCATGGTTATGGACTGAATGCTTGTGCCTCCCCTCCCCACAAAATGCATATGTTGAAGCTTTAATCCCCAATATGATGGTATTTGGAGATGGCACCTTTGAGAAGTAATGAGGTTTAAGTTAGGTCATGGGGGGAAGGGGCGCCTGGGTGGCTCAGCCGGTTAAGCATCGGACTTCAGCTCAGGTCATGATCTCACAGTTTGTGGGTTTGAGACCCGTGTCGGGTTCTGCGCTGACAGCTCAGAGCCTGGAACCTGCCTTAGATTCTGTGTCTCCCTCTCCTTCTGCCCCTCCCATGCTCGTGCTCTGTCTCTCAAAAATAAATAAACTTTAAAAACATTTTTTAATAAAAAAATAGGTCATGGGTATGGGGCCCTCGTGATGGAACTAGCAGCCCTTATAAAAAGAGAAACATGGATGACAGGCAGGGTGAAGACCTAGGGAGAAGTAAGGGTTTACAAGCCAAGTAGAGAGCTCTCACTAGGAAAGGAATTGGCTGGAAACTTGATCTGGACTTTCTAGTCTCCAGAATTGTGAGAAATAAATCTCTGTTGTTTAAACTACTTATTATGGCAGCCTGAGCTAAGACAGACATCTTTCTCTATTATGCTAAGTAACAGCCCAGAAAGTAAATAAAAATCAAGTTGCTTATACCGATATAAGTTTATTTCTCACTCCAGTGACGTGATAGCTGAGGCAGCTGTGAGTTGTCTGTGCGCCACGAGTATTTTCCATGCCAAGACAGGGACCGTATTAGCAGTCATTGGGACACAACCTTCTTGAAACAGAAGGAAAAGTAGGAATGTTGAATGATGCGATAACTCTTAAGTTTCTGCTAGAACATGGAATGCTTGAGAGTTGCTATGCCAAGGCAAGTCGTATGGTCGAGGCTGAAGCCAGCTGTATGGGAATGTTTACTGGCAAAAGAAGTCTGCAAATCAAGACAGTAAATAATTAGGAACAATAAAACGATGTACAATAAACAGAATCATTCATTGGTGTTATAGAATAATACTTTATCTCTTTGGGCAGGAGGTACAATTTCCCCTGTTGGGGTGGATATTCCCGTTAACAATTTATCATTGTGTAAAAGGGTAGTTCTTGAGCAGAAACGAGAGACTGGGGATGCAGGACTTACACTAGAGACAGGGAGAAACTCTTTTTTCATATGGGCAACACAACATTTGGGTCTGGATTCCAAGGCATACACCACTTTAATGTGCACGAGCTGCTCTAAAGGGATGACTGGGGAACTAAGCAGACCCTCCTGGAAGGGGAAACTGAGCAGATTTGACCCAGGTACCCCTGAGAGTGGTCTCATCACATAGCGGCTGTAAGGAACTTTCTACCTCATGTCGTATGCCTTACACTTTCAGATAGTACTCTAAAATGTTGCAAGATATGCTGTGGCTGTGCTGATTGAGGGCAGACGTTAACAAACTCATTCTAGAAAAAGCATAATAAGTATTTTAAGGTTTGTGGGTCATATGGTCTCTGGTTAAACTGTTCAGCTCTGCCCTGGTAGCATGAAAACAACCACAGACAATATAGAAAAAAAAAGTGTGTGTTCCAATAAAACTTTATTTATAAAAACAGATGACAGGGCTGAAGGGCTATAGTTTGCTATCCCTTGATTTAGAGTAAAAGCTTATTGTGTGCTTAATACAGAGTGATAAAGGGACACTTAACCCCACCCCAGAGTGCCATCTCCTCTCCAAGACAAGAAGAACTTCAAGGGGTGGTCGGTGGAGAGACAATGCAGTGGTCAGTAGAGGGAGGCCACAGGAAAGCAAATGAAGCATCTAACCTCCAAGAACCATCTGAGAGACACCTGAGAAGGGATGGAGACCAAACCCTGCCACAGTGGTATCACTTTGAAGTTGGGAAACACAATCTCTAGTGTGTTTGATAGTTCCACGAAAACGAAAATGTTTTGTGTTTCAAATGTTTCAAAGTTTTTAAAAGTGTTTACAAATGTTTAAAAAGTGTTTAAAATGTTTCAAAGTCCTCACATAATGCATGTATGATCATCTGATTCGTATATCTACTCTGGAATTATTCATAATCGTCACCCCTGATCCATGTAATTAGCTACACAGTTTAGTTAATAAATAGATCCATAGGTATTTACATTGTTACCCCCCTGTGCCTAGCAGAAAACAAAATCTGGTAGGACATGTAGAAGCATAAAGCATAATCTGGGTTGAGAAATCGAAGGCTGAAGGCAACTGAAGATAGAAGCCCCAAATTTAATTGAACCAGTTGGGAGTGAGAGGAGATACCTTATTGGAAGATATTTTATTTTAGAATTTCCCAAGGGTTGGCTAGGTCCCAGCTATTACTAAAAAAAGGCTACCTATGCATTCATGTAATGCTTAAAGGTGGCCACGTAGGTGGAAGGGATTGAGTTTAGAAGGGCCAGATTTTGGTGATTCCTGCAGAAACATGGAAGGGGTGGGGCACAGTGTAGTTAACATTGGACTTATGTTTTCTTCACAAAGTGCTAAGGCCTTGCCTGTTAGCATTCAAATTTCTCTTGACCTGGAAACTTGACTTTTTTCCTCTGAAGACTAAAATTTCCCGCCTTTTAACAAGAGTCACTGGCTGGGTCTTGATATTTTGCTGCTGGACTTCCTTGGGTCTGATGCACTCGACTGACCTTTTGGAACACAACCAATTCTTAAGTTGGGGACAACTTGTGTCTTGATAATTGCCTCTCTTTTCTATTTTGTTGTGTAGAAAAAGGATCAGCATGATGGACTCTATTGTGAGATTCTATTCCTACTTTCCTATAAAATAAAATAACTTAAAACAGTTGAACAGTTGAATTACATTTTTTTTTAAATTTTTTTTTTCAACGTTTATTTATTTTTGGGACAGAGAGACACAGAGCATGAACGGGGGAGGGGCAGAGAGAGAGGGAGGCACAGAATCGGAAACAGGCTCCAGGCTCTGAGCCATCAGCCCAGAGCCCGACGCGGGGCTCCAACTCCCGGACCGCGAGATCGTGACCTGGCTGAAGTCGGACGCTTAACCGACTGCGCCACCCAGGCGCCCCTGAATTACATTTTTGAGATAGAAAGGCTCTTAAAAGACTTTCTAGTCCATCTTTTATACTTGAACTAATAACAATAATAATTTAAGATTTAAAATAATCAAACCAAAAGGATATAGTAATTTTATTGTTATGTGCCCTCTCACAGCCCTTGAAATTTTTCATTGCAGGACCAAAAAGTCCATTAAAATGTTGTCGGGATTTTAAAGGTCATAAAGCACACTAAGAAAATTCAATATATGCTCAATGAAGAGTTTATAATTGGTAGTGGTAGAGATTATGATTTTAGGCTTTTAATATTATTTTATAAACCATGAAACTAAAAACAGGACAAGATCATGCAACATCCATTTTAGTTCACATCACTGCAATGACACTAGGTTCCATAATTTTATGTATGCTGATAACAGGAAATAAAATTTCCAAGTATTGAAAATTTTCGAATGTTATTATTGAATATTCTGCACATCTTAAACCATCTTTTGTGAAATTGGAATGTGTACTGTGCTATTTATTTTTTTACCAACTACATGTTCAATGAAAAAAAAAATTAAAGTTATATATTTTAAAGGATTTTCATGTAAAGTTAGAGTATTTTAAAAAGTTCTCTGAACTGAAATTCTTTTAATCAATTTTTTTCTAAAGATGAAAGCTATATTGCTGTTCATTATGTTGAAAGTTGATAAACTCTTGCAGAACTGGAGTGGATGATGATACAACAGACCATTATAGCATCTGCAGTTCAAGGCTAATGCCCCCTCTTATAGCATTTATCTCTGTGGCTTCCTCATCTCAAGCTAAATTATGTCATATCTACCCTAATGGGCACTTAGCCACATATTACTAGAATTTCTATTAAAAATTACTCCCTTTTCTTTTTGGCTTATAATAACTCCAAGTCACAAAAAAAAATCAAATGGATAACTAAAAATAAACATCTCACTCTAACAGTCATTGTTTTAAGCACACCCTCTCATTAATTCAGCTCAAAGAGAAGGAATTTATCTGCTGATCTTTTGGAGATATTTGCTTCTTGTCAATGATTTTGCTAACAGATAACAATAGACTGAAAGTATAATGTATTGATAGTATATTTAGTGAGAGTAAGATATTTTTGCTTACATTTATGAAAATAATTTAGAGGTTACAAGATATGGCCTTTTTTTTTCCTAGCACTGTATAAAAGGGGGAATGACTGCTGTAAATATTTTGTGTTAAGCAATAGAGGAATGTTTGTAAAGTATACACATATTGAAGAATAATATTGAAACAGAATGATAAATTTGTCTTCTGGCTTGTTCTTTTCTTTAATATTTTCCCCACTGCCATGATATAAAGAATAATGGTTTCTCAAAGATGCCCACATCCTAATCTTGGGAACCTGTGAATACCTTACATGACAAAATGGACTTTGCCAATGTAATTAAGACCTTAAGATGATTGATTTTACAGGTGGGACTAATCTAAACACACAGGTCCTTAAAAACCTTAGAACCCATAAATCTCCCTCTGGGATAGGTCAGAGAGAGATTTAACTACAGAAAAATTGTCAGAGAAATGCAAAGTCGTTGGCTTTAAACATAGAGGAAGTGCCACAAGTCAATGAATGTGGGTAGCCCTTAGAAACTAGAGAAAGCAAGGAAGCAGATTTCCCCTAGAGCCTCCAAAAAAGGAATGCAGTCTACTGACAACTTGATTTTAGTCCAAGGAGACCTGTGTAGGATATCTGACCTACATAAGTGTAAGATAGATAATACATTTATGAGATTTTATGCCACCTAATTTTTGAAAATTTGTTACAGAACCAAAACTAAGCTGATACAACGGACCTTACAATATTGTGCACTATCCATTTGACCTCAGGGTATATTCAGTCTAACACTTTACAGACTTCACCTTTTATTATGTCCTCCAATTTCATATGTGGTAGTTCTTAGTTGTTCTCAGTTTATAGATTTGAACAGGAATATATTTGATGCCAAAAAGACATAACTATACCATATGGACTCTGTATTTCTCAAATTTCAAAAAGCCCCAATATAGGGGCACTTGGGTGGCTCAGTCAGTTAAGCATCCGACTCTTGATTTCGACTCAGATCATGATCTCACTGTTCGTGAGTTTGAGCCCTGCATTAGGCTCTGTGCTCACAGTGTGAAACCTGCTTGGAATTCTCTCTCTCCCTCTCCCCCTCCTCAGCTCATGCTCTCTTTTTGTCTCACTCTCAAAATAAATACAGTTTTTTAGAAAGTTTAAAAAAGTCCCAATATATATATATGCTTAAAAAAATTTTTTTTACATTTATTTATTTTTGAGAGAGAGAAAGAGGCAGACTGCAAGTGTGGGAGGGGCAGAGAGAGAAGGAGACACAGAATATGAAGCAGGCTCCAGGCTCCAAGCTGTCAGCACAGAACCCAAAGCGGGGCTCGAACTCACAAACTGTGAGATCATGATGGGAGCCGAAGTCGGACACTTAACTGACTGAGCAACCCAGGCGCCCCTATGCTTTTTAATTTTAAAACCATTTAGCCAGGTTTGACACATCACCAAAAAATGCATATATGGGTTCCAATCCAAGATGGCAACGTAGAAGGATCTTGAACTGACCTTTTCCTAAGAACACCTTGAATCTACAGTTATACATGGAGCAGTTCCTACTGAGAGAAATCTACAAACCAGCTGAGTCACTCCACCACATTGGGCATGAGGAAACATGCACATCAAAATGGGTTTTGACACACCCTAAACTACTGGGAACCACTAAGAACAAAGAGGGTAGTTTGGACAATCATACAAGTTTGAGAGACAACTTAATGCTAGGATGGGTTTAGACAATATGACTCATTTCCTACACTAGAACACTTCATCAAGACTGGAAGAGGTTGCTGTTTCATCTAATGGAAAGAAATCATCACAGAGTCAGAATAATGAAGAAACGAAGGAGAGTGCTCCAAGCAAAAGAGTAAGATAAAACTCCAGGAACAGACCTTAGTGAAACAAAGTTAAGTGACTTACTTGATAAAGGGTTCAAAATAATACTAGATTTTTTTTTTAAGCAGAAGAAAGAATCAGCAGACTCAAAGATAGGGCACTGGGGTTCATCTGATCAGGCGAGGAAAATGAAAAAACGTTGAAAAAGAGCGAAGATAACAAGGGATTTATAGGATATCATCAAGTGGATTAACATTCACATTATAAAGGTACCAGAAGGGAAAGAGAAAAAAGGGGGCAGAAAGCTCCTTCCAGGCAATAATGGCTAAAAATTTCCCTAACTTGGGGACAAACATAGATATCCAGATGCAGGAAGACCGTAGTGTTCCAGTAAGAAGAATCCAAAGAGACCCACACAGAGACACATTATAATTAAATTGTCAAATGTTAAAGACACAGAATGAATCATAAAAACAAGAGAAAAACAACTTGTTACATACAAGGAAATCTCCATAAGACTATGAGCAGATTTTTAAGCAGAGACTGTGAAGGCCAGGAAGAATGGTGTAATATATTCAAAGTGCTGAAAGCAAAAAGCTGTCAACCAAAAATACTCTACTTGGCAAAACTGTCCTTCAGAATTGAAGGAGAGATAGAGATTTCCAGACAAGCAAAAGCTTAAGTAGTTCAGAACCACCAGATAAGCCTTACAAAAAAAAAAATGTTAAAAGGAGATCTTCAAGTTGAAATGAAAAAAAAAAAAAAAAAGCTAATTACTTACAGGAATACATGAAAGTATAAAACTCACTGTAAAATATACACTTAAATTCACTGTAAATATACACTTAATATATACACTGTATATACACACTGTAAATATACACTTAAATTCAGAATACTTTAATGTTATAATGGTGGTGAGTAAATCACTTATAAATCCAATATGAAAGAAGAAAAGTGTATTAAAAATAAGTATAGGGGCGCCTGGGTGGCGCAGTCGGTTAAGCGTCCGACTTCAGCCAGGTCACGATCTCGCGGTCCGTGAGTTCGAGCCCCGCGTCGGGCTCTGGGCTGATGGCTCAGAGCCTGGAGCCTGTTTCCGATTCTGTGTCTCCCTCTCTCTCTGCCCCTCCCCCGTTCATGCTCTGTCTCTCTCTGTCCCCAAAAAAATAAATAAAAGTTGAAAAAAAAATTAAAAAAAAAATAAGTATAACTACAATAATTTATTAATATATTTATAAGGTAAAAAGGTGTAAATTGTGATATCAGAAACAAAACATCGGGGGAGAGTAAAAATGCAGAGCTTTAGTATGTTTTAGAAGTTAAGTTGTTGCTAGCTTAAAATAGGTTGCTATAGCCCTAAGTTGTTTTATGTAAGCCTCATGGTAATCACAAAGCTAAAACCTATAGTAGATACACAAAAGATAAAGAGAAAGAAATCTAGGTGATACTCATACTACTCCTACAGTGATACCAAATCACAAAGAAAAGAGTAAAAGAAACAAGGAAGCAAGAAGTAATTGCCAGAAAACAATTAACAAAAGGGCAATAGTAAGTCCATACTTATCAATAATTCTTGTAATGTAATATACTAAGTTCTTTAATCAAAATATATAGAGTGGCTGAATGGATTAAAAAACAAAAACAAAAAAATAAGACTCAACTATATGCTGCCCACAAGCGACTCACTTCAGCTATAAGAGCACACAGACTAAAATGAAAAGATGGAAAAAGATATTCCATGTGAATGGAAACCAAAAGAAATCAGGATCAGCTATACTAATAACAGACAAGTTAGACTTTAAACCAAAGAGTGTAATAAGGGACAAATGAGGCCATTATAAAATTATAAGTGGGACACTCCAAGAATAGTATAAAATAAAAAAAAAAACATTTATGCATTGAATATAGGAACTCCTAAATATATAAGACATATAATAACAGAACTGAAGGGAAAAAATGGACAGCAAAACAATAATAGTAAGGGACTTTAATACCTGTCTTTCAACAAGGAATATATCATCCAGAAAGAAAATCAATAGAAAAACTTTGGAATTAAACTACATATTAGACGTGATGGACTTAACAGATATTTACAGGATATTCCATCCCACCGCAGCAGTACTCATGGACCAGTCTCCGGGAGAGATCATATGTTAGGCAACAAAACAACTCATATTAAATTTAAGAAGATTAAAATTTTATCAAGTATCTTTCTTGATCATAATGATATGAAACTAGAAATCATTTACAAGAAAAAAAACTAGAAAATCCACAAATATGTGGAGATTAAACAACCAATGGATCAAAGAAGAAATAAAAAAATATATTGAGACAAATGAAAATGGAAATACAACACATTAAAACGTATGGGATGCAACAAAAGCAGTTGTAAGAGGGACGTTCATAGCAATAAATGCCTATATTAAGAAACAAGAAAATCCTCAAGTAAACAACCTAACTTTATCCCTCAAGGGACTACTAAATAAATGAAAGAAGACCAAAGTTAGTAGAAGGAAGACAGCAGCAAATATCAAAGAAAAAAATAAATAAGAGACTAAAAAGACAATAGAAAAGACCAATGAAAATAAGAGCTGGGTTTTTTAAAAGACAAAGAAAACAGACAAACTTTTACCTATGCTAACATATCCTGAGAAAGAAGAACGAAGTTGGAGGGATATATTGCCTCATTTGAAACTATATTACAAAGCTATGGTAATGAAAACAATATAGTATTGGCAGAAAAATAGACACGTAAATCAATAGAATAAAATAGAAAGTCAGGAAATAAATCCATGCATATATGGCCAATTAATTTACAACAAAAGAGGCAAGTATATACAAGGGGTAAAAGGAAAGTCTCTTCAATAAATGGTGTTGGGGAAAAATGGACAGCCACTGTACACAAAAATTAACTCAAAGTGAATTAAAGACTTGAATTTAAGACTTGAAACTGTAAAACTCCTAGAAGAAAATATAGGATGTAAGATCTTTGACATTACTCTTAGCAATAATTTTTTTGGATTTGACACCAAAAGCAAAGACAACAAAAGTAAAAATTAACAAGTGAAATTAAAAAACTAAAAAACTAACAAACTAAAAAACTCTGAACAACAAAGGAAACCATTAACAAAATGAAAAGGCAGTCTACTGAATGGGAGAAAGTCCCAAATCATATATCTGATAAAGGACTAATAAATAAAATATATAAAGAACTTATAGGGGCGCCTGGGTGGCGCAGTCGGTTAAGCGTCCGGCTTCAGCCAGGTCACGATCTCGCAGTCCGTGAGTTCGAGCCCCGCGTCAGGCTCTGGGCTGATGGCTCGGAGCCTGGAGCCTGTTTCCGATTCTGTGTCTCCCTCTCTCTCTGCCCCTCCCCCGTTCATGCTCTGTCTCTCTCTGTCCCAAAAATAAATAAAAACGTTGGAAAAAAAAAAATTAAAAAAAAAAAAAAAAGAACTTATACAACTCAGTAGTAAAAAAAAAAAAAAAACACAATCTTTTTAAAAATGAGGAGGGGAATTGAATAGACATTTATCCAAACAGGATGTACAAAAGGACAATGGGTGTATATAAGGTACTCATCATAACTAATCATCTGGGAAATACAAATCAAAGCCATAATAAGATATAATTTCAGACCTGATAGAATGGCTATCATAAAAAAAGAAACAAAAAAACAAAAAAACAAGAGCTAGTAAGTGTTGGCAAGGATTTGGAGAAAAGGGAACCTGTGTGCACTGTTGGTGGGAATGTAAATTGTGCAGCCACTGTGAAAAATAATGTGGAGTTTTCTCAGAAAATTAAAAATAGAACTACCATATAACTCAGTAATCCCACTACAGGGTATATATCCAAAAGAAATTAAAACACTATATCAAAGAGATATTTGTCTTTCCGTGCTCAATGAAGCATTATTCACGGTAGCTAAGATAGGGAAATAACCTAAATGTCCATGAATGAATAAATGAATGAAGAAGATGTATACGCATACAATGGAATGTTATTCAGTCAGGAAAAATAAGGAAATTCTGTCATTTGTGACAATATGGGTGGACCTTGAAGGCATTATGGTGAGTGAAGTAAGCCAGAGAAAGATATATACTGTATGGTATCACTTATATGTGTAGTCTAGAACAGTTGACTTGGGGAATCATGACCTTAGCTGAAACCCAGTCAGATGCTTAACTGATTGAGCCACCCAGACGCCCCCACCCTAATGTTTTAAAATTTTGTTGATTTATACATAGAGAACAGTGTACAAGTTAATAGTGTGCCACGTGATTAATTGTCACACCTAAACAGTGCTGTGTCAATGTGCCCAGATCAAGAAACAAAACGTGAACAATACCTGGAGGCCCCCTGGTGCCCCTTTGTAGTTGAGATTTCCAGTGACCCCCATCAGTAGGTTAATGGTTTGACTCTTCATTTTGGCTCAGGTCATGATCTCACAGTTCATGAGATCAAGCCCCATGCCAGGCTCTATGCTGTCAGGGCAGAGCCTGTTTAGGATTCTCTTCCTCTCTCTCTGTTCCTCCCTTACTCCTCTCTCTCTCTCTCTCTCTCTCTCTCTCTCTCTCTCTCTCAAAAATAAATAAATAAACTTAAAAAAAAAAACAGTCAACCTCATAGAAACAGAGAGTGGTTGTCAGGTTCTGAGGGGGTGGGTCAAATATGGAGATGTTGGTAAAGGGGTACATACTTTCAGCCATAAATAAGTAAGGTCTGAGGATCTGATATAGAACATGGTGACTATAGTTGATAGTACTGTATTGTATAATTGAAATTTAAGAAAGTAGAACTTAAATGTTCTCACAAAAAATATGGGAGGTGATGGATGTGCTAATTTTCATTAACTAGATGGGGAAAATAAGTTCATAATGTATATGTTTATCAATTTACCATGACATACACCTTAAATATCCTGAAAGGTCATTTGTGAATTATACCTCTGTATTGAAAATAAAAGAAAAAAGAAAAAAATATATTTATTTCATTTAGAACTCAGTAACTTCTGTCCATTTTAGTTTATAACCACGTCTTCCCTTTTAGCTTATCCTGCATTAGCAATCAAGAGAACAAATAATGGGGGAAATTCCATGGTTAGTGAATATTACACAATTATTTCCTCTCCCTTTTTAATTTATGTAAGCATATGCTTTTTTGGCAATAATCCTAATGGTGAAATAAAAACTAGCATCTTTCAAAAGAACCATTATATTCCTATACAGACAACTTTCTAAAATTGTCCTAGTCTTGTCCACTGAAACAGCATTATGTCAAATAAAAGTCATTGGTAAAATGGACTATGTGAGTGTTTACAAGAGGGTTAAAATCTCTTAGTAATCCTCCTAAGGAAAAGGTCTTAAAAAAAAAGAATTATAGTTTTTCCTTTAAGTAATGTGTCAAAATATACATAGAAGTCTTCAAAGGTAATCTACCATAAACTTAATTGTTTCTTGATTTAAAGTCAGTATCATTTTTTTAAATGCTTATTTATTTATTTATTTATTTATTTTTGAGAGGCAGAGAGTGTAAGCGGGAGAGGGGCAGAGAGAGAGAGAGAGAAAGAGACATTGAGAGAAAGAGAAAGAGAATCCAAGGCCGGCTCCAGGCTCTGAGCTGCCAGCAGAGAGCTGGATGCGGGGCCAAACTCACCAACTGTGAGATCACGACCTGAGCCGAAGTCGGATTCTTAACCAACTGAGCCACCCAGGCGCCCCTAAAGTCATTACCTTTTTTAAAAAGCCAAGGGCTTTTTGTTTTCTTCTTTTCATTCAAATGAAATAGATTTCACACATAATAGATGTACATACTTAAGAGTTTATTTACATATGATAAATGTACATATTTTATGAATTTTACAAACTGTATCCCTCATATGTCTACCAACCAAGACATCAAACTTTCCCTCACTCAGAAATTTCCTTGTCTCCTTTCCATCAATCCCCATTTCTCAGAGACAATGGCTTTCTGATTTCTATCACCATAGAGTTCTTCCATCTGTGTTTGGACCACATGCAAATAAGATCATACAATGTTCCGTCTTTTGTGTCTCTTTCACTTAACACAATGTTTTAAGGCTTATACATGATGCTGTATTTATCCTTTTTGTTGTTGAGTAGTACTAGTTATATGACTATACCACACTTCAATTGCCTATTTTATTGGTGAAGATTTTGTTGCCTTTAGTTTTTGGCCACAATGAATAAGGCCGCTATGAACCTTCTTATACAGATTTGTCGTTAACATATGCCCTCATATGTACAGCAGAATAACTGGGCCATCTGGTGAAAGTATGTATATCTTTATCAGAAACTGGCAGACACTTCTTCAAAGTGGTTATGCACTTTGGTCCAAGGGGAAGATACTACAGGATTCTAGTCATTTCATATTCTTAAGCACTATTTACATTGCCAGTCTTTTCGAAGGTGATTATTTCACTTACCATTAAATAACTTATTTTTGTGGTTTTAATTTGCATTTACGTATTATCAAATGACATTATTAACCATGTTCTCATTGGACATTTGCATATCTTCTTTTGTGAAGTAACTTTTGGCAGGTAGTTTGGTCAGTTTTTATACGGATTGGTTTCTTTTTGTCGTGATTTGCGGGAGACTTTTATATGAATGCTGGATATGATTTCTTTGTTAGATATATGTGTCACAATTTTTTTTCCATTTTGTAGCTTGTTTTATCTAATCAAGGACAGATCTTGATGAGTGGGATATTTATTTTGACAAAGTTTAATTTATAATTTTGTTTCTTTCGTCATTCATGCCTTTTAGTTCATGGCTAAGGAACTATTGCCTGTGTGACAGCAGGTTAATTTTTTTGTCAACTTGACAAGGCCACAAGGTGCCCAGATATTTGTCTCTGTGAGAGTGTTTTTGGATGAGATCAACATTTAAATCAGTAGACCAAACAAAGAGGATTGCCCTCCTTACTGTTGGCAGGCCTTACCCAATCAGTTGAAGACCTGAATAGAACCAAAAGGCTGACCTTCCCCTCAGTAGAAGAGGGTTTTCTTGCCCGACTGCCACCAAACCAGAACAATACTTCCTGCCTTCAGAATCAAACTGAATCTTGAACTCTCCCTAGACCCTAAGCCTTACGACTGGAACTACGTGACTGGCCCTCCTGGTTCTCAGGTCTTTGGACCTGGGCTGGAAGTAACCCATTGACTCTCCTGGGTCTACAAAATGCTGACTCACATTGCAGACCTTGGGACTTGCCAGTCTCTGTAATTGTGTGAGCCAATTCCTTATTAAAAATCTTTTCACACATGTGCGCGCACACACACACACACACACACACACACACACACACTCACACTATTTGTTTTATTTCCCTAAAGAATCCTAACCAATACATCCACTCTAAAGTCATGAAGGTGTTTTCCCATGTTTTCTCGTAGCATCTTTAGGGGTCTAGCTTTTATGTTTGGGTCTATGATTTGTCTGTAATGAATTCATGGGTGTAGAGTGAAGTAGGAGTTTACCTTTATTATTTTTTTTTATGAGTGTATTCAATTGCTACAGCCCCATTTGTTTCTCCATGGAAATGACTTGGTAAGTTGGTCAAAAATCAATTGTCTGCATAGATGTGCAACGATTTTGGACTCTATTATATTCCACTGGTCTTTGTTATTCCTAATAAAATCATACTGTCTTAAATACCATAGCTTTTCAGTAAGCCTTGCAGTCAGATACAAAGGTCCTCCTAATTTGTTCTTTTTCTTGAAGACTGTTTTGACAATTCTAGATACTTTGGATTTCCATATGAATTTGAGAATATATTTATCATTTTCAAACAAAAAAATGTCTGGAATTATGGTGGTTTTGCACTGAATCTGAAGATGAATTTTAAGAAAATAGACATGGTAACATTATTGAGTCTTAATAATCTATTAGCATATGTTATCTAAACTTTTATTAATTCTTATTTTCAATATTTAAACTTTTTAAAGTAGAGGTTTTGCATATCTTTTATTAGATTTGCTTCTAGGTATTTGATATTTTCTGATGCTACTGGTTTTTTATTACTTTTGTTTTTTACTTAATTTATATAAGATAATTAATAGATAATTCATACTGAGGGTAAAACAAAAATAAATAACAAAAACGTTAAAAAGATCTCTGACCATTGAAATTGGGACCATCTTCTGCTTCAGTTGAGGATTTCCTCTCTTTACTATGAATCACCTTTTTGTACTTATTGGTGTATCATGTTCTTTTTCAGTAGATGTGTCAATAGTTACACCTAGGAATAACATTATTAATTATTATTGTATAATAAATATTTACACCTAGAAAAGCTGTGTTCCTTCTTTGATCAGGCTATTAGTATGAGGAACTGAATTAATCTAATAGGTATTTGATTTGAGTTTGGGCTTGGTGCAGCTTTAGTTTTAGTTTTCAAGCGTTCTCACATTTTTAATTTTTTTTAATGTTTATTTATTTTTGAGAGAGAAACAGAGCACAAGCAGGAGAGGGGTAGAGAGAGAGGGAGACACGGAATTTGAAGTAGGCTCCACGCTGTCAGCACAGAGCCCAACTCAGGGCTCAAACTCACGAACTGCGAGATCCTGACCTGAGCCAAAGTCAGAAGCTTAAGCGGTCTCAAATTTTTGTCAGTACTTTTCCTTTGGTCAGTACAATTCCTTCAGGAATTGAGATCTTAGCATGCCAAGACTTTAGCAATCTCTTTAGGCTTTACAACTTAGGTACCTGTCTCTCTCTCTCCTTTAAGTTCTACAGTCAGCTTCTAGTCACTAAGGTGCTATTGTTTTCCAATCCCACCTCTGGCTTTGTAAACAATAAGAGATCTTTTTCCAGCCTACTGACATTTCTCCAGCTTTCTGAGAGCTTCTATAGCGCATTCCATAACAGCCGGGAGTGCCTCAGATGAATTTCTCTCAGCATCTTGCCCTTCCCCAGTGTTTGACAGGACTGAATCCTTCTAGTGGGGGAAGACCTGTTTCTCAGGGAATGGGACACTCCATCAGCTCTCCCAGACTTTGTTGCATTATAATTACTCATATGCTCGCTGAAGATTCATGAAGAACAGTTAATGGCTGACTGCAAATTTCAGGTGGCTGGGGTCCTTAGGATCTCAATCAATCAGCACAGTGTACATGTGGCCATTAAACGTTCATTAAAATTTAGCTGGTTTCTCCTTACCACAGCTCAGCGGGCTTTGATGAAAGCAACTGCAAGTGTCTTTACTCCTAGCAGAGTTCATTACTTTCTTGAATTTAATTCATTCAGGTTCTCTGTCGCTTCAGCTTTCTGATGGGTTTCAAGAGAGAAAAGTGTAAGACTCAAGCTTATCTGGCTTGCTATTATTAGTATGGGAGCAACAGCCTTTCTAACTGAAAGCAGAAGTCCAAAATCAGCAAGTTGCTCTTAAGTCACTGGTGTTGCAATAGTACATGCAGAACATCATTGAGTTCCTTAGCGGCATGGAGTTAAACAGCTGAACACAACTTCTTTCATCTCATACTGTTCTGATTTTGATTTAACTGTCACTGACTAATGGTGACGACAAGATCATTTGAACGTGAAAAGAGCAATTCTTTGGGAACCTATCACGAATTATCAATTTTAGTTGGGGGAAAACACAGCTTGGCATTTCACAGGACTGAGTAAGAGAAACGCTAGGTACTCTTTCCTTATGTGGCTTTGTCTTGGGTAGCTAGCTAAGCTGCAGTCATTCAGAGATGTGCACGAAGCCATCTTTCAGTGTCCATACCTGAAAGCGATTTCCCTGAGGGCACAGTTTTAGGTGAGCGGAGATTTTTCCTTTAAGAAGGAAGTCCGGTATGATTATGAGTATGGCTCACCCTTCAAGGTCACTGAACATCCAATCTGCTTATAATTCCATTACACATTTTTCTACCTCCTACTTCTCAAAGTATCTTAAGAGTATCTTTAAGAGTACCTTTCTCACCATCTCACCTTTCTGTGCTCTACCACTGGGACGCTTTAATGCCGTGTAATGGTTAAAAGTTTGGGTTCGAAAGCCTGGTGGCTTTGATTTGAATCTTAATCAAGCACCCTCTGTTGTACAACCTGCGCATGCTACTTACTCTCTCTGTGCCTTGGTTTTCATATTTATCACACACAAAAGGGAGCAATATCTATCTCACATAGTTATTTTGAATATTAACTTGGCCAGTACATGAAAATCCTTGGAATAGTGCATGTCACATAAATAGTTAATAATTTTTAGCTATTACATATATATATATATATATATATATATAGTATATATTGAGCACTTTCAAATGATTATTAGTGTGCTAAGCAATTTGCAAATATCTTACTTAAGAGTCCCATCACATCAGTATGATCACCCCTGCTTTGCCTCTGAGGAAGTTCAGGTCCAGAGAGATTAGGCTTCACAATCTGTAAGGGGAAACCAGAAGACAAACCCAGGTCTTTCCGGTTCAGACTCATACAGTTAACCATGACTTTGTCAACTTGTTTCCATTGGCACTTCCCATGAAGTATGTTCCAGAATTCACCTGCACGAAATGTTTCAGGGATTTCATTTCTCAGCGAATACATTTCTTAGAAATCCAGAAACAATTGATTCTGGGACCATATATCCACTATTCTCGAGAGTAAACTGAAAATGTCCCCATTGGGGCGCCTGGGTGGCCCAGTCGGTTAAGCGTCCGACTTCAGCCAGGTCACGATCTCGCGGTCCGTGAGTTCGAGCCCCGCGTCGGGCTCTGGGCTGATGGCTCAGAGCCTGGAGCCTGTTTCCGATTCTGTGTCTCCCTCTCTCTCTGCCCCTCCCCCGTTCATGCTCTGTCTCTCTCTGTCCCAGAAATAAATAAACGTTGAAAAAAAAAAAAATTAAAAAAAAAAAAAAAAAGAAAATGTCCCCATTGTACCAACACCTCCAAAAATTATAGGAACAAACCTAAGAGATACTCAGTGTCAAATATGTCAACCTATCCTAAGCACTCACAACAGCTGATTTTTATTAATAATTCATAATATGCCTGAACTATACTAAATAATTTGAATTCATTATTTCATTTTTCTCTGGAGCAACTCTGTTTAGAAAGGTATTTCTGCTCTTAATTACAGCTGAGGAAATTGAGGTCTCATTCAAGTTAAATTACTTGTCCAACATGACACACCTAGTATGACATAGGTCTAGGAATTGCTGCCAGGTTTTCATGTCTCCTAGGCACATATTTCTTTTTTTTTTTTTTAATTTTTTTTTAATGTTTATTTTTGAGACAGAGGGAGACAGAGCATGAACGGGGGAGGGGCAGAGAGAGAGGGAGACACAGAATTGGAAACAGGCTCCAGGCTCTGAGCCGTCAGCCTAGAGCCCGATGCGGGGCTCGAACTCACGGACTGCGAGATCGTGACCTGAGCTGAAGTCGGACGCTCAACCGACTGAGCCACCCAGGCGCCCCACCTAGGCACATATTTCTAATGGCCCTGCATGGAGTCACCAACTGCTCTAGTTTGCCTGGGACTGAAGGAAATATCACAGGGTGTTGGACGTTTATTGCTAAAAGTGACATGGCCACGCGGACCGCATGGTGGATTACCCTGCAATATGACTGTTGTTTCCCATGAAGCCTGCTCCAAAACCACCTGTAGAAAGATCCTGAAGTTGTAAGGTTAAGATTATAGGACATGGTCGTTGTCCTGCATAGTTTCATGGTATGATGATATAAAAGAAGTACTTAAGACCTTCATGATCTTCTGGACCTTTAATACCTTCATTGACTACACTGTTCTTGATGCTGCTAAAAGAAACTAGAATGGTTTGAAAGATACAAAAAGCCCTGTAAATGCTGGCAAGCCTAGAAGAAAAAAAAGCTACAGGATGCATTACATTCCATTAGCTCTGCATTTTTTATGGCATAAAGACTTCCCTTCCCATCTTACAGACATGTTTACTTCAGTATCAGTGAAAGAACCCAGTTACATTAAGGGGAATTTTCCCATTCTCGGGCAGAAGAATCAAGTGAGGAGTCAGCTGTGTCTCAGCAGCAGGTCAATAAGACAAGACAGAGTAATCTATGGGGGTAAGTAAATAGACCATAACAGCTAAGAGAGAGGCTTTCATTTGCTATTGTGAAAAATGGAAAAGAAAACTTACCTGATCAGTGAATTATTGAGGCCATTAGGGGATCAGCAATTGTCATTTCTGCTGAAGGGAAGCTATTTAAGCAGGCAGACAGGTGGGAGCCCTTATAGGGTCTTAGTGCAAAAGGTGTGAGGAAGGAAAACAAAGGGAGGCTCACATTGCTCGGAAATAGTGTTCTAAATAGAGCTCTTTTCTCAAAGCTGAGGGTACAGGAACTGTGAGTTTGTGTAGCTGGTTTGCAGTCAGAACCTGATCAGTTAATGCATCCAAAGAAATTCCAAGTGGATGACAAAATTTTTAATCTCCCCAAATGGCTTTACCTAGTTCCTTCCTACAATTTAAAAAAGTTCACTATTTACCAAAAAGCGTATTAAAGGTTTTTTCAGTTTTTGTTATACTTTTGTGTTCCATTCATGTTGGTTGTTGGGTAGAGAGGTTTTTCTGGTTGTTATTTTTGTTTGTTCTTGATGACAAAAAAAATCCTCCTAAATTTCTGAAGGATTTTGGGAAAACTAACACAATTTAGTAATCATAATCAAAATATTTTGTCGGGTGCTCACTATATGGACAAAACAGTCAAATTTCAATCAGAGAAGCAGAACAGCTTTGTTATAGGTAGATGAATTTACCCCTTTGTGGGAACTAGTTAAGCAATGTCTGTAAAGCTATTGGTTTCATATCTGATGTGGGGATTTGAAATCTATAGGACATGTAATTGGGAAGGGAAAATGTATGTAAAACAGAGGAGACAAAGTACCAAGTTGGAACCCGTGAACGCAAGCTGAAACTTACAAATGTGAATTGAAACCCATGTTGGTTTTCACTGCCTCCAGCTTTAACATCCCTCATGTCCTTTAGAAGCTGGCATCCTTCATCTTTGAATGGTCAACCCACCTAGTTTTTCTAAGACTAAGAGGTTAGTAATAGGATAAATGGGTCTCCAAAACAGAGGAAGGAAGTTGGAGTGATCAGCACTTATCAGCGCTTTTTGTGAACCACTTGGGTAATTTGCGCTTCTCATTGCCACAGTTCTCATCTCTCTGGGTCTGTAGGATTTTTTCCAGGCAGAAGATGCTTCTAAATTGGGACACAATGAGATTCCCATTAAACTTTAAGTTACATCCATTGCTTGCTTCCTTAGATTTTTTGAACCAGAGATAAACAGACAAAGGATTATCCTGCCAGGGGTAATTGACTCTGATCACGAGGAATGGTAGGGATGCTATAACATAATTTTAACAGGGAGGATTATGCTTGACACTCAGGTGATCTGTTGGAGCTTTTCTGGTACTTCCTTGTCCAATGTCAAGAATCAATGGACAAGTGCAGCAGACATAGTATGAGAAGGGCAAAGTAATCGGGGACAAGTGTCTACAACACTTTGCTTGAATCATCATGGTACCTAGACCAGTGGCAGTGCTAGCTGACAGTGAGTGTAATCTAGAATGGATAGTAAAGGAAAGAGATAATGATTAGTAAGTACAGCCTTGAGACTGGCTACAACAATGATTCTTCTTATGAATGATACACTGGTAAGATTACCCATGAAGAGAGATCAACCAGAATCCTGAAGCAACTGTGTTTCAGATGAGATAAATTTAACACATGGAGCAAGTGGGTGCAAGCAGCTCAAGTGAGTGTTTTGGGGTGTTATCCAGATGCCCTCTCTAGAAGCAAACACATATTCCCCAACCATTAACTCCCAGGAGTTTGAGGATGATGTCTCAGACTTCCACTATAGGAATTGCATTTCATCCTCTGTAGGAATTACTTTTGGCCAGAGGAAACTGCCTTGTCCACTCCTCTTCCCTGAGGGTAATGCACATCTAATGATTGGTCAAATGGAGGTACAAGGACCCAGACTCCTTTTTCAATTGAGATAACTCTGAAGACCCATCCCAGATCTGGAGCTCCTGTAAGTGTTGGCCAAGTCCCTGTCCCAGCTGCTTTGCGGTTTAACCCCTTAACCTCTCCCTCACTCAATCCTGCTTCTGTTATCCTTCCCAAATGTTTCTGAGAGCATCTCAGCAAACCTCATGCATGCAAATCTCAGAGACTCAGATTTTGTTTTCTGAGGCATCCAACTTTAGACAGTAAGATAGAAACCATATATCTAACATAGCTAATATAAAAAAGACCACGGGGTGATAGTTGACTCTATGAGGAAGCCCTAATCTCTAGAGGAACTATCAAATAAATTTGTAGCACTCCAATAAGCACAGGCAGTGACCCTACCCACAGCCCTCTGCCCTGGACAGGTCACATCTGGTGCCTTGGGTCACACTGTATGGTGATGGTAACAAAGCCAAATGGGAGAACTGGAAGCCATGCCACATGGCAAATCATTGAGGAAACAGAGACATATCACCCCAGAGAAGGGATGGTAAGGAGATGTAGGTCATCTAGTATGATCTTCAAATGTTTGAAAGATAGGAATGGGTGAGCGTTTTTCACTTTGTTGCTTCAGAGTAATGTTAGGGTGGTCTGTGGGAAGACAGCAGGACTCATTTCAAAGTCATTTTATAATGATTAGAATTGAACAACCGTGGGTGCCTGGGTGGCTCAGTTGGCTAAGTGTCCAACTTCAGCTCAGGTCATGATCTCCTGGTTTGTGAGTTTGGGCCCTGCATTGGGCTCCCTGCTGTCAGCACAGAGCCTGAATTGGATCTTCTGTTCCCCTCTCTGCCCCTCCCCTGCTCATGCTCTCTCTCTCAAAAATAAATAAATTAAAAAAAAAAGAACTGAACAACCATGGAAGCAATGGAATGTTCTGCATGTGGAGGCAACTATCTGAGAGTTTAAATGTTGTGCTTCTGCCACAGCATAAGTTATGTGAATTAGAGCAAGAGTCTGGCTCTTAGGCTCTGCATTTTCATCTGTAAAATGTCCACACTGGGGGCCGTGGTGAGAAGTAAACAAAGTCATACATGGAATATATCTTAGCTCAGTGCCTGTAACCTAATAAGAATGCAGCAAATGTTCCTGTTTTTATTATGAATTTACTGAGGAAGAGTAACCAGTTGTTTGAGTTGTTATAGAGGATATCCCTATATAGTAAAACGTTGGACTGTGAGTAACTTAATTCTGTGAGTGTTCCACAAGACGAACAAACATTTCTAATAAATTTTGACTTGATAAATGAATGATGTCTTGCAACACGAGTAGTACATGACACTGAATGTCACATGATCACAACTGAGCCAGTGGTTCTTCTCTCTCTCTCTCCCTCTCTCTCCCTCTGAAGGATTGTGGGTAATTGTCTCCCAGGCTTGGATGGTTGGTCTCAGGTCAGGGTGTTTGGCAGAAATCAGTGATTTTTTTAGAATGTTGGAAAGGGCCCACAACTGGCAGTAGTGTATTTTTTGTCACTTCCAAGCACCTAGGGACAGTCCTTTGCTTTTCCATACAAGAGTAAGACTAAGGATGTTGTGCTTCATTCTAGGTCAGGCTACCTGCAGATATAGACCCTTTCCTCTGCTGCCTTATTGCCAGGTACATTAAACCCAGTATATGACAAGAGTTTATTAACGCTGTACTGCAGTCAACATCTGTGCAAGTGTACACAACGGCCCCCCAGGCAGAAAAGGTTGAAAAGACAGGTGGTTAGAAGAAGGAGATGATTACGGTGGAAGTTAAGAAGGAAATCACTGAGAAGTTTGAAGAGCTTTATGAGTGGCTGAAGTTGCAAGATTTTATGAAAAGTCTACTTCTGCATCTCATCTGCAGAGGAGGAAGAGAAAAAGGTGAAGGAATCCCTCACTTCAAATGAAATTAGGGAGATGCGTAAAATGTGGGAAAGAGTGTAAAATTTTGTGGAAAAGCACCATCCAAATAAGGCTATAGCAGTGAGAGTGGTGAATCTGTTTAAAGACAGTGCAGTGTCACGTTTCCCTGAAATCCTCAAAAGGAGGCAAAAACGAGTGTCATTGGATAGGTTCCTTGTTAAAGTTGCACGAAAAGAAAAAGATTCCATTCAGCCGATAGACAGCCATGATTCTGTTAGTGAAAGTCGTCCTACATAAAACCCTCCTCTCTCATCTCCCTCACACCAGCCACATGAGGTTTTCAAAGGTAAGTGCAGGTTAATTTGTTTATTTTTCTTTATAGCTTGTATTTTCTTTACTACTGTGTATTGTATTACAGTACTGTAATCATTTTTATATGAATATTTTGGGGTTGTGGAACGAATCATCTGAGTTTCCATTATTTCTTATGGGGAAATTTGCTTTGATATACAAGTGCTTTGGAATACAAGCATCTTTCCGGAACGAATTGTGCTTGCAAACCAAGGTTTTACTGTATTTGATGAGAGGTTAAAATTCATCATTTTTGCTTTCAAGTGTCAATAACGTTAAAAAATAGGGTAACCAATATAAGGTGAGCAAGGGTTTATTTTTCCTAATAAATATATTATTATATTAATTAATTAATTAATTTAAAATATTTATTTAATTTTATTTTTTTTTGAGAGAGATAGTGTGTGTGAGTGGAGAAGGGGAAGAGAGAGAGAGAATCCCAAGGAGGCTCCATGCTGTCGGTGCAGAGCCCCATGCAGGCTGAAGTTCATGAACTGTGAGATCATGACCTGAGCCAAAATCAAGAGTTGGATGCTTGGGGCCCTTGGGTGTCTCAGTGGGTTGAATGTGACTTTGGCTCATGATCTTGCGGTTTGTGAACTCAAGCCCCACATCGGGCTGGCTGCTCTCAGTGCAGAGATGCTTCAGATCCTCTGTCCCCATCTCTCTCTGTCACTCCCCCACTTGTGCTCTCTCAAAAATAAGTAAAACAGGGGCCCCTGGGTGGCTCAGTCGGTTAAGCATCCGACTTCGGCTCAGATCATGATCTCGCCGTCCGTGAGTTCGAGCCCTGTGTCGGGCTCTGTGCTGACAGCTCAGAGCCTGGAGCCTGTTTCAGATTCTGTGTCTCCCTCTCTCTGACCCTCCCCCGTTCATGCTCTGTCTCTCTCTGTCTCAAAAATAAATAAACGTTAAAAAAAATAAAAAAAAATAAGTAAAACATTAAAAAAAGAGTTGGACGCTTAACTGATTGAACCACCCAGGTACCCCCCAAATAAATATATTAAAATAAAATCGGGAATGCCTGGGTGGATCGGTTGGTTAAGCATCCAGCTTTGTCTCAGGTCATGAGCTCATGGTTCATGAGTTTGAGCCCCACACTGGGCTCTCTGCTATAAGTGCAGAGCCTGCTTCAGATCCTCCGTCCCCCTCTCTCTGCCTCTCCCCTGCTTGTGCTTGTGCGCATGCACTCTCTCTCTCTCAAAAATAAACATTTAAAAACAAAATAAAATCATCTACTCGTACTATAATTTTATAAAAGAAATCTGCTAGCGGCATAATGTAGGAAGGGTATAATTTCCTATTTCAGGAGAGACTTTTATAAGAAATATTACTCGTTATATATGCATACATGTGCATATATGAATGCCTGTGTATATATTTGCCTCTATATTTATTCATTTAAATTTGTCCTGATTTCTTTAATTTTTTATAACTTCTTTCTTTTTTTAAGGCTTTATTAAAATTCCAGTTAGTTAACATATAGTGTAATATCAGTTTCATGTGTACAATATGGTGATTCCATACTTCTGTACAACATCCAGTGCTTGTCGCAAGTGCACTCCTTAATCTCCATCACCTATTTAACCCATTCCCCCTACTGGTAACCACCAGTTTGTTCTGTAGTTAAGAGTCTGTTTCTTGGTTTTTCTCTCTCTTTTTGTTCCCTATGACCATTTGTTTTGTTTCTTAAATTCCACATGAGTGAAATCATATGGTTACTTGTCTTTCTCTGACTGCCTTATTTCGCTTCTCATAATACACTCTAGCTTCATCCACATTGTTGCAAATGGCAAGATTTCATTCTTTTTTGTGAGTAATATTCCACATCTTCTTTATCCGTTCATAGATTTATCCTGATTTCTTTCATTTTCCAGCAGGCCTGTAAAATTGTCATGAACTGGCCAGTATATGTGAACCACAGAGTAGGGTAATCTTCTTCATCACTTTGAAGTGTAAGAATCGAAGAATTATACAATAGAACGATTCGGTAATCAGCAGTATGTTAAGCATCCAGCTTCTGAAGCTTAGGCCACTTCGACTTGTTATCTCTGTGTTTCTTCTCAGTTCTGAGATATAACATAACTTCATATTAAGAGGTTAGCTACTCCCTGACCCTCTCCTCCAAAGAATGAGAAGAGGAGGCTTGTAATAAACAAGGGGTAAAAAGGCACAAAAAGGCTGCTATCAGCACTGTGCCGCTCCACTCTCAAATTTGGCAGAACTCTGCCAACCACCACCGCCTGGTAAGTTACACTGCTTGCCTGGTCTGCAGATGATCTGAACTTAGGTGAGTTACATACATCGTTTGCAATCATTTCTATAAGCATCATTGCTTTCTCTCTGTGAAAAGAAACAATGACAACAACATGTTAGGGATTCATGTGTCATAAAACAGAATATACTAGAAGTTATAACTGAAAGCTGGTTGAAGCAAGGCAAGCAAGGCATTTGCCTCCAGTGCACAGTTTAATTGGGTGCCCAAAAGTGAGTAACCCAGGCAAATAGTTTTTTGTTTTACGTTTATTTATTTTTGAGACAGAGAGAGAGCATGAACGGGGGAGGGTCAGAGAGAGAGAGGGAGACACAGAATCTGAAACAGGCTCCAGGCTCTGAGCCACCAGAACAGAGCCGCCGCGGGACTCGAACGCACGGACCGCAAGATCATGACCTGAGCTGAAGTGGGCCGCTTAACCGACTGAGCCACCTCGGCGCCCCAACCCAGGCAAATATTTTAATGAAATGTTTTTTGAAACACAAAAATCAGTGATGAGCGACATATTGAAATTTTAAATAAACGCAAAATCCGGACTAATTTGTGAAATGCACTCTGTGACCTGAGAGCCATTACATACCGCCTATATGTCCATACCTTCCTATTGCCTCACTGAGGATGGGGTAACATTATTGAGACCATTTCAGCCTAAGTTCCTGTTTTAGCACAACATTGGGCTCTGTGAACTCTTCCTACTTTTGAACGGTATGACTTTAGCGAGCGTATCTCAGTCCTTTTTCAGATTCTAAATTTTTCATTATTTTTTAAAATACTTATTTATTTCCAAGAAAATAAATAATTTTGTTTTTACCTTCCATTCTGTTCCTTCCTTCTCCGTCTAGTGAATCATTATACTGTATATTCTCCCAGCTTTATTGAGACGTCATTGACCTATAACAAGTATAAGCTTAAGTATACGAGGTATTGTTTTAATACACTTCAAAACAGGTAAGGTTAGCTATCACCTCCATCACATCACACAATGAGCTTTTTTAATGGTGAGAGCACCAAAGATCTATTCTCCTTGCAGTTTTCAAGTATATAACTCAGTACTGTTGACTATAATCACAATGCTGTGCATTAGATCCACAGAATTTATTTACCTTCCAACTGCGACTTTGTACCCTTTGATCAATCTGTCTCCAATTCTGGTCAGCACCAGTCTATTCTCTATTTCTACAGGTTTGGTGTTTTTAGATTGCATGAGTGATATCACACAGCATTTGTCTTTCTCTGACTTGTCTCAAGTAGCGTGATGCCCTCAAAGTTCATCCATATTGTCACAAATGGAGGATTTCCTTTTTTCTCACGGTTGAATAATATTCTATACTGTGTGTACGTTGTGTAATTTGTGTGTGTATACGCAACGTCAATCTACAGCCATCAAAAATGTTTTAAAAATAAAATTGTGTAGTCCTGTTGTTATTTTCATATGTAGCCATTTCTCCTTGGAGAAAAGGCATTATTTGATTATTATTATTATTATTCAGAACATTACAGGCAAGGATACATATTTTTATTAGAAGTATCTCATCCAGAGAGCTCAAAAACAGTAGGAAAAACATAATATATACCTTCTGGAGTTAAGTTTTAAGTTTTATTTTATAGCATCTACCTTATAAATAAATTAAAACTGATTCTTACAGAAATCAAATAAATTTAAATGATGCAAGTAGTTCACTGAGTAAAATTCTGCTTTAGGTTAAACTTCCAGGCTTTGTAAAATCCTGAAAATGTGATTTCAATGTCCATTACCTCAAAATAAAGAAAACCAATTAAAATAAGGTTGCAGAGAAAATAAAGTTTGTGTGTTTTAATTTTCCCTGATACTAATAACATTGTAGATTATTAAGACTAAAGACTTTCAGAAATCCAATTTATTTTCATTCTTTGGAGTCATCATTTCCTTTTTGTATTCTTCTCAGGTTGCGTACTGGATGAAGGCAGATTTTTCTTTTCTTGTATGCATTTATTTTCTGGTCTTCATGCAGTGTAATCCTTTTATATGCAAAGCTGGAAAAAATTTTTGAATATAGAACATCTCCATAGTAATGCTGAAAAATATTGTAGGAACTTTTTTCAAACTGTTTTGAAAATATTTAATTGAGTTTTTCTATTACTTTGCCTAAAAAAGTCAAATAAGAAACAGGAATATTTATAATAATGAACCACCTGGAGTTTGAAATCTAATAAATTGTTTGTACCTAAGGTAAAATATTATACACCTCATTTTTTTGTGATTGTCAAAAAAAATGGCAACTTTAAAACATTTCGTTAAATACTTTTAAAGAGAAAACATGCATGTATTTTATTTAAAGCCCATAGAAAGGAAACTCATCTTTATAATTGTTTTATGAATAAAAACATTCATGTCATATAGAATAAGGATTTTGTTAGTATTAAAAGTAATTAAACAAACTGGGGAATACAGAAAGTATAGAGAATAAATAATACATAACAAGTTTATAGAAGATAGATAGTCCTCTCTATAAAAACTGCTAACATTTTGGTGTATTTTCTTTAGGATATATTCCTTTTTTTCTTGATATTCTGAATGTAGTTATTTATCCTGCTGTTTTTCACTTTGTATTATACACCACTGACATCTTTAAATATCATTAAGAATTCTTCTAAAATGTTTTTATTAGCCACATATTATTGTGTAGCATGAACATAACCATTTACCCCTGATTTTTATGCTGTATGACACTTCTATTGTCTTGTTTTCACTTTTTGTTGTGAAGATAATACTGAAATGAATATCAACAGACTCACAGCTTTTATACATTCATTACTAGTTTATTCAGATACCTTCCTAGAAGTAGAAATGCTCAGAAAAAAGGTAAAAATATTTTCCAGATTTGATACGTATTGTTAAACCGTTTTCCAGGAAAGATGGACCAATTTCCATTTCAAGCAACAGTGGAAAAGAACGCTCAATTTAACACACTCTTGAGACCATTAAGCTTGGCCCTTTGTTTGCTTATTCACTGCAAATTCTGTAAGTAAAAAATGGTGACTTCTTGTTTTAAATTACGTTAATTTGATTACTATTTAGCTTAAATTTAAAACAAATGTAGAAGCCATTTCATATTTCTTCTTCTGTGAATTTTCTATTTATGTTCCTTCCCATTTTTTTTCTGTATTGTGTTGTTTCTCTTTACACATCAAGAATGTTAACTATTTATCTGTTGCATTAGTTGCAAATATTTTCTCGCTCTTTTTGTAAGCTTTTAAATGTGTTTTGTTTATTGAGCTTTTTATATATTCATGTGCTTTTCTCTATCGGTATTATTCTTGGGATGCTTATTTATTTTTAGTATTTAGGAAATGTTTCCTAATTCAGCAATCAGATAAATACTCTCCTAGCCTATTCTTGTCTAAGTTTTTTCCATTTCTTTCTTTTCCTTTACCTTTTTGCTGTATTTCTTTCTAAACTTACTTTAAACTTCTAGAATTTATTTTAGTGTGCGGAGTGAGCAAGGAACTTTTAGTTAAAGGAAACTACATTTTTTAAAAAAATTATTAGGAGAGGGGCGCCTGGGTGGCGCAGTCGGTTGAGCGTCCGACTTCAGCCAGGTCACGATCTCGCGGTCTGTGAGTTCGAGCCCCGCGTTGGGCTCTGGGTTGATGGCTCAGAGCCTGGAGCCTGTTTCCGATTCTGTGTCTCCCTCTCTCTCTGCCCCTCGCCCGTTCATGCTCTGTCTCTCTCTGTCCCAAAAATAAATAAATGTTGAAAAAAAAATTAAAAAAAAAATTATTAGGAGAGAGTAAAGCATTCCTATCGTCTTGTTAAAAGCTTAAATGGTAGCAAAAACTTTAATTAAGAAGTAAAATCCAATCTTCCTTCTCATTCCTGCCTCCAGTTTCCATGCTAAAAGGTCACATTATTAATAGATATTTATTCACTTATTCTTTTAAGTAGTTATCCATTTGGCAAAGATTTGTGAGCACCTACTATGTATCACGCACTCCTAGGAGAACTGAAGGTGTCACGGCGAATGAGTGGAGTGGGGAGAGGAACGGTGTCCCATGATTCAAGGTAATTTCAGAGAGTAATTGGTGTTATGAACAGAGGGAAAACACCCTTAATGGAATAAAAAGCAACTAGGAGGAGGTAGTGAGAAAAGAGATTTTATGTTTCATCTTTGACTTTTTAGTTCTCATTTTAGATGGGTGGTTAAAAAGTTCTTTCTGAAGAGGTGACATTTAAATTAAAACCTAAATGAACAAGCATCAGCTTTGGAAAGTTTGGGTAAGCAAGTTTCAGGCAGAGAAAAGGATGAGTGCAAAGGCCCAGGGGTGGAACCAGATTGGCCTATTTGCAGAACAGAAAAAGAACACCCTGTGACAGCAGTGAGGTTAAAAAGAAGAAGAAGAAGAAAAGAAAAATAAGTGAATAAAATCAGATGGAACTACCCCAACCGAAGGTTGCCCCTAACCTACTTCTACATCCTTTCCTAGCTTTCTTGTCAGTCGTGTGTTTATTTTGGTGTAAGAAGAACAATGTTTCCACTTCTGCAGTGAACACATGGGGAGTACAGACAGGAAGTGCTTACTAAGCTGGGATTTGAGGACAAACAGACTTGTGTCCAAACTTCTATTCTGTCATTTAGCAAATAGGTGATCTTGGGCAATTTATGCAACCCCTTTAGATGAAGTATTCTCTACTGTGAAATGAGGGAAAAAAAACTCCCACCTCACAGAATTGTGACGGTTAAACACAAATTGGGCATATGAAAAAGCGTGGCTTGGCAACAGTAAGCCAAAAACATTAAAAAAAAAAAGCTTTATGAATATCTTACATTAGTTCTTTCAGATATACTTTAGAATAATTAAGGAATTTTATTTACTTTTGAAAGTTTATTTATTGATTTTGAGAGGATGGAGAAAGGGCAGAAAGAGAGAATGAGAGAGAATCCCAAGCAGGCTGTGTGCTGTCAGTGCAAAGCCTGATTTGGGGCTCGAATTCCCAAACTGTGAGGTCGTGAGCTGAACCAAAACCAAGATGTGGATGCTTAACCGACTGAGCCACTCAGGGACCCCTAGAATAACTAAGGAATTTTTAAAAATGATATTTAAAAGTGATTAGATTTCTTTATACCTATAGATTAATTAAGGGAGTGTTGACATCTTGCTCCCAACAAGCAATATTCAATTATTTAGATATTCTCCTGTGTCCTTCCAAAAACAATCATAGGTAGTTTTTCCAACATAAATCCTGCATATTTTTGTGAAGCCTGAGTTTTACATGTGCATTCATAAGTGAGCTTAATCAATAAACAGACAACTTGGTTAGATTTCATATCAATGTTATACAATGAACCTAATAACACATTGGGCCAGTTATTTTTTTTTAAATGGAATTACCTGTTTCTTGAGAGTTTAATGTAACTTATATGTAATACAAATATGGCTCATGATTTTCTTATGTAGGGGTTGTTTTTGTGTTTTGTTTTGGCTTTTTAGATTTATTGTAATAGTCTTTTAATTTTCGACTGCTAAAGAAATTTTGGTATCTTAAGTTTTTTATGGAATATGGCCCATATTTAATCATCAAATTTAGTAGAAGAATTATAGTGTTCTCCTATGATTGCTTTTTCTCTTTTTCTTAACCTAATTTTGCTTATTTGTGTTTTTCCTTTTTTTTTTTGGATTCAATTCAGATTGGTTTTCTAGGGTTGCCATAGCAAAGTAGCACAAACTAGATGGCCTAAATAACAGAAATTTATTGTCTCAAAATTCTGGAGGCTGAAAGTCTGAAGTCAAGGTTTTGACAGGATTAGTTTCCAAGGATTGTGAGGGCAGGATGTGTTATAGGCCTCTTCTTGGCTTATAAATGTTCATCTTTTGCTCATTGTACGTATGTCTCTAAGTGATACCTTTTTATAAGGACACCACCTATGTTGGATTAGAAGCCTATTCTATTCCAGCATGACTTCATCTTAGCTTAATTAAGGGTCATCTGCAATGACCATATTTCTAAATAAGGCCACATTCTGAGGCGGGGGGCAGACACAATTTGACCCATAAGACAATCCATGTCATTTAAAAATAAAATTTCAGGGGCACCTGGGTGGCTTAGTTGGTTAAGCATCCAACTTCAGCCCTGGGCATGATCTCACAGCTCGTGAGTTCGAGCCCCACGTTGGACTCTGTGCTGACAGCTCAGAGCCTGGAGCCTGCTTCAGATTCTGTGTCTCCCCCTCTCTCTGCCCCTCCCCTGCTCACATTCTGTCTCTCTCTGTGTGTCTCTCTCTCAAAAATAAATGAACATTAAAAAAAATTTTAAGTAAAAAAAATGTTCAAAAAGTATGTCTTGGCTTTCTCATTCATACTGATTGTCTATTTTATGGTTGTTTTCTTCCTTCCTTATTTTGTTTTCAAGCTTCATTGAAATATTCTGTTTATTTTCTCTGATTTTAATAATGTTTTTCTCTGTGTACAGCCCTTGCTATATCCTCTATGTTTTGATTTGCTTTTATTAAATACTTTGTTATTGTGTATTTACTCTCCACCTTGAACACATCATTGTTAAAGGAAAGGATTTTTCAATTTCCAATTTTTCCAATTGAAAAAATGTTTCGATTTTTCTTGGAATGAAAAAAAAAAGATAGACAAGAAGACAGAATATCACTATCTAGGGAGTTTGCAAGCTGACTTCCAGTTCTCTTAGTGAGTGATGGTCAGATAGTCATTACCCTGAACATTTACCATGGTCCGTTTTTTGGTCATCAACCTTGGCAGACTAGGAACATAAATACAGTTTATCCCTGAACAGCACAGGTTTGAACAGCATGGGTATACTCACACACGGATTTTACAGTACACTCCTTAAAAAATGTATTTTCTCTTCCTCATGATTTTCTTGATAATTTTTTCTTTTCTCTGCTTAATTTTATTATAAAAATATAGACTATAATACACATAACATACAAAATATGTGTTAATCGACTTTATTTATCAGTAAGCTTCCAATCAACAGTAGGCTATTAGGAGTTAAGTTTTGGGGAAGTCAAAAGTCAAGTGCAGATTTCTGACTGCACAGGAGGCTAGGGCCCCAACCCCCACATTGTTCAAGGGTCAACTGTATTAGTTTTAAACTCAAAAGAGTCTATTCTCTCAGAGATTAATCCACATTAGCCCAATCGGGAAATTTTTATTTAAAAAAATTGTTCAGTACTAATGAGAAAATACCTGCTGTGGGAAGAATCCTAATTGCTGACCAGTCCATTCTCCTCAGAGATAGACCTAGAAGGGGGATTAAGTCACTTCCAGAAGCTTGCTCTATCAGCAAATGGAGCAGATTAGATGAATGAAGCATCTAATCAGAGATGCAGAGACACAAAGATACTGCACAGGAGGTCACTTCTAGTGGGAATAGGACGCTTCAGTGACCTCTGATTGAGGTTCCCTTTCCTCTTAGAGGACACTTTCAGATGCTTTAACTTTGTGTCTCAGCCCTCAGAACAGAGGTATGCCCTGTTCCTGACTTGTGATTTCTTTAGCTTCAGTAACGCCTTTATTTGGGTTATAATCAATTGTTGCCAACCTAAAATGACTCTTCGTGTTTCAGGTGAGTTTTTCTATGTCTGAGAATCCTCTTAAAATGAGGATAATAACTTCGGTGCATTTATTCAACAGGTAGTTACTGAGTGCAAATACAAGCTTGCCTCTGTGATCTGTATTAGAAATGGAGTTGGAAACCTGTCAAGGTGCTCACACTCCTGGGGCTTAGTCACTGGAAGAGGAGACAATAATACATGATCATAAACAAATACATACATCAACATTTAATTTTAATAAAAAATTACCATTGCAATCAGTGCTAGAATCGGGAAATGTAGTTGACAACTTGCCCACTCAGAAGGCTCAGTCTTGGGATACTTTCTAATAAATTATATATATATATATATATATATATATATATATATATTATATTATAATTATATTATAGTTATATTATATATTATATTATATATACCATATTTAACATATCATATTATATTATATATATTATATATATATATATATATATATATATATATAATATGATATATAAGATGACTCTCTGAGGATGAAAAGAATGTCACTATTATAGGATAAAGTTGTCGAAAATTCCAGAGAAAGAGAATTGCAATGGTGAAGACCTTAAGTCTGGATCTCCATGCTAAAGCATGGAGAAAATGAAAAAAAGTAAAACAAAAAGCAAAATAAAAGCAGATGGACTGTAACACAGAAAGGAAAAAAAAAAAAGTTGTGGAAAAGGAAACAGATTATGCAGTGTCTTACAGGACACGTTAGGGACTTTGGTTCTTTTTCCTTTTTTCTTTCTTTCTTTTTTTAATTTAAGTTTTAGCTACTTAACATACAGTGCAATATTGATTTCAGGAGTGGAAGTCAGGGATTCATCACTTACGTTCAACATCCAGTGCTCATCACAACAAGGCTCTCTCTATATTTTGGCTATTGTTGATAATGCTGCTATCAACATTGGGGTGCATGTACCCCCTCGGACTCTGTATTTTGTATCCTTTGGGTAAATACCTAACAGTGCAATTACTGCACTGTTGTAGAGTGGTTCTTTTTTAGGTTCTGAAGGGATCTTTTCTTAAGGCAGAGTAGCTATGGAAGCATTTAAGTAGAGAGACATTTAAGGATTAATTTGGCTGCCTTGCTAAGAGTGATCGGAAAGGATTTTATAAAAACAACGTGGGAAGCTAGTACCGCAGTGGAGGCCAAAAGATGGAGGCTGATCTGAAATAGTGGCAATGATAGCATTGAAAAGGGAGGGGCGCCTGGGTGGCTCAGTCGGTTAGGCGGCCGACTTCGGCTCAGGTCATGATCTCGCAGTCCATGAGTTCGAGCCCCGCGTCGGGCTCAGTGCTGACAGCTCAGAGCCTGGAGCCTGTTTCAGATTCTGTGTCTCCCTCTCTCTCTGACCCTCCCCCATTCATGCTCTGTCTCTCCCTGTCTCAAAAATAAATAAAATGTTAAAAAAAAAAAAAAAGGGATTGTACTGGAAATATATTTAGGAGGTAAAATTGACAGGACCTGGGGCTTGATTAAATCTTCTGTGTAAATAAGAGAGAGCTGTCAAAATAACTCACATGTATTTGGCATGGGAACCTAATGGATGGCATCACTATTTTTTGACACGTGGTGAAGGCTCACCACATTTTGGTGATACTTAGCTGCTTGGGTAAGAGAGTTAAAAGAAAAATGTGAATATATGAAAAAACCTCCCCCCACCCTTAATATATCACACTACACATACATGTGTATACAAAAGTCATTTGAAAAAATAAAACCTGAAACACACATACAAACAAACAAAAGCTAGACATAAACCAAATGAGCCGACCTAGAAATTTCCTATTGTCCTAAAAACATTTCTTAAGTCATAATCTTGGGAGGTATTTACTTTTTTATCTCTTTGTCCACCGACTTCAGGGTGAACTTGAACAAGAGGAAGTGGGTTTTACTGCTCTGAGCTTCAGTTTCCTCAGCCAGAGAAAAAAAATTCAGGAGCTTGTCGTTATTTGTTATTACATAACATATGATCCCCTGCAGATACCAGTGGAGAGTCAGACTCATATATTATAGAAATCTCTGCAGTGGTGATGACTATGGTCATACAATAGTCACTATATCTGCTGCATTAAATGTGTTGACACATTTTTAATACATTCTATCACCTAGAGGGAGATAAAAGTGAGATGGTAGAAAGCAGGCCTAATCTTATATTATAATCACTCCATTTCGTTCGTATTACACACATTTTCTATGCCAAGTGTAATGCTATTTAAGTTTTTTTCGTATAACTCTCCGTATTTGTACTGTAGTTTTTCATCTGCTTTTCTCAATTGTGTGCCCGTTAGTTACTGATACTAGTTTGAAACAATTATTTCTTAAGTGAATAAACAATTATATACTGAAGATCCATTAGCTACAGTGTTTCTTCTTGAACTTCTTTAGTGGTTTCTACTCCATTTAGAATACAATACTGACTCATTGGTATGACTTATCAGGAAATACTGTATGTATTGGCCTTGAATGACATCTCTGTTCCCTCGTACCCTTCTTTCCTCTGCTCACCCTTTGTGGAACTTCACCTCTGCTTCCATATTCTTGGCTCTTTTTCCAGTTATTAAAAACACTGCAAACTCTCTCCTGTCTCAGGACAGGGACAAGCTGTTTTTCTGCTTTGAGAAAGATTTATTCCCAGTCCTCCCTTAGCTGCCTCATCCTTTGTATGTCAGCGTGAGTACCACCTGCTCGTGAAATGGCCTCCACTTTGACATCTAAATCTGGTTCTCTCTTGTTATTTTCCGTAACTTTATTTGTTTCTTTCTTTGCACTCAGCTTTTCTAATCACTTGTTTGTTTGTTTGTTTGTTTTTCTCCCCCCCTCCCCCCAGGGATTATAGATGTCAGATTCATTGTTACATTTCTAGTGCTTACCATAGTGACCGGCACAGTAGCTGGTGTATTTTAGACATTCAAAAGTATTTGTTTAATAAATGAACAAATAAACAATATTACCACATCTGGTACATCTGGTGTATATACTGAAAAATCTGAGTTTTGAACTTTGCTTGCCTACAACGAGTACAGTATTTGAATTCCGTCAGCTTATGCTCAAATGATCTCACAATGAGATCATTCAAAAACTCCTTTAAAAACTGAGAGACAGACAGTCTAATGAATGGGATGCCCCTGAAGCCAAGTTAAGAAGTATGAATCTCTTCTCCACAAGTAACTCATCTTATCAACTTTTAAACATCTTTCCCTTCTGGGGCACCTGGGTGGCTTAGTCGGTTGAGCATCCAACTTCGGCTCAGGTCATGATCTCGTGGTCTGTGACTTCGAGCCCCGCGTCGGGCTCTGTGCTGACAGCTCAGAACCTGGAGCCTGCTTCGGATCCTGTGTGTGTCTCTCTCTCTATCAAAAATAAATAAACATTAAAAATTTAAACATCTTTCCCTTCTTTGCATGCTGAAAACAATGTCACCATGCTTTGCACACATACGCTCAAAGCATGTTTATATTATAAATTTTCAAATTGTGTATTTAATTGAAAAGTCAGTAATATCCAACAAGGAGTCATTTTGTTGGTTTTGTTTGTCATTGATTTAGTTTGAAGAAAGGATTTTTAAAGTTTGAGGTATTTCATATATTAAGTTCAAAATATAGGTAATTTTAATTCTAGAGCCTGTCATATCTCACCAAATAGTGTTCAATTATCCTGCTATCATTACTTGAGTCTACTTAGATTCAAAGAAATAAATAGAGTGAAGCAGGTACCTAGACTGAAGATTAGAAGTCATTTTAAGTGATGTGCCTACATTTTAAAGATACAATAAACCTTATGCAATAATGTATCGTAGACTAGAAGGATTATTGGTTGCAGTATTTCTCATTTTGGGGAGTTCAGAAGTCTTTCAAATAAATTCCTTGCCAGACTTTGGTTAGGACGAAGCAAACTTCATTTTGAGCCTAAGGGAAATTTTTACAGCTTTTCATATAACTTCTTTCATGACAACCACTATTCTACACGCAATTTTGCTCCCTCTAGCCATCCTGGTAAGACTGCCATGGGAATTTTTTTTGCTAGGTTGTCCATTCTGTATCCATTTCATCGACTGTCTCTTGAAAGCACCTGGTTACATCTAACCCCATTTCTTCTTCTCTTGGTTTCCTTTATTTTTTTTTTTAATTTTTTTTTTCAACGTTTATTTATTTTTGGGACAGAGAGAGACAGAGCATGAACGGGGGAGGGGCAGAGAGAGAGGGAGACACAGAATCGGAAACAGGCTCCAGGCTCTGAGCCATCAGCCCAGAGCCCGAGGCGGGGCTCGAACTCACGGACCGCGAGATCGTGACCTGGCTGAAGTCGGGCGCTTAACCGACTGCGCCACCCAGGCGCCCCTGGAGGTCATTATTAAAGGAAACCAAGAGGGGCGCCTGGGTGGCGCAGTCGGTTAAGCGTCTGACTTCAGCCAGGTCACAATCTGGCGGTCCGTGAGTTCGAGCCCCGCCTCGGGCTCTGGGCTGATGGCTCAGAGCCTGGAGCCTGTTTCCGATTCTGTGTCTCCCTCTCTCTCTGCCCCTCCCCCGTTCATGCTCTGTCTCTCTCTGTCCCAAAAATAAATAAACGTTGAAAAAAAAAAATTAAAAAAAAAAAAAATGACCTCCATTGGAGGCAATTTTGTATACTTCATTAGTATTAACCATTACAGATGGCAAATAGTAAGTCCTAGGATTTTATAGAAATTGATCTTAAATGCACATTATTTTCTCAATCCAATTTTGGAAACCGAGCCTCTGCATTTCTTGTTAGGAGGGGGAAGGTGCAAAACTTTGCATTCACCACAGCCAATGGCAAAGCACACACAGTTAGGCTTCACTGTCGTCCATAGTTTTTCACCTTTTTGTAATGTATTCCAAAGTACATATGCAAACAGTACTATAACCTTTGGAGTAGGAAATCTGTCTGTAGCTAATATTCCCATCCTGTCAGAGTCATTCGGCTAAGTGATATTGATGGGACTTTAATGATAAAAATTAATTACAGGGTTGAGTTGTTTCTCACCATCGTGTGCCACTGTGTTGTCACATTGCTTTCAGCTTCAGTGCACCCTGCCACTTGTCTCTCGAGAAAGTTTTGCTTGTAATTGAAGTATGTGCATGTTTATCTCGGTTTGAACATATGTGTGTGTGGAGGAGAGAAGATCCCATTCTGCTGAACACAGCTTGTGACGGTTATTTAGCTCTTCAGATCACTTTTATTTTCCAGGGTCTATTTCTCCTTCTAGGAAGCATTTCACTGAAAGAGACATTTTAAAGCATCAACAGAAGGTACCTGGCCATTTGTAACACACAATAAGGATCATACACATTTTGTTAACTTTTAAAATATTATATATTCGACTAGATCAACCTTCAAGTACAAAATATTACTACAATTAATTGTGGTCAGAGAACCTTTATCATAAGACAACAATCTTTAAAACATACGATTTTGAAGTATTTATGAGCAGGGACAGGGGCAGAGGTAGAGATTAGGAAGAGTAAGGAAAGCAGCTGTATGCAGCATGATCTTAGGAAATATTTTAAACTAATAAACCATGCATGGAAATAATTGAAGTCTAGGTGATGCCTTTTTATTTTAAAATGACAGAAAACATAATAGAGTCAGTGGAGGACAAGTGTTGGAAAGAAGCTTAGAAGACATCTTTTTTTTTTTTTTAAGTGCCTTTGACCACAAACCACATTAAGAAACACATTTTAGGGGCACCTGGGTGGCTCAGTCAGTTAAGCATCCGACTTCAGCTCAGGTCATGATCTCGCGGTCCGTGAGTTCGAGCCCCACGTCGGGCTCTGTGCTGACAGCTCAGAGCCTGGAGCCTGTTTCCGATTCTGCGTCTCCCTCTCTCTGACCCTCCCCCGTTCATGCTCTATCTCTCTCTGTCTCAAAAATAAATAAACGTTAAAAAAAAATAAAAAAAATAAAAAAAGAAACACATTTTACATTGTGACCCATGTGTATGTGTAAACACATTCGGCTAAAACACATTTCAAGAAACAATAATTATCCTTACTATATGCTAAGTACTTTAAATTGTTTTTTTTCCTCATTTGTTCAATTTAACCTAATAGGTGGAAAAACATAAACCAACACCAATCTCCTCATTTTACCAATGAGGAAAGTGTTGCAGACCGATTGCGTGATTTTCCCAAGGAGAAGCAGACTGCTACCTGCAGACTTCTGACCCCTTATTCTAAGGATGGCGTATTTCTATCATGGTTCCAGGTAAAGAACACAGGATTGAGTTTTTTTTAAAGTTTATTTATTTATTTATTTTTTTTAAAGAGAGAGAGAGAGTGAGAGTGTGTGCAAGCAGGGAAAGGGCAGAGAGAGAGAGGGAGACAGAGAATTCCAAGCAGGCTCCACATTGTTAGTGCAGAGCCCTGCTTGGGATCCATGTCAAGAATCCTGGGATCATGATTTGAGCCCAAATCCAGAATTGGAGGCTTAACCCATTGAGCCACCCAGGCAGCCCAGGATTGACTTTTTTTAAAACCCAGTTTCAGTGCTGGTTGTTCCACTATTTAAGGTGAGATACCTTAAATTTTACTAAGAGGAGGTAAGAACAAAATCAAACAAAAAATATACTGCTATGTGACCTTGAACAAACCATTTAACTGGTTCTTGCTTTACAGGTTTCCACAGGCACCTTGCAGTACCTCAACCACCGATGGCTACTCTACCTGGTTGCTCTAAATTTTAAATTACATAGTTTACATTTTGCTAACTACTTACACTGTTACCAGTTAAAGGTGCCTGTCTCTCAAACATCTTCTTAGTTGCTGTAATTCAATTTTTCTGTCAATAGATTAATGCTCCATCATTAAATTTGATATGAAGAACTGATATAGCTAAATAGTCAAAGGTATTTTATATGTGTGTGAGAAAACCTTCAAAGGTCGTTATCCTATTGATCCAACAATAGCCATGTGAAGTGGGCAGGTTAGTTCTTGTTACTTCCTGTTTATTGATCACTTAGAAATGTTCCATGATTGCCCAAGTTCTCATGTCCAGTGCATGGTAAATCTAAGACTGACCAGGTCTTCTAAGTTCTAAAGTGGTGTTCTTTCCAGAATATAGATAAAGCATAAATGTAGGCTTACAGAGTCAGAGGCAGCTGGAGCTAAGTGCTATATTGAAATGGATCTCCCCTGGCTGGTTTGATAGTATAGCTGACGTGGCCCTCTTAAAAACGTATGGCGGGGCGCCTGGGTGGCTCAGTCCGTTAAGTGTCCGACTTCGGCTCAGGTCATGATCTCGCGGTCCGTGAGTTCGAGCCCCGCATCGGGCTCTGTGCTGACAGCTCAGAGCCTGGAGCCTGTTTCAGATTCTGTGTCTCCCTCTCTCTCTGACCCTTCCCCGTTTATGCTCTGTCTCTCCCTGTCTTAAAAATAAATAAACGTTAAAAAAAATTAAAAAAAAAAAACGTATGGCAACTTCTCGATGAACTAAGGATATTCACCATCTCTGATACAAACTGAAAAATGAGCAAACAATTTTGCTCTGGCCTTCAGATACCTAGTTTCAAATCGCTCTTTGCATGGAAGGCGTATACGATAGATTAGAATGCATATTTAATAAAATTCATTTGTTGATGATTAGACATTTAATTCTGCACTGACTTTCAGAGGCACATTGTCTTATAAGTTTGGGTTGTGTTGGCAATTTTTTTCAAGTTTATTTATTCATTTATTTTGAGAGAGAGGGAGAAAGCACAAGAGAAGGAGGGGCAGAGAGAGAGGGAGAGACAGAGAGAGAATCCCAAGCAAGCTCTGCACGGTCAGTGGAGAGCCCGACATGGGGCTCGAACTCACGAGCTATGAGATCATGACCTGAGCCACAGTTGGATGCTTCACCAGCTGAGCCACCCAGGGGCCCCTGCATTGGCAATTTGAATGAATTGTCCTGAGTGAGCATCCAAGACGGCTAGTCAAAACAGAACTCACGACTTCCAAGATAGCTGTAGCTGGACTGGCACTCGGTTCCATTTCTCACTCCCTATTCCCCACCCTCAGTGCCAGCATTCCTACTGCGGTGATGGCTGCTATGCAAAGCTCTGTAGCATTAGAAGAGCAGAAAAATAAGGAGGAGACAAGCTGGGATGATTCAAGAAACCTAAGCCCAGGGATGTGTTCGAAGGCAGGGAGTCCTTGCCTGTGTATTGCGGTCCTGTTGTGGTGACCAACTGTCTCAATCTGCCTGAGATTACAGGACATGAGACTGCCAGTACTAAAACTGGGAGAGCCCCAGGCAAACTGGGAAGAGTTGTCATCCTGTGTCTTACCCCCAAAGATGAATCTCTGAAACTGTCTAGAATAATTTCTTCAGCTTTGTCACCCTTCTGAGATTTCAAAAATTTAAGATTAATTTGATTTGACAAGAAAAATAAACAGGCAAACAGAACCTGGGGAATCTAAAGGGTTAAGAATTAATTTGTTTACATTTGTGTCTCTCTCCCTAAAAGTTATCTACTCTAGGCTCAAAAAGAATCAAGTTTGGGGTAAGACGTGGGGAGAGGAGGGAACAAAACAGCAACTGGGTTTTTGGGGTACTGTGAAGGCGGACTTTACTCACCTTTTTGACATAGAAATTCAGAGGCTACATGGAGGAATGGGGCAGGTAAGAGCCTTGGGTGCCTGGGGAGAGAGCAAACTGGGCTTAGGAAAGAGGTAGAAGCAATGATAAGAAAAGATAAAGATTGCCTATTTGGAAAAAACGCTCTTGGGTCAATCACCCACCAGAATCAGTAAAGATGCATTATATGGAGATCACACAGATGCCCCACTCCATTGTATTTCCAGCCCCGTTTTTACCTCTCTTGTTTTCCTATGAATCCCAGTTCTTACAACTTGAACCAAAGCTAGCAGTAGACGTGCTAGTCACTATTTAAACCTCTGGAGATTTATCAGTGACCACAACAGACACAAAGTCCTTCTGTCATAGAGCTTATGGTCTAAGGTGAAGGGGACGCAAGCAATTCATAAAGCAAATTGGTGAAATTTCTGGTACCTTAGATTGTTATAAATGCTTTAGAGAAAGATAAAGCAAGGCAAGGGAGTAGAAACTAGGAGTGTTACATGTTAACGAAGATCTCACTGAGGAGGTGAAATTTAGAAGCAACCACACTTAAAAATGTTTTAGAAACCTGGGCATACTAGCTGGATGTTATTTTGGAGATTTAATTTTTGTCGAGCTGGTAGGTAAGTGTCAAGGAAAGCTTTACTTCTAAGTCAATAAATAATAAAAATAATAACGCCAAGTGCAGTTGGAACTAGTTAAAAGAGCCTGCAGAAGGAAGGATCAAGCGTCTCTGTGCTCGTAAGACTGAATTCCTGCCACTTTATTTCATTTTCATTTGTTTGTTTGGAATTGACCAGAGAAATAGTAGAATGCGCTCCTTGCCGGCACCCTCAGGCACTGTATTTCACAAAGAAACCTCTATGAGTAAGCCAGAGCACAGCACAGAAACGAGAATTCCTCTTGACACAATTCATCTCATACTTTTGTTTCAGCAGAAACTAGACATCCTTCAACCCAAAGTTATAGAAACTCACAGCCCGAGGCACTGAATTGCATTGGACATAACAGCCCTCATTCAAAAATAACTTATTTAAACATTCTGTTAGAGTTGCATGGAATTTATCAAAGAGGTGAGTGGGTCCTCCATCAGTAACTCCTGGTTTTCCTACACACCCCATAAACCACCAACAAATACGACGCTTTCCATGTGAAAGTCAGCCCCTCTTGTTTTTCAGAAATGTGATACTACGATATTTTCTTTTCAAACTATGAAAGTGTTCTTTTTGAGTAGGAGAGGCATTCCAAATACTTCCTGGCACTTGTGGTAGCTTTTTATTTTGCTAAATTTAATAGACATTGATATTTACCACAGTTATAGCGGTTCTGTTACCTGAAGTGAAAGCACCACTTTAAGAATACACAGAGCAATCGTTTTTCCTGAATTATTCTGGCTACAGGATGACAAAGGTAAAGAGGCAGATCTAGGATTATATCACGAGTATTTGTGTGATGTGAATTACAAGAAAATACTAAATTAGCCTGTTCTGTTTCATATCATCAGGAATGAATTACTTTGCAATCACCAAATAAAGCATCCTGGCTGCAGAATCCTTAGTTTCTGAAAATCAACAGTGGCTTCTCAAGGAACAGGTAATTGTGCTTCCTTCCTCACAAATAAAAATACAGACATTTCTGTCTCTTTAGAGTCCCTACATCAAAGTTTGGTATAAATTTGAAAACTATAGAATACTTTGGGACAAAAGTCTGTAGGTTGATGTTTGCCATGACTTTACTGGGTGGCTGTTTTGTCATTCAGGGCTGGTTTAGTGGTTGTCACCTGGAGGGACTGGCCTCGGATTGCCTGAGCTTGGGTTCTCATTGCTGAAATACAGCACTTAGTAAAATTATTATATCGGCATGACCATTAATTCTTTTTACAAAGTGTTGACTTGGTGAGTTGCTCTATCCAGCTATCAGTCTCAACTCTTAGTCAATAAAAAAAAAAAAAAAAAAACCAGAAAGAAAAGGTCTAAGCTTGAGTATGCTAAATGACTGAAATCAATTTAATTTATCATAAATAATGTCTCTTACAGTGAACACACTTTTGATTTCTTAATGACTTTTTTCTTTACAAAATGGGGGCGGGTTACTGGTCTTAAAATCCATGAATTCTGATTATTTTCATCTACTGGTAGTCTCTTACCATGATTACTTCACATGATGCCCTGTACCAAGATGGCCAACATATATTAAACATTACATGTCTACCTTTATGTGTTTGTATCCTTTTTTTTTTTTTTTTTAATTTTTTTTTTTCAACGTTTATTTATTTTTGGGACAGAGAGAGACAGAGCATGAATGGGGGAGGGGCAGAGAGAGAGGGACACACAGAATTGGAAACAGGCTCCAGGCTCTGAGCCATCAGCCCAGAGCCCGACGCGGGGCTCGAACTCCCGGACCGCGAGATCGTGACCTGGCTGAAGTCGGCCACTTAACCGACTGCGCCACCCAGGCGCCCCTATCCTTTTTTTTATTCTAGAGTAATACTTAGATTATCTGTGAACCACTCTTAGGCTTTTGATTTCCCAGAATAATTTAAAAACTAAGAAGTAATACAACAAAAGAGACAGAAAGAGCTTTTTTGACTGGAAAGGGAAAACTCTATAGCAGGAAGAAGTAATGAAACACATATGCCAATACAAAATTTTGAATGTGATACCTGCCTCACTGTGAGTGCTTGGTTTGAGATGAAAAAGAGAAGAAACAGCTCCATGCTCATTATCTATTCATCCTTCAAATTATTGACTGCATAGCACGTGTGTAAAAGATGGGTACAATTCAGTCTTTCCTTAAGGAGCTCACAAACAACTGAGGGACTGTCATATAAACATGTATGTGTGTGTGTGTGTGTGTGTGTGTGTGTGTGTGTGTGTGTGTTTGTCTATATACAAACATACATATACACATTATATATGCACATATACACAATATATAATGTATTATAATGGGGCACCTAGGTGGCTCAGTCGGTTGAACATCTGACTCTTGGTTTCGGCTCAGGTCATGATCTCATGGTTTATAGCTTTGAGCCCCACATTGGGCTCTGTGCTGCTGGTGCAGAGCCTGCTTGGGATTCTCTCTCTCTCTCTCTTTCTCTGCCCCTCCCCTGCTCATGTTCTCTCTCTCTCTCTCAAAATAAATAAATAAAACTTAAAAAATAATAGTACGTTATTATAATAAAATTATGTAATTTACTATATTATATGTATAATTAGTATGAATCCAATTTATTATATTACAATTATAATTTGAAATACTAATACAAAATACAAATACAAACAATTAGAATGGGGTATATGCTTTAGTAGATATATCTATATACTATATATATTTTTAGTTTCTCTGTACATAGATTGTGGGAAGTTTCAAAAGAGAAGGGCTTCTCTAAAGGGGTTTTTAAACTATTCAAGAGAAATTTTAAAATGATCAGGGAACAATCAGAGATACAAAAGATTAAAAATCTTAAAAAGGTGGGGAGAAGAGATGAAAAGAGTCACAGAGATTAGAAGTGACAGCAGCAGAAGCGGCAGCATCTGGCAGATTAGAACTTTGTGCATATCAGCAATGCAGGTTCAAGACTGGCGTGCGATGAATGAGAAGACACATGGATAGTGGGGAGAAGAGAAAGCAGGTAGGACCGCCCCATTGGACTCCATGGCATATGGTCACTTGCACTTAGTCTCCTCAGAAAGCACAGGTATCTGATGATGAGTGTGTGAGCGTATGTGTGTGTGTTTATTATGCATGTGTTATTGTGTGTATGATCTTGTTTAAGAACAGGGTCGAAGTGGAGGTCATTAAAGAACATGCCACCATTTATGAATTAGGCTTTGAAGTTCTAGTGTTTAAAGTAATTTTCAGTTCTGTAGAAGACCCTCCCGCCAGAATACATAATATCCCTCCCATCAGTAATGTCAGCTCATGTTAGATGGGTTTGTCAACATTTTGTCTTTCCGTGCTGTTTGGTGTGATTCAACATCTTTCACATCACAACTTTATATGCATTCAGCCCTTCCCTCTTTCCCCCTGCTATTCAGAACTTTTTTAGCAAAATAAATTGTAGACATACGTCTTGTGAATTGAGGTTATCCCAAATGGTTGATCTGCATTTTTGTTTAAATTTTTATCCTATCAAAACAGATATTAAAATCAAAGTCATTCTATAGGTAAATTGCTAAACTCTAGTAATGGGTTTTAGATTTAAAGGAACGATTGTTGAGCTAGAAAACTTAATTGTCAGCTGGCTTACATCCCTTTCATCCTTATTGTTTATGTATCTACAAAAATCGCTGCTTAGTTTTTACTAGTCTTTTCAGTTTTTAGGAATTTTGGCAATACAGATACTTCCATAAAGTCTTATTTGTTCCACATTAAAAGACTTGTTACTTCTACCTTTTGACCCGAGCCACCGTCTTGCATTCATTCACCAAAATGACCAATACAAAGGGAAAGAGGAGAAGCACCTGCTATAGGTTCTTTAGGCTTTTTAGAAAACACGGAATTGTTCTGGACACATACATGTGAATCTACAAGAAAGGTGATATTGTAGACATCAAGGGAATGGGCACTGTTCAAAAAGGAATGCCCTGCAAATGTTACCATGGCAAAACCGAAGAGACTACCATGTTACCCAGCATGCAGTTCGGATTGCTATAAACAAACAAGTTAAAGGCAAGGTTCTTGCCAAGGGAATTAATTTACATATTGAGCATATTAAGCACTCAAAGAGCCTACATAGCTTCCTGTGGCTTGTGAAGGAAAATAATCAGAAAAAGGAGGAGGCCAAAGAGAAAGGTATTTGAGTTTAACTGAAGTGCCAGCCTGCTTCACCCAGAGAAGCACACTTTGTGAGAACCAATGAAAAGGTTCCTGAGCCTGGAACCCATTCCCTATGAATTCATGGTATGATAAGTATAAAAATATAAATAAAAGACTTCAAGACTATGAAAAAAAGCCTTCTAATTTCTTTAGTCCTAATAACATTTCTGCAAGATAGTCAGGAATTTGTCCTACTGATTCTAAAAGGGAGAATGTATATATTAAGCATTTACTGAGAGTTCATGATAAATCATGGTAGAACTGAATTTTTGATCAAATGTCCTTCTAGATTAATTCCCTCTCCCTCTCTCTGTCTCTACATCTGTCTGTTTTTGTTGCTCTTTTTCCTGTCTCCTTTTTTCTTCTTTTTATTACGTTCAAGTTTTCTATATTGTATAGGATTGCTGTTCATAATTTTTATTTACTCATGACAATTTCCATTTCCTCAAGTCTTCAACATTGTTAACCATTGGATGTACATGGTATTTTTTTTAATAGTGATTGAGGGGCCAGCCGCTACAGTGTGAGAAGTCCTGAAGAAACAGATGTTAGTTATGGACCATCCACAAGCAATGTTTCTAATTCCTGAGCAGAAACTGCATGGTTCTCACTGTTGCAAAAAAAAAAAAAAAAAAATTCTCTCATCTGGCCTCAGGGTTCAACATTTTCAGGTAGATTTTGAGAGAAGCCTCTTTCAACAGTTTCATTCAAATTGTCCATTTACCTGCTCTGGGCTTTTAATGTATAAATTACCTTCATTTTAAAACATTCTGTAAAATGGCACTAATAATCCTAATCTGGTTTTGGAATGTTCTAGAAAGCCAACCTGGACAAGTAGCAATAAAATATATAAATTGGGCAGTACTCTTTTCATAAAAGTAATAATTAGATGTGAGTTCTTGGCCAGGTTGACCTGTTTGTGCTTCTGGCTGTTTATTATTGCTGTCTCATTTTTTTCTTGTGGGGGTAGACTTATAACCATAATTTTCACAAATCCCGATGCATATTTATGCAAGAAATGTTTATAATCCATAGCTGGGAAGTTCTACTTAAAGCAAATTTCATCATGTTATTCTATATTATTTAAGTTCCTGTGGCAAAATTGAAAGGGAGCTTCAGGTCCCCATGTGCTCACAATCTAGCAGTGACTAACAGAGTGAATTTAAGTGAGTCAGTTAATCAGTTTTTGTTTCTCCAGCTTTTATTTTTTATTATTTAAAAAAATTTTAATGTTTTTATTTATTTTTGAGACAGAGACAGGGCATGAGCAGGGGAGGGACAGAGAGAGAGGGAGACACAGAATCCAAAGCAGGCTCCAGGCTATGAGCTGTCAGCACAGAGCCCCACGCAGGGCTTGAACCCACAGACCGTGAGATCATGACCTCAGCTGAAGTCGGACGCTTAACCAACTGAGCCACCCAGGCACCTCATCTCAACTTTTAAATGAAGGTTTTAAAAAAAAGGTTGATGTCATTGCTACCATTCTAAAACCCCACTGCCCCCCCAGGAAGAAATTACTCTAAGCATGGGTGAGTGTTGGCAAAGTATTGTCCAATATCAGGTAGGAACGTCAGCTTGGGCCCTGACTTCTGCCACATCTAAGCTATGTTTAGCAAACACTAAACAATGACGAATGGGAGAATTTTAGTTAGAGGATGTTTAGGAGGAGTTGCAGTTCATAATTCCATGAGCTATGACCAATGACATTGATAGAGAATACAACAAATGGGGACAGAGAATATACCAGAGATGGATGAAAGGCATTAAAAGTGGTTGAGAGAGAACAATGGAGCATCAGAAATGTGATATAGCATAATAAGGGACACAGAGGGGTCTAATAGATGGAGTACAAGTATGTTCCGTGGATAATGGCAATTGACAATAAAGAAAAAAAGATTGAAGTGTGGCATATTGTGACATTGGTTTCCAATAAACTATATAATGACACCTGACAGCTGTAATCTCTAGAAAATTCATTCATTTCACTAATTAAAAATAAATGAAAAATTGACTTCTTTACTGCTTTCTTTTTGACTACTCTTTTTACATACAGTTTTTGAATGTAAGGCAAAGAATCTTTGCAGGCAAAATATACAGTAAAAAGTGTTTGATGAATTACTTTTTAATTTATAATCTTATCAATAGCTAAATGTTTTTAAGTTCAGGTATTAATATTCAAGTAGTTTAAGTGTGCTAATAATATTATGTTGACTGATAGAATATAAATGCTACTGACTACGAAACTTTGATTACAAAGAAAAATAAGATTTATTGTGTATTGAGCTAAATTGTAGCCAAATAGGATATCTAGAAGTTACTTAATGATATGGCGCTTATATATGAGGGTAGCTGATAAAGGATAGAATGGCCTTTGGACAGTAAATTGGATAAAGTGTTTTGTTAGCGGACCTATTCACACTAACCACTTATAATTTAGGACTTAAGCATTTTAAAATGTAGTTTTGAAAAGCAGGTGAAGAAGAAGAAATAGTTTAGAATTGTTAAATATACCTTTGCACTTGGTGTATTTTTTGAATTAAGCATTTGGTACAGAAGGGAAAGAAAATAATATAAACACACCAACGACAGGAGTGCATTGCCTATATGAGTATTAAGATTAACTTCAGCTGGGGCACCTGGGTGGCGCAGTCGGTTAAGCGTCCGACTTCAGCCAGGTCACGATCTCGCGGTCCGTGAGTTCGAGCCCCGCATCGGGCTCTGGGCTGATGGCTCAGAGCCTGGAGCCTGCTTCCGATTCTGTGTCTCCCTCTCTCTCTGCCCCTCCCCCGTTCATGCTCTGTCTCTCTCTGTCCCAAAAATAAATAAAAAATGTTGAAAAAAAATTCTTTTTTTAAAGATTAACTTCAGCTATGATGAATGACAGCCATAGAGAAAGGTGCCTTATTCAATCTCTTATTGAAAGGTCACAATTTCATGCAACTGTTTATTAAGAATCTGCTACATGCTTAGCATTGTGCTAGACTGTTTAGAGAATTCAGGGAATGTTGTATGAATTGATCTAACAGAGTGTTGACCTGGAGAGTCAATTTCAACACAAAGATGGCAATTAAAGAACAATATGGACCTTTAAAAGTAAGGACCTGATGAAGGGGCAGGAGCATTTGACTTGGAAGATCTGATATTTTTGGTCTATGCTTTTGTCCACGTTCCATTATTTAACATTTGTCAACCACTAAGGAAAGAAGTTGAGCAGAAACTTTCTTTTTTTAAATATTAAATCAACTAACATTAAATTATTATTATTTTTATTATTGTTGTTGAAGTATGGTTGACAAATAACGCTATATTATTTTCAGGTGTATAACATAGTGATTCAATAATTTTATACGTTAGTCAGTGATCACCAAGATAAGTGTAGTTACCATCTGTCACCATACAATGACATTACAATTTTATTGTCTGTATTTCCTATGCTATACTTTTCATCTCCATGACTTATTTATCTTATAATTGGACGCTTATACCTCTTAACTCCTTTCACCTATTGGGTCTATCCCACCACCCACCTCCCCTCTGCAGGCCACCAGTTTATTCTCTGTATTTAAGAGTGTTTTTGTTTGTTTGTTCATTTATTTTGTCTTTTAGATTTCCACATATAAGTAAAATTATATGGCATTCTTCTTTCTCTGTCTGACTTTTTTCACTTTGCATAATACTTTCTAGGTCCATCCATGTGGTCACAAATGGCAAGATTTCATTCTTTTTTATGGCTATTTCATATCTATATGATTCACCTGTATCCACTCATCCAACTATGGACACTTGGGTTGCTTCTGTATCTTGGTTATTATGAATAATGCTTCAATAAGAATGGGGGCACATATACCTTTTTAAATTAGTGTTTTCATTTTCTTTGGGTAAATAGCCCATTAGTGTAATTTTTGGATCTTGTGATATTTCTATTTTCAATTTTTTGAAGAACCTCCATACTGTTTCTACAATGACTTCACTTCACAATGTCAACAGTGTATGAGGGTTCATTTCCTTTTCTTCACATCCTCACCAACACTTGTTATTTATTTCCTATCTTTTTCATACTAACCATTCTAACTGATGTGAGGTGATATCTCATTGTGGTTTTGATTTGCATTTTCTTGATGATTAGTGACGTTGAGCATCTTGTGTCTGTTGGCCATCTATATACATTTTTTTCGGAAAAATGTCTATTCAGGTTCTCTGACCTTTTAAAATCAGACTTCTTGTGTGTGTGTGTGTGTGTGTGTGTGTGTGTGTGTGTGTGTGTTGAGTTGTATACATTCTTTATAGATTTTGCATACTAACTCCTTATTGGATATGTCATTTGCATACAGCTTCTCCCTTTTAGTAGGTTACCTTTTTGTTTTGTTGATGATTTCCTTTGCTATGCAGAAGCTTTCCATTTTGGTGTGGTTCCAATAGTTTATTTTTGTTATTTGTTTCTCTTGCCTAAGGAGACATTTCCATAACTATTTTGCTAAGGCTGAGGTCCAAGAGATTACTATCTATGTTTTCTTTTAGGAGTTTTATGGTTTCAGGTCTCACATTTAGGTCATTAATCCTTTCTGAGTTTATTTTTAGTGTATGGCATAATTAGTGGTTCCATTTGCATTCTTTTGCATGTAGCTGTCCAATTTCCCAACACCATTTATTGAAAAGACTGTCTTCTCTCCAGTGTGTATTTTTGCCTCATTTGTTATAGATTAATTGATCATGTAAATGTGGGTTTATTTCAGAGCAAAAGCTTTCTTGGTGTCCCGTTCTGCTAATGAGATTTATAATTAAAAAAAAAAAAAACAAGCTAACTTTTTCATAGTGTTTATTTACCTCATGCCTGACATTATTTGAAGTGCTTTATATATAATATTCAGTTATTCTTCACTAAAAGAGTCAGGTACTATGGAATTCAAAAGATGAAAAAACCTGAGAAATCAATAATTTTCTTTGGTTTACACAGGTGGCAAATGTACACAGGTGGTGCCTTTGAGATCACACCATGTAGTTGATTCTAGAGTCTGTGATATTAGCCGTGACCCTTTTCATCCCAATGGTTGTCTGATTTTATAAAGCTTTAAAATATATTCTACAAATGTAACTGTGATGTAATGGGACATGAAAGGATTAAACAGCAACTATGGGAGTGCTGAATATTATATCACAGGGTACATGATGGTATTGCTCAAATGAAGACCAGTTGGAAATTCTCACCTAACTGAGAAATTCTACCAAATGCACTTAGCCCATCAAAGTCCTCTTCCACATCCATTAACCCCCACCACCTGTAATGCCATCATAGCACTCACATACCATACAGATGCCTAGCAGAATGACTGAGCCTAACACTGTGTCAGCCATCCCTAGAGTACATAAAGAGGGACCAACAGCAGTGTGTGGTCAGTTAAAAGGGTTTTGAAGCAAAATTGGCTAAATGGAAGTATACATCAGGACATGCAGATAAATTGGTGGCTCTACTAGGATATCGTCTCAGTCACCCTGGTTAATACTTACCTCTTGTTCCTCACTGAAGAGAAATTAGAGACAGCTATCCTCTATTATACCACATTTATAAATCTTTGTATGTTCAGCACGTTGCATGTGGTTTTTTCGTACAGGATGTGGGCTCATTCATTCTGGCTACTGTTTTTGGTTATCTTTGAAAGTATTCATTTAAATACCCCTTTAAGGTATTATTGTGAAGATAGATGCATGGTATTTATAGATATAAATATTATAAATATACCAGAAGGAGAGAGAGACAGAGGGAGCACACACTCAATTAGGATACCCTGTTTGATTATTACTGCTATTACAGTAAAGATTTTGGGGGACCAGAGTAGTGGTAGGACCCAGAACCGTCTGTCTCTGGCTATGCTGCATTTAACACAGACAACAGAAGTTATGAGAAGAAAGTGGAGACCATGAAGGAGACTTATTGGAAGAGATGGTCTTTCAGGCAAGTCTTGACATGACCTTTGAATTCTAAGATGATCATTATTTTGCTACAACATGCTTTCATTGGCCTGAAATGGTGCTGCTGCTAAATGCATTTGGTTTATATGGCTATTTTCCTCTGAATCTTGAAAAACCCAAAGACACATAGAGTTAGAATCAGTGAAGAGCAATATTAAGTTATAACACGCAGTCAGAAAGAGGCAGATTCAGAAGGCCATCTGTGACTCAGTAAAACTTAATGATTATCATTCTTTAATTCACATTCTTTCACCTCCATAATTGCATATATATACAGGGGCACCTTACTTCACACGTAATTTTATACATCATTAGATACTGCAGAAACTCAGAGATTGTCCTCTTATTTAGAGAGCTTATATTGTATATATAACTTACTTATATTGTAAGTTCATGATAGATTTTTGGTCATTTTTTATCCTTCATCCAAAAACTAAAAATAATTCATAAGAAGCCAACACAGTAAAATGTTATTTGTGACTAACACAATCTTTATAGATTTCTTTTGTGATGTTCTGTAGAATAGCAGCCATTTTACCTCATTCTGAAATTTTAGCATTAGTTCCCAGATTCATACAAATAAAATGGTAAGGAGGGAGGTCAGACTTGTATTTGCTCCTACCTATACATCCTAGGGTGCATTAGTTACACATATTTGAAAGCAGACCTCTCACACCAAGTGATTGGGAATGGAATCTCATGGAACTTTACAGCTTTACTGTAAATACAATGAAATATGTAATTTGGTTAAAATCTTCACAAAGTACAAATGGACAGAATCCACACATCCAGAGCAAGAAGAGGATTATGGCTCAACATGGCATGCGGCCTGTGAAGGAAGTAGAAAGCGGATTGTTCACACTTTGTGCTTATAAGCCAAATAGAAATATAATTTTAAGACTCCTAGGAATGAATGAAATCCAACAACAAAGTGATATATTCTCACTTTTCATGTAAGTCACACTTGACATAAAATATATTTATTAAAAAATAAACGATTATTCACAACTTTTTTACTGGCCAGTGTCTCAACATGTAGCAGTCAGTTATATATGTAATAAATGTACAATGAAAATGTTCTTACTGTCAAAAATATTTAGGTTCACAGGCCAACTTAATTGTAGAAACATATTTCGTTAAGACCCTCAGGGAACTGCGTCTTTGATTTATTTCCCCATCGCATTGTTTTGTTTCCCAATCTCAAAAAGTCATATTACCTGAACTTTTTAAAGACTGTAGGATGGCAGTTCCTTTAAAGGTTATTCATGATCAGTGTTTGAAAATGGTACCTGGGGCGCCTGGGTGGCGCAGTCGGTTAAGCGTCCGACTTCAGCCAGGTCACGATCTCGCGGTCCGTGAGTTCGAGCCCCGCGTCAGGCTCTGGGTTGATGGCTCAGAGCCTGGAGCCTGTTTCCGATTCTGTGTCTCCCTCTCTCTCTGCCCCTCCCCCGTTCATGCTCTGTCTCTCTCTGTCCCAAAAATAAATAAACGTTGAAGAAAATGGTACCTCAGTGCTGATATTGGCTTGCCTTGCCAGTTTTATTGTTTCTTACCATATATTAAAGCTGATTAAAACAAAATAATGAGAGTAATATACTACACAATTTTTTTTATCTGTGCTTTTGCAGTATTGTGTATTTGTCTAATATAGCATTATCTTGTTATTCGTTTATTTAACTATCTCTTTAACTGGCCTAAAAGAATCCAAAGGGCAAAAAAAGTAAGTGGTTTATACAGATATTGTCTTTAGTATCCAAAACCTGGGGCTGGGGAAGACAGCATCTGCCATTATGTGGCTGGAACAAAAGATTTGTTGAAACTAAGCATCCATGTGTTTTTAAAAAATCCAAGTGGCAAGTCTAAAACTAGCCCTTTTATTCTTATGATACTTTAAATGAGAAAGGTAGACGCTTAAATTAAAAATATCTTACTTATTTTTTGTTTAAATGTATTAATGGTGCATTCCTGTAAGGTATTCATTAATTGAAGCCAACTTTCCTCTTGTCATTTGAGTTTGTGAGGTTTTACCATATAATTCTCCTTTAGGATTAATTTAGACAGGAATTACCTTCACATCGTGTTTTTATTCTTCATGTAAGTTATAGATTACAAATAATTTATGTCATCTAGATTTTTAAAGAGCTCACCAGTATCTGTTTACAGTGAATGATTTTCCAACTGTTGTTCAATTATGTCATCATCAGATGACTTTTTTAATGTGGGAGAAGTGATAAATGATTAGTTAACTATCACAAAGAATCATTTCAAAACCATAAATGGCCATAAGTACGTTTACCCTAGATATGATGATACCAGTCTGAATTTATAGAAAATAAGCTCTTCTTATGTTCTGGGGAAGAATCAAGGGTAAAAACCAAGTTGGAAGTGGATATACAATAATTAAAGCAATCCAAATCACAGCCTTAGAAAGACTGTAATTCTATATGGCATTCATGAGTAAAATATTTAAAGTGTCATAAGGAATACTTAATAAATGTACCACCTTGCAACACTCCACAGAGTATATTCTATGCTCTCTCTAGTATTGCTTTTCTCTCTACAGATATTTCAAAATGTTGAGGGTTAAGAAAGCAGAACTGCTTCTGTTCATGAATGTTTATTAAAAACAATTGGTTATGGAAAACACCACCGGCTTGGATGATTCAAACTTGTCTGGATTTTTCAGGTAATTAAACACAGACGAGAATTGATGACTGCTGGGATTTTCTGAACTTTTCCTAATACTCTTGATAGTGATATATAGATGTGAGAAGACGTGATACTTACAGCCTGTATACGTGAACGGATAAAGTTCTTTTTGTTCTCAAACACTTCTGCAACTCATTATCGTATGGCAAATTTATGTTGATAAGTCTTCTCCCACTCTGAGATTCATCAACCATGTAATGGCTCAGTTTCAGTTTAGACTGGTCCTGTGATATGGTTGCAGAGCTTTTGTTTCAGGTTTGTCCTGATTTAATATTCATTGGACAAGCATTATCAACTTTGTTTTAGTCTCTGAAACCATTAGTATAATGAGGTTGGATTTTTCATCAGGTAATTTCAAAGGTGTAGAGGACACTATAATCCATGATAACTATGGAATCATGACCTCAAGGGTGAGAGATGAGACATGTCAAACATGAGTATGATTTCTGCAGAAGAGGCTTTTTGAGAACTTTTCTTAAAGGGCTGCTTAATTTGCAGTCATTGAGACATGAGAATCAGGATTCTTCATCTTAACCTATGCGGATAACATTTTATGCCATGGTCAATGAGTTTCAGCAAGTGACAATTTTTTTTTCTTTTTCAATGTTTATATTTATGTTTTAGACAGAGCATGAGTGGGGGAGGGGCAGAGAGCGAGAGAGGGAGACACAGAATCCGAAGCAGGCTCCAGGCTCTGAGCTGTCAGCACAGATCCCGACGCAGGGCTTGAATCCACCAACCATGAGATCATGACCCGAGCCGAAGTCGGATGCTCAACCGACTGAGCCACCCAGGCGCCCCTACAATTGTTTTACTCGAAACATCACTTTATTGTTTGGGGAGTTTTTTCTTTCTTTATTAAGATTTATTATTTTTTTAAGAGTAGTTTTAGGTTCACAGCAAAATTTAGGGGAAGGTGCAGAGATTTCTCACCTACCTTCTGAAACACACATGTATAGCCTTCTGGATTACCAGCACCTCCCACATTTATTTCAATTGATGATCTTATATTGACACATCAAAATCACTCAAGGTTCATACTTTACATTATAATTCACTTTTGGTGCTATACATTCTGTTGGTTTGGACAAATGTACAATGATATAAATGCATCATTATGGTAACATACAGAGTATTTTCACTGTCCTAAATAAATGCATCATTATGGTAACATATAGAGTATATTTCACTGTCCTTTGTGCCTCACTCATCCATCCCTCCGTCTTCCAAGCCCTTGACAACCACTGATCTTTTTTACCATGTCCATAATTTTGCTTTATTCAGAATGGCATATAGTTGAAATTATATAGTATTTAATTTTTTTAAGTTAATTTATTCATTTTTGAGAGAGAGATAGAGAATGGGGAAGGGACAGAGAGAGAGAGGGAAAGAGAATCCCAAGCAGCTTTACACTGCCAACGCAGAGCCCAATGCAGGACTGGAACTCACAAACCACAAGATCATGACCTGAGCCAAAATCAAGAGTAAGACGCTTAACTGACTGAGTCACTTAGGTGCCCTGAAATTATACAGTATTTAGACTTTTCAGATTTTTTTTTTCTGTTGGTGAGAGAGTGCATTTAGGGTTGCTCCATGTCTTTTTATGACTTGATAGTTCATTTCTTTTTAGTGATTAATAATATTCATAATATCTTACTTTCTGCATGCACCACAGTTTATTTACCCATTCACCTACGAAAGGACATCTTGGATACCTCTAAGTCTAGGCAATTATGAATAAAGGTGCCATACCCTTCTGTGAGCAGGGTTTTCTATGGACCTAAGTTTTCAACTCCTTTGGAGGAATACCAAGAACGTAATTATTATATCATATGGTAACAGTAAGTATAGTTTTATAAGAAACCACCAAACTGTCTTCTGAAGTGCTTGTACCATTTTTATTCCCATCAGCAATGAAGGAGAGCTCTTGTTGTTCTACAACCTCGTCAGCATTTGCTATCAATGTTCTGGATTTTGGCCATTTTAATACATGCATAGTGGTATTTCATTGTTATTTTAATTTGTATTTTCCTGATGACACATGATGTGCAGAATCTTTTCACCCGCTTATTTGCCATCTGTATATCTTCTTTGGAGAGGCATTTGCCTATTTTTAAATGGAGTTGTTTGTTTTCTCATTGTTGAGTTTTAAGAGTCCTTTGTATATTTTGGATAATAGTCCTGTATTCAGACATAACTTTTGCAAATATTTTCTCCCAGTCTGTGGCTTTTCTTTTCATTCTCTTGGCACTGTCTTTCACAAAGCAGAGATGTTTAATTTTAATGAAATCTAAAGTTTCAATTATTTCTTTCATGGATTATGCCTTTGGTGTTGTAGCTCAAAAGTCATCACCATAGCCAAGGTCATCTAGTTTTTTTTTCCTGCATTATCTTCTAGGAGTTTATTACATTTTGGTCTGCTGTCCATTTAGAGTTAATTTATGCAAGTGTCTGTGTCCAGATTAATTTTTTTATTGTTTGCATGTAGGTGTCCAGTTCTTGCAGCAACATTTGTTGAAAAAGACCATCTTTGCCATTTATTGCATTTACTGCCATTGTTCCTTTGCTAAAGATCAGTTGAATATGTTTATGTGAATCTATTTTTGGTCTCTATTCTGTTCCATTGATTTGTCTTTTCTTTCTCCAATAGCACACTATCTTGAGTACTGTAGCTTTATAGTAAGTCTTGAAGTCAAGTAGTATAGGTCCTCCAACTTTGTTTTTCTGCTTCATTGTTGTATTGGCTATTCTGTTTTTTGTTTTTTTGTTTTGTCTCTCCACATATACTTTATAATCAGTTTCTTGATATCCAAAATAACTTGTTCATGATATGAAAATTCCAAATGACTTGTTGATTGTTTTTATTGGCGTTCTGTCAAATCTATAGATCAAATTGGGAAAAGCTGACATCTTGACAATATTGAGGCTTCCTATCCATGAACATAAAATATCTCTCCGTTTATTGGTTTATTTCTTCTTTGACTTTATTCATTAGAGCTCTGCAATGTTTCTCATATGGGTCATGTACATATTTTGTTAGATATATACCTAAGTATTTCAATTTTGAGAGGGCTAATGTAAATTGTATTAATTGTTGGGGCACCTGGGTGGCTCAGTCGGTTAAGTGTCCGACTTCAGCTCACGTCATGATCTCTCGGTTTGTGAGTTGGAGCCCCATGTTGGGCTCTGTGCTGACAGTTCAGAGCCTGGAGCTTGCTTCAGATTCTGTGTCTCCCCATCTCTCGGCCCCTTCCATGCTCAAGCTCTGTCTCTGTCTCTCAGCAATAAATAAACCGTAAAAAAATTAAAAAAATTGTATTAGTTGTTTAATTAATTTATTGTTTTTAATTTCACATTTGGCTTATTCATTGTTATTGTATAAGGAAACAATTGGCTTTTGTGCATTAATCTGGTATTCTGCAATCTTGCCATTATCAGATTTAAAAATGTAGTTTCATTAATTGTAGCAAAAGTACCACTCTGATGCAGGATCTTGATAGTGGGGGAAGCTGGGTTATGTGTGGGGTCAGGGGATATATGAGATATCTCTGTGCCTTCTGCTCAGTTTTGTTGTCACCTAAAACTGTCCTAACATCTAAGAAAGAAAGAAAGAAAGAAAGAAAGAAAGAAAGAAAGAAAGAAAATTGCCTCTGTGAAACCTATCCTTGTTTATCAGGAGACCAATTTACTGAAGAAGGATATATTGAACATATGTATTGCGGATTAGAGAAAAATTGAGAAGAGAAATTCATGGCGTTGTATTTTAACGGAATAAATTTGCAACAACAAATGTGCCTATTGATAAAAAAGGAATTAGCCTCCCGAACATTTACAAATTTCCCAAGATATTGATATTTGAGTCTTGCTCTTATTTTGCATTAACCTACATTGTCATCGTGGAGCACAATGATAGCTGGTTGGCGTTTGTACGGAAATAAAACTGTACAGAAACAAAGCTGCTGTCAAAGCTGGTCTGGACCTGAACACTTGGGGGTGAATGTTGCTGTTGAGTTCTTGAAGCAGTGAACTGCTAGAGTAGGTGGTGGTGCATCCACAGGCCTTGACAAGGGTAGGCTCAAGCGTACACACCAGGAACATACCTACCCTAGCCACCTAGGCCATGGTCAGCCAAGTGGGAACATCCGGAGGAAGGCTCCCACTGAAGCCAAGTGGGAACGTCCAGAGGAAGGCAAGAATAGCCAACGCATTTCTAGGGGGGAAGAGAAGAGGATTCCACCAAAATGGTACCTCTCTCCTGTACCTTTACATATATTGTCATGATAAAGGCCTTTACAGCAATTGAACACGTTCGTCTTTTTCATATGATCATTTTGACTGGATTGTTTCATTTTGTATTGAAGCCGAGTAATGTAGCCACAAACTAGGATCTGCATAAGGTCATACTGTTTTCCTAGGTTATAATACTACCTCTGTATTTATTCATCCACAGACCACAAGATGAGAGACCGATTGTTGACTACTCTTTAGTCAAACATGAGAAAGCATTTAGTTCAAAAGATATTGTTTCTCTTGTGACCTTTATCTTTAAGAATAATCATAGGTACACCTTTTCGTATTTCCAAAACATGTAGACACAAAAAGCCACTAAAACAAAAGGCCGATATTTTTAGCAAGACGTTAATTGATTGTTAAAAACTAGAAATCATCACATTTCTTACTCGTTGACACACCTCTGGTAAAATGCAAATTACTTCAAAATGATACTCATTGAATTAATAAAATACTGTCGTATAGAGTTTAGTTGTTCTTACACTCTACTAGAAAACTTGATTACCTTTTTTTCTCTAAGGTAGAAGTCAAAGACTTTATTTTCCTGCATTCTGAGGGCAGCAGAAATAGTAATATTGGTCAGATGCCCGATCACTATGTTAGGCTTGCTAGCAGCTGGCACAGGGTTCTCTCTGGCCGGTTGGGAGCAGATCACATAAAAATTTCAAAAGGAAACAAGAGAAAAAAAAAAAACAAACCAAGAAGTACCCAGTGAAATCTTTTAGGAACCACAATAAATATGACTTCAAACAGACATTTTACTGTATTCTAAAACATAATTATGTAGACTTTTTGTTAAATATGGAATAGAAGTGGCCTGAGCCATCATACAACAGTTTTAGGAGAGAATGTTGGATGTTCCTGAAGCTCTTTCCCCCAAAATATTACTCTTCTTCTGAGCTATCTCAAACAATTTTATTCTTTTTTTTCCCTGCTAGAATTCTAGCTGAGCTTACCTCCTGCCATAGCCTGTTGACCTAACTTCTTTATGTATAGAAATATAGAAATAGCTTCGGGTTTTAGTAGCCTACATCTGTTCAGAAATAATGAAGCACTGTTCATATCCACTTTTACCAATAGTCCTAGTGATTTTCTGTTTAATGCCTTTTTATGCTGTTAATTTTTTGACATGATCAACTTTCACTTTCTACTTTAGGTCACTTCATTTGTGTAGCCTTTAGTTTCAGCTATTTCTCTCTTTTCATATTTTTGTTGGTTTACAGCCTACCTTCCTCCAGAAATTACCTTGGAAGCTTACAATTGCCTACCAATGAACCAAAGTAGGAAAAAATAAGAAAAACAAGAAAATGAACCCTAAAGCATAATATCAAGCTTATGTAAGCTCGATAATTGGGTTTTAAAAGGTCAGATACTGTAGCCTGAGAGTGGAAATTTTATGGTTTATCTTTATTCCCTTATAAAAACAACAGCAGACAAAGCATAAGTTTCACTGTTCAATTCTGTTTGTTTTGGAATTAATTTAAATTTTGAGTCAGAAGATAAATGTATAATCATCAAGAAAACTTAACCATAAAAATATCTGAGGTATTTAGGTTGTCTCCTCAGGTATGATAAAGGGGGACAGCCTCTCAACATACGTAAGAAAAAAGAAATCAGTCTCTGGTGCTCAACTTGAATAACTTCGGAGTTAGGTATGATCAGGGGGAATGTTAATTTCTCCTCTGGTTGTTAAGTCTAAGGATAAAGACTAGGTGTTTAAGGAAGAGAAGTGGAAACTACAAACCATCTGAGGTTTTGTCTGGAACTGATAGAATCAATACGATATCCAGCACATTACAGTTGTCTGTAGAGTTGAGACCACAAGCACTCACTTTTTCCAGGATTGGCTAGGTGGGGACTCATATAGCTCAGCCATGGGCCAGCAGGAGCCATCCAATTGGAATTTGTTGCAAGCTGCTTTCATTCTATGGTATGAATGTGAGTATGAACACACTCACAAGAGTTTTCCAACCTGATGTCAGGCTTGGAGGATGGGACTAGATGCTAGAATGGTTTCCCCTTTTGTTCATGAACCAATCGAGTATTAAAGAATGATGCTTCAGATAAAATTAGGAACTGGGATGGGGAAAATGGCCTACACAATTATTCTGCATCAGAAACAAAGTGGAGTCATAACTAAATGCATGTACCACAGTGATGCACAGTGTTTACAAAATGGGTAAAAAAATGAACCGGAAACTTTCTAGCAAACAGCTTGACAAAATCCATTTCATAACCATCTCTCTTTGTTGTTCTTTTCAAATGTTTTCTTGGATCAAGTCTCCAAGTAAACCCTAGCAGCTTCCGTGGGAGTTATATATCTCCTTTTGTCTTCTTTTTATAAAATCCACCCTCGCGGACCCCCTGCAAGAAGGATCTTCTCCTCAGTATGTCCCTGTCGTTTTGTCCATAATTCTTGTAATTGTGGTGATTCTTTTCCCATTTTGAGATGAAGTTCTTGAAGTTTCCCATGATAGAAGAGTTTGTGATTCAGGAAGCTGAGACCAAATAGTAAAATGATCAAAGTTCATGAGAGGAGGTCATCTGAAGTTCACCAAAATAATGCAATAAAGAGAAAAATCCAACATAAGAGCAATGACAATGAATTGTTAGTAATGTCCATTCCAACACAAAGTGGAAACTTTTAAGAGTTTCCTTCTCCTAAGCTCTCCTAAATTTGAACTTGTAATTTTGTCTTATTTTAGAAAAGGTATATGAATATTAACAGTCATTTATTTTCTGTTTCAAGTTATTTCTTCCCAATGCCTCATGCCCGATCACATATTTCCTAAAGCATATCTCTCAGAGCACTAACACAACTAATGCTTCAATACGCTCCATGGAAAATGGTTTCCATTGTCCAAAAATAGTGTGTGGATGGCTATATATTATATTCTCCATTTGGAATTTCTACCCTATTGTGTTAAAGACCACAAGACCACCTGCAGTATAAAACACACACACACAAAAACTCCTTTGAGGGGCGCCTGGGTGGCTCAGTCGGTTAAGCAGCCGACTTCGGCTCAGGTCATGATCTCACGGTCAGTGAGTTCAGGCCCCGCGTCGGGCTCTGTGCTGACAGCTCAGAGCCTGGAGCCTGTTTAAGATTCTGTGTCTCCCTCTCTCTGACCCTCCCCCATTCATGCTCTGCCTCTCTCTGTCTCAAAAATAAATAAACGTTAAAAAAAAAATTAAAAAAAAAAACAAAACTCCTTTGAAGTTTTAGTTTAACATTTCATTAAATTAGCCTGAAAACTAATTAATTTGGTGTGTATGTGTGGGGGAGATGCAAGATATCTATGAAAATCCTTTGATAACCACTTTGGGAGTGTCTGTCTAATGTACTATATGTTTTAGGAGCACTGTGCTAATTTATAGTGATGTGTCTAGCACAATATGCAGAATATACAAGGTGATGAATAAATGCTGCTATTTAAAACATTGTTATTGTTTTCTGGTCACTTGTTCTATATGCTCCAAAGATTTCTTTAAAATCCATTTGTGATCATCAAATTAGCGATAACCTGCATGGCCTACCCAGTAACTCTTCTTCACATAGGTGCTTAAGAAATGTAGCCATATGGCCTAATTTGACTTTTCCTCAACTTCCTTAATGTTAGGAGGAAAAAGAAAAAATATATATGTATATATGTAGTTTTTTTCCATACACACACATACACACACAGCCTCTTCTCTGCTTTTGTTTTATGGTTTTTCACTTGTAATCCTCAGTTTCTCTTTTTGTGACTTGTCTTCAAGTGAAGGATTCATATTTTTAAATTCCAGAATAAAAAATTCTCTGGGTTTCTGGTAAAATAGATAAGGCATATATTTGCAAATACCCTTATAGCGAGAGGAGATAATATTCAAGTTGTTTCTATGTGTCCTTTACAAATCATGGAATTTCTAAAGCAAGGAAATTATCTTTTTTAACTTTGCTTTTTCTAACAACTGGCACATCCTAAGGAGTTTCAAAAAATGTTCCACAGATACATGTGTGAGTAATACATTTGATATGGTTTAAGAGAAATAAAATTTCAAGCCAGAACTAGAATGGGAAATCTCAGGTCAATATGGTAGAAATCAGAGGGACGAAATGGCGGCATTCCCTGAATCCTTCACCTCCCACAATGCATCCCGAAATCACAGTTGTGTTCTATAGTGGACCATTGTCTCACAGTAGGTGCTCAATAAATATTTCACAAATTAATGAAGAAACGATGTCAAATTTCCTAGAAGATCCTGCTAGAAGCAATGTGGGCAGGAAAGCCAAATTTGCTGCGAACTGTGGGAAGGTCTCCAGCATTTCTCCTGTAGTTTGACTGGCTCTCTGCCCTTTTCTCTGCTTTGAATTCCAAACCACAGTGGGTCTCTGGCAAAAGAAGACAATATGGAAAAATCCCTTCAAACAGACCATGATATTAAAGGTTAGTACTAAGGTCCTTGTAAATATTAATGCATGGCTTCAATTAATAAGTAAGCTAATACTACTGAGGTTGAATTGTTTCTGTAACATTCAAATCCAACATGAAACAAATTTGGCTTTTCCAGACTGGGAACAGCAGATCGTACAGAAATCATCTGCAATCCGTGGGAATGCCCTGCTTCCACACTCTTCTCCCCAGTTGGCTTTGTTCAGTGGCCATTTCTGCACCCCCCCTGGGCTGGTCTCATTCAGGATGCAAGAGGAATGGAGTTAGTTTTGGGGCAACCAGAATAGTTGAGTCAACAGTTGATGCAGCAAAAGTTTCTGCATGAGCTAATTCTTTTTGCTCTTGTCCTATTTTCCCCAAAGTTGAAAATCTCTTGGTTAATGTTTTTTTTTTCTTTAAGCTTAATTTCTAGTCCCAGTTTCCTACCTGACCTCCTGGTTCTATATCTATCGACATCTTATCTGTCCACCTTGCTTTCTTTCCTGCCTTGCCCTGACCTCAATGTTTATATGTGTCCTTCATCAGACTGGCCAGCTTACTGTTGCCCTACGGTATGACACTGATTTCTATTATTGGCTCACCTCTACACTCCCTTCCTTGGGTTTGGCTCTTTAATGTGTCTTTACTGCCTATACATACTGGCAGCAAAGGAAAAAGAAAATCATGCTCATAATGTTGGTTTGAAAGCTAAAACAGTAGTATTCTTGGATGTCTAGATGCAAGGAAAATAAACATTTCTGGGCTAGGTATTTTTTTTCACTAATTAGGAACAAGCTAATTTAGAAAGATAATTGTCTCTGTATCTTGGGATTCTATTATAATGGATGACTGCCTAAGTGCTAATACAGGCGAAATAGACCCCAAGGGGTGAGGGTTGTGAGAATGGATATCAGGCTGATCCTGAGTCAGCAGTAAAGCACTATTTTCTTTAAGGAAACATAGAATTAAAGATTCCAAAAAATTTTATTACAGTTTGAAATTATGAAGTAATCTTGAAGTAATCTTTCCATTAAATACAGATGTTTGTGCTTAGAGCCTAGTGCATAACTCATCCTTCTTTACTAGAAAAGTTGAGAGAAAAATTAAAAGAGTAAATCATCCCCCCATATATAAAAAATAGGTGGAAAAAAGTTAAAGTCAAGTTTCAGCCTGAAGAAAATAGTCCTCAAGATTAACGACTGAGTCACTAGTTTTATGTTCTAAAATGTATTTGGCACATATCAGGGCACATAATGGGAAGTGGCACTAAATAGGAGATCACCTCGCTCTCGAGAACGCCATGATTTAGCAAACTGTTGAAAGGACTTGTGAGAAGAGAACACGTTTGGCTGAAAATGGCTTATCGGGGCTTCGTTTTCCCACTGAGAGCAAAATAATACCAAGAAGACCCTTGGATATCAGGATGAGAAATGAGAGAATTGAGATTGTAGTTGAATTTTTAGGTGTCAGAATGGTAGAATAGGGTATTGGGGCCTTTCTTCGCTGAACGGCAAGTTATGCATCATGAATGATTCTTTTTCTGGTGAGGTTTCCATATGACTTTGTCTGAAACCTGAGCCACGTGAGGAATTTGGTGTATTGCTGCAGACCTGTGGCCCTTTGCTTCTATTTCTCGGGCATACAGTCAAACCACGTTCGCGATGCCCTAAAGTACGGGCGATCTTGGGCGAAAGACACTAATGTTTTATCTTAAAAACAAGTTAGCAGGAACCAATGATCCACAATAATTTTATTTTTGAATTGAGATACAGAAAGCACATGGAACTTGGCATTCGAAGACAGAGGTTGTCGTTCCAGGAATGGTACAAATCTATGCGTTGTTTTTGGCATGACGATTAATCCCCGCTGCATCCTATTTCTCTCAGCTGTAAAATTTGGGGGCAATCTATATGATCCTTTCCAACTCTGTACTTTTATATTTTGTAATCACTTTTATGTTGGTGTTCAAAAACAAAAGATAGTATTTATTGTTGTGTTTATTGTTTTTTTTTCATTATGAGGTGTTAACAAAGTCATATATTAACCCAAATTAAGCTCTCTATTTTAAAATTTCCTTTAAACTGATAAAAGGATTTGGGTGTTGGAATACAGCTGAGTAGAAAATGAGATGAAATGACAAACTTCTACCTCAATACCCTCCCTCCAGCTGCTTCTCTGTACAGAATTTCCCTAAGTGATAAGAATAGAGTGGCAATTACATGCTCAGACATCATGGAGTTTTTAGGCACAATTTTTTGGGAGAAGAGAAATGAAGTTGTATTGATTTTTTTATTACATGAATATACATTTCTATGCCATTTATATGTTTCTATCTCTTTGTGGGGAGGAGAGAGAGAGAGAGAGAGAGAGAGAAGCTGCTGATCTGCTAGATTGTAATAATTCTGTCAGTTCTTTTGCCACATGGAACCAGTTTGTGATAAGTCATTTTCAGTTGCTTGCTAATTTACCTCTAAATTATTTAGTTGTTTTGATTTTGATTCTGCAACACCTAGAGGCAAAATGATCTGCACTAGAAACTAACAGCCTATAAAAATTTGGTTTTAGTAATAGTCATGTGTTCTCAGAACTAAGTAATGAAAATGTTACATAAATCGAAGGGGGGGGGGCAGTATTCAAGAAGTACTTAGCACATCTGAGTACAGAATTTGTTAAATGTAAGTTGATTCTAGAAAAAATTTGTTTGGGTTTTATAATTCAAGTTGCCCTTTCAATTAATGAAAACAATATTTGAATAAAGGAAGTCAAGAACCTACAAGAGTTGTATAATTAGAAAAAAAGTCGTGTCCGTACAATTTAAATAAAAATAAGTGCTTTTATCAGTTGCCTTTCAGTAATCTTAGTGTAAATTTTTGAGAGAGACCTTTATATAGATAGATAATAGTTTCCAGATACAATGATGGGGTTCAAATTAGTAACTTACCCTGTATGTGTAATAATTCTAAGAACCAATAATTCATGTGTATACTCTATGCCAGGTTTTTATTCTTACTACTCTGTAAGTAAACTTATTTAAGCCTGATACAAACTTATGAAATAGGTATTATTACTATCTTCATTTAGTGGCTGGGGCAACTGAGGCATAGAGAAGTCATTTGTCTGAGCTCACAATTCTACCTAGTCTACTTTCTCTGTGCATATATACGTATATACCTATACGCACCCTTTAGGAAAATAAATACTAAATATTAATAATCTATAAATACTCTGTGTGTATAAATCCTCAAAACAATAGGAAGTGAGAATAGGAAACTACTGGAAGAAAAATAACATTCAAAACTTAATGCTGTGTCTAAAAAGCAGGTATTGCAAAGTTTGAGCTCTATAGTGAGTCCTTTAAAATGTTTACTTTTATGTTCTTTTGTTTCTCTTGATTATTTTAAGCCACAGCTTGATTTTGAGGGTCAAATAAGATAATGGACATGGAATCATTTCACCTCCCTAATCACCACTATGCATAACACTCTCTTACACACACGAAGCAATTTTAAAAATATTGTCTTGTTTTTGCATGTTCCTAACATGTTTCTAATTTTATAAATATATTATTTTCTGTGTTTGCAGCTCTTCTTCTCATACAGAACTTACATCCATTATTTGATTTACCGGGTAAGTATTTATTGAGCTACTATCATTTGTCAGGTGCTTATAGGCATTAAGAGTTAAGTGATGGACCAAGTAGTGGCTGTGTAGGAAGATTTTGGTCAGGTAAGTAGGTAATTACTGTGTGATGCATTACATCTAACATTAGGTAGTATTTATCAGGGAAAAAGTGACGTCACTGAGGGTTGAAAGCAGGGAAATGAGATGCATTTTAGAAAGACCACTGCTTCTACAATATGAAGGATGAGCAGCATTGGGGGCAATGCTGGAGAAACAGAAGGCAGTTAGGAGGCTGCTTTAGTAATACAGGAATAAAGGGTAAGATTATATGTATTCCCGGAAAATTTATTTACTGAATATTGAGACAAACAACACTGACAAGTAACACTAATAGCACAAACTTTCATTTTATTCGAATTTAGAATAGTGGGTACTTTTTTTCCCATTACAATCACAGAAAAGATTTTTCGAGGGGCGCCCGGGTGGCTCAGTTGGTGGAGGGTCCGACTTCAGCTCAGGTCATGATTTCGTGGGTTCAGGTGCTCAAACCCTGTATCAGGCTCTGTGCTGACAGCTCCAAGCCTAGAGCCTGCTTCTGATTCTGTGTCTCTGTCACTCTCTGCCCTCCCCAGCTGGAGCTCTCTCTCTCTCTCACTCAAAAATGAATAAACATAAAAAATTTAAAAGAAAAGAAAAGATTTTTCAACTAAAAACAGGCTTTCAGTTAGATGGTCTATGCTGATTATTTTAAGACACATGTTGTATCTCTCTGAGAACTGGTAGCTGGATCTTTCTCTCTATCTGCCTATCTGCCTACTTTGTACTCATTTTTCTTTCCTCCCTTCTGTTTCCTTCTTCTTTCCTTCCTTCGTTCCTTCCTTCGCTCCTTCCTTCCTGTTTTTCCTCCATCTCCTCCTCCTCCTCCTCCTCTCTCTTTCTCTCTCTTTCTCACACACACACACATACGCACACACGCACACACACACTTACACACACGCTTTCCTTCACCATGGCCACTAACGTCTAATGCTGACAATTCAGCTGAAGTGTTTGAGTCGCTTGTTATAAGAAGGATTTGGCAAGGAATAAGGGATAGAATTAGGAACAAGGACAAACTTGTCTCTCTGACTAGAAAAATACTTTCTACATCCCAAGCCCTATACAGGCGGGGTAGGTGAAATGATTTATGAAAGAAAGGCAGCACAAGCCTTATAGTAGCAAAACAGCCTTCACTACAGAGTGAAATTCCTGGTAAACATTCTCCTTGTCATCTCTCCAGTTGAATTTTATAATTGGAATATGCAGAAAGTCGTAGTGTAAGGCAACATTGCAACATGACCCTCAAAATTAAATTCAGGCTCCAAACACATTCCATTTTAAACATTTTTCTAATTCCCCTCATGGCAAACTCAAATATTATAGAAGTTAAGTTGACTGAGTTTACCAGGGTTCCTAGATCTCAAAAAATTATCTTGGAGTTATTTTTTAATGAGAGAGCACATGCATTATGTTGGCATTCAAATCAACTGATTCTGCTAGAGTTTTATTTTGTTTTGATTTTAAATCATTTGTCTTTCCTCTCTCACAGTTATTCTCGCAGGCATTTCTAAAGCCTAGCCTTCCTTTATCATTGCTTGGATCTCTAGTGTTCAGAGGATACCTTGCTGGAGAACTTAATCGAACATCTGAGCAAAGTTCCTTTCTTTACACAAAGAAGTGAAAGCATTCCCTCATCTCTGCTCCTGATATATTAAAATTTTAGTCCATTGAAACATGAGATTTTACGTGGATAGACTCTGTCATACGGGAAGATTATATTTTGAATTCCAATTCCTGTGGTCACATGAAAATATTTAAATGTTATATTTCTTGATTTCTTGTTTGTTCACTTTAAATATATTCTGAGAATGGATGGAGGCAATTACCTGAGATGGATAATGTAAGAGGAAGTTTAAATGACCCTGACTTTTAATTTTTTTTTTAATGGAAGTGCTAGTATAACTTTAATGGAAAAAGACCTGTGAGTCTAAAACAATATTAAATGTGTTTACATTACATGTATGCAACCACAAAATCCCATATAAAATACCTAATTAAAGAGATAATTAGAAAAAGGCTTCCTGTAATAAACATTAGTACCCTGTAAGAGCATCAAATTTTTTCCTTAATTTTATTATGCAGGCATTGTGATATTCACAAATTAACTAATAATAGAAATTCCTTGATTTATTTTGGATAAATCTGTTTCTCAAAGGCACTCTTAGCAAAGCACCATTATTACTTTATTAAATACAACTTTTGCCTACTTGAGCTTAACAAACAAATCTAATGGTACCAAAGAATTTAATTTCAGAGCTGAATGATAATTTGTTAGGCGCTGTTAATTCACATAATTCAAAGTTAATTATGTTTGCAATATTAGGAGTGTAGTAATTTTGTTCTGTTGAGCTATAGCTTTTATGAAATTTTATATTCTGATTAAGCAAACCCAACTGACAAGAATATATTACAAATTGTAATATTTGTCGGAGATATTTTGTGTGTACATGTGTATATCTAATCAGATCACAGTTTAGTCTAATTCAGTTACACTTGGTGGACTGTCTACCTCATCAAGAGTCTCTCAGGTTTTGTTTTTCGAGGCACAGTCATTCTTCTTTGGTTATTTTTGAAGCTCAAATCCTCTTGTTCTCTTTCATAATGTGAAAGTTTGGTGTTTTATCTTTTTGGGTAAAGCTCTATTGACCCTGTCACAAAAAGTGTGATGTCACAAGTCTAAAAGACATTAAAATTAGCTTCTCCCAACGTGAAATTATAGTTCCTCTCTTTCATGATCCTTTCTCTTCCAGTCATGCTTCCCACAACAATGGAAATGATTATTTTTAGTTTGCCACACGGAGACATCAGAGAACCCATTTCAGTTTTCAGAAAACAGGGAGGGCACCATAGCCCTCCCATGACAAGAATCTAGAAATTTGTTGACATATCACTGTCTTTTAAATGATTGAAGCAACCTTGGATGTTTTTATGAGAAGCAAACAAAACAAAAAGACACATCCTAGAGAGTAGGTTTATCATGGATCTAAAACTGTGTTGGGGCGCCTGGGTGGCGCAGTCGGTTAAGCGTCCGACTTCAGCCAGGTCACGATCTCACGGTCCGGGAGTTCGAGCCCCGCGTCGGGCTCTGGGCTGATGGCTCAGAGCCTGGAGCCTGTTTCCGATTCTGTGTCTCCCTCTCTCTCTGCCCCTCCCCCGTTCATGCTCTGTCTCTCTCTGTCCCAAAAATAAAAATAAAAAAAAAAATAAATAAAACTGTGCATATATTTGAACCTTTAGTGGAATTCAGAGAATAGGTGATAAATTCCAAGTTAATTCTTTAAATCTCTTTGTTCACCCTGAGCATCATGTATCCCTATGCACTGATCTAACAATTCTTGAAGCAGCTTCATGCATTTCTTCCCAATCATTACACCTTCTCTCGATGCCTACCTATTTCATATCAAAGCTCCCACAGTTAACAAAAACTTTTTAAATTAGTGCTTTTAGCTGAAAAATGAAAGCAGCCATTTTTACTTAATGAATAGAATTAACAGATATAGCAGAATAAAATGTATAGTGGTATACACTTTCTTTACAAACTGTGAACTGAGTATAAATTATTTAGAGATTTAACGTATTTTATCAAAATTTATTGAATTTCTTTGCTGTCTTTATGGTCACTCTTTCTTGTAACAAGAGTGAAATCAGAACTCTTTGATAAAACAAATGTTAAAACTTTTCTTGATGAAATGTTTGTATTTATCTTGGTTTATTATTAAGACTTCTCCACTTTCCATTAAATCTTCTGCTTAATTACATTCCAGGTTTTAATTTGCATTATTTTCAAATTGGCTAAATAGTCTTAAAAGTTAGAGAGAGATGATTAAGTAAATCTTACTTGTTGGAAAATCTCTATATAGGAGCAAGTTTATTTGTATTTCCTAAATTCTGTAAGGTCACTGGTTATGACCTTAGCTAGAGAACTCCTGACTTTGACATGCCCTTCTCTTTTCCCCTGGTTTTATCAGTAATGAACTACCATGCTTCAGGGCTTTACAGAGCATTCAGCAGACACGAGAGTTTGGGAAACAAAACTGTGTTCTTGGATCTCTCATTTTCACTAACAAGCCTTATGTTTTCCTGTAGTAAGCATGCTAGAAGGACCTAATTTTCTTCTCTGAAAACTAAACTTCTCTAGTTCAAGTTCAAATATTATTGTTCATAAAATACCAGAACTCTTCTAGTTGGGACACTCTGGATTTGAAGTTGTCCCTTCGAATTGAAATGAAGCTTCTATTAAGTATTTAAAAGGTATCCGAGAATGGTTGCTAATGAGAGTGGGGGTTGAACCAATAAATTTAAATATAAATCACTAGAAGAAAATTATTTAATATAAAAGGATTATTATCTGAATTGTAGGATAAGGGATGTGGAATGGACTTACTATTTAATTCCATAATAATTTCTATAGATGAGGAAACTGAGGCCCCAAGAGATAAAAGCACTTGGTTAAGACTTTTGTATTATTTCTAGAATCTACACAGCAATTAATATCCTAAAGATGAGAGTGTCACTCTTACTCTCTGTTCCCAGAACTCTCTAATCTAAGAGTCATCAAAATGCTTCTATTCCTTTTGTTTTTGGAATTTATCTGATTTCCTCATTTTCATTTTGGAAAGCGTTCTCACTAAGTCTGTAGAATAACTGTATTCAATGTAAAACAATAAAGACAAATCAAGACTAACTTGCATGTCTAATTTCACCTGCCTAGAATGTTGGAATACAGATAGTGTCAGGCCCTCTTGCCCTTTTGATGACAATGGTCTGTTACTGATGTTCTAAAATGCTTGGAAGTTGGACTTTAAAATTATTTGACTAGCTAGAACAATGCCTTGTATTTTCAGCGTTCTCAATTGTAGGCATGCCTTCCCCTGCTATTTGGATCCTTCCTCTCCATGAAGGTCAGCTCCTCAGAGGAGCTGTACTACCTTTGATATATGAACATCATTGACTCCCAGGTCTCCTAGGCCAACACCTGTAACCTGGCATGGCTTGATAAAAATCAAAAGGTGGTTTTCAAGGAACTAAACCGCTCTCAGTCATCAGTCTAATTATTCAACCAGACATTGTATGTATACATCAGAAGAATAATTGCCAAATTTTTCTGGAGCCTTCCTTGTGAAAAATCATTTGAATACATCCAGATGATTTGCCTAGGTTTAGAATTTTTGTACAGAGGGGTGGCAATTACTTAATCAAAACAACCTTTTTTGTTTTTTTAAATCAAATCATCATCTGACCACTAAGGGAAAAAAAAAAGATTCTTGAGTCCCTAAAATGTGGCTTCCATAACGTGATAGATCCCTGTTACTGTATATTCTCGACATTGCTATAATTATGTAAGTAAGAATTTTTAAAGTGTATTATGGTTTCGCGTGTATAATGTAGAGAGTATATAGATGCACATTTTTTCCCTTTAAATAAATTGTAAGTCTTACTCAATGAAGGTAAGATTTAGGGAATTCTACCAAAATTAATAGATCCCTTGACAATGGTTACTGGAAGGTAAACTATCAGATCTTATTTACTTTGTTTGCCTTATTTAGATCTTGTCTTGGGTTATCCGTAAGCCAGTTTAACTTCTTTAGCCAACTGGTTATAATTAGGTTCTACTCCTCCATTGGCATTGCGGACGGCAGCTGTTCCCCTAGTAACCCATCATGGAGACGAAAAAGAATGGAAAAAAAAAAAGGCTTCCCGGATCAATTATAAAAGAAATTTATTTTCCTCTTTTTCTTCAGGGGAAGAGAAATTTCGGTGCAAAAGACCAACAACTTTGATTTTCCGAAATTAAATAGAGCAAATCTGTACCCAGAAAGAGAGTAAGAGAAAGATCATTGGTATGCCCCTGATGTTAGAATGTATCTTTTTTTTAAATCAAGCAAACAGGTTTAAACATAATTTTCCAGTTTATTTCTAGATGTATATAACAACTATTTATTTCTCTGAAGTTTTTGCGTACCACATATTGGACTTTTCTGCAAGTGCTTATTACTACTACTGCTCTTATTACATTGTCTAAGTGTAGAGTCAGGAAGCCCACCAGAGGCCTGTTAAGATTCTACTTGTCAGCAAATTCAATCACAGAGATTGTTCGAAAGGCCACAGGCATCCAGAAATCAGGGGATAGAAAGAACACTCAGAAGCATTTTCTTTCAGGCAGCATTAGCACTGGTGTATGCAGAGGGAAGATTGCTTGTTTACTTTGGTGATACAAATGCAACACATTTAGGGGTGTTTCTCAGTCACGGGCCAATTAGGCAGCATCTGGAATCAATAGAGGTTGTTCAGATGGAAACGCAGTGGGTCCATTGAAGCCAGGCTGTTCCAAGAACTCCAGCAAGACAGCTTCCTCAGAGAAAATCCTTCTCCCCCAGTCCGCCCTGTTCTTTAAAACTGAAGTGGAGTTTCCGTGGAATTTCCCCCTGCAGTACAATTACGGGGTTGCATACTGAAAGCATCTGACTTTACAATAACAGCAACAGCAGTCTCAGCAAGTAGATAATGGTCTGAAATTTGATAGTGGGAAATGTTTTTCTAGCAATGGGTGATAATGGATAATAAACAGTGGCTTTAGATTATATGAGACTGCTAGGGATCAATATTCCAAAATGCTTCTTAGCATCAGTGCTGTTTGTATTGACAGAAGGAGTATCACTGTTTGTGTCAATAGCAGCAGGAACAACAGATTGCAGATGTGCAAAACTGATTAAGGAAATTTGAGGGTCTCAAATTCCCCCAGTTTCCATACTTCAACATGCATCACAAATGTGTAGGAGACTCCAAGATCATCAATTTTACGAAAATACTTCAAATGGGTAATTCCATAGTAAATGATGAGTTAGGAACAGTGACTTACCTTATGCTAGGCTGCAGTTGGATATTTTACTGAACTTCCACATCTCTGCCTTTAAAAAAGTTTTTTTTTAATGTTTTATTTATTTTTGAGGCGGAGAGAGACAGAGCATGAGCAGGGGAGGGGCAGAGAGAGAGGGAGACACAGAATCCGAAGCAGGCTCCAGGTTCTGAGCTGTCAGCACAGATCCCGACGGGGGGCCCGAACTCATGAACCGCGAGATAGCGACCTGAGCCGCAGTCGGATGCTTAACTGACTGAGTCACCCAGGCTCCCCAAATCTCTGCCTTTTATCTTGCTAACGTACCAGTTGCATATATATGCTTCCGTTGTGTCTAAAACTTAGTAACCTAGGACTTGTGTATATTTTCTTTCGATATTTACCAAATTGGGTTATAAGTCTGAGACTGATGAAAGATACACACATTTTTTAAGTTTGAATAAGTGCTGGTGGATTCTTAATTTATCTGGTTCTATATTATTTTACATAATAAGTAATTATCAAAGTAATTCCTGACTCCGTGAGAGAATCTTTTTCTTCCTGGTATTAAATCATTTATTATTAGATTGCTAGACTGATCGATGTACATCCTGTATTAGGTTGACTTCCTTTTATTTTTTTATTTTTTTAATTTTTTTTTTTTGAACGTTTATTTATTTTTGGGACAGAGAGAGACAGAGCATGAGCGGGGGAGGGGCAGAGAGAGAGGGAGACACACAGAATCGGAAACAGGCTCCAGGCTCCGAGCCATCAGCCCAAAGCCCGACGCGGGGCTCCAACTCGCGGACCGCGAGATCGTGACCTGGCTGAAGTCGGATGCTTAACCGACTGCGCCACCCAAGCGCCCCAGGTTGACTTCCTTTTAAATACTGTGGCAGTGTTTATTTTAAAATGTTTATTTAGATGGGGAGTAGGAAATGGGAGCATACAATCGTCTGCAAAATAATGATCTCAGTAAGCAAAATAACTCTGGAATAATATCAGAAGATATTGGTACTCAAGTCTTCAGACTGCTGAGTATATACGGTTTCTTTCTATTTTCTCAAATTTTGGCTTTTTCCTGCCTTCCATCTTCCATTGTTTAATTCACCTTGCCCTCTCTTTATGATTCTTCCTTTTTTTTTTTTTTCCTCGAAGTCTCTGAAATAGAGTGTTTAACGAAGACAGTTTAAAGAGGCAGAGATTCTGATCCCATAAATCCTCACCAAGAAAATGACCATGTATCGGAATCTGGAAGGACCCTCTATAGATGCTAACCAAGAAGTTCCGTGGGCACCGTTGTCAGTGGGGAGCCCCGCCATGCTCAGGGCCCTGTGACAAGGTGTGGTGTCACCCCATGCTCTGCAGAACGTTGAGACAGCTTTTCCAGCACTGGACCAGCTTATTGTTTGTCTTCTTTGTGTATAACTGTAACGTGTGAATAAGACTTAGCAAAACAGCCAAGTGCGCCTCCAATTGCCAGTAGGTTCTAAGAACTTCAGTCCAGCTCACATGTTCAGAGCGTGTGTTCTGTGTGTAGCATTTAATAGTATGTGTTAGAGAAGCAACAGTGCAGAGGAATCTAGAAGATTCTATCATTATCCCTGCTGATGATTTAAAGATTAACACAGAAGTTAAAAAATAACTTCTGTGGCACCTGGGTGGCTCATTCAATTAAGTGGCCAACTCTTGATTTCAGCTCGTCATGATCTCACGGTTTTGAGTTCAAGTCTTGCATTGGGCTCCGTGCTGACAGTGAAGAGCCTGTGTGGGATTCTCTCCCTCTCTCTCTCTCTCTCTCTCTGCCCCTTTCCCACTTGTGCTCTATCTCAAAATAAATAAATGAACTTAAGAAAATAACTTCTTGCTGAATATGAAAATGATGTTTCAAGGAAACTGTGTCTGATGGTGCATTAGGAACTTTAGAAACAAAAGCATTAATAGGTGGTCAGTTTCTAATCTACACTTTATTTCAAGGTTTCAGAAAATACAAGCCAGATTAATCTGTGAAACATGGTGGTTGGCCAATATTACTCATTTAGTCTAAGTTGATGAGTTTACAGTTAACACAATCTGAAAATGGACATAATAACATTCACCTTGTACAGCTCTTGGGGATTCAATAAATTAACAAATTATAGTGCTCAGAACAATGTCTGGCATTATTATTATTATGACCTATGTGCTCACCATTTTACCCACAGAGGAACTTACATGATTTATTTATTTATGAAAACCTCTTGGCATGAATACCATTGCATAAAGAATAAAATAAAATCAGCTAACAAGAGTAGGGTTGTGAAGGATAGATAGAAGCTTGTCAAGGAGGCAAAAACAGGACTGGACTGATTTTCAGAGCAAGCCATACAACATTACTCTATGTTTAGAGGTGGTCTGGGTCCTTCTCTCATATTTGCTAGATCTCTGTTGATCAATTTTTATATGTATACACCTCAGTCCATTAAAAAAACGCAGATTTTGATTTAGTGGGTCTAGGTCAGAACCTGAGATTTGGCATTCCTGCCAGGCTCTCAGGTGACTCAGACCATACTTTGGGTAGAAAGACACTAGATTACTGTAGTCTCAATATTGTCTTTAGGTAATTGTTAACACATTTAAGGGCACATACTTAAAGTTAAGGCATGAAAGAGAAAAGATCATTTCTGTAGGAGCTGTCATGCTCCTGGAAGCCTTGGTACACACGGAGGAACCGTCTCTGCTGGACTTTACCTGAGCAGTGGTTCACCTGGGATCCTTGCTTGAGTTTCAAGTATCTATGAGCCCCTCAAATGGCGGATACATTTTTTGGGGGTTTGAATTTAAACATTTTCAGGGGAGAGGGTTCATGTTATTCATTTGTTTGCTGTGACGCTCTTGCCCTACCTGATTCGTGAGTGTATCTGGCCCCTCTTCCCAGAGTTGTTTGGGCACACATCTCTTCTTTCCATGCTGAGCTGTGGTCAGCTGACCTCTCTGCCTTACCTCAGAGTTTTCTAAATTGAGATCTACAGGGGACTTTATAACAGTTGCTTTGTATGAGTTAGTGGGACAAACATCAAATGTAGGAATTTAGGTCAGTACGTCCTCTGGATTTCCTGCACGTGACTGGTCTCCCTCCTGGCCAAGTAAGTAGTTCTTAGTAATAGGTACAAGGTGACTATGGGTTGCTAGGAAGTAACAACACTTGGGGGAAGGGCTGGATGTAGCCCCACGGGGATATGAAGCCTGGCTAAGACTTAGCCCCGTCACACTGATGAGACAGTAGAGATATGTTCAGGGCTCTGCGAGCTATATTACAGAGCAGTGTGTTTCTTTAAGACCTTCCAAGTGAGAGCAATAGTCACATAACTTGGTTAGGCAAGAATTTAGTGAAGGCTTGGAATGAAGAGTGTCTTAAAAGTAATTCCCTTCCACTGAGACCCTAATGGAATTGGCCAGAAAATGCTCATAATGCCAGTAGTACCTTTTTCCTTTGAGGACCACATTCATCATTCAAGAGCCTCAGAGTATACAAAACTTCTGGTGGCCTCTTTGGGAGACATCAGGATCAAAGGATGGGTGGAGCAAGACTGGGAATCCCTTCCTGGTTCTCGGTCTCATTTCTGAAGACTGAAAGCTTACAATACGAACTGTAAAGCCAAACGCCCCTGACATCCTTGACCTGATCTGGGTTGATGCAGGCACATGGGCTCTGTGTAGGTGAGGGCAGCAGCAGACAGTGCCAGGATTAGCAGGTGGTAGTGGCAGGGTGGTTTTTGTTTGGAGCTAGCAACTGCAGCGAGAAGTGTGTCTTGCTCTTGGAGAGGAATGCTGGCAAGAACTGGATGGTTTGTCAAGTCAAATGACCTAAGATTGGGTGAGTATTTTACTTCCAGTTGAGAACACGGGAATATAAATCAGGAATCAAAGTGAAGATGTGGTCAGACATACCTTCCACACAGGCTGGATGTCAGGGAGAAACTTTGTGGTTTAGTGAGCGTGCAAATGAACATTGGTTTGTCCCAGATCTACTGGATACCAGAACAAGGCCAATAGATAAATCTAAACCTTGAGTACTGAGGGGCTAGAGCTGCTGAGAAATGACCAGACTTGGTTAGGACTGAATTGAAGCAGTGGCAGGGTGTGCTGTTCAAAGAGCTCCGGTGCATTAGGCGATGAGGGCGAGAATGGGGCATTTTGTTGAGAAGAATTACCTATTTCTAGAAATGGCCCCTCATGGTGTTCAGGACAGGAACATGAGTGATCTCCACGCACATTCTCTATTGAGTTATGTTCTAGTGGCAATTGCAGGATCTCTAATGCCTAAAGTTGGTTTCTGGTGCTCTAGTCACATGTTCACTTGACAAGAGGCAGTGACATTTTAGAGCGGGCATCTTGGGCTAGCGTTGGAATCAGAAGAGTGAGTCATATTTGGGTTCATGTTGGACTGGGTTCATATTGAGACTCTCAGTAAAGTTAGAAATGAATTGCTAGTTTTGATAAGGGCAGTACAAAACATGGCATGAAAACATTCAGGAAGCCACTCATAGCTGTTTTCCCCCCATTTATTGAGCATTTATTCAGTGCTCACAATGTTTATAACACTATCCTAGATTTTGATAATAAAATAGCTAACAAGACAGGCACTGTCATGGCTTCCTTGGAGACAGACAAAACCCATATTTCCAGACAGTAAATATGACTTGAACTTGTAACAAGTATCATAAAAGAAACACAGACATGCGCGCGCACACACACACACACACACACACACATTGGGCTAGTGAATCAATTTGGATGAGATCTTCAATAAATAGGGTGTCAGAGGAAACCTGCTGAGAAAGTACCCAAAAAGCAAAAGATAGTTCCCCTCTTTGATTTGATTTTCTCTGTTTCTTTATGACAGGACATTTATCAGTAGACGGTGATTGTGGAATAGAGGACCCAGATCTGGGCCAGAAGACCGGCAGGTAAGCAGAGCTCCGGTCCTATAAAGAAGTGCTGAGAGGGCAGTAAGATAGAAACTAAGGGTGGACACCTGGGCAATAAGCCCGCCTTTTGGGTGGAGCCTAGATATGATTGGGGATGGGCAAAGTCTTCTTTGTTGGAGGTGAGGAGCCCAAAGTTTAGTTTCTCAGTCATTGGAGACTGTGTGGGGAAGGACTGCGGCAGGTGGCAGTGAGCTGGCAGCTGTGGAGGAACCAAAAGGTTCAGGTGTGGTGGATGTCCCCAGCACACATTCAGCTTTCTTCTCTGGACCATATGCCTGAAATATCTGAGGGGCAGTGAGATAATCAAACGTACTCTTCCCCAAATTGTTGACACCAGTGAAAATGGCACACATGCATTAGTCTAAAAACTTATATATATGTGTGTCTCTGAGTTTGTCCTAAGGATGCTGGACATAGTTATTTAAAACCATGCTGTGACAAATAAAATTCAATCCTATTAACAAACTTTAAAAAAAAAAGGAAAGAGATAATACAATGCAAATTTGTCCTTGATGACTACAGTTCAGAGAATTCATGAGGGTAAGTCAAAATTTTCTCTCAAATTACAGTTTTAGTTTATTTTACAAATAAAAAAAAGAACCTTCTCAAACACTTCTCTCAGAGCACTGAAAACTTCCAAAGTTTATGAGAAATGACAGGTATTTTAAGACTGAAGTTTGAATAGAAATGTGATAAGATAGAGGTGGTTCTGAAGAACAATGGGGGGAATTTGAAAGTACTCCCTCGACTCCAGAAATAGAAATGCAAATCTGAAACTGTCGCTGAATGATTTAAAGGAGTTGAACAAACTTAAAGTAATCATATTTCAGTTCAGGCGATTCTGAGGTGAAATAAAGGATGAAAATCACATATGAAAGAGGGAAAGGTCAGAGGAGAGGACCATGAGCAAGGAAATAGAAGGCAAAATAAAATGACAGTGAGAAAGAGGCAGAACAAATACCCTCCTGACCTTGTGCTTGACTAAGATATTTCTTCCTGACCTATCCACTAGGGTAAGAGCAAGGAGCTGATCTAGGGGCCAGATTTATCCTCATTTCTCTTTATCCATCCCATGCAATAGACTGATTCTCTAACGCTCCATCCAATTTTCCTCTGCCTTCTAGTTTCTTTTTCTTTTTTTTCCCCCTCTTTCTTGAATGTTCATAGTAGAACACATGGTTCAAACTGCTAGACAGCTGGGTCATGAGAGTAAAATCCGGACGATTCTATACCTCCATGATATTCTATTTTTAAGTAAACCCTGAGGTTGATTCACATTCACACTTCAAATCAAATGACGCCATTGCTTTAGAGAAACATTGCCAAGAAGCAACAGAACTTCAAGCATAGATGTCCTCAGCTTCGGTAAGTTGAAGTCTCCAACATACCACCCCAAAAACCTCCTTCATTAAAACACCTTAACCATTCTGACCGGGCTGAGTGCTATATAGGATAACGGTGGAGACAGCTACGCCGAGGGTCTCCTGTATCTTGGGAGAGCCCTATATGCCCATCTCACATGTCACCCTTTCTGACATTGTATTAGCTAAGTTCTCTTGTCTACACTTCTGTCTTGGTTTCTGTTGAATATATAAGACACTATTCCCTGACACATCTCTTGAGGTTCTGTAAGAAATGGAGACTCCACCCAAAAATCCCATCATTGCCTGCTGCTTGAAACTTAGAATTACCACTGTGGAGAAATTCCAGCTCCATGGTTCTCCATTCTGACTTCACATTAAAAACATGCAGGGAGCTTCTAAAATCGTATAGATGTTTCAACCCCCATCTCAGGCAAGTTGACCAGAATCACTTGGGTATTAGTAGTTGCTAAAACTCCCCCAGGTGATCCTAATGCATTCGCTGCAGCTGAGAGTCATTGCTGCTGTTAGCTATTGTGCCCATCTAACAGAATTAGATTCCCTTAGGTATCCCCAAATAAAGACCAACTTCACTCAAGTTCACGATTTCTGTACAAATTCATATTCTAGCATCCATCCTTAGAGGCTCTACAGTTAGGCCCATTCACTCAATCCTGGCCTCCGCATTCAAGCTTCCCCTTGCATATGTGTCATAGTGGAAGCCAAATCAAGGTAGGCATTGGGGAAGGGCAATACAGAAGGTGAAATACATCCTTTTTGTGTTGTTTTCCGGACAGCCTCTGGAAGGAAAGAAATACAGAGAAAGAAAGTATAAGCAGTACTTTTGCAACTTTGCAAAGAGTGTTGGAATGCATACTTTCCATTTGTCTGTTGAATGCAAATGAGGGTAAATAGCACCATCAGAGATGGATTTTTCTCTTGTTGCCACAAATGCAAAATCCGGATGGAAGGTATAAAGTTTTTAATTTAGGATCAGACAACTTACATTCTGATTTCCTGTCCATGCTGGCTCACTTACCTTACCTCCTGCTTTCTGCTGCCCATGAAGAAGTTGGATATTGGCATTTGGAGTTTTGATGAGGTAAAATTTTAGAACACTCTGGAAGAGATACCATCACAAAGTAAATAAAATGGTAGGGATCCTCATATCATTCAACTGAAATAAACCCAAGAGAAATTTTTGAAGGTAATTCAATTTCCAGAAATAAGAGTTCCAGTGTGATCATTAGTTCAGTACAGAAATTAAACTTACTCTGTATAATTTATTAAATAGAACGCCAAATCCAAGAGCTGATGATGGAAGGGCTACAGTACTTTCAATAAAGATGTCATTTCCAACAGCACTCTGTTGTCTCCTGGAGTGGAAAAGTAGGTATAAAGCATTCAGACTTGGATTGAAATGGTGCTGGGAAAATGGCAGAATGGTTGGTGTTGTATATCACGGGATAGAAATCTGAAAGAGAGTAAGAGCCATTCAGTTGCCTTTATTCAGGTTTAATTGAGTTGGACCTGGTAAAAAAAAAAAACAACTAAGGGCTTGCGAGGCGGCTCAGGAAATCACTTGAGGGCAAGAAAACCACCTCATTAAAAAGAATTAAAACCCAATGGCACGTAGCCTGATGGACAAAACGCTACCCTCATCCTGGAGAGATTATCCCTCATGGTAACAACATGACTGGACTGAAGTCAGCTTTGTGCTCTCCTCAGCAAGCAGCAGACACCTTTCCTCAACAAGTGTTTGTAGAATAAATGCATTTGTTAAGAGAATGGATAATGAGTTCAAAAGAAATCAAAGGGCACTTTAATCCAGCCAAGTTAGCAGTACCAATCAAATGTCTTAAATTAATTCCCACTCTTTGATCAAGCAATTCCACTCAGGAATCTGACCTAAGGAAATCATCGGAAACACACAAATTAATGTGAAGTATATTCATAACAGCACCATTACAAATATTTTTGAAAATAGAGTTTTGGACTAAGTCTAAATTCCCAACAATGTGAGAATAATTAGATGATTATATAAGGATACGATCATGCTTCTGAAGGCTATATAATATCATTATAAAAATCTTTATTTTCGGGGCGCCTGGGTGGCTTGGTCGGTTAAGCGTCCGACTTCGGCTCAGGTCATGATCTCACGGTCCGTGAGTTCGAGCCCCGCTTCGGGCTCTGTGCTGACCACTCAGAGCATGGAGCCTGTTTCGGATTCTGTGTCTCCCTCTCTCTCTGCCCCTCCCCTGTTCATTCTCTGTCTGTCTCTGTCTCAAAAATAAATAAACGTTAAAAAAAAATTAAAAAAAAATCTTTATTTTCTCTAAATGGAAAAAATAAAATGGAAATACACATCTTCTCATAATCAAAGAAGTGAGTGACTTTTCTATCTCTCTTCCCATCTATAATAGACTGGAAAGAAATATATCAACATGTTAACGGTAGATATTCTCCTAGTAGTTGGTTAGTAGAGGTTATTATTCATCCACGTACAATGAGTTTTGTGGTAACTTTTTATTTGGGGACGAAAGAGGGAGATATTAATTTTAAGAAGATGTTGTATATCTTGAGACCGTAGAGGATCAAGTTGTAATACAAAGTGTCCCACTGATATAGTTCAGTCAAAAAGTGCTTACTATGTGGTGCATCCCACACGTGGGGCTGCGGACGGTATTAAGGCACTTCACAGAGTGTGGGGCAGAGGGCTTGCTATCCAGCGGAAACAGCACAAGAGTGTGTTTGTACTCAATTGTAGGTCCTGTTGAAGTGTGACAAGGTAAATGGGACAGTGAAGTATGTGGGCTGCTGTGGGCAGAACGGCTTCAGGGATGCGGAACCTAACAGGTTGTCCGTGGAGAGAGCAGAACATTCTAGGCAGGTCAAGCAGAAGCAGAAATGAGCATTGAGAGTGTTAACTGAAAAAAGAGAAGGCAAATGCAAGTGAAATGAGGTGGCATGTTGAGGGAGAGTGGAAGATAAGCTTAATTTGCAGAAAATCAGATTTTAAGGAGGGTTCCGAATTGATCAGAGAACTAACAGGGCCATGAGCACTAGCTGTGAAAATGAAATAAGCACGACAACTAAATCAGTTGTTGCAATTACTTGTTTAATTATCCTTCATTAATTAAGGATTGGGGAAAATAAAATAGCTAGATTATCAAAAATAAGATCTCCTCAATTGAAGATGTAGAAACTATAAATAATCACCATCAAATGGACTCTTTGATGGCCATCAAGTAGTCCGTTGGGGCATCAGAAGCAAACACAAGCAGCCAGATAAAAAATTAGACGGGCAAAGAGAAGCAGATAGGCCTTTCGCATTGTGAGTTAGAGGAATAAAGGGAAGACAAACAGAAACGAGCAAGGCGAACGCATGGGGAAGTGTGTGCTCTTGGCTATGGAGCACAAATATTCAAAAGCAGCAGAGATTCCGTCCATTCATCTGAGTACTTATCAGGAACAATGCTGCTCTTTTCAGCGTGGAAACTGTCACGGGCCGAACACAGCAACGTCAGACGTTGTGTTGCCATCTGCTGTGAAGGCAAGGCCCCGAAGGTTGTACCTACAAAGGAGAACGTGGCCAGTCTGGAGAGTTTTTCTCAACAAAGAATAAACTACGAAATCTCAAGAGCTCCAAAGAATAGAAGTGACAAAGTAAACAAGGCAGCATTAGAAAAGAAAGACTGAAAGGAAATCTTGGAAATAATTACAGGGATATGTTACTGAAATTATTGAGCAAGGAGAGGGTAGATTTGTAACAACCTGAGTGAATTAAAGAGAAATATGATCTGTTTTGATCCATGCTGTCCTAGAGGAAATGGGACTTGTTAATCAAATGTATACTTTTTTTTTTTTTTTTTACAGAAAATGCAAGAAACTCCACGTGTCCTGAATTGACAGAGAAGTGATGCCACAGGGATCAGAGGGCTGTTGTAGGAAAGGCTTCCACTCCTTTGTGACTGTCCCACTCTTGCACCAGAAATTTCCAGGGGTCTTGGGAAATTGAAATCTGGATCAATGCTGCCATCTGCCCCGGCTTAGTTTTGGCAAGCTGTTAACTTGTTGCCTCAGGTCATACATTGATTCCTAGATTAAAGGATTAAAATGTGAATGTAAATACTCTGATCAGCTACCAGCACCACAAGGTGAAGGAAATAGGCCTCCAACTTTTAATTGAATTATGCTATCTATTCAGGACATTTATCTATGGGGTTATTGTGTCACATGTAGGAAGCATTTCTAAAGAATCTGATCAAGTCCTATAAAGAGATCTGCATTATAAAGAAAGGTAAACTCCCCTGTGTGTGTGTGTGTGTGTGTGTGTGTGTGTGTGTGTGTTTTAAATCCTGTTAGGACCAAGTAAGACAAAGTTATTAAAGCCTAGAAATATGATTCTGGAAGGGAAATGAACAAAAACATTTTTGAATGAAAACTGTTCATACAAATTACATAATAAAAGATTAATTAAATGTAACCAGCAAAAAAAAAAAAAAAAAATGTGGAAGCATGAAATACCCAATATCCTAATACTCGTAACAAAGAAAAATGAGAGAAAAAGAGCAATTATGTAAAGAGCTACTTTATTTCTTCTTATAGACAAAGCTGTATAATTTCTGGATGTCCTAAAAAAAGCATGTGAGTCTATTGTGATCACTAGTAATAGTAATTGGTGAGGATAATGATGGCCATTGATGTCAGGATTAACTGATGTTGTATCTGCAAAGATAGGAGTGAGCCTAAAGAAATATTGTTATTGAACTCCTGGGAATAACTTGCTAATGAGTGTTTGGGTTAAACTACAAGTTTATTACCTTGTACATTTTTAGGGAGAGCCTTTCCACTAATAGCACTCATTCAAACTGATTTGAAGAGTGTCAATAAAGGATTGTAACACCTTTGCAAAATGATGTTTGATAGACTTTCAACATACGTGACCTTATTAGCTAAGACCGCAAGATGTTGCCTAGAGTGACAGGCACTAATCACGGTCCTTGTAGAACTGGAAGGAGCTTTAGAAGGAAATCTTTGCCAATCCTCTCATTTTACAAATGAGGGAGCTAAGCCTAGGCAGGTTGTCACTTGCCCAAGGTCATATCATTAGCTGGTAGTACAGTCAAGACTGGAACCCAGGTCTCCAGAGAAAAGGCATCAGACATTATGGACTGACAGTTCTTTTCACATTGGCCAGCCTTCCTGATAGGTCCCTGTCCCTATGCTACCCCAAATCTGGGATAATGTAGGCTCTGAACACAGTATGACAAAAACAAATGGCTATTGGTAGGAAACAAACATGGGTGAGAGGAAGAGAATTTAAAGAGTGAATGAAGGGTAGTATGGATATAAGTTTTTTTTTTCTGCTAAACTTAACAACTTAAAATTAAATACTTTGAGGTGTATTTATGGCATACATGGTTTATAAGAAAACTTTTCTAGATTACTCATAAGAAGATGACTGAGTTAATCTTCATCATCACCAACATCACCATCATCATCTTTTATTGAGCACGAATAATGCACCTGACACTGCATTAGACATTTTACAAACATTACATCCTTGATTCTTAAAAGATATTGTGTTATTTTATATATCTTGAAAACCAGTCTCAAAAAGGTGAAGAAACTTGCTTCAGACTATCTGATGACTAAGTTATGGGACTAAGATACTAATGTATTTTTGGTCCCCAACCCTGTGTTCTAACCACTAATGACATCGGCCTGCAACTATTCTCACCACTCTCCAAATAGAAACATTGAGAGTGACATAATTTGCCATTCTGGCTTTTATAACTCAGGTAAATTTTGTAACATTGGGCAGCATTCTAGAACACCTCTCACCTTATCTGTTCCCGTTGGTAAGACTTCTCTTGAAATGCATACCTTGCGTCAGGCAAATGCAAAATGGTAGGGGAAAGGGGAGAACCTGGATACAGTCACAGGGGAAGTCGGCGGAGGAGAGGGTCCTAGGTGGACGCCTCCGTTGGCCCTACCTGCTCCCTGTGAGACTGAGACAAATCATGATGAAATAAATGGTTGATAATTTTCAGAAGTTAGATTTTCTGGATGTTTACAAAAAAAAAAGTACTTCAGAAAAATTGTAAACGCTGCTGCTAAAGTGTTTGCTCTATAGAGCAATCAAAATAGCGTAGATGCCCCATAAATCCTACAGCCCGAGGTGGCAAGCACTTCAAGTGTACATTTTTCAAATACTTTCAAGAACTGATGGCAGCTTGTGCGTGAGGTGCTGCTGTCAGGCTCTAGATACAGTAAAACCTTGGATTGCGAGTAGCGTGTTCTGTGAATGTTCCGCAAGATGAGCAAACATGCCTACTAAATTTTAACTTGATAAGCGAGTGACGTCTTGCAATACGAGTAGTACGTATGTGAGGCTGAACGTCACATGGTCGCGCAACTGAGCCAGTGCTTCTCGAAATTCGCTTTGACGTACAAGCGCCTTGGATTACAATCATGCTTCTGGAACGCATTACGCTTGCAGACCAAGGTTTTACTGTACTTCTTTTCCTGGTAGGGGTTGATGGGAAGACCTTGTGAGAGTTCTAGGCCTGGGCTCTCTTCTGGACTACTGGCCTTTCGTGAACTCTCCACCCAAGGCATGTGGCTTCCTCTCTCATTTGTGTCCTGACCCGTTTGAGATGATCATTTTGCAACCAGGAGATATTTATCAAATGTCTACCATCTGTCAGAATATAAATGTAAATAAAAAAGACCTATAATCACTGAGTTTTCAGGGGTGCCTGGGTGGCTCAGTCAGTTGAGCGACTGGCTTCAGCTCAGGTCATGATGTCACAGTCCGTGGGTTCGAGCTCCACATCCAGCTCTGTGCTAACAGCTCAGAGCCTGGAGCCTGCTTCAGATTCTGTGTCTCACTCTCCCTCTGCCCCTCCTCCGCTCATGCTCTGTGTCTCTCTGTCTCTCAAAAATAAAAAAATAAATGTTATAAAGCTGTTTTCAAATCACAGTTTTCAGTATAACGACAGAGACATACAATGAGCAAATAAACACAGGAATAAACACATGATTGCAAATTGTGCTAAGTGTTAAGAAGGAGACAGAAATATAGGAAGTGGTAAGGAAGAACCTGAAGGCAAAGTTACAGGGTGATTCCCAGGTCCTTGAGAAGGACCTTCCTGGGCTATAAAACTGGTAAGAGGCTAAGGGAAAGCTTATATCTCAAAGAGACAAAGAAAACATTTACAATTGTTATCTAAAGTAACTGCTATAACAAAAGAGAAGTCAGGGCCTCTCGGCAAGAAAAAGCCTGCTTCACATGTAGTCACACTGAGGGGAACATTAAGACCATCTTGGTCAATACAGTGTGATAAATGACATGAAGGAGTTTATGTCAAGGATCACATAGAAAGATCAGTGCTAAATTACATTGGAGGGGTAAGTTAAGGTGACCCATGAGCTATTTAGTACTTAGAGCAAGAGGCAAGATAGGATGGTCAAAAGTAATTTGGACTCTGAATTATTCGGTATTTTAACCTTGCTGGTGCCTGTTACACTAGTGTGACATTGCACAAGTTAAATGTGTTTGTGCTATTATTTTTATCTTTGATGAGGAAACGACTATCTACCACATAATTCACAGTGTTGTTTGTGAATATCAAATGCAGTAAGATTTACCCAGAGCCCCCATTAAACAACACAGCAGCAAATAAATGCAATATAGAATTGCTGGACATCATTGACAAAGCCCATGGAAACCTGAAAACAAAAAGTCAAATAATTACGTTGAAACGGGAACCAGGTTTGCACAGAGAGTCATGGAACTGAGGCACTTCTTCCCAGGAAGCAACTTTACTTGTGCCGGCATGGGCTCAGTGGGTTCGTACATGAAAAACTGAGTCCCGAGAGAGGTGGGGTGTAGCCTTTTGTATAATTTCTACTTCTTTGTCTCCCATACATGATAACTTACAGACATATGGTCTGATTGGGCAGTCTATGTTACAGAGTCACGAGGAATGTCACGTACGCACACATAGCCAGGTTGCTTCCCCTTGTCTTGTTTTTTTGTTTTGTTTTGTTTTGTTTTTTACCACATTCCTTAGGGAGGGGACTCTACCACTTCATTAGGTTTCTAAACCCTGCCATATTGTATATTTAACAAATAATACTCTTTTCAGTTTTCAAATAGCTGGCAATTCTCTTTCCATCTAACCCATTACCCCTCCCCCACCAAAAACATCCTATCTGAAAATGTATCACTTTATTTTATTAAATGATCGTAATCTACATACCCAAATCTGGAGAAGAAAGCACAAAAGAGAAAACTATAGACTATTTCTTTTTCAGATCTTTCCATTTAGAGATCAATATCACCTACCAAGGTGTGGTTTAAGAAAACAAAAATGGTTTTATGTTAGAAACTCCACTAATACATATAATCAGTAAGTCAGTGGGAAAAAAAAAAAACACTATTTTCGAAAGATGCAGGAAGGGAATTTTACAGTACATAACAACCAATTCTTATTTTAAAATTATAGAAAGATAGTAATAGAAAGATAGTTATCTTTTAGAATAAAGGCTATCTATTGAAGTCAACAGACAATGTGGTGCTTAACCTTGAAACACCAGAGGCATTCCCATTAAAATCAAACAAGACCAGGAGGCACTGACACCCCTATTAGTATTGTTCTGGGAGCAGGAACCAATCAATTGCAAGAATCGGCAGTTATAAGTGTTAGTACTATTAAAAAAGAAATACATTTCACAGAAGTCTCAGATAAAGTAAGTGTAATTTAGGAGTTTCCACTGAAAATAAATTAAAAATATTAAAGTTTCTTTATTAAAGAAACTTGTTACAAGTAAATATATGAAATAATGGAGTTCTATATAATAGCCAAAAATAGTTGTCAAACTAGTTTTAAAATATCACATTCTCAAGAGTCTAAAAATTGAATTATTAAAAACAAAAAACAAGGGGCGCCTGGGTGGCGCAGTCGGTTAAGCGTCCGACTTCAGCCAGGTCACGATCTCGCGCTCCGTGAGTTCGAGCCCCGCGTCAGGCTCTGGGCTGATGGCTCGGAGCCTGGAGCCTGTTTCCGATGCTGTGTCTCCCTCTCTCTCTGCCCCCCCCCCCCCCCGTTCATGCTCTGTCTCTCTCTGTCGCAAAAATAAATAAATGTTGAAAAAAAATTAAAAAAAAAAAAAAACAAAAAAACAAAACATGCAAGGTCTCTGTGAAAATAATTGCAAGTGATAATGAGGGTATAATTAAATGGCTAAATAAAGAGACATAATATATTCTTAAATGGGAAATTGAATATTATAAAAAAAGATACATTAATTACTTTCATATTAATTCATATTACTTTCATGTTAATATGATGTGATTTTAACCAGAATAATGAAACATTGAACTTTACAAAGTAGTTAAAAGATAATAAAGCATTTATAAAAAGTGCTCTATGTTATTAAAATTAAAACCATATATAATTTGGGCACCTGGGTGGCTCAGTTGGTTGAGCGTCTGAGTTTGGCTTAGGTCATGATGTCACGGTTCGTGGGTTCGAGCCCCCGCATCAGGTTCTGTGCTGCCAGCTCAGAGCCTGGAGCCCGTTTCAGATTATGTATCTCTCTCTCTCTCTCTGCCCCTCCCTCACTCACGCTATGTCTCTCTCTCTGTCTCAAAAGTAAATAAACATTAAAAAAAAATTAAACCATATATAATTAAATGAAGAAAAAAGTAAAAGATTATTGCTCACCTTTGTCCCCTCCAGTCCTATACATTCTCCCTAAGTATCCAAACAAGCAGAATAGCGCCCTGGCTATATGAAGAAGAGAAGTCCCATTACATATTACAATAGTGGTTGCCAGAGGCAGGGCTTGGGAATTGGGCAAAACGGGTGAGGAGGATCAAAAAGTAAAAACTTCCAGTTATAGGATAAGTCCTGGGGATGTAATATACAGCATGGTAACTATAGTTAATATTGTACTGTATATTTCAAAGTTGGTAAGAGAGTAGATCTTAAAAGTTCTCATCATGAGAAAAATTTGGTAACTATGTGTGAAGATGTATGTAAACTAAACTCATTGAGGGAGTGCCGACTTCAGCTCAGGTCATGACCTCGGGGTGAATTTGAGCCCTGCAGTGGGCTCTGTGCTGACAGCCAGGAGCCTGCTTCAGATTCTGTGTCTCCCTCTCTCTCTGCGCCTCCCATGCTCATGCTCTCTCTCTCTCTCTCTCTGTCTCTCAATAATAAATAAATGTTAAAAAAAATTTTAAAGCTAAAGTCATTGGGTGATCATTTCTCAATATATATCAGATCATTATGCTGTGCATCTAAAACTAATATTATGTCAATTACATCTCAGTAAAAAACAAAAACAAAAACCAAACAAAAGAACGTATTATAAATAGACAATACTTAATACATTACTGGCACAAGAAATGATTACAGTATACTTTTCAAAGATTGACAATGACCGCTGTGGTATGAGGAGAATGATTCAGTACTAGGAGAATGAGGAGAATGACCGCAGTGGCTGGTTCATTTTAAGCACGGACTGCTTATTGAATGAAAGTGTGGATTCACTATATAGTGCTGAGACATTTGTTTCAGAACAAAAAATAAAGTTAATCTCTTACACACCCTGTACCACATTATTTCAGATAGATTAAATAATGAAATATAAGAACAAAAATCTAACAACTGGATGGAAATTTAGGTATACATTTAGATGGTTTCAGAATGGAGAACTTGCTAGGCACGAAAACAGCAATAAATGGCAAAAGAAAAACGAAGATTGAATTAAAACGATTTGAAGTTTGAAGTTCAAAAATTAGAAGTAATGGGGCCCCTGGGTGGCTCCATCAGTTAAGTGGCTAACTCCAGATTTCGGCTCAGGTCATGATCTCAAGATTGTGAGATCGAGCTCTGTGTTGGGCTCCTCACTAAGCATGGAGCCTGCTTAAGATTCTCTCTCTCTCCCTTTGCCCCTCTCCCCTGCACATGTGCACGTGCATGCTCTCTCTCTCTAAAAAAAAAAAAAATCCTCTGTAAAAAAATGTTTGTTGGTAGTTTGTAAGAACAAAATAAAAACTGAGAGACTGAAAACATAATACTATTTCATCTTCCACGCTAGTGAGAGTTAAGTAACATAATATCTAGTGCTTATAAGACTGTAGTAAAATAGGAGTTTCTCTTGTTTGCTACTAGCTTGGGTATGAGAACCATAGCCTTTCTGGACGGTCAGTTGGCAAATTGCATCAGGAGTTTTCAATAATCTTTGGGTCAAAAATTCCATGTATAGGAATTTTTTATAATATGTGGGTTTGGATCAGATATAACCTAAATATCCACAAAGAGGAGAAAAGCTATATAAATGACATAACTATATAGAGAGTAGAATATTAGAAAAATGTGTAAAGTCATGTTTTTAGAGAGTATTTAATGAATGTTCACAGTAGGATGCTCAATGGAAAAACAAGCCCAGTGACACTGCATAATTGTGGGAATATAATTTCATGTTACCTTGTACTTGCTTAAGAGGAGACATGCTTGAAATACACTGAAATATTACTCTTGATTGTGGGTATATTTTATTTTATTCTTTTTACCCATCAGAATGTTCTGATTTTCAAAAAATACTATGAAGTTACTTCTATAGTCAGAGAAAAGTGCTAGCAAAACATCAATGAGTAAAGGCCTATTTGTGGGCTGTTTACAAAGCATTTTCTGTCACACTCATCCGACAACAAGAAACATCCCCAGAACATGGAGTATGTATTATATAGATTATAAGCATTATTTCTCGTGACGCAACTCAACCCTAACGCTAAACCTAATGCTGACCATACAGCACCATAAGTAACAGAGTCAACTGTATGTTCAGAACTTAACTTTTTTTTTTAATGTTCATGTATTTTTGGGAGAGACACACACACAGAGTGCAAGTGGGGGAGAGGCAGAGAGAGAGAGAGAGAGAGAGAGAGAGAGAGAGAATCTGAAGCAGGCTCCAGACTCCGAGCTGTCAGCACAGAGTCTGACGTAGAGCTTGAACTCATAAGATGTGAGATCATGACCTGAGCTGAGGTCTGATGCTGAACTGACTGAGCTACCCAAGGTGTCCTAGTATGTTCAGAATTTTAAAAAGCATTTTTATAGTGCCAGACTATGTAAAATTATATATGGCATAGTCTTAATATTTTGGACCGTAACGAAGGAGATAATATAAGTTATACTAAGTACTACAAACAACTAAAATTGTGCATTTTATATCCAATACCCATTTTTTTCTAATGTGTTCTTATCCCTTTTTTTTTTAACAAATATTTACTGAGCGCCAAGTAAAAGTTATATTCTAAGAAGGATTACATTAAGCCAGGAGTCATAAACTAAAACGTTAGAAAGATAATCAAGATGATAGTCTTTCTGGGATAAGCTGAGTTCTGAACCCTAGAACTCTCATTTACTGAGAAAAGGAACACACCTTGTTTAGTCCCTCTTAGTTTCTCAGACTCCTTATCCCCTTTACTTTCATTTACGACACATTTATTTCCCCTCATCTTTGTATTTAGTGCTTGTCTTCATCACCTGTTTCTTTTTTTAATTAGTCCCTCAGTCAACTTGATTCACAACAGGATCCACTAGCCTGTTCTAAACACAGTGACCGCTCATTAAATAAATGGAATTAATTCCATGTTTTACTCATATGCAAAATTATTGCTGAATTTGCATGTTCAGTTTTAGATTATTTTGCTCTACTCATAGATAATGCCTTTATAGGGATTGTCTACTCAATACCCTGCATGTCTAAGATTCAGTGACTTTTTCTAACTATCTAGCTATGAAATTAAACTATTGAATATTTAATAATGTTTAAATATTAATATTCTTAGAGGGCAGGAATATATAAAAATGGGATTCATATTTTATTCCTTTAGATAATGGTAGTGAAACAACAATCATTGCATCTCTTGAGCATGTAGAGTTTGCTATCAAGGCAAAACTAAGTGAGCGTCCATCAAATAGAGCCAGCTGGATGCACGGACTGTTGCCTGTAAGGTGTCAATACCACTTGTATATTAATGTTTGTTTGCAGGATTTCCCGAGTCAAATAACTTACTTTATTTACTAATACTGAGTGAAGTAAGTACACATTCTTATAGGATCAGGTTAAAATTAAAATGTACCTTTTTTTAAATAAAAAAGAATTTTGGAATTTCAGGTCTTAATACGGTGTCATTAAATATATAGACTAAGAAAAAGTAGAGCCATAATGTTTTACTTAATTGTTTTAAATAAATACACATTACCAGGCTGGAAGAGAGCCTAACTTGCCCGGCTGAAATACACAGAGAAGATACAAGCAGCAAGAATTATGATTTACCACCTATGTATAAATCAGCAGCCTCTGATTTGGGATGAGTGTACCATGAGATACAAACAATAACCCACTGAAGTGTGAGAAGAAAATATTAGCACTTATATTTATTTTTTTCCTGAGGAGGAAATAAAAATCGAGCTTGTCGATATTTGACACTCCAGCTACTGGAGTGTTCCCTGGATCGTTACATCATATTTTCTACTTCATGAAGAGTCTGTGAGTTATCTGAGGGAAAAGAGGAGGTTGTACGACACCAAGATCATGTTTGCTTTCACCAGTTTGTAAGGTGCTGTGGTCTACATGTGTCTCATTAAGTGGTTACATGGATTATATTATCTAGCTTTAATTACATTAAACTTCTGAAAATGAACAAGTGGATCAAAATGAATGCAGCAAAATAACTTCGGGTTGCAGATAATATTTTTAAGTATAAGCAAACAACAACCTTTCCGACTACTCCTAAAAAAAAATTATAGCTGAAATTTTTGCTGCAAGTATGGTTTTTTTTCCAACCATATTTCAAGGTGAGATCCATGAAGACCTAATGAGTTCTGATTAAAAAAGAAAGAAAAAAGGAAACCAGCTAAATTCTTTGAAATTATGAAATTACTAAGAAAACTATCTGAACTGTAAATTTGTATATACTATTTTTAACAATGAACTTCAGTCTAAGTGTATATCGTGCCTTGAAACATTAGCTGATAATAATAGTACACACACACACATAGTTTTTAAAGAAAAGGGATGTATATATAGATCCTGATCATGCAGAACTATTATTTTTTAATTAATTAACTAATTAATTTACTCATTTTGGCGGGGGAGAGAGAGTATAGAGAGAAAGAGAGTAGAGAAAGAGAGCAGAAAGAGAGGGAAGGAGACAGAAAGAGAAAGAGAGAGAGAGAGAGCGAGAGAGAGAATCCCAAGAAGGCTCCACACTGTCAGTGCAGAGCCTGATGCAGGGTTCAAACTATGGACAGCAAGATCATTACCTGAGCCAAAGTTAGACACTTAACCAACTGAGTCACCCGAGTGCCCCTATTTATATTTATTTTTAAGTTAATTGTTAACAATATGAGTACTTGATCAAAGAAGTTTAGGGACTACTTTTAGTGATAGTAAATTGGGATTATCCTTGGTAAATTAGCTTAGGAACTGGTTTAAGTAAAATAGTAGATACTAATGTTTAGTGAATATTAATATACATATGCAAAAAGTAAATATAAGCATCAGATGAAAGACAAGGAATGTCTGAAAGTGACCTTGAATTATTGACTAATCAACACTCTACTAATGACTTTCCTTGATCACCCAAAAAGTTTTCATAATACCAATGAAACCATTTTGGAAAGATTAGGGCGCTACATCTGATCTCCAGGGAAAGATTCCCAGGGGCAGTTCCTACAGGAACCCATCTGGCAGCTCAGTCTGATGTCTCATTTCTAAATGTAAGTTTTACTGATGAAGTAGTTCACCATCGATAATGATCAGAAGTATATGCATACACTACCCTTTGGAGTGTGGACTGATAATGTCTCTTTCCCTTTTGTCTTGATTTTTTAGGTCAGGGCTGAGCAAAAGAGATGCACTTGCTCTGTCATGCCAGTGGAGTTCTGAGAGCACTAATACTCTACCTAGCAAGGGTGTGCATGTAGAATCTCTGGGGAAGCAAACATTTGATTGTAATGGATCCTAAGAAAATTGGCAAAGTTAATATCTGGGGCTATGTTTGTAATCCACACCACAGCAATGACGAAACCCTGGGCCTGAAGGTTGCTGCCTAACAAAGTGATTTGGAGTTTCAGAGTCATACTGGGAGGGGAAAAATGGGGCCCTCCTGGTGGGAGAGGTAGGAAGTCTACTCTAGGAACGATATCATTTTATCATGGAGTAAAATGATTTCCAGAATACTCTATACTCTGAAAATAAGTTGTGGTAAATGGAGGCCTAGAGAGAAAACAGAGAGCTAACTCATATTGGTTCTTTTGACATTAGATGGGAGAGAGTGTTCAGACAAAATGTGAGACCTACACCTAAGGAATTCATGACAGAAAAAAAAAAGATCCATTAAAGAAGCTTCATATCAGACTCATATCTGAGAAGTCATAAATAGATTCATACTTGAAAGTCGCCGAAGTCAGTTTTATTGAATTTTGCTTCTAGGAACAGATTGTCCACATCTAGGTGATAAATAGCTAGTGATAGATGATTTAACTTACATGGTCAAGTATGTCCTACCAGAGATCAGAAGATTTCTACCATAGCAAGAGTGATATGAGAACAATTTCTTCTCTTTTGCTGGATTTTCTACCAAAATTCATTTAAACAAAGAGGCAATTTTTAAGGCAACTTCTTTTACATAAATTGCATATATTTGAAGTGTATAGTTCATAAGCTTTGTTTTGCATGTACTTTCATGAAAACATTGCCACAGTCAAAATAGAAAGTATATTTATTACCCTTTTGAAGTGAGTATAAGAGTCATGAGGAAGCTTTTAGAGGAATGTCTTTTAAAGCATTATTTTTTTTTTAATTTTAGAGAGAGTGAGTGTAAGTGGGACAGAGGGAGAGAGAGAGAATCTTAAGCAGGCTCCATGCTTAGCGTGGAGTCTGACGGTGGGCTTGACCTCATGACCTTTGGACCATGACCTGAGCAAAATCAAGAGTTGTATATTCAACCTACTGAGCCATCTAGGTGCCCCTGGAGGAATGCCTTTTAAAATGAGAAGAGGGGCACCTGGGTAGCTCACAGTTAAGCGTCCGACTCTTGATGTCAGCTCAGGTCATAATCTCACAGTTTTGTGAGTTTGAGCCTGCATCAGGCTCTATGCTGATAGTGCAGAGCCTACATGGGATTCTCTCTCTTTCTCTCTCTCTCTCTCTCTCAAAATAAATAAGCAAAGCCTAAATATGTATATGTATATATATGTATATATATGATGAGGAGAAAATTTGGCTCAATAGATTCCTGAGGGAATATTAATTTTAAGGAAGGGTAGAAAAAATGTTAGAGACAAAAAAAAATATCAGAAGAGTGGTACAGGGACTAACAGGGGGTGAAAACAAATGATGAGAACAATTCCCAAAGGGAGGGAGCACAAAAGTAATAAAATGCGTGGAAAGTATGATAAACAAAGAATCACAAGTATCCATTCATGTGGCATAAGGTTATTGTTGGGAAATATTTTAATCAAAGTGATGAGGATGGAAATCATAGTGCCAGGGATTTTGCGGAAATCAAAGGCAGGGAATTGGTGAACTTGAATGCTGATTATACTTTTTAGAATCTTGGCTCTAAAGTTTCAGGGAATTGTGGAAGTAAGAAAAGGGTATAGAGTCCATGGGGAGTTGAGGGTTTGCTTGTTCTTTTTTACTCATTTATTTTTAAGATGGTTAACAATTGTTCATATCTATAGACTTTCAGAGAGAGCAAATAAGAAGATGGTGAAGCCAGAATTGAATCAGGGATAATAAGAGTGTGAGGCAAATGAAGAAGATAGGGGAGAAGATTTAGAAAACAAGTACAAGGCTATCCTTAAGATTGGGGGAGGTCTTTCTTCTACTAAAATAAATAAAGAAAAGAGGTAAGTATCTATTTTGGCAATTTTATCTTTTGTGTTTTCTTTCATCTCTCCTGTTTTGGTTCTCAGTCAGTTGGGTAGACCTCTCTTTCTCTACCCAAGACTGCTTTTACCTCAGACATCCCTATCTTTGTAAATGGTACCACCAGCCATTTAGGATGACAAATCTAAAAATCGTACTCAATCTGTGCCTTTCCTTACCTCTCATATGCAGCTATCAATTTGTCCTTCAGTGCTACTTTCAAAATATGACTTGAATTTAATAATATTTTTTCTCTTTCTACTACCACCAACCTTACCTATCTTCTATACTCTGGCTAAAGTCCCTTAATAGATAGGGTGACCATGTACTTGACTTCCTAACTTAAAAAACAAACAAACAAACAAAAAAAAACTTTTGAGACTGATAAAAGATGTTATTTATATTTAAATGGAAGAGTAGACACACAATTCAAGTGTCCTAAGATGAATGGTCACCCTACTAATGGATGCTCTTGTTTCCACTCTTGTTTCCAAGATTTCTATTGGACATACAGTTAAAAGAGGACTCCAGCCAATAGCCTCTAAGGCCTTGCACGAACGGATTCTTGATCCTCTTTCCAACTCAACTCATAACTCATGCCCTTCTCTTTCTTTTTAATAATTTATCAGCCAACTGTGTCTCTTGTCTCCTTTGTGTGCCCTGAATATATCAAAGTCTTTCCTGCCTCAAAGTTTTTTGAATTTGCTCTTCTTTCTCCCTAGGATTGTTTTTCCTGGCTCTTCCTATGAGTTTCTCTTCCTAATAAGTCCCATCTCAGATGTCGTCTCCTCAGCACGTTTCTCCTTCACTACACACGTGGCACATTTTTACTCTTCCAAGCACTGTCTATCCCATTACTTGTTTACGTCCTTCATAACTCTTGGTACAACCTGTAATTATTTAGTTTATTTGTTTACTTCTTATTTGTTTTCTCTCGCTGAAAAGTCATTCTATGAGATAAAAGCCTGTATAAGATTCTACAATGGTGCACCCAATTTGGAAAGTGGTTTGGCACTATCTACTAGAGTTGAGCACAGGAGGCCATGTAATCTAATAATTCCATTCCTAACTATACATCCATTAGAAGTGCACAACTATGGAGCTCCTGGGTGGCTCAGTCATTTGAGCATCCAGCTCTTGATTTTGGCTCAGGTCATGGTCCCAGAGTCATGGGATTAAGCCCTGTGTTGGGCTTCATGCAGAGTGTGGAGATGCTTAAGATTCTCTCCCTCTCTCTCTGCCCCTCTCCCTGACTCATGCTCCCTCTCTCTCTCTCTCTCAAAAAAAGAAAAAAAAGAAGTGCACAACTGTGTTCATCCAGACATGTGTTAGATTTTGATAACGGCACTATTCTAATACTCCAAAAACTAGAAGCATATTAAATGTCTGTCTATATTATAATGGATTAATGCATTATAACATATTCATAGAATGGAATACAACACAGCATTGAGAATGACAAAGCTACACACTACAACACTGATGACTCTCAAGAGCATAATCTTGAACTAAAGAAGTCATAGACATAAGAATACAAAGTGTATTATAAAAAACATAAAAAGTAAAAAAAAAAAAAAGAGAGAGAGAAGGAAAGAAGGAAAAAGAAAAGAAAAAAACCTATAAAAAAATACAGTGTACCTGTACTCTTCAAAGTCAGTTGAATGGAGGGCTTCTGGGTTGCTGATGGGGCCTGGTTTCCTGGTTAAGGTGCTGGCTTACACAGGCATATTAAGTTTTTGAAAACTCATCAAGCTGTAAACTTAAGTGCATTTTTTATTGTGTCATTTTCCTTTTTTAAAGTTTATTTTGAGGGAGATAAAGAGAAAGAGTTGGGCAGGGACAGAGAGAGTTAGAGAGAGAATCCCAAGCAGCCTCTGCTATCAGCACAGAGCCTTACCTGGGGCTCAAACTCACAAACTGTGAGGTCATGACCTGAGCTGACACCAAGAGTCAGACGCTTAACCAACTGTGCCACCCAGGTGCCCCCTGTGTAATGTTTATTTTAAAATGTATGTGGATGTGACAGGATGTAAGAATTGAGAATACTTAAGGTAACCAGTATTTGTAACTGTACAAGGTAGCTAACTGGAATGATTGCCAAGCATGGTATGGTGCCAAGCTGAGATTGGACACTTGGGATTTATTGTGGTCCAATCTGCACAGTTGTGTGATCGTCTCCAATTTCATTTCAGCAGCTCTGGTGTAAGCAAAGAGGAGGTGGAATGTTCCAGATCCCAGGATGGAGCTCTTTTCAGAGCAGGGCCAGCAGAAGAGGAAAGGAAGTCGAGATTGTTAATAAAAGACACGTTCATGTTGGTGGGTCTAGACTGGATAAGAAGGAAAGTGGAGTTTATTTATAGATTGAGGAGTGATGGGGACAGAAGAAACGAAGTTTTGCAGGCTTCAATTACAGTTGTAGTAAGAGAAAATAAGTGAGAGAATGAAAGGATAGATGTCAATACAAATGGGAATTTATACCTGAACACTTTAGAGATGGGACGATTCTAGGTGTTTACATGATCCAAGGGGGAATTTTGGGTTTGAGGGCTTTTGGCAAAGTAGATACAAAAATCACCAGAATTGAAAAACCAAAAAAAATTAAACAAACGAACAAACAAACAAACACACAAACAAACACACGTAAAGTAAGCAACTGGACTGGTCTGCTGCATGGGCATGGAACTAACTCAGAATATTGACAGGAATTTAAGTGGAAGGGAAAGCCACAGCATGGTGCTAAATAAATATGGAGGAATGACTCTCAGCGGCTTGTGCATGACTTAGGATTGTGGAGCCAAATGGCATGATATAAGCAAGGCAGGTCATGTCTATGGGGGTGGAGGAGTAAGAATTCTCAAGTGCTAGGTCTGGAGATGGAGTGGAGTGGGAGGCAGCAGAATGCTGAGTGGTAGCAGAATGGTAGTTTCAAGGACAGGAATTCCCTGTCCCTGTGACTTCACCATCTCCATTGTAGAAAGCTGGAATTCATGGAAGAAGAGAAAATTTTCAGCAAATGCAAGGAACTGGAGGGAATAGTAGGTGAAAAGATGAGAAAGAGGGTTTTGTTTTATTTTGCTTTGCTTTCTTTGCTTACCATGGAACATGGATTCAGAAGGAATCGATAAAGTTTTGAGAGGAGAAGGTCCGTGTATGCTAGGTAGGGATGTCCAGCAGAGAGCTATATAAAAATGGGAGCGCAGGGCTGCACTCTGCGTTCTGATTAAGGGTAACAAGGATGTCAAGTGTGATAGTATTGCTGTATCTCAAAGTTTCGTGTATCTCTGTCGTTTAGTTGTGTTAGCATTTCTACAGGGCCAGCTTTCAGGTGTCGTCAGATAGGCTGTGATGTAGGCAGATAGACTGTTCTTCAAAGTTCTGACAAACCGTTTGTGAGAATTTGTTACAGTGTCCCTGGAAACTTCTAGATTAAGGTTAGAGAGGAAAGATAATTCAGTTCCTGGGATAGATGCCTTCTTTGTAAATTGTAGTCATTTCCCATGGTTGGAAAAACTCGTCCGGCAGAAGGAGCCAGAGATGTCTAAACTAGATCTGAAGTAATGATCCATGGTCCTGACTCCTAATTCCCTACTGAGGTGGTAGCTAGTAGCTAAGGAAAGTAGTCTTCCCTAAGGCTGGAACAAAATGTAAACAGGGACTCTCCCCTGGGGGATACAGAAAGAAACTCTTAGAAAGGGAAACAAGGTGTTTCTGAGAGCAGGATGTACAGTCACTGAGGAGAGAAGGTAAATGAGGAAGAAGCCAGGCTGGCTCTGTGGCAACAGGGTCTATTCATCCCAAAGGGGTGGTTTGCTTGTTTCCAGGGCTGGTGGAATTTCCCTTGGCAACACTCACATGTTTCTGCCCATCATCTTCTTTAAAGGACTTGACTAGCAACTGGGGAGGGAGAGGGAGTGAGCTATCCCAGGGGTACAATCGCTGCCTTTGTGCAATTTAAACCAGATTGGATTGGGCTTGTGAGCTCCTGTTGTGTCCTCAAAGTAGATGAAAGGGCTGCATTTCCTAAATAACCAGGGTGTACTAGTTTGCCACACAGAGGACCCACACTTGGCCACATCAGGATATCCCGTAGCAAAAGTCTGCTGGAATCACATGATTGAAATTATAAGGGATAAAGCGTGAACTCAAGATTCAAAGCAAAGGTTTAAGAAGTCTGACAAAGACAGAGACCCAGTATAACATATCTGAGAGTAAAGATCCTTGGAGTGATTACAAATGTTTATAAGGCTCAGAAGATACCTCTTCTAGAAAGTAAAGCATTAAAACGGGAACACACACGTGCGCGCGCGTGTGTATAAAACAACAAAATCCTGAAAAAAATGACTGACATACTGAGTATATAATGAAAATGGTGAGCAATATCTTTGGAAAATTCTTTTGTTATTAAAAGCAAAACACATACAGATTTGATTAGGTTGGGATTTCAAATACCTGGTATCCAAATTGTAGAATAAAGGTAAAAGAAATTAGGGATTTGGTTCTTTAAAAAAAAAAAAAAAAAGCATGAGAGAACGAAGAGCTAAATGAGAGAAAAAACTGCAGTCTTCATTTTCTCTTGAGAAGAGCCATGCCCTGGAAGCCTACTGAAGCGATTTACGTGGGAAACAAACATATTCTGAAGAATCCAGCAAAAATGTCTCCTTCCTCTTAGCTCTCTTTTAGGCTCTAGAATGTACTCTGTCTTGTTTTCTGCTTTGTAGGACTGAATTTAAATCAGTAAATAAACACATAAGGATGTTAAAGCACTTCATCAATCTGAAGTATTTAATGAGATGTTCCAGGGTGCTATATCATGCTGTGAATGCTGGTTCAACTCCCACACTCAATTTCTAACGGCCTAATTTATATTGTAGTAATAGTTTTAGTTTCAAGGTAGCTATGATGACCTTTTCTAACCCTATGTTAATTATCCCCTTCCCCAAATTTTCAATTCGGTGTTATGTCTTTCAGTTTTAAAAATAATTATTGCATTTGATCTGTGATATCTGGGAATATTTTCTTTCTTATGCCATAAATATCATATAATTGTTTCTTTATCTTTGCTGCTTTAAACATCTATACAGTATCCATCTTTCTAATGGCTAAAAATTAAATATGACATTGTGTTTTTTATGTGCAAGGAGTTCAGCTATGATTAAGTGGCAAAGACTAGAAAATGCTCCCTTAGAAAAACCACTAACAAAGCATTATTTGGCTTTTCAGTGTGGAAAATGAATGTTGCATTTTATTCCTTTCCATCATCATCCTTAGAATTGCATCTTCTTGCAGTAGCTCCAAGAATAATGCAAGGTCATTTCTAAAGTGTTTGCTTTTCTTAGCTTTGTTCACCTTTCCTCTTAGAGAGGGAGGTTATATATTTGAATTGTGGCCCAAATGTCTCTAGTTGAGTCCAGAAGCTTTCCTTTAATGACTCAGGTGGACAGATTAAAAATAGAGTGCACAAAAGTTTATGGTTTTCATAAATGCATCCATTGTGGCAATTCTCATTATCTATACCATCTAAGGGCTCTGTACTTTTTAAAGCTAGTATTTTCTAAGCCTTAAGCAAAATGGAACCATAGAAAAGTTAATTTCAAACAGAGTGTGGATGAATGGCTTTCTCCTCAGCATTACTTTAAAGAGTATACCTAATAATTGTATATTGTAGTCTCTGGGCCTTCCCACCCTTGCTTTGACATGTAGATAATGGATTGTTCCATGATGTAGAACACAGGCTCAGAAATCATATTCTACCATGTTCGTAGGCTCTTTGAAAACACTACTTACTTATCTGCAAACCTTGGTCTAGGTAAGTTTTCATGTTAATTAACCTGCGTAATCTGTTTTTGAAAACAAAATTTTCCCCTTCATTTGCATTTTAATTACAAGGGGGTACAAAATGTCAAGTTTTAATTGACTCAAGAGAACTATGTACAATAAAGCCTCATGCTAAATGTAACAGAGGGCTTTGCAGGGACCAGATGGCTCTCTGTTAAGATTAGGGCTACCATAAATGGAAAAGGTTTAACCCCCTTCCAGACTCTTTGGTATCTCAAAATCAATACAGAAGGGCTTCATAGATGCCCTGATCTTACAAAAGAATGTCACAGATGATTTCTCCAGAGGATTCTTAATATGCCACAGTTACTAGTTACTATATCTGCACTGTTACAGCACCTACTAGCCAATAAGCAGCTAATGTTGATGGGATAAGTCCAGTAGCATTGATATAAATCTGTGCTGAAGAGTGGTTGAATGAAAAGTCGCTAAAATCACTTAAATCCTTATGATTCCAAGGAGTTCCAAATCTGCTTGACTATTTGTTATGTAAACAATATTGTTAAGCCAAAAACATTCTGGCGTCCTTTACACTTTGGATGTAAATGCTCAACTCACTTCCACCTTTTGTTCTCCGCCTTCTTTCTGTTTTCCTTTTTTTTTTGTCATTATTCTTAATGGCCAGTAGTTTTTTCAAAACTTACTGGAGTGCATCCATCTTTTCACTGGGCTCTGACAGATAGGGAGGCTTAAAAAATGCAAAGTCTTCACGGTAAGACATCTGAGGAAAATATATTGTAGATTTCCTTCTGAATGCCTCCTCCAGCATGAGGAGCCCAGAGTAAAACATTTTCAAGTACAGCTCAGGAGCATACATATATTCAGCTGAAGACAGCTCCCCTCCCCTTGCTCTGTGAGCATTTCACTGAAGGGCTTCTTAAGTTCGAAGCCAATATGACATTTTGACACAAATATACTGTTTTAGCATTTGACTCAGAATTTAGCTTGTACTCTGCCACCATTAACCAGTTGAAGTATTTACATGATGTCAAATTAGGAAAGACCATTTATTTTTAAAGATCTTGAGAATGTGGCCATTTAGTTTTCATGCTTTACCTTATTTCGAAAGATTGGATTCGAGTAAGTGCTACTTCCCTTAACCCAAATCTTTTTCCACTTGTATCTCTTTTATTTCAGAAATGTTCAGTGATTTCAAAGGGAGCTCCTTAAATTGTAATAATAGTCAATGAAGTGGGAAACAGTGTTACAGTGTCAAGATGGAAGATTTTTCCCAAACAGGACATCTTTGCCTCCCCCCCCCTTTTCTAGCCATTGGTCCATCTTGACAGATTCTTATGATAAGCATTCAATTATTATCCTGTCACCATGCTTCTTAATGTTAACTCATACAATAACACATAAAATGGTGGTTTGATTTAGGGACTATAATGAATGATTTTTGAAACAGAGATATCACGGGAATGATCTCTCCAAATCAATGGACACTATTCCTTAACATTAAGTTCAGTGACAGCCCATACTATCCTAGAAATACGGTGTTGAGATGTCAGTCCTCGAAAACAGTAAGAAAAAAAGGCCGATTATAAATTAAATCTGTTTGGTCAACAGTTTGAACTTAACAAGACCACCAGGGGGAGCAAGTTACTGGTCAAAGGAAGTGATGTACAGTTCCAGGCTTTTCATAGAAAACCTAGTTTGAGGGAGCAAATTACAGCACAATTGGTAAGAATAAAAGTAAAACAACCTGGCTAAAAAATCAAACAATACCCTAGCTCTCTGAAATAATATCTTATTAAAATTGCTTCATTCCAGTTTCTGAAGTAGCTATGCCAATGACACATAACTCCCCGCCCCCCCCCCCCTTTGGAAACATTTTTCTAGGGAGGTATCCTATCTTATGCAGCCCTTATGATCTGCATGCTGAAAACACTTGGGAAAATACAAATGACTACAAATTTAATGGCATAACACTTGCCAGGTCCATATAATTATGAACAGGAAAAAAATCTGGCAGAGACAAGGTCTGCCTGCATAAAAATATGGCATATCATTTAAATATGGGCTGGGGATTCTCAAATATTTTACACTAAAGTTAAAGGAAAAAAACTTTTCTAAGGGCAACAAAGTGACTTGTGAGCAACTCGTGAACAAGTATTCTTAAATCCTATGACTGGGATTATTTAAGAAGTCCTTCATGGAACAAGATAGATTCTTCATAAAGAATTTTAACAACTGTTTCCAAATTCTTAAGTCATGTTAAGGTATACAATTAAACAGAAAGCATTTTGAGGGAAACAACTTGTCTCAGTGTCATCATGAATATTTCATGTTGATATTGAACAAAATAAAACCTTTATTTTATTTAACATGAGCCATTTACTGACTGCTTACAGAATACATAACACTAAACAACACTAATGTAACTCCATTCTCCCGGGTCTAAGGTGAAAGAGAAACATTAAACACATTAATTACGCCAATATATGATTATATTACATAAGTGTTTCAAGAAAGCACTGTGTGCAGTGTGAGAGTATAGTAGGGATTCTGACTTTGGTTAACTGCTTAGGGAAGTCTTCTTAGAGGAAATTGTGATGGGGTAGATACTAAAAACATATGCATGCCCATCATGGGAAGGGAGACTTGGAGGAAGGAATAATAATCCAGTTGGAGGGAATTGCACATTTGGGAGTTGTGCAGGAAAGACCTTGATATACTTGAGGAACTGAGAGATGCCTGATGGGTCTGGAGTTAGGTGATGAAGGGATGCAGGTTATTGGAGGTGGAGGTGAACAGTGGTATTAGATGATTCTGAAAAAAGCTTCCAGGGTATTTAGAAAGTTTATTTATTTATTTTGTGAGAGAGAGAGAGTAGGAGAGAGTAGGAGAGGAAAGAGAATCCCAAGCAGGCTCCTCACCAACAGTGCAGAGCCAAACACAGGGGTTGAACTCACAAACCGTGAGGTCATGTCCTGAGCTGGAAATCAACAGTCGGATGCTGAACTGACTGAGTCACCCAGGTGCCCTCCTGTGGAGAATTTTTAGATACAAATTGAAAACAATGGGGCCTGGAAGGATTTTGTGCTGGAGAGTGATATGATCCAGATTATATTTGGGGAGGTCTCAGTACCATATGTGTGGGAAGAATTAGAGTAAGGGTAAAGAAGAAGCCGGGACACCAGCTAAGAGTCTTTAGTGATGATCCATGTAAAGGATAGTGATGGGTGGGATTAGAGTGTGTATCGTAAAAACGAAGAGAACTACATACATCTGATAAATATATATATAATGGAAGTAGAGTCAAGAGGACTTAATGATGAACTCACCACAGAGAAATGACAAGCCTGGAAATGTCCTTTACTGATACAACGAAGACTGGGAAGAAACAAGTTTTGCAGATGGCGATTAATAATTCATGGTTTCAAATTTTTGAATATTCAAAAGTTTGAAATTGCTATGAGCCACCCAAATTGACATGCAACATGCCAAGTTACTCATATAGTCTAGCCTCTAGTCATATGATTTTATACGTATGTGTGTGTATAAAGTATTTATGAAGCTAGCAACGTGATTGAACTAGAGATATGGGAATCATTGGCCAGCAGATGGCAATTGAACTGAAGGCATAAGAGTTGACAAGAATCAAAGGATAGAGTGCAGAGTGAGAAGAGAAGAGAGCCTAATACTCAACGCTCAGAAGCCTGGTTATTTAAATAATCTGAGTAGATGAGAAGCTTGCCACAGAGGTTGAGAAGGAGGTGGCGTCAAGTTGAGGGGAATTCTAGAAGAGCCAAGGGAAAATATTTAGGTATTAAACTTTTGATGCATGTTTCGGAGTGTTTTGTTTTTAATGCGATAATTACATTCAACAGGAGCTGGCAATTATGCTGGCCAAGATGGCAATATTTAGAATTACTTTTTCCAATCAAAGTCATTGTTTGCCTGCGTTTTCTCAAGGAAATAAGAATTTTACCAGCCGTCTTTGTTGGTTAGGTATGAGAATGTGGACTATAAAAATATTTTGAGCCGAGGCTCTCATATCATGCATCATTTTGCTATTTAGAAAACAAGATGAATTAAATACATAGAGTACCTTACGTCAGTGCCCCTTGGTTCTAGACTCCTTTAAGAAACAATCCAGATTTGAGTAGCTATAATGGCTTTGTGTCCTGTGCAGTTTCCCTATGAACCAGTGGAAGTACAAGCTGCCAGTACATGTTTTGGTTTCGTTTTGTTTTCCATTGCTGCTAGGTGGTTCATCCTCTCACGTGGCTGGTTGTAGAAATTTCTTCCTGTTGATTCAGCCATGTTGCTGCTCTCATTTTCTTTGCTGCTTTAGTTATCAGCAAATTCCTCACTTCTACTCATCTTACTGTTGCAGTAAAAGCTGTAAAATTAGTTTGGGTAGTTTCTCCAACTACTTCTTCTGTGAAGTATCTTGGAGTTAGATTTGAAGACAATCGAATGACTTTTCCTTGTTCTATGCCAGAACACTCTTCACTTCAGCTGCTGTGCCCCTGCCCATGTGTGCCACACTCTCATATGAGTCTATCTATCTGCGTCCATCTAGCTCTCGCACAGATTTGTTCTGATTTCCCTTTATTTGGCTGTCTTAACCCCGGGAGCTCAGGGCACAAATATCTATCCCCAAGTTTTCTCTATATATTTTTTTCAGCAGCTTAGAGAGGCCTGGTGAAGAACCTTAAGACACAAAGTTCATAAGAGAGTTGTGCAGACAATTCCATTGCCACATACCTCTGAACAAGTTCTACAGTATAGTCAGTATATCACAAATCCATTGTATCGTGGTGTAGTCACTGTGTGTGCCCTTAAATCTTTATCCCAGTGAAATGTGGCTGCACGTAAAATCAAAGGAACCGGGAATACATTGCTGATCTAATATTTCCTTCCAAATCAGTCAGGGATACGTCCAATATCTGAGCCAATCAGTGAAACCCTTAAATATGGAGTTAAATTTTGATCTCATTTTAGTATGTTAGATGGACATGTTAATTTTGATTAGTTTTCTTCAATTTGAAGTATTATCTTTTGTGCTTCAGGTAAGAGCTATAAATGAAGACTCGGGGTGGGAAAATATTTTCTTCATAGATTGGAGAAATTTTGATCTTGCATTTTTTTTTCTTTTCTTTAAAGGAACAGTTACTTAAGATGCCATCTTTGCTCTCAGACAAAACACTGTGAAAACAACATGGAGCTTTTCAGATAGCTCAGAAGCCTTTTTCCTGACAGACAGGAAGTCCTACAAATGAGCTCACAGCATATGCAAAGCTTGTAGAAGATCTGCATGGCAACGAATCTGAGGTAAAGTTCTGTAAAACCCATGTGGACTTAACTATTTACCATACAAGGACACCGAAAGATACTCCCTTCACCTTGCAAAAACCGTCAATAAAATGACATCAACATTCATTTCTATGATATACCTAGAGACTACAATTGAACTTCCAAGTGGAATGATTTTTTTTGCTGAAAAATTTCCTGGTAAAACCTCTGTCATTTGTGGTTTTATTAATATGGCAATCAGTCCTAGTGTTAGTATTCAAAGTGACCTCTTATTGGTCAAGGTATCTGAAAGGGGTGAATGGGGAAGACACCTGGCCCCTAGACTAAGACCGGGTTCACTAGCTGCGTCACGAGAGAATTCTCCATGAATTTATGACGAGGTTAATTGTTTTATACTCCACAAGCAACTCTGTTAATTATGATGCTTAGAGAAGGAGGCCAGTACTTTCAATGTTAAGAAGAGTCAATGTGGCGAAGAGGCAACATAAGATAATACATTAGTCCGGGTTCTCCAAAGAAACAGTACCAACAGTGCACGTGTGTGTGTGTGTGTGTGCGCGCGCGCGCGCGCTTGTAGGGTGGGGTGGTTATTTCAGAGAAAGAGAGAGAGAAACTTATTTTAAGGAATTGCTTCTCATGGTTGTGGAGAGTAGTAAGTGTATAATCTGCAGGGTGGGCCAGCAGGCTGGAGGAGTAGGGGAGTTGCATTTTGTGTCCAGAGGCAGAAAGAAAGAAAAAAGAGAGAGACGGGGTGGGGGGTAGTTTTGTTTCTCAGATCCTTCAACTGATTGCATGAGGCCCACTTACATTATGGAGGGCAACCTGATTTACTCAAAATTTACTGATTTAAATGTTATTCCCATCCCCAAAATACCTTCCCAGAAATATGTAGAATGGTATTGGACCAGATATTGAGTACCATACTCAAGCCAAATAAACACATAAAATTAGCTGTCACAGATGGTCTTCACAGCTCTAAGATAGAAGGACATTATTTACCAGAAAACATACCAATTTTATTAAATCAGTTGCTACTGAGTGTCCTTTTTCTCGTATCATTGTCTTGTGGCCAGAAAATTCAGATATATTCTGCAAAAGATTTAGAAATCTTGCTGAGAAAAACTTATGTAACTATCTAGGAACGTCACTTGGTTGGGAATTAATGCAGCCAGCCCGTGAGTCAGTCCCTGAAATTTTTTACTTTGGACATAAAAATTAATATCAGTTGAAAAGGTTTTTTTTCTGTAGGCTAAGCTGTCTTTCTACTTGTGCTGCTACTGAAGTTACAAGCAAGAATCTGAAAAACAGCATTGAGAGGCATGTGAGAAATGCCTTGGGTTTAGATCCAATTTACTGATACCCTATAACTAATCTGTTATATACTACATTTTCAAAGACTGGGAGCCCTCTGGCCTGGTTATCATTGATATTGAAACAGAAAATAACTAGAGTAGACAAGCTCTGTTATGCATAAAGAGAATAGAGAACTGAAAAAGACAGTACATTTTAAAAAATATATACATATTTATATATATCTTTATACATATATATTATTATTTTATATATTTATATACGTATGTCTTAGAAAACGTATTTTAATTCTTTTGTCACTAATTTTTATAAGCCGTGGTTTTCAAGCTCTACCTATTTCTTAAATTTTTTAAATTGTCCTTGTAAGAATCAGTATATAAATGATAAAATGCTGAAGATTGGAAGATAAACATCCATTTTTCATAGTTACTACCTTTTCTTCTGATCCTTTTGTATTTATAATTTCTGTTGTGTTACTAAAACAGTTTCAGTAACATATAATTAATAATTTTCCATGCTGCTTCTCAGAACTTATTATCAAATAAATGCTTATTTTATTATATAGTGCCTGGCATATACTAAAAAAATTTGCTAAATATATGAATAAGTTAATGAATACAGTTATAGTCAATACATGTTAAAATTTACCACCGAAACTATTTTTAAGTTTAGCTCATTTAATCAAGCAGATATACCATAATTACTTAGCCATTTCCATATTATCCAGCATTTAGATTATTTTTAGTAATTTCTTTTATATATAACAAAGTGATGAGCATCTTCAAATATAAAGTTTTTTCTGCTTTCAATGTTTTTTTTCTTTTTTTAAATCTTTTTAATGTATATTTATTTTTGAGAGAGAGAGAGAGAGACACAAGTGCGAGCAGGGGAGGGCAGAGGGGGGAGACACAGAATCTGAAACAGGCTCCAGGCTCTGAGCTGTCAGCACAGAGCCTGATGAGGGGTTTGAACCCACAAAGCCCAAGATCATGACCTGAGCTGAAGTCGGACCCTTAACTGACTGAGCCACCCAGGAGTTCCTCAAGTTTTGTTACTTATGGACATTTTTAGAAGTGATAATATGTGCTCAAATATATTTGGAAGTGATAATATGTGCTCAAATATATAAACATTTCCTAAGACAAAACTTCAATTTACCTGCTAAGGTCATTAGAGAAATGATAAATTCTTTGTATTATAAAATCACAGGTCAAAAGATATTTTATTGTCGTACAAAACAAATAACGATTGAAATGAAAAAAGGTATACTTGGAAGGATGCAAAAAGCAGTGGAAAATTAATAATATATATTATATTCCTTTCTTTCTGATATTCCTCAGATAACTTTTATAGTCCCAACATTCCTTGTACCTAACTTCTAGACTTTGGAGACTCAAGCTAACGGCAATAGAATTTGATAAAACATTTCCAAACAAGATATTTTGATTTAACTATTGCTTTGGATTACCCAAACCACAGCTTTTCATCATACAGAAATTCAATAGTCGTACTGAAAAGAAGAGGGAGATGAACAATGGTAAATACACTATAAGTAAAATTGACTGGTGTGGATTAAAAGAATACAATTTAGATTTACTCAACCAAGAGTTCACAATAAGGATAACAGTGCTCTAGACATCTACTACTGTTCTTTCTTTGTGTTCGTAGCAGGATATTGCTCAGGGAGAAACCAAATGCTAATATAACTGGTGATGCATTCTTCAGGCCCCAAATAGATATACATTATATTAGAAAATGCTGCCTTCAGAGTTCATGTTATACAACAGATAGAAAATGCCAATCTGAAAACATAAATGAATTGGTCCAACCACTAACAATTTAAGGTCAGGCACTAAAAGTAAACTTGCCAAGTAGGGTGCAAATGTGTAAACTATCTCTTCTCACTTATTTGTAGTATCAAGGGTAGGGGACAGCCTGAGTTCCTACCTCAGTCTTTCCTTGGTCAACCACCTGACCACAGGCTTAGAAATTTATTTGGTGTTCTTTTCTTTTTCAATATTTTTCTTCCTTTTTTCCTGAGACTCTTCTCTCTATGAGGTGGGATCTCCATGTTCCTGTGGCCTTAATTAATCCTTGTATTTCATGACTAACCTCTCGTTAGAATATAAAAGACTATACAGGGGCACCTGGGTGGCTCAGTTGCTTAACCATCTGACTCTTGATTTCAGCTCAGGTCATGATCAACTCCCACGTGGGGTTCACACTGATGGCATGGAACCTGCTTGGGATTCTCTCTCTTCTCTCTTTTGCGCCTCCCCCCACTTGTGTACACACACACACACTCTCTCTCTCTCTGTCTCTCAAAATAAATAAATAAATAAAAAGAAAATAAAAGACAATACAAATATGACAAAACTAGGGAAATCATAAAGGTTTTAGGAACCTAATACAATTTCAATTATGTTATTGGACTAAAATTCTTGGTATTACCAAATAGTTATATGTTTACCTATTACTTTATTTTCTTCTTAAAAAAATGATAGATGTAAAATAGGAACAAATGTTCGTTGTTGAAACCTGAGAATACAGATATGCATCAATGGCCCTCAAAAGTTGCTGCGTGGATGAATCAGAAGCATCCTCAGGGACTTGCTCCAGGAAATATGGCCCATGGCCCAGGACATCAGCATCATCTGACAACTTTTTATACCTGCAGATTTCAAGGCTTGGTCCAGACCTGCTCACTCTGCATTTTAACAAGGTTCTCAGGTGATTCCTATGCATGTTAAAGTGTGAGACATGCTGTGTGCTTCCATTTATACGAAATGTCCAAAAAAAATACAAGTCGATGGAGACAGTAAATTAATGGTTGCCGGGGATAGAGGGTGGGAATGAGAATGAACAGTAAAAGGACATGAGGGATCTTACTGAGGTGATGAAAATGCTGTGACACTGATTTATAGTGACAGTGGGACAAATTGGTAAAATTTCTAAAAACGATTAAATTGGACACATAAAACGAGTGAATTATGTAGTATGTAAAACATGCCTCAGTAAAGAGAAAAAAAGAAAAACTTGGTCCCCTTGGAGATTCCTGGTCTGACCCTAGAGCCCATGTGATGATTCTGTCTAGCTATGGACATCCAGAACCCGTGAGAGAAACAGTAGCAACCCAACCCCCACAACCACCCCAAGACTCAGTTCAACCTCACTTCTTCTTCTTCTCCACGCAGCCTGGAGAATTTCAATGTTGGTGCAAGTAGCTCTATACTTTTTAATTACTGGGTAATATATTCATCCTCGTATACTGGTACCCTTTAGCTATAGCCATAGTGTTGGAGTTGTTAGAATATAAGAATGGCTATTTCTTCATAAAAAAATGATTAATAAATGCAGTCAGTCTTTCCCATTGTGTCCAGGTGTTGGGCAAAAAGACATATTTCATTATTTGAATTTGGATTTTTCAAATGTGAGATTGAGCATACTTTCAATATTTTTCCTCATTCCATGCCCTCATGTCCTATTTATTTTCCTTGTCCATTTCTTGGGGAGGTTATATGTCCTTTTCTTACTCACTCATATAAACTGTTTATTGTGGCAAACTAATTCCATGATTCTTCTAAAAACTAATAATGAAAATTATCCCCCAGTATTTTATTTCCATTTTTACCAAGTAAACGGTGTTTTATTATTATTATTATTATTATTATTATTAATTATTATTATTTCAACTTCAACATGTTTATGTAATTACATTTGGCAGTCTTCGTTTGTATGTTAGTTAGGGATATGACTTTTCAAACTGGATATGTGTCAGTCCCAAAGGCATTGTTCATTAAATCTTCTTCTTCACTCTCTTCACTCTCACTTCTTCACTCTCAACAAATTAAGTGATTAATTTGTTGAAAACTAAGTCCCCACATCTATCTGGACCCATTTCTGGAGTCTCTATTTTGTTCTTAATTTACATCTACTCCTTGTCTAGTATAATTTCTATTACTGCTAGTTAATAATGTGTTTTATTATCAGATTGGACTAGTTTTCCCTCACTACTAATCTTCCACACATTTTTTTCTGCCCAGTAAAAAAAAAAAAGTTCAATCTGAACTGTCTTTTAAGAATAAATAGACATGGGGCGCCTAGGTGGCGCAGTCGGTTGAGCGTCCGACTTCAGCCAGGTCACGATCTCGCGGTCCGTGAGTTTGAGCCCCGCGTCGGGCTCTGGGCTGATGGCTCAGAGCCTGGAGCCAGTTTCTGATTCTGTGTCTCCCTCTCTCTCTGCCCCTCCCCCGTTCATGCTCTGTCTCTCTCTGTCCCAAAAAAGTAAATAGACGTTAAAAAAAAAAAAAAAAAAAAGAATAAATAGACAAATGAATACCTCCCCATTCCAGACCTTCTCCTTTTCATTTTCCTTCCTTTTTACAAAAATTTGCTGTTAATGAGGTAAAGGATGCCATTATACACATCCATGTTCCCAATTTGTGCAAAAAGAAATTATGCTATATAAAGAAAATAATAAACGTGTTTAGAAGCTTCTGTATGTCAGGAATCTTAGCAATAGTTATTCTTCAAATAAAAAAAAAAGGAAGAGGGAAATGGACAAAAATGAAGAAGAACCACCCTAAACTCTTGGTATCCCCAATATTTTCATATTATGGTTTCTCTAAATGGCTTTGGAACGTTAGTGAAAAATGTGATAGGATATCTACATTATTAAGAAGAATAATAGTTATTTTCTTTGTTTAGTTAATTAAATATAAATGAGAATGAAAAACAGCAATTGGGGTGCAGATCAGTCCAAGAATCCCAGGTTTATTCTGAATCTCCTTTTTCACTAGGGAAAAAAATTTATTTATTTTTTAAATAAAAAAAAAATTGTTTACTTTTGAGAGAGAGCGACTGAGTGCAAGTGGGGGAGGGGCAGAGAGAGAGAGCGAGGGAGGCATAGAATCCAAAGCAGGCTCCAGGCTCTGAGCCGTCAGCACAGAGCCCGACGCGGGGCTCGAACCCACGGACTGAACCAAACTGGTGACATCTGATGCTTAACCAACTGTGCCACCCAGGCACCCCTGGATATCCCTTTTTCAGTATCATCCACTCGATTATCTTCCTTTGTCCACTACTTAAATGTTGATGTTTTTCAGAGATCAATCTTTTCTCTTCTTACCTCCTTCTGGGTTTTGTAATCAATTGCCTTTAGGGTGCAGGCTGGTACCAGAAGGCAGTGGAGCAGGCTGTTTAATGGGATAGTGCCTAGTGAGGGCTGAAACAAACTGGAGAAGTCCTACCCCATTAGAAAAATGAATAAATAAATAAATAAAAGTTCAACTACAAATGCAAGCATTTAATAAACACCCTAATGATTCAAAAAAAAAAAAAAAAAAAAAAAACAACAACAACAACCTGGCAACTTTGGAATCTTTACTTTCATAGTCCTCTCTCCCCAAGTCTGGAATTATCATTTATGTGCTAACTGCTCCCAAATTTCTATCACTAATCCAGTTTTCTCTTAGCTTCAAATCAGCATTTCCAGCTCTATAAAGAACTTCTCTAAGGCAGGCAACTAAAAACTGAACAGATAGACTGCGGTAATTTTCTTCCTTTCTAAACTTGCTTCTTTTTAATTTATGTTTCATCTGCTCTGCCAAAATTTGCTCAGTAAGACATTGCAAGTGTCACAGAGAATTTTGGTGTTGTCACTCTTAGAGTTTTAGATTGATTCCTCTTTGAGATTACTAGTGTCATACCAGATTTGTTTGTTTGTTTGTTTGTTTGTTTGTTTGTTTGTTTGTTTGTTTTCGAGAGAGGGAGAGAGCACATGAGCCGAAAAGAAGGGCAGGTGGTGAGAGAGAATTTTAGGCAAGCTCCAGGCTGAGTTTGGAGCCAGGCAAAGGGCTCCATCCCATGACCCTGGGATCATGACCTCAGCCAAAATCAAGATCAGAGGCTGAACAAACTGAGCCACCGTGGCAGCCCTGTTGAATTATTTCTTCTAATGGAATGAGTTGACCAGATTTGTTATAAAATAATGTATTATGATGGAATTCATTTGTTCAGCAGTTTACTTGAATGTGATTTCCATATATTCCCTAAATCCATTATGCAAATCGAAGTCTTAATATAGAATTAGAGAATTTGAGTGTTTTTGAACTGAGATCTCTGCCTTCAACCTAAGATGATGGGCTTAGCTTTGTTTTAATCCTTGTTTATAAACAATAATCGTAAGTAAAATAAAATGCTTTGCCATAGATTGATATTGTGAAATTCTGAAGTTCTGAATTTATATCAAAGTTATAAAATTATGGACAACAACATCTTTAAGTTTTTTAAGCAAAAATATTTGAAGATTACCAAAGTAGAGTATAGGGATAATATAAGGACTAAAATTTTGAAATGAAACCCTAAATTTAGTAGATGAGATTTGAATTAAGGAAAATTTAAAAGGCTGGCAAGGTAAAAATCTTGTTTTTTCAGATGGAAATTTCCTTTGGAAATCCAATTTACTTTCAGGACATGTGAAGAACTCTTAGGGCTTTTATGGAAGGGCTATGAATTCATTGCTAGGCTATTTGATAGTATAATTTAACCTATTCTAATGTGAGGGAGTAAAGTCCAAGTCCAGCTATAATCATGGGCTACAGAAGGGAACAAAACACCCAAAGAATGCCTGCACCTGTAATTTTGCCCAGAAGCCTAATACTTGGGTTGAGAATTTCCCAGTAATAATTAGAGAATAGGATTTGGATAATTCTCTTTGCTTGAAGTTTAGTCAGAAAAGAAGGACTGAGTGCCAGTCCCATCTGGCAGTCCCTAAAACTGGTACCATGCAATTACTTTCTTAACTCCAAGTTTTAAGGAACCAAGGGGGGGGAAACATACTTCTTGGTTTAGGAACCATGAAGATGTAGACATGAAGTTTTAAAGACATTTTTTTCTGTCTGCTTGGATAATATGAAAGTGCTGTAATCTCTGAAGTTTGCTTTTTAATTATAAACAAGTTAATGTAAAAAACATTGGCAGATATCTGTGGCTCTCCTCTTTCAAATTATAAATAAGTGATGTACACATATGCATGTATATAATTCAAATTACACATATTTATGTTTAAATATGTTTTTGTATATTATATTATATATAAATTATATAAATAAATATACACTTATGTATATATTATATCTTTATTTCTTGCAAGTAATATATAAATACATTTACATAGAATACATATAAATATATAAAGTATAGAATATATAACACCTGCTTTAAATCTCATTTAAAAGTATCAAATATTTAAGCACTTGGCTTGAATTGAAGCCTAGTGCAACCTGAATTGAAGCACTTAGGCAACTTGAAAATATTTTAGTCAAAAGACAATAGGAATAGTTGAAAGTAAGAAATATCTCATACTTTTATTCCAGTACCAATAACAAAAAAGTTGACAAATACTAAAATAAGATATGACTTACCTAATAAAATGTAAAGCTGTATGTTAACCTAGGACAGAAACAAAGAAACATATGAATGATACCATGCCACAGACTTAAAAAATATTTATGAAAAAGGAAAAAATAATTTAAAAACTTGTAACCTCCTCATATCAATCTTGTACTGCCTCTTGCACATTTACGACTGTATATAAAATCTTCAAGAATATGGAATTCTGCAAACGAAGACTTTGTGGCCATTCTGATGTTAGATACTGTTAAAATTTTGATTCTATTTTTATCTAATTTATATAGAGAGGAACATATTAACTAGTGTAACAGGCTGGTGGCATGAAATGAAACCAGCTTTCCTTAAATTACTCTCCCAGAAAGCTTAAAAATAGACGTACACGTTTACCTGAGCACCAGGAAAAAAAACCCTGTTTATCAGTATTTAGGAGAATTGTATTGTATCTGTGACCCAGGGTTCAGTGGAGTGCAAGAATGGCTGTAGTGTTAAGGCCTACTGGGCAGGTGTGTTTTTCTCTGAGGCTTACAAATGCTGTGGCTGGCCTCTCATGCGGTACATTTTCAGATCCAGCACATCTTTGCCACCTCAACAGGGTCAGCTCAAATGACTACCCAACAGTCCCTGGATTACCAAGAAAAAAAGAAGGGTTTATTTGCTCAACCTCTTACTCAGGCCTATATCTGCGGTGAGTATGCAGTCAGACTTTTTTTTTTTTTAATGTAGAAAATTTTCAGATATAAGCTCTGTTATGATTCCTTTGAAAACTCAAATTTGTTCCAATGCAGTTGATAGAATAAGAAACAATTGGAACATAACGCAAATCCTGCATTGCCTATGTACGATTTCCCCCACAAGAAACACCAGGTGAATGAGAACCATATACTTAGCTAAATACACCAAAGTGAAGGGATACAGCAGGCATACATATGCACATTCCTGGTGAAGGAGTACATGGAACACACATATGCACATCCCAAGTACCTACCACTTTCCTCACGCCTACGAGACAAACTTTCATTCAACTTTCCCTCCTCATTCCGATAAATAGCATTCACAATAATTTGCAAGCTGAAAACCTTTTTATGCAAACTGCTACCAGTAAACTTCCGGTAGTTTTTAAGGTATACTCCCATATTTATTGCAATATTTGTATATTTCTTCACGATTTGGCCTCTTTAAAAATGTACTACCTTGGGGTGCCTGGATAACTTAGTTGGATAAGCATCCAACTCTTGATTTCAGCTCAGACTATGATCTCACAGTTCCTGGGTTCCAGCCCCATGTCGGGGTTTGTGCTGACAGCTGACAGCATGGAGCCTGCTTGGTATTCTTACTGTCCCCCTCTCTCTTCTGCCCCTTCCCCACTTGTTCTTTCTCTCTCTCTCAAAACTAAAAAAAACCCCAAAAACAAAACAAAAAAAAAAAGCATTTAAAAAAAATCACTATCTCATGTTATAGCAGAATTGAACATATTACCAAAAGTAAAATCAACTCCAAAATTATTGCATGCTGTGGTATGTGCTTGATTTTCAGAATAAAAAAATGTTGGAAACTGTTTATGGGAAACTTGGAAAAATGAATGCTTCACTTACAGGAATTTTTTTTAGTTTTGTATTTTTTAAAATAATTCTCATTACTTCCTATTTATAATGTGCTGTCACATCTATTCAGCCCATTGTCATCATGAAGGGGCAATAAGAATCTGAAACAGTAAACTAGGTTTCCCTCCAACAATATTTTTGTAGTGTGTTCAATCTTATTGAGACAGATTCCATTTCCAATGAGATTTTATAAGTGCAAAATCTTGAGAAAACCTCTAAAGATTCCAAAATAAAAAATAAATATCTGAACTTTTAGATATTTATGGCTAATTTATCAACCTGCTACTCAAGATGCTGGAATATGTCATATAAATCATTAAGTTTTTGTCCTTGTTTATCTATAATTTAAATGAGACCCAAAATACTAGTCAGTTCCAACTATCACACAAGGGTTTTATTTTTTTTTAATGGCTTATTACTTAATATTTAAAAAGTAAATAAGGATCTAAAATCAATGATCTAAGCTCCCTCCTTGGGAAACTAGGAAAAGAATGACAAATACAATTTAAAGTATACAGAAGAAAAGAAATATGGAGAATAGAGCAAACTTCCAGTTATAAAATAAATAAATCCTGAGATGTAATGTACAACAGTGTGACTATAGTTAATAATATTGTATTGTATATTGGAAAGTTGATGTGGATGTAGATCTTAAAAATTCTCATCCTGAGGGGGGGGAAAAGTATAATGGCTTGTAGTGATGAATGTGGAAGAGGCTTATTGTTGTGATTCTTTTGCAAATATATTAAATATTTATGTTGTATACCTGCAACTGATATAATTTTATATGTCAATTAAATTTCATTTTTTAAAAAAAAATAAAGCAGAAACCAATAAAATTAAAAAGAAGAAATTAATAAAAAATATCAAAGGAAACCAAAAGCTGGCTTTCTGAAAAGATCAATAACACTGATAAGCTTCTAGTCAGGTTAACTAAGAAAAAGAGAGAGGGTACACTAATTAATAATACCAGAAATGAAAGAAAAGACATTGTTAGGGATCTTGTAAACATTGAAAGCATAAAAAAGAAATGGTATGGCCAACTCTATATCCACAAATTTGGCACTAGATAAAATAGATCAATTCACTGAAAGACACAATGTACTAAAACTCACATAAAAAGATATAGACAATCTGAATCAGCCTATATCTATAAAGTAAATCAAATCAATAATTAATAACCTTTCAAACCAAACAATAGGCCCAAACCAAACAAATGTTTGAACTCTATCAAACATTTAAAGAAGTGATTTCTCTACAATCACTTTAGGAGGATACAAGAATACTTCCTAACTCATTCTCTGAGGTCAACATTATCCTAATACCAAAACCAGACAAAGATCACAAAAATAAAACTACAGATCAATATCACTGTTTATCAGAAAGTCAAAAATCTCAACAAATTATTAGTAATTAAATCCAACAATACATGAAGAGAATTGTATACCACCATCAAGTGGGATTTATCTTAGGTATGGATGGTAGTTTAACCTTAAAAAGTCAATTAATGTAATTCACCACATCAACAGGCTAAACACACACACACACACACACACACACACACACACACACACACACATGATTATATTAAACAGAAAAGGCATTTGACAAGATCCAAAACTTATTCATTATAAAAAATCTCAGTCGGCAAGGTGAAGAGGGAAATTTCCTCAACTTGATGAAGAATATCTACAAAAAACAGTTAACATCACAGTTGATAGTGAGAAACTCAAAGCTTTCTCAGAAAGATCAGTTACAAGACAAAGATGTCTCTTCTCAACTCTGCTTTTCAAACTCAAACTGAATATTCTAGCTATGCAATAAACAAGAAAAGCAATAATAATAATAATAATAATAATAATATAATATATAGATTGTGAAGGCAGAAACAAAAATTTATTTATTTGCAGATGAAATAATCACCTATACATAAAATCTGAAACAATTAACAAGATAACCTTTGGAAGTAATTGATGATGCTAGCACAGTTGTTGGATACAAGGTTAATATACAAAAGTCAGTCACATTCCTATATACTAGGAACAAACAAGAGGAATTTTAAATTAAAAACACAATACCATTTATATTAGCATACACACAAAAACCCCCACCTAGGTATAGATCAAACAGAATATGTACAAAATCTATAAAAGGAAGACTACAAAACTTTGATGAATGAAATCAAAGAAATAAATAAATGGAAAGATATTCCATGTTCATGGATAAATGAACTCAATATTATTAACATTAATGGTTTCTATTGATCTATAGATTCACTGCAATACCAACCAAAATCCTAGCCAGTTAATTTTTGGATATTGACAAACGCATTTTAAAGTTTGTGTGGAGAGGCAAAAGACCCAGAATAGCTAACACGGCATCAGAGGAGAACAAAGTTCAAGGACTGACACTACCTGACTTCATGACTAAAGCTACAGAGAGGAAGACAGTGTGGTATTGGGCCAAAGAATAGGGGAATAGACAAATGGAACAGAACAGAAATTTCAGAGATAGGCCTAAATATATATAGTCAACTGATATTTGATAAAGGAGCACTAAATGCAATGGAGCAAAGACAGTCTTTTCAAAAATAGTGCAAGAACAACTGAACATCCACATGCAAAAAAAAAAAAAAATCTAGACAAGACCTTACACAATTATCTTATCGTTACTGTTTTCATAGTACATATTTTTCTTTTTTCCTTCCTTTTACTTTTAACCTATTTTATCTTTGAATCTAAATTGTGTCTAATAGACAGCACGTAGTTAGATTTTTTTAAAAAGAAATGTGCCAATCTCTGTCTTTTGACTGGAATGTTTAGTCCATTTAATTGTAATGTAATTACTGATAAAGTATGATTTTTGTTTAACATTTTGCTTTTTGTTTTCTCTGCGTTTTATGTCTTTTCCCCCCTCCATTCCTCCACTACCTTTGTTTTTAAATAGATATTTCTAGTATACCACTGTAATATCTTAGTTGCTTCTTTTACTATACGTTTGATAGCTGGTATGGCTATATATGAAAAACCTACAGCTAACTTCATAATCCATTGGAAAAAATAAAAGCTTTTCCTCTACTATCGAGTACAAGGCAAGGAGGCCCACTCCTGATACTTCTTCTCAACATAGTACTAGAAGTCTTAGCCAGAGCAAGTAGACAAGAAAAAGAAATAAAAAGCATTCAAATTTTAAAAATAAATTAAATTTCAGATGACATGATCCTATATGTGGAAAACTCTAAAGACACGACAACAACAAAAACTGTTAGAATTAACACATAAATTCATTAAGGTTGCGGGAGGCAGTGACATCACTAAGGTGGAGTAGTAGGAGACCTCAGCCTTCTTCTAAAAAGATCTAAACTGGGTTGGAAGATTTGTGTTCTTTCTGGAGGCTGTAAGGGAGGATCCAGTTCCTTATACAGTTCAATAAAAAAAGGATGAACAGCACAATTAGTAAATGGGAAAATATTTGAATAGACATTTCTCCAACAAAGACATACAAATGACTAATAAACACATGAAAAGATGGCCAACATCATTATCATCAGGGAAAAAAAATATTCCATGAAATATCACTTCATCTGTACTAGGATGGCTATAAACAAAAAGACAGATAATAAAAAATATTGGAGAGGATGTGGAGTAACTGGAACCCTCGTACATTGCTGTTGGGAACATAAAATGGTACATTCACTTAGAAAACCAATTTGGCGTGTCCTCAAAAGAACTGTCAGAGTTACCATATGACCCAACAATTCCACTCCTAGGTATTTACTGAAGAGAAATGAAAACATTGTCTACACAAACACATGTATGTAATTTTGATAGCAGCATTATTAATAGTTTGAAAGTGGAAATAATCAAATATCCATTAACTGATGAATGAATAAATAAATGAAAGAATATTATTCAAGAATAGAAATAAATAAAATATGGCACATTTTACAACATGGATGGACTCTGAAAATATGATATTGATGAAAGAATCCAGTCACCAAGGTTCACATGTTATGTGATTCCATTTATATGAAATGTCTAGAGCAGCCAAATCTATAAAGACAGAAGATTTTTGGCTCACCTGGGGTTTGGGGTTAGGTATGGGGAGTGGGAAGGAACAGCCAATGGGTGTACTTTTCTTCTTGTGATGATAAATATCTTCTAAAATTTATTGTGGCAATGGCTGTACAATTTGGTGGATATACTACAAACCACTAAATTGGACACCTTAATATGGTGAATTTTATATCATGTGAATTATACTCAATAGAGGTGTAGAAAATACAGAAAATGATGTTATATTTACATAAAGGGAAACAGTACAACAAATATTAAGATTTACCTCTCTATCACATGAATTCCCTTTTTTAAAGGAAAGCAGTTTTATTGTCTATTAGAATTAAATGAAAATATTTTTCTGATAGTCTATTACTCATCTCTTTGTTTAATCTAATATCATTACCCTCATTTATACTACCTAAGTTTTAGTTGATTTATAAAGACAATTGCCAGTTCTCAGTGGTACCGTATTTATGAAATGAAAATACCTGACACTCTATTATATTCCAGTTTAAGATGAACAACAAATTTTTGTGCATGTAAGTATGTTCTATACAATATTTGGGGGCTACTTACACCAAAAACATATTTATTGTTGATATGAAATACAAATTTATTTGGGTGTCATATATTTGATCTGAAAATCCTACTTATTATTGAAATAAATATAGCAAATAAACTTGACAATCAGTTGTAAAAAACTTGTGTGCTGACATGAGGCATACCAAGTCATTGTTCTACAAATAGTTTTAAGAGGTTTCTGTACCATGAGTTTGAAAAACGTAGAAAGTTTAGATGTTTATATGAGAACTTTCAACTTCACAAGGGAAGGAAAATACCACAATGTGAATTTTCAAATGCCTATTTCTACCATGACTGAAACTTATAAGAATACCATGGAAACAAAGTTTTAAATGAAATCCATTCTTCACTTTTACATGGTCTACACCAATGACAGAAAGTATACCTTTAACCTCACCTTCAGATCTCCTAGAGCATTTTTTGAATACTATTTTGAACCTGCTTTGAATAGAGTACAGATGGTTGGACAGTGAAAAATTTTATAGACACATTAATCTATTATATACATTACCAGGGCACATTGGATCATACTTTCTATCCTGAGGCCTTTTTCTAATCATTTCCTGTAATTGCAAATGTCTCATCTTTCTTTTAGTTCATTGCATGCCATGATGGGTATTGCTTTGCTAATTAGTAGGATTATTTACCATGAAAAATATAAAAATTGTCTCTCTTGTATCTTAGGAATATTGGGAAATGACTATTACAGCAAGATTCACATTTGCCTAGTGACTCTATTAACCCTCTAATTTTTTCCTACTTATTGAATCATTAAAAAATCACAATCCAGACAACTTATATTTGTCTAGGCACAAGGAAGCTGTTTGCACGTTATTGAATTAATAGTAAGATAATGCCTTTCAGCTATTTTAATTTTGGAATACAATTTTATTGAAGGGATAGAGGGAGAGACATATGGATCCATTTCACAAAGTGTCTTGTATTTTGCTCATTTTAAATCAGTGCAGTAAAGATAATTACAATTTTTTGGAGCATTGTGATATTGTTTAAACTGTGTTTAGAGATTCATGATTCAATTTGTGCTCTTCTTGTGTTATTTCCATCTATATGACTTAAACTGAGTTTATCACAGGTTTCAAACATTGAAAATTAACATATAGATTATTAAGTAAATCATATACCAAAATGCGTGTGCCAGGGTTCTGCTACTCAAATATTTTGACTACAGAACCTATTTATGAACAAGTTCTATTAATTTGCTGAACTCCTATCCTGAGAAACACTCTTTGGGGAACACAACTTTAGGCAAACTTTTTATTCTTTCAAAATTGACTGTAATATCAACAATTTTATTTCTGTCAGTAATATCACCATTCTTCCAAACCTTCAGGGTAAAATCTTCACCTTACTGTAGAACTAAAGCAGAAAGACTAAATTTTATATTTAAAACTCTGTCCATTGACTATATTTTCCAATCCCATAGAGGCATTTTTGCAGAGTTCAAATATGTAAAAGTCTTAAAATAACATCATTTTTCTTTTGATAAGAGCAGAATAAGAGATATACTCAGTGCATGGTGTTAATTCTAAGGGTAAAATTACCCATAATAGATTTTTTAGACAATCTATAATAGGATTAATGTATACAGTATATCATTAAGAAGCAACCAAAATAAAAGATGATCAATATCAACAGGCTATATACTGTGAGGTATGTCAACTAGGAAATTTCCACACATTATTGTAAGTATTTATTCAACACTGCTTAAGGCACAGAGACCTTAGCTAATAAATACAGATAATGGGGATCACACAAAACAGGTTCTCTCTTTTGAAATTTTAGTTTCTATCACCACTTAGATCAGGTATGTATGCTTTAATCCTATACTTGCCAAATTTACATCTAATTATAAATTGACTCCCCATGGTATGGGAACTTTGGGATTCTGAACTGGGGCCTAGAGCATGGGTAAGTTTACATACTCTCTTCATAGTTTTTCTCCCATCGTAACTAGGTTTTGTTTTTCTTTTTCTGAATCCTACATCGATCTCCTGAGTTTGTTTTTTTTTTTTTTTTTAATTTTTTTTTTTTCAACGTTTATTTATTTTTGGGAGAGAGACAGAGCATGAACGGGGGAGGGGCAGAGAGAGAGGGAGACACAGAATCGGAAACAGGCTCCAGGCTCTGAGCCATCAGCCCAGAGCCCGACGCGGGGCTCGAACTCACGGACCGTGAGATCGTGACCTGGCTGAAGTCGGACGCTTAACTGACTGCGCCACCCAGGCGCCCCAATTATCTGAGTTTGTTTTTTAGGGCCTACTCTCTTTGTATCTTGAGTTATCAAAACTATGACCAGATTCCATGAAGTGCTGATCTTACCAACATGGCTTTGGGTCAGAACGAGGCTACCTTCCAACCTTCCCAAAGCTACTACATTACGTCAATCATCTGAAACATTTTTTACTTGAAGTTGTCAACCTGTTGCATTATACCACATTTCTATCCACACTCTCTAAATACATATGTGTGTGTATATATATATATATATATAAATGTTTAATAAAATACATAAATATAAATAATATATACATATATATATAAACTAGCAAAACAACAGCAATAAAAACAACAGCAATAAAAACAAAAGCAATAAAAACAACAGAAAACCAACCAATTTCTTATTATCTCTTTTAGACCTTCATTTCGTTATTTGTTTCTGTTGTGGTATACCAAATTACAACAAAAATAAGTTGCTTAAAAGAACAAATATTTACTATCTCCCATAATTTTCAAGTGTCAGGTATCTGGGACTGGCTTAGCTAGTTCTGGTTCATAGTCTCTCATGAAGTTGTAGTCAGAATATTGGCAATAGCTGTAGTCATCTGAAGGCTTGACCGTGGTTGGAGACTATACTTCAAGAAGGTTCATTCATATGGCTGTGATATGGAAATTCCAGTTTCTAGTGGTGTGTTGGTTGGAAACCTCAACTCCTCCTCACATGAGTCCCTCCAGAGAAAGACTCATGACATGCCGGCTAATTACCCCAAGAAAGAAAACAAGGAGGAATCCACAATATATTTTTATGACATAGTCTCATAAGTGACATACTGTCACTTCTACCTTATTCTATTGTTGGAATACACTAAATTTAAGAGCCATTAAATCTAGTTGACTCAAGGGAAGGGGAATTAGGCTACACTTATTAAAGGGAGGAGTCTTAAAGAATTTGTATGCACATTTAAAAAGTACTATACCTTCTAATACCTGGCGTGTTACAACAGATCCCTGGCATATCTCCCTGACCCTAAGACTTTCTTTCTTTGAATCCAAATTATCTTCTCAGACTTGTCTTTCCTTACATTACTTTACTGCTCAAGAACTTTAAATTTCCTATAGCTCCTGCCTCAAGTTGACTACACTAACTTCTAATGCTGCCTATAACTTTCTTTTATATTATAGAGACTGACTTATAATATGAACTGAATCTTATCATAAAGTATCACTTCCTGTTTAAACATTCTAGACTCCAGATAGGACAATTTCCACAGTACAACACAAAAATCAGATTCTGCCTTTCATCTTAATATCATGGCCCTCCCTGCTATCCCTGTTACCCGCTCAGATCCCCTGAACCTTCTAGGCTCAGCTCAAGTCTTACCTCCTCCCTAGGACCTCATATACCACTTTTCTTCTCTGACACTACAGTGCCATTATACCTTAAGTGCAGCATGTTCTCAAACTGTTTCAACTATGGCTGTGTTGTTCCCTCCAACTGGATCATAAGCTTCTGAAAGAGAGAACGCTTTTTTTATTCAGTTCCAATATATCCTTACTTAATTTGGGAAATATATGAAGTTCTCAACAACTGCTTACTATTTTATTTCTCTTGAATATGAGATTGAGGAGTGTTTTTTTAAAAAATACATCATGTAAAGATAAACTAAAAATATAGAACTAAGAAAAAAACAATACTCCCTTTTCTCTGTATATGTCCTTTTTGTTTGTTTATTTGTTTGTTTAATATAGAAATTCAAGATGTCCAGGGGCCCCTGGGTGGCTCAGTCGGTTGAGTGTCTGACTTCGACTCAGCTCATGGTCTTTCATTTCAGTTTGTGAATTTGAGCCCCATATCAAGCTTTGTGCTGACAGCGCAGAGCCTGGAGCCTGCTTGAGATTCTGTCTCTCTTTCTCTCTGCACCTCCCCTGCTCAAATTCTGCACTCTATCTCTGTCTCTCTCTCTCTCTCAAATAAATAAACATTAAAAACCTAAAAAAAAAAAAAGAAAGAAATTCAAGATGTCCACCAAAGTTTATCTCATGATTCTAGACTTAGTTTAAAACTGGAAAATAATTCATGGTAAGCAAAAAGTTCTATTTGAAAGCATGAAATTCACAATGTTAGAATTTATATTGATGATGATTGAACCCAAATAACTTTTTTGGTCTCACTATTCTTAAAAATATGGTTATTAACATAAAGGGAACATAAGGAATATGTTATTACTTCTGTTTGCTTTGGGCACTTTAAATGTAGCACAATTTGATTTTTAAAAAGCATTAATTCTATACAGATTAGGTTTTTTTTCTCAGTTCAAAGGGAGTTCTTCTGTGGAAAATGTCTATTTCTCCAGAGTCTTTTTGAAAATGTCTTTAAAAGCATTTGTTGCCTGTAGCGTTAGTTTTTAGAAAAAAATTCAATTAAATACTGTATTTATGTTTTCACTTGTTTCTTTTCAAATTGTTTGAATCTCCTATGTCTACGTAAGTAATAATTATTGAGAAAAATGTTTTTGACATAATTTTGTTTTTTAGAAACTTTTATCAGGAAATATTGCCAAACAACTTACATAATTTCATTTTTAAATTTAGTAAATTGTAATCCTAGACTATTATCATTGAATTTTGGTGTATAATCTGTTTTTCATTGTATATTATCCATTTATTGCACTGATGAAATGATTTTGCTAATGTTGGTAAATGTACATTAAGATTTGTAAATAAAATTTCAGTGGTTTTAAAAAATCATTGTATTTATTAGATATTTGATTTTATTTAACAAAACTTACCTAGTACTATGCACCAAGAACTGTCCTAAATGCTTCACAAAAGTTAAATCATTTAGTGATCATCATACACCCATGAGGGAAATACTATTAGCACCTTCATTTTGCACATTACAGAATAGAGGTGCCAAGAGGTTGAGAAATTCCAGTAAAGCTGGTTGAAGATAAGTTTTGAACCAAGGAAGTTCACAATTGAAACAGTAAAAACAGATTTTCTTCTTTCTTTTCACATATATTTGGAAGACTTTATCTGTACAATTGCTCAGTGGATGTTTGGAGATAATAGTTCACTGAGAATTTTATTAAGGCAATGAGCATATTTATATTTTTATCAAAAACACTCTGTTAGATTTTCAAAACATTTTTGTATCCATATAAACAAAGTAAGCTCATAATTATTTTAATTCCCTATGCTGGTGGTTATTTCCACATTCTCATTTTTATATATTGTTGAGCTTTAACTTTTATTTTTTGAGTAGGTAGCAAATGATTTAACTAGGATATAGTTTTTCTGCAGAGAATATAGGCTCTTGGTTTATTCATTAGTCTGCTCTTTTCTGTTGGTAAATTCATTAATGTCCAGCAGCAAAATCTTAGTTTATCCTCAGAGAAAGTCCAGAAGTCCTGATCCTCCTACCTGCTTTTTTTGTTGTTGTTGTTACATCTATTTAGTTTAGGTCAGCTGGATGCAAACTTCTTCACCGTTTTATCTTTTCTGTGGTGCAAATAACTATATGGTGCTCATAGTCAATTGCTGAAAAATTCTTGGCCACATTTCCCTAAGAAATGTATCCTATCTCTTGAGAAATCCAAAGAGCACTTGAAGGTACCCTTTAATGAACTACATGTATATACCACTCATTAATAAGAAATGGTAGCGGCTACCATTTCTTATTAATGAATGGTATATACATGTAAGAGACTCTTAAAAACTGAGAACAAACTGAGGGTTGATGGGGGTGGGAGGGAGGGGAGGGTGGGTGATGGGTATTGAGGAGGGCACCTTTTGGGATGAGCACTGGGTGTTGTATGGAAACCAATTTGACAATAAACTTCATATATTGAAAAAAAAAAGAAATGGTAGCAGCTACTTGGACCATTATCATTGTCCCAATGCATTTAGAGTACAGCTTTATCAACACAGATTTAAGTGAATTGTCAGTTACACTTATAAAAAGACACAATACACCATCTAAAAATTATTGGAATTTATAAATTTAGAGTAACCCTCAGTAAAGCAGTAATAATCATGTAGTCCTAAGACTTTCTTCTTCTTGCTTTTGGTGTCCTTATATTAACACGGTTACCTTGAATCATTTATCATAATGGCTTCTAAAATAAATATTTAATATTGCGATTATTTTGATTCCCAATGATTGTTTATAATTACAATTGGTGCTCGCTGATATTATGAGTCGATGCTTACTCTGTATGCTTGACTTTCTTTAAGGAAGTTTGGCAAATTCTATTGTCAAAAGTTGTTTCAAACCCAACCTTCTCAAGATTTCTTGAACCATAAGGAGTTAGTGTTCAAGTTTGTCCACAGTCCTAGAGAAAAGAGTTATACAATCTAAATATTATACCATCTAAATATATACTCTAACATATAGAATGGACAGTGAATGTCTTCAATGGATTCGGCTCTATATGCTATTCAATGAACATGGCCAACAATATAAAAATATTGGAGTTTGTTCAAGTTAGAGCCTCCACTTTCTGCATACATCACAAGTCTGATCTCACAATAGTGGTAGTATCTCATAACAGTGGCAGATTCTCTCTGCATCCTGAGGTCATAACAGATTATCAATCATATAATCAAAGTGTTGATAGGTGTCTTTATTCAGGCCCTAAAAGGATAAAACCACTTAATCTTTGTTGTAAGGGGTGGTCCAGAGGTTTTCATCAAGTGAGTAAAATGATTGTGTGCAACCCACTGTCAGGGCCTATCAACTCAAAATCTCCTGCATAATTACCACTCATGTAGATTAAATAAATTGATTCATAAATAAATGAATAATGGGTTAACCATTTATAATTGGGGATTCTGGGTATATAGGTGGTCCTACATAAATGTAGCAGGCTAATGGCCATAGTACTAATCTGAGAAAGTAACTCAGATATTCACTTCTGGGAGATTGACTATATGTATACACAGCCCTCTACCACCACAGTAAACATAATCATTATATAAAACTCATAAATAATCAGAGAAGTTAAAGAATAAAAGGTGATGGGAGCCCTTAGTTTCAAAATTAACATTCCATCTAGCGTCTCTCAAACTCCTTTAGTTTATCTAAGAGAATTTGAACTCATTGGGGCTCTAGAGCTTAAAACCAGAATACAAAATATGCTCTTAATGAGTTAATGAACGTTTTAGTTTAGGTAGGACATCTGACTGCTCCAAATTGGACTCTGCTTTGTAACTGAGTTAAAAAATAAATATCACTTGATGTTTGAAATAAAGGCTGCTTGCATTTAGGGGACTCAGCCTGATCCAGATTCTCTACCTCCATAGGTTCGTATGGTCTCATTTATCTTGTACGAGGCATGGTCCAAGAATGGCAGGCAGGCCTGAGCCTACCGTTAACCCTAGCTCTGAGGATTTGGCATGAGGTTTAAGTCGGATAAACGTCTCCACCTTGCTTTTTGCCCCTGTGATAGTTGTTAAAATTGTACTTCTTTTTAGTAGCCTGCTTAGAATTCAGGGCAATTCCTCTTTATGGACCCTAACTTGCTCTCGTCATTCTCACTCCTGAATCAACAGCTCTGATCTTCTACCTTGACCTTTGAATTGAATTCTACCATTCCTAATGGATGCCTTTGATACTGACTGCCCCCTCTGGAACATCTGTGATGCAGCAGCCTCCAGGGTCTATGTTTTATCTTGGGGCCTCTTTTGCTAAAGATTTGCAGAGACTAAACTCTGCTTCCTTGTCCTGCTTAATCCTCCGGCAACACTCATGGCTGAGTTGATACCTGGTACTTTTTTTTCTGCTCTGATGAGTAGGTCTAAGACAAGGTCAAGACTCTCCATGTTCAGGTCTCCTGTTGGAAATGACCAAACTTAAACTATGAATATGTTTACTCTCTAGCTGTTGATTGCCAGCTGTTCACACTGTCAGAGTAAAGGGTTGTAGAAGGTATGGAAACAAAACAAGACAAAACAACCCTATAAATCTTCTTTCCTTTCAAAGGATACTCAAAAAAGTTGGCAAACAAATGAAATATTCACAAAAAATCAAATATGAAAAATGCTTTTCATTCAGTCAGCTGCAGATTCTGTGGATGCCTAGTATTTGAAAAACACGTCTTACCTTCTAGGGTATGCTGTTAGGTGACATCTCAGCAGAGATCATTTCCCACCAGGAGAATAAGACTGTAGGAATAGGATATAAGTTTATCATGAAATATAAAGGAGATGTTGGAAATAATTTGAATATTTTGTGTGTGAGTGTATTAAGGATAGGAGTGCACTGAATAAAACACCCGCATTAGCTTAGGATTAGCCAAACCCCCTGCCTCTGGGATCAGGCAGACTAATATTTGAATCCCAGCTCTGTCATTTAGTAGCTGTATGATATTGGACACATTACATACATTTTCTAAGTCTTTGTTTCCTCATTTGTGAAGAGGGAATAGTAACTGTGTTTCATGAAGTTGAAAAACGGTTCAATATGATAAAGCAACCATTATACTGATAACTATACACTATGCCAACTAGAAACTATATTTAGAATTTTACAATTAGAAAATTATATTCGAATGATCGGTATTATTATTTTGCCCTCTAGATTCATTCCCACTTTTCTCCATCTTGCTCTGTGCCTCAAAAGCCAACATTTGTAGGTTACATAAATGAATTCTCCTATTCTTTGACTTCCAATTAGCTTAAGGCAAAGAGAGGATCACAGGGGAAAATTTTAGGATAGAGAAGAGCTATGTCTGGAGTAATTATTTCACTAGATCTATCTATCTATCTATCTATCTATCTATCTATCTATCTATCTATCATCTATTATCTATCATCTATAATAAATATAATATAACATTCTATATACATCTCTCTATATATTTATCTAGATATAGAGATAGAGAGATGACTATCATTTCTACATCTAAATGAACAGGAAGGAACAGGAAACTAGAGAGAGTAATTTGCCTACCTATCTGTCTTTAGATCTCTCTATCTAGATTTTTATTTAAGGAACTAGCTCACAAGTTTTTGGGGGCTGGCAAGTCTGAAATCAGTAGGGCAGATCAGCAGGAGGCTGGAGACCTAGAGAAGAGTTGTTACTGCAGTCCTGAGTCTAAAAAGGTCTGGAGCAGAATTCCTTCAGGTGCTCAACATTTCCTGTTGAGCAGGACCCTTAAGCATGAAGACAAGTGTAACAGTAAAGATGGCAGGCCCATGAAGCCAGCCCTGCCTGTTTCCCTGAAGCCTACCCACACATACGAACATCTCCTTATTAAACTTTTCTCATTTACCCCATATAAGTGTTTCCTATATTTCCTGCAAAGCCCCTAATGCTTATAATCAGAATAAAAGGAATACTAGGATTTGAGTATTAAAGGTCAATGACCCTTGAATTTGTGTATTCACCCAACCTTTTTGGTGAGTTTTATTTTCAGAAGAATGTGTTGACTGTGAAATATTTTGGAAAGCTTTAATGACTCAAATTCATGTAACCTGGAAGCATTTGCATAAAGAAAGGAGGATTTATATCTACTGATGGTCAGGGCTACACTTCTAGAAAATGAGCATGAATTTATTTTATACTTACCATAGGTCTCCCCACTTTCTGAAAGTTGTGTTATGTCCCTTTGGTTTTACACAAGACTTACATCAGTACCTGTTTTCACCAACCAAAAAAATCTGAGGAGAATTATCACTTTCACAACCAAAGTGGAAAAGCAAAAGTGGTGTTTAGCATTTGTTTTGGAGCAAGCCCTTAGAGAAGTGGTGCACATCCCAGACAGTGAGGGTGACATAGCCCAAGCACTCTGCCCTGGAACTACACCTGGCATCTCAACAGCAAGCCACCATGGCTTTGAACTGGGTCTGTGGGCATCTGTGCTTTTTCTCAATTTATTTCATGCCTCTGTTAGTAAGATGTTTTCTGAGGTATCAGAAAACCCTAAAAGAGGCTATTTTGGGAAATAGTTCAGAAAATTTTCCTTATAAATTGATAGTAATTGCTTCTTTGACTTATGCCATTTGAACTTAAAAATGTTTTCATAGGAATGCTCTACTTTCTGATAGCAGGGGAAGCCTGTATTTGTTTGTAATCTAAAAATAATATTTCTCTCACACTCTAACCTCTTTTTTTTTTCTTTTTTTTTTTTTTTCCTTTTTTTTTCCTTTTTTTTTCCTTCCCCTCCCCCATGGGTTCCTGTTAAGTTTCTCAGGTACCACATAAGAGTGAAACCATATGGTATCTGTCTTTCTCTGTATGGCTTATTTCACTTAGCATCACACTCTCCAGTTCCATCCACGTTGCTACAAAAGGCCATATTTCATTTTTTCTCATTGCCACGTAGTATTCCATTGTATATATAAACCACAATTTCTTTATCCATTCATCAGTTGATGGACATTTAGGCTCTTTCCATCATTTGGCTATTGTTGAGAGTGCTGCTATGAACATTGGGGTACAAGTGCCCCTATGCCTCAGTACTCCTGTGTCCCTTGGATAAATTCCTAGCAGTGCTATTGCTGGGTCATAGGGTAGGTCTATTTTTAATTTTCTGAGGAACCTCCACACTGCTTTCCAGAGCAGCTGCACCAATTTGCATTCCCACCAACAGTGCAAGAGGGTTTCCGTTTCTCCACATCCTCTCCAGCATCTATAGTCTCCTGATTTGTTCATTTTGGCCACTCTGACTGGCATGAGGTGATACCTGAGTGTGGTTTTGATTTGTATTTCCCTGATAAGGAGCGACGCTGAACATCTTTTCATGTGCCTGTTGGCCATCCGGATGTCTTCTTTAGAGAAGTGTCTAATCATGTTTTCTGCCCAGTTCTTCACTGGGTTATTTGTTTTTCGGGTGTGGAGTTTGGTGAGCTCTTTATAGATTTTGGATACTAGCCCTTTGTCCGATATGTCATTTGCAAATATCTTTTCCCATTCCGTGGTTGCCTTTTAGTTTTGTTGGTTGTTTCCTTTGCTGTGCAGAAGCTTTTTATCTTCATAAGGTCCCAGTAATTCACTTTTGCTTTTAATTCCCTTGCCTTTGGGGATGTGTCGAGTAAGAGATTTCTACAGCTGAGGTCAGAGAGGTCTTTTCCTGCTTTCTCCTCTAAGGTTTTGATGGTTTCCTGTCTCACATTCAGGTCCTTTATCCATTTTGAGTTTATTTTTGTGAATGGTGTGAGAAACTGGTCTAGTTTCAACCTTCTGCATGTTGCTGTCCAGTTCTCCCAGCACCATTTGTTAAAGAGAATGTCTTTTTTCCATTGGATGTTCTTTCCTGCTTTGTCAAAGATGAGTTGGCCATACGTTTGTGGGTCTAGTTCTGGGGTTTCTATTCTATTCCATTGGTCTATGTGTCTGTTTTTGTGCCAATACCATGCTGTCTTGATGATGACAGCTTTGTAGTATAGGCTAAAGTCTAGGATTGTGATGCCTCCTGCTTTGGTCTTCTTCTTCAAAATTACTTTGGCTATTCGGGGCCTTTTGTGGTTCCATATGAATTTTAGGATTGCTTGTTCTAGCTTCGAGAAGGATGCTGGTGCAATTTTGATTGGGATTGCATTGAATGTGTAGATAGCTTTGGGTAGTATTGACATTTTGACAATATTTATTCTTCCAATCCATGAGCAGGGAATGTCTTTCCATTTCTTTAAATCTTCTTCAATTACCTTCATAAGCTTTCTATAGTTTTCAGCATACAGATCCTTTACATCTTTGGTTAGATTTATTCCTAGGTATTTTATGCTTCTTGGTGCAATTGTGAATGGGATCAGTTTCTTTATTTGTCTTTCTGTTGCTTCATTGTTAGTGTATAAGAATGCAACTGATTTCTGTACATTGATTTTGTATCCTGCAACTTTGCTGAATTCATGTATCAGTTCTAGCAGACTTTTGGTGGAGTCTATCGGATTTTCCATGTATAATATCATGTCATCTGCAAAAAGTGAAAGCTTGACTTCATCTTTGCCAATTTTGATGCCTTTGATTTCCTTTTGTTGTCTGATTGCTGATGCTAGAACTTCCAGCACTATGTTAAACAACAGCGGTGAGAGTGGGCATCCCTGTCGTGTTCCTGATCTCAGGGAAAAAGCTCTCCGTTTTTCCCCGTTGAGGATGATGTTAGCTGTGGGCTTTTCATAAATGGCTTTTATGATCTTTAAGTATGTTCCTTCTATCCCGACTTTCTCAAGGGTTTTTATTAAGAAAGGGTGCTGGATTTTGTCAAAGGCCTTTTCTGCATCGATTGACAGGATCATATGGTTTTTCTCTTTTTTTTTGTTAACGTGATGTATCACGTTGATTGATTTGCGAATGTTGAACCAGCCCTGCATCCCAGGAATGAATCCCACTTGATCATGGTGAATAATTCTTTTTATATGCCGTTGAATTCAATTTGCTAGTATCTTATTGAGAATTTTGGCATCCATATTCATCAGGGATATTGGCCTGTAGTTCTCTTTTTTTACTGGGTCTCTGTCTGGTTTAGGAATCAAAGTAATACTGGCTTCATAGAATGAGTCTGGAAGTTTTCCTTCCCTTTCTATTTCTTGGAATAGCTTAAGAAGTATAGGTATTATCTCTGCTTTAAACGTCTGGTAGAACTCCCCTGGGAAGCCATCTGGTCCTGGACTCTTATTTGTTGGGAGATTTTTGATAACCGATTCAATTTCTTCTCTGGTTATGGGTCTGTTCAAGCTTTCTATTTCCTCCTGATTGAGTTTTGGAAGAGTGTGGGTGTTCAGGAATTTGTCCATTTCTTCCAGGTTGTCCAATTTGTTGGCATATAATTTTTCATAGTATTCCCTGATAATTGTTTGTATCTCTGAGGGATTGGTTGTAATAATTCCATTTTCATTCATGATTTTATCTATTTGGGTCATCTCCCTTTTCTTTTTGAGAAGCCTGGCTAGAGGTTTGTCAATTTTGTTTATTTTTTCAAAAAACCAACTCTTGGTTTCGTTGATCTGCTCTACAGTTTTTTTAGATTCTATATTGTTTATTTCTGCTCTGATCTTTATTATTTCTCTTCTTCTGCTGGGTTTAGGCTGCCTTTGCTGTTCTGCTTCTAGTTCCTTTAGGTGTGCTGTTAGATTTTGTATTTGGGATTTTTCTTGTTTCTTGAGATAGGCCTGGATTGCAATGTATTTTCCTCTCAGGACTGCCTTCGCTGCGTCCCAAAGTGTTTGGATTGTTGTACTTTCATTTTCGTTTGTTTCCATATATTTTTTAATTTCTTCTCTAATTGCCTGGTTGACCCACTCATTCGTTAGTAGGGTGTTCTTTAACCTCCATGCTTTTGGGGGTTTTCCAGACTTTTTTCTGTGGTTGATTTCAAGCTTCATAGCATTGTGGTCTGAAAGTATGCATGGTATGATTTCAGTTCTTGTAAACTTATGAAGGGCTGTTTTGTGACCCAGTATATGATCTATCTTGGAGAATGTTCCATGTGCACTCGAGAAGAAAGTATATTCTGTTGCTTTGGGATGCAGAGTTCTAAATATATCTGTCAAGTCCATCTGATCCAATGTCTCATTCAGGGCCCTTGTTTCTTTATTGACCGTGTGTCTAGATGATCTATCCATTTCTGTAAGGGGGGTGTTAAAGTCCCCTGCAATTACCACATTCTTCTCAATAAGGTTGCTTATGTTTATGAGTAATTGTTTTATATATTTGGGCGCTCCGGTATTCGGCGCATAGACATTTATAATTGTTAGCTCTTCCTGATGGATAGACCCTGTCACTGTTATATAATGTCCTTCTTCATCTCTTGTTACAGCCTTTAATTTAAAGTCTAGTTTGTCTGATATAAGTATGGCTACTCCAGCTTTCTTTTGGCTTCCAGTAGCATGATAAATAGTTCTCCATTCCCTCACTCTCAATCTAAAGGTGTCCTCAGGTCTAAAATGAGTCTCTTGTAGACAGCAAATAGATGGGTCTTGTTTTTTTATCCATTCTGATACCCTATGTCTTTTGGTTGGCGCATTTAATCCATTTACATTCAGTGTTATTATAGAAAGGTATGGGTTTAGAGTCATTGTGATGTCTGTATGTTTTATGCTTGTAGTGATGTCTCTGGTACTTTGTCTCACAGGGTCCCCCTTAGGATCTCTTGTAGGGCTGGTTTAGTGGTGACAAATTCCTTCAGTTTTTGTTTGTTTGGGAAGACCTTTATCTCTCCTTCTATTCTAAATGACAGACTTGCTGGATAAAGGATTCTCGGCTGCATATTTTTTCTGTCTAGCACACTGAAAATCTCGTGCCAATTCTTTCTGGCCTGCCAAGTTTCAAAAGAGAGATCAGTCACGAGTCTTATAGGTCTCCCTTTATATGTGAGGGCACGTTTACCCCTTGCTGCTTTCAGAATTTTCTCTTTATCCTTGTATTTTGCCAGTTTCACTATGATATGTCATGCAGAAGATCGATTCAAGTTACGTCTGAAGGGAGTTCTCTGTGCCTCTTGGATTTCAATGCCTTTTTCCTTCCCCACTTCAGGGAAGTTCTCAGCTATTATTTCTTCAAGTACCCCTTCAGCACCTTTCCCTCTCTCTTCCTCCTCTGGGATACCAATTATGCGTATATTATTTCTTTTTAGTGTATCACTTAGTTCTCTAATTTTCCCCTCATACTCCTGGATTTTTTTATCTCTCTTTTTCTCAGCGTCCTCTTTTTCCATAACTTTATCTTCTAGTTCACCTATTCTCTCCTCTGCCTCTTCAATCCGAGCCGTGATGGTTTCCATTTTGTTATGCATTTCGTTTAAAGCGCTTTTCAGCTCCTCGTGACTGCTCCTTAGTCCCTTGATCTCTGTAGCAAGAGATTCTCTGCTGTCAGCTATACTGTTTTCAAGCCCAGCAATTAGTTTTATGACTATTATTCTAAATTCACTTTCTGTTATATTATTTAAATCCTTTTTGATCAGCTCATTAGCTGTTGTTATTTCCTGGAGATTCTTCTGAGGGGAATTCTTCCGAGGGGAATTCTTCCGCTTGGTCATTTTGGATAGTCCCTGGCATGGTGAGGACCTGCAGGGCACTTCCCCTGTGCTGTGGTGTATAACTGGAGTTGGTGGGCGGAGCCGCAGTCAGACCTGATGTCTGCCCCCAGCCCACCGCTGTGTCCACAGTCAGACTGGTGTGTGCCTTCTCTTCCCCTCTCCTAGGGGCGGGATTCACTGTGGGGTGAGGTGGCCCGTCTGGGCTACTTGCACACTGCCAGGCTTGTGATGCTGGGGATCTGGCGTCTTAGCTGGGGTGGGTAGGCAAGGTGCACAGGGGCAGGAGGGGCAGGCTTAGCTTGCTTCTCCTTAGGTGATCCACTTCAGGAGGGGCCCTGTGGCAGCAGGAGGGAGTCAGATCCGCTGCCGGAGGTTTGGCTCCGCAGAAGCGCAGAGTTGGGTGTTTACGAGGAGCGAGCAAGTTCCCTGGCAGGAACTGGTTCTCTTTGGGATTTTGGCTGGGGGATGAGCGGGGGAGCTGGCGAGTGCCTTTGTTCCCCACCAAACTGAGCTCTGTCGTCAGGGGGCTCAGCAGCTCTCCTTCCCTTTGTCCTCCAGCCTTCCCGCTTTCTGAGCAGAGCTGTTAACTTATGACCTCCCAGACGCTAAGTCGCGCTTGCTGTTGGAACACAGTCCGTCAGGCCCCTCCGCTTTTTGCAAGCCAGACTCGGGGGCTCTGCTTGGCCGGCGAGCCGCCCCTCCTCCCTGGCTCCCTCCCGCCAGTCCGTGGAGCGCGCACCGCCTCGCTGCCCTTCCTACCCTCTTCCGTGGGCCTCTCGTCTGCTCTTGGCTCCGGTGACTCCGTTCTGCTAATCCTCTGGCGGTTTTCTGGGTTATTTAGGCAGGTGTAGGTGGAATCTAAGTGATCAGCAGGACGCGCGGTGAGCCCAGCGTCCTCCTACGCCGCCATCTTCCCTCTCCAATCTTAAGTTTATTTATTTTTGAGCAAGTGAGCAAGAGAGAGAGAAAGAGCGGATAATCAGGGGAGGAGCAGAGAGAGAGAGACAGGGAGACACAGAATCCAAAGCAGGCTCCAGGCTCTGAGCTGTCAACTCAGAGTCCAACGCGGGGCTGAAACCCATGAGTGAGATCATGAACCTGAGCTGAAGTCAGATGCTTAACCGACCGAGCCACCCAGGCATCCCTTATTTTTCTACATGATATGTAGAAAAGCATTTCTATGTAGAAATGTTTTTTGTAGCTACATGTTTGTCTCTGTCTCTGTCTCTCTTTCTCTCTCTGGTATTTATTTGCTCTAGGGAACATTGTGTCTTAACTTACTTTAATAAAAAATAATAAATTGTTTTTCTATATTAATCCTAAGTAAACTGTTCATTAAAAAAACTTAATAATAGAGCAATTTGAGCATTATGTTAATCATTATGATAATAGTCATATACCAATGTTTAAGAATACAGTACTATTTTAATTAACTACAGGGAAGAAAACTACATAAATAACATATTTTTTCTGAATGTACAATTTTAACTAATAGGAAAAATGTATTCACTTTAAGAATGTCTGATTCTGATGTTTATATAATGTGGAAATTGCTGGTTACTGAAAAGCAGGGAGAGGGAGAGGATGAATTCTCTGTCAATTATATTAACACTATTTCACATTTTTCCAATGTTGGAATAAAATTGAGTCTGTCATTTGTCAATGAGCCATGCTAGGGTGAGTGAATGCATGCTCCTTACCTGAGTCATTCTGAGTGCAGTCTGAGGGTTTCTGTGGCAGGCTGGTGGAGGAAAGAATAAACATAAATTGTGTAACATGCCAAGCACCTCACAAGAGGTCACATCTTTGCAGTTGTAATTTGTCCCCAAGAAACGATAGGAAAATTTGCAGTCCAAAAAGGAAATTTTTTGAGTCATTTGGATGTTTCTTCATGCACTCGTTATGCATAATGGTAATTTTTGTGCTAATAGTGTCTACTATGATATTTTCAGAGGAAAAAAGGAAGGCAAGGTGTTGAAAAGGTCATGCAGATGGGTGGGTTCTTGTCAGAGAAGAAAATAAGCCAAAGTTTCTGATTGCCACTCCTATCATTGGAACAAACACTCTAGGATTCCAGGAATACATCCAGCAAGTCGTTTTCAAGCCTGGGTGCTCTGCATTCATTAAAGTATAAACGTTCCCAAGCACCTTGAAATGCATCCTTTCTTGGACATGGGAGGCAGCGCCAGAAAGAGAAAATCTATTTTGGGATTGAAAATATGTTCTCTTCTCTGCTATGTCCAAATGATATTTAACTTTTTCAAACCTAAACTACTTGTTCAATGAGTTTCCAACAATTCCTTGGTCCTCACACTATGTATTACCCCCATATAATCTTGAAACTGCTCATTTATAGATTTTGGGCCTCCACATGGGCCAGTCTCAGCCATGCCAAAATGTGACACTCATTGGGATGAATCCATGGCAATTCTCTCCTGCTGAGTGCCTATAAGATCAGGAACATAAAACATACTGTCTTCAAAATCCAGTAGGCATCCATTTCCTCTGAAGCTACTGGTGCAGGTGGGCTCGCCCTGGTCCATCTGTTCTGGGTAGAATATATCGTGACTGCACTTCTTCCAGCCCATCTTCCTGTTTTTCACTGACACATAAAAATTTCTGCTAGTTGGTCACTTTTGCTACTTGTTTCATTTCTCCTTTTCTCTAATTTTCCTTAACTGAGGTATCTATTTTATTTACAAGTATTTAATTATATGTTTAAATTTTTAAAAATCTCAGAATCTATTCTAAATGATTCTGAATGGGTACTTTTTATTAAGAGAAAAATAAACCGGCATAGCAAAACCTTCCCTCCCAGTTTTCAGAATCTCATTTAGTAGACCTCAATTACATAAAATAATTTTACTTGGAAGATTTTTGAACATTGAGTCCTCATTTTAAATGACTGGGAGATATTTTGGTATTAATCCCTGGAACAGTTAAACAAAACTATAAAAGGCAGAATCACAACGTATACTTTACATATCTTATAACTGCATATCTTACATATCTTATAATTCTTCTGTGGTGATCAATAGTAGGTCAACAAGTATCCCAAGAATCAAAACATATTCATTGTTAAAACTGACTTATACTAACTGTTATAACCTTCTGGCTAAGTTTGGCTGTAACTGTTTAACATTTCCTTTGAGATCTAAATGATCGTTTGATTTGCATAGATTACAAACCCACCAGTAAAATATGAGTTTCAATTAGGTTGACTGCTTTCTCTTTTGCCAGTCCTGAACCATAGCTGTTCATTTCTGTTTACCCTTTTAACTGATTTTTTTTAATCAGCAGAGCTGATTAATCTCGTAATGTTCTATCCTCAGTGTAAAGCGATCATTGCTTCCATCAGGCCACAAATGATGTCCAATTCATTCATACTTTGGTAAAGTATCACTTATACAATTCATTTCATCATATACAATTCATAAATAAATCATTTATACAATTCATTTATATAATTCAGGTATTTTACCTGAATACCCTTAACAAAAATTATTCTCAGTTTGCTCCTACCTAGACACAAACAATTCTCTTATGGTTCTTAATCTTTTTCTATGAGTATAAAGGACTGTGTTTCTCTTGTTATAATAATAATTATAACATTTAGTGCATGTCATGTGTATTTAATATACCACATGGAAAAATAGCCATTAGTAGTATAATTATTTAGCCAATACAACACAATCCAAGAGTTGATGGATAATAATTTTGCAGAAAGTAGTGAGATGATGTCAATGTTTTTAACATTTCTTTGACTGGGGAAATATCTAGAGAGCTTGGGAAGAGCAGAATTTGGTGACTGATGCTTTTATAAGAGTAGAGAGTAAAGGGTCTTTTGTAATGACCGCTTCAGTTTGAGAAAGGGACAGACTAAGAGAAATAAAATTAAAGTAGTGACCAATTATGCATTAATTTATTCATCCTATGGAAGGATAGTTTCTGCTCTAAAGGGTTATAGTGTAGTTGGGAAGAATGATAAAAAAAAATAACATGATAACATGTAACACCCACTTAAAATATGAGGGGATTTTATTTTTCCATAGATGGTAATTGACTGACACTATGTGCCAGGCAGTATGCCCCACATGCTGTACAGACCATGCATGCTCATGATATTGAGAAAGACTGTAACTATTGTGGAATGGAATGATCAGAGAAAGTTCATAGCAGAAGCTACATTTGATCTGTATCTGGACAAATGAGAGAAGTTCAACAGGTGTAGAGGCAAGCAGTTGGCATGGGCACATCGTGAAGAAAGGCAAGGGAGGGTGAGCTATGTGAGGCTGAACACATCTTCTTCATCAGTCTGTGAGCTCCTGTTAGGAAACGGGGCGGGGTGGGGGGACATAAGACTGGGATAGTATCTTAGTGGACTTTAGTGTGCTTGCCTCCCCAGTACCCATTCCCCATTTATCAGGTAACAGGACCTGAACTGGGCCTGAAGGAAAAAGAGTCACTTGAGCTGATAATTAAAGGCAGTCTCTGGGAGAAGTAGAAGGCAGGGATAAAGGTGGGGAGGAGAAGAAGAGAAACTGGGGAAGTACTGGCAGAAGATGGTAAAAGAAGGTGCTGATCAATCATATTAAGCTAACTAATGTACTTGGATTTGGGTACTTAGGAAGATGCAATGATATAAACATGTTGGGGCATCTGGTTGGTTCAGTCGCTTAAGCGTCTGACTTCAGCTCAGGTCATGATCTCGCGGTTCTGAGTTCTGAGTTCGAGCTCCCCATTGGGCTCTGTGCTGTTTTGGATTCTGTGTCTCCCTGTCTCTCTGCCTTTTACCTCCTCATGTTCTGTCTCTCTCTCCTTCAAAAATAAATAAACATTAAAAAAATTAAAAAAATAATATAAACACTTAAGGATATAATATACTAAAAATCAACCATAGAAGTTGATAGGGGTAAACATTTTCTACCTGATTCTGTGTGTTGCAGGCAATGCCTATTAGATGGCACTCCTAAAGGTGTCTGATCTACCCTTATTGCTTCCAATTCTACAAAGTCCAAGCAATAATTCTCAAGAGACTTACAACATGGGGAATATTTGCTTGATTTATTTGCCTTAGAAAAAATAGAAGATGAATAGAGTAGTAACTGAACTCTATGCCTCCTGTTTGAAGAATAAGAAATGTGTTCTTTGAATTTTTTCCGAAGCCCTCTTACAAGGCTGAATCCCTTGTTTCTTGCCACAGGCAGGAGATGTCCTAGTAGGCAGCCGGTGCTGAGCCCCAAAAGTCTATCATAACCTCATCTTCTGATGCCTTCTATTTCTTTAATTGGTAACTGCTAAATGATTATCATAAGTTAACTGTACATCTTTGAATCTCTCCATCTCTGCTTATCAGTAGAGGAATGTTAAAAGTGCATAGATATCATCCTGGGTTTGTGCAGGTAAATATTAATCTAAGGCTTTGGTTCTCGACTAAGGAAAATTTTGTTTCCCAGGGGACATGTGGCAATGTCTGGAGACATTACTGGTTTTTACACTGAGAAGTACTTAGTGGGTTGACACCAGGGATGCTGCGAAACATCCTACAATGCCCAGGACAGGCACACAAAAAAGGAATTATCTGGCCCCAAATGTCAATTGCACCAAGACTCTGGTCTAGAGCTGAGGACAGGGCTGGCTTGTCGGGACAATGAACAGTGCAGTCTCACAAGGCCATGCACTCAGAAGGGATTTTGGCTTAATATGTGCAGTCACTATCTCACAATTCTTAATAATTTTATTTTTGGATTTGTGTTTTGTACATGGAGTCCCATGGGACAATGGAGTTCGACCCTGGGACTTAGACCCTTAGCTCATATAGAGTCCCGTTTCCCATTACCCACCTTTACCACTGCATCCCCCAGAACGGGTCTCAGCCACCTGCTTATTGCGCTTGCCCACGGAGGATGCTGGGTGCGGGCACTGAGAGGGCAGTGACTGGACACATGCACCCAGTGTATTAAGTCAGCCCAGTGTGTTCGGTGCACCTATGAAGATCTGCAGTTGCCCAGGACTGTTCTCATTGTGGGTGGAGGGCAACATTAAGTAGCAAATAAAAAGGCAAGACAGGTTGAAAGAGAGAGAAACCATAGAAAAAAAGGAAGAAACTTCCCCATCCCTGCAGTTTAAAAAGGGCCTTCCCACTTTTCGTTTGCACTGAGCCTAGTGAATTATGTAGCTGCCTCTGGCTAGGCACACATTATTTTTAGATTCTTGATGGCTAAGCAAGCTCTCCTCACTGAAAGTGTTCTTGTCAGATCTGATGTTCTTTTTGGAGATCCCAGAAAGTCCAAACTATATTCTTTAAAACCGTCCTTGGGAATCTAATGTTTGTCTGCTTTTAGAGACGTCTTGTTTTACCGTATAATATTGTATTAATTCTTAGAAGTTTGGTGCAAATACGTTCTCCTGAAGTAAAAGTCGGTAGCTAACTTTTACACTGCTGTGTTTTGTTTAATATAGGGTATGTGTTTACAAGCACATCTTGTTCTTTTTTTATTTTTCATGTGGAAGTCAAAGAGTATGGGAAATAAAAACCCACACGTCACAGTAACTAGAAGTATCTCAATATTTGTGTTCAGTGCATTGATCAGAGTGATAGTTAAGACCTACAAATTGATCCTGAGAATGTACAGCTGTAATGATTTAATGTTGGTGGTCTCTCTTGCCACTGTTTTTAGGTTTATTTATTTATTTTGAGAAAGTGTGAGAGAGCACAAGTGGGGGAGGAACAGAGAGAGCGAGAGAGAGACAGAATATCAAGCAGGCCCCAAGCTGTCAGCGCGGAGCCCGATGTTGGCCTTGACCCCACGAACCATGAGATCATGACCTGAGCTGAAATCAAGAGTCGGGCACTTAAGTGACTCAGCCACCCAGGCACGCCTCTCTTGCCCCTTTAAAAAAAATTATGTTTATTTATTTTTGAGAGAGAGGGAGAGACAGAGCATGAGCAGGGGCGGGGCAGAGAGAGAGGGAGACACAGAATCTGAAGCACTCTTCGGATCAGCACAGAGCCTGATGCGGGGCTCAAACTCACGAACTATAAGATTATGACCCTGTGCCAAAGTCAGACGCTCAGCCGACTGAGCCACCTAGGCGCCCCTCTTGCCACTTTTTAATGTGCATGTTGGATTGGTTTTGCTTTCTTTTGCTTATTTGCCACAAACTTGTTTTGGAAGCTGATATAATCAAAATATTTTAGATCCGTGCAGAAAAATGAGTGAAAAAAAAATAAAACCAATCATTTGAGATCACTAAAGATCACTTAATTTTTTTTTCACAGTGTGCTATAGAAAATTATTACTTTGCTTTTCACGAGAAACTTTCATTTCTGGGAGTTTTTAGTTGCTCCTGCTATACAAAGAATTGGGTTAATATGTCTTCCAAAGGTAGATATATTAGTGGTGAAATTGATAATTGGAGCCGTTTCTGTGGGGGCTGTGTATTCCATGACAGCTCATCTCTGGTACCCGGGGAGACTTGTCAAAATCTGTGTGATATGTGTCTGTATCATAAGGACTTTAGTGCCTCAAAACCATATATCTTTGTCTTTAAGCAATTTTCTGCACGTCCAGTGGAATGTTCAGATATGGGTTAGAGACAGTAAGATCTGATTTAAGCTCATGAGGTTTTGGCGAAAGCTCTAGAAGCTCATTATCTTCTCTGATGTGTTGCGGTTTATATCATTATCTGGCAAAGTAGAATTGAAGCCACTGTATAAGTGCCTTTTCCTTCAAGCCTATATAAGTGCATTTTTCCTAATTGAAGACTCAAACTCATTTGAAGAACTGCTTGAATCTTCTGGAAAATAAAATATATCTTCAAAAAGCTCTAGCTTGTCATAGGAAAAAAAAAAAAACACAGCAGATATCCAACTTCAATTCCAAATGGGTGACTGCTGCTATAATTAAACATTCTTTATTATGAACGTTGAATTCATTGTGAGAAAATAGGAGTGATTGCTTCCCAGAATAAGATAAGCTTTAAAAGATTTTGCAGTTTTGAGGTAATGTTCTATCATTGTACCGTGGGAATCCAAAGTGGGGAAAAAGCCCTTTGTAGATGTTCGATGTTAGATGCAGATATTAGAGATCTAGAGTTAGATATTTAGTGCCAAGCTCTGCCTACAGAAAAGATACATCATCCGTGTGTATTTTTAAAATGTTACTTTTCATAGTGTAGTGGCTTGCCTGGTTAGAAAGATGGATGGGCGACCTGGAGTCATACACATTGATTAGGTGACAGCCTATATTCTGTACAGTAGCTAGGGCCATGGCCTGCAGAATTTTCCATTGTTGGCAGTGGCTTTTGCCTTTGCAATATGGACAGTATAATGGCCTTCCACAAATTAAACCACTCTGTCTTTACTGGTGCAGGCCAGTAGGTTCTGTTGACCTTGGGCACTTCTGGACAATCAGCATCTATATAATGTAACTTTTCAAGCTCTGTTTCCGTCCCCACTCTTCTTTCATTTGGGTAAAAACTGTCTTGTGTGTTCATATTTGGGGCAGTGGATTCTGAGCCAAAAGGGATATTATTCTTTTTCAATAAAATGAATGAATATCTCTATCATTATTAGTGATCTCCCCAAGATAATTATTTAGAAAATGCTCTCCTCCAGTGTTCATACAGGAGAGAAATTGCAGGGAGAGTCTCCTAACATACTTTCCATTTGAGTGTAGATGTTTAGTACATGAGGATAGGAAGAGGTCTGTAAGAAACTGGATGAACATGGTTTTTAGAACCTGACAACTTTATACAATAATGTTTAAACCATGAGTGTAGGGAAAAATAAAACTCTTGGAGAGCAAGGTAAAATTTGAAAGCCCAGCATTCTAATGATTCTTTAATCAGCTGATCAGTGTATTCATATTTAGTTCTAAATTTATCCCATTTTAACGGTGGTCTTTTATCTGCTTCCACATTCTTCCAAATTCTCCAGCTAGTTTTCATTTTTCAAACTATTCCTTCCATCTGTAATGTCTGAACTATATTTCTTTGGCTATTTAAGACATTACATAAATGGCATTTTAAACAATATCTCAACAACAACTTACATAAGAATTAATTATTTGTAACATTCTGAATATTAATATAAACCTGCTATATTTGTTGTAAATAAGGTGGCCTGCAAAATTGATTTTTTCCAAATGACTGCTTAATGATATTTGTATATTATCTAAAAAGGTGATTTTTTTTTAAACTTGAGCAGCCAAAGAGCACTTACAAAGAAAGTATATTTATTTTTTATAGAAAATAAAACATACAACATGGAACTTGCAATTTAACTTGTTAAACATTCAAAGACGCTTTGTATGTCTTCACTTTTTGAAGGTATCTCTCTGATAATGATTTTGTGTTGCTGTTCATCTCTCTATCTTGATCATTTAACATTGGATGTGTTCTTAATGAACACTTAATGAGTAAAAATATCTTTCCAACCTGAGACTCTAAGCAGAGTGAGGGCAAAACTCTGTGGTTCTCTCTTCAGACTTTCTGCTTAAGAACTTGATTTGCCATCTTTTTCAAATGATATGCACATGAAGGGAAAACACAACAGGGCTCTCAATGTACATTTTGAGGGAGAGGGGCTTGTGCAAAGGCTGATAATTCATACCCTGTGGATTACTACCTGAATATTTCTCATTCTCCACTTTCCTCCCAACCAAGAAGAAACTTATATTTTATTTTCTTTCTTGATGGGAACTTCCAAACTGTCATTTCTTCCTCTTTAGGTGAAATTTGCTCTCCCCTCTTTCCTATAGTGAAGGGGCTTTGGGGGGGGGGGAGGGTAAGCAGGAAGCATCAGATCACCGAGAGGACAAAATAGATGGTGAGTTATTTAAAACGTATATTCCATTGCATTGATTTTCGGTGTTTAAGGTCAAGCTATTGACAAGGTAAGGGAATCTTTATTATGGTTACTGGATAGAATGTTATTATCTTTGACTGTGTCAAGAAAAAATTACAGTGGCTAGAGATTGATCTGCAAAAGGGACCAGGGATGATGCAGGTTAATACCTTCTTTTATAAAGTTGGGGTCGAAAGATTCTTCCTGTGTTTGATGGGATAAGTAATAAATATTTAGATTCACTATTTTTGGCTGCACAGATTAGTAGAGAAATTAGAAGAATGATATAATCATATTTAAAGAGGGATGGATGAGTAGCCAGAACCCAAAAGATGAATTTTAAAGTTAGCGGATGAAGAAATAGGGCTCAAATCATATTAGCATACTGAATGACCACCAGAAGGTCTGCAAAAGTTTTTTGTTCATTTTTTTTCAAGTGGTTGTTTCTGGGGGAGTTAAAGGATAGGGCAGCAAATTGTCGATTTAAACTCAGCTCTTCTGCATATTGTTTAAATATTTTATTTATTTATTTATTTATTTATTTATTTATTTATTTATTTTTTATACTTTATTTTGAGGGAGAGAGAGACAGAGCACACATACAGCAGAGGGGCAGAGAGAGAGAGGAAGAGAAAGAAAATCCCAAACAGTCTCTGCACTGTGAACCCATGAACCCTGAGTTCACGACCTGAGCCAAAGCCAAGAGCTGGGCGCTTAACTGACTGAATCACCCAGGCACGCCTATTTAAATATTTAAAAAAATGAAGTAGAAAGATATGCTACCCTTTTTATATTGTTTCTTCTTGTGACTAACTGAGAATCCTAAATGGAGATTAAATGAACAAATACAATAACAATAACGACAAAATAACAAGGCAGCTCGCCCACTACAAGGCCAACACTACTATGGCTGGTACTAAGAGTGTCTGACCCCTTTTTAGCTCCTCTGGTCACTCTTTCTCTATAAGGGGGATTAAACACCCTCCCCCTTAACTTCCTAAATCTTACTCATCCTTCAGATTTCAGCTTTCTCTGAAAAGTCTTCAGGATGCCATTAATTTGGCCCTTAACAAAACTCAAAAATCTCATTAAGGGTCTCTAGCAAAAGTAATTGAATTTGATTTTTAATTCACAGAGAAATGTGGTATCTCAGCTATTCACACAATTCTGCCTCACTTGTATCACTGCATAGATTTAGGTGCTATTAGTCATTCATGAAACAAATATTTCTTAAGCCTCTGTGTGTACTATGATCTTTATCATCACAGAGTTTATAACTTGATTGAGGACACAAATAAACAGATAAATTTGTCATAAATATTAGGAAGGATGCTTTGAGAGGAGGGAGGTCTTTTTCTATTGATTTGCCGCCAACGTCGTCTCCGTTGGAATGATTTTTGTTTTTGTTTTTTTTTTTTTTTTTTTCAACGTTTATTTATTTTTGGGACAGAGAGAGACAGAGCATGAACGGGCGAGGGGCAGAGAGAGAGGGAGACACAGAATCGGAAACAGGCTCCAGGCTCTGAGCCATCAGCCCAGAGCCCGACGTGGGGCTCGAACTCACGGACCGCGAGATCGTGACCTGGCTGAAGTCGGACGCTTAACCGACTGCGCCACCCAGGCGCCCCTCCGTTGGAATGATTTTTGTATTGAGACCAGAAAAATGAGAAGGAGCCAGCTGTGTGTGGAGTACCTAGAAGAGTATTTCAGATACAGGAAAGAGCAACCACAAATACCTTATCTATGACAAGAAGTAATGTGTTCAAGAAACTGAAGGAAAACCAAGTTGACTGAATCAGGGAGATAAAGGGAGCAAAGATGATGAGTATGATGGAAATACAGGGAGTCATTTTCACAAGAAACTTTGAGGGTACTGGTAGACGTCTGGTAGAATTATCATTGTAATGGGAGACTGCCCTGGGGTTAAACTGGAGACAACATAATCTCTGTGTGTGTGTGTGTGTGTGTGTGTGTGTGTGTGTGTGTGTGTATTACTGTTGTTGTTGTTTATTTATTTATTTTGAGAGAGAGAGATGTGGGAGGGACAGAGAGGGAAGGAGAGACAGAGAGTTCCAAGTAGAATCTGTCATGTCAGAATGGAGCCCAATGTGGGGCTTGACCTCATGAACTGTTAGATCGTGACCTGAGCTGAAATCAAGAGTTGGATGCTCAGCCGACTGAGCCACCCAGGTGCCTCTAATCTAATTTGTGTGTTAACAAACCATTCTGGCTTCCCAGTGGGAATGGAATGATGGTGGAATAAGGACAGAATCTTTAGATTTTTGCATTGCTACAGTCTAGATGAGAGTTTGTCGTAGCTCCATTTAGAGAGGTGGACAGAAAGTAGATGGACTATTGGGTGCCTGGGTGGCTCAGTCAGTTGAGCATCCGACTTTGGCTCAGGTCATGATCTCATGGTCTGTGGGTCCAGCCTTGCATCGGGCTCTGTGCTGGCAGCTCAGAGCCTGGAGTCTGCTTTGGATTCTATGTCTCCCTCTGTCTCTGCCCCTCTCCCACTCACGCTCGGTCTCTCTCTCTCTCTCAAAAATAAATAAGCATTAAAAAAATTGTATATAAAGTGGATGGACTCAGCACACATTCTAGAAGCACCGTCTCTCAGATTTATTCTCAGGTACTTTGTTCACTCAAGATCAAAGGTAGTCATTTCCTCTGTTCTTTCAGGGGCTAAACTCTTCTTATCTTCTAAATTGTATCCTGTCTTATTTAGTACTACCCTTTACCAGTTGTCTCCTCTTTATGAAGTATCTTCTTGATACTTCATTGCTACCTATTTTACCTCAACATATACACATGATCAGGTCTCTCCCATCTTTATAATCTTTCTGAAAACTTCTTTTCCAGGTGGCACATGCCTACCTCCTTCCCTTCAGAATCTTACTCTTCTCTACTATTTACCAAACAGGCTTCTGCATAAAATTATGTTCCCTAGGGTCTTAATCCTCAAATGCCAAATTCAATGTGTTATTTTTATTTCATATCTTACTTGATCCCTCAATGACAACATGAACCATTTGTCTCTTGTGTTTTGCTTTATTTCCTTGATGCTTCTGCCAAAGCTCTCTATTTCTTCCCCTGTATTTTTTTTTAAAGATCAATATAAAATTTATGATGTCCCTTCACCTCCCTGACCTTAAATAATATGAAAATACTAATATTCCACTGTGTTTGATCATTCCTTCTTTTTCTCTCTTATTCTGTGTAGTCTCTCTGGATTGTGTCCGTAATACTTAAGTAGCCTTTAAGGTCACTTATTGCTGATGAATTCCAAACCTTTCTTTTCCAGCATATGATTCTGATCTTAATCCATATTCTTTAAATTTCTTAATGTTTGTTTATTTTTGAGACAGAGAGAGCAGCATGAGTGGAGAAGGGGCAGAGAGAAAGGGAGACACAGAATCTGAAGCAGGCTCCAGGATCTGAGCTGTCAGCACAGACCCTGACGTGGGGCTCAAACTCACGAACTGTGAGATTATGACTTGAGCTGAAGTTGGACGCTTAACTGACTGTGCCACCCAGACACCCCTTAATCCATATTCTTTATGGCTTCTCACTGATTATCCTCTCTCTCTTGTCCCCCCGCCCCAAACTTAATAATATGTACTTCTTTCTTTTCTCTAAGCCATGATCCAACTAAATATCTATGGTTCATAAGGAGATTATCTTGGGTGGAAACTTCCTGTTACCATAGAGCACCTTGATGTAAGAACTTGAAACATCCAGAACAGGAGTGCAGGGAAGGAAACAAATTGAGGTTAATTTGTTACAGGTTACCTCCTGTAGAAACTATAAGTTGGTTACAAATCTTGGCAATTGACTGGGCACTGTAAATGCAAGTTCCCCCTGAATAAAATTTTAACCACTTGAATTTTAATAAGATTCTTTTTTAAGGATTTCTTGCAATTTTTGTCTTGAGCTTTAGAAATAGATGGCACAGTTATCTAGTGGCTAAAATAATTTTGTCTTCCATCAGGAAATCTCCTCAGATCTCCTGACAATTACAGTGTCTCCTGCCTTTTGGTGTAAAGGCAAAACCCTAAAGGCAATGATAGATTTCAGAGCAAACGTTCTATAGGTATATAAAAACATTACTTAAAAAACAAAAACAAAGACAAAAACAACCCAAGGTACAGAAAGAATCAGTACAGCAGAAAGAAAAATACTACACAACCTCCTGTCAGATGGCCTGAGTTTGGAGCTCAGATTACTTATCTTTTTCACACTTTTGGGTAAGAGACGTAACTTCTCAAAGCCTAGTGCTCTTCTATTTTTTTCAAGTAAGGTGAACTTCATATAACATAAATTAAACATTTTAAGATGAACAATAAAGTGGTATTTAGTACATTCACAATGTTGTGCAACCATCAGCTCTATCTAGTTCCAAAACATTTTTATCATCCCAGAAGAAAGCCCGGCATTCATTAAACAGTTAATTTCCATTGCTGTCTGCACATAACCTCTGGTAAACATCAATCTGCTTTCCATCTCTGCCTATTCTGCGTAGTTCATATAAATGGAATCATCTGGTATATGACCTCTGTGTCTACTTTTACTTGGCGTAATGATTTCCAGGTTCATCTATATTGTAGCATGTGCCACTCATTACTTTTTATGATTAAATAATATTTCATGGTAAGTATATACCATAATTTGTTTTGACTGAATAACATTTCATTGGCTGTGTATACCACAACTTGCTTTCCCATTCATCCATTGATGGACATTTGTTTTTTTTTCCACTTTTTGTCTACTGTGAATACTACTGCTATGAACATGCATGTGCATGTATTTGTTGTGTACTTTTTTTTTCTATTCTCTTGGGTATATACTGTGAAAGAATTGTAATCTAAAATAGAACCAGAGATTATAAAATGGAGACTCTCATACATGTACCTTCAGGAAGACAAACCTTAAGGCCAAGAGACTGGTTTCTCATAAATGCCTGATTTATAGAAAACCGAGTGTTGGAATTTTCTTGGATGGTGGGGGGGTTGGTCAGAAATTGTCTCCCATCAATCTTGAGAAGTTTTGCCAGAGGTATGTATGGAAGATAACCCAGGGTGGGTTGGTCTCACAAAGTGGGATGAATTGAGCTTTGTTTGTATAACAGGACTGGTTTGGCCAGCTTGGGCAATTTATAAGGCTCGTCTCCATCTGTGTTTGATTTTAACTGACCCTCCCTGAACTCCCCCCTTTTTACATTCCCTCATTTTTGGTTGAACTCTGACTTTATTTGGGATCTGTTTAAAGGCTTTATCCATTCCGGTGAGCACTCAGTTATTTTTTTGTTGACAACACACTAGAATTTCAATATCATTCCTTTGGAATTCTTGAGAGCAAAATGAAACAAAAATAGTAATACTATTCGTGAGCACGACTTGAGCAAATCAACACTACCAGAGCACTTGCCGTCTCCTTATGAGAGACTTCAGTCTCCGAAGAACAAACAAACAAACAAAAAATTCTTATAAGAGAATACGTTAGTTATAGATAGGCCAGATTTACACATTTTTGGTAGGTCATCTGTCAACTGGAAGACAATTTCCATGCAATAGGGGACACCTAATCATGGGTTAGATAAAGCTTCTCCTCCAGGAGAAAAAGTACCATATGAAAAACACAACCATGCAACAAAATCCAACTCGCAACCCTGAAAGCAAAACAATCAGGCTATCTAGAGATTTTTTCTTTGTTTTTCTTTTGCTCTCAGCAAAACCTGTGAGAAATGGGATTCCAGTCAGCTATAAATGCTCTAAGGGTAGCCTTCCCCCCGGGACCCTGACCAGTTTTATGATCCAAAATTATGATCCCTCCTCATGTACATATTTGACTAAATGGACCAACCTTAGTAAGATAATTTAGAACTTCGACGGCCTTCACGGGGAACTTGCGAACTCCTCAAACTTGTTTTCCCATAGCTATTTTAATTGGTCCTAGAAACTTCTACATGTATTCTGAATTCTAAAGTTGCCTTTTTACAAAATACTATTTCTAAGCTAACTGAAGCGAATAAACAACCAAAAGGAAATTTCAAAAGCATCTGGGGCCGAGGCCTCTTCCTTGGCAACACCAACTAGTTCCCCCAATCCCCTTCCTTGATGTGACCTCCATTTCTTTTCTAGTACTAAACTGTTATCAATGTTGACTGTTAAAAAGAGAGAGAGAGAGAGAGAATTAAAATAAAAAAACTCTTGATTTGAACTCCAAAGTGCCTCAGACCCTTGCCTATTTTCCTTCAGACATCTGCTGAGACTATGAAAAAAAATCAGGACATTGGAAAGACAATTGTCCTGCACTTAAAAAAAGGAAGGAAAAAATTTAAATAGCAATTATCCTAGACTTCAAAACGTTACCCATAGAGACTAAAAGAAAAACAAAGGGAGGAAAAGCCTTTGTAAGTACAGACTGCTTTAAAAGTTCTCTTGATGAAATTAACTTGTAAAGAACTCTATTTAATTGGCTTAGAGAAAATCAAGCATTTATATAAATTAAGTATATTCTCAGAAACATAGAAATTTACCCAAATGGTTTTCAAGTGTCCTTGATCTGGGATCATCTTTGATAAACAAAAGCTAGCTTAAGTTTGTTGGTTTAATTAAAGCAGACATGTCCTTAGAGTTATCAACGTTAAGTATAAGACTTTTATTCTAGGTAGATTTACTGAAAATCAAACAAGCTCATATTATCTCTGTTTCAAAAATTTGTCAGCCAGAAAAATAACTTCAAATATTGGCTAAGTGCTTTAAAGTACCATGAAATCTTTAAGGGTAGCCTAAATATGGTCGTTAAAAACAAATGATTTAAATAGATACTAAAGGAACAAGAGCCTTTAGGTGAACTTTTTAGCAAACGGTTTCCGAAGTCTTTTGGTTACTGAAAACTTTGAGGTTTTGCTAAGTTAAGTTAAATAGTGAGTTAAGTCAAATTTATTGGATATCTAGATCATTCCAAATAAATAAAATAATTTAAAATAAAACAAAATAAAATAATTTAAATTAAAATACTGAAACATTATTAAAAATGGGTTTAGCTACTTGTAACTTCCTTTACAGAGGAACTAAAGATATTTGGGTCAATGAATAAACCATGTTTTGGGCCACTCTGAAAATTTACTGTGAAGAAAATATACTTCTAGAAATTGTAAAATGTATTTATAACTTTGCTAATTTACCACAGGGTGCTAATATATGATAAGCAATTCATACATTGCTGGCTTCCTATTTTTCACTGGAAAGCAAAGACTACAAGTAGAAGTTGGAAGATGAGCTGAGATTAGGGAAGGACATGCACGTGTCTGCTACTCTGCGGGCTTCGGGGCTGGTGGACAAGGCAGGAGAGCAGGATATTAAGTTGAAAGCCTTGGCATGTTATTTTGCAAAGCCAGGAGGGCACGGATGCCACACAGTAAGATCCAGGCACTTGTGACAAAGCCTGATTAGGACTCTAGGAGGTGGAATCTCTGGGAAAGTGATAGGAGGAAGAGGAGGGTGTGATGATGATTGATGGAAAAGCAGATTACTATTTCTAAGACTTAAGGAACGTGAAGTATGTGTTTTTGACAAAAGAAGGTATGAAGAATGAGGATGCATTTTTGTTGAGAAAAAATAAAATAGGTTTGTCCTAAAGTCAATGGTTGTTTCATAGCGAGAAAGGAAAAAAGATAGGATGACCTGGATAGATAAAATTGCAAGTTTGTGGAAGGGAAATCTTGAGAAAGGAACTCTGTGTGTGTAATCGGGCTAAGATTGGAATGGATTTATTTAAATTAAAAAAAAAATAAGAATTTTTACTATCAAAAAGCACAGTCCTGCAAAATTAGAATTTGGTTTTCTCTGTTAAAAAGATAAAATTTTCTTAGATTATTGGTCTGCTGTTAATAAAAAAAAACATCATGAACAAAGGTTTTTCTTCACCTTTTAAGTAAGTGCCTAGAAAACAAAGATTTTATGTTTTTATCAGAATAATCTCCTGTGCTTTATGTTATCTTTATCATCAGGTGTTTTAAATTTTGCTCAGAGCTCTCTAAGCTTCTATATTTGCCTTTAAAATCTTTTATTGCCACTTCATTTAAATAGATAATTTTCTCTCCATCTAAAAGAGGAATATTATAGTAATTAGGCTTATTTGGTATATTAAATACCCATTCCTGGGAAGCATTATCGAATAAAAGGTAACACTGGGCCTTCTTTAGGTGTACTTATATAAATATATTTTATAAATATTCTAGAAATTATATAAAATTCCTAAAATTCTGATATGTTCTGGGATAATGTTATGTCATAATTTAAAAATGTATGTCACGGGGCGCCTGGATGGCGCAGTCGGTTAAGCGTCCGACTTCAGCCAGGTCACGATCTCGCGGTCCGTGAGTTCGAGCCCCGCGTTGGGCTCTGGGCTGATGGCTCAGAGCCTGGAGCCTGTTTCCGATTCTGTGTCTCCCTCTCTCTCTGCCCCTCCCCCGTTCATGCTCTGTCTCTCTCTGTCCCAAAAATAAATAAACGTTGAAAAAAAAAATTAAAAAAAAAAAAATGTATGTCACAAAAATGCCCAAATTCCATTGTCAAGTACATCACAAAGTTCATCTAACCTTTAACCATTGTCATTTTTAGGTCTTTTGTCATTTGTAGGCAATTATTGTTTTATTCTGATGCCTTTACAGATATATTTCATCTTCAAAGGGAAAAGACCCTGACAAGAACCCTAGAATACAGATTTCTGATAACTTTAAGATCGCAACTCTGAGCTAGGAAAGAATTTCTAAAACTCTGATATGTAAACAGATGAATTTATAAAATTGCTAACGAAAGATGAAAGAAAATAATTACATAAGACTGGATAAATTGATAGCACAAATTATAATTTTTATGACTTCATTTAAAACATTGCTGGTTCTTTAATGTTTTGTTTTCCCAATTTAAAGGACCCCTTTTTATTCTCTCTTTTAAGAAAATGTATCTTTGTACAAAGGTTCAAACATTCATCTTTTACTTCCCACCCAATCCCTTTGAATTTGGAAATTCTTATTAAATATTCTTATTTTTCATGACAATGTTTATAGTTATGTAAGTTCAATAAAAATCTGTTCTCTTTGTAACAGGATGCAATTGGACAAGTCTTTGACAACTTTATTGCCTAAATAGACTTCGAAATTCCAATCTGAGATTTCTTATGAAAAGTTCCCGCAAAGCAGATTTTAAAAAGCTTATTCATTTGCTGCACTTATATAAATAATCAGGGCAAGTTTATTAAAACTGAACTTAATCTACAAACAAATTAATCTTATTATAGTTATCTTGGGTAGAAATGGGGATGATTAGAACAAAATATATATTTCAATAATGCACCTTCATGCATATCAGATTTCAATGTTGTTAATTACCTCTGAGGTTTGTTTTCTACCTGTGAACTGGACTGAGTCTTGAATTTTTCTAATTTCCTCCAGAATGTAGCTAGAATTCTCCAAATTAACACTTCTAATTTTCTCCCACTCTTCTGATTTGGAATAATCATGAAACTAAAGCTGCCTTTTCCTAGAGTCATGCTAGCTAAAGCTGAGACGACGGTATTAACTTCAGATAAATCATCGCAGCAGCTCTTAAGTGGACAATCTTGGTGCCTGTTGCTCTGTGGCCATTCAGAAGGATCACCAGCGACACTGAAACCACAAACCAGAAAAGTCTGTCAGATTGTCAGTGTCTGCCCTCACTCCATCTGAAGATGCTTTCAACCTGACATCTATAAATTTTCTCAACTGGCTGCTCTTCAAAATTTAGGAACTGAATTTATAATTTGCTCAAACTATTAACCTTTATTTTTCTTTTGTTTCCCTAAATTGCCTTCTTCCCAAATGTATGTAAACTAAATCATCCACTTTAGAAGGACATAGTGACTGACATTTTTAAAATTCTCTTGTCAAATGAAGCCAATGAAGTTCCATATCATTATCCTTCTTCGTGGGACAAGACACCTGAGGAGGGTCCTACTTAGCTCCATGGGACATATACAAAAAAATGAACAAATAGCACCTGAATGACTTGATTAGTCAGTGATGCTTTGTGCAAAGGAACTTGGTCAAAAGGGAGAAATGTGAAAGAATTTTAATCTAAAATAGGACTGGAGGATATAAAACGGAGAATCTCATTCATGTACTCTCAGGAAGATAAAACTTAAGACCAAGAGACTGATTTCCTGGAAATGCCTGATTTACAGAAAACTGATAGTGTTGGGATTCTTTTGGAGGTGGGGGGTTGATCAGAGGTTGTTGCATATCAACCTTGGGAAGTTTGCCAGAGGCAGAAACAGGAGACACCCCAGGTTGTGCTGGTCCCGCAAAGTGGGCTGAATTGAGCTTTGTTTGTATAACTGGACTGATTTTGTATGCTTGGTCAGTTTTCAAGGCAGGTCTCCATTTGTTTTTTATTCTGACACCCACTGAACTCCTCCTTCTTTATATTTTCTGTTCATAAATACAACCTACCCCCCCCCCAAATCCACAATGGACTCACCTGTGTCTTGCTACAGTTTGCTCATCCTGAATTGCAATCCTTCTGCTATTCCCAAATAAACTCATCTTTTTGAGCTTATTTAAATTTTCCTTTTTACTTAGGTCAATCATACCTAGTAGTAGAATTAATGGATTAAATGGTAATTCTATATTTAAGTCTTCAAGGAACTGTCAAACTGTTTTCCAAAGTGGCCAATTTTACATTCCCACTAGCAGTGTTGGAAGGCTCCATTTCTCCATTTCCTCATCAATACTATTTTTTACCATTTTAAAAATAATTTTATTATAGTTATCTCGGTAGTATGAAATGGTGTCACATTGTGGCTTTGATTTGTACTTCCCTAATAAATAATGCTGCTAAACATCTTTAAATATGCTTATTGGCCATTTGTGTATCTTCTCTGGAGAAATATCCATTCATTCCCTATCCATTTATACACTGAATTATTTGTGCTTTTGTTGTTGAGTTGAATTGGTTCTTTATAACTTCTGAATACTAGACACTTATCGCATATATGACTTGCAGATATCTGCCCCATTCTTGATTTGTCTTTTCACCTTCTTGATAATGGCCTTTGATGAACAAAAGTTTTTAATTTTGATGAAGTATAATGTACATATTTTTAATTTTGTTACTCATACTTTGGGTGTCATGTCTAAGAATTTACTGGCAAACCCAAGATCACAAAAATTTACCTTCATATTTTTTTTCTAAGTTTTATGTTAGGATCTTTTGCATTTAAGTCACTTTTCCATTTTGAGGGAATTTTTGCATATGGTATGAGTATGGATCCAACTTCCTTCTTCGTTCGTCTTGTGCACCACTCTTTGTTGAAAAGGCCGTCTTTTCCCTATTGAACAGTATCAGCATTATTGCCAAAAAATCAATTGGCTGTGGATGTATGGGTTTACTTCTGAATTCAATTCTCTTCCATTGGTCTATATGTGTCTCTTAATGCCAGCACCACACTGTTTTGATTCCTAGTAAGTTTTGAAATTGAAAATTGTGTCCTCCTATGCTATGGGCTGAGTCACGTCCATCCAAAAATTTGTACATGGAATCTTCAACCCCTAATGTATGGGACTTGGAGGTAGGTTCTTTGGGAGGTAATAGGTTTAGATGAGCTTTTGAGGGCGGGGACCCCATGCTGGGATTAGGGTTCTTATAAGAATAGATACCAGAAAGCTTGTTCTTTCTCTCTCTCCCCTCTTCCTCTTCCTCTCTATGTCTGCCATGTGAGGACACAAAGAAAAGGCAGCCATTTGCAAGCCAGGCAGAGAGCTTTCAACAGAATCTAACCATACTGGCACTCTGTTCTCAGACTCCTAGTCTCCAGAGCTAGGAGAAAATAAATTTCTCTTGTTCAAGTCACTCAGTTTATGGTATTTTGTTATTGCAGCCTGGGCTGACTAAAACATCCAACATTTTCCTACTTTTTCAAGATTGTTTTGGATAGTTAGGGCCCCTTGAGAATTCCCTATGAATTTGAGGATCAATGTTTCCATTTCTGTAAAATGGTTGTTGGAATTTTGGTAAGGATTATATTGAATCTGTAGATTGCTTTGTTATAGTAACAATGTTAAATCCTCTAGTCCATGGAAATGGGGTGTCTTTTCCACTTACTTAGGTGTTCTTTACTTTCTTCCAGCAATGCTTTGTAGTTTTTAGCGTAGAAGACTTTCACCTTCTTGCTTAAATTTACTCCTGTGTATTTTATTCTTTTGGATGCCATTGTAAATAAGATTTATTTTTAAATTTATTTTTTGGATTGTTCATTGCTGGTGTATAGAGATGCAACTGATGTTTCTGTGACTATCTTTTACCCTGCAACATTGAACATTGTTAAATTTGTTTCTAAGATTTTTTTTGGAGAGTTTCTATATAAAAGATCATGTCATCTATGAATAGAGAGTTTTACTTCTTTTCTATTTGGAAGTCTCTTATTAGCATTCTCCTTCTTAATGAGTGGAAGATAATTTACTCTCTCTTTCTCAAGATATTTGCCAGAAATATAAGGCTTAGTTACGTATTATGATATTTTTACCTGTCAAATTGCAGAGATTTTTAACATTAAATATTGGTGAAGAGTATTGAAAATGTGGAACTCAGTTATGAAGAGTGGAAATTAATCAAATCTTTCAAAAGATTAATGTATAAGCATACTACTGACAATAATTTTGCTTCTAATTTATATCCTGAAGAAATAATTGAACAATTTCCAATGGCTTATATATGAGGTTATTCACTGCAGCATTATTTACAATGGGATATTTTTTAAAACAACCTAGTAAAAGATTGTTAAACATGTTATAAATCAGTCATAAGGTATTATGCTGTGCAATCATTAAAATGTTTGTTGTGAGAGTAGTTTCATAGTATGTTAAAAAAAAGTTTGAAAGGGCTATTTCTTCTCATTCTTCGTCTCCTTCTCCTTCTCTCTATTCTCACAAATGAATCAACAATTAGTTATATATGCTGAAATATTAGTAACGGTTATCTCTGTGTAGTTGAATTAATTAGCAATTTCTTTTCAGTCTTTTTTAGTTTTTCATATATTCTATGCTTATTATTTATGATTTTTAACAAGACAGACACATTCAAAAAATCTTAATAAACATAAGAAAACTTTTTCTCTCAGAATCTACATGTTATTATTTTATAACAATCAGCTTTTAAAATTTGCTCACTATTTTACCTTATTTTTATGTCAATTCTCCCATGATGTGTATCAAAGTGAGTCAATGGTGAAAAAGAAGAGGAGAGGAGCACCTGGGTGGCTCAGTCAGTTAAACATCTGACTCTTGATTTGGCTCAGGTCATGACCTCACAGTTTGTGAGTTCAAGCCCCACATTGGGCTCTACGCTGACAGAGCAGAGACTGCTTGGGATTCTCTCTCTCTCTCTCTCTCTCTCTCTCTCCATAAATAACTAAACATTAAAAAAATAAAAAGAAGAGGAGAAAAAAGTCTCTCTCTATATATGTACATATATTTACATATTTATTTACTTATATATATGCCCATGCATATTTTTCTGGAGCTCAAACTGGTCTGCAGTATGCTCTTTATAAGTTTTTTTTTTTTTTTTAATTAATGGAAAAAACATAGCACGCAACTGCAGAATCTCAAAGAAAACAAAACCAGCAGAGACACCAGAGGGGGGAGAAAGTTCTGATTTTAACAATAGAAAAACTAATAAATTTTAGCTTAAATTAATATATGTAGGTCAAATAAACTATAATTGGAATTTAAAAGTCTCTTGTCTAAGAAACAGGCACCACTGAAGAAAGTAAACATGTCTTATAACATCATGTTTTGATCTGGAGATCAAAGACTATGGAGGAAAGTAAATCTTCCTAGCATCTGTCTGTAAGCTTTGGCTTAAACTTTGGTTAGGAACATTGCATGTTCTGGTGACTTATTCTATCAGGAATGAGAATCCTGAGACACCTTGGTGGCTCAGTGGATTGAGCATCTGACTCTTGATTTTCGCTTAGGGCATGATCTCCTGGTTCGAGAGATTGAGCCCAGCATCAGGCTCTGTGCTGGGATTCTCTTTCCCTCTCTCTCTGCCCCTCCCCCACATGTGCTCATTCTCTCTCTCTCTAAATAAATAAATAAACTTAAAAAAAGAATGAGAATCATGAGGACTCTCAGAGACAAAACAGATGAACACAAGTGAAAGGAAGCAAAAATAATGTAAAAACAGGGAGGGGACAAAACATAAGAGACTCTCAAATATGGAGAACAAACAGAGGGTTATTGGAGGGGCTGTGGGAGGGGAGATAGGCTAAATGGATAAGGGGCATTAAGGAATCTACCCCTGAAATCATTGTTGCACTATATGCTAACTTGGATGTAAATTAAAAAAATAAAAGAATGAGAATCATTTTTAATGTTACCATTCTTAGCTCTCTTTAATTTTTCAAAATATTTCCATTGTTCCTTAAAATCAGGAAGCTTATTTTTTTTTTTTAATTTTTTTTTTCCAACGTTTTTTTATTTATTTTTGGGACAGAGAGAGACAGAGCATGAACGGGGGAGGGGCAGAGAGAGAGGGAGACACAGAATCGGAAACAGGCTCCAGGCTCCGAGCCATCAGCCCAGAGCCTGACGCGGGGCTCGAACTCACGGACCGCGAGATCGTGACCTGGCTGAAGTCGGACGCTTAACCGACTGCGCCACCCAGGCGCCCCGTGGAAGCTTATTAATTTACCTATGCAATCTATGCTTTAAAGTTTAAATGTCTTCATTTTCCAAATTTCTATAGCCACTTCTATAGTAACTTGTCACTATGGACATTAAGTGGTACTTAAATGAGAGATATAAAATCTACAATATGTTTAACATGGCTGAGTTAACATTACTGGAAATCTTGCATTTTGATAATCTTCAGTATTCTATGTTTAGCAATTTTTTGGCTATTTGAAATACAGTAAGTTTCTTCTGCCAGAAGTACATTAGAATGTAAATTAGTTAATATTTTATCTCATGTTAATGTGGTATGTCAAAAATGAACAGGGTTTAAACCTATAAGCTTAAGAAAATTACAGTGTGATATTGTAAAAATCTTTTGGTAAGGTTTTCACCTTTTAACTCTGAATGTGGCTCTTTAAAACCTAGGCTAACATTTTTGCCAATAGGGCTCTGATCCCATAAGTAGTAATTTATAGGGCTGAATCCTATCAACCTAAGGAAGGTTAAAAGAGGTCTACACATTTATTGTCAGTCTTTATGTCATGGCACCAGTGACCCTGAACTACTTGTATTTTATGAAACTGTTTATGCTGTATCAGAAGTTATGCCTTTGTTGTGTGTGTGTGTGTGTGTGTGTGTGTGTGTGTACACATATGTATTATGCATATAGTTTCCTTCTTTATGCTGGGTAGTATTAAACTCTACATTTTATATCCTCCTTTTCTATTATTAGTGTTGTTTGTCCTTTTTGTTTGATTAAATTTTTATTCAACTACTTTTTTGAATGCCCTTTTATTACTTTGTTTTAAATGTGTTACTTATAAATAGCACAGAGCTATGCCACATTTTTCATACCAACATGAATGTACTTGGGGTTTAATGGGAAATTTTTGTTCGTATTTTATGTAGTGTAATAAGTAATAAATAAAACTGATTTTTCACAAATTTTAAAAATATTATTTATATTTCTTCTCATTTTTTCCCCAACCAACTATTGGTGAATTGATCAAATTGTTATTAATTTTATTCATCCCTCCTGTCGTTTTCTAAGTTTTATTATACTTTTGAATCTTATTTCTGATTATGTTCTTTTCCCCAGTGCTCATAATGAAACACACAGTTTGGCAGTATATTAAAACAAAGGCCTTTCCCCCTACTGATAGATCTCATTATTACTATTATTATTTTTACCGTTCTTTCCATCAATACCCAGAATGCATTCACTTCTTCATGTTCTGCTTGCCCTTATCAATAGATTTTACTGAATACTTTATAATCTTTGTTCTGGATTATTAGATTTTTCCTGTAATTTATCCTCCTTATTTTAAGAAGCCTTATTTACTATTTTTTAATCAGGTACACAGATTATGAATCATGTCCATATTTATTTATTATCTATCTAATCTGGGTTTATTGATCAATACTATTTCTTTTCCTTCCAATTTTTCCTATCTTGAGAATTCCATTATGAATGATTATTATTTGAAAAGTGGTATTTTTTTGAATATTTTCCTCAACAGGGGCATGTAAGTGATATGTTCTTTGCATCTTTGTATATACACAATTATGTGGCAGATAAATGCTTGGATGGGTATAATATTTTTGGTTTAAGTTCCTTTTATCTTTTTCTCACTGGTCTACTAATAGTATTCTACCATTTTGTAAGTTCCAATGTTGCAGGCAACAGCCCAATGACATTGATTTTAGTTCAGTAAGTAGGGAGATTTGGATCAGGAATCAAAGTAATTTTTTTTCCCTTTTCTTTCTCTTTCCTCTTTTTTGGAGGGGAGTTGTATTTCATCCCAGAATCCCACTGGGACTTCAGTCTTATCAACTTAAATTGACTGTCTTCACCTGGTCTTTGCATTAGCAAGTGAGAAGACTATGTAATGGTCTAGACAAAAGACGCTTGCTGATAGTCAGGGTCAGGATAGTAACAATAACAAGGGAGACCAGTGGATAAATGTACATTGTATTTTAAAGGTCAAATTGACAGGATTTTCTAATATATTAGACATAAGCTTGATCTAATGAAGATTCCAAAGGTGATACATAATTTCCAGACCTAGCAGCAAGATAGATGACCATGCCATTTCTCAAATAGGAGAAAATTGGGGGTGATTCATATGTTATATTTGTTAATTTTAAAAGTCAGTGACATTTAAGGGATAAATCAAGTAAAGATAGGCATTTGTAAACCTGCAGCACAGGGAGAGATCGGGCCTTGAAATATATATCTACGAGCCATTAGAATAAAAATGATTTTCAACCCAGGGGGATGGATTGATCTAATCATGCCACATATCTATTGAGCATCCTTTTAGGAGTAGATATTATTGTAGGCATGGGATACATAATAGTGAATAAGATAGAGTTGTGGAGGTTTAATTATAATGAGAGGTGGATGTCAGTAGGGCAAAGCCATAAATTGAATTCTGAGGAACACATAGATGTAAAAGTCTGGTTGAGGAAGAGTATCCAGATAGGAGACTAAAAGGAATTGGCCAGGGGATAATAAAAAATCCAAGAGTGTTCCAAGAGAGGAGGCCTTTAAGAAGAGAGTTGTTCACTCTGCTGAGTATTGCTAAGTAGTCAGGTAGTCTCAATACAAGAGAGACTCCACAGTTTATCAATATGGAGGTAATGGAGTTGGTGCCCTGAGGAAACGATGATGGTGATATCAGGGAAGCCAGAATGGAGCAGAACATGGAGTGAATAAGTGGAGAGAGCAGAGACATTGAGTGTTGATATCTAGATTGTGGTCGTTGTTGTTGTGATTGTTTTTAACTTAAAGGATCGCTGGAAGCAGCATCTTCAATTTTGGAGAAAATTACTATGATCGTCCTGTCTAAAACATCACTTAGGAAATTTTCAAATTTATTTTTATACTGGGAATGGACAAATGAGAAGCATAGAGACCCTTCTTTCAAAAGACAGTCATTTAATGTTTTCCAGAATATTTACAGAATTTTGGAGGCCTTCCAGATAAAGGATAGGATTTGTTCACATTCTATTAGTGCTCATGGCATTGCAAAAATTATGATCAATTATATCTCTCTAAACCGTAGTGATTGAGACGTGTTTATTGTAACAATCCCTGATTAAGACCGACCTAACAGATTCACATTTAAAAATACTCACCATCTAATAGTGTTGCCTCTATGTTTAGCATAATTGCAGTGTTTTATAGCATTTTCTCTGTGAGCCACTTTAGATTGAATGTTGTTAATGTATTAAAGACTTTCTTTGCTTAATGGTAAGATGTAGTATTAGACTGCCAAGTAGAAGTGGGAATGCACTTAGCCAATCCATAATCTTCCCTGCTGCTTTGTGTGGATAATTACAGTAAACCTGCCTCGTCACAGCATCACTGTGCAAGCCCCTGCAGTACTTAATTTTGACAATTTTTGTTTTTGTTGAATGATATGTATATTTGGAGTGGCTCAAACCATGTTTAAATCAGGGTGACAATAGGTAGCTAGTTCAACATTGTGTATGGCTTAAAATAGCAAAATTGGAATGCCATTAATATGCTAGAGAGAGAAAAAATTTTTTTCTAGTGGAAAGTGGTTAAGGAGAAAATAAAAGTTGCCAAAAGTCATAATTAAAACTCTAGTATTTGATATTAGACCTGCACTTAATTTGGATATTTAAAAGTTATTATGATAATTCTGTAGTGTTCATTTTCCCTTTGAATGAAAAGCTAGGAAACGTGTGTTGATATATCCCATAATTTTTTCTATATGAGTCAAAGTCACACATATCATGTGTTTTGGAATAACCTGGAGTCGTTTTGTCCAAGGAATTGATAGGAATACATTTTCAGAATTCTTGATCAGAATGCTAACTCTATATTTGTAGAGTAAGTAGAGTGGAATGAGTAAAAAAAAGCTCAGCTTCCTATTTGTTTTTAACTTTTAAAATAAGATAGTATGTGATTTTTAAGTGTTAAGCATATTTTCATTGAGAAAACTACATACTACACCTAACCTATCGATTCCCAGTGTTCACTAAATTCCTTTACATGATATTATTTGGAGCTGAGAATACATTTGTCTGAAAGAATGGCTCCAATAGAGTAGATACTAGGTCAACTCACACAGTTTCACTGAACTCATACTACAAGAGAGGTTTTCTTCCCTTATAAAATATAACCACACTGGGGTGAAAAAAGCAATGTGGAACATGGCTGTTGATGTGACAGGGTTCATACCTGGTTGCAAATGGAATGCCCCATACATACATTAATCAATAACAATACAAATGCCAAATGAGCGTCACGGTGGAATTATATTTTATGGCTTGAGTGAGAAGAACAATATGGGTGAGTGTTTAGAGTGAGTTTTGAGAAAAGATATACTTTAACATGAAACTTTGAATGATGGGTAGAATTGAGGTAGACCAGAGGAATGGTGAATGATGTGGGTGAATAAAAAGAAACAAATGTGAGTGAAAGAACATCGTAAGAAGTCTGGCCTTGGAAGCTTATGAGTTAGATCTGTGGGCAGAGCTATGAGAAAGTGAAATTGCGAAGAGTTAGAAAAGGCCAGTGACCTTCCCCACCTCCAGTCGTCCCCTCCTGGTAAACTGCAATGTGGGGCCCTCACTTCTCCAGGCCTAATGTGGTTGTGTCAGGCAGAACCTCCACCTGAAATGCAGCGTTGATGTGACTATTAGAAGACCTGCAGTGCACCAGTGAACATATACTTGGCTTTGAGAAGAGGTCTGACCTTCCTCTCAGCTGCCAATAAACTTAACACTAAGAAGACCAGAATGTCTCCACTTCAGGAGCAAGTCTACCTTACTTTTACAGAATCTGCAAAAATCTGCAAAAAATGTTTCTCTTATTTGCTTGTTTTCGATGTTGCTCTCTGTTTCAAACACAATGGCCGCATAATCTTCTTCGAAACATTGCAGATTAGTAGGTTAAGTTGAGTATATTTGGAATGTTGTTCGAGGCACTAGGGGAAGGCTGTGGACTTTTATTTGTCCTTGCTTTAGCTCAAAACCTCACGTAAGCTAAGATGTGGATGCGGCCACAGTGGCACCACTCTGTCATGTATTTCGGGAATAGGCTGCTCTGCCTCAGTGACCATTGGCTTATTACATGAGTTTATTTTACAACACTGAGATATCCTTCTGCTAAATGTCAGTGCAGCACTTCTGTGAATGCGTGTGACAATGTGTCTTCCCAGGAACATTTCTTCATTTCTTTCATACTTGAATTTTTAATAATCCCTACCAGATGGACATCTTCCTCCTTCCTCCTTCAATGCTCTAGAGTTTGCTTATCTTGAGATTTTGTGACATTTGTGATGAACCCTTTAGTGAGCACTAGCAAAGGGATTCCGGAGTTCAGAGTGTTAATTAGCAGTACAGCTTTTGGCTACTGTTAGGTCGAAAATAATTGATTTATATTTCAACACTATACCATACATGTGTATTTGTTAGCCTTCCTGAAAAGGTATTTGTTAGCCTTCCTGAAAAGAGGCTTTTTAAAAACCATTCTCTAAATTGTATCCGCTTATGAAGCAAGTCAGGAAGGTAGGTGTTTACATTCTATTCATGTGAAAGATGAAAAGGATTGTTCTTATCCTAATCATAGCTTCCTGTAACAGAATTTGAAAATGTAACAACATACGAGATTTTCTACTATGATTCTGGGCATCTCTAAGGTAGGGATTTAAATGAAGTTGGAATCTAAATGAACACAGAAACAGTGTATTTTAGGACACCGTCAAACATTAGCAAGTAAATACTCCGTTATAGATTTAAATTTATCACTGATTTGCTTACTTTCATAGATCCATTAAAATTTGTTTGATCACTTGGTATAGTGAAAAATATATTGACTAAGAGTCAAAAGACCGGATCCTGGTATTAATGCTGCCACTATTTAGGTATGAGATCTGTCGTGAGTCATTTCTTCACTTCCCTCATCTGTAAAATGATGCAATTGGTCTCTTAACCCATAAGGCAATTTACAACTCTAAAACTCCATGAATTTAAGTTTTTTCTTTCCATTTCCTTCCCTTGTAGTGACATTTTCAGTGACTTTGAAGAGCAAGGGGCACGTTTTAGTCTTCTAATTTCAATTGATCATACCAGAATGTATTATCACTTGCATTTTTAAATGTTTCCGAGCCAAGATATAGTTCTCTGGACATTTCCCTATCAATGTCTGTTAACACTGCACAGAATGACGGCCTTTGTCAACTTTTATAAGAATTTATGACCATAATTGAACAAATGCACATTTGGACTTTCCCATTTGCCTCTGTGAATAAATTATGTTCAAATTCTGAAGAAAAATATTTCAGGTAGGTTCCAGCCAGGGAGGTGTTGGAGGGAGAAATCAGATATTGTGTCTTCTTCTATGTACTCTACTCTCTATTCTGACCAAAACATGGTCATTAGAAATTTTGATGAAGAAATAAATGATGTGCTTATCAAATTGTCCATATATATGCTGAATGAAAAAGCCAAACAATACTTTTGGGAATCATGGTTTATCTCTGGACCACTTCTAAGAATTAACAACAAGAGATATGATAGGTAAAAAAAAAAAAAAATCGGGGTCTGAATTTTGGTAAAACAAAATCAACAGGAAAAAAATGAAAACAAAAGTATGATCAACAGGATAACCCAGAATTATAGAGACTTAATTTAAAACAAACAAGCAAACAAACAATCATAAGGAAAACATTTAAGATCCTCTTAGTTATCTACAAAATCAGCTACATTAACATCCATAGAATATTTTGACATCAGAAGGAGATAATTGTACTTGTGTTGCATCTGGAGAACTACATACAATTCTGTGTTTAATTCTTTTTTTTTTTCAATATATGAAGTTTATTGTCAAATTGGTTTCCATACAACACCCAGTGCTCATCCCAAAAGGTGCCCTCCTCAATACCCATCACCCATCCTCCCCTCCCTCCAACCCCCCATCAACCCTGTGTTTAATTCTTTAGCTCAGTCAAGTCATAGCTAAACTTCAGTATAACATCATATCTAAAAAGAGAAGTTCCCAAAATTACCTTTGAAGCTTTCTGAAATAAAATACTGTAGAACTCTCCCTTAGGAGATTTTGATGCAGTAGTAGGCCTGGGATGTCTTAATTAACTTGGCCTTATATAATAATACTAATTATAAGAACTATCAAATATTGAATAATTTCAATAAGGTAAGTGGTTTGTATTACTGCATTAATTCTTTTAACAATCCTCTTTTTTTTTTTTTTTTAACACATTAGGTGAAAGAGGTCGGGATACTTAGATTTTATTTTTAAAAAAATTTTTTTTCAACATTTTTTAATTTATTTTTGGGACAGAGAGAGACAGAGCATGAACGGGGGAGGGGCAGAGAGAGAGGGAGACACAGAATCGGAAACAGGCTCCAGGCTCCGAGCCATCAGCCCAGAGCCCGACGCGGGGCTCGAACTCACGAACCGCGAGATCATGACCTGGCTGAAGTCGGACGCTTAACCCACTGCGCCACCCAGGCGCCCCAACAATCCTCTTTTATAATGATAACCGAGCTTCAATAATGTGAAATAATATTCCTTAAATAGAATATTTAACAAGTCTCTTCCTTGATTTCTAAGATTCCTCTCTCTCAGTCATTGTCTTGTATCACTGGAAAAACACCCAGATGAACTGGGGTGATGGAAGGAATCCAAGTTCTAAGTCATATTGGCAGCGGGCTTGAAGCAAGAGCTCTTTGGGCAGTGGGTCTGAAGGGACACTGGAGCCTTAAAGGGCATCATCAGGAGTCAGCAGGGTCACAGTTATGTCCATGGGGCCACGGTAGGACCAGCATGGTGCAGGCAGAGCTGGAGAGGACCTCCCAGCAGCAGAATAGCACCAATTTGTCCTTGCAGTAGGAGTTTCAGAGGAAAAAGGAAAATTCTTTTCTCATTTTGCATATTCTGGACACCAGAAAGCAAACTGCAACCATTAGCTGGTTGGAATATCTAGTTCTTCCCAAAGGCTGGGTGTTGTATGTAAGTGATGAACCACGGGAATCTACCCTCAAAACCAAGAGCACGCTGTACACACTGTATGTTAGCCACTTTGACAATAAATCATATTTTAAAACTTAAGGGAAAAAAAGGCTGGTGTTGAACACTACAGCCAAGCAAATGCTCAGTTCCAGCCTGGTTTTTCGCTTGTGCCTCAGGTTGATCCTCTATCACCTGTGCTGGGATTATTTCTGTATCTGGTTTATGTTCCATTCCATTAATGAAAAGCATTTTCTCTGTTTTGTAGCTGTGGGGTGGTTGTGTGTGTGTGTGTGTGTGTGTGTGTGTGTGTGTGCACACGCGCGCCCTCACACATGCAAGTCAGCATGCCCTCCTCTAACCTGAGGGCTTGCTCGACAATTTCTTTGGAAACTGGGGTAGCCATTTTTAAAAAACTGTTTTGGGTGAAAAGTCTAGTCCTGAGATGAAAACAGTTTCTCATGTGACAGTACAGCATTCTTCAAATTAGTGGACACAGTTACTCAAATGACCTTGGTGGCAACCAGGCTGGTGCAGGGGTGAACTGTTGACCTCAGAGAGTCAGAATGGCACTTAGAAGGGACGGTGAGTTGGCAGAGCATTCTAGGTCACATTAACTTAGGACACAACAGGCTCAGAAACACATTGTTGCTGCAGGAGGGTGGCTGGTTAGCTCAGTTTCATTTGTTATCACAGGTCTAATAAAGAAGGGGAAGCCAATGGAGTTTCTTAGACACCTATTCAACGTTCAAATGGATATTAGCTTCATAAAACCACAGGAGAACTTGCTGGAACCAAGGAATTGTAACCTTCAGTTTGAGCCAAGAGCTCATGGACTTTAACTAGAATCTCAATTTCTCCAGTTTTACAGATGACCCATGAAATAAAAGTTACACAAAAGATATGAAAAACACATTGAATATATATCCTTTGGCTTCAAGAAGCTTTTATTCTGGGTATATTTAATTTTTGAAAAACTGTTCATTTCAGGGGCTGGGTCCTCACACTATACTTCTTTCTCTTATTTATTTATGAATATGTTAATTTCAATACGAAGAAAAATACTTAAAATGTGCTTTTAAGAAAGTGAGACATTTCCGATTAGCAAGTGTTACCAAAGAGGCAGGAAATTATTTCAAAGAAGGGATGACTGCAAAACAAAAACAGAGAACGGACATAAATGCCTGCACATACATTTCTTTGTAAGGAGCAAAAATAACTTTAAGGCCCCAGTATGCTTGAGCTATTTTGCAGGGAACCCTCACTAAAATGAAAAGTAATGTGTGAAGACACACTAGAAGGAAATGCCTATTATTGTGGCATTTGAAGTATAAGATTTATGATTCTTAAAATGCTGCTGAAGCCCAGATGAAGATAGTTATTCACTCTTCATTGTGTGCAGGTTGCTACATTAATGTTGGGGGTCACTAAAAGATTCTGATAGCAAGGGCCTTGATTATGTCTTTGATGAGCTTAGTGACTTTTGAGGCAAACTCAATTCATATTTGAATGCAATGTTTTCCTCAATAAATTCATGTCATAATGAATATAGAGGCCATAGAAATGATGATTGATTCTTCTTTTGTGCACAATGTACTATTGATTTTTCTTTGTCAGCATAAATTAACTTACCCTTTTAACTCTCCATGACAAAACAAGCTAACCCATCTTCTTTTTCAGTGGTACCATATTAGAATGATGTATATCCACTGACAGCTTTGTTTCCTTTATGAATTGCCACGATAATTTTGTTAAATACCCACGATTTACTAATAAAATGCTGAAATCATTCAGGTTCGTGGTCAGTGAAATTTTTCTATATGGAAAATTCTGGGGAAGAGAAATAACAAGAATGGTAATCTGTGTCTAAGTTTTGTGTGTGTATGTATGTGTACATCTGTGTGTGTTGAAATATAAGAAGAAAAAATATCTGAGATCTAGTGAAGCTCTGAATACCTTGTAATATGAAAGTTGTGCTTTAGTGGGTTTGGAAATTGGATTTAGAGAATATTAAGGCAAAAGATCAATAGAGATAGATTGTTTTATATAGAAAACAAGCATGTTATCACTGCTTAAAGGATAACTCATATTGTGTTTCTAACTTTAAACAATGTATTCTGGTCTCATCGAAAAAGAAAGTACATTCTTAAAATTCCAAATCATATAATTGGAAGGTCTTGTTATTCTTTGACTCTTTAACAAATAAAATTATATGACTTGTTAAGTATATTAAATTTTGCTCCTACAAATGTATACCTGTCGAATATTTTTAATGTCAGGTGATAATTTCCATCTATTCCCAAGTGATCATTCATCATTCTCACATTAAAAAAAAACAAGTTTGGGGGGATAGGCAGTGTTTTTCAAGGGCCACCTCATTATTGCCAATGTTTGGGGACAATGAAGTGGTCATTCATGGTCTTGTCTAATGTATAACTCCCCATTAGGAGTATTTTGCAGCCCTGAATGTTTTCAAATTGGAGGTGATGATTTTCAATTTATTCTAAGATTATTTTTCAAATCTGATTTCACTTTAGAGTATGTAAATTATAGTATCGTAACCTTTATTTATTTACTTCTGCTCAACTGTTATTTCACTGAGGCAGTTGCTTGCCAAATATCAGCCATGAAAATACCTGAAATAAATTTCGTTTGACCTCTCACATCTGTAGATTCATCATTCACTCCAGCTCTCCCATCTCCTTTGCATTTGCCCAAACAGACTGTTCTTTAGGACACCCATGCTACTATAAGATTTATTACTATCATCGATTTCCTCATCTTTGCCTCCATCTAGTATTCTCAACTGCCTTCTGGTAAATTCTTTTCCTATATACATTGTATTTTCCCACAGAAAAACCACGCAGAGCAGATGGATGGCGTCCATTTACTATTCAAAACTATTTTTCTGGTAAATATAATTCCTGATACCCATACAACGTTTCAATCTTTCTGTAGGGATACAAAGAGAATAAGTCTAAAAGAACAGCACATAGAATTTTCCTTGGCTATTGGCATTTCTCTTGATTGCACGTATACTGGGCTCACATGGAGGATTTGGAGGTGCTCATGCTGCAAGTATTAAGTACTTTTCCCATGAGCAATTGTGAAACAAAAGCCTGCAGCTTCTACATCTGACATCTAGAAAAGATTATCTACTTACTATAAGACTCTGAGGAGAATTCTACTAATTATTATTTTTTTTATGAAGTAGGTTTATGTTTTCTCCTTAGGATGTTTAATAAATTTAACATCAATCCTTGACTTTTTTAATGATTTCATTTGATATGTTTTGTATTAAGCTCAATGAAATGTTTCTAAACATCAAAAGCAAGATGATAATATCACTAACAGAAAAAGATAATTTTAGAAATAGAGAAAAATAAATAACCACTAAAAAAAGATAATTAAATGATAAGCTTCCTGTTGTAGGCTTTCAATATTTTTGTCAAAGAAAATATTTTGTTGGCTATTTTAATAATTCTCAAATATTTTTAATATTTAATCACAGCTACATCAAATATATCTATATACATATTTGCATTTGTATATATGATAGTTGTTATAAAATCCTTAGTTTGTTTAACTTGACTTCTTTCAGCTGAAATCATCTTTACAATTTCTTTCAGTCCTCCAAGTTTTCCTGTGCTTTCTGAAGGCTGATCTATGGTGGTTTACCTATCTTTTTGGTATGTTTATTTAACTTACCATGCTTGAAAGCTTTGCATAATAAACAGAAACTGTTTCCATTACTTCTCTTAAAAAAAATTTTTTTTAATGTGTATTCATTTTTGAGAGAGAGAGACAGAGCATGAGTAGGAGAAGGGCAGAGAACAAAGGAGACACAGAATTCGAAGCAGGCTCCAGGCTCTGAGCTGTCAGCACAGAGCCTGACACGGGGCTCGAGTGAGGTCATGACGTGAGCCAAAATTGGGCGCTCAATGGACTGAGACACCCAGGCGCCCCTGTTTCCATTATTTCTTAATGAGGCAGTTTTCTCATGTTATATTTCATCATCTAGATTTTTCCTCCACCCCATTCTCCTTCTTTATGGGTAAAGAGAGCTTAGAAGTGGTGCTCAGTTCCTTCATCTCTATCTTCCTCCCTAACGCCTCTTATGTCCCAAATCTGCATGGGACATGCTCTATGACCACATCCCTTTATCCTTATAATTTCCACTTTTAATAACTGACCTTGATGCCAAGTTTGGCTACGAGTACTTGTATTTTTTTTATTAATTTCTCGAATTCCTACAGAGTCATAAGTTGAACATTTAAAATATGCCTGCCACAGAAATAAGTGTTTCACATCAGATAAGCTCTCTGGACCAGCCAGCTGTAACTAAAGAAAGGGCAAGAAGTATGACAGCAGTGCCCCCCATGGTTAGGAAGTGAGAGGAAATCTCCAAAGAAATGAGTAAGTTAAGCAGACAGTCCTGTATACTAATATGGTAGTTTTTTCTTTACGTTATTAACAGATGGGTTAAACTATATGTTTATTTATTAATTTTAATTTACTATTTATCCTAATTCAGTTTGTTCTCTTGACCTGGGATTATTGGACCAATAGGTAATGATGGAGACAGGGATAAGCTATTTCCTCTTAGCATTGTTGTCTGGCCTTCTTGTCTCACTCTACGTATTCTTTCTGGTAGATCTCAGCAGCTCCATAATCTGATCCAGATTTGTTTCCCCAAATATGAACCTCCAGGATAAAGTTCTCCCAGGTTGTGGATACATTTATCCCTAGGTTCTTTTGCCTCCTTCATGTCCTACATCCACATAGCCCTGTAAAATCTTTCCTCTTCTCGCACCTCCAACTCCATTCCTTCGGCCTCTGGAAACAATTTAATGATCTTATCTGTAGAATTATCTGTATTATTGCAATGGCTTAAGAATTGCTGTTCCTGTCTACAGTCTTGTGCTGTTCTTCTTTTTTTATGTTTATTTATTTATTTTGAGGGAGAAAGAGTGCACATATGTGCACAAACAGGGGAGGGGCAGATAGAGAGAGAGAGAGAGAGAGAGAATCTCAAGCAGGTTCCACACTGTCAGTGCAGTGCACTTCTAAGAAATCTTTGTCAACACAAAAATGATCACATTAGTCTTTACTTAAATCCATTGGTCAGGGGCACCTGGATGACTCAGTCAGTTGAGTGTCTGACTTTGGCTCAGGTCATGATCTTATGGTTTGTGAGTTTGAGCCCCGCACTGGGCTCGCTGCTGTCAGCACAGTGCCCTCTTTGGATCCTCTGTTTTCCCCACTCCGTCCCCCACTCACACTTTCCCAGATATAAATAAACATAAAAAGATCTGTTGGTCACTGTTCTTTGTATGCAGGCTCAGATCCAAATTTCCTAAAGTCTACCATAATTTCATCCTTGAGCATCTCTCCAGTCTTGACTGTTGTTCTCGTCCAGTTAACAACTCCCTATCCTGGATGCAAATGGTTCTGATATGAGAAGCCACATAAAATTTGTCTGCCTTTGATATAACCGCCCTCTCTTCTTGAGAAGGATTCCTCTCTTTTCCCTTCTGATAGGAATAAATACTTTAAAGACTATGCTCTTCCTATAAGACCTATGACATAATGTTTCAAATATGATAATACTTATTGGTTTTAGTGAGCAATTCATGAATCAGGCAGCATCCAATCTAGCAGATAGATAGGAGGGCCAAAGAGCTCTACAAGGCAAGAGATTTGGTAGTCAGAAGGAAGCAGGAACAAGGAAGTTGTGCTAAGGGGAAGTGAATTGGTTATTTCAAGGTTACTTTCCATAGAGAGGATGCCAGGGGTTTCTCAGGCAAACACCTACCTAATGCTGATCAAGCGATTTCTGGTTGTCTGGCTTAAGATTCTATTTCCGTGAGACCCCCAAACTGTAATTAAGTTAAATCTTGGTTTGGTGACATGGGGCTTAGCATAAGCTACTCAATTTAGGGCCTGTTGTCTTATTTTTAACAAATATCATCTCATATAAAGCTGATGTTATTATTATCTCCATTTTTACTGTTGAAGAGACTTTTACTCTTGAAGACATAGAGAGATTAAGTAATTTGCCCAAGGTCAGAAGCTGGGAGCATGTCAGAACTGATATCTGTAATAAAAATAATGCATTGTGTACCTGCTGAAGGACTTGTCCACATTAATTTGGTGCAAAGATGTGAAGAATTAAAAATGAAGAGTTAACTCTCCAATAAAATGTATAAACGAAAGATAAACCAAATGCAGAGAATTATTAAAAGCATTTATTATTATTTATGTGATCTAAAGTCAAGGTCTTAATCCTTGACTTAGAGACCTACAAATTTTGTGGCTTAATTTAAAATAGATAGAATAATAAATAGACTCAGTTGAGTAGCAGTACACGATGACCCAGAAATATGACAGAGTGCAGAGGCACAACTCTGATAAAGAAACAAGAGTTGTCTCAATCAGCTTCTGTATCAGAACAGGCGCTCCAAATGGAGGATATTGTGGGCCATATGTCACCTTCCTAGAGGAGAATCTTCCACCGAAAATGGCTGTATGATAGTTCTGGACCAGGTTCAGAAATGAGAACAGGTTGGGTTTGCTTGTTTGTTTGCTTGTTTTTGTGTGTTTTTTTCTTTTTGCCAGATGGAAGAGGTCGGCGTGCGTCTCTCATAGGGAGAATGACGTGGTGAAGGTACTTCTATTTTACCAAGTGAACAGGCCAATTGTGATAGTTTACATTTAGCTATGCTATCATCATCATTTCTTTCACCTGTTTTTCTGAGAAAGAAAAGTGGGAAAATGGTGTTTTGTGTTTCCAATAAGTAGTTTCTTAGAACGCAGTGAAAGAAACCTTGAGTAAGATGTATTTGAAAAAGAACTTTAAATATTACATATACATATTATCTCCCTCGAAAATGCAGGGTGTTTTCTTAGCATGCTTCCTAGCAGAAAAAGGTTTCCTTTCTAGTTTTGACAAACACTAAATTGCAACTTTTGAGGGTTTTTTTTTTCTCTCTCTGTGTGTGTGTGTGTGTGTGTGTGTGTGTGTGTGTGTGTGTGTGAAGTCAGATAGCACCATTATCTTGTAGAAAATTTATTCTTGTTATATTTATGCCACTCTTAGAATGTAAAGGATCACCATAATACATCTGACAGAAATAAATAGATGGAACTATGCATACGATTTTTTTTTTTATTGATTACTTCTAAGCACAGGCTGCCTTCTAAGCAGCCTTCTGGCTATCCTTGCAATGATCCCTTTTCAATGCATGGCTCTCCAGATCTACTTACTTCTATAAAATGGTCAATGTATTGTTGAGCAGACTGTTTTGAAGACAGAAAGGCGGTACAGCATTTCAATAGGAATTCTTTTGACTGGAGGGTTGGGTGATTAAGCTGGTCGCTTGTGGAAATATATTGATTTCATGATATATTTTCAGGAACCGATTTTTCTCTTCTGAAACACCGTGTCATGATGTGCTATTTAGAATTTCTTCTCTTCCCAGAGGGACACGGCACAGCCTTCAACAACTGAAATGAAGCTATAACAATGGAAAAAGGGAATATTTTATCTTTGTTATATGCATCTCCCTAAATGTTAACAGAGAATCCACAAATATGAATTTGTGGGTTTTTTTATGATAAAGTCTTATGAAGTAAGTGCATTTTAGTTTACTATGCATTAGTCATACTATCCAGAAAAGCATATCCTTAAATTACAGAAAATACATGATGTGCACAAAATACTTAGTTTGACACAGGGCATGGAGTATTGCTTGTGTTTTAGGCTATATTCCACCCCCCCCCCCCCAGATTTTTTTGCTTTAGAAATTGTTCCTTAAAATTAATTAGTTTAAGTGAATAATCTTGGTTTCTGTTTGAATACTTTTCACTGGAAAGAAATTAACATTTATTGAGGCTGCATTACATGCCAAGCAACTTTAAATATTATATTTTATTTAAGAGTCACAAGAATTATTCTAAGTAGACATTATTACCCTTTGCAGATAAGAAAAAAGATAAGACTTAAAAATGTGACATGTCAAGAATCACCCAAAAATAAGTATCTTAAAATAATATAATAGTAAAATATAAGATTTACTTTTTTTTTGGATATTCAATACCCAGTCTAATTCTCTTCTCCTTTATCCTCATTTAGTGAACATTACATATTTAAAATAGTTTATTTTCCATCTTCCTCTGCATCCAGGGGTGGTCTAATGGCTCACTTTGGGTCAATGATATGTAGAAAGAAGTCCCTACAGAAGGTATCTTTTTTATTTTATTTTATTTTATTTTATTTTATTTTATTTTATTTTATTATTTTATTTTATTTTATTTTATTATTTTATTTTACTTTATTTTACTTTACTTTATTTTATATTTTATTTTATTTTATTTTATTTTATTTTATTTTATTTTATTATTTTTCTTCTGTCTGAAAAATAGATTTCATACCTGGAATCAAGTACTCATTTTGAGACACATAAAAATTGCCAATCAGGGGGTACCTGGGTGGCTCAGTCTGTTAAGTGACCGACTCTCGATTTCAACTGAGGTCATGATCTCACGATTCATGAGACTGAGTCTCATGTCGGGCTCAGCACTGACAGCACAGAGCCTGATTGGGATTCTCTTTTTCCCTGTCTCTTTGTCCCAGCCCCCTCAAAAATAATAAATAAACATTAAAAAAAATTCCCTATCAGGAAGACAAATGATTCTGCCACACTAAGTTTTCCTGAAGTAGTTATATCAGGTAACCCTAGACTTGCTATTGCATAAGAAAAATAAATTGGTTATTTTTTGAAAGTCCATGTTTATATAACTTTGTGTTACTTTAACCCTACATATATATATATATATATATATATATATATTTTTTTTTTTTTTTTTTAAGTTTATTTATTTTGAGAGAGACAGAGACAGCACAAGTAGGGGAGGGACAGAGAGGGTGGGGGAGAGAGAATCCCAAGCAGACTCCACACTGTTACCATGGAGCCTGACATGGGGTTCAAACTCACAAAACCATGAGATCATAACCTGAGCCAAAACCAAGATTCAGACACTTAACCAAATGAGCCACCCAGGTGCCCCGAGTCCTACATATTTCTAACTGATGTAAAAGTATATTTTAATGCCTAAAATCAGTTTAAAATGGGTCAGAATAAAGGTAAGTTTTAAAAACTGAGTACATGATTAAGCCAGAATCATTCAGCCAAAATACCTCATTCTCACCTTCACTTTCTGCTTTCTCTAATCAATGTCTTTATTTCCTCCAAATTATATTCAACTATGCTGTTTAATAGACTTGGCAACCACAAAAATTAGCTCAAGTTTTAATTATTGAAGCCAGTACTGAGATTATTACCCAACACATGTCCCCGTTATGTCTTGTGCATTTGCTATTTGTAAGATACCAATTTGGTCTAGTGTTTGTAGTATCCAAATTAAATTGAAAAATATGAAGAGTTACCTGATTCTCAGAATCCAAAGGATGAAAATTTTTACCTAAGAAAAGTACAACTATTTCTGGTACTGATACTGTTGTTCTCTGTGGGAGTTGGGGGGAAGATTTAGGAGAATATATCTCAAAAGAAAGTTTAGTGCACCCTTAAAGAACTATTAGGAATTTAGATAATAGTTTAAATGAATCAAGTTAACAAATTACCAAGCCTCTATTGTGGACTTGTCACCTAGATGGTGAACCACAGGACACGGTTGACTTAATGTGCCTTATTCTTGCGAACTTCCTATTTTAGCTCTGGTGAGATTAAAGATGTCAACTTGCTGACTTCTGACTGACTCCAGACTTCTGTCAGGCTTAGAGAAGAAAGCACACCATACTTTGACTTGTCTCTGAGTACATATATTCATTTCTCTGATTTCTCTAACTTTTTCTCTTCCTTCCTCCTCCCCCTGTCTCTTTCCCTTTCTTCTCCCTTCCCATCCTAATTTTCTCCTTCTACATAATCAGAATTTATTGATTCCAGCTTATTTTTGTTGTCCTTTCCTCCTTCTCAAAAACGCACGGAATTCATCTTTTGGACTTACAGTTTTTCTGGTAATTAATCTATGTATTTTTTGTAATTTACTATTATTGAAAAAAAAAGACCAAAAAGCTAAAATCAACCCCTTTTAGATAGAATATGTGACTGCAAAGAGATCCAGAGTTATGAATCTGGTTATTTTCGCCTGTACATTTGTGAATTATATATTTTTTTCAGAAATCAATTCTATCCAATAATACGTGTACACTAGAGTAAGGAGAAAACTGAGAAGGAATGATTAGATAATTAACTTTTTCGGAAAGATGCAAGATGACGGTTTTTAGTATACAAACGCAGTCACTTATCTGGACAAAGACTAGGTTAAGTGTTTGCCACTTTCTAGGATGGAAGTAATTTTTTACACCATTTTCATCTTTCCCTCATAAATTGCAAAAAGATGGAAGGGTCATGGTTCATCTAACAGTTTTCCTTTCGATTACAGCAATTTTAAGGCAAATCAGAAATAAGACTAGACGAGCTGACAGGACCCTTTTAAATACCTTCTTACCGTTTAAATACAATCTGATAGTCCAAAGCATCAAGGCTGAGCTTTTGAAACACAATCGGGGCAGTGCGTGAAGACATTTTGAAGACTGAGTTAGATATGAATGCTTATTACTGTTGGGCTTATGGCTTGGAGGTTAGGGTATGGTTTCATCAGATGAATATAAGATCAGTTATGGAGCAAAAATGAAAGTTAAAATGCAATGTTCTGCTTGTAAGTGTGTTTGAGAGATGAACAATTGGCAGCGAGATAATATCTGAACAGAGGAAGTCAGTTGGCAGTTTTGTAGGCATCTACATGAACAATAAATTCCATGTAGGTTTTATTTTTTTCCTTACCTTCTAAGAGTTATTTGGAGAGGTGTGGTGGAACGGGGAGCGATCTGGGAGAGAATATTTGGGACGTGAAAGTTGAAAGTATTCTCTATTTTTGCTTTTGTAAAGCTCTAAGAGGATTTGGTATCTGATGAGGAACAATCAGAAGAATTACAGTGAATTGCTTTAAGTATCAGTGTTAAGTGAAATTGGTATTTCTTTTGGAAGCGCTAGAATATTCTTTAAAAAAGAAAAAAAATTAACAAATACAATGTATAATGTGAAGATTCTTCCTCAAAATGTCAGGGATAATTATATTACAATGTAGAATTGAGGTTAACTTCTTTACTGTAACTGTGTCAATTGATGATACTAGTCTTTATTTCTCCCATGTGCCTACTGATTTTTATGTCATGTAATTCATAGCAGTCATGGCACTGAGATTACCTTTTATTCTTAACTATTCCTATTCCAATTTAGCAATTCATATATTGCTTTAAAAAATATTTCTTAGAGTAGCAAATTTTCAGAAGACCAGTTTTCAGAGTTTTAAAATGGAATGCAAGCTAGTAGGGTGTCCCAAAATAAGGTCTTTTAAGGAAAAATATAAATTGGAAAACAATTTTTCAAACTGATGCTTGATTACTAACCCAATAGATACCTAGGCAAGAATTATGATAATTGCTATACTTTTATTATTCCAATAGCCTGTTTACACAAGTTTCCTAAGAAATTTAATGATACAAGTATGTCCATAAAGAACAATTGGCCATAAAGGATGATATCAACTGAAAAGGTAAGAAAAATATATTATTGCATAAAGTATGTGAGAAGCCAGCCATGGCATGAGCAGGTAGTACCAACACCCCACTGAGAAGCCTATGAAAGGCATTGGCCAAGAACAATAAGTAGATATAAACTCTTTTTGCTGGTCCACATAAGATGAAGAAAACACAACTTGGAAAAACCGTGAAGCTCTTTTTGTGGATGAGTGTATGACAGCTTGTAGAGAACTCAATCATCTGAGATATCATGATTATTTTATAATATTTCCTCTCTTGCTTTCAGCAACACTAATTTATGTGCTTATTTCTTCTAAATCTCAAATTGTCCAGTTCTAAAGTAGAGAAAACACTTCCCTTTTGACTTGAAATCATGAAAAAAGCAGTGTCTGGGTAGGAAGTGGCCTTAGAATTGAATTGGTCTACTTTTTTTCTTTTTTTTTCCATTGTGAGTGTTTTTATATCATTGTAAATTTATTAGCTTGTGTTGAGGTAGTCAAGTTTAGCCTATTTCTTGATCTGATGCTCAAACTCCCTTTGTCATTTTCCTACTGAGGTGGCATACAACTGAGCTTCCCCAGTGATGGACAAGTCTGCCCTGTCTTTGAACTCACAGATTGACATAGAAATAATATCTTTATTTTAGCCTAATATAATTATATCTATATCTATGTATATCATCTATCTATATCTATATCTATATCTATATCTATATCTATATCTAATCTATATCTATCTATATCATCTATCTATCTACCTATATTTTTTCTATAAAGTCTAGTTCCACATCATGTGGATGTTGAGAACACATTTGGTCCCTCTTCCAGACAATAACACTTTAGATACTTAAATATTATATTATTCTGTCAAACTCTCCCATTCTAATTCTCTCCAGTTTTTAAACAGTTTGTAGTTTAGAATAATCATGTCTAGATCTATAAAATAACTTTACTGGGACTTAAATAGGAATTACAAATACCTGTTATCAATCTGGGAAGAATTGACATCTTTGCTATGTTGAGTCTTGCAGTTTAAAGGAACACATATGTTTCACTATTTATTTAGATCTTAAATTTCTTTATCAACATTTTGCAGTTTCCAGCAAAGGAGTCCTGTATTTGTATTGTTATATGTACTCATAGGTATTTCATTTTCTGGGTTATTGTAGATTGTGTGGTATTATCAACTTCAGTGTCCATGTTTTCATTGGTAGTTTGTAAAAGTATAGTTGATTTGTATATATTTTTTCATTGATAATCAAGTTACCTGCAAATAGTGACATTTTTATTTGTTTCTTTCTGATCTGTATCCCTTTTATTTGTTCTTCTTGTCTTATCAGCCTAGCACTTCCAGCCCTACATTGAATGAGAGTGGTAAGAAAGGACAAATTGTCTTATTCCCAAACTTCATGGGAAAACATTCACACTTCACCATTTAAAATAATATTAACAGTATATTTTTTAGTGGATGATTTCATTAATTGAGGATGTTCTCTATTCCTATTTTTCTGAGAGTTTTTATTGTGAATGAATGTTGAATCTTGTCATTTGCTTTATCTGTATCAGTATAATCATGTGATTTTTCTCCTTTATCCTGTTAATAAAGTAGATTATACTGATTGGTTTTCTAATGTTGAACCAACCTTGCATGCCTGAAATTAACCCCTTGGTGTGTATATGTATATATATATATTTTTTTTTCACATTTTGAATTCTGTTTACTAATACTTTAAAGGATTTTTGTACTATATTAATGCTCATAATGTAATCAGCATTCTCTTTTCTAAACTATGTATTCAATTTTAGCAGCATATTTTGGAGTAAAAAATATTTTAGGTCTTTATTATTATATCAGTGTCAGAACAAACTCATGGAAAAATAAGCAAATAGATTTACAGGAAAGGTCTCTATTAGTAGGTTTATATCAAATAGATGAGTATGTAAATGAAAATTTTACCCAGTTACTTGAAAAGCGGAAAAAGCTCAACTTTATATGTATGGCATGCTTTTGTGGGTATGCTGTGTGTGAGTATTTGGTTGATTTTATTGTTTATTATTACTTTTATGCATAGTATATATAATGTGCTAAGTACTATTTACAAATATTAATTCATTTAATCATACTTATAGTCTTGTAGGAATTATTATTACTATTGTTATTATTCCTGCTTTTTATACCATTAACCAAATAAGTAACAGGGAGGGAAACAAATAAAAATTGAACACTATATATTCACTCATATTTTTTTCTTTGCTGCCATAACGTTGTTTAGATATTTTTGCTAATAGAGAAAAAATGTTGAGGGTTTTTGTTAGTTTGTTTGTTTCAAGAAAATGTTATTATTTTCCCAAAGCATCATCTTGTTGTTAATATTATAAACAAGACAAAATTTCAATTAGTTTGCATTTCCTGAAAATAAAACAGCTATATTAAAGGCTCATGGAATCAAGGTGGCTCTTCTCAGTTCATTCAATAAATATTTCTTGATCCACTTTTATTAAATTTTTTGGTGTCACTCGAAAATAAAGTCTGAATAATAAAAGTAAGGGGTATGGTAGGGATACTAGTTAAAGCAGACGTTGGAATCATACATCAGAGGTAATTGAAAATCTTATTTTGAAAGAGAAAAATGAATAAGAGAAAAATATAGGATAATTTGATATCTGCATTGCAAAACAAGTAGTTAACTGTTTTATGTGGCTTCAGAAAGAAGAATGTTATGTTCCGTCTTTCAATAAAACTGTCAAACATTTATTGTGTGTCAGGTACTTTGTATGGCTTGGGAACAAAACTGGAGCTGTGACACAGTTCATACCTTAAAAATTTTCTTAGTCTAGTAAGGAAGAAAGACATGTAAGAAAAATATGCATAATGCAATATCGTAACTCCCGTAATAGAAATATGCAGTGGTACGTTTTGGCCAAAGAAAAGTAGTTATAGGAATCAGATTTTTTTGCCAAATATATTAACAATTTTCCAAAAACAGGGCCATCTCTTTTAAAAAAGAACAGACTGAGAAGTAGTAGTCCATGATTATGAAAACGTGCAACCAGAACTTTGCTAATTGTTGAGTCAGAAGTATTGCAGGTTGATTTTCTGAACTGATTGAGATGGAAGAGTAGGAGACTTGACTCATATGGTCTCTTGTAACTCTGAGATTTTGTGGGGAGATTATGAAGTGGAGTACCCATTGATCAGATCATAGATAAAAATCTTGGGTAAAAGCTTTTAAATAAGTGCCTGTCAAAACCCTCCATGGGGCCTTCTCAGTGGCCTCTGCTGTGGGAAATATAAAGTACAATGCATAAATCATATATATATATACATATATATATATATATATATATGTATATATATATATTTTTTTGCTGGCTTAAAATTATATCCTGTTTGGGTTTAAAGATACCCTCACTCATTTAACAAATAAGTATATGACATTTCCACTAGAGATTAGATGTTTTGCCATTGTTAATTATTATTATTACTATTTATTAATAGTTATCACTTATTGAACTCTAGGGTACTCGGCTGGCATCCTACCATTGTTACTTAATCCCCTCAGTGTTGCTGTATAATAGAGATAGCCCTCATCATAGATATGACAATCACATTGATAATCAGAAAAGTTTAAAACATCACCCAAGATTACCCAGCTGGGAAAAGGTGCAGCTAGGTTTTAAACTTGATTCAACTAATTTGAAAACTCATTGTGCTTGAGGACAAACCAGATAACCTATCAGGGAACAATCTAAATCACACTAAGCATTGTCTGAAATTATACCGGATGATTCATATGCTGGTTACTAACATCAGATAAATTTTTTTTCTTACAAAAACATTAAATTACAATTTTATGTATTTAATATTTCTAAAAATTTTTAAGCCCTTAGCATGCTCCAGGCTTTATTTTTGAACACTTTCACTTAATCATCACCATAAACTTATGAGAAATTTCCTTGCTAACCCTTTGAATTTTAGAGACAATGTTCTCCCTAACCTCACAGCATTGTTCCAGCCATCAAAACTGGTACTTGTTTTTGTGAACACCTCTCTCACTGCACAAACACTGGCAATGTTTATATTCTTCCAAAGCATCTATTAAGATCTGGTGTTCATGTGCTCTATTCTTGAAGGCGTGAAGCATGTAAAATGCACCACATTATTATCCACATTTAAATGATTTTTGGTTCCTTGGAAATTATATTAAGTAAATTAAAAAAAAAAACACCTTTAGACTATTGCCTGAACTTAGCTGAAATAACTTAATTTATTAAGCTGAAATAGCCCGACATATTATTCTGAGGACTTGTGATTAACTGAATTTAATTTCTAGCCAATATTTGCTTATTACCACAATAGTTGTTTAATAATTATCCTGAAATTATCCAATCATCATTCATCACCGAAAAGCTATTTCCTTACAAAATCAACACAAGTAACTTTGGTTATTCTGGAACTTAATATTGGACTCACAACTTTGATGACTGAATCTATGAAAATCTTAAGAGCATATCTGGATTTTTAATGAAAGCAGAGCTATAATATCTCTGGAATTTTAACAATGATAACTATCTTATGAAAAAACCTTTCTAAGTTTTATGTTTGTTTACATTATATTTCCTTTCTACCTGCAGTCTATGTCATTTTATATTGGTAATAACTTAGATATCAATAAGTTCAGAAACAAATGTAGTGAAGTTAAACCAACATAAATATTTTATTATTTTATTTAAAATAAGAGTGATAGTATCTAGGATGAGAGTTTGGAGTAGAATATAAACCTAACACATGTATAAAGCTGTTGACAAAGTAGGCAACCAATAAATGCCCTTGGTTATAATATTATGGACAAGCCTGGTCAGGTATTTCAGCCCTGCACTATAGCATGAGCAGCGGCCTGGTGGAAAAACCCAGAGCTTTGAGCCCTCCTACTTACTCTTAAATGGTGCAGGTCATGTGTTGCATGAATAAGGCACAGGCTCTGCCTTGGCTTCATTACCTGATTCGCACTGGACTGTGCAAAGGGGGTGGGTTTTGTGTGGTACAATATTGTAGCCCTGGGCAGAGCATAGCACCCAGGGCACAGCAGGTGTTGAATAAGTCTTAGAAAATTAAAGAGAATTATTGGTTATGAGTGGTTAAGTGGTTACTGTATTAATTTCCTATGACTGTGGTTACAAATTACCACAAACCAGGTGGTTTACCACAACAGATATTTATTCTTTCACAGTTCTTGAGGCCAGAAGTCTGAAATCAGTTTGGTTGGGGTGAAATCAAGGTGTCAGCAGGGTGTTCCTCCTCCAGAGGTTCTGTCCAGGGAAGAATCTGTTCTTTGCCTCTGTCAGCTTCTTGTGGCTGCTGGCATTCCTCAGCTTGTAATTCCAATCGCTGCTTCATGGTGCATTGCTTCTTCTCCACTTATTGTCCGTTTCAAATCCTCCCTTGCTTTCCTAATAAGTACACACATAATTGCATTTAGGTCCTACCCATACAATCCAGGAAAGTCTCTCAATCTCAAATCCTTAATTTAACAATTACAAAGTTCCTTAATAACAATTGCATCGGTTTCCGGGAATTAGAAACTAGATACTAGTATTTATCCTACTTCAGTTGTAAATCTCATCCCGTTGTTCTTCTTCTCTAGTAGTTTATGGTTATAGATGTATTCACTCATGTAATACATTAAATACAATGATATAAATATTTATTATGTTATTTAGTAGTGAATCCTAATTATTTAGGGTCTCTTGATATGTTGACAAAAGTCAGTTTTTTCCTTTTTAAATACGTTGGTGAATAAAGGCTACTTTTTTTTAGTTTGTTGAATAAAGTCTACTTTAATTTGTTGAATAAAGTCTACTTTTTTTTTTAATTTGGAGAGGAAGGACTGTGATAACTTTCTTTGTGCCGCTTTCCTCCAATTATCTGTGAATACTCTTATTTTAAAATTTTTGAAAATTCAGAAAATACTTTTAAAAAGAAAAAATATATATATAGGATTTTATTTCCTCAAACCAGGATTTCTTAGAAACATATTGAGCACAATTCAGTTGAGATGGTAGTATTATATGATATTCTTTACCAAGTCTCTTTCCAACAATGCTAGTAACCTAAAATTGGAATACCAATTGTGATGGTTAATTTCATGTGTCAACTTGACTGGGCTAAAGGATGCCCAGATAGATAGTAAAATTCTTTTTTTTTTTTTTTTTTTTAGTTTTTATGTATTTATGTATGTATGTATGTATTTATGTATTTATGTATGTATGTATTTATTTATTTATTTACTTACTTATTTGAGAGAGAAAACACAAAAGTAGGGGAGGGGCAGAGAAGGAGACACAATCCAAAGCAGGCTCTGCTCACCATCCATGCAAAGCCAGACACGGGGCTCGAACTCACGAACTGTGAGATCACGACCTGAGCTGAGAATAGGAGTCAGACACTTAACCAACTGAGTACCCAGGCGCCCCAAGATATAATTTTTGCCCATGTCTATGAAAGTGTTTCTGGAAGAGATTAGCATATGAATTGGTATGGACAGTAAAGATCACCTGTCACCCATGTGGGAGGTCATTATCCAATGTGTTGAGGGCTTGAATAAAACAAACAAACAAAAAACGTGGAAGAAGGGGAAATGCTTCCTTTTCCTAAACTGAGACATGCATTTTCTCCCCCTCTCAGACAATGGTGCTCCTGGTTCTTAGGCATTTGGACTCAGACTGGGATTTACACCATCAGCATCCCCAAATCTTGGGACTTTGGACTCGAACTGAATCGCATCATGGGCTTTCCTTGTTCTCCACTGGCAGATGTAGATAGCAGATCATTTGAATTCTCAGCCTCCACAACTGCATAAGCCAATGAGCCAGCTCCTAATAAACCTCTTCTCTCTCATTCTGTATATATTTATATATACATATACATATATATACATATATACATATATATTTATATTCTGTGTATATTTATATACACTTCGTATTGCTTCTGTTTCTTTGGAAAACTCTTTTTAATATACTAATAGAAGCAAAAATCTACCATAACACACTCTGATACTGGTGTGGTCATATAAGCAAGAGTAGAAGTTAATAAAAAGCATAAAAATTATATTTGCTAAAGTGATTTTGACTCAGGGTACTAATGTTACACGATAGGAAAATATATTTTCTCCATTCCAAGAGAGCAGTCAGGCCACTTGAAGGGTTCCTGATGAATGGATGCTGATACCGGGAAACAATCAAGAACCTGGGCACTTACCTAAAACGCATCCTATTTGGTTCCTCTGCTTCACCATTTTCTCTCTGCAATCCAGCTTGCTCTGTCCCCCCAAGCACACAGAAGTAAATGGACTTGATCTCACTGTTTACATGCTCCCTCAATCCAAATGGCCCATCCTGGGTTAGGCTCCAATTTATGTCCAGTGGGTTGCAAGATATTGTGGCATGTTCCCTGCTGTTATTGTTGTGGTAGTAGGTAGTAAAAGGGGGTGACTGTGATGTGAGTAGATCCTGTAATCAGTGTCATTCTTGGAAGGTCAACCTTTTCCATCCATTACCTAAATGTATACATATTTAAAACGTAGGTTTGGACCCTTTTGATCGTTCCATGGCATGTGTCTAGGTAAGTAAAGCGTCAAGGCTTATTTGACTTATCTGTGTGAATACTACTATTTAGAGTGGCAAATACTTAATTGATTTTTTTTTATCCTTTCTTTTTCTCTAACTTTAGTCTCATATTACACTCTATGAGATATTTGGTGGTTTTCTCTTTTGAACAATTTTCTTCACTGCTGCAAATCTGCATAGGGGATCATTACTTGACTTTGGAGAGCTGTTCTGTTTATTATCACATTGTATCTTTATGTCTCCATCTTTGTACAGGCAAACCCGGATTAATGAGGACCAATGTGTGTCAGAGCTTTGCCCAGTGAACTCATTTCCTTTTACTATGTCAGATACTGTTATGGATAATCCACTTCTCAGCATTTTCAGAGTATCCTAGTTTTATTTTGGCTCAAAAGTCTTGGAGGGAAGAATGAATTCACTGCACTGAACTTGAATCAAAAGGAAACTGAAATAAAATGGTTGAGAAAAAACTAAACCTATAGGCTTTTCCATACGTGAAATCTAGTAGCAAGCTTTTCTATGGTTATGAGACAGGAATAGGCCAAGTTCATGAGTCAAAACCACAGTTCCCTGGGGAGTGCTGTGTTTTCCTGATGATAGTCTATATCTGGGTCAACCAAATATAGAATATAAATGTGTTTACCATAAAGATAGTAACAAATGCTCTGACTGTGGTATGCAGTGTTGCGCTGGTTTGGAATATTGGCCCCTCCGGTAACTGTTAGAGCTGACTCCAAAAAAAAGCTAAGATTGTGTAGAGCAGGCAGGGGAGGACATTGATATTCCATATCTCTAATCTCAGCTGCTTTTAGATTTTAGATCAGTTTCTTTACCACCCGGAGCAACCCACCAGAGTTCAAGTGTGGCTTGTCTCCCCACACTACACTAGTGGCAAAGGCACAGAGTCAAGAGACTGGCCGTGTGTATTTATATGTCCAGGGATCAGGGATTATCAAACGATGAATCTTTCCCTTAATTAATAAATTACCAATGTAACATTTTTACACTTCCAAGTTTATTTTTTTGATGTTTTATTTATTTATTTTGAGAGAATGAGAGAGCAATAGAGCACGAGTGAGGGAAGGGCAGAGAGAGAGGGAGAGAAAAATCCCAAGAAGGCTCCACTCAGCGCAGAGCCTAATGCCCGGCTTGATTTCCTGACCCTGGGATCACGGCCTGAGCCAAAATCAATAGTCAGAGGCTTGGGATGCCTGGGTGGCTCAGTCGGTTAAGCGTCTGACTTCGGCTCAGGTCATGATCTCACAGTCCGTGAGTTCGAGCCCCGCATCGGGCTCTGTGCTGACAGCTCAGAGCCCGGAGCCTGCTTCGGATTCTGTCTCCCTCTCTCTCTGGCTCTCCCCCACTCATGCTCTGTCTCTCTCTCTCAAAAATAAACAAACATTAAAAAAAAAAAAAAAAAAGAGTCAGAGGCTTAACTGATGGAGGCACCCAGGTGACCCTCCAAGTTAATTTCTAATACTGGCTGTAATTGTATTTTAAAGTCATGGCAGTAACTTTGACTAAAATTAGAGATAAGATATTCGCATGAGAGGATTCCCGTGTGCTTCCTGCATTTGCCTATTTCAAGAGCAGGATTCAGTGACTCCCAGGAAAGCCGCAGATGTGCCTAAAACACGAATCACAGCTTAAACATTCAGGCTCAAAGAGGTGGTGGGGCTTTTTGTGTGTCAGAGTCTGAAGCATTGCTAGTCTAGTTTGTGACTGGCTTCCTACAAAGTACCCGCCCCCATTTTTGATCTATAAGATCTATACTGATTCTTAGTATGTCAACCTTGAAAAGGTTTCAGTTTTTGGGCAAATTTAGGATTGAAAATCGGATGTGATTTAAGAAATGTCTTTAGAGCTGAAATATTCAGTTTTTGTCATGAACCTTGCAAGTGGAGTAAGCTTCTTTGAACTATACATTGTTTTCCAGTACTTGCTCATTTAACATCATCCTTCAACAGTTTTTATATATGTGATTAAGTTAAGAAGAGATCCCTTAGTTTTCATTTTCATGATACTATTCATAAATGATATAATCTTGGGTTTTAACTTTAGCAACTACTAAATGTCCAGTATGATATAAATATTGAGACTGTTAATAAAAAGATCATTATTATCAACTCTAACCATTTAATTTTAAGTCCACACTGCTTTATTCAGATTTTACAAGTTAGCACCAATTTAGAAATTATGTACAAATCAATTTAATAAGGAAATCAAATTTATATTTTTATGTACTTACTATAATTATAGAGTAAAAGACTTCACCAAACCCATATGTCATCTTAACTACATACTAGATATAGTTACATAAAATATCGTTTCACAGACATAATTTACTATGAAAGATCAATGATAAGAGCATGAAAGCTTGGCAAATATATGGCTTTAATTAATAATCAATAACACTGATAACAAAATAATAAATTTTCTTTCAGAGTAGTCATTCCTAAAGGTATGTAGAAGCCTAGATAAAATAAGTAAGAATAGATGTGCCTTAGAGCAGTCAATACTTTTTGCCCATATACACTTTCAAAGAAATAAGACAAGCACAGCCATTTTCTGTACAGGAAGAACACCGTATTTACCAGTCAGAAAACTTACAGCATCTCTAATACATTAATAATGATCTATTCACACAAATAATCATGTCAGGATGATTAAAATGGTGTAAGTCAGTGTTCAAGATGACAGTGGATTTACCTTTTTTTGGTGCTATACAAGAGAGAACAAAAGAGACACTGTGGCATACTATTTTATCATTTTAACATTTGTAAGAACCAAGTTGATTAAAAAAAATGCTGACAATATTGTTTGTTCTTTCCACCTAACTGTTCATTATTTCAATACTTATGTTGTAATTCATAGAATTATATGCACTTGTGGGGACATAGGACCAACTGATTTTTTTTTTTATTTGAAATAGTTTAAGCTTTCACTGAATACACAGTTGATACTTATTTGGGAAAATTAGGATTTATAAATAAGTATATATTTGATATCTTGCCACATAAAGATACATCCGTTAAATTTTTTTTAACCTTTCTAGAATATTTTCAAGGAACTTTTCCATTACTTAACCAGAAATGTAGGTATAGTGTACATAATGTTTTATAATTTAAACTGGCATTTTTTTGGAGATATTTTATTAAAATATAATCCTAAAAGATTTTGAAACATGTGTGGATGTCACATTTTGAGGAGCATCTAATAATCCATGACAATAGAGTAGTTTTTTCACTTTGACTCTTTTCTTTTTTTGCTGGAAATATGATTATTATTATTTTAGTCACTATTCTGAATTTTTTATAAAGAATCTAAATTAAATTAATTTTATTTGGTGTTATCTGCAGATTTACACTGGGTATAAAACAGCAGTGAAGTGGTTTATACTAGTTAGTATAATAAGAAAAAGCCAACATATATATTTTAAAGATAATAGGTAAGAGAATATTTCTTTTCTTTAGATTCTATCATGATCTGAAAGGTTAAGAGAAGAAAATAGCCCAGTTTTCCCCCCAACATTGTATTTGAGGATATAATTACTAAAAACTTTGAAATGAGTGCTGACCTTCTACAGTTTAACATTTGAATTGTTTTGAGATAAAATGGAGAATCCTAAATAAGAAAAATAATAAAAATAGCCTCAAGAAATGTGATAATGAGTGCAAGCTTTCATTTATATGTTTATTAATTTATTATACCAATATTCCTAATATTTCTACAATACCAAATACTGGACATAAATCTGTAAACAAGATAGACATGTAGACAGAATTTGAGAAGCATACAGGCACATGAGCTGAAAAGTGTAACATTGTGAGAGGAGAGAATGTGTTTTTTAAACTAGATACAAGTATGATTAAGAGAAGGAGTCCTAGAGGAAGAGGCCCTAATGAGGGATTGGAGGAATATGCCAGGCAAAAATCTGGTAAAGGAGAGCATGTGTTGGCTAGAAGACAAGTGTGGAGGCCCAAACAACAAAGGATTTAGTTACAGAGGTATGTCAAGGTGGGTAGAGTGGTTCAACCATGATGTGTAAGGTGCTGGTGCTTATTGTTGAAGTAGAGTTCCCAAAGAAAGGCCAGACCACAAGAGGTCTTATAGACTGTGCAAAGGGTGTTGATTTTATCAAAGGGGCTACAAATATCCTTTAGAGGACTTGCAAGGAAATGATCAGGTGTGCATGCTCTAACAATAACGCAGGATTTAGCATGGAGGGTAGATCGAAGTGGGACAAATTAGATCAAGAAACAGTAGGCTGATTCAATAATCCAGTGTCCAGAACACGGTAACTTGCACTATTATTGCAGCATTAAGGATGGAACTACATGGATCAATTGCGTGCTGGGGCAGGATAGAGAGGGAGAAGGAGTCAAACCCAGGTGTTTCATCTGATGTCCTGCACAGATGGTGATGTCTTTTACATAAAATTCTAAAAAAAAAAAAAAAGAAAGGACCAGAAAAGTGCATGGAGTTTCATTTGTGTATTCATGGCATAATATTTGACTGAAATAGCTCTGTAATTGCAGCAGAACATTTGTCATATCAAAGTATTATTAATTTAATTCCTTAATTGGTTGGTAGTTTTAATTGTGTTTAATTTATAAATTATTTATAACTTATAAATAATTTTGTTTGTTTTTTAAAATTACTTATGCCTTATTTAATATTTGCATTTTTTTTTAATTAAAAATTTTTGAGAGAGAGAGAGATAGAGACAGGGCATGAGCGGGGGAGGGGGAGGGACAGAGAGCGAGGGACACATAGAATGCGAAGCAGGATCCAGGCTCTGAGCTGTCAGCACAGAGTCCGACACGGGGCTGGAACCCACGAATTGTGACATCATGACCTGAGCTGAAGGAGGATGCTTAACCAACTGAGCCACCCAGGCGCCCCAATATTTGCATATGTTAAATGACAGTGGGGATGCACGAGAATTTTTTTCTTTAAAAAGATTTTATTAAACTAGTTAGAGTGATGCTCCCATATATCACATTCAAATAAATGATAATAATAATAATAATAATATAGTAATAAGCTATAGCAGACAGGATTCCAAGAAAAAAATAGTAGTCTTGTTCTAAAGGGACTAACCTAAAAGAGTTTCATGAATGGGTGATTTACTAAGCAGTGAACATGGAGGAGAAACACCGGGAGCCCCACAGCTCAATCTAAGCCAGCAGGCACAAGAGGAGAGACTGCTCAATAGGATTTGTGGCCCCAAAGGAACACAGACTGTACGGCTTAGCCAGGCAGGTGCCACAGGGGAATCTGAGGGTGGGATAAGGCGAAATAAATACCCTGACCTCTCTTTTTAGCTGACCTCTGCTCTTCTTGACCCTTCTCATTGGCTGAGCCCTGTGGGAAGTCACAGGGCAAGAGGACCCAGGTGATTTGTTCCTTCACAAAAATCAGTTTCTCGAGGCTCAGAGATCGCAAGGAATAGAAGCGAGAAAAGGGTCCTAGAATGATAACCAGCATACGAACAAACAAGTATCTACTGAACGCAGTCAGAACGGAAAAGTTTTCCTCCTACCCTTCTAGGTTCATTGGTTGGTCTAATAATTAAATTGACATAAGTCAGATTAACAGAAGAAACACGCATTGAGTTGTGTCCATATGGTAGCCCCATAAATTATGACACCCAAAGGCAAGCAGGCAGTTGAGGATTATAAGCCATCCTGAGCTAAAGAGTGGGATTGGGCCTAGGGCCTCAAAAAGGAGGAAGGCGATTCACAGGAAGATAAGGAGAGCATGAGTTTGATAATCAGATGTGTGCCCTGCCATGCAGGTAAGTCTTAAGATAAAACATGATCCCTGGTAATAGCTCTCTTCTGGGACAGACTCTCTCTCTAAATTCTTTAAGAAAGAAGTAAAAGTCTTTCTTAAGTCTGCCAGGTCTTAATTGCCTTCAGCTCAAAATAATCCATATGCGAAAGTGACGTATTTGGGGATAGCATTTTCTGCTCCTCTTCAACACCAACCACATACTCATGCTTTTTTCTAGTGTACTGAAAATGATCCCAGTTACTTTCCAGAGAAGAAAGCAATCTCATGACTTAAGCAGTTTATAGTTAAGTGTTAAATGACCACACAAACATTTAAAATACATTAATAGTTGAAGAATGCTTTTGCAAACACATGCGGAGGTGCTAATGGGATGTACAACGTAAGTCAGAAGAGGGATCAGCTTGCAATGCGGTTTGCCTTGGGGTTGGCAAAAATCATAAGAAAAACACTATACACTCCGAAAGATAGAAATTATACAATCAATAGTACAAAATATAGTATGTTCCCTGTGCCAACTGTCCCAGAAGAGCAGGAGTGTGTTTAATATATTTTTATTGCTACAAGCCATTATCTTTTCTCCTTACACTTGAAGTTGTCATTGTTAGGATGTGGCCTATTTGCAATGCAATGTGTGAAAAGAATATCATCTCTGCCATTCTGAGCTCTGACCTCTATTCAAAGAGCTTAATTTTGGAGCGCCTGGGTGGCTCAGTCAGTTGAGCGTCCAACTTCAGCTCAGGTCATGATCCTGCAGTTCTTGAGTTCCATCCCTGCATCAGGCTGTGTGCTGACAGTTCAGAGCTTGGAGCCTGCTTTAGATTCTGTGTCTCCATCTCTCTCTGCCGCTCCCCCACTCGCACTCTGTGTGTGTGTGTCGCTCTCTCTCAAAAATGAATACACATTAAAAAATTAAGAAATAAAAAAGATTCAAAGTACTTAATTTTTCTGGCTCACCCATCTAGATGTTTTGTCAAGTGCAAATTCTTAGGCTCTACATAAGATAAAATTGTGTGGGGGTATAAATGGTTTATTCTCTGCCAAGTTTTAAATCCATGACCACAAATGGATGTTGTTCAGTTAATAATGTCTCATTTCTCACAGAATCGTTGAGTACTAACTACCTAGCCCCACACGTGTTCACAATTGATAAAGGCTGTTAAGTTATAACCTGATGCATATGATCTTTCGTGAGCTCCTTAGGCTGTCAGGACTGACTTATTAAATAACCATACAATGAGCATATAAAAATACTTTGACAAAAATTGGCTCTGATGGTTTGTTTTGGATTTCTGATACCTTCACCCCCTTAAGAATTTACAATTTCAGGTACAGAGTTGGAGTTATGAGATTTGATATGTACAGCATAACAATATATAACATGCTGATATATAAACACTCACTTCATTGCTACTTTGTAAAAGCAGTATTTCCTATATGAAAATTTGCAGTAAATATTCAGCCATCAGACAACATGAATTTCTTACATGTGAACAAGTGTCTTATGGTTAACAGAGTATGCATGCCAGGTCCTTTATCACTTAATTTCACAACTCTGAGAAATAGGTATCTTAATTCTATTTTAAATATGAGAATAATTGGTAGTGGCATTAAGTGGCTTGTCCCAAATCACACGGGCTTCAACTTCCAAGATGATTTTTTTGTAACAACTCCAAATACTATAACATGTGTCCTCACATAATCATTACTCATTATCCATGAGTAAACTGATAACAAAATTGATACTGATAAAAATAAGGAACTGGAATAAAAGTAATTTTGAAATATACCTAACTTCTGGTTATAATTCATAGCCCTCTGTTTTACTGGAAAACCTACTTGGGAGCTTCTGGGTGGCTCACTTGGTTGAATGGCGGACTCTTGATTTCGGTTCAGGTCTTGATCTCAGTTCAGGTCTTGATCTCATGCTTCATGAGATCGAGCCCTGCCTCAGGCTCTGCACAGACAGCACAGAGATTCTCTGCCTACTTGGAATTCTCTCTTTCACTCTCTCTCTGTCCCTACCCCACTCTCTCACATGCTCTCTCTCTCTCTTTCTCTCTTGCTCAAAAAAATAAATAAATAAACCTAAAAAAATAAATAAAAGGAAAGGCAAACCTACTTGGAGTTACAAATGACCCGTGTTCAAATCACAGATCTGCCACTGGGTGGACTGGTGGGCCCTAAACAAATCTTTTTAACCTCCACCAGTAGGGTTTTCTCATCAAAAATAATAGTATCTGCCGATCAGAGTTATTTTGAGAATAAAATAATACACAAAGAGCGCTTAATACAAAATCTGCTCAGTACTTATTAAATATCTTTGTTGTCCTTTTTCATTGTAAATATTTATACAATTGTCCACTGGCAGGCTTTATAAATTATCAACTTAGCCTAATTAGGAAGAAAGGTAGTTAACAAAATTGATCCAAGAGCTTGATGGTTTTTCTATACCTTAGAGCCATTTTCCCATTTTCTGTAATATGGAACAAGCACTTTCAAAGGCAAAAACTCCAAATTATGTTTCTGATATTTGGAAACAGCAGGAAATGTTACCATGCAGCTTGTAAAATTTTCCGAAGTCTGTGGGAAAGAAACTTGTCCCTAACACAACTGAAATTACAGTCGCCACTCAAACTCCATGAAGGAAAAATGTAAAGTGGAGTTGTGATATTAATGCCTCAGTGCCAATAACTGCATAAATTGATTTTATTACTATAGACTGATACTTCAATTACTCTTGGTATAATAGAACAAGGAAGACAGAGATGCTGATTACTGTAAGTATCAAAAAGCATTACATTGCATGCAAGGAAAGCTTAGGAGGAGAATTTGCATTACCTTTTCCTTTTAATTGTATTCACTTCTTTTTCCCCTCAATATTTGCTTTGAGATCAATATTCACAGAGCTTGTAATGTAATTAGAAGAATCATTAGCTATTAGGAGAATTAGCTTGGTTTGCAAGAAAAGAATAACAAAACTAATGAATTATCTGATTTGCCCTGACATCTATAATGCCTCTGAATCCTTCATATAATATAAAATCTGAAATGTCAAGTAAGAAAGAATTAAGACACATGTACATATATCTTATCCTTTCAGCAAATCTTTTTAAAGGGCCTTAATATGTGGATAGCAATGAACACTGCTTATCACTGCTTCACATCTTGCAGACCTGTGTTTGGTAACAAAATACATAAAACAGGACTTTGAGCTTGGCTCGAATGGATGTTTTTGTGTTATTTTCTGGTTAGTCTGTACTCTATATGCGATTGACTCTTAAGTAATCAAATTGGAACACTTTGGGGCACCACTGATTAGAAATGCACTATTCTAGCCAGTGTAAAGGATACAAAATGGGCAAAGACAGACTATAGATATAGATAAAGATATAGATATTGATATAGATAGATGTAGATATATATATTAGATAGGTAGATAATAGAGATAGATATCTCATATATAGATAGATATATAGATATAATAGATATAGATGATATAGATATATAGATATAGGTATACATATAGATATAGATATAGATATAGATGATACAGATATAGATATAGATATAGATATAGATATAGATATAGATATAGATATAGATATAGATATAGATATAGATATAGATGAAGGGGAGAAAATAATCCAGAGATTTAGCTTAGAGAGAAATGCCCCTAGGGCTATGGTGGTCCAGGAGAGAAAGAGCTTGTCTGTGAGGATGAATGAGGAACTCTTCTTGGAGAAGGTAAGATTTATAGGGAGTCTACTAACATAGTCATGGGAAGAATGACTACACATCCACATACATTTTGCTGGACAGACCCAGAAAAATTACTAATAACCCCCTTTATCACTCTGAAAACTATCCTTGCTTGGATCAAAAAATATCTTGTAACTTGAGCTAGAGAGAAGTTTTGAAATTTGTACCTTCTCAGTGTTTAAAAAACTGCTGTGTTTTTGGGACAGCAACAACAAAATCATTCTCTTTCTATTTGGGGGGTCAATATTATTAGAATTTTTATAATAGCTAAACATTTTATTTTATTTTTAACGTTTATTTATTTTTGAGACAGAGAGAGACAGAGCATGAACGGGGGAGGGGCAGAGAGAGAGGGAGACACAGAATCGGAAGCAGGCTCCAGGCTCTGAGCTATCAGCCCAGAGCCCGACGCGGGGCTCGAACTCACAGACCATGAGATCGTGACCTGAGCTGAAGTCGGACACTTAACCGACTGAGCCACCCAGGCGCCCCTAATAGCTAAACATTTTAAAGTGAAATCATGGGAAGTATTAGTAATTGAATTTTTCTGCATATATGACTTTTGAAATATTTTTTTCCTTCTTCACAACCAAGATAAACAGAAAATTAGTTTTCATTTTTTGGAGTTTTGAATGTTAAATAAGAACTCTGTGTAAAGCAATGATCATATTTCTGTGAATAGAAATAGAGATAAAATGAACACTCCAGAAATATAATGCATTTCTGCTTAATCATTATCTGTAAAATTAGAAAGGCACCCTTGTGTAAAGATTAAATGTCTGACTAAAATTCAGAAAACTTGGGATGACTCTGTGTGACCTTGGGACATAACTTTTATTCTCTAAATTTAAGTTTCCTCATCTTTGAAATGACAAGGTTAGAATAGATGGTCATTAAGGTCTCTCCCAGCTCTAATAGACTATTATTTGAAATTCAAATAGGTTAATATAAATTTTACTCTTGGTAGTGAAACTTCCTGAGGTGATTGCTTAAAATAATTGAGAAAGTAATGGATAAAAGTCTTCAAAAGAGAGTATAGAAATATGTTTGAAGAATGCAGTGGTTGAAATTAGAACCAGTAGAAAGCTGTGAAAGACCTTCTTTATTGGGACATGTTTAATATGTATTAATATGCACTTCCTGCTATTTGACTCTTAAACAGAAGATTGCATCAAATTACCTGAGTTTGTTGTTAAAATCCAAATTCTAAAACCCATTCCCATATTTTTCGAATGCAGTCATAATGCAATAAAGCAGCATTTCCAATTTTTGTTTCTTGAGTCCCAGGTCCAAAATATTTGACTGCCTTAGGTTGTGTCCTTCTAGGAAGAGACCCCTAGCCAAGGGTTTGAGTGCAAGTGATTCAGGAAGGTTATGATCCCAGAAGAAACCACTGGAGGTGGGAGGGTAGGGAAACAGGGCAGGGAAAGGGACCTCCAGGTAGAGATGTAACTTTGAGCGAAGTGACAGACTCAACCTGATCTGAAGGGGGGTTCTGGAGGACACCTGACAGTTTTCCCAGCAAAGGGCCTGCGCTTTGGTATTTCCACATCAGTAGGTCATTGGCTACGAGTTAGGGCTGGGGGTGAGAGAGGAATGGGAATGGAAGAGAGTATAGAATTTTCTAAATTTCTTGTGTTTTCAACCAGGAAGGCAATTCCAGTGCCCGAGGGCAATTGTCAGAAGACATTTTCAAGTGAGGCATTTTAGCAGTAAAAGAAGCAGAAGGTGGGGGGTGGGGTGCAGGGTCAGTAAAGGAGCGTGAGAGTTTCTAGGTGGCATGTCAAGAATGTCCACTGCAGTTATTCACCTCCTTAACTCTTCTCATGGTCAAACCAATGTGAGAGATGTTATATGTTATATCTCCTTCTGAGATTCATGATGCACCGTAGCATACCAAACATCCGAAGTGGTAATGCAGTCACTATTATTTTTTCAATCTACTGTTTCCAAAAAAAATTTGACCAACTTATGACATAACCACCATCAGGAAGAAACACATTAGAAATTTTGCCAATAAGACCTCAAGAATTTTGAGCTAAAGAGGGAAATTTTACCGAATCATAGCATTTTGTTCTTTCAAACTTTTTTTTTTAACGTTTATTTATTTTTGAGACAGAGAGAGACAGAGCATGAACGGGGGAGGGTCAGAGAGAGGGAGACACAGAATCCAAAACAGGCTCCAGGCTCTGAGCTGTCAGCATAGAGTCCGACGCGGGGCTCGAACTCACGGACCGCGAGATCATGACCTGAGCCGAAGTCGGCCGCTTAACCGACTGAGCCACCCAGGCGCCCCACATTTTGTTCTTAATGGTATCTAGCAGCACCCTCTGAAGTAGACTAAAATGCTTATTAAGCATGTATCACACATACACATCCACCTTCACAGTAAGAGATGGCTGTTAACATTTGGTAAAAGAAGCTGTGTGACAGTCCCTCTAACTAGAGAGCCTGAGGGAATGGGATTGAAAAATGAAATTGATAGTTTATATGGCCCCTGCCTGCAATTAGTTAGTTGACACAGTGTGCCTTTTGGCTCCTACATTCAAGATCTATATCAATAGAAAAAGCAATTGACTGTCTCTCTCCCCATGGTGTACCAGTTATTGAGGCAAAGTACTGACCTTAACCCCTCTCCATCTCATCCCTCAGCATAAATTTGCTTTTTATATTTAGTCAAAGTCTGAAACACTGAAGGAAAAACCTAAACAGGAGGAAAGAATAATTGAAGGTGACTCATTACTTCCTGGAAGTGTGGTAATACTTAAACCTACCAGTCAGTTTCAACTATGTGGTATGCCTTGTGTTAGGGACTTCACGTGTCTTTTCATTATAAGTCACACAACCAGTGTGAGAGGAGAGTGGTTAGGAAAACTGATTCAACAAGGTTAGGAAACTTTCTAAAAGCCATAAAGCTAGAAAGTGATGGAGTGGAGATTCAAAACCAGGTCTTTCTGAATTCATTAGACCATGGTAATTGCAGTAAAAGTAGTTAAGATGAGCTTTGTGGCCAATGCTTAATAAAAATTTTGGCAATACAAGTGTTCTACCGACTCAGAGAAACATAAAGTAGAGGCGGTCTGCAAGAGCTGCCCTTCAATAAGATATTTAAACAAAGTAAATTTGCTTTAACATCTAGAGTCACTGTTTCTTTTTTCAATTAACCATCTAAAAGAGATAGTTGACTGCCCCTGAAATTAACAGATAACAAGATCAAGACTATTCATACGCATTGTCTGTTGGCAAACATAACTTTAAGATATAGCTCTCCCCGTTCTAGGATAGTGTCATACAAACTGACATGGGACGATGGATTCATGTTGTAGGACAGCAATAAGAGAATATCTTCTTGAATACACAGACATCCTTGAAAATGATTTCCTCTAAAAGCTACAAGAAAATTATAAAATTTGATACCTGTTTGATATCTTTAATAGGAAATAAGAAAGAATGACTTCTATTGAAAAGGAAACAGAAATCATACGGAAGGAATAGGTAAAGATATAAAATCCATAGAATTTTACAAAAAGAGAGATAGTAGCAGAAATATTTGCAGGGAAACTAAAAATGCAATAGCAGAGTTGACATTGTTGAATTGGACTAATGCTATAGAAGAAAATACCTGAGTCACTCCTCCAAAGTCACTTTTCCAGAATATTCAGGGGAAAACAATATTAAAACAATGACAGACGATGATATAAAGAATCATATAGTAAAGATTTAATCTAAGAGTTGTTAGCATTCCTGGAGACAAAAACAAAATAATCATAGAAGCAGTAATGTAAAACTGATTTATTCCCGATTCATTACAGAATTCAGGATACAGATAAAAATAAGGTACCTACCAGGAAACACACACACACACACACACACACACACACACACACACAGAAAAAGGCCTATATCCAGAAAACACTTGAGATATTTTCAATTTTAAGAAGAAAGAAAATAAACAAAGAAAAGCAAACTCTAGCGTATAATCAGGTAGAAAATTCTGCTTATCTGCCTCATACAAATCATCCTCAATTCAGTCTTTTCTTCTACAACTAACTGTCAAATTGAATAGAGAGAGTGTAGAGTTTTGACAGAGAATATTTTGTTAATTCAATAGCTTTTATATCCAGCTGAGATATATTGTGAGTGGGAAGGTAATAATGGAACATTCTAACCTCTTCTAAGGTTCAGTTAAAATGCTTTTACTTCTTCAAAAAGTTATTTAGAAGTATATTCCAATTGACTGTGGAAACTCCAGAGGACAATTTAAAACTTTGGAAGCTTAGGGATGAAAGGTGAACAGAGTTATCATATATAAAAGCATTACCAAATAACGTTACAAGATCTGTGGAAATCATCATTTTACCAAGCTACATCTATTTGAACTGTCCACTTGATTAAATCTATAAGAAGATTGAGTAGTTGTCTCTTCCATTCATGGATGGAACCAAAAAATCCAATGAATTATTATTACCACTTATGATAAGCATGAATGATCCCATTATTGATTCTTCCCCATAAACTGTCTGACAGAGAGCTTTCTCCTATTTAGAAATCCAAATAAATGTGATGACAATTATGCTTAAGCATAGGAAATAGTTAAGCACACATGCATAACTGTTTCAAGACATATGAAAATAAGCATAGTAATTTTTAATGTTGTCTTTGAATGACAGAATTATGCATGGTATTTTAACACTTCATTCTATTTACTTTTCAAATTTTCTGTAATAATCAGATTTATTTTAAATTACAAAATAAATCTCACATTAAAAACAAAAAGCAAAAACCACACAAACCATTCCAAAAAATCCAAAATTAAAATAAGTTTTACACTCATGGTTATTCCATACAATAACTTTTTCCAGTGTTCACCTGAGCAATAAATGTGCTTCTAACGCCCTATGGCAGGCAAGATTCTAAAGATGTGTTCCAAGGATTTCCAACTTCTAGTTATTCAAACATTAGGCCGGGTACTTCCTTGAAGGGACTTTAAGATAGGGAGATTTCCTGGATTATCTGGGTGGGTTCAAGAACAGAAGAGGATGAGGGAAGCCTCGGTGGCTGAGTCGGTCGGGTGTCCGACTTTGGCTCAGGTCATGATCTCATACTCGGGGAGTTCAAGCCCTGCATCAGGATCTGTGCTGATAGCTCGGACCCTGGACCCTGCTTTGGATTCTGTGTCTCCCTCTCTCTGCCCCTCCCCTGCTCACTCTCTCTGTCTCTCTCTCTCTCAAAAATAAAGAAACATTAAAAAAATTTTTTAAAAAAGAACAGAAAAGGATGAGCACTGGGTGTTGTATGTAAGGGATGAATCACAGAGATCTATCCCTGATGCCAAGAACACACTGTATACACTGTATGTTAGCTAACTTGACAATAAATTATTAAAAAAAAAAAAGAATAGAACAGGATGGCAGAGGGGAAGGCAAAGATTGATTCAAAGTAAGAAGGAACAGAAAAAATAGAATTAGGGTTCTATATATCTTTGCTGGCTTCCAAGATGGAGAAAACCATTGGCCAAGGAACGCAGGCAGGTAGCTTCTAGAACACGAGGACAACCTCTGGTTTGCATCCAGGAAGGAAACAGGGACTTCTGCAGTAAGCTGCCTGAAAACGATTTCTGCAAAACAACCTGTTTGAACCTTGAAGCAGATTATCCTCCAGCGCATCCAGATAAAACCCAGCCTGCTTACTACCTTGACTTTGGCATTTTCTGCCCTTGAGGCAGAGAACTCAGTCATACTCTACTCAGATTTCTGGCCTACAGAACTGTGCATAACAAATGAATCTTTTAACAAAATATACATGCTTTATGCTTTTTAGGGAAACTTTAGCTTTATGCAAAATTGAGTGACAAGTATAGAGATTTCTCACTTACCTCCTGCCCTACATATGCCCAGCTTCCCCTTTATCAACACCCCCACCGCAGTGGTACATTTATCACAACTGATGAACATACATTGACACATTGTAATCAGCCAAGGTTTACAGGAGAGTTGCCTGGATTTCCATGTATTTGTAATGACATGTGTCCAACATTCTAGTACTTTATAGGATGGATTCACTGTCCTAAAACTCCTTCATACTCTGCCTAATTCATGCCTCCCAACTTCCTAACTCCAGGCAATGTGTTTTGTTTGTTTTTTTGCTTTGCTTTGTTTGTTCTCGTTTTAACTGCTAAATCTGTAGTAGTTTGTTATAGCAGCAACAGAAAATTAATACAGGTCCCAATCCTTACTTGAAGGCTCTGGAGGAGCTTCTAGTCTTTTACTGTATTCAGACCTTCTCCTATCTTTTATTTATGGCTGTTTTTTTTCATGGGACCTGCTAAAGAATTTAAGGTTAATCTGATATACTAACTTAAATTACGGTAAAAGACATTTTTTTTTTCTTCAACGTTTTTTTTTTTATTTTATTTTATTTTTGGGACAGAGAGAGACAGAGCATGAACGGGAGAGGGGCAGAGAGAGAGGGAGACACAGAATCAGAAACAGGCTCCAGGCTCTGAGCCATCAGCCCAGAGCCTGACGCGGGGCTTGAACTCACGGACCGCAAGATCGTAACCTGGCTGAAGTCAGACGCTTAACCAACTGCGCCACCCAGGATCCCCATGGTAAAAGACATTTAAATCAGAGTGTTTGTACTTTGATCCGAAACAGGAAATCTTGCTGGAAAGTTCAGGCATATTTTTGGCTTGGGAACATTTTGTGGAAGCAGCTCTCTTACCATCTCTTATGTGATGATATATATTAACCACCATGTGTTTACCTGAAGAGCCAACATTGATTGTTCCAGTTGTTCAAATCGGAACCAGAAGCCCGGATTACGTGGCCGTTTGTATCTGAAAATCTCTAATTCTCTGGAAAGTGAAATTTTAACTGTTGTCAGATGATCAATGTATAATACAGAGACACAGGTTTATTGAAAAGTAACCATTATTAATTACTCCTATTGCCAAATATCTTTGTTTTCTAAAACTCACTTCTGGATTGTTTTAAAAATATCAATTTACCAGTATGTCTAGACTGTGGTTTTATATATACAGAAATTTATTGTGAAAATAGAAGTAGGACTAGAGAAAGTTAAAGATGCAATAAATAGGCCCCATGGGAAAATGCATACATTCTTGGATTTATGGACACTGTGTTTTCTAGTCTTTCAAACTCATTCACTGATTAGTGTTGCCAGTTACATTTCTTTCATCTGTTAAAATGCAACTGTCCATAAAACCAGAGTGACTAGACTCAGACTAACGAAATTATCCAATTCATGATGTCAGTTCAGAAGGTTAGCTTTCAATTGTAGATTTAGATAAAATTATCACTAATTTCCCCAAGATTGTCACAAATTCTCCTTTGCATATGTAAATTGTCAATACGTGGTCAACTAGACCAAACCTGTTCCAGGCTTCGGCCCTAAAGTCCATATTTTCAGTTAATAATTTGATCCTGAATGCAACTATTGAGTTTAGAATCTAAAGTCTGATAACTTTTAATTAGCTCCCCAATCACTTGAAAAGTTTAAGCCAGCTGATTGGTCAGAGAAACTCTTCAACTGTTGCCTCTGTTATGTAATGTTAGGTAAGGATATCATTTGGCTGAGGAAGGAGACAGAGCCTCTGAGAAAGACCCCAGACACTATGAGGCTGAACTGACTTTGTCCCTCTTCTTCATTAGATTTGGCTCTGGTCCTGAGTCCACTTTGAAAATCCGGGTGGCAGGAGCTCATTTTAAAGGATCAAGATTACCACCCATTAAAAACAAAGCGCTGCGATGCTGCCTTGAGTACAGCAATGATGAGGGTGAAGCATATTTAGTTCAAATTTCAACTAGGTTTGAAGAAGCAACGAATGAATATTGGTCAAGAGAGGGCAATGCAGCATCTCTCCTGTGGAAGAAAGAACCAGAGATGGATATCTTCCAGCTCTAAACAGAGACAGTGAGCAGATTTGCGGTTATGAAGTGTGGTGGTGGGTGAAGATAATTGAAACCTTGAGATTTGTGCTCATCAGACCCTTATTGCTTCTGCCTCATTTCCTGCTTGACCATGAAGGACTAAGGATCCAGAGAGCCCCCAAACTGTGCCATGGTTGTCATAAGCCACCCATTAAAAAAAAATGGGTTTTTTAAAAAGGATTCTTTTTAGTTAAATTATCAAGGAAAACACTGTGCTGAGGATGAGCAACCTCTCAATATTAAAAATTTACATGGATCCTGCATAAGGCAATATTTAGTGGGGAAAAAAAAACCAAGCGGGGAGTGAACACGAGGGTAATTTCTGGAACGGCGTTATTTCCGAGGTACTCCGACAATGAGGTACTTAATGAAACTTCTCCAACTTCTGATTTAGATTCTTTGTAAGAAAGTTAACACCTTCAGAAGCTGTCTGTTAAAAATAGACAAAAATAATTCTGCAGCTACAGCATCACTTCCTGGATCTGATTTGTAAATCTCATGACAGCTATTTCTTTGTTGTTGTTTCCTGACAATAGTGCTTGTCAGAGCCTTGAGGTGCCTAAGTCCTAAATCACGAAACTCTGAGACAGTCCTTCCTATTAGCACTGTGCTGAGTTAACATTAAATGAGTACCTAACCTAAGTGTTTGTTGCACTCTCCTCGATCACCAGATACAATTAGAGGGCACTCTCACTGTTACCAGTGTTACATGCGGAGATCTATCATTCTTTTTCTGAGTTGTGTACAGCAGAGCTCTCTTCAATTATGCGAAGAGTTGCTTCCCTTAAGGTAACACTTGACTTCGCCAAATATTAATCTTCTCTTTCACAGAATGTTCGAATGTTCCTAAGTAGCTTCTTCCCAATCAGGTCTTCCTCAAACTCTGCAGACTGTGTGTGGAGCTCCTTAATGAGCTGCTATCGGGTTGTGCAGGTTTCCTTTTTACTTATAAGGAGCTGGCCTTATTATCACGTTTTTCACCGAAAGGTGGCTGAGTTAACGTTAGGCTTGCTGCTGCATCCTACGTAGCAGGACGCAAAACACAGTAGAAAGGAACATAGAAGAATTGCCCTCTCTCTTAAATTAGTATGAAGTTACATCCAACCTATGTTTGTGTAAGGGCAGAAAAAAACTGGTTACCTGGTTTCATGAAATAGTCCTTTGAATGATGACCGAATCTGATTTATTTTGACTTTTTAAAAAGCCATATGGACAGAGGCCTCGAATTATAGTTTACATTTTTTTGACTAAATTTTTTGTTTCGAGATGATTTTTAGATTCACATGCAATTGTAAGAAATAATACAGAGATCCGTGTATCCTCTACTCAGTCTCCCCGCCCCCCACCAGAGAAACATCTCACAAAACTATCGTACAGCATCAGAACCAGGAAACGGACACTGATAGAGATTATAAGATAAGGAGGATTTCCATCTCAAGGATGCCTCATGTTGCCTTTTTATAGCCACACCCACTTCCCTCCCACCTCCTTTCCTTCTTCACCTCAAGCAACCATTAATCTGTTCTCCAGTTCTATAATTTGGTCATTTTAAGAATGTTATAGATAAGGAATCATATATAGGTGTAACCTCTGGGATTGGCATTTTTTATTCAGCATAATTTTCTGGAAATTCACCAAGTTGTGTGTATTAGGAGTACATTCCTTCTTTTTACTGAGTAGTAATCTATAGTACGGGAGTCCCACAATTTGGTTAACCATTCAGTCATTAAAGGACAGCAGGGTTGTTTCTACTTTTGGATTAATACAAAAAAAGTTGTTCTAAACATATGTGCACAGGTTTTGGGAACTTAGATAAATTCTTAGGAGTGCAATAGTTTTTCACGGTGACTGCACCATTTTACAATCCTGCCAACATTGGATAAGTGATCCAGTTTATCCGCATCCTTGCCAGCATTTGGCATTTCCACTATTTTTCATTTTAGCCATGTTGATAGGTTGGTAGTGGTATGTCCTTGTAATTGTAGGTTGCATTTCCCTAATGGCTAATGATGTTGCACGTCTTTTCATGTGCTAATTTTCCATCTGTATATCTCTTTTGGTTAAATGTCTCTCTGTGCCTTTAGCCCATGATCTAACTGCATTATTTGTTGTTCTTACTGGTGGGTTTCAAGAGCACAGCCAGAGTTTTAAAATTTAAATCTACAGATTTTTGAGCTCCTCTCAGTTTGTGTTCAGAAAAATCCAACGCATGAGGTAAAGACAAATAAAAAATGTCAAGACCGATAAAAAACTGTGAAAAGAGTAACTCTCGTCAGGGGGTCACATCATTTGGCAAGTAGTGTGTCATGGCCAAATTCTACACATGACTTTAAGTCATTAAGTCATTATGACATTAAGTCCATGTTCATAAAGTGGAAAATATGATGTGAATTATGAGGTAATTAGAGCAAATTTACAAACTTTTGTTCCAGACATAAAAGGAACTACATACACACTAGAAAATTTAGAGACACAAAGAGGAATAAAGGGAATAGTACCAATTTCTACCACACAAAGACAACCACTTTCACTTTGTTTTCTTCGTTCCAGATTTTACACCCCTATTATATGTATAAGCTAGAATAATGTTCTATATACAATGTTGTATACTATTAACTTCCATGTTTTAAATTATGTCTTCTGTGCCTTAAAATATTTTTCAAAAATAATTATAATGGTGATAATTTATTTAAACATTCACCTGTTTTTGGACCTATTTTGGACATTTGGAATTTTGATGAATAAATAGCATTTGGCCTTTATATCATCTTTAGATTCCCAATCCATCCACAATTGTTTTATTTTTGTATGGTGTGAAACAGGAATCAACATTTGCTTTTTTCATACGATTTTCAGTCAACCATCCTTTCCTTATATGCTATATTTCCACTCTACTGCCTTAATTCAGGTAAGAATAAAGACGCAGGTCTATCTCTAGACTCCATAATAGTTCATTGATCTGTTTACTTTTATGTCAATATTACAATGCCCTTATTACTATATATTATGATCACTTTACATATTTGGCATCCTTCAACTTTGTTTGCCTTCTTCAGGGTTGGCTCATTGATAAATTTTAGAATCAGCTTGTCAATTTCTACAAAAAATGCTGAGAGTTTGACTTGGATTTCATTATACCTGTAGATCAATTTGGGGAGATTGACTTATTTACAACTTAGAGTTTTCAAAAATAATATGGCATGATATATCTATTTATTTAGATCTTTGTTAATTGTTTTCTATAATACTTATACAATTTTATCAAGTGCTTTCTCTACATCAGATTTTTCTCCTTTTTGTAGGCATTATGACTATATATATATATACCATATATATATATGAATATATATATATATAAACCAATATATAGATATTGGTTTTCAATGTTAAGATCACCTGAGATTCCTATAATCAACACTATTTGTTATATAAAATTATTTTTATATATCACTAGAATTTGCTAATATTTTTATTATAATTGATTATATACATGTTCATGAAAGAAGCTGAGTGGTAGCTTTGTCAGATTTTGGTGTCAACACTATTCTGGCCTCATGAAACAAATTCTGAAATACCCCTTTTTTCTTGGTTCCTGTGTAGGGTGTACAGGATTATTATTATGTCTTTCTTAAAATTTATGTTAGAAAGACTGCTTCTTTGTGGGAAGAATTTTAATAACAAATTCAATTTATCATAGATACAGAAGTACGCAGATATTTTTTTCTTATATCAATTTTCATGTATTGTATTTCTAAGGAATTTATCTATTCACCTTAGTTGCTGAATGCTTTGGATGTTTGTTCAATATTGGTGGCACCTTACTCTCTCTGTCTTTTTGTTTTTTTCAAATATTTTTTAAGTTTACTTCTTTACCTTGAGAGAGAGCATGCAGGCTGGGGGAGGGCAGAGAGAGAAGGTGACAGAAGATCTGAAGCATGCTCTGTGCTGACAGCAGAAGGCCTGACATGGAACTTGAACTCATGAACCCTGAGAAGCTGTGCCAAAGTCAAACACCTAACCGACTGAGTCACCCAGTCTCTTTTGCTTTCATTCTTAGTCTTTTTTTTTTGCTTGTAGATTCCCTTTATTTGTACATTTATTTTCTATTTTATTTTTTTCTGATCTTATCTTTGTTATTTATAGTCTTCCTGCTTCTTTTGGGTTACTTTTGTTGTAGTTTCTTGAGGAGTAAGATTGAATGTTGATTTTTAATTTTTCTGATTAAATAAATATGTCTTTAAAACTATACATTTCTCTCTAAACCCTGATTTTGTTACATTCCACACATTTTGATATGTTGCTTATCATTAAATTAAATTATTTTCTAATTCTCATTCCAATTTCTTTTTCTTCAATAAATTTTCAAAAAATACATTAATGTTCTAACAGTTTGGACTTCTTAATAAATTTTTCATTTATGTTTAGATTGATTCCATTGTGGTTAGAGAGTATACTCCGATGTATTTCAATTTTTAAAATTTATTGAAACTTGTATCCTAATCTAACATGTAGCTATTTAAGAGTTTTGTGAGTCCTTAAAAATAATGTGAAGCTGTTACTGTTTGATGCATTGTTCTAATTATATTTTTATAAATTCCTTTATAGATAGTATGTTTATTTTCAAATAGATTTTCAAAGGGCAATAATTCATGACAAAAATCTATATCCTTTCCCTTTAGCTATGTGAAATTGAATGGCAAAAAGATAGTATTCATCCCAAAATTGCTTTCTTTTAATGCGTGAATATCATTGACTACATTTCTTAGAAGAAAATTTTCCCTTTATATAGTAAAGTCTTTTTTCCAGCAATTTAATGTAAATCGTTACATCATTTTCTCTGCTAGTGTTAGATTTGAGAAAATAAGGTTATAGTATGGACTCCTTTTAGAGAATGCTATTATGAGAATCAATCCAAAAGTGTCATTCTTTGCAAAGAGAAAGAGAGAGAGAAAGCTAAAAAAAAAATTAAAAGAGAAATCTATCTTCTATTTCATTGTCATTATTGGTAGTGCAATCTAGATGTTGTGGTACAGAGTTGAAAGAAGAATATTCCATATTTACCTTTTGTTTGTGTAATTGCACAGCAAAGTGGAAATAAAAATGTGAGCACCTCTTCCCAGGAACCTTGACCTTGCTTTCTCTGCTTGATGGCTAGCTAAATTCTAAAAGCCCATTGGTAGTAATTTAAGAGCTTGCCGTTATCTCCTGTTAAATGTTTTGCATGTCGTACTGTGACACAGAAGCTTCATGTGATCACTTTCACCTGACAATTCTGAATGTGTCTAGACTGTTTATGCCACCATTTCCTGGACTTCTCTTCCCTAACTTATTTTTCTTCTTGCTACGCTTCCCCCTTATATAGCGGACACTTTCCCTCTTCATTGTTACTCTGTGAAATGGAGCATGATTATGCTTCCCTATGGAAGATTCCACCCCGTCCCCCTTCCTGGAACAGTCAACTATAATCTATTGCTACATTATATGAATTCCATTATTTTTCCACTGTGTTAACTTCAAGTGCCTTAAGCTGAGTTTTTGTATCAGGGGACCAAAAGAACGAGAGTTTGTGAAAGTGAACTTATCATCAAAGCTATCTATCTATAATTTAATAGATTGCTTATTTATTCAGGTGTCTGTAAGATTTCCCAGGGAATTTCACAAGTTATGCCATTTTAATGAAACCCATCACATCTAATGTTCAAGGGAGAATAAACTAGATTCTATTTGGAACAATCAGTAATGACAAACACTGTAAGGATGAGACATTCTAAAATGAGTAAGAATTCAATGAATTTTTTTTTTTAAGATACCACTTTCAAACTTGCCTCATTCTCATATCTTTGGAATCTTTTCTTTTTTTGTTATATTTACCTGAATTTTAATAATACTTCATGTTCATGTAATTGATGACATTTAATATTATTTTAATACAAATCCAATAACAGGCCTTATAATTTAATTTGGGGTAATGGTTAACTAAAAATCTCTTGTAAGCCATAAAATCAAACAATCCTACTGTATTTTCCTTCCAGAAAAACCAAGGTGAGATGACAGATGTCAGTGAATATTGCAGGAAAGTCTCATAGGTTTGTTTCTGGTGGCATCTTCTTTCCAGGCTCTCAAACATATATCCCAAATATGATGTGTTGAGGGATGTTATAGATCATCATGATTCAGTCTAAAAGGTGTACTCTTGGGGGTTCTCTATTAAGTGCATTGGCTTTAAATTTTTTTTTTCTTTTTTAATGTTTAGTTATTCTTGAGAGAACGATAGAGTGTGAGCAGGGGAAGGGCAGAGAGAGAAAGGGAGACACACAGAATCTGAAGCAGGCTTCAGGCTTCGAACTGTCAGCACAGATCCCGATGCGGGGCGCGAACTCATGAAACATGAGATCATGCCCTGAGCCAAAGTCGGTTGCTTAACCGACTGAGCCATCCAGGTGCCCCTCAGTGCATTGGCTTTTAAAAATGTCAGTGACTAAACAGGCAACAGCTAGACACGTGCTGTTTTTTTCTAGTGTTAAAGCATGAATGCTCCTTTACTTGAGTAAACATTTAATTTTCCCTTTCAAAATGCCTTTATCATGAAAAAAGGCATAGAAAAAATTCACACTGTGGTGACACTAGAACATGGAGAGAGTTTGGTTCCATTTATGAAACAGTACTAACTTAATTCCAAGGTCAAGTGCTACCCTTAAAATCTGTTAAAATAGTGCTCATCCCTGCTCTTCTGCCTACTATAACCACTGTAGCCCAAGTATTTGCAATCCTTTAAAAGAAAGGCTTCTATTTCCCTTCTCTTTTCCCAGTCTCCTTTTTCTTTTCCATTTCCCGTTCTCTTTTTCTTCTCTCTCCCACTCTAATTACATTAATGAGGTTGCTTATCAGAGTTGTCGCTGAGTTATCCCAGGGATCAAATGGCGGAGAAAAAATCTTAGGCATAATAAATCACTTCCTTTGTGAATGAGTTTTTGCGGGGAATTTATTTATGCTGGCTTTGAGCTGGTGCTGATATTATTTAGCTGAGTAACAATATTTAAGTCTATAAAACTCCTTGTTTTCCAAAACAGGGACAATTACCACTTCATTGGGTTGGTATAAATACAAAGGGAATATTTGTGTCCAAAATTTTAAAAAAAAAGCTATTTTTATCATCATCTCTTATAAGTGGTTTAAGCTAAGGGTCAGGCATCAGTAGAAAGGAGGAAAACTAATCGAATGGTTATTCAATAATTTGTGGGCATTCAAATAATGCAATAAGAAATTTTACAGATTAATGATTGCAAGTTTAATACTACTGGCAAATTACGTGTGTGTGTGCGCGTGTGCATGTGCATAAATATACTAATTATACATGGTTTCTGATAGGAAAAAGATATCTCTGAAATTAAAATTCCTGGAATGTGGCATTTTTCTCTGAGCCTTGTTTTCTCCAGCACTGCAGTCCATGTTGGTAGAGGCACGAAGAGGGCTAAAAGGAATGTACAGAAAGGCAGGCGATTCTCACCTGGACGTCAGGCAGGCTGCCTTGCCCAGCAGGCAAGAACACGTGACCAGCATCAGCTTGTCACAGCTCCATCACTTACTGGTTGCCTGACCGACAGGCTGTATAAACATTATGAGCCCTGCTTTCTGCATCTGTAGGATGAGGATCTAAATAATATCTATTTCTTAGAGTTGGTATGAAGCTTAAATGAGTTAATAAGCGTGCAGCACTTAGAACAATCCCTTTCAAAGAGCAAATGCTCAATCCGTGTGAATTACTTCCAATCTCAGATTTTTCAGCTCCAGTCTTCAATGATGCTTTAGAATGTATGATTCTTGCTCTATATTCTACCCTCCCACCTTTTCCTTCTCCAAGCTCTTATTTTCCCCTCATCTTCCTCTTTCCATCTTTTTCTCTCCTGGAGACAGATGAAATCTTGATTATACTGGCTGACATGCAGGATCCTTCCCTCACCAGGCCACCAGTGGGAGGTGAACTACGTATGCATGAACGATGGCACTGAATGGATATGAATAGATATCATGTACTTCAGTGTTATCTGTGGTGTTGCCTGTAGAGTCCTTCCATTTGAAATGTCCTCCCAGGTTGAATCAGAGGTTGCAAGTGATGCTCACAGCCGCCTGCCTCAAGCATCTCACAAACACTGCATACCTCTGGGTATTTATGACTGCCTAGATATTCTGAACCATCACTGTGAGGCATAGAGTAACCATTTTAGCCTCAGCACCCATCCGCACCTTGCTGACACTTCCAATATTCCCTAACCTTCCATAATTTTTTTTCCTCAAAGTATACATTACCTTCTAACTTATATATCTTGCCAATTTATTTCTTAAAATTTCTGTCTCCACAAGAATGAGATCTTCATGAAAACAAAGATATATGTCTTTTTCCTTCACTAATAGAGTCCCAGAACCTAGAAGTATGTAACAGGCATATCAAGTGAACAATGTCCCTAAGAAATTGACCAAAACATAGTTTATTTTTCACAAGAACTTTACACTGTCTCTGCCCTGTCTCATAGAAGAGTGTTATTCATTTATTCACTTATTGGTACTCAACATTTCCTATTAGGTGTGTAACTGATAATAACCTCAAAGTCAACATGCCCCAAACTGAGCTCTTAATCTTTCCTGTAAAATTTATTCCACTCATACTTTCTCAGTCTGAGTTAAAGTCAAGCTATTCTTTCAGCTGCTTAGATCAAAAACTTAAGTCATTTTTGACTCTTGCCTTTTCTCTTACCATATGTCCCTTCTGAAAGTAAATGCTGATGACTCTACCTTCAAAATATTCCTAGATTTTAAACATCCATCATAACCTGTACTTCTATCATACTGTGGTCAGGACCTTCTCTTGTCTGGATTATTGTAAATAATAATTGCATCCCTGATTCTACCCTTTTCCCTAGACAAACTCAACGGTGAGATTGGTCCATCTTATTCAGAGCAAAAGTTAAAGCCCTTACGAAGATTTACAAGATCCATTTCAGTGTTTCAATCATCTCCACTAAATTCATCACTCATCTAACTCCCAGCTACATCGGACTCTGCTATTCTGGTATCTTACCAAACACGGTCCAGCTCAGGCTTGTTTTGTTGTCTTCTCTATTGTCATAAAATGCTCGTGTCAGATATTTCTGGGAATTTCCTTTTTTTATTTAAAACAATTTTTTAATGTTTATTCATTTTTGAGAGACAGAGAAAGACAGAGTACGAGCGGGACAGGAGCAGAGAGAGAGGGAGACACAGAATCCAAAGCAGGTTCTAGGCTCCTACCTGTCAGCACAGAGCCTGATGTGGGGCTCGAACTCAAGAACCGTGAGATCATGAACTGAGCCGACATCAGAAGCTTAACTGACTGACCTGCCCAGGCACCCAATATATGAACAACTCTTAAAAATCAACAATAAAGAAACAGAACACCTAACTAAAGATAAATAGGGAGAACTTTTGAACAGCAAGTCCACTAAAATGATATATAGATGGACAATAAATATATGAAAATATTCTCAATATTAACTGACTTTAGGAAACTAGAAATTAAAACCACAATGTGCTCCCACTGCACATCTGTAAGAATGGCAAAACAAACAAACAAACAAACAAACATAACTCTGACATTATCAAATGCTGGCCAAGAGGCCACTCTGGAACTCTCATTCATTGATGATAGGAATGCAAAATGATATAGCTATTTTGGAAAACAGTTTGGGAAGTTTATTACAAAGTTAAACAGAACTAACCATACAACCCAGTACTCCAACTCTTGGATATTGATGAAAATAAAATAAGTACATATGTTGACAAAAATATTTATGTGTGAAGTTTATAGCTGCATTATGCAAAATCACCAAAAATTGTAAACAACCAAGATATCCTTCTCTAGGTGAACGGATGATGAACTATGAAACACCTACATAATGGATACCTCAGCAATAAAAAGGAATGTGCCACCAATTCACAACAACATAGATGCCCGTTAAATAAATTTTACGAAGTGAAAGACCCCAGCGGCTGCATTTTATGATTCCCTTGCATGGTATTTGGAAAAGGCAAAATTGTAAGGGTGGGAGATCACACTGGTTGCCAGTGGTTGGTGATTGAAGGATGTTCTAGAAAGAATAGCCCAAAGGAAATTCAAGGGTGTCAAAAATTAGTTATGAAATGGTTCTGTGTGATTTTTGTGGTGGTGAATACAGAAAGAACTCTATGTATTTGTCAATTCCCATAGACGTTTACACCAAAAATAGTGAATTTTTAAAAATCAATGAGGATATTGGGAAAACCCATATACTATGTACATTGTGACAATGGCTCCAATTATGTACAGTTAAATGATATTAACACACAGAAGGGGGTGGGGAAGAAAGGAGAAGACCTAGTAGATTTGGAAAACTATATTTTTGCTGGATATTGTCCGGTTATGTGATGACAAAAAAAAATAGTTCACGAATTCTGAGCTCTAGATGGTAAAACTTGTTTCACACAGGGGTAGGTGTTAACAATTCTTTTTTTGAAATTAAAAAAAATTTTAATTTATTCATTTTTGAGAGACAGTGAGAGAGAGAGAGGGTGGGGGAGGGGCAGAGAGAGAGGAGACACAGAATCCAAAGCAGGCTCCAGGCTCCGAGCTGTCAGCACAGAGCTGGACGACACAGGGCTCAAACCCATGAACTGTGAGATCATGAACTGAGCCAAAGTCAGATGCTTAACCAACTGAGCTACTCAGGGACCCCAGTGTTAACAATTCTGAAACTACTTCACTTGTATAACAAACCAGTAAATATTTGTAGATAATGGAAGCCAAGTATCATACTGTTAGATAAATATTAGAAATAAGAAAAGGAGGAATTCCAATGTTAACATTAGGGAGAGGTAAGTGAAGGCTATCTGTGGACTCTTCACACTGTCTTTGCAAATATTTTTTTTTTTTATTTAAAAAAATTTTTTTTCAACGTTTATTTATTTTTGGGACAGAGAGAGACAGAGCATGAATGGGGGAGGGGCAGAGAGAGAGGGAGACACAGAATCGGAAACAGGATCCAGGCTCCGAGCCATCAGCCCATAGCCCGACGCGGGGCTCGAACTCACGGACCGCGAGATCGTGACCTGGCTGAAGTCGGACGCTTAACCGACTGCGCCACCCAGGCGCCCCTCTTTGCAAATATTTAAAAATGAAAAGAGCAAGCTATTCCTGAGTTGGCTGTACTTTCCTTTCCTTTCCTTTCTAATACATATATCTATATCTATATCTATTTATCTATATCTATCTATCTATAGATATATTTCTTATCAATTTTATAATCCCATTGGAGGTGAGTCAAAAAAACTGTTTTCACCATATGTTTATTTTACTTTTTAAATTTTTGTATTATTATTACTTTTTTTAGTGTTACACTAGCATCTTAGGGCATTTGATACGTTGGTAGTCATTTTCCTAACCAACATTACATGAATACTAAAAAGGAGGAAATAGATGGCTTCATTTGCTCATTTCCTAATTTGCAGTGAAAAGTTCTATACCCAACTTCAGTGTGATTGGAGAGGGAGTTTTCTCTATATAAACAAGCAATTCTCACACATCAGCTGTGTGTCCTACAATTCTGACACTATCCATCTGGGGATAGTGTCAGGTCCCACAGGTTAAGGGCTCAGTCCTACAAAACTGCCCTCCACACACATGTCTCAGAGACCATTCCAATCCAGATTGTGAGCTGTGCTTCTAACAGTCTCTAGATTGAAGGTCCCATCACCCCTTCTTGGGTTTGATTAATTTGCTAGAGCAGCTCACAGAATTCAGAGGAACATTTTACTTGCTAGAGCACTGGCTTATTATGAAAGTATATAACTCAGGAACAGCCATATGGAAAAAAATGCATAGCATAATGTATGGAGAAGTGGTATGGAACTTTCATGCCCTCTCTTAGCATGCCACTCTCCCTGAATCACCACATGTTCACTGAAACCCATCCTTTTGGGTTTTTCTGGAGGCTACATTATATAAGCACAATTGATTAAATCATTGATCACTGGTTATTGATTCTATCTCCAGACCCTCTTTCCTCCCTGGAGGTATATGGGGAGGATGGGACTGAAAGTTCAAACTTCTAATGAAATCTTTGGATCCTCTAGCAACCAGCCCCCATCGTTAAGTTAACGACTTGATTTTCCAAAGTCACCTCAGTGACTTAACAAACGGTACCTTCATCACTTTCTTCACTTAGGAAATTCCAGTGGTATTAGGATCTGTGCCAGAAATGGGGACAAAGACTATATATAAGTATATGTGTGTATATATATACACACACACACACACACACACACACACACACACACATAGATATGTATGTGTGTGTATATGTGTGTGTATGTGTGTGTGTGTGTGTGTGTATATATATATGCATATATATATATATATATATATATATATATACTAATGTAAATCCCAATATCACAGCAATGTAATTAATCCATTGGGTTGATAATGCTGAATTTAAGTGATGTTTTCAATCAGTTTGCTCATCTGTAACGTGAGAGAGTGGAATAAACTCTGTGATCCTTTCAGTCTTAACCTTCTGTGAAACATCAATATGACTGCTGATTTATTTTGTTTAATTTATTTGGATTTAGATTTTTTTCAAACTTAGCATGTAATTTTGTAAATTTTCAAATTATCGAGTCAAGAGCTTTGGACATATCCTCATCAGATGGTTGAACCTATTATTCTTAGTTCTCCTATTTATGCTGTTGGCCCCATGGGTCCAGACATATTTTGTTTATCACCAATGATGCCACTACCATTTTCAACCAATTCTGTTCTCATGCAGCTACTTCAAGGATATGTTCTGGAGCCAGCCTGTCTTTGGCTTCTTGTTTTATACACCATCTGGCAACTTCAGCTGGTACAGAATTTCAATCCTTAAGATTTAAAAATAATTGTCCATGTAGACTATTCAACTACCACTGATATCAAGGAAATATCCTCATCACACATTCTCCTTCAAGGAGAGGGTTACAATGGATCTTTTAAACAGCCCTATGTGCTCCATCATCGAAAGCCTTCTTCTTGGGGCAGTGGTTTTACATTTCTGATAGTAATGGTGATTGGTTTTTGAAAGATTCCTGTGATGTCACAGCTGAAAAGTTCATTTTGAATGTGAAAAATAATCCCTCAGCAAGAACAAAAATTGTAAATGGTTTTCCTAACTTGGCTACAAGAGCCAAGTTGCAGAGTTATAAAAAGAAAAAAAAAAAAAGAGAAGACAGTGATGCTATGTATTAATCCTATGATTAAAAATATCAAAATCACATGTGTTGGGCCAATTGATTAGAGGTTCCCTAATCATTGCCTAAATCTGCATTCAGATACTGCCCCTTACTAGCCGTGTCATGTTGGACGATGGACTTAACATCTTTAAGCACTGGTGACTAAAGGGGCTCTTGTAAGAATTAAGTGAGTTCTTTGACTTCAAAGCCTTTAGTACAATCTTAGCATGTGGAAAACAAAGAATTAACTATTACTCCTGGAGCTGGGATGCTTATGCTGATGATAATTAATGAGGTTGCTCCCAAACCATTGTTTAACATATTGCCTTTGAAGTGGTTACTGTCCTACATTTGGAGAGGTGTTATCCTGTCCCTTTGTCACCTGATTCACAATTTGAATAGCAAGTATTTTAAGTAATTTAAGCTGTTTAAGGAAATGTACCAAAACAATTCAAATTATACCTCTGCAAGGCGACAATAAAAAGACACAAAAGGGACGCAGACTCTTCCTCTCAATGTGTGTGTGTGAGTGTGTGTGGTTCTGAGTGTTTGTAGTGGAGTAAGGAAAAATATTAATCTTGGCAGTTAGTAAGGTGAGGAGGTGTCTATTTTATTATTATTTTTCTCAGAATACATCTCTTCTCCAACCCCCAAGTATCTACTTACATAGTTGATATGTTGTTTGTCAAAGCTAATGATACAACAAATACAAGGAGAGTGCACGCTGTAGTTTCTTGGTGGATCTGGGCACCCATTCCCACCTCACTGTCACAGGACAGTCCTCCTTCACATAGACTGGACATATGGTACTTGTGGTACATATATGGCCATTTCTGTGCTTAGAAACTTCAGGAATCAACCTCAAGTGTTTGAAATGTTTGCTTAAACATCACTTGCTTAATCAGGCTTTTAGCTGATTGCTACACAGTTCAATGTTCGCTTTATGCACGTCTAGAGGGTACTGTTACAACGCACTCTATGCATTGCTGCTGAAATGTCCATTATTATCCAGGGGTCTTGTTTCCTTTGGTCATATTCTCCTACCTGCTTTGGAGCAGAATAAGTACTTGAGGGATTGTTCTTCAAATTACTCAGAAAATATGTGAGCTTCCAAGAGAACTTTCTGAAGGAATACAACATAGGTGTTTGAAATTGGAGTTCTGTTTCAGAGCCTCACTTAAGTCATAACTTTAAAAGCCATTAACGGTCATTTGAAGTGCTTCCTGATGTGACTACGAATAAAAATCAAAGCATGGCAAAATAACCAAGCAACAAACCACAGGTATCTCTTAATATTTGTGATTATTACATCGGAGTGAAGAACTCGAAAAATTAATTAAAAAGTCTGACTGGCACTCTCAGGCCTCATGTGTAACAATGAGCAAGATAACAGGTACAGGAGGATATTCTATAAGTGCTTCAAATCATCAACTCAGACATATAGCTCAAAGTACGTTGATAATCTCTACACTAATTGAAGATTAAAGAAACTTAAATCCAAACAATTCATATAATTCACATGTGTCTAATGTATAAGCAAGAATATTGTTATTTTTTAAACTATTTATTTATTTATTTATTTATTTATTTATTTATTTATTTTGCGAGAAAGAGAGAGCACATGTGCATGTTCGTGTGTGAGCACGAGTGAGGGAGGGGTAGAGAGCGAGAAAGAGACTCTTAAGCAAGTTTGAAAGCCAGCGCAGAGCCTGACTTGGGGCTCGGCCTCACTAACCTGACATCGAGACTTGAGCTGACATCAAGAATCAGACACTTAATCAACTTAGTCACCCAGGTGCCCCTTTTGTTTAATTTTAGTACATAGTTTTCCTTCACTAATTGTAAGTTCCATGGAGGCAGGAGTTTTTGTCGAATGTATTCAATGCTGTCTCTACCTATCTAGAACAGTTCTTAACATATAATAGGTGCTCAATAAATACCCATTTTATGAATGAATGATCTCATACATAAGTTTGTTTCTTGCTACACCCCTGGGATTACCATGGCCTCAACTCTTCGCAGTTCCTCAATAAATGGCAACCACCTTGGAGTCTGCCCACGCATCCATTTGGGAACATTACCGTGACAGTTGACTGGACACATCTCCAAATGACAGTTGATGGGACACACCTGGTTAATTCTCAGAAACTTTGCCAGACTTTATAGAGTTCATATTTTTAAAAAATACATTTTTCTTTTCAAGGTGATGCCACATCTAGATGATAAAGTAAGGTCCTGTGACAAGAATAAACTCAAACTTCCTGAAGAATCAAATAAAATATTATTTGCCAATTCCCAAGCACTGCTTCACCAAAACTTATAGGTTGTTTAAGAAAAATTGTTCATTAGAATTTTTCTAGCAGACACCTAATAGTTTGTTTGCTAACAAAACTTCATGCTGAGAGCTATACTGAAAACTTTTTATTTAAATCATTGACAAGAGTGTATAGATTTTACTTCAGAATGATACAAAGTATGGACAGCAATTAATATTTGTGTTTAAGTCAATATGTTGTTTCCTATACACAATTAACGTAAAATGATCACTCCTGTCTTTACGTATCTAGACAGAGGAAATATGCCCAATAATATATACTGAATCCTAAAAAAATGCTCTTTTCTCTCTGAAAAACATCATAAAAATATTTGACTTCATATCCTATATGTATTCTTCTTACATCAGATCATGATTTTTTTTTTTTTTGTATACACTCAAGGTCCTTGCCATGTGAATGCCGCCCACTGTATCTCTCAATCCAGAAATTTATTTTTATTTTTATGTTTCTATCTCAACAGAATCTCTCAACTCCATCTTTTTCTATCGGTACTGCTTGATTGTGGCCTAGTCATGCTCTGCTTCCCGAGAGTATGTCAGTAACCCCTGACTCCTTTTCATCTTCAGTCTCGCCAGATGTGCTGGTGTTATTCTTCTCACCTGGACCTCATGCCTCAACACTCAACATTCCCATCCTTCCTCTATGCTAATGTTGTCCACACTGCAACCAGAGTGATCTAGAAAAGCAAACCACATCTTGTTGGTTCCTGGTTTATATCCTTCCAGTGTATTCCCTTTACACTGAGAATGAAATCCAACTCCTCAGCAAGGCCAGGATGATGAGGGAGATGCGGCCCCCACCTTCTTGCCTCTCATTCTCTGTGTCCCAGCCTCGACTTTAGCATAACGACACTTATTTTACAGATGAGCAAATGGAAGCTTAGAGAGGTTAAATGTATTCAAGATTACACAGCTGATCAATAACACAACTCAGGTCTATTTGACTCCAGAGAATACACTCTTACCCAATGCTACAAAACTCACATTTCTTCCTCTATGGAACACTCCTAGATATTTTAATTCGCAGAAAGGTATTGTACCTTTATTAGTGCTTAACATTAGATTATTAATTATAATTGCATCTTTCCCTGCAAACTTTGGGCTTCACAAGGCACGTCCTAGTACAATTTTGGTATAATGCCTAGCATATCATAGACAATAGGTAACAATTTTTGGGTAATTGATTAGTTATTCTGTGCTATAATTAATTAATAGAAGGCAGAAACATTGTAGATATGTTATAAATATTTAAATAAAATATGTTTTCCTGAATTCTGACATTCAATCATAACAGAAAGCTGAGAAGCCCAACACGCTATTTTTTTTCATTTTCCAACAGTCATTTTTATTATTTTAGTGTGTTGACTCGAAAGAAAAACAAAACAAAACAAAATTCTAGAAAATACTTGTTAGTTCTGGAAGCACAAATAAAATCAAACCATCAAAAACATTCATTTAATAGATGGCAAATTCAATACTATGAGAGAGTTTAAGACTTCAAAAAATCATAGACTGCCTCTGAAGGTGTTTTGATTTTCCTGTCACTCAAATTGCTAAAATAAAAATAGGAACACATGACAAGTGCATAGAAAGCCATAATTTTACTGACATATCCACAAAATCTTGAGGATTCAAGAAAGTAGAAAGAAATTTCATAGACTTTATTAGAGTCCCCGATGGTTGGACAAAGGTCTTCCTGTAATGGTTTTATTTGTCAGCAGAGACTTGATAGAGGAACAACATCTTTGGAGGGGGTCAGTATTCTAGATAAGAGAATTGGCATATTAATTTCTGACTCAAAGAGAAATTTAAAAAAATATTTTTAAGTAGGGATTAATTAGTCATTTCAAAAGCGATTGTTGTTAGCTAGATGGTGTGGGCAGAAATGGATGGATGGGGAAGGGCATTTGGGTTGACAATAGCCAGGTGAAAATCTTTATAGTCTCACTATTGAGGAGTTGTGATTTAAAGACATTTTTTTCATGTTTATTTATTTTTGAGAGAGAAAGCACGAGTGGGGGAGGAACAAAGAGAGGGAGACAAAGATCCCAAGCAGGCTCTGAGCTGACGGGAGTGAGCCACATGTGGGGCTCAAACCAGGAGATCATGACCTGAGCTGAAGTTAGACGCTCAACAGACTGAGCCACTCAGGCATCCTGTGAGGAGTTGTGATTTGATGAGAGGTACGTTTCTATCCAGAAATTAGGTAATGGTGGTTTTCTGCTCATTGCACTGTTAGCCAGGAGTTTCTTCCAGTGTTCAACTCCCTCACCAATTCCTTTGTCTGTGCATGGAATTTAATTTACCACAGACACTTTTTTAAAGCCAATTCTAAGAGTTTAGTGAAATTTCTCCTCCCGTTCTCCCCACAACATATAGGAGCAAACATCCAAGAAACTCTCAATCTCTCTTATTCACAAGGAGGCTTAACAAGTGCTCTAGGTACATCAGAGAGACTTCACTGTGACACAGTAATGGGCCTCTGCCCCAGGAAAGATTAGAACTCCAAAACCCTTTTTCCTTGCCTCTTGAAGGATACTTTTATGTTTGACAGGGAGTCAAGATCCTGTCTATACCAGAAGTAAAGGCATTCCGGCATATTTACACTGTGAGTGTTCCCCCCAAATACTGATATATAATAATGCAATTTCAATAACTCAAACATTTTCACTTCTCCTAATTGAGTTTTATATATACTCCATTGGTACACTCAGTTGATATAAGGTGACCAATAGAGTTTATTTATGGTGACCACAACAGTTGTCTATTAACTATAAATGGGTCAGAAATTCTGCAGGTTGGTCTGAGTCCTCTAATATTTTGCCATTTACCAGGAGGGTGTCCTCTGAGCAGCATCAGCTTCACCTGGAGTTTGTTAGAAATGCAGGTCCTCGGAAGCCCCTGGGTGGCTCAATTGGTTAAGCATCAGACTTTAGCTCAGGTCATGATCTTGTGTTTGAGTATGAGCCCCGCGTCAGGCTCTGTGCTGACAGCTCAGAGGCTGAAGCCTGCTTTGGATTCTCTTCCTCTCTCTCTGCCCCTCCCCCACTCGCACTCTGTCTCTCTCTCAAAAATAAATAAACATTAAAAAAATTTTTTGAAATAAAAAAGAAAATGTAGGCCTTCAGCCTCACTGCAGCCCAGATATTTGCATTGACATTAAAGTAAAAGATGCCCTGTTCTAGGCAGAGACTCTGTGGCTATTTGTGGTGACAGGCCAGTGTGTCTCCCCCAAGCCAAGCTGCCCCATCCATTGTGGACTGATATGTTGGCAAAAGACCAAATAATAAATTTCTAGAAAAGTTAAGTTACAAAACAATGAAAATAATATTTTTAGATGCCAAGTTTTTCATGTGTATGTGCTCTACAGTTAATTTTGCAATCTTTTCTTTGTACATATGTATGAATGAATATGAAAGGGACATATACAAGAAAAACTTAAAAATAATGAATATAATGAATAGCATGACATAATGCATAACATAACCATATTAAACATAATACCATTTATAGAGTGTTTCTATGTGCCAAGAATTCATTGTGCTCTATAGTTTCACATAGTATATCATGAGACCCTCATGATTCTCTGAGAGTTTGTCCAGTTCATATGCCCATTTTGTAGATAAATAGGCTAAAGTTTAAGTTAAACAACTGCCTGAGGTCACACAGCTATAAAGTATGGATCCCACATTTGAATCCAAGTTCTGTGTAGCTTGAAAGCCTAAAACTTTTGCCTTCTCAATACCTCAATCTGATCTTTCCAAAGAAGAGGGAAATCCAGAGAAAACATGTATGCTGTATTATTTCTAGAAAGTCAGAAGACTTTCTGCTATTACATGCTATTGATGCTATTACAACAATGCTTTCACTCTACCCTCTAGGCTCATTTCTGTTATTGTCACTGTAATACAATTGATTGTAAGGGACTTGCTAGGCAGAAATAAAACTGCTGATTTTGGGGAAAGTGGGGATGGAGAGAGAGTGGTTGAAAGTGAGGATGGTTCATTAATAGGCTAAACACTATAATTTATTACTCAAAGGAATAAAAATCTTATCTTGAGCTTTACAGTGATATCATTATCAAAGAACTCCCTAGAGTGGGGAGATAGGTAACAAAGGACATTTTGGGAAATAATATACAATTTGGGAAAGGAGTTATTTGAGTCAATATGTATGCTTTCAGCAAAATAAATAAATAAATAAATAAAGTCCAAAAGTTAACAGATCCCATATTTAATACTTATTGCTTTTTTTTAATGTTATTTTTAAAGTTTATTTTTGAGAGAGAGAGAGATAGAGAGAATGAGCAGGAGAGGAACAGAGAGAGAGGGAGACACAGACTCCAAAGCAGGCTCTAGGCCCTGAGCTGTCAGCACAGAGTCCAAAACAGGACTCGAACCCACTAACCACGAGATCACAACCTGAGCTGAAGTCTGATGCTTAGCCAACTGAGCCACCCAGGCGCTCCTCAGTGGAGATGAACTTCTGACATCTTTAGAGCAAGAATTAGGTTTCATTATTTTTATCTATTCCCACATCATTTGAGGAGAGCTGCTTTCTAGTGAAGATTATACAGGCAGGCTCCTCCATGGCCTCCCTTGTCCTCTGAGTGGCACCTGTGCTCAGACCTGAGTACTGACCTAATGTTCAAGGTAAATCTATTCTTGGCGATATCTGATGCAGTCTTCAATGTGATTATTGATTCTGGTCATTCAAGACACTCGCCACCTACCATGCCAGGGATGGCTGTCACTGAGCTATATTTTTTACATAGAGCTCATTTTATTTTCCTCCCATCATTCTTTTCTCCTATGGGAGAGGAAATATTACACAATTTTCAGTAGATTAGAATTAGCGATCTATCTGCTTTGCAAATGATATATTAAAGATAAGTGTGTAGAGAATGTGTAGAGACCAGCATTTCATCTGAGCAATAATCTAACAGTAATACTACTGTAATAGTGCTCCTACCATTTGTTAATTGAAAATCAATTGGTTTCCACGTCCAAAATGCTGCAATTACCTGGACAACTACATCACACCGACAACATTTTCTTATGTGTTATTCAGACCCTGACAATTAAATCAGAAATGCAACATATCAATTCTCAAAGCCCTCATCCTTCAGTTGTTTCCCACTTCATCTTTATGATTAATTCAAAGATGGTCTGGCTCAGGGAATATCACACAACTCTGACCAACAGATATTTACAAAATAGAAATGAGGTGCTGAAATTTTTTAGAATTTGGTGCTAAAATTTTTGTCAATGGGTGTTTACAAAATGTGAATGAAGTGCTGAAAGTGTTGAACTTTCTGGGTAAGGGAAATTTGTACATTTTGTTGGTATCTATTAGTCAAAAGACACAAGTACAAAAGGGGGAGGTAATGTGTTAAATATCTTCAAAATTACCAAAGTTATAACTGGACATGAACTTAGAGATAATTTGATTTCAAACTCCTCAGTTTGCAGGTTGAAAACAAATGCAGATGGATGAAATGGCCAGTGAACTAGTTAGTCAATATTCTTTCTTCTCTTGTTGGATTTACAATATTCAACTTGACAACAACAGAAGTTTAGTTAGAACCATATTGTACTCGATTAGGAAATTTGGTTGTAGTTTCAGAGAATATAGGATTTATTCCGAAAAAGTGTAGAGTGCCCAGCGGTTTCTCTGCTTCTTCTCTTTCTCTTTTGTTTTTAAAAAGTTCTTTCAACAGCATAGCAGATTGGGCTGTTTCTTTATCCAGTTGCATCACTATTTAGGGGTCTTCTTTAAGAAATGTTTATTATAGAGGCACCTGGGTGGCTCAGTTAAGAATCAGACTTCGGCTCAGGCCATGATTTCACGATTGTGCTCTGTGCTGACATCTCAGAACCTGGAGCCTCCTTGGGATTTTGTGTCTCCCTCTTTCACTGCCCCTCCCCTGCTCGCATTCTGTCTCTCTCAAAAATAAATAAACATTACCAAAATTTTTTTAAATTTATTTTATTATTATTAGCCCCATTTAGTAGATGAAGAAGTAGGAAATCTTATCAATATTTTCGGTGTCCAATAGAATATAAACAATGGAACAAAGCCTTAAATCTTCATCTTATAACTCCAGATCTCTGGTTTAAGCTCCCTACAATTTCTTAAGTGTTAATATTCACTTACATCTGAATAACAAGACCAAAAACAACTGCCTGGGCTTAATAGGGTGAAAATGCTTTTGTCCTTGGAACGCCAGAGTTGTCTGATTTTATCCCTAGTACATGGACTAGGAAGGTAAGATATACCTAATGACAGTGAGATAAAATGACTCATGGCACTGTGCTTTTGGAGCAAAATGGAGTTCGAGAGCTGGAATCCCAGCCATCCAGTATTTTATTACATGGTCACAAGTGTCACTGTGTGTAAGAAACAGTGAAACAAGTCTGCTTTAACCCTCTTTGGCACAGGGATATGTGCCAAAATACCTTTTGAAAGTGTAAAGAATGTTTTTACCGATCTCCTGCATATCTTTCATATTCAATATTGTGTTTATATAAATCTATTTCTGAAAGAAGAGTCTTAATGATACTTCAAGTGAATGAATTAATTAAAATTTAGTATGGTATATATATATATATATATATATATATATATATATATATATATTACTTGAAAAAAACTATTTAGAAGCTATTCCAAAATCATCCAATCTATAAATTCACATTTATAGAATCTATCAAGAAGCATTCTGGCTAGATAATAATTTTGTATTTTGGAATGAGAAACATGAACTAGAATTGATATAGCACAATGACTTAAAACTTTATAAATCTCTTTTTTTTTTCCTTTGGTCCTAGTTGCCAGAGAAGCACATTCATTTAATCTTTATCAGAAACTGGAGTTGGCTTTCAACAGCAACCTTCCGGTAGCTTATCTCATTTCCTAAAGTGAATTTTTTCAGAGGTATCACAGGTCTAAACGTGTATAAAATATCAATTACTGTGTTTCTCATCGTTGGGTGGGTCTTTATAGATTTCAAAATGTCACAAACTTTACGCCGATCTTACAACCAGCCACTGGGTATTTATTTATTTTTAAATTAAATTCAAAAAATATTTCTTTACTTAAATTATTTATTTTCTTGCTTATTTATTTATTTTGACAGTAAGAGAGAGAGAGTGTGAGTGGAGGAGGGGCAGAGAGAGAGGGAGAGAATCCCAACCAAGCTCGGGCCCCATCTCACGAAGCTGAAGCGAGATCATGAAATGAGCCGAAATCAAGAGTTGGCCGCTTAACCAACTGAGCCACTAAGGCCCTTATGTATTTATTTTTTTAAAGTAATCTGTACACCCAGTGTGGGACTCAAACTCATAACCCCAAGATCATGAGTAGCATGCTCTACTGACTCAGCCAGCTAGAAGCCCCAGGGTGTTTCTTTTTTGTTCATATTTGGAGTTTCAAACAAAACAAACAAAAAGAAAACACAAATAAATAACAAACCTCCTCCACCACCACAAAAGGCCCAGACTTTAAATTTGAGAGAATTTCCCCCCATGGTGGAGTTGGAAAACCCGCGGAAGAATACCTGAAACTCCACCCCTGAAACTCTCTTCCCCTGTTCAGCCAGCCTCCTGGACACCTTGGTATCTGATAACATATTTATGGTACATCTGGGGCCAGAAAGTTTGAGTTCTGTTTATGTTTTGTTAATTCTCTATAAGCTTCCCTTTTCTTATCTGTCCGATGAAGTTAAGCTTTTTAGTGCATTACATGAAGCAACATACCTCCGGCACATGGTATAAATGTGAATATAATAAGTGGGAAATCACCAATGTTGTTTATGATTACATGGTTGATTTGAGGGGCAGAGACTTGCTCCAGAAGTTAGAATTTCTGAAATGCTGTCCAGGAGGCACTTTATAAGCTGAGTTATATGAATAAAGTTTGCAGCCTCCTTAGAGAACATATTTCAGGATAAATAAACAAGGTTAACCATACCTACTTTATCTTATCTCTAGTGAAGGCAAAATCAATTAAGGCAAATGAAAATAATTTATTGCTATTCATATAAACTCTTATGTTAATTTACATATGGTTCTTTAGTTTCTTGGGGCTAATTTAAAAACCTCCAGGAGGCGCCTGTCTGTTGAGTGTCTGACTTCGGCTCAGGTCATGATCTGGTGGTTTGTGAGTTCCAGCCCCCGTCAGGCTCTGTGCTGATGGCTCAGAGCCTGGGGCCTGCTTCAGATTCTGTGTCTCCCTCTCTCTCTGCCCCTCCCCCACTGTTTCTCTCTCCTTCAAAAATAAATAAACGTTAAAGAAAAAACAGAAAACAAAAAACAAAAACAAACTTCCAGAACACTTTTGAGGGACCATCAATATTATAAGTATGAATATTTAGAAGTATGACATTAGAAAAAGTTTTGCAAAGAAAAAAGTGTAAGAAATCAAGCCTTAGGAAAACTGCTTGCCCATGAGTCATCCCTCCAGAAATAATTGTTTAAATCATAGAGGAAAATATTTCATCACATTTACTTATTAGCACAACTTTACTGTGGAAGTTTTTCCAGAAAGTTTAGGAACAATAAAACTTAGATACAAAGCATAAATTACAAGAAAAAAAGATATATTATAAAAAAAAGAAAAACATTAATTACACAGAAAAAATAGAACCTATAATATTGGCCAAAAATTGGTTATTTATTACATTAGACTAAGTATACTTACCTTAGTCTATTTTAATATTATTATGTTCCACTTGATCTTGTTTTACCCTTCATTATTTTTAATCCATGAGTCTTAAGACACATGTTGGAAGATTGTAGAAATAACGAAGTTGATACAAAGCACGGATAATTTTTCTTTAGTAGCCTCTAAAGAATCTGGTAGTTGGGGCGCCTGGGTGGCTCAGTCGGCTGAGCATCCGACTTCAGCTCAGGTCATGATCTCGCGATTTGTGAGTTCGAGCCGCGCATCGGGCTCTGTGCTGACAGCACAGAGACTGCTTGGGATTTTCTGTCTCCTTCTTTTTCTGTCCCTCTTCTGCTGGCACTCTTCCCACCCCCCCCCCCCCAAATAAATAAATAAACATTAAAAGACAGAGAGAGAGGGGCGCCTGGGTGGCGCAGTCGGTTAAGCGTCCGACTTCAGCCAGGTCACGATCTCGCGCTCCGTGAGTTCGAGCCCCGCGTCGGGCTCTGGGCTGATGGCTCAGAGCCTGGAGCCTGTTTCCGATTCTGTGTCTCCCTCTCTCTCTGCCCCTCCCCCGTTCATGCTCTGTCTCTCTCTGTCCCAAAAATAAATAAAAAAACGTTGAAAAAAAAAATTAAAAAAAAAAAAAAGACAGAGAGAGAGAGAGAGAATGAGTATGAGCTCAGAATTGGCCAGACCTAATTCTTGGATCTTTAGTTATTGGCTTTGTGGCTAAGAACATTCTTTAACCTCCTTAAGTCCCAGTGTCCCCTTTTTGAAAATTTATCCTATATGGAACTATTATAATTAAGTGACATACTCTGTATAAATTACATGCCACAGGATTTGACATATATTATGTGATAAAAATGCAACTTTATACAAGTATTACATTATTTTATATGTCAGAGTAAAGGGATTGAAATCACGGCATTTAACTTCTTCCTTTTGTGAAGGGTGTGTGTGTGTGTGTGTGTGTGTGTGTGTGTGTGTGTGTGCGTTTCTTTTGAAAGATGCCTGATATACTGAATCAGGAAGGAAATCAATTGTTGCCACTCTTGATTCTTCTTACTGGAATGAAATCTTTTTTTTTTTCTATCACATAATCTGGAAAACAAATTTAAAGGTGATATGTTTTCATAATTTCACTTTTAAAATGGCCTTAACATTTTTATTAAAAAAACCCTACTAAGCTGAAAGCTATGCATAGCATTTGCCTTTTCTCTTATATAAATCCCATTATACATGTTAACTATAAGGTATACCTGGTGAATTAAAGTAGCTTCCATTTTTAGCCAGCGTTAATCACCCTACTCTTGATGTATTAATCCACCAATATTTATAAATATTTGTTTTGCCATTATATAATGGAATCTACTTTTTAAATACTGGTCTCTGCTTTTATAACCTCTAAAAACTGGTTAATTGCTGTTGAGGCTGGAACTGATCACAGAAATATTACTGATGTTAAGATTATACCCATACTTAGATGATTTGCTAATTGTAATTTAAATGATAAATATTTTTAATAGAAATTTCATTTGCTCTAAGTACACATCAATATGGCTCATTTTTATAACATTAACCTATTTTAAGTTGTTAAAATTAAATTTGTTGTTAACCATTGATTAACATTTATTTTCAGTGAACTTTTGTGTGATGAAAATATGATGTAATAGCTTAGACTTTTTAAGAAAACTTAGGGGAGAAATTAGAAAATAGTGCAGACTTCTACATAAAATACATTTTGAGAAGGAAGAAGCAAGATGTCTCTTATCAAAAATGGAAGTATTCTTTCTGAAAATTATTCTCATCATCTGTTGGGAAATATTTGAAATAGGAAGGATATGCCAAAAATAATATACTTTTTAAGAATTCACCTGTCTTAATATAAGACCTTCAACCTAATCTACCAGAGACAATGTCTGTTTTGAGATATTGATTTAGAAAGTTATAACAAGAATACAAAGGGAAAGACCAAGATAATTTTCAGCTTTTGGCATTCAAAATAGGATTACACAACAGTAAACAGTCTTGCAAGCCAGGCTGTTGAAGTGAGGAAGGATTTGGAGATTGCACATCAAAATCCTTTTCCCTATGATAAAGATGCCAGACCAGATAGCCAGAGATGCTTGACTTAGAGTTGGAAGTATTAACCAACCTTTGACCCACTGTGGGCAGATATTTGTTAATGAGAAACTTTGTGTTCAACAAACCGATTTCATTTTCTTCCTGGTACACAGCCAAACTACATTTCCAGCTCTTTTGTAGATAGATTTTGACCATGGGTCTGAGCTCACATTCAGGCCATCAGAACCTGAATGGAATGATTGCATTATTTTTAGGCCTTACCTACAGAAATCTCTCAGATGTAATTTGCTCCCTTCTACCTTTGCTGACGACAATGAAGTGTGCTATGAGGAGACAGCACTTTTCGTGTGTCAAGTCACTGTCATTTGGGAGTTACTTATTTTGGTACACAGTTCTAATAGTTATTAAATAAGATAATCTAAAAATTGCCTGGCCCAAGCCTTAACCCTTCATAATTCCTCAAAACTGTTACGTATTTAATGTCAAGTACTTTAAAAATTCTAAGATCAAAGTAGTAAGCATGTGCATTTCAGATGAAAGCACAGAAAGAGGATGGAAGTTAGCTATTGGGGGTACCAAAAACAGAATAGGTTTCTAATCATTTAAAGAATGGTACAGAGTAAAGGGAGAACGTGTTTACTTTCCCAGAAGTTACAACGTAAAGCAATGGGTAAAAATCACAAGGAACTATGATTTGATCTAACTAAAAAGAGACTTTACAAAAACTGTAAGAAATTCTCTTCCTTGCAGCCCCTAGCTCGATCTAAGTGACTACATTCTGGTATAGACATCTCTCCATGATTTATACAGTTTTTTGGAAACTACATAAATACTACACATATGTTACACACTCTTCTACAGAAGAAATATGTTACATAAAAAGCATACTAAATCTTCAGAAGTTAGTGTGAGGAAATAGGTCTAAAATATTAAGAGGGGGAAAAAAAAAACCTACCAGACACACGAAATAATATCTTTAGTGTGTTTCAAAAGATAGAGCTTCAAAAACCTTTCAATGAAATTATAACGGATAAAAGAGTAAGTTATAAATAGAAGTTTTTTTTTTTTTAGAAAGGAACTTCATTGCTCTTTAAAAATGTCAAAATACAAAATCTATCCCCCCCAGATGAAGGCTCGGAGCTAGCAATGTTTCACTATTAATGGAATTAGAATACTCTGGCTTCAGGTGTTCTAATTACTACAGGAAGTTGCATAATCTACCAGCATCCTTGCAAATTTTTATTATAGAAAGTTCTTATTCAAATTTTATCCTTTTCAATTGAATTGAATTTATCCTCTTGGAATAACTGAAGAATTTTGTCATTCAAACTTAAAAAGCGTGAATTTAAGTTTCTTAAATGTAAAAATCCTCAGGACCGTGAGTTGCTGACAATTGTTGGGCAACAGTCTCTAAATACCTGTGTTCTACATCATGAGCACCACTAACACTTATATATTGAAACGTGTACTTCTGTAATTATAAATCAGCTTTGGTGACATACCACTGAAGAGAACTAATTCTTCTTTTTTGATCATTCATTTATTTATCATGAGTGAGAGAGAGAGAGAGAGAGAGAGAGAGCCAGGGAGGGGCAGAGAGGGAGGGACGGAGAGAATCCAAAGCAGGCTCCACACTGTCAGCATAGAGCTTGACACAGGGCTCAATCCCACCAAATGTAAGATCATGAGCTCAGCTGATACCAAGAGTCAGACGCTCAAGGGACGGAGCCATCCAGGTGTCCCAAGAACGAATTCTTTATTAACAATGGAATTTACTTATTTCTGAGTTAGAGTTACTTTTAAAATTTCCCCAAATCACTTCACTTACATTTATGGTAATGCATTGCCCTTTGAAGTAAATTTACCCACAAAGGAAGGGACTGACAGAAAGTTCCCAACTATTTATTTGGACACATGAAAATATACTTTCAACTCCTAAGGTTAGAAGAGGTCCATACAAAAAATAGGCCAACACATGGACATGCCCAAGACACAGGTTGTACATTTCCTCTAAAGTAAAGGATTCCCTGGGTGCCGTTGGCTCAGTTGGTTAAGTGTCCAACTTCCGCTCTGGTCATGATCTCACTGCTGTGAGTTCGAGCCCCGCATCAGGGTCTGTGCTGACAGCTTGGAGCCTGTAGCCTGCTTCAGATTCTGTCTCCATCTCTCTTCTCCTCCGATGCTCATGCCCTCTCTCTCTCTCTCTCTCTCTCTCTCTCTCGTATAAAATAAAACATAAAAAAAAGAAACTTGGGGCGCCTGGGTGGCTCAGTCGGTTAAGCGTCCGACTTCGGCTCAGGTCACGATCTCACTGTCCGTGAGTTCGAGCCCCGCGTCGGGCTCTGTGCTTGCTGCTCAGAACGTGGAGCCTGTTTCAGATTCTAGGTCTCCCTCTCTCTCTGCCCCTCCCCCGTTCATGCTCTGTGTCTCCCTGTCTCAAAAATAAAAAAACGTTAAAAAATTTAAAAAAAAAGAAACTTAAAAAATAGATAAAAAAAGCAGTCCTAAGACTGGTATTAGAAATATCATAATGAAATAGTTTTTGTTGTAATGGATTTGTCATGATATCACACACTCTTTAAAATGTGGGGCATGTATTTTAAGTATTGATATATAAAGGATTGAACATAGTATATGATACCATTTTTCAGCTTTAGGAAATTGTAAAGGTGCTAAAAAGATTTTCACATATTCTAAACAGAAACATTAAAACAGAACACAGTAATGATTACCCAAATTATAAAGCAACTGAACCCCAACAACTATTAATTTAACTAAGAACAGGAACAACTGAAGAAAATAAATTAAATTGCAGCCAACTAATGTGGCAAAAGGGATAATTTGTCCTATAGACTTTTGCAGAACATTTGTGAAAACCTTCTGCAGCATTAGCTAACATTATTACATTGTATTGAATATTGATTATGCTAGAGCAAAAATACTAGCTAAGAAATATGGATGTAATATTCTGAGATGAAAATAAGGCTATACATTACTAAGCAATCTGTTTATATTGCTGATTTAATGACCTCCATCATTATTTATATTCTTCTTCTAGAGGCAATGCATTCTCTTCTGAACCTTGAGCTTCCTTCACTATAAAGTTGGATATTATCTTTGTGGCTGATTGTGAAAAATAATTCCAAATCCTCTTTATATGAAATAGGCTTCGAAGAACCAGAAAAAAATAGTCTGCGGTTTTTACGCTCTTGTTTCTTGTCCATTTTCACCAGTATTTGTTGCTGGGGAATAAAACAAATTATTACAACAAAGCATCCAGAGACAATACAGGCAACTTTAATATGTCTCTATGGTGTTCAGATTACCAAGGAGTGATTTCATTTAGACAGGTTCACGCTAATTAAAGCACACATTATGACTCTACGTTTATACAGTGAGTTAACTTATTTTTTTGACTGATATGATTTTATGTTTGTACAACCCAAGAATTAACTATAAACCTATGAGGAATATAAAAGTATTCAGTAAATGACTGATTAAATGATTATCAAACAAAAATTGATAGATTTTCTGAAAACAATAATCTTAGGGAAAATATAATGAGAAAAATGTTCTATTTATACAGCAGGACACAGTTCAGTGATCAGAAATAAATTTATAAAGAAAGATACGAGTGTAGTTTGTAAAAAGAATTGAGTGTGCGCTACTAACATTATTTAATCAGGGAAGAAAGGTGCCTCACTCAATAAATCTTACAGTTACTGGCTAGAACATTTAAAGGCGGGGCAAATATCAGCCCATATTTGTTTTAATTTTTTTAATTTTTTTTAAATTTTTTTTTTCAACGTTTATTTATTTTTGGGACAGAGAGAGACAGAGCATGAAGGGGGGAGGGGCAGAGAGAGAGGGAGTCACAGAATCCGAAGCAGGCTCCAGGCTCTGAGCCATCAGCCCAGAGCCTGACGCGGGGCTCGAACTCATGGACCGCGAGATCGTGACCTGGCTGAAGTTGGACGCTTAACCGACTGCGCCACCCAGGCGCCCCAACCCATATTTGTTTTAAACAACAAAATATGTTGACAGATAGATCAAAGGCTAATTTTAAATATAAAGAAACCATACAACTAGATGAAAATAAAAGGTAAATTTTGTTTTAATTAATAATGGTGAGACAGTAAAGATCATTTTAAGTAGGCTACAAAGGGGGCACCTGAGTGATTCTGACTCTTGATTTCAGCTCAGGTTATGATCCCAGGTCTGTGAGATGGGATCAGGCTCCATGCTGCGTGTGGAGCCTATTTCAGACTCTCTCTCCCTCTGTGCTGTCTTCCACTTGAACTCTATCTCTCTATCTAAAGAAAAAAAAAAGTAGGCTAAAAAAAGCCATAAGGTAAAGATTGTTAAATTTGATTTCTGTTTTTTAAAAAATTTTTAACATTTATTTGTTTTTTGAGAGAGAGACAGATGGTGAGCGGGGGAGGGGCACAGAGAGAGGGAGTCACAGATTCCGAAGCAGGGTCCGGACTCTGAGCTGTCAGTACAGAGCCCAACATGGGGCCCGAACTCATGAACCTGGAGATCATGACCTGAGCTGAAGTCAGATGCTTAACTGACTGAGCCACCCAGGGGCCCTTAAATTTGATTTCTAACTAAGCATTTTTCCAAGATGAAGAATTAGCAAACAAGCCCAAAGACAAATATCAAACATGAAAAAAATATATTTACAAAATATATTACAAAGGCTCAATGTCTTTATTCTATAAAGAATTCTTACATTCACTAAGAAGGGAATCTATAGCTCAAAATAAAAATCGATAAGAGCATACAGAAGCAGTTTACACCTTTGAATTTATTATTTGCCTATTTTTTCCAATAAGTAATATAATCAGAGTAACCAAAATCCAAATGATATACACTGATGAACATTGAAAATTCATTCTTCTCCTTGTGCCCATGTCCACACCATACCTCCACCTTCTGGACAAAACAAGTTTTAGTAGTCTTTAAAATGTATCTGTGCAGTGTTCATTCATGCAGACATAAGACATGGAAATATACAGGTTTATTTCCCCTCGTTTTACACAAAACATACCATATAATATTCATTCTTCTGTACCACACCTTTTTTGGGGGGGAGGGGGATGTACACACTAATGTGGAGGTTTACCTTTTTTTTCACATGGAATTCATTCTCATTGTTCACGGGTCTCTACATATTTCACTGTGGATATGCTATAGTTTACTTAACAGCTCCCATAAAGATGGGCCTTTGGCTTGTTTTCAGTACTTTGCTATAATGAACAGGAATGCTATGAAGAGTGGCGTACATAGGTCATTTTCTACGTTTATCGGTATATCTGTAAGATCTGTTTCCCAAAGTGGAATTCCTGAGTCAAAGAGTAAACGTAATTGCAAGATACTGTCAAGTTTCCCTTTATTAGAGGTTGAACTATTTCACCTTCCTGCCAACAGTGTGTGAGTGTTCCTCTTTTCTCAAAGCTCTGCAAATAGAGTTGTCAAATTTTTAACTTGTTAACTATGTGGATATTACATAGATGTATACATATATATGTATATGTACATATATATATACATACGTGTTAGTGTAACTTTTAATATGAATATCTTTTCCTGTGTTTCACCATTATTTTTCTTGTTTGTGTGTGTATGAATACATTATGCTATTTGTTTTGTTTGTTTTGCTTTTGTTTTTTCTTGAACTTGCAAATAATTCAATTTCTATACAGTTGAACGATTAAACTTTTCTTCTGTGGCTCCTGAAAAATGTTTTAGTAGTTCCTGAGGCATAGATAGAAAAGGCCTTCTAACTCCAAAACCATAATATAATTCCAACCTGTTCTCTTCAATTACTTGAAGGATTCATTTTTGTAAACATTTAAGTTATTGGCAATTTTGTGGTTTAGACCTGTGGTTGGGTATGAAATATTAATCCAATTTTAATCCTCTTCTAAGTGGCTACTCTTTTGTGTAACACAATTGAGTAATAAGTTCATAACTACCACTGCTGACTTGTGGTACAAAGGGTTTTTAAACATACATTGATGCATAACCTTGATTATACATTTAGAAATATGTTAAAACAAAAACAATATATTTTCATAGAAAAATTTACTAATAGATAATAATGCTGATTGTGAGGGACAATAGGGACTTTCATACATAGCTGATGGGGGGTAAATTGTGAAACCTTATTGGACAGCAGTTTGGTATCATCTATCAACAATTCATGTGCACATAATTTTGATACAGCAATTCTAATTGTAACATCAATATAATCACACAAATACGTGCAAAACAACATACTTTCCCATTAAGAGATTCATTAACTCTCTTCAGATACATTGACTCAATGCTATGCCAGAAGCTGTTGGATCATGAAGTAGCTCTATATGTAACAGTATAAACTTATTTCTGAGAATTATTAAATGATAAAAAAATATTCAGAATAGTATATAATGTAGAACACTGAAATTGATGTAAACAAAAATATATGTGTGTATAAAAATATATGCTTTTAAATATATAAAGCATATAGTATTATGAACATAAATATGATTAACCACATTTTTTTTTTTTTAATGTTTTATTTATTTTTTTGGGACAGAGAGAGACAGAGCATGAACGGGGGAGGGGCAGAGAGAGAGGGAGACACAGAATCGGAAACAGGCTCCAGGCTCCGAGCTATCAGCCCAGAGCCTGACGCGGGGCTCGAACTCACGGACCGCGAGATCGTGACCTGGCTGAAGTCGGACGCTTAACCGACTGCGCCACCCAGGCGCCCCTAACCACATTATTTTAAAATAGTTTTAAATTCAATGAAAAATTGTGAATATAGTACATAGAATTTCCATATATCTCACAATCTTTTTCTTCTGCAACATCTAATAGTAGTATGGTACGATTTTCGAGATTAATGAACCAACATTGATATACTGTTAGTAACTAAAGTCCCTAATTTCAAATTCTTCTCGTTTTTCTCCAATATCCTTTTTTGTTGTTGTTGTTCCCAGATCCCAATCAGGATAACACAATGCATTTAGTGGTCATTCCTCTTTAGGTGCCTGTTGACTGTTGACTTAACTTTACTCAACCTTAACAGTTTTGAGGAATACTGGTCTGTTGCATCATAGGATACCCATCTATTTGAACTGGTCTGATGGTTTTCTTATGATTTGATAAGAATTTGAGGGTTTTTGGAGGGAAACCACAGATGTATATTTCCACTGCCATCACATCACTTCACAACAGGGGTGCACACCATCAAACGTGACTATCACTGTTGATATTAACCTTGATCACTTGGCAGAGGTAGGGTTTGTCATGCTTCTTCACTGTAAATTTATTCCTCACAGCCCCATGCTAAGACCTTTTGAAAAAAGTCACTCTATGTCAGTCTACATTTAAAGAATGCAGAGTTATGCTCCACTTCCTTGGGAGCGAAGTGAATGCATAAATCAGTTGGAATGCTTGTGCACAGGATTCATTTATTTATACCTGTATAGACTCTTAGATATTTATTTTAAAATTTTGATTATAATTTAATACTATTTAATTTTTTTTTGCATGAATTGTTCCAGCTTTGACCTTTGAGAACTCTTTTAGTCAACTCTTGTGCCATAGTAACATACCTCCTACGAAAAATAAAATTTGTTTTTTTTTTTTAGCTCTTTCTTACTTTCTCGTTATCTGAGGTTCTGTAGGCTAACCTTGTGTGCTTTCTACTCCAGTCCTATAATCAGTTATTTCTCCAAAGATTCATTTTATTGGATAATTGTATTAGAAACCACTATCCAAGCAAGTGTTCCTTATTAGTGGGATGGGTCTGCATCTAGACCCTCTTTGTAGACAGGACAAAGAAATATATGTGTAGATACTAAGCTTTGTGCATACCTGTACCTGTAAATATTTCCATGTCTAAGCATCTGAATCTATATTAAGGCAAACATGAATTCTTATGGATGTATACAGCTTTAATTCATTATAACATGGATCATTTTAGTTCCCTCCCCTTGCTTATTTGCAACTTCTCACTCCAATAACGAGAAATCTTTTTACTATAATCCACCATCTATTTTCTCAATTTGAATATGCATTATAGTTGTATCAGTACAATTAACCTGGATCATCATGGAACAGAACTTTACCGACTAGATTTTAATTTCATGCAGGTTTTTTTTGCCTTTAATCTTATAGACTTCTTTCATTTCCAAAGTAACCAATTGATCACCTTCGCTCCATCTCACCCCTTCAGTACTATGTTGGCTACTCTGTGACTTTTGCAGTTCTCTATAAAATCTAGAGTTACCTTGTCAATTTCCACAAAATAGCTTACTGGTACTTTAATAAGAAACATACTTTTTGTTTGTTTGTTTTTAAAGATTTTATTTTTGGGGCACCTGGGTGGCTCAGTTAAGTGCCCAACTTTGGCTCAGGTCATGATCGTGCAGTTTTTGAGTTCAAGCCCCACATGGGCCTCTTTGCTGTCAGCACAGACTCTGCTTTGGATCCTCTGTTTCCCTCTCTTTCTGATCCTCCCCTGCTTGCACTCTTTCTCTCTCTCTCTCTCTCTTTCTCTCAAAAATAAATATTTAAAAAAATAAAGGTTTTATTTTTAATCAATCTCTGAACCTAGCGTGGGACTAACTTACAACCCCAAGATCAAGAGTCATGTGCTCTACAGACTGAGCCAGCCAGATGCCCCAACATATTTCTAATTGTATATAGGTTTTCAATTTTCTATTTTATTTTTTCACCCTGAGCATATATTCTTCTAAATCAATCAAGAGCAACAAAAACAGTCTAGTTCATGGAGATCAGGCCTTAGTACCATTCTCCATTTTATAAAGTTTGATTGTGCGATATTTAATTAGATAAAAGGTCCCCTCTCAATTTAAAGAGACTGCTTAGATAGAAAACCAAAAGGAAAAAAAAACCTTCATCAAATAATAATGATAAAAGAGTAAAAATTTAATTGACAGTCTAAGATCATATTTACTCATTTGTGTATCGTGTTCTTGTCACAGGTTTAGCAATAGAGAAAGTGTAGAATTCATGCTCCCTAACCTATATAACCTGGTAATCTAGTGAAGGAATTATAAAGATATCATATATGGCAACACAAACTTCATGAGCACAGGGATCTCAGCTAACTTTTCTATCCCTTAATTCTTAGTATCTACTTATTCCTGGAATATCTTTCCTGAATGGAATATAGTATCAAAAGTTACATGTTTTCTCTTAAAGATACTTTCCTTCTACCAAAGCACAGCTATGTATATTCTATTTTCCATTACTTTAAAAGGATAGAATTTTGGGGCGCCTGGGTGGCGCAGTCGGTTAAGCGTCCGACTTCAGCCAGGTCACGATATCGCGGTCCGTGAGTTCGAGCCCCGCGTCGGGCTCTGGGCTAATGGCTCAGAGCCTGGACCCTGTTTCTGATTCTGTGTCTCCCTCTCTCTCTGCCCCTCCCCCGTTCATGCTCTGTCTCTCTCTGTCCCAAAAAAATAAATAAACGTTAAAAAAAAAATTAAAAAAAAAAAAAGGATAGAATTTCAACATGCTTTTCTAAATATATGTAGTCACTTCATAACTTTAATCATTATTTTTCATACCAAATAGGTCAAAACATGACTAATTTTAATCTCATAGAATGGCATAAATAATGCAGAAGACTGATAACGGTTCCTGACTGCAAAAAGGGAGGTGATTTCTGATATGTGGGGTGCTAGAAAATTTGTAATTTGAATATCGGAGAAGAGGTCATAGGTGCATAAAATCTGGGAAATTATAGAAGGCTTAGTGACGCATGTAAAGAGAAAAGTGACTTTAACAGTGATATGTGGGCAATTGTTACTTTTCGGTTTCACATCCAAATACCATTCTGAAATTAAGGGCATCTTTCATTGTTACAGATGCAGTCAGAGGCAGAGATTCTCATTATTGGAAGCACAAGACATTGAGTATTTTCTCTTAGGTTAACTCCTGGGAGATAGGACACAGGCATATGATGCAAGTTTCTGAGCATCTGTGTAGGGCTCTGAATCTTGAGGCAATGAGCCAAAGAGGGAAGACCATTGGAGACAGTATCCAGGGACGCCTCCACAGTGTGGTGATGGCCCACTTCCATCCTGAGGAGGTTGGTGGAGTGTCTGATATTGGTGTTACCAAAACTGTGTGAAACACAATACTCTTGGCCACAACTTTGGGCAAGTTCTTTGCTAGCCAGCTTCTTTGGTTCTCACCCATTGTGCAAGCATTGTGCAAGCTGGAAGTTTGTGAATGTTGAAATACAATTTCACCCCCTTATTTTCTGCTTCAGTTAATCAGTTGATTACTGTTGCTTGCAACTGACAGAAACAAACCACTACATTCAAGTGCTAAAAAGAGAGGATAAGGAAATAACTTAAAAAAAGAAATTCCGAGGCTATACAATAATGCTTACCAGAAAATCTCCCTATTGATAAATAGATATCTACCAAAAAATATCAAAACCCTCAGTTCATCGCTCCATCATCTGAAATACATTCTGCAAAATGATATCTGTATTTGGACTAGGAGATTAGAGAAAAAGTAAAGTATGACAATAAAATTGGCTTTAGGGAAATAAGGGAACATGGGCTGCAATAAAGGAAGTTAGGTAATTGACAGAGGGTGCTTTACAGAAATATCAATATAGAATTTCAGTAGCAAGAATGGAGAATTATACATCGCTTATACTGCTTTTGAAAAAGTTTCAAAACGCAGTTACAGGGGAAGCAGAAAAAAATAGTCTGTTTTTCTTGAAATTAAAATTCTAAGGAAATGGGAATCCTCATGTAGTTGAAAACAGATACAGCTTAATGAGCTATAATAAAAAGAAGGCGATTTTTCCTTTAAATTTGTCTTTCTTAATTGTGTGATCATGTGAAGTCTCTGCCTCCATCTATTTTGTTTCTGTCTCCTTCTCAGTGCTTATTTGTGCCTTTCCTTCACATGATTGTCTTCTTCCTGCACACCTCTTTTCTAATAATTAAATCTCTTCATTTTTAGTCCTTGTCTGACCCACAGGTTCCCGTACTCACTGTCTCTCAGTTCTTGCTCCTCTCACCTAGCTTCATTGGGCATGTCTTGTTCCAGTGTGGGCGGGGCGGGGCGGGAAACCAGCATGTAGCTCTAAAACAGCTCTATTGGACTCATTACTCCTGCAGGGAAAAATCGGTGCATTTGGACACTGCTTCGTTCTCTATAGATCAGACTTTAATACGATTGGGACACAGCTTGCTTCCCAAAGAAAAAGTCTTTACATTGTTGTTTGTTCCCAGTGAACAAATATTCAAGAAAATAAAAGTGAGTGCACATATAAACTCACATGTGTACATTCTATTTCAAATGCCCTCCTTTTCTCCTTTCCACATCTCATTGTTAATGTGACCAGCAGTCTTCAACATATGGTGCTCCAGGAAAGTCTTTAATTCTCTGTGAAGGTCTGTGAGACTTTTTTTTAGCATAGCTGGGAATGACATTTACAAACAAAGCATATAATATAAATCCATTACTTATGGTATTGACAAGGTATGAAGAATTGATTAGGGAATTGTTCTATGTGGAAAAACAAGTAACTGATGACAGTCATTTTACACCCACCAGAATGTAAAAATTAATATGTCCAAAGAAATTAAGTGTAGATGTAGAAGGAAGGCAAGATATAAAATGGCATAAAATTTTTTAAAAATGCTAAAAAAAGGGGCGACTGGGTGGCTCAGTCAGTTGAGCATCTGACTTTGGCTCAGGTCATGAACTTGCAGTCCATGAGTTCGAGCCCCGCATTGGGCTCTGTGCTAACAGTTCAGAGTCTGGAGGCTGCTTTGAATTCTGTGTCCGCCTCTCTCTTTGTCCCCTGTTACTCATACTCTGTCTGTCTGGCTGTCTCTCTCTCTCTCAAAAATAAATAAACATTAAATTTAAAATAAAATAAAATAAAATGACATACAATTTGATTTTATGTAATTTCTTACGTTTATTGAATTTTTTTAAAAACCATCATATGGAATGTCTTTTAAATTCTTTTGCTCTCTTTTTGCTTGGATTGGCTTGCTTCTATTTTATGGGTGGGGCATGTTCACCAAAAGCTTTACTTTAATAGCAATACAAATAATTTCTTCCTGTGTGTGATTTGCCTTTTTTATTTTCTAGGTGATATATTTGATGAACTGAAACTTTTAATTTTAACGCAGTCATACTTTGTGGTTTGAAAATTTTGTTTCTTGCCTAAGAAATGCTTCCGTATCCAGGGTTGCCAGGCAATTAAGGATTGACTGTTGATTCTGGCTCAGGTCATGATCTCATGTTTGTGAGATGGAGCCCCGTGGAGCCTGCTTGGACTTCTCTCTCCTCCCCTCCCCCTCTTGTGTGCACACGCATGTGCGTGCGAGCACTCTCTCAAAATAAATAAAAGAAAAGAAATGCTTCCTTATCCAAAGATATTTTCATGTATTTTATTCTTAATGTATTATAATTTTTTTTAACATTTATGATTTCAACCCACATGGAATAGATCTGTCTGTTATTTATGTAAGTGTCCATGTTCATTTTTCCACATAAAACTTTTATCTTACCATCTTTAAAAACTCTTCTTTTCCTACTGATATGCAGTATTAGATAAGTTATAAATAAATTTGGCTTATCAGTATAGTCTATTTCTAGGTTCCACGCTTTCTTCCTTTGATTTGTTTTTCTACACTTGTATCCGTTTACCTTGTCTGATTCAATTGAGTTATATAATAACTTTTGATGTCTGATAAAGCAAATTGCACCATTTTTTCTTGCTCAAGATGGGCTTGGCAATTATTGGACTGTATTCTTTCATGTTAATTATAGAAAAAAACATTTATCAGGTTCCATAAAATATAAAAACTACCTCGGGCTGGATAGTAAATAGTTTAGTCATTACAGGCCATATGGTCTCTGTTATAACCACTCAACTCAGCTATTGTAGTGTGAAAGCAGTCACAGATAATACATAAGTAAATGGATGTGTATCTGGGAGGGGGGAAAAAGCTTTATTTAGGTGGAAGGCTGGATTTGGCCTGAGGTTTGTAGTTTGCTGACCCTGTTCTATCTATTGCATTACCATAGAGGCTTGGATCCTTAAACAATATATTACTTAGTGTTGACTTTTTTCTTTTTCATTTTATATAAATGTAATCTTAATATACGTCTTCTGAGATTTATATCTCTCAATTTTTTTTTCAGATTCATCATATTAATGCATATGCCTACAGTCAATTCAATCTCTTTGATGTCATATTTTATTTAAATGTTGTTCCATTAAAAAAAAAAACAAAAAACAAAAAAAAATACATAAATGCTGTTACATTTTTCTAATGGGTGCGCACCATTTTATCTGTATGAATTCTCCAAATATTGACTACTCAGTAAGTTTTCTTTTCCATTTCTATCTACCCAGTTGGCCTTCAAAATGCTAAAAATTGCTCCAAAATTGGTTCACTGCCAATATTCCAAAGACATGAAACATAGTCTCAGATAATTATTTTCTATCATGTTAACAGTGCTTCATGACATGTAAAAAAATGCTAGAATTGGGCATATTTAGAGATCAAGGTAAATTTTAAGTTGCTCTATTTTGGTCCTCATTTCCTTAAGTGAAAATGTAGAAATCTTTGGGTGTAACCAGTGCATCTCTCCTACTCTTAAAGGTATCTGAAGATTTCATTCTCAGTGTGGTCCTCAATATATTAAATGGAATGTAAAATTTACTTTCATTAAGTGTTGACTAAACTCAGAAGTTTTAGGGGATCCTGGTATTCTGGCTGGGATTCTTTTGGATAAAACTGAGACATATGATTGACATTTTCAACAACCAGATGCTTTCTATAAAGAAACATATGGGAGGAATTATGTGCTGGAAATCTGGGTTGCAGAAAGTGGCCCTTTCACCTTGTTGAAAGTATCAGGTGCTGCTTTGGAAGACACCCTCAGAAGAAAGCATGTTTACCCTCTGCTTCAGTGAAAACAGGCCACCAAATCCTTTGTATACCCTTTCAGACAATTTCCCAACAAAAAGAATCCCTGGGAGGATTGCCAGATTACAGGCTGAGTCACCACAGTAAAAGGTAGTCATTAGTATCAAGTTTTAATATATTCCCTTGAAACAGGATTCAGATAATGGTTGACCACCTCCTCTCACCTTCAATTAAGAGCTTAAGACCATCGACCATCCCTCTAAGTTCTACTGTATGCACTTGTCTATTCCTCCAGTTCAGAACTTTCTTTCCATTAGTCTCATTTGTTTTCAGATTAGTCTTGGTAAAAACTGTCACAATGTTTTCCATTTCTTTACCCATCATCAGCATCCAAGTATAAATTTGTCCTATTTTTTTTTTTTTTTTAAGGCCGAATGTGTACCACAGTGAACAAAAGTAACAGTAAAGAGAAAAATGTGTAAGGTTTTATCTGGAGCCATACAGTTAATTGTGTGTTGGCAGTATTCGGTGTACCTTCATATTGAATCCTTCTGTATTTGTCTGCAGGAGGTACAAAGTAATCTAACTTCTGCTTACTAAATTTCAGCTTATTCACCAAAGACTTGAGCGGTAATATTGTGCTAGTTACAAACTGTCTTTATACAAAAATGACATATACATCATATAATCGGTTCATTGATCCACTCCTAAGTTTTCTTTGTATATTTTTAAATTTTTATTTATTTTTGAGAGAGAGAGGGAGAGCACATGGGGGGGAGGGGCAGAGAACGAGAGAGGGAGACACAGACTCCAAAGCAGGCTCTAGGCTCTGAGTTATCAGCACAGAGTCCAACATGGGCCTCGAACCCATACTGTGAGATCATGACCTGAGCCAAGTCAGACATTCAACCAACTGAGCCACCAGGAGTCCAGATCCACTCCCAAGTTTCAGTGAATATATTTGTTTAACTATCATGAAACATTGTCTTGTGACAGACGAGCCTCAGTTACAAATAGATTAGAGGACACCCTTTTTTGAAATTTCTTCTTGAATTTTGTTTACCTGTCTTCACCACCTTCCCCTGAACCTGTTTTGTTTTGTTTTGTTTTGTTTTGTTTTTGTCAGCGTTCTACTTTCTATCTCGTTTATTATATTCATGCATTCCAGTTATGGTGTACAGAATTTTGATTGGGAGTGGCTTATTTGTATATTTTTACTTCTCAATAAACTCTACTTTCCTCCTTTTCTGACAATATACATTTATTTAACAATGCTATCAAATAGAAATTACTTAACTTCTCATCTTGATGAAATTGAAAAGCATTGTCAATTGCAGATAAAAAACAGAACTCCTACCAACACTAAATTGAAGCTTGTGATTTTTTTTTTCTTTTTTTTAGTTTCTTGACCCTCTGTCGTTGTATGTGAGATCAAGCCTTTTCAATTTACTCAGAATGGCTGACTAGGCTAAATAGTGAGTATCCTTGGGCATCCCCAGGGGATTTGTGCTGTCTGAAGCATGATTCGTCTGCTAAGAAGTGACTAAATGAATTGAGTCTGGAAATGATCTGCTGGACATGCTTCTCTTTTGCATAACAACAAAATATACTTTGGGGGACCCTGTATCATGTTACATTAAAAAAAAGACTTCTAGGAAAAATTGTCCATTATACACTGAGAAGAATTTAAAATATTATTAAGTTAACTTCTCTAGTTTCTTAAATTAACTGTAGTCTGTGTTTTTGAGTTTTCAAGTTCTTATTAAATATTTGGGATCAATGTTTTCCTTGATTTAAAAGGGTTGCTTAGATAAGCGAAGACAAGATGAGCACAAATGAAGTGTGAGTCTCAAATTAATGCTGTTAAAATTCTAGGTTCCAGAAAAAAGATTGTGTGAAAGTCATTCTTTCACACCTGAAGCTAACTGAACTTGGGAGAGATGGCTGAGGTATTTAGACTGTCAAGGTTGGATGCAAAGGGATTTTGTTAGTCCCTCTCCCACCCTGATCCACTTTCCACACTTCTCCACCCTATGCTTTCGACCAGAAGGCTCACGCCTAAGGGTCAGTTCACCAGGGTCCCTTTGCTTTCTGCCTTCCCACTGGTGTCAGCTGATAGGAGGCACTGGCAGGGGATCCCGGGGAAGTAGAAAAAGAGTATAGTGTTTCCTGTTCCTTTCCTGCTTTAGGCTGCATTTCGTGGTGATAAATGGATCTCTCTATAATTACTAGAGCTAGAAGACTGAGGGAACAAGATTAATGGAGAAGACATGAATAAAGGGAGGAAGATGACCAGTGGTTGCATGGCCAAAGAGGGGTTTTGGGGTCAAACAAAATATTTATTTAGGCGTGCCTCCTAGCCTTGATGACACCATTGTATGAATTACTAAAAAATCCCCTTTCAATAAGATGATTTGCTCTTTTGTTCTATCTTTTTAAAAAAATTTTTAAATGTTTTTATTTATTTTTGAGAGAGAGAGAAAGAGGGGGAGAGAGAGAGAGAGAGAGAGAGAGAACACTAGCAGGGGAGGGACAGAGAGAGAGGGAGAGAAAGAATCTCAGGCAGGCTCCATACTGTCGGCACAGAGCCAGATGCGGGGCTCGAACCCACAAACCATGAGTTCATGGCCTGAGCTGAAATCGAGTTGTACACTTAACTGACTGAGCTGCCCAGGCACCCCTCAAGAATATGATTTTCAAGAAAGCAGGTCTCTCAGAAGATATGGTATACAAAGGCTCTTTTCCTGATCTTGATTGATACAGTCTCTCACCAGGACTTGTCTTCATGAGTGGAACCTAGCCTAGATTTTGATCTCTATTCAGCATCTCCGTGGGGAGCCTTTGTCTAGTGCACTTTTACACAAAGACAGCCTGCTGCTCTATGTCTCCTGGGGTTTTACTAAATTTGCTGTGTGGCATGAAATATGTACACTCTCCTCCATTTCCTCTATGATGTATTTCATAAACACTATATTGTTCAAAAAATATGCAAGTATCTGTGAGTTTGTTTTTCATCTTTAGGTGCTCAAAGAGGAGAACGAGGTGACAGCTGACGTCTGGATTAAATGATATATGGTTACACAAAGAAGTGTATGAATAGCTAGATATCAGAATATGAAATAGAAATTCTGTTATTGATGAACATAAACTGAAGCCTCAAAGTTGTGGATAATTTCTAACATTGTAGACTGAGTTGCTAGACACATTCCCATAAGACTCATGAAGGTTGGATCTGACACCATCTCTGTTCTTCAAAGCTGTGACCTAGGAGATGATGTCACCTGGTATAAACAAGGCCATCTAGACTCATTTAGAAGGAGATGGAGGTGAGATGTGACTCCTGCTTTAGAAGGGACCACCAGGAGAGAGACAATCTTGACCATCTCTACTTCATGTTCAAAGTAAAATCCCTAATCTCCTCACAACCTCCCTTCCTTTCTTTCGCCCTATCTTGATTCACGTATTTATGAATTCTTCGAGTTCCATAACCTCAAAGTATCACAGCCTCAATGCCTTAGAAATGTCTTGAATTTCTTGCAAACATATATGGAATCTTTTATAGTGTGCATTTGCCACACTCCCCCCCTTTTTTTTAAAAACTATCCAAGTTCAAATTTTCTTTCCTTCTCACATTCAATACTTCAATATTCTAACTAAACCTAATCGAACTTCCATACTTCTACTCTATTTTTCTATCTTCTAATTTAAACTCAAATATAGCCTTTCATATAAATGATATAGGTTCCAAGGACCATGTCAAACCTACCTAGTCTGATGTTCAGAAGCTCATGGTCTCATACAAGCTCTCTAGGTGGGTCTGATTCAACAGCATACATACTGGTAATCATATACCACTGTTGTATTGCATCGCATACATCATTCTCAGATGGGTCATCCTAAATCCCAGATTCCGGGCTAAGCAGCATTTGGTGCTTATCTTCCTGTGAGCTAATGAAGTCCAAGTTTTAAGGCATTCCATAATCTGGTTCCAGCTCATAGATAAGGAAATAATCTTGTGCTTACCCTGTGCTTCCCTCAAACAAAAGACTTGCCATCACTCAAATAATCTCCAGGAAATTTCCATCTATTTCTTTTTATACTCCCTTCCTTTATTTCTTATCTAAGAAATATAAATACCATTCATTCAAAATGTGGTGCTAAGGGTCATTTTCTGTACTAATTCCATTCAGCAAGGCTCAACTGAAGGTAAATCCATGCTTGATAGAGTTTAACACTTACTTTGTAGAATGTGGTATAAATAAAAAAAATAGTAAGAAACTAAAAGCCACATTTTAACTCTGGGTTGCCACTAAATGCTGAACAAGTCATTTAATTTCTAAAAATTTTTCCCCCCTCTAGTCTATAAATAGATAAGTAACATGCACTCTGTCTACCTCACAGAACAATGGAGAAGATTGGATTAGATTTATTTTTTTTATGCCAAGAATCCAAATGCCTGGGTTCTAGTTCCAGCTATGTCACTTCCAAGGTCTGACCTTGGGGAAACTACTTAACTTTCCCCAAGATTCGATTTCCTCATCTGTAAAATGTGGATCGAAATAATTCCCGTGTTAAAGGATTACATGTTGAAAAGAGGATAGAACATTGTCTACCACCTAAATTGTGCTTCATAAATGATATTATTGTCATAAGGCCTTGATGAATTTTTTCAATGCCCTTTGATATTCAGCATAGGAAATACAGACGGAATACATATGTTTTGAAAGAAAAAATGTTGAACATTAGAGTGAATGATAGGGTAATTCATTTAGCCGTGATGCGCTGCTGAGCGAATAATGGATTTGGCCTAAACTGGAGGTAAAGGTGATTAGGTACTGTGGAAAAATAAGACTGAAAAGACAGAGCAAGTCCAGGTATGAAGAATTATGGAAACTACACACTGTTCAAATTTGATACAACAGACAAGTGGAAATCATCATGGCTAGTTGAACAGGGAAGCAATACAGATAAAGAAATGACTTTTTTTTTTTTTTTTTTTTTTTTTTTTGCAGCAAGATATTGCATGGATTGGAAACAAGAAGGCATGTATATAGGCAACAAACTTTCATAGGTAATATCGCCTATTTTCATATATACTTCACAAAATAACTAATGGGTTACGAGAAGAGTTACGTATCATTATCATTAAGCTAATTCTTTCTATCTTACACTGTTTTGGTGAGTTTTGTATAAAAAAGAAGATTTTGCTAAACTGATATATTCTTATAAAAGAAGTATAAATTCTATGTTAAGGATTTATGTATTGTATATGCTTTAATATAGTTCTTTCTTGCTGGAGCATCATAAAATTTATAGCATGATATATTAAAAATCCTTCATAGTACATTTCAATAATTAGAAAACATGAATGAGTAGGTTATTAGTTTTGAGTACAACAATAAAAAGAATTGCTTCATAACAAAATGATCAGAATGCTATTTGATGGTGTTATAGGAAAATGTGAGGAGCATAAGGATTTATTCACCTATTGTGAAACATAGTTAGCCAAAAATTATTTATGCTGAAAATGAAATTCATGATTTTCAAGAAGCTTACAATATACATTTGATTATGTCATTTGAGCTCATTAATTATCCTTTATTCTAATAGCACATATATAATGGATTGAGTGGTCCCATCATTTCCAGAAAAAAGTTAATGCATTTTTTAATAACTTAGAATTTTGGAATCATAGATCAACAAAAGGACTGGTACCTTTAACACAGACACAGTAGTAAGTTGCTTTCCACAAATCAGTTCTTCTAGGTTCTAACACATCTCCTAAAGGAAATCTTTTCTGGGAATTGAATATTGATATAGCCAAACATTTAACCTACAGGTAGGTTTCATTGGTGCTTTTAAGTCAAAATTACATTTCCAGAAATAATTGGTAATTGCAACAAAGCTAAATCTTTCAAATTTTAATATTCTTAGCTATCTTCATAACACCTAAGATTACAAGCAAGAAGTCTTTTATGGACATAGTCAATATAATTTTCACAATTATTTAGTTCTCTATTTAGACTTGTGTCTGCAAATTTGTGTTTTTGTTTCTCCCCAGTTGTCTCTGTCTCTCTCTCACACACACCCTACGCACACCACCTACACACAAATACTCATACATTGTTTGAATAATTACGCTGCAGTTTTTAGATATTATTTTTAAACTTTAAATTTGAAAATGGCTTATGTCAAAATTTCTTTCTTGGATAGGGGATGCACTACTGGTATCCACTTAGATTATGTATAAAGTTTTGGCAAAAATTGTTAACTGTAGCATGTCCCCTGTCCTTGACTGTATTCTTAAGCTCCCTTTGAGTTAATATTTAGCTCATCAGATAATTGTATTTAAGATCTGTGTACCTAGGGGTGCCTGACAGCTCAGTTAGGCAGTTAGGCGACTGACTCTTGATTTCAACTCAGGTCATGATCTCGCGGTTGTGAGATGCTGCCCTGCATTGGGCTTTGTGCTGACAGCATGGAGCCTGCTTACGATTCTCTCTTTTTCTCTTTCTCTGCCCCTCCCCAGATTGTGCTCCTCTCTCTCTCTCTCTCTCTCTCAAAATAAATAAATGAATAAATAAACTTAAAAAAAAGATTTGTGTATCTAGTCAAATTTCCTACTCTGTATATGTGCCTGAGTCAGGTATTGAATAGAAAAGAGTTGGGAAAACTACAATAAAATAGTAATTATTTACAATGGCTTAGCCTAGTCTCCCCTCTCACCCTTGGCTCACGTTTTTGTACAGGACTCCCCGGAATTTTTGATTGGTGTACTCTAATCCAGTAGGTCCTTTTATGTTGAGGTGCAATGACCAATAGAAACTACATGGATGGGGGCGCCTGGGTGGCTCAGTCGGTTAAGCTTCCGACTTCATCTCAGGTTATGATCTCGCGGTTTGTGAGTTCGAGCCCCAAGTCGGGCTCTGTGCTGACAGTTCAGAGCCTAGATCCTGCTTCAGATTCTGTGTCTTCCTCTCCCTCTGCCCCTCCCTTGCTCATGCTCTGACTCTGTGTTTCAATAATAAATAAACGTTAAAAAAAAAGAAAGAAAGAAAGAAACTACATGGATGATTCTGGACCCCCTAAAATTGCTTGTTAAATTTTGTCTTTATGCTTGTATTATTGTTTTCAGGAACAACCTTCATCAAACCCAAGAAATTACTTGTGATCCAAAATAAGGTGAAAAACCACACTTTGGGAGGGAGGGGTAAACTAGAGATCTGGGAAAATGGAGGGACATGGCTCTCTGTAGACCCAAATTTCTTTTAAAAATGCCTTTTTTTCTCTCAGAGCTCATGCCTTTCTTCCTGCTGTCCCATAATATCTCTGTTTACTTAACATAATAAATGTTTTCAATTACAGCATAAAAGCTCTTGGGTGAACCTCTGTTATTTATCTAAATTAAGCCAAACAATTTCTAATTTCTTCTGAGGCCTTTTAAAGAATGGTTAGATGTTGGACCTGCTCTGGCCCCTTAGTGCCCTGCTGGCCTGTGGGAGATCACTGAATTTTTCATTGTGCTCTTGGGCTCCTCTATGTATGGGATGAGGTTTACACTGTATCAATTCAGAGTTCCTTGCTTTGTTAATATCTGTTTTTTGTGAGCACATTACTTACTATTATTTCTTTATTCCTGCTCCCAATTAAAGTGACTCACTTCTACAGCTAATTTACTTATGGAGACAATAAAAAATATAATTATTTAGAAATCTGGAGTCATCGGGATGGCTCAGTCGGTTAAGCGTGGGACTTCAGCTCAGGTCATGATATCACGGTCTGTGAGTTTGTCGGGCTCTGTGCTGCCAGCTCAGACCCTGGAGCCTGCTTCGGATTCTGTGTCTCCCTCTCTCTCTTCCCCTCCTCCACTCTCACTCTGTCTCTCTCTCAAAAATAAATAAGCATTAAAAAAAATTTGAAATCTGGAGTTATTTTCTCTCTCAAATTTACTCCTTGGAAGAATACTTAACAAATTATACACATGTAATGGGAAGAATAATAATTAGTATGTTACTCAGATCACTTCCAAAATATTTTAAGACAACTTCTTGTATTGGACAATGCCCACAAATGTGGAAATTCAAAGCTCAACAAGACAGAGTTTACGATATGAAGAAACAGGCTGTCTAGAAAGAGAAACCGACTTGAAACCAAATAATGATCATGCTATATCATAGCTCATAGTCCATTTTTAGTTTTTCCTGATTCTTACTTTTTCGTCAATAGTAGTTTTTCTTTGTCTATTCAGAGCAACTCTTTTGGGGGAGGAGTTTTTTTTCTCCTCATTATTTACATTATAGAAGGACCACAGGAAAAAAAAAATGTTAACAGGTGATTTCTTCTTCCCGCTTATAACTTACTGGACCCGGGTGGGACAATGACTCAAGATGAGCCAAGTAGTTTCTCTTTCACGTTGTTAGAACTACAATGGCTGTGAATGTCATGTATGACCAACCTGTGACATGTAAACTTGGAAATAGTAGTTCATATTCTTTTGGCCCAAGAACCAGAGAAATCCAGACACAGAGATAGGCTAGAATATGTACACAACAGGGGGGAGCTGAGAAGTACTGACGGAGTTTTTAGTTTCACTGTTTAACTCCACTCTTCAAAAGGCAGTAAAACCTTCACCAGACTATCAGTCTTCCCACCAGGTACCTACCTTTGTCCTTGTGACCACAAGCAAGAAACTTAAATTTTGTACCTCGGTTTCCTCATTTGTAAAAGGGAAATGATCGTAATAGTATGCTACGCCATGGTAACACTATATACGACTGTGATAATTATAGTATGTTACCCCAGTAGAAATCCTACGGGTTTTTTTTTGCAAAGATTAAATGAGTTAATACATATAATGTGTTTAGAGCAGATCTTGGCACCTAATAAGCACTTTGATAAACGTGAGCAGGTATTACTATTCTTGCCATTGGATTTCATGGGATAACTCTCAATAATTAAGACAAACTCCATCTTTTACTTTCTTGAGTTAGTTTATGTCACAAAAAGCTTGAAAAATTGCCCTTTATAGAAAGTGGTATATTGACATTGGTGTTTTTACTTTAACTGGCAGCATGGGAGACAGCCTAGGCTGATGGAAAAAATGAACCTTGGCAAAATATTTCTCTAAGCTTCATTTTTCTCTTTGTTAAATGCAAGTCTTAGTAACTATTGCATAAGGTTGTTTTAGGATTAAATGATTTACAGTGTCTATCACCTGGCTTATTGTGAATAAGCAACAATTCATATGATATTATGCTTATTATTTTTGGTAGATTTATTCTAATTCATTCTGTATTTATTATTATCTGGGTAACTCTATTGTTGCTTGATTTGTTTGAATTTTGAGCTATTTCACCTCAAAATTGTTTGGGGCTTTTTTAGCTAGTTATTTTAGGCCTTAAAATAAGCACTGTAATAAAAGAATTAAGTAATTTTACCCATTATGACTATTAAATGCCTAATTTTTTTGTCAATTTTCCAAGAATGACAGTTAAAGTAGGATTTAATGTTAACAGTTTAATCATTTCCTTATAGTTCCTACTCTTAATACACTTCCACGTCAATACATATTAGATAAGTTAGTAATTGTTCTTACAACTCTAAAATTTCAAAGTTCTTCTAGAAGAGAATTAAGATATTATGGTAATCAAACAGGCATTTATAATATAGTTTCCATTTTCTCTACATTCCTTAAATTCTTTTTTTCATTCCACCTCTATTTATAATTCTAGTTGCATCTTTCCTGTTGATGTTTACATTCAGGATTTCATTATTTTATCAGATCCTAAATCTTCTGAATCAACATATATTAAGGTATAGTTTCACAATTTATTAATCAAATAATTCGTATAGTTTTTATGTACCATAAATCTAAGAGGCCTACTGTTTTTAATGTTTTTATTTATTTTTGAGGGAGATTGAGAGCATGAGTGGGGGAGGTGCAGAGAGAGAGAGAGAGAGAGCGAGCGAGAGAGAGAGAGACAGAGGATCTGAAGCAGGCTCTGTGCTGACAGCAGACAGCCCAATGTGGGGCTTGAACTCACAAATGGTAAGATCATGACCTGAGCCAAATTCGACACTTAACCAACTGAGCCAACCAGGCTCCTCCAAGAGGCCCAATTCAATAAATACCCTTGTACCCACAAGCAGAAATCAGTGAGGTCAAGAACTTTCGCATATAGTTCAAAACAAAGATGTTTTATAATTTTCAAGCATCAGATACTTGTAAGCATAAAGTGGCAACAAACAAAAGCTCTCTGATATTAAGAAAGATACTGGTAAAATGCCTCTTTGTCAATGAGGTATACAAAAACAAAATGACAAATTATTATGAATTTATTGAAATAAACAATACTCCATAAGAAAACCTATGGATTACAATTAAAACTGTACTCAAAGCAAAATAGATAATTTAAATTTATTTATTATTTAAAAAGAAATATACAAGTAAATAAATTTTCATGTTAAAAATTAGAAAAATAATTTATAATCAATTAAGAAGACATTAAAAAGTAAGTCCAAAATAAAGTAGTTTAAAACCAAAACACAAAGGGATTTAAAAATACAACGCCTGCACTTTCAACAATTCAACATATCAGTAAGAGAATTATTTCTAGTATTACAGGTCACAGTCAGCAAAATTGGTGAACTTCTTTTTGAAGATTTAGGTAGTACAATGAAGCAAGAATAGAATAAAAATAAGACATATAAGGAAAAAAATACAAAATTTTCCTTCAATTGAAGATGATATAACTCATTTCTAGAAAATGAAAGAAAATTTATTAAAACCTTATGAAAATGAATAAGACCATTTGGAATACTGGCTGTATATCAGATGAATATACAAAAGTCAATAACTTTCTTTATATTTGCAATAATCAGAAATTCAAGTGGAAAATTAGTACGTCATTGACAATGGTAATCAAGATTATAAAATCCTAATAAAGTTTTAAAAAGCCATTGGACTATAAAGCATTATTGAAGAACATAAGAAATGTGAATAAATAGAGATATACTCCCACTGAACAGGAAGATCTGATTTTATAAAATCAAGTACAGATACTTTAATGAACTTTACTGAAGTATGATTATATACAGTAAAATGTGTACATTTTAATTGTGTAGCCGATAGGTTTTAATGAATGTATACATCACTATAATTTCCACCTATTTTGAGATATGGAACATCTGCATCACATCAGTAGATTCTCTTGTGCCCCCTGTAAGGAATGCCCCCCTTACAGGAAATCTCAGGAAAACACTGATCTGATTTCTATCAGTATAGATTAGATTTGCCATTTTAGAACTGCACATAAATATAGTAATATAACAGCTACTCTTGTATTTGGCTTCCTTCACTCTATATAAGGTTTTCAAAATGTATGCTCGTTATTGAATCCATGGTTGTATAAGTGGTTCATTCCTTAATTTGCATATCTCATCATAAGATTATATAATGTTTCCACCTCCCTTCACCTGTTCATGGACAGTTTGGTAATTTCTAGTTTGGGGGCCTTATTAAAGTTGTTATTCTGATATTATACTTTAATGTATCATTCTTTTATGAGCATATTTGAACTGTTCTCTTGTGTGAATTCCTAGTTGTGGGATTACTAATTCATATAGTAAGTGCATTTTAAAATAATTTTACCTGGGGCACCTGGGTGGCTCAGTTGGTTAAGCGTCTGACTTTGGCTCAGGTCATGAGATCACCGTTCATGAGTTTGAGCGCCCCGTCAGGCTATGTGCTGACAGCTCAGAGCCTGGAGCCTGCTTCAGATTCTGTGTTTCCCTCTCTCTGCTCCTCTACAGCTTGCACTCTATGTGTGTGTGTGTCTCTCTCTCTCTCAAAAATAAAGAAACATTTTAAAAAATTAAAAAAAAAGTTTTTCCTGCTTTCTCCTCGAGGATTTTGATGGCTTCCTGTCTTACATTTAGGTCTTTCATCCATTTGAGTTTATTTTTGTGTATGGTGTAAGAAACTGGTCCAGGTTCATTCCTCTGCATGTTGCTGTCCAGTTTTCCCAGCACCATTTGCTGAAGAGACTGTCTTTATTCCACTGGATGTTCTTTCCTGCTTTATCAAAGATTATTATGTGGGTCCATTTCTGGCTTCTTTATTCCCTTCCACTGATATGTGTCTGTTTTTGTGCCAGTACTATACTGTCTTGATGATTACTGCTTGGTAATACATCTTGAAGTCTGAGACTGTGATGCCTCCAACTTTGGTTTTCTTTTTCAGGATTGCATTGGCTATTTGGGGTCTTTTCTGGCACCTCAGCCACAGCAACTTCTTACTCAACGTGTCTCTGGAGGCAAGGGAAACAAAAGCAAAAATGAACTATTGGGACCTCATCAAGATAAAAAAAAAAAAAAAAAAAAAAAACAAACTTCTGTATGGCGAAAGAAACGATCAGCAAAACTAAAAGGCAACCAATGGAATGGGAGAAGATATTTGCAAACGACATATCAGATAAAGGGTTAATATCCAAAATCTATAAAGACATTATCAAAATCAACACCCAAAAAACAACTAATCCAGTGAAGAAATGGGCAGAAGACATGGATAGACATTTTTCCGAAGAAGACTTCCAGATGGCTAACAAACACATGAGAAGACGCTTCAACATCACTCATCATCAGGGAAATACAAATCAAAACCACAGTGAGATATCACCTCACACCTGTCAGAATGGTTAACATTAACAACTCAGGCAATGACACATGTTGGCAAAGTTGTAGAGAAAGAAGAACACTTTTGCACTGCTGGTTGGAATGCAAACTGGTACAGACACTCTGGAAAACAATATGGAGGTTCCTCAAAAAATTAACTACCCTATGACCCAGCAATTGCACTACTAGATATTTATCCAAAGGATACAGGTATGCTGTTTGGAAGGGGCACATTCACCCCAATGTTTATAGCAGCGTTATTGACAATAGCCATAGTATGGTAAGAGCCCAAATGTCCATCAACTGATGAATGGGTAAAGAAGATGTGGTGTGTGTGTGTGTGTGTGTGTGTGTGTGTGTGTATATATATATATATACACACACATATATATATACACATATATATATATATATATATATATATATATATATATATACACACACCATGGAATATTAGTCAGCAATCAAAAAGAATGAAATCTTGTCATTTGCAACAATGTGGATGGAACTAGAATGTATTATGTTAAGTGAAATTAGTCAGTCAGAGAAAGACAAATATTATATGACTTTACTCATATGTGAAATTTAAGATACAAAATAGATGAACATAAGGGAAGGGAAGCAAATATAATATAAAAACAGTATGGGGGATAAAACATAAGAGACTTAAATACATAGAAAAATTGAGGGTTGCTGGAGGGGTTTGGGGTAGGTTAAACGAGCAGGAGGCATTAAAGAGGATGCTTGCTGGGATGAACACTAGGTGTTATATGTAGGGAATGAATCACTGGGTCCTACTTCTGAAATCATCATTGCACTATATGCTAACTTGGATATAAAACTAAAAGATAAAATAATTTTACCTACTTTATTGAAATACAATTCACATACCATGCAATTCACTCCCTGAAAGTTTACAGTTCAATGATTGTTAGGATATTCACAGATATTTGCAACATCACCACAGTAAATTATAGAACATTTCCATCACTTTAAAAAGAAACCTTATGTGTCTTAACTGACCCTCCTCTGTCCCCTCATACTTCTCTCTTCATCCCCAAGAAATCACTATTCTACTTTCTGTCTCTGTAGCTTTTCCTATTCTGGATTTTCATATGGATAGAATCAGGGCATATAGCTTTATGTGATTGGCTACTTTCACTTAGTTCAATGTTTAAGAAGTTTATCCACGTTGCAGTATGTATCAGACCTCCATTCCTTTTTATGGACAAATAATATCCCATTGTATGTATATAACGCATGTTGTTTATTCATTTATCCATTGATAAACATGTGGATTGTTTCTACCTTTTTTTTTTTTTTTTTTTTTTTTCCAACGTTTTTTTTTTATTTATTTTTAGGACAGAGAGAGACAGAGCATGAACGGGGGAGGGGCAGAGAGAGAGGGAGACACAGAATCGGAAACAGGCTCCAGGCTCCGAGCCATCTGCCCAAGGCCTGACGCGGGGCTCGAACTCCCGGACCGCGAGATCGTGACCTGGCTGAAGTCGGACGCTTAACCGACTGCGCCACCCAGGCGCCCCTGTTTCTACCTTTTGACTATTATAAACTATGCTAGTATATGTGTTGTTATGTAAGTTTATTTGTGTAAACATGTTCTCATTTTGCAGGGGAATTGCTGAGTCATATGATAATTCTATTTTTAACCATTTGAGGGACTACCTTATTGTTTTCCAAAGTGGTTGCACTATTTTAAATTCCCAAGTAATGTATGAGAATTCCCATTTCTCTACATATTCACCAATACTTGTTACTTGATTTTTTGATTCTACCCATCCTAACTGGTATGAAGTGATATCTCATTGTGGTTTTGCTTAGCATGTGCCTAATGACCAATAATGCTGAGCATCTTTGCTTGTACTTATTGGCCATTTGAATATCTGCCTTCCCTGGAAAATGCCTATTCTAATTTTTTCCCAATTGATTGCTTGGGTTATTTGTCTTCATATTAAATTGTGAAGGTTCTTTATATATTTCATGCAAAATCTGTCTTCAGATATATGATTGGCAAATGTTTTCTTCCATTCTGTGATTGTAACTGAACCCGAATTTGTCTGCCCGATGCACAGCAAAGAAAATCACTAAGACCTCAGGCATGCATCGAGGAAAGGGTTGATTCAAGAGGTAGCCAAACAAGAAGATAGGAGGACAAGACTAAAATCCCCCTTCCTGAAATGGGAGAGAACAAGTATTTTATAACCATAGGGGTTGGGATTACATACATATTGATGAAAAGGGAGGGGAAACTTACAATTATTCACAAGAAAAGACGGAGGATGCACACTGGGCAAACATATAGGTAACATGTATCTCATGTTCACTTTGAGATGGAGACAACATCAGAATGAGGCAAAATTCAGCCTCTGACATCAGGAGGACCTTAGGACAGGAGAAGGGGCTAAGGGCATGCTCTGAGAGCTGGTATAAACTGCATGAAGTCTTGGGCTAGTTATGTCAGGCAAGGTATGCAGGGCCTTGCTTGTTCATAGGCTTGAACCATGTCATTTGACCCTGAGTCCAAGCTTCTGCCTAGACAGCTGGTGAATTAGTTAGTGGAGTCTGAAAAGACACAATAGCTGATTAGGGAGAAACAGTTCTTGGAAAAACGAGCTTTAAGTTTTCTTCTAGTTTCAACCTCATTAACCCTATGGGGCACAGTTTCATGATTGTCTTTTCACATTCTTGGTAGTGTCCTTTGAAGCACAAAGTTTTGAATTTTGATTAAGTTAATCTAATTTTTCTTTTGTTTGTGCTTTTGGTATCATATTAAAAAATGTCTTGCTGAAGATTATGTCTGTTTTGTTAAAAGATTTTTTTTTTAGTTTTAGCTCTTACGTTTAGGTCCTCGATCCATCTTAAGTTGATTTTTGCATGAAGTGCAAGGTAAGTGTCCAATTTCATTCTTTTGCATGTGGACTTCCAGTTTTCCAATTCATTGAAAAGACTGTCCTTTCTGCACTAAATGGTTTGGGCACACTTACCAAAAGTCAGTTAGCCATAGATGTATGAGTTTATCTTGGAACTCTCAGTGCTGTTCTATTCATCCATGTGACCTTGCTTGTATCAGTAGACTGTCTTTTCTTTTTTTTCAGCTTTATTGAGGAATAATTGACAAATAAAATTGTAACATATTTAAATTGTGAATATTAATATATGTATATATTGTGAAAGAATTCCTCCCATATAACTAATTGACACATCCATTACTTCCTATATATGTATGTTGGTGGCAACATTTAAGTTCCAAATGCTTAGCAATTTCAATTCTACAATACAGTGTTATCAGCTATAGAACTATAGCCACCATTTAATACATTAGATCTTCAAGCCTATTCATCTTGCAGCTCAAAGTTTGTACCCTTTACCAACTTCTCCCTATTCTCACCTCCCCCCACAGTGCTCCCATCCAGCCCCTGGCAACCACTTTTTGCTCTCTGTTTCTAGTCTAGGAGCTTGAATTTTTTTTTTTTAATTTTTTTTTTCAACGTTTATTTATTTTTGGGACAGAGAGAGACAGAGCATGAACGGGGGAGGGGCAGAGAGAGAGGGAGACACAGAATCGGAAACAGGCTCCAGGCTCTGAGCCATCAGCCCAGAGCCCGACGCGGGGCTCGAACTCACGGACCGCGAGATCGTGACCTGGCTGAAGTCGGACGCTTAACCGACTGCGCCACCCAGGCGCCCCTTGAATTTTTTTTTAAGATTCCACATAAAAATGATACAATTCAGTATTCAACTTAATGGAAGGATTTCCTTCTTTCTCATGGCTGAATAGCATTCTACCGTGTGTGTGCACTTGTGTGTGTGTGTGTGAATGTACAGACAGATGTCTGTCTGATATTATGTTTTCATTTCCTTTGAGTATATACCTAGAAGTGGGATTGTCGGATAATATGGTAGTTCTATTTTTTCTTAAATTTTTACTTAAATTCCTGTATTGTTAACATAGTTTCAGGTATACAATATAGTGATTCAACACTTCCATACAACACCCAGTGCTCATCACAAGTGCACTCCTTGACCCCCGTTACTTATTTTACCCATTACCCCACCCAACTCCCCTCTGGTCACCATCAGTTTGTTCTCTATATTTGAGTCTGTTTCTTGTTTTGCTCCCCCCTCCCTTTTTTCCCCGTTCCTCATTTGTTTCTTAAATTCCACATATGATTGAAATCATGTATTTGTCTTTCTCTGTCTGACTTATTTTACTTAGCATAATACAATCTAGCTCCATCCATGTTGTTGTTGCAAATGGCAAGATTTTATTCTTTTTTATGGCTTAGAATATTTCAGTGTGTGTATACACACACACACACACACACACACAGAAACACACACACACACATATATATATATATATATATACATATATATATATATATATATATGCATATGGTAGTTCTATTTTTAATTTTTTTGAGGAACCTCCATACTCTTTTCCACAGTGGCTGCAACAATTTACATTCCCACCAACAGTAGACAAGAGTTCCCCTTTATCCATATCCTCACCAACACTTGTTATCCACTGTCTTTTTGACAATAGACATTCAAGCGGTGGTAAAGCAATATCTCATTTTGACTTTTATTTGCGTTTTCTTGATGATTAGTGATGTTGACCACCTTTGCCTATACCTGTTGGCCATCTGTATGTCTTCTTTGGAGAAAGGTCTATTTAGTTCCTCTGCTTATTTTTAAATCAGATGATGGTGATGACGATGACGATGATGATGATGATGATGATGATTGCTCTACAGTTGCATGAGTTTCCTATATATCTAAGATATTAACTCCTTACCAGATATAATTTGCAAATATGTTCCCCCATTCCATAGGTTGTCTTTCCATTTTGTTGCTGTTCCTTTTCATTTTGTTGTTGTTCCTTTGCTGTGCAGAAACGCTATAATTTGATTAATTTTTTGCTTTTGCTGCCATTGTTTTTAGTGTCATATCCTAAAATGTTAGTTTTCCATCCTACTTATTGTTTAATTTTACTCTATATTTTCTTGCCTTTTAAAATAGAAACTTAGATAATTTTTTTCTAAATATTTATTTTCCTTTTCTTTATATTCCCTCCCTTCCTCTCCCCTCCCCTCCTTTTTTCTTTCCTCCCCCTTCTTTCTTCCCTAATGTAAGTCTTTAAACTTCAGGTAATGCTTTAACTGCATACCCAGAAGTGTTGATTTTTTAATTGTCACTCATCTCCAAACATTTTTTACTTTTCTATATCTTTTTTTAAATTATAGATCACTTGGGTTTTATATACTTTCCAAACATTTCAGGGTATGTAATTTTATTATTTAATTTATTTCTGTTGGGATTAGAGAATATATTGTGTAATATTTCAGTTTTTTATTGATTAAAATTATTTTATGGCCCAGAATTTGGTCTACCTTCATTAATATTTTATGTTTACTTGAAAAGAATATGGATTCTGTAGAAGTTGAACTGTCTTTTTAAAATTTTAATTAAAGGGTAATGGGTGATAGAGCTTTTCAGATCTTTTGTATTCTGATTTTTTTTTCCTAAAATTTTTTATTGACTACTGAGATAAGGGTGATGTCTTAGTCCATTTGATGTGCTATAACAGAATACCATAGACTGGGTGGCTTATAATCAACAGAAATTTATTTCTCATATTCTAGAGTTTGAGAAGTTCAAGACATCAGTGGTTTAGTGTCTGATGACAGCCTACTTCATAGTTTATAGATGGCCATTTTGATGTGTCTTCACATAGTGGAAGGAGTGAGAGTTCTCCAGGGTCTCTTCTAAGGGTATTCATACAATTCATGGAGCTCTGCTCTTGTGACCTAATCACCTCCCAAAGGCCATACCTCCAAACCATCACACTGGGAATTGGGTTTCAACATATGAAATTTAAGGGGGTACACACATTCAGACTATAGCAAGTGATAGTTTCTACAACTATGGCTGTGGAAATTTGTAGTATTTCCATTTGCTTTAACTTTTTTTTTCATAAAATTTAAAACTTTGTTACTAAGTGCATATATATTTTTGGTTGATACGTGCTTCTTAGAAATTGGCCCTTTTACCTCTAAGAAATTACTCTCTTTATATTTTGTCTTGAAATATAATTTCTTTAATATTAAGGTAGGCATGCAAGCTTTCTTTTGCTTCCAGTTGCATAGGTAAATATTTTTCATTTGAGAACAAACTGATGGTTACCAGCAGGGAGGCAGGAGCGGTCAGGGTGAAAGAGGTAATGGGGATAAAAGAGTGTAATTATCATGATGAGCACTGAGTAATGTATAGAGGTGTTGAATCACTGTATTGTATATCTGAAATTAATATAACACTGTATGTTAACAATACTGGAATTAAAATAAAAAAATGATTTAAAAACTAATGTATTTGTGATGTTATTTATGAAGTATTTCTCTGGTAGACAACATAGAGTTGATGCCAAATGATTATCTTTGCCTTTATGCCTTTATGCTATTAGTTTCTCTGAAAAAGTTTTAATTTCACTCTCATTATGCAGAGTATTTTCATTGCATTAGAATTTTATAGACTTGTTTTCATTTCAAGTATTCCATTCCTTTGACATCTGGCTTCTATTATTTCTGATGAGAAATCACAGTATTTTTTTTATCATTGTTCACCATAAGCAATATGCCTCTTTTTCTCTGGCTATTTTGAATATTGTTTCAGTATTATTTCTTTATTTTTTCAGCTGTTTAACTATTCTGTGATGGCCCTAGGTATTGTTTAGTTTGAATTTATCTTGTTTTCAGTTTGCCAAGCTTTGTGGATCTATAAATTAATATTTATCATCAAAATTTTAAATAACTTTGGTCTTTTTTATTTCACATATTTTTTCTGTCTTCACTCTATTTCTGGGATAACTGTTAACATATGTATTAAACCTGAGCAGAACTTCTCAACTGATAGAGCAAAGAAATACACGCATGTAAGCCAGAGTTCCTTCTAAATGTAATAAACTTTATCTATTTAAAACTAAATATGAGTTCTTACTGATGTATCCAACTTTAATACATTAACATCTGGATCATTTAGCCTCTTCCTCTTGCTTGCTGGCAAATTCCTATGTCATAAGTGAGAAATCTGGCTCTCCCCATCTGTCATCCTTTTATTTAATCATTCACTTCCGGTATACACATACAGCAGTGTCAAAAGTTTTAACCCATACTCCTGTAGAGGAAAACATTATCGACTATAGTATAGCACTTACACACAATTATTTTGTTTTGGTTTTCCGGACTTCACTCCTTTTCAGTTACTTAGGTCAGTGCCTTTCTTTCCCCACTTCCTTCAGTGAGACTAGTGCGTCCCTTCGTAATAAAGTTAGATTCTCATGTCAAGTCTAATTCCTTCCTGGAATCATCTAACCTCCTTAATACATTTATAATTTTGTATACATTAAGAGTCATTTTTTGTGCTGTAAATTTCTACAGGTTTTGAAAATGCACAAGTTCATGCATCACTATTACAGTATCATACGAGGAGAGTTTCTCCATTGTAAAAACTCCTGTGCTTCATATATTCAATCCTATATACCTCCTTCACTCCACACTGAATCTCTGACAACCACTGATCTATTTGCCATATTAATAGTTTTGCCTTTTCCAGAATGTGTACAGATGGATGATATAGTATGTGTCCTTTTCAGATTGGTTTCTTCCACTTAGGAATATACACTTAAAGTTCTCACATGTCTTTTCATTTTCAAATGACATACCTCATTTCTTTTTGTTACTAAATAATTTCTCATTTTATATATGTACCACAGTTTTACTTTTCCATTCACCTATTGAAAGGCATCAGTTTTTTTGCTTCCAGGTCTTGGAAATTATGAAGAAACCTGCTATAAGTATTCATGTGCAGGTTTTTGTATGAATATACTTTTCAAATCTATTGGGTAGATATCTAGCAGTGTGATTGTTGGGTCAAGTGGCAAGATGATAGCTTTTTAAGAAGCTGCCTAAGTATCTTCCAATGACTGTACCATTTTGAAGTTCATTAGCCAAGAATGAGCTTTCCTGTTGTTATATATCATCCAGCATTTGATATGGTCAACTTTTTAAAATTGGATTTTAGCCGTTTTATACTTGAGTGGTTACATCTCATTTTTGTTTTAATTTTCAATTTCTATATAACTAATGATTTTAAGTATATTTTTATATGCCTTTTTTTGCTATATGTGTATCTTCTTTGGTGAGGTGTCTCTTCAGGTATTTTTTGCCCATATTGTAATTGCATTTTTGTTTTTATATGGTTGAACTTTAAGAGTTCTTTGCATATTTTAGATATAAATCCTTTATCAAATACGTGTTTTGCAAATATTGCTTCCACTTCTATGGATTGTCTTTTCATTCCATTAAGAGTATCTTTCGTAGAGCTGAAGTTTTTAATTTTAACAAAATTCCCCTTATCAATTTTGGTTTTTTGTGTCTTATGTTTGATGATGTATCTAAAACACTACTGCCAAAAGGTCAGCTAGATTTTTACCTCTTTTTTATAGAAGTTTTATACTTTTTGATTTTACATTTAGGTCTATGATATATGTTGAGGTGATATTTAGGAAAGATATAAGTTCTGTATAGATTAATCTTTTTAATATATACATCCTGCTGTTCTGACATCATTTGTTGAAAACACTTTTGTTTTCCATTGCCTTTCTTTTGCTACTTTGTCAAAGGTCAGTTGAATATAACTGTGTTGTTGTATTTTGGAGCTCTCTATTGTGTTCCATTGGTTTATGTGTCTACTTTTTTGGTAATTCCCTGCTGTCTTGATTACTGAAGATTTAGAGTGAGTTCTGTATTCAAGTAGTGTCAGTCTTTCAACCATGTTCTTCCATATTGTGTTGGTTATATGGATATTTTATCTTTTAACACACAATTTAGAATACAACAAAGAACTTGCTAGATTTTGACTGATATTGCATTGACTCTACAGATCAAGTTGGGAAGTATTTAAATACAGAATATTGTGTCTTCCAATTTACTAAAATGGAATCTCTCTACATATGTTTAGATCTTATTTGATTACTTTAATCAGAGTTCTGTTGTTTTCCACATAGAGATCCAGTGTATATGTTGTTAGACATATACTTAAATATATTTCCTTTTTGTAGTGCAATTGAAAATGATGTGTTTCTGTTTCCTTTTGTTGTTGTTGTTGTTTTCTTTGTCTTCCAAACTCCAGGCAACTAACTTTTGTACTTTTGTATATTTACAAAATCACAATCGTGTGACCTTGCTGAAATTGCTTTCTAGTTCTGGAAGGGTTTGTTTGTTTGGTCAATTATTTGAGATATTTCTACACACACAATCATGTCATCTGCAAATAAAGTCAGTTTTATTTTTTCTTCTCTATCCACATAATCTTTATTTCCTCTTCTTATCTATCTTGTCTTGGATATTGCCAACTGCTTCTACTGCTTTTATTGATATGATGGTATGGTTTTTACTCTTTAGCTTGTTGATATGATGGATTGATTTACTGGTTTTTAAATTAAATTTAATAGATTTGTTGACCTAAAATAAATCCCACTTTATACATTATTGGATCAGTTTCCATCTTTTTTTCATTGCAAACACTTGCACCTATATTTTTGAGTACTATTGTCCTGTTTTTTTTTTCTTTTCTTGTAATGTCTATGGAGTTTTTGCATTAGTATAAAACTGCCCTTGTGGAATGAATTACAAATTGTTCCCTCTACTTTTTTTTTACTAACTTAGACTGTACAGAATTAGTATAATATCCTCTTTAAATTCTAGGTAGAATTCATCATTGAAACCATCTGAGACTGAAGCTTTTTTTTTTTTTTGGAAGATTATAGATTTTCAGTTATGTTTTAAATAAACATAGACCTAATCAGATTAGGTGAACTTTGATAGTTTGAGTATGTCAAGGAATTTGTACTTTTCACCCAGGTTATCAGATAGTTGGCATAGGTTGTTTATAACATTCTTTTATCATCCTTTTAATATCTATGAGATCATACTGATGCCTCCTCTTTCATTTTTAATATGAATAATTTATTTATTTTCTCTCTTTCTCTTTCTCTTTTTTAGCCTGGCTGGAGGTTTATGGAGAACACACTAGAAGTATTTCAAAATGATTAACTTTTCCCTCCTTGCCAGAAACATGAGGGTTTTTTCTTGGCTTTTCACCATGGCACCTAGTATTGTTCCTGAAATTAAGACCCATGAAGGTGTGGGCTACCCCAAAGACTACAATCCCCAGGCATTTCCCAGTCTTATGTTAGTCAACACTTAGTCTCTAGCAATTCATTAAAGTTACCATTTAAGAGTTACTACTAGTTTGGGGTGGCTGAGTGGCTCAGTCAGTTGAGCCTTGGACTTCAGCTTAAGTCTTGATCTCAGAGTTCATGGGTTCAAGCCCTGCATTTGGGCTTTGTAATGACAGCACAGAGCCTGATTCAGATTCTCTGTCTCCTTCCCTGCCCCTTCTCCACTCACTTTCTCCTTCTCTCTCTCTCTCTCAAGAATAAACAAACAAACAAACAAAAAATACTTACTAATTGCTTAAGGGTCCAGCAGTTTCTCCCCCAGGTAAACTCATATCAGCTGTGATTTTTCATATTTGCTTCTTTCTCCAGGTTTCTGTGGTTTGCCCTATGACCTCAAATCTCTGATACAGGTTCAAGAAAATATACTGATTTTCAGTTTGTTGAGCTTTCTTTCTTCTATGGTTAAAAGTGAAGATTTCCAAGACTTCAACATGTCAGAGCTGACACTGAGAATGTAATTTTATTTTGCCAAGTATTAAATATACTTTAAAATATTTGTTCACCGAATCCAACAGCTGGGTATCTGAATCATCTTAGGACTGGATCCTGCTTATGACTTTTTAAATTTAAATTAATTATTTTTTAATCATAGATTACAAACTATCTGGGCCTTTCCTTGTCCAGTAATATTTGACTGTGTACTTTACATCATTGACAAGATATAAAGACTTTGGATCTTTTCTTTTCCTTTAAATAGTGTTTGTTTTATTTAAGTAAGTAGTTCAATAAATGACATGTCATCTTGATCTCATGTAAGTTTGTTTATATGTTGTGTTAGTGCATATATGTACCATCATCAAGATGTTCTTGCAACCCTTCCTGATACCACTGAATGCCCATATTTCCTGTCCCCCGTGGTTATTATCAAGGTTTATTTTAAGGCTTTGTTCAAGCAGATCTACCTACTGAGTACCTTGTTCTAGGGAATATTTCTTAAACTTAAAGCACATTACTCCTCATATTTCAGCTGGGTGCTCAGTGTGGTTGAGAAGTTTTAACAAGGTCTCTATAGTCTGGCAGGGCCAGCTCTTCAGTGTTCCCTGGCACTGACCAGCCATTTCAATCTCTCTCTCTCTCTCTCTCTCTTTTTTTCCCCCCAAACTCATAGCAACTACTCTACTCAACCTGAAAATGCACAAGATAGCCCCTGGTAAAGGATATATGGGCAAATCTGGTCTCTAATTTAGCTTCTTCTCCAGTGTTCTGCTTTACAGGTCCAAATGCTTCAACTACCCTGAATTTTGTCTTCGATCTTCTCAGATAAAGATGTTTTCCATGTTCAGCTTTGATTCCTGGCCAAAGAGACAAGGGTATTTATTGCATAAAATATTGACACTCCATCCCAAATGGAAATATGTATGGTTATCAAATGATCATGATTAAAGAGATTATGATATACACTTGACCCTTTAATAACTTGGGCATTATGAGTTCTGACCTCCTTTTTGGTAAAAAATTTGTGTATCACTTATAACCCCCCCAAAACATAACTACTAATAGAGTTCTATTCACTAAAAGCCTTACTGGTAACATGAACAGTCAAATAACACATATTTCATATGTCATATAAATATATATATATATATTATATGATATAATTTTACAATATAGTAAGCTAGAGAAAAGAAAAGTTATTTAGAAAAACCTAAGGATCAAAAAATATATTTACTGTACTGTGTTGTATTTATTGAGAAAAAAATAATGTATAAGGATACCTACACAGTTCAAACCCATTTTGTTGAGGGTCAACTGCATATACATTATTAAGATGAATGAATTTGATCTTTTATATATTTAAATGAGGAAGAATTATAATATAATTATAAGTTAAAATGCCAGATATAGAATAATAATCCAAGTATGATAACATTAGAAATTTGAAAATGCACACACACACACACACACACACACATATACACACATTCCAACAGAAACAGAGAAATCTGTTGAATGGTATAACCCAAATGAACAGATACCTTTGTACTAGTGTGTGGGGACTCCGACACCACAGGGCAATATTTTGTAATGAACTAGAGACCTCCATGCTTTAGTAATGTGTACAGAATTTATCTTGAATCGATGTTATTTTAACAGTGAAAGTGAGTGTTACTTATCAATAATTGAGTGTGAAAAATAAGCATGAACCAGAGCTGTCCTGGGAAAACTAAGATGTATGATAACCACATATAGGAATGAAGTTTGATACAAGGATTAGTCTGTATCCAATTCTATCCTTCCATTGGTGCCATAGTGTCCTCTCACCAATTTCCAAAATGGAAATATCCTATCAATATGATTTTAAGTCATGTTTTGTAATTTTAATATAAACATAAGATATAATTCTCCAGTCAATTTTTATCTTTGATTTCCTTTACAATTACTCTTTATACTCTTTAAATTTTATGCTCATTGGGAACGTCACCATTTTAAATCATACAGTGTGGTCAAATGTTAAGATCAATAGGTCTTTGGGTAAATGTAGAGGGTAAAAGAAGCTACAGGTTCATTTTAGACATGTGTGCTTAACATGTTCCTTTCCAAATGCAATTCTCTGTATATAAAAGAAATAAGCATACTTTTATCAATGTAAGAAAGGTTTTCTGATTCCAGATGCTTCTCGACAAGTGAAATCCTTGTGTCTCCAGAATCTAGAAAACAGTGTTCATAATATTAGAACTTAAAACACTTGGCCAACTTAATTCTTAGTCACGTTGTAGTTAGCAAGTGATTATAAGACAAGGAGTACCTATGAATAAAAAAAATATATATATTCACACCAATAGAAAGACTATATTAGAATTTCATATATGGATGTAGGTATGATTAATAAATATGAGGACCTATATTAAGTGTTATAGGTGAGGATCAGAATAAGTAGGTCTCAAGAAAGATAATTGTCATTGGGTTGAATATAATTTGTGCAGAATTGACCTAGGGAAGAAGAGTTGAGTAAGCATTAGTAGATGTGAAAATTTGCTTTGTTTGTGAGAAAGGGAACAGTAGTCGATGACGACATCTGTCGATTGTTACTTTCTCTTTATGACCCATGGAACCTATTGAACACTTTAGAAACAGATCTGATTTAATTTTTTTTAACAACGCTGCAAATTGTGAATTGTTCCCATTCTACGGAAGCTTTCATTAAATGATTTGCTTGAGTTCACACAGTTAGCATTTGGGGAGCATCATTGACATTGAAACCCGGGACCATTAGGCTCAATAATCTGTGTCTGCTAGCACACGGGCAAAAGAGGCTGTGTAGCAGAGCAAAATAATTATACAATTTACTTATTTTGTTTTCTGATACTCAGGTGATTTCCCATTCATTACATTTTTTATTTAAAGTTCAATTTCTGTGGCAGGCTTTTCCGCAAAAATTTTTCCTTCCTTTTCTTTCATTCAAGGAAAAAAAAAAGGCCAAGCATACTTTTGGATCAGGATCTCATATACTCCTAGTATCTACTATTTCAAGTCACACAAATGACTCTTCATTAAGTTTGTTCTGTGTTTATAGAATAGTACATGGATTAACCTGAGAGTTACACTTCCATTGCCTAAGCAATTTCTATTTGTACTACAATATTTAGAAGTAGTGGAAATATTTGAAGAGGGTGTTTAAGAAAATCAATCAGTCAAGCTACCCAATAATGAACGCCTGAGTAACATGAGCATTAATCACAAGTACAGTGGTTTCTCCATGGAGGGTGAAGAGTGGGGATTTGAACTAAATTACAAAAGAGGAATAACACTATTTTAAACGCTTGCCTAATAACATAATCCAAGAACAAGTTAGAGCAATGTAAAATAAAGCTCCAAGATATTAAATAATTATTTTCATATTCAGCACTTTCCTTTATCTTTTCCATGTGAGAAACCATCAACTGAGAAAATCACATAAGGAAAATTATGAAGTGTTTTAAGAAAATATGCAGTGTCCATGGTAAGATCCTCACTGACCTTAAAACTTGAGCCTGCAAAAGCAAAATAAATACGCTGAGCAGGATTAAATCTGAGTAGAGATTGAATGTTTTAGTCCCCTCATTTTGATACATAAAACTAAATAAAGAAATATGGATTTCAAATATCCAAACTGGAGGCATCTGAGAGAAAATGTGACTATTGTCATTTTGCAAATCTGCGTTTTTTTAAATGTCAGAGTCATTTTCTTTTTTTTTTTTTTTTTTTTAATTTTTTTTAACCTTTATTTATTTTTGAGACAGAGGGAGACAGAGCATGAATGGGGGAGGGTCAGAGAGAGGGAGACACAGAATCGGAAACAGGCTCGAAGCTCTGAGCCATCAGCCCAGAGCCCGACGCGGGGCTCGAACTCACGGACCGCGAGATCGTGACCTGGCTGAAGTCGGACGCTTAACCGACTGCGCCACCCAGGCGCCCCATGTCAGAGTCATTTTCTAATCTTACTCCTCTTACTTGAAAATGATGCAACTAGAGGCATCCAGTTATCCTAGAAGTGGCATAGAAACATTTTTTAAACTATCTGTGCATATAAATGTAGTAATGTAATAACAATGACAGCCATAATGATTGATAGAAACTTATATGGCAGAAGACAAGATATATAATGATGCATAGTTATGAAATGCTATAATGTTTTTTCTGAGTTCCATGGTTTGCTCAAAAGCAGTGTGCAAGCATGTAGAGGGTTTGTTAGAGACACAGAGAGACAGAGAGAGAGAGGCAGACAAACATAGTGACGATAATAATACAGTCAATCAGAAGTTTAGCTTTTGAAAAGATAAAGTGAAAATGAGATTCTTCAATCGATTTTTAAAATTTTGATGTTGTTTTCATGCATTTTCAGAATACATATTTTTTTTGGATGTGAAGTAGATGAATTTGAAAGGAACCAGAGTTAACTGGTTCTTAGATTTCCTTCTTAGAGAAAGTATAATAAATGCTACAAAAAATAATGGGAGAAGTAAAAAAATATGAGCAGATTATAATAAATCTAGAGTTTCATGTGCACATATTTGTGTATACCTGTATGTGTGTGTGTGTATATATATATATATATATATATATATATTTGTGATTGTATATATATTTATATATGTATAAATTTCAATATTGCTAATTTTTTGTTCTTAGTCCTCCTAAAAAGTTACAATTTTGGAAAAGGTATTGTAGCTTTATTTCTGCCTTATATTTTATAACTTCTCCACAAAAGAATATTCCACCATATTCCACTTAAATCTTTTTATGTGCCCAGTGCCACCCATCTTAACCCTCAAGGTCTCCTTTCTACACCAACCAATTCTTCACGTTCAAGGAGACGCACTAGAATCTATACCTATTTTCTCATGCTCATGATTCTAAAGAAAAAAATAATTGCTTAGTCATTTCCATGTAATTATTGTATTATATTAGCTATTCCCTCAACTTATTCTTTTAAATGACAAATAGGCTCATTTCTTTTCTCTTAGCTTTTCACATATTTTCAATATTTTTACATTTTCAAGACTGAAATAAAAATTGGAATTTAAAATATTTCTCCCAGGTATGTTTATGCATTTGCTTTTATTCCCTTTCTGTTCTCTCTTCCTTCCCCAAATATATTTCCTTGGCTTCTCTGGCTTGTACTAACTTTTCCTCTTAGGAAGTAGGGATCACATAGTCTTCATTATAGATCATAATGTAATAGAGTCCAATTGAAAAGGTGTGTAACAATTAAAGAATTCATAATAAAGGCAGGGAAATATAATGGAAAGAGCACAAATTTTGAAGTCAGGAAAAGAAAATTTACTTTTGCCATTCACTGTTATTTTCAGCAAATAACTCAAACTTTGTGACTTTTGCTTTATCAATATGAGAAAGCAGAATGACAATACATACTTCAAAAGATCACTGGGTGAATTCAGTGAGAGACATAGATGCTTGATAAGTGAGAGTTAATATTATTATATAAAAATATGGACCTTAAACTCACCATCATTTATTAAAGTTAATGAAATCTCATTTATAATATGGTACATTAACATTTTTTTAATTAATATGATGAGTTGAAATTCACTTAGTCTCTTTGGCCTGTTATAAAAAACACCTGCGTAGCTTAAAAACAACAAAAATTTATTTCTCACAATTCTGGAAGTTAAGTCCAATATCAAGGTACTGGAAAGTTTTGTGTTTGGTGAGTCCCTGATTTCTGGTTCACAGATGACAGTCTTCTCATTGAGTCTTCACATGGTGGAAGGGGTGAATTAGCTCTCTGATGGCTCTTTTATATTTAAAGGCACTAATCCCAACCATAAGCGTTCTATGGATTTATGTGTATGAATTTATCTATTCTGCATATTTCATATAAATGTAGTCATGTAATACTCTGTGTCTGACTTCTTTTACTTAGCATAATATTTCTAAGGTTTCTCTACATTGCAGCACATATCAGTACTTTATTCATTTTTATAGGTGAATGTGTACATATACCACAATTTATTTATCGATTCATCTGGTGATGGCAATTTGGGCTGTTGCTACATTTTAAAATATGGAAGTACAATGTTGATCCTCTAACAGTTAAAGCCTTGTGAAAGAGACTGATATCTCGATCTGTTTCTGTCTCTTTCTTTCCTATATTCATTAATGGAAACATGTGCCAGTAAAGGAGCCAGATTTCTACCCCCGAGTCAATAATAGTAAGCTAAGGATTTTCAGCAGTGGTTTCAGAGTTATTCCGTTGAGAATTTATTCTGATAAGTACATGAGCATTTTTAAAAATTGCTATCTCATCTCCACCGACTACCTATAGCTTTTCTATTCTTACATGTCACCAAACTATATTTCTTTTCACCAGCATATCTTCCTTTTCAAGAAATACTGCCATAGCAGTGATTGCTGATTAAATTGAGCCAAACGTTACAAAGAAGCTTGAGAATCACTATTAAACCTGTAACTTTACGATACATCTTTTAAAATGTAGGAATCTGTCACTTTTGCAGAAATAAATGCATTAATTTATCTATTTGGAATTTAGTGGTGTTTCAAAAAGCATTTCAGCTTGAGCAAGATGAGAATGTGGTGTGAGTGTTGGTTTTTTTTTTTTAACAATATATCATTTTTTCTTTTAAATTTTTAATGTTTATTTTTGAGAGAGACGGAGTGTGAGCAGGGGAGCGACAGAGAGAGAGGGAGCTACAGAAACCGAAGCAGGCTCCAGGCCTTGAGCTGTCAAGCACAGAGCCTGACACGGGACTTGAACTCAAGAGCAGTGAGATCATGACCTGAGCTGAAGTCAGATGCTTTACTGACTGAGCCACGAGGGCGCCCCAACAGTATATCATTTTGAAGCCAGTATGAAACCACTGTTATCACTGTTTGATATTTTACTTGTTCTACAGGAAGTTGAATGGTAATAAAATTAAAAAGAGAGAAAGAAATGTTGTGAAAGCGGTAATTTATACTTCGGGGGAAAGAAGTGGGAGTTTTCATTAGATTATGGGTATAATAGTTAGACACACTGTCTAGTCCTCTGGTTAATTACCCCTGATACACTTTGAGCTTGTATGATAACACTAACCTGAACAATGAAGCCTAACAAGATTTTATTCTTACCCTCCAAATTATTTAAGGTTTTGAATCATTTGCAATAGAAAAGTATACTTTTATTTTAAAATGTTTTTGTCAAAGATTGTTTTTTTTAATTTTTCTTCTTTTTCAATGCAAAAATTGCCTCAAAATATTTTGAAGATATATCATCCAAGAAATGATTTAGAACACTGATGCCACATGGATAGTTTTACCATTTATAGACTACAGTATCTTTCTAAAAGTCAAGCTTTTAGCAATTAAGTTAAAAGTCTTGGGGAAGTATTTTATTATACTAAACATACCTGAGACAGTTGAAATAGTAGGTTAGTCAAATGGAAAAAAAAAATATTTAACAAAAGGCAAAGTTTCTCATTTTAAATGTCAAATTGTTTTCAATCTCATATTTTATGAGGAACTTAAAAGAGTCCTTGGCCTCCTACTTTTTTTTCTATAGATTTTAGTATCATTCATATACAAATGAATACTGGAAAGAGACACATTTATTTTTCTTTCTATTAATGTAATAGCCCCAGTAAAATTAGAATTTATCACGGGAGATGTCTCCTAAGAGATATATGAACAATTGCTTCCCCTTAAACTTGCACTCTCTTTCTTTTTACAAGAACTTTTTTACATTTTCCAGTCCCCTCAAATTTCTGACAGAGAAGCTAGAAGCCATGAGAAGCTAGGATGCTTAATATCACCTCTATTAAACATGCAAGTCTACCTTACTAATTTTATCCACCATTTTCTTCTGTGCTGATAAAATTACAGCACTTCTTTCCCACCTGTGTTTTGCAACCTAAGCCCTCACACCTTCACTCCCTACTAATACTTATCCCTTCTTTCTTTCATGTATGTAACTTGTTTCGTTTTAATAATTTTTAAATGTAATCAAGTATTTCTTATGCAAGCATTTGAAAAGATATCAACAAAAAGATTAGTAGAATCAATGACTACTCCAGTCCTGCCCACTGTTGTTTAATCTCATCCTACTTTTTGGAGGTCAACTTTTCATAAGAGAGATCTATGTTTACTATCTCCATTTTGTCACCAATCACTGAATCCTCAACCCTTCGGTTTGATTCACATTTCTCATTTCATCCTGTGGTGACCTGTGACTACAATGTCATTTGGTCTAATGAACATTTTTCATTATCAAGTTTATGGGAGCTTTCAAAAGCATTTGACATTGTTGGCCTTACCCTTTGTCTCTAGGCACTCTATTACCTTAGCTTACTTGATATAAAACAATATCTTAACATTTCTTCTATTTCTTTATATGTATTGCCTTCCTCTTGTCTGTAGGCTCATCTTTACCAAGCTTTATAAGTTGAAGTTCTTCAAGATATTTTTTCTACCTCCTATCTTTTCACTCCATATGTTATGCCTAGGTAATGGCATTCATAACAATGGCTTAAATTTTCATTTTCATGAAGGAAGACTTATGACTTTTTATATACAAACTATACCTCTCCTCTGAGCACCAGACCCATGTATCCAGTTACTCACATGACATTTCTCCTAGATATCTACTAGACCTCTAGAATAATTTAAATCAAAACTTTTCAAATTGAACTTTATGATACCTCCCCTTTGGTTCCGGGAGCTAACCCTCATCAAGGGGCCTTTCTCAATACCGGTCTCTCCCTTTTCATCCACATGTATTATATACAATCCTATTGTTTCTGCCTACTAAGGAACTCTTGAGTCAACCCACCTCTCTGCCTCTCCATTTCCATAACTATGGTCCAAATGACAATAATTTCTCATATAAAGGACAGCAATAGCCCCTTTACTTCACTTATTGGATCGTCTCATGCCAGCCTCACTGGCATCTCCATAGCCAGCCAAAGTGATTTTTCAAAACATAAAGCTGATCATATCACTCATATGGTTAAAAGAATTCTAAGAATCAAATAAAGATTTCTATAACTTAGCTTTGTAAGCCACTTCCTATATTCCTGGTCTTACGTTACAATATACTTTTCACAAGACTGGTTTATACCTAAAATCTACTATTTTCTAGATGTGCCTATACTCCATTATAACACAAATTGTTACCCTTGATACTTTTCTTAACCTAATCTTTGTTTTTACCTAGTCATTTCCAGCATTGCCCTGGATTATAGTTCAGCCAGATCCTTTTCAAAGAGGGCTTCTCTATCCTTACTGACTAGATAAGTTTTCTTCATTGCAAGTTTGTAGAATACTTAGTAACCCACTCAAAATGTTTGTTGCATCTAAATTCTTAAAAATAAATATTTGAATTTTACATTACTATCTGTCTATTCTACTACACAAACCATGAGAGCAGGTTCTATGTCTCTCTGTACTCATCATGAAAACTTCAGTATTTAGTAAAGTACCTAGCACTTAATAGGCCCTCAAGAAAATTTTCTGGGTGATAAAATAAATGAATGAATGTTGGATGTTATACTTAGGAGAATGGAAATTCTGACACTGAGAAGGAATTATTATTATAACTGTTAACCTGACAGAAATTCAAGTTAAATTAAGAACAATGACCAAGTCTGGAAGTGTGATAAGTATATCACTATTTGGTTTTGTTAAATCTACATCTCAAACAATAGTATCATTTAGGTGTAGCATGTTAGAAAAGTTGTATATGATGAAGACAAAGTAGGGGCACTTCTAAGAAAGACAGTGAAAGGGATTAATGAGTTAGAGTGATTGATTCACGTGGGTAGAATAGTAACAATCAGCTCAGCACTGAATGTGAAATTGGGTTCTTTGTAGACTACACAGGAAAGAGCTTGTTTTCTGTGCTATAAGTATCCACTGTATTGTAATTGTGATACATTTCATCAAATTAGACTGTTTGCAACTAAAGTAATTACATTTTAAAAGCAAGGCTCAAAGATGGTTTAAAGAAAATATAATAACCATCTGTAATTATTGGAGGCACACCAACACCAATTGAAAATAGAAGGTGTTGGATAGAAGAATTAGTTCTAAAATTAATAAAATGAAATTAGACTTGAGACATTTTCAACAAAACATAAAATTCATTTCCAAATATTGGTTTTCCTAATATGAGTGAATGCTCATAGTATCTATTATATTTAAATCATTGAAAGGAATAGCCAGACTGAGGTGGTATTGAGTATGGGGCCTAAAACTCAAAAAATAAGTATATAAATAAACATATAAATATATAAAAATTAAATATAAATAAAGCAAATATTAGAAAGATAGTGCTGCTCATAATGTTTTACTTTCAAGTATGACTTTCCCTATAATTTTCAAACATTGGGTCCTTATAAATATTTACTATAGGGGCATCTGAGTGGCTCAGTCAGTTAAGCGTCCGACTTTGGCTCAGATCATGATCTCACGGTTTGTGAGTTCAAGCCCCACGTTGGGCTCTGGAGCTGACAGCCCAGAACCTGGAACCTGCTTCAGATTCTCTTCTCTCTCTCTCTCTCTCTCTCTCTCTCTTTCTCTCTTTCTCTCTGCCCCTCCCTTGCTCTCACTGTCTCTCTCTCTCTCTCTCTCTCAAAAATAAACATGTACACATGTACATCTTAAAAATATTTACTATATTTTAAGTTAACTTTAATTCTACTTTGTAAACATTTTTACATTTGAAAATTAGAAGTATCTGATGACAAAAATAAAATTTAATTGCTTTATTAGAGCAACCCCCCACCCGTGTTCATCAGAAGAGATTTTTGATCTTAGATGCTAAGACAAATGTCTAAAACGTATTTTAACATTTTATATGAGAATTTTATATTTATCAATATTTGAATGTTCTTGACTTTTGTGTTCACATATTTTTTGTCTCTCTGTTTGTCAGGTTCAATTCCAACTGCCATTCTTTTCCTGGTACGATGACAAAAATAGAATCACTCTGAAACACATAGATGAACAAATATTCCATGGAGAAAATTAATCTCTTTGTCTTCTTCTTGGACACTAGATCATATTTCCCAGACGTGTAGCTGTGTTTGGTCATACAACTAAGCTCACACCAGTAGAATGTTAGAGAAAAGTGTATGTGCAACTTTCGTCTCACATATTAAGAGATAATCTAGAGCTCTTTCCCTTTTATCACAGGCAAGAATGATTAATCACTCCAATGGCCTTGGAAGTCCTCTGTGAACATGGCAGAGACACATTCTTGGACCCTAAATAACCCTGTGAATCAAGCTATCCAGTGACATTAAACACTTACTCCCTAACATTCCCTGATTGAGAAATGATCTGATAGTTTCTCAAAGCATTTAAAACCTTTTACTCGAATTAATACCTATGTAAGCAGGAAAACAAAATTGTTAAAGATCTTATGCATTGCGTATAAATAGTTATAATCTAAACAAAACAAAATTACCCCCAAAACATGTTGTATTTGGGCTTGAGTTTAGTATTAGCAGGTTATAGAAAGATCATGAGATTTCTGGGAGGTCTTTGGTTTTGCTGACATTTCTGAACTTCACACCAGTATGGTGTCCTTCTTTGTTGCCTTTTGGAGTTGAAAACTTGAAATGAAATAAAGATGTCTTTTGAAATTTGAAGTCTCCCCTTGGAGTTGAGCTCTTGGGGCAAAATTGCCCAAGGATGACATCAGATGGATTTTGCGGTAACTCCCTAATCTTATGTCAGTATAAATTAATTCTTCTGCAACAGCACTGGTTTTAAGATCGGTAATAGAATGCTTTTTTGTGAGAGAACATACTAAAACAGTGAGTTATAAACTCATGTCCCACTTAGGGTTATTAAATTTGCTGACCTTAGTAACTTCACCAGAGGTTTACTGTTTCCACTTAACTCTCATTTTACCTTGAATGAGAGAGATGTTAAATGTTCTTTTGTCTGTGTTGAATGCTTTCTTGGTGCCATTTTGTGGTATTTGCAGGCCTCCCTGACATTATCAAATGGATTGACATTTTAAATATTTGCAGTGCTCAGTGGGTACTAATTCACCAAAGGTGAACCACAAGCTTCTTTCGCTATGGCACAGCAAGTGATGTGTGTCTGTTTAATCACAGCAGTTGAAATGAGATCAAAAGCCACTGTGTTGTTAAAGTCCTAAATCTGCTGTCACAGCAGACACACCTGGAGGGGTCCTTGAAGGAAAAAGCTAAGTAGTGAAGAACCCACTTAGGCCACTGGCTTATCTGACTGAACCCATTAACCCAGCTCAGCAAGAACTCTCTCCTAGCATGTAACATTTCCATATTTTTAGTAAATTCTTTATAGGTGCAGCTCAATCATTTGTGGGCCTCAGCAATTCTTGATTTTCTTTATACTCTAAATTGAAGTTTTATTTTTATGTTTTATCAGAGTTGAGAATCCAAATATTTCAAAAGATGAAAGATATAAATCATTCTATGAAGTCACTGTCACAAATTTAGGGGACTTGATCCAAAAAGGATCTTAGTAGAAAATTGTACTACAGTACTAACTTTTTCACTGTTGAGATTTCATACCACATGTTTTATTTATAGATTCTAAAAAAGACCAATGTTAAAACATCAGTGAATGGAATGACTCTTTAAAATTTTATCCTAAATCTTTTTATTCTACAAGACATAAACTTTATATATTATCCCCAGTATTTTTAAAGAGTCCATTCAATAGCCATTTGTATTTTAGGTTGACTTAAATATCTTTAGCCTTCACCTTTCTGCAAGAAAACATTTGCATTAAGATTTTTAGACAAATTCTCATGACTTCCATCAGTCACATGTATACCACCAGAAACTCAGTATTTCTAGTTTCCATCCTAGTCTTCCTGAAGAAGTTTAGGGTATTGTACCAAATCTGTATCCATGTGTGTCAAATGTATTAATATAGAAAATATTAAAGGCTAATTTCCTGTACTTTAACTTGCTGTGTATTTATACTATATTTAAGAAATTAGTAGAACATAAAGCATAAAAAATGGCTAAATATTAATCGAGAAAATCAATACATAGTAAAGTTTGGGTGTACAAGGCTTATTATTAGTATGATAGTGGAGTCACTGAAAAATTTCAATGACTTGTTCTATAATTTGTTCTACTTCTGTCTCATCCTGATACGTAAAATTCTTGGATGTCAGGCAAAACAGTTAAATTTCTTCTAATGCTTTTTCTTTGTAATTAAGGAAACTAATTAATAGAATAGCAGAAAATAAATAAAACAAAACAAAAAAACATGGAGATTATGAAAAAGAAAAATAAGTAATTGGAGGTGTTTACAAACATGCATATTCTTTCAGTGCCCTGAAAAGAAACTGCTTTTACATCAGACCCTCATCATCATTTCCCCCACTAGGTTTCTATAAGATGACACTAATGCTTTCATGAACAGATTCAAAGAGTGTGTGTTAGACAACAGGGCTTGTTGGGCAGGAGGAGAAGGAAAAATATTAAACATAAGAGATTACCTCTATATTCAAGAAGCTGAAAGAATACTTAGCTGCACAAGTTGTAATGAAAGAAGTATGTATTGAATGTGACCATGGGCATGACGCCATTCTGGGGGTGAGGTTGAATGAAATAAAGATCTATTCTTTCATGGAGTTTTCAGTCTAGCAGGAGAAACAGGAGGGAGACTGATAATAGACATACCAAATAAGTAAACTATGCAGTTTGTTAGAAGGTGAAAGTTTTCATGACAAAAGAATAAGATGGATGAGGGCATGATCATAGTAAGAATTGGTCTTTTCTTTTTAAGTTTATGTATTTATTTTGAAAGAGACGGAGAGAGAGCAGAAGCAGGGGAGGGGCAGAGAGAGAGGGGGACAGAGGATCTGAAGTGGGCCTTGTACTGACAGCAGAGAGCCTGATGCAGGGCTGGAACTAACCAACAGTGAAATGGTGACCTGAGCTGAAGTCAGATGGTTAACTGACTCAACCTCCCAGGCACCCCAGAATTGGTCTTATTGAGCAGGTGAGTTTTGTACAGAGATTTGATGACTAATATTGTTTGGAGGAATTTTTTAAAGAGGAGATAAAAAGTCTTAGGGAAAAATGGAAAGACATCCATGGAAGTACCATTTATTAACTGTCCACTCTCAGACAGGGGCACTCTTCCTCATCTCACTTTCCCTGTATCCTCAACTTCTCTGAAGGCTTAGGATCATCCTCATGCTCTTCCCCCAGAATCTTCCTAGGATATTGCTTCCCTGGAAACCCTCTCAAGTAGGGGCTTCTTTTCTCCCATATCTTTGAAATCTTCTGGTGATCAGGAAGTATGTTTCTGGCTTCATATTTCTTCTTCCAGAACTTTCTAACTCTGTCTTTCCTGACATTCTTAGTTTCAAATATCCTGTCATCAGAACTTAAAACTATAGAACCCTTACATCTATAAAATCTGGGTCGATTTCTAAATATTTTATTCTTAAGCTTATTTGTAATTACGTTGACACTCTATTTGTATCGTATGACTAATATCTATATGACTGATCCAGATTGCTCAAATCCTTGACCTTATCTACTCTTGAGATTTTATGTGTCACTTTAACTCAGCCATTCACTTACTAAATATTGAGATTATCAATAACTCCAACTCCTTTATAATCTTAATTTTAAGAATTTTACTCTCTGATCTTTACGTACTCTCCAGGTTCCCCCTTTACTATTCTGACACTAACAATCTTTCCCCCGGAATAAACTTACAATTTCTTGTTCCTGACACTTTTTACAATCTCTTACTTTGCACATGACTTGTCCTCATCTTCTTTCATACTCAACTTAAATTCCATGTACTATCATCTTAATCATTCTGTAACTCTCAACTTCTTTTAATTTCTTTCATTTTGTTGTACTTAGTGACCCCCCCCAAAAAAAAGGAGAAAAAAAAGAAAAGGATCTCAGATAAGTTGAACTCTCTAGCTACTGTAACCTTACATCAATAGAGTTGAGTGCAGCAGGAGAAATCATATAATCTTGCCGAAAGTCCCACTTTAATTGTCACTACTCTTAACTGGGGTAGTTAGAGCTATCTAGCAACATCACACATTTCCCTAGTACATATATATACTTTTGTGTTAGATTACCATTCCATACCTTCTCTTCTTTCCTTAGCTTCTAATACCTCCTCTCCATTCTCCATTTTAGCTTACAATTTTGCCTTTAATTTGGCTGAGGAAAGAGAAACAAAGAGAAAAGCAGTAATACTATAAAAACCATCTCCAACATGCCAATGTGCCACCTAATTATCTGCTTCACATTTCAGTAAACTTTGCTGAAAGTGTGATCCATTCTCATGGTTTCCAAATCCTCTTCTCACACTTTTTCTTAAATCTACTTCATATAGGTGTTCACTAATATTAATTCACTGAATCTCCTGGCAGAGTCGACAATGATCTCCGTTTTGCTAAGTCAAGTGATCAATTCTTAGTTCTCTTATCTGATCCAACATTTTTCTACCCCTGAATAATACTTTTATATGTCTTCCATCATACCGTACTCTTGTTCTTATCACAAATTCTTACTTATGACTTCTTTCAAATTTTCACAGGATAAGTAATCCAAATGTATATATGTTGTCTTAAAGGTAAACAAGTAGAAATGATTCTTCCTAATATAGTTTAGGAAACTAAATTGCTTTGGTATTAAAACTGGAAAAAAAGCTCTACCGGTAAAATTATGGGCCAATTTCATTTAAAACAAACTGAGGGTTGATGGGGGGTAGGGGAGGGAGGATAATGGGTGATGGGCATTGAGGAGGGCACTTGTTGGGACGAGCACTGGGTGTTGTATGTAAGAGATGAATCATAGGAATCTACCCCCAAAACAAGAGCACATTATGTACACTGTATGTTAGCCAACTTGCCAATAAATTATATTAAAAAATAGATTTAAACATATTAAAGAAAAGAAGATAATAGCAAACTGAATCTGAATGGATATATATATATATATATATATGGTAAAATCTATCACAGAAATTTGAGAATGTACCTTTTTTAAGTTTATTCATTTATCTTTAAGAGAGAGAGAGCACAAGTACAAACTGAGAGGGGCAGAGAGAATATCACACAGGTTCCACTCTGTCAGCACAGACCATGAGATCATGACCTGAGCTGAAACCAAGAGTTGGATACTTAACTGACTGAGCCACCCAGGCACCCTGAGAATGTTTTAATATTAGAAAATGTGTTCACAAAATACACTAAAAGAGTGATGGAGGAAAAAATATATCTTTTTCTCTGTAGATGAAGAAAAAGGGCTTGATAAAATTCAGCACTCACTCAAGTTTCTAAGTCAACAAAACTTTTACTTAACACAAGGCATATTTACCAGAAAATTAGAATGAAAATTTGACTTCATGATAAAATTTTAAAGCATCATACAAAAGGCAAGAATAACCACTATCACTATATTTATTTTAATTTTATATTTTACTTGAGGCTCTACCAAATGCATTGACAAAAGAGACCAAAAAGAAGTGATAAGGAACCAAAAAGAAGAAATAGTTAAAATCCACAAACACTATGATGTATCTACCCAAATCAAGGGGCAAATACAAACCAAAATTATAATTTTCTGGAAACACAAGATCATGGTCAAAATCAGGATTTTCTTACGTAAAGGATTGCACAATAAATTTATGAACATGTAATTAAGAAAAAAAATGTCTTATTTATAATAGAAACCAAAACCATAAAGAGTATATATACATTGACCAATAAATGGAAACACTCTTGAAGGGAAAATAATTAAAACATTTTAAATTTTGTGAAAGATATTAACATTTCTATAGGAATGGTGCCTGGGTGGCTCCAACTCTTGGTTTCAGCTCAAGTAATGATCTTGCAGCTTCCTGAGTTCAAACCCATATGGGGCTCTGGGCTGGCAATGCTTGGAATTCTCTCTCTCCCCCTCTCTGCCTCTCTCCCACTCATGCTCTTTCTCAAGATAAATAAACTTAAAAAAAAAAACAACTTCTACAGAAAAATATAGCAAAAATAAATAAAATATAAAAATTAATCTAAATAATTATAGAGATAAAACACATGCAGAATCCGTATTTTAAGGGTGACAATTTGTTTGCAACTAATCTTTTAAATTCAATATGATTCCATTCACAATTTATACAGTTTTTTTTAACAAAAATTTACAATATGTTCTTAAAATACATATAATTATTGAATGGTCAATAGTAACCAAGTCAATTTATAAAAGGAGAATTTAGACTTACTCTGTCAGCTCTAAGATTTTCTATAAAGCCGTACTATTAAAATAGTGTTATTGGCACAGAGACAGTTAATATACCAATATAACAGGATGGTAACCCTAGAAGGAGATTTCATAAAACAAAAAATAAATTATACAATAGATGAAACATCACACATCGAAAAGGAAAAGATGACATATCTAATAAATTAGGAACTTAAAAAATGCTCAGATAAACAAATGGTGCCAGACCCACTGGATATTCAGACAAAAAAAAAAAAAAAAAAAGATGAAATTGGATTTCTGTAGGACACTTTTTTTTCCCACCTTTTAAAAATTTCAGATGAATTAGAGGCTTAAGCATAAAGATTTAAAAATGTAAGATTTAAAAAATAAAACGTAGAATATCTCTATGTAGTGAGGGTAGGAAAGGATTTTGTAAACAAGAGACAAAATGCACAACCCACGGAGGAAAAATTGATAAACTCGATTTCGTTTCACATATATTCAACAGACACCGCACTAAAAGTTAAAATACAAACTGTACACTCAGAGAAGATATTTGAAAATTATATCCGCAGTTAAAGATTAATTTCCAGAATATACGAATAATTCTACAAATCATGAATTAAAGGGAAAATGAAATGAGAAATGAGCAAAGAGATCGTTTACAGAAATCAATAAAATCAGCATAAAAATATTCAACTTTAAAAGTACTAAGGGGATTATAAATTTAAACAAAATTAAATGCCAAGTTATACTCATTAGTTTGAAATATTAATGTCCAATGTCACCAAATACTGTAAACAAAGAGGAGGAAAGGGAAACTACATTGCTGGTGGCAATGCAAGGTCATTAGAGAGCCATTTAAAAATAGGAGAGCTGGAGAATACATATTCTCTGACCCATTTTCTAGGTATCAACACCAAAAAATCTTATAAATTCTAGGATACTTCTAAGAGTCTTATTAGTCTGTGCAGAGTTTGGTAACAATGAAAATGTGTACATAAACTAAGTTTTCTTGGAGATTTGTGGTACTTAAATAAATCATATTATATATATGTAAATTTGCATTAAAATTCCCTTTTTATCTGTCTGGAATGAATCAGAAGAGAAGTTTCCAAATGATAAATCTTAAACCCCAATGTTCTATTTCTTAAAATAGTGGATGAATACATCATTGCCCATTTCATTGTTTTTATAATTTTGTATATATGTTAATACTCTATTAAACAATATTAAAGAAAACACATTGTTGAGTAAAGAAGGCAAATTTGAAAAACAGACAGAATGTGGTAAGTGAAGTCAGCAAATAGTAGCCACTGCTGGGGTTGAAGATGTTGAGTTACCTGAAAGAAGATCATCAGAGCTTTCTGAGATGTTGGGACTATTTTTAATCTTAATCTGGATGCTGGCACACACACACACACGTGTGTGTGTGTGTGTGTGTGTGTGTGTGTGTGTGTGTATGTGTGTGTCGTGGGGGAAGAAACAGGGAGAGAGAATATTGGAATGCTTTGTGTATCTGGATGAGAGGAAGGGATATGGACTATCTTCAACCTTGTGGGAGGGGATGTAAGGCAAGAAGTTAGCCCAGGCATATCACATCTTACCCCTGCTCATTCTTCTGTCTTTGCTGGTGGTCATGGGCCTTCAAAGAACCTTCGCTTCTATGGATTTCTTAGAAAATCTCTCCATATTGGCTACTTTAATATCTTTTTTTTCTTTTATGACCTCTCTCCTAAATCCATACCTTTGCTGTGTTGCAGATTGGATGTTTCCAATCATTAGGCATGTTTTCCGGTTCCTCTACAGGTTTCATCACACTGAGAATCTAATTAATACAACATTTTTGGAATGGATAGATGGAATATCTTACCTGTAAACTTGCACTTTCTAGAATTGTAGGAAGGATATGCAGGTTGACCAATGTCAAGAGGTATTGAATGCCTCTTCTATATTCCTGTCTAGTGATTATCCATGTTCCTTTGAGCTCTTCAGAGAAGGATAATTCTGCATTTCCTGAACCAGGACATCGTAGATCTAAGGGTCTGAATATTCTTTACGTTAATATCAAAAATTGTAATTGCAGGTTCCACACCATACCATTTATATTTTAAAAATACCTAGCATAGGGGCGCCTGGGTGGCTCAGTCGGTTGAGCATCTGACTTCAGCTCAGGTCACGATCTCACGGTTCGTGAGTTCGAGCCCCGCGTCAGGCTCTGGACTGATGGCTCAGAGCCTGGAGCCTGCTTTCGATTCTGTGTCTCCCTCTCTTTCTGCCCCTCCCCCATTCATGCTCTGTCTCTCTCTGTCTCAAAAATAAAATAAAACATTAAAAAATAAAATAAAAAAAAATAAAAATACCTAGCATATATCAAGTTCAACACCTTCAGTTGAACAAATATTTACTAGATGACTACTGTTTTATAAGAAAAACTTCATTGAATGCTAGATATATTTTGTCTCCACATAATAAATAATATAATAAAACATATAAACAAAATAACTGGATGAAAAATAATCCAAAAGAGATCTAAAAAAATCTAAATGCTAACACAAGTACAAAGACAACATTGAGTTAAATAATAATTGCACGTGTTGAAATGAGTCATTCTCTACTTGAGCAAAGGCAAGGCCATTTGCAGCATAATGCAAAGCAAGTGTGTTATCCCTCAGGGAGGACACAGCACTTGATCTACTTTTTCCATGATATATTACCTTTCAGAGCTTTTCTTTCACATAAGTAATCACTTGCAGGACAGAAAGAATGTCTTATGCAAGAAGAGAAAGAGGAAAATAGGTAAAAGAACATGCTGGAGAAAAATAGAAACCCCCAAAATCAACCACTTAAGTTTATCAGACTTGAGGAACTCATTAACAGTGAAAAAGAATCAATAAAATGAAAGACCTATTCGAGGAACAGAAAAGAGACTATAAGAAACAAAAGACATCCTTGCTCGTTCTGAAATATTTTCTTAAGACCATTACAAAGTATATTGACACACAGTGCATTTTTCCTTCTGCTATACTATTTTTAAATGACAAGATATAACAAATCTTCAGTGGGAAAAATAAAAGGGATTTATAAACAAACTTTTTAGACACTGTAAACATGTTCTGAATACTGAAAACCCAGTCATTTATACTTTTGGAAATTAATAGTACAAAAAATCTTTGCATTAGAACACATTGTTTAACCTTATTTAAATTAAGTATAAAAGACCTCATAACGTCCAACTTTGGGGAAACTAGAATATATTCTTGACTTGTCACACAGGAACCAGATAAGTCATTCTATCTCCAGGAAGATATATAAGATGTGGAGCAAAAGCCATAGAATAAGTAGGAACACAATTCTTTTTGCAAAACCAGAGGATGGAGGGAATGCATTTTCAGGTTCTACCTCCTGCCCTCGGGTCTCTCAATAAGAAATAAAGATCCAGGGGACCACTGAAAAGGTAGCAATTAACCTCATGTGAAGGAAGGAGTCTGTGAATGCTACACTGAAAATAGCATACTTTCCCTAAGTCTTGATGGATAAATGGAAAATTTCCAGAGAAAAAGGAAAGAAGGACATGTCAAAGAGAAAAATACTTTCTTTAATTTTTTTTTTTCAACGTTTTTTTTAGATTTATTTTTGGGATAGAGAGAGACAGAGCATGAATGGGGGAGGGGCAGAGAGAGAGGGAGACACAGAATAATTTTTTTAAACTTTATTTATTTTTGAGAGAGAGAGAGACAGAGTGTGAGTGGGGGAGGAACAGAGAGAGAGGGAGACACAGGATCTGAAGCAGTTTCCAGGCTCTGAGCTGTCAGCACAGAGCCCAAAGTGGGACTCGAACTCACGAACAGCAAGATCATGACCTGAGCCAAAGTCAGACGCTCAACCAACTGAGCCACCCAGCTGTCCCAGAAAAATAATTTTTAATACCCAGAAACTTGAAAGTTTCAGTGACTTATTGTTCAATGAACAAGAAAATGAATGAATGAAACTGAAATCATAAGATACCAAAATAAATATTATGCAGTGCTTCATACGTTATTTACACATGTTATATGTTACTTAAAAACTCTTTTTTGAAAGATTTTTCTAATGTTTTGTATTTATTTTGAGAGGGAGAGGGAGAGAGAGAGAGAGAAGAATGGTAGTTGGAGAGGGGCAGAGAGAGGGACAGAGAGAGAATCCCAAGCAGTTTCTGCTGTGTCAGTACAGAGCCCAAGGTGGGGCTTGAACTCACAAACTGCGAGATCATGACCCGAACTGAAATCAAGAATCAGATGCTTAACTGACTGAGCCACCCAGGCACGCTTTACTTAAAAACTCTTTGAGGAAAAAATACAGATGAGATAAAAGATTTGAGGAGCGTTATCAAAATTTAACATCAATAGTAGTGACTAAGAAGAAACAAATGAAAATCAAGGCTTTCATTTAGAAAGATATTACCATAAAACATATCAGTAAATGCCAGTGGCTTCTACCTATTCATTGATGACTACATTGATAAAGCCATACATGAAAGCTTTTAAAGTTAGGTTCATTATATAGTCACCTTGTGGAATTGGCTATTTAGCTGATCAATTCTGATCACTACTATAATTCATTTTGGTAAAAATGTATATACGTACATGCGCATGGGAACCTTAAATATTATTGTTACATACAAATATGTTTTAAACAGAATATATCTAAAACATTATGTTTTTAAACATGGCTCCAGAGTCATTATTTAAACCTGTCAAAGTATCTAATTGCAAGTGTTTCATAGAAACATTTACAAGAAAAAGAAGGAAATTTCATTAAAAAATGCAAGATGTTTAACATCAACTAAGTATCAGTAATATGAAAGAACTTTCAAAAGACAGAATTATTCAAAATTCCTGCCCAGAATGTCTATCATATATTATATCCTGTGCTAGGATTGCACAGGACAAAAAGACAGGCATCAAAAAATTAAAAATATCTTATTTAAGCTTAACCTATTCAAATTGCTCCTGGAGATTTAAATACGTTTTTTAAAAAATTATTTATTTATTTATTTATTTGAGAGAGAGGGAGACAGAATGTGACCAAGCAAGGGGCAGAGAGAGAGGGAGACACAGAGTCAGAAGCAGGCTCCAGGCTCTGAGCTGTCAGCACAGAGCCGGAGGCCGGGCCTAACTCACAAACCGTGAGATCGTGACCTGAGTCAAAATCAGACGCCCGACCAAATGAAACACCCATGCTCCCCAAATAAGTTTTTAATGTTAGGTACAACATAACATATTTTTCACTGACTCTTGCATCTACTTTTACTGAAATACATATAGGTTCTTCAGATAATTTTTGGTTGTCTCAAGAATTTTGTCTGGTAATCATACCCCAAAGCTGTCATTTTCTCCATCAAATTTACATTTTCTTTCTCTTTGACTTTTATAGTCTCTATTTAGTTTTATAATTTCTTTGTAAGTGCCAAATTAATATTGCTGTTTATTTTTGATATATAGCTCAATTTTTGTTAAAAGATGCTTCTTTTTGTTTATTCTTTAGGTCCTATCCCAGAGCTCATGTCCTCTGGAGATTCAGACAGAAGTACATGGCGAGGTGGGCCTGGAGATCATTTTATGTCATTTTGTGCCTACGATCACTCTGTCATTCACTAAATGAATTCTTCCCTGACTCTGGTTTCCTCTGCAGAGGACAGCTTCCAAGGGGGTCCCTGTCACTCATGTCTCTGCCTGCAGGGAAGAGGACTCCACTGTTCACAGATGTACCCCAGCACCACGAATTACAGCGAAGGACGGGAGCCACAGTTAAAACTCAAAAATATCAGCTCGATGACTCCTAGGTACAATATAAATATTGTGCTTTACCTTTGCGTTTTCAACTATTCTCATCTTTCACCACATAACAATATTCCTTACCCTTAAATAAACTAAGGCTTAGAAAAGTCTTATTCAAAGTCTCATGTAAATAAATTGTGGAAGAGTGACTAGAGCCCAGATTTATTTGTTTCTGAAGCCCATGTTCCTTCAGTTATAACAAATTGCTTCCTGATGCTCACGTCTTGGCATCGTAGGCCCCTGTTGAAAAGATTTATATTCAAATCGATCGCATCCTACCAAGTGGGCTTCTTTACCCAAAAACTGAAATACAATTACTATGTTTTTTGTGTGTTTGTTTTGTTGTATTTGTTTTAATTTTTTTTTAACATTTATTCATTTTTTGAGAGACAGAGAGAGACAGAGCATGAGCAGGGGAGGGGGAGAAAGAGACACACACACAGAATCCGAAGCAGGCTCCAGGCTCTGAGCTGTTTGTTAGCACAGAGCCCAAAGCGGGGCTCAAACCCCAAAACTGCAAGACCATGACCTAAGCTGAAGTCAGACGCTCAACCGACTGAGCCACCCAGGCGCCCCTGTTTTGTTTTATGTTTTAACAGAAGTAGGGAACCGGCTCTCTGAGCTGAAATCCTGAGTTAAAGATGAATTTGGTACTCTTGGGGGACCAGGTGAGGTGTAGCAGGTACTAGCTGCTTTCTGTTAGGATAAAATGAGTTTTAAACTCATCTACTGACTGAAATAAGTAGATTAGGATATGAACAGTCAAAAATAGAAAATGCCTTTTTTTTGGATTGTTTATCATATTTAATTTGAAATTCTTTAAGATTTATTGTTCCGAATCAGAGCAACATGGCTGTGTGGAGGGGGAAACAAATATAAAATAGTTTTATTTTCTCTAAGATTGCCCTTAATCATGCTCTAAGATCTCTCTTTCTAAACTCTTTTTTTTTTTTTTAACGTTTATTTATTTTTGAGACAGAGAGAGACAGAGCATGAACGGGGGAGGGGCAGAGAGAGGGAGACACAGAATCCGTAGCAGGCTCCAGGCTCTGAGCTGTCAGCACAGAGCCCGAGGCGGGGCTCAAACTCACAGACCGCGAGATCATGACCTGAGCCGAAGTCGGCCGCTTAACCGACTGAGCCACCCAGGCGCCCCGTCTCTTTCTAAACTCTTAATGACATCTCAGGGAGATCCTTAACTTCCTGCTCACTTTAAGATTAAGACATGAAATCATTCACTTCTGGCCAGTTATGTGTTCTCATCTCACATTTTTCTCTGAGAGCTCCCTCTCCCTCCACATCACGCTTCCCCCTGGCTCTGGGGGCTGACACTAGAAAGCAATGCATACCGGATCCTACCCTTCTTTATGTTGAGATGGAGAGAAGGAAATGGAGTGACAGCCGCGGTCGTGTTGTCAGCCGCTGCCCATCAGTGGCAGAGACATTGCTGATCTCACTCCAGCCGGAGCTGGTTCTGGCATGTCTTTTTCTTGTAAATAGTGTTTATTACAGCCTCCAACATCATCGAGGGCTTCCTCGTTTCTTTCAGTCCTTGGCAGTAGACCAGGCTCTCAGCCCTGATTTTAGGTGGGAAATCTCCTTCCTTGGCAGCCACCTAGGCAATCTTCTATATTTGTTTACTTTTACGTTTCTTTGGATAGAGCCACAGAAACCATTACTCTGCTTTCCAGCCTTCCAACGGCCATTGGAAACTGGAGAAGCTATGGGATTCTTGTTCTAGGCATGGAACCCTGTAATCCCTCCTCATCTTCATAATGTGGACTTCTTCTTCTTTTTTTTTTTTTTTTCCAACGTTTATTTATTTTTGGGACAGAGAGAGACAGAGCATGAACGGGGGAGGGGCAGAGAGAGAGGGAGACACAGAATCGGAAACAGGCTCCAGGCTCTGAGCCATCAGCCCAGAGCCTGACGTGGGGCTCGAACTCACGGACCGCGAGATCGTGACCTGGCTGAAGTCGGACGCTTAACCGACTGCGCCACCCAGGCGCCCCGATAATGTGGACTTCTTTAACAAGCTTCCCACTGCCAGAATTTTGCAGAAAGTAGCAAGCTCTAGTGACCATGTGTATGTACCAGAACGAAATCTCAGGGAATTAGTCATGCTTTCTCGAAGGTGACCACATCACAAGAAAGCATGACTAATTATTATGCCAACACTTATTCTGATGTTGGCACCAGAGTAAGGTCACTTAATTCCTCAACGTCAAACATTCAGGTGGGGCAAGAAGCTCCTGTCTCCCTTCCTGCTCGCCACTCTCCTAGGACCTCTTCCTATTACATGGATGGGGTTCAAAGTATCTAGAGCATCCATGGTGCATGTAGAAGAGGAAAGACCACTGAATGTCTAGCAACTCTAAGGATCATTGAAATGGTCTTTCCCTTCCTGAATTGTCTGCCTCTAGAGATAAAAAGTGTGTTTCTGGGTATGGAGGGTATGGAGGGAGGTAATTGCTGGGTTAGCAAAGACAATTATGCAGACATCTTCAAAAGACCTCAAAAGTTATCTAGCCCAATTGCTTTTTCTTTCTTCAAAATGTCAATATTGTTAAGCTTCTTTGTCTTCATTGTTAGATTCTAGTTAAAACGATCTGTGCAACAGAGAATATGTGTTCACATTTTGATCACATATTATTACCGTATACTAGTATCAGTTGGATACCTAAAAAGCTATCTTGTGAAAAACAATTGACAGTATATCTTTAAGACATACGGAAGAGTATGTCTGCTGAAAAAATCTAAGCCTCTGGTCTTCCTGATGGGTAGTTTTCTTCAAGAAGATGAATCCATCACACTCGCCTGGCTCTGGGACAGAAGTCTCTGTGGTCATTTAACGCACTCCCTTTGCTCTCTATCTTCAAATTCTACAAGCAACATTTAAGCATTTTCTTTTCAAAGATGATTTTCTGTAGATCTTCCTGACCACTAATAATAAAATTTCAGTTTTATGACGTTCTCTGAATAATTTTCCCAATCTTTTCGGTGTTTCTAATCATAATTCAGGTTGCCTTACTGTCTCTTTATTACTTTATTTTCCGTTTGCTGAAAGGAATGCTCTCCCCTTAAGTAACTATTATGTGGTAGGTTTGTTGTCGCCCAATTAAACAAGAAGTTTGGCTTCTCAAAGATATATGCAGAAAAGTCAATTAATAGGTGTTACCATCGGCACAGAGAGAAAAGCAGAATAAATGGGTCTTTCAAAGAAGTTTTGTTCATATTATTAGAACTGTCTATGCATCAACTAAAAGTTAGGCATGTTTCTTTATATAATAAAATACTTGTAAATAAGCAATTACTTTCTAAAAAATAATTTTATTTATAAAATATAAAATATTCAAAGAAATCTATGAATATCAGGGAAAGTTGAAGTGCCTTCCCTCTGTCCAATTCCAACTACCTTTTTTGCAGGCCCTTGCCCTATCAAATTCTAAAATAATTTCCACTAGCGCTTTGGTTTTTCAGAGTATAACACTAATTTTTATAATATTCTCTTAACAATAGAAACAGATGAAGTTCCAAATATATCTGTTATAGACATACATTTTGTAAATGGTGCTAAGATACAAAGAAAAAGTGGTTTTTTATCCAGTTTAAATGCAAGTGAATGTATGCATTTGGCCAGTTTCTTTATCTACAGAGAAAGACATAGTGATTTCATTACTGTGGTCTTAGAGATTTACCTTCTGTTCAAAATCTCAAAGCATTTAGCAAGCTAGAGCAGGTCAACAAATATAACCCAGGAAATGTGGTAGCACCCACCAGCTAGTTAGACAAGCCATAAGGCACCTAGGTTATAAACTACTTAATCTAGACTTCAATAAGGGGGTGAGAGATATGAAATCTGTTTGTGTTAATCCCTCCTTCCCTTTATCAAACACTCCTCTGCTTCACTCCCACCTTCCCCCAGATCCTAACGTAGTTTATTAGAGTTACAATACTAGACAACACTGACTCCATTCATCTAGCATTTAATCTCTATTATGCAGAGGTTAGAAGTCAAAAAACGATCATCCATATCAGTGATTCTGGCAGAAGATAGCTGCTGAACCATGTAGGATTGTTCACAGGAGGAGAATGAGTTTTCAGCTAGTTCACAAGTCACACAGGATAGTGGAATCACATTACGATCTATTAGGGCTAAAGGAAGACTGGATCACACAGAGTTTATGTTTGCAAAAGTATTATATCTAAAAAAAAAACATGAGTTATCTCATATCAATTATTTTCACTTAAGTAAAAGATTTAAAAGTAGATGGAGAAAATGGTCTGTGATCAGTGTTGTCTATCAATCAATAGGAACTAATAAACATTCTTACAATTATTCGTGGGCATTTAACCATTTTTATGAGATTTGTCCCTACGTTTTGAAAAACATTTTTTTTTTAAATTCTAACTTTGTAAATAGATGAATGTTTTTAGAGGTTCCAGAAAGCTAAGTTTTGGAAATCGAAATGTAGTTAGAATTTGAGATAAAAGACACCTATTTTTAAGCTCTCCCTTGAAATTCTTTTGTGATGTAAAAAATCTGTTTTATTATGCAAATAATCTTCTTAACACCTTTCAGCTTCTCTTAAAGCAACATGTTTATAATTTAGCAACTGAATTTTTAAAAACACATCAACGCAAACATTTCTTCAGTCTCTCTTTAACTCATTTCTATAAAAAAAATACAGACAGTGCAATAGTACAATAATGCAGACTACTTTCTCCCCCCTCAGTGTATCATTGCTTTTCTTTACTAAAGGCTCCAGTGCTGTTTACAAGACTGTGGGCATTCTATTTTGGTAGCCATGTGAACCTCTGTTAGTCATCTGCAGGGCATATGGCTTTAGCATAGCCATATTGTAATGGAACGTTTCAACCCGACAAACAAAGAAGTTTGAAGAAAATGAGAGAAAGTCTCCCTGACAACCACGACGTTTATCCATGTGCAAAAATGATAGACAGAGTCACTCTGGCACCTTGACAACTGACACAGCACTCCACAGTCTTGCCTTCCTGTCTGCTTTTCCCCAAGTCCATATATAAAACAAGAATGAAAATCGTTCAAGTGGTAAATTACTCTTCCTGGAAAGAAGACTTCAGTTTGACCGGTATACAAATGAGGTTTGAGAACGGAGATGTAGAATATTTTTTGTAAGGATTTTTTTTTTTCATGTTTAATCGACAGAGACGGATTCCTGTGGTTGTAGGGCATATTTATTTTCTATATGTTGAGGCTCAGGAATTCCCTCTATTCCCTCAATATTAGCTTAGTAGAAACTTTTAAGGGAAGTTTTGAATTTTCCATAGAAAATTTCCATATTGGCTTTAGAAAACTGAGACAACTAAACTATCATTATAATTTTTCCTGCAGAGAGCACTAAGGTTTCTCCCTATGGTTTTTACGGAGAAGACAGCCATCAGGAATAACTAATGAATACACCCGAAGCCTTTGCCAACAATAGAATCTATCTTGGTTAGTTAAATAATTAAATATTAGCATTTAATAATTTTAAACATTGGCACTTAAGCTTAAAATTTTTTTAAAAAATCAGAAAACCAGAAAAAATAAATTTTAAATTATATAATAATCTTGCTTTGTATTGGGGGTTACTATATATTTTTCTGTATTGATGTACACGTGCACATACAAATACATACATTATTGATATCCATTTCTCATAAAACTGGATCCATATAATTAAAATTATGTTTTTGACTTAATGACTTTTTCTGTCATTAAATGTATAAAATCATTTTAATATACACACAAAGTTCTTAATTTTATTTTTTCCTATTATGTTTTGGTGTCATATTCAATGATATTTTGGAAAAATCCCTGACCTTATCAATAAAATATTTGAAAATAAAACATAAAATTTGAGACCGTCAAAGAAAACTGCACCAGACAAGTAAAACAAGCAAGGAAGACTTTATCCAATACTGTTGCAATAAGGTTAAAGACTATTGTGATGGAGGAAAGATATTCAACTCAACTCCAATGCAAAAAAGGCAGGGGAATTTTTTTAAATTGATTATTGAAGAATAGCAAACATACACTGTTACAATAGTTTCAGATGTAGAACACAGAGATCTGACTCTTCTATGCATTACTCAACTCTCACTACTGGTAAGTGTAATTATGATCTGTCACCATACTACATTATTATAATATTATTGAATATATTCTCTATGCTGTACTTCGAAACTCTGTTTTAACTCATTTATTTTGTAGCTGCAAGTTTGTACATCTTAATCCCTTCACCTATTTCACCCATCTCCCTTCCCACCTCCCTTCTGGCAACCACTCATTTGTTCTCTGTATTTAAAACTCTGTGTTGTTTTGTTTGTTCATTTTTTGTTTTGTTTTGTTTTGTTTTTTAGATTCTACATGTAAATGAAGTCGTATGATATTTGTCTTTCTTTGTGTGACTTATTTCACTTAGCATAATACCCTCTATGTCCATCCCTGTTGTTGCAAATTGCAAGATTTTTTTTTTTTATGGCTCAGTAGTATTCGTGTGTGTGTGTGTGTGTGTGTGTGTGTGTGTGTGTGTGACAGCTTTTTCTATTCATCTATTAATGGATACTTTGGTTGCTTCCATATTTTGGCTATTGTAAATAATTTTTAAATCTGGGGTTAGCTAGTGGTAACATACTAAAAGATGTTAGAAGGGGTTTAGCCAATGTGATTAATCCCTCTGTGCTTTATCTTGGTGTTTACCTTATCAAAATTAGACTTCTATCTTCACACAGAGACTAGGAGATAGGAGCTCTATTTTTCTTGATTGCAATGTAAAGGTTTGGCTTTCAGGTCCTTGAGAAAAACATTTTTAGGCAGGAAAGATTTATATCACAAAGAGAAAGAGAAAAAGTTACAATTCCAAGGTTTCTAGAGTGAATGCTCTAAGGAAAGGGAGGTCAGGACCTATGGTCAGGAAGAAACTTTAGTCAAGCTGAGGAGAACATTAAAGCCATCTTTGTCATTAACAATATATGTTGTAAAATTTAGTTCATTTATGATTTTCGGTAATCATTCATCTATTAAATTGGGAGTATATGAGTATTTGGGGTGAATGTAGACCTGAATAACATCAGGAAAAAAAAGGTGACACGGTCAAAACTAGTACAGCTCCAATCCAATCAATTATCAGAAAGTACTTAAATTTCTACAGAGTAAATATGTACTACATGATATATAAAACAAATTAGACGTGCTTTCAAACTCATAATTTCACAAAGATAGCCTAACACTAAGGCTCTAAAGTGGACGCTGAATTGTTGAGCCTCTTCAAAGACTATAAAGAATTCACGAGCTCATATGTTGTGATAGGAAAGAAGTGTACCACTAAGTAACCAAACCTTAGTAGGAAAAAAAATAGTTTGCGTGAATGAGGTCATAAATAAGCCCTTACAAGTACTTTTGAAATTAATTTATTTTTTTTTTTTAATTTTTTTTTTTTCAACGTTTTTTATTTATTTTTGGGACAGAGAGAGACAGAGCATGAACGGGGGAGGGGCAGAGAGAGAGGGAGACACAGAATCGGAAACAGGCTCCAGGCTCCGAGCCATCAGCCCAGGGCCCGACGCGGGGCTCGAACTCACGGACCGCGAGATCGTGACCTGGCTGAAGTCGGACGCTTAACCGACTGCGCCACCCAGGCGCCCCTGAAATTAATTTAAAAGATAGCATTCCAAATAAACAGAATCTCATTTTTTCAATATGGTTAAGTTAGTAAAAATGTGCAATTGTTTTCAATTCATTTTCTCTCCTTGTGAGCGACTTGGTGATGTAACATCCATCATACATACTTCCACTCCTTGTTAGTTCCAGAAGGATTTAATCAAAACAAATCAAATTATAGATAAAATGAATCCCAAATGACATTTCCTCTGTGTCTACTCTTTTATCCAAATGTTCTTGATGTTATAATTGAGTGTCATGGAGTCTTGTTTCTCTAGACTAGCTAGACAGATCCTAAGATGTAGAAAATTTAAGTATTTTAAGTTTAGATGACTTTTACTTAATCATTTTTGTAGATAGATAGATATAAAGATCTGTATATAGACAAAAATATACATAAGGAGACAAAGATATAAATGCAAGATAGTTATATATACATATACATTTAAATATAACATTGATATATCTATATCTTTACCAGTCTTTCTATATATATTTGCATTTCTTGCATATATTTGCATTTATAACTTGATTTTGACCATGATCACTTCCTTCCACCGCATAAGCTTCCAGTTATTTCCTTCATAGTTATTTTTCACTCTCTGCTTCCAGGCTTTAGAAACTTTTTGCCCCCACCAAAAGCATTTCATAAAAATAACCTCTAGTCCTATTTCTTTATTGCATGTTTTATTCTCAAATTTTAGTGCTCACTTTCTTGCTGATGACAACAGGAATCACTTCCATATGCTAGAATTTCAAAAAGGGACTGTAACCTGTAAGTGAGATTTCTTTATTCCTGAACAAGTTAAAGAAGAGCAATAAAGGACAAAAGGACTCTAGGGATATAGAGAATTTTGTGTTTTATATTATTTTGGTCTTGTCTTGATTGCTGTCGTTCCTTTAAACTGTCTTCATGGTTTAAATCTGAGATTTGTGATGCAAGAAACATAATGATAGAGCCATAATCATCTCAAAATCATTTTCACATTCCCTTCAATAGGGGGCTGCAATTTCATGTAGTAGTGGAAATTAGTGTTGGCCACAGGCCTAGAAGGGGAAAGTGGCACAACTAGAAAAACTTCAACTGAGAGCTATTAAGTGAGCTAAAAAAAAATTCAAATCCAATCCCCTACAGCAGATAATTTTTTCCTGGTATTCTGTATTCGCTTACTTGAGTGTCTACATAACACACTAAGTATGAAAAGTGTGAGAAAGATTTAAGGAAATTTTTCCATTTAGTTCTATGAAAGAAAGAGGTAAGGAAATTAAAATGTAGTTAAGGCCTACTATGATTCATACATATGTTGATGGTGACTATTTCTGGTGACTCCACCTATCTACACATTGTTGGAGTTCAACTAAGACACTGCCTTAGCATGCTCAGGGCAAAAAATTGAGCTACATCTTTGACTGGACCATGGCAGTAGCCTAATTAATGCAATCCCTAATTTTACTCATAAATTGTCAATCAGTATTGGCTTGAAAAGCAAAAACTCATCAACTTCCATGATTAAAACTCTGCACAGGCTCCTATTCCTGTGAGATAAGGTCCACGCTCCTTAATACAAATGTGACCATTGGCATGTCAGACCTCGATTTGTTCCTCATTTCAAACCACTCTCAACTAACTCCCTCATAATCTGTGCTTCCCCCATTCCAGATTTGTTGAACTCCTTCCATATCTTCAAAGGTGTCCTGTTTTCTCTTCTCTTTTGGCCTTTGCACCTAAATCAGATGATTGGAAAATAAATAGACAAGCTCTATGAAGACAGTAGGTGTGATGGCTAAGAAGATGGATACAAGAGCCAGAATGTTAGGGTCTGAGTCCTAGACCTGCCTTTAAATGTTACAGAAGCAAGTTACTTCTCCCCATTCAACTACATCTCTGTATGTGCAAAAATGGAGATAATAAGAGTCTCCTACCTCACAGTTCAACTGTGTTAAAAGAGTGCGAACAAAGCATGGAGGGCAGTGAATGGCACATAGCAAGCCTTCGATAAATGCTACCTGTTGTTATCATAGGGAACATGTTTTGTAAAGAGGAAGAAATTGGAAAGTTCCTGTTTGTCTTTAGACAAGGCAGAGAGGGAGGTGTTACTGACTAATACAGCTCTGATGAGAATGAGCACAAATTTACAACATTATGTGAAAAAGGCCCTTTATCTGAAATGTTGGAGTTTCTCTTGTGGTTAATTTACTCATACAAATTTAAAGAAGAAACTGAAGGGATTCTAACTCTTCCAGTCTCATCACCATGATTATCTAGAATAAATTGTTAATATTAGTGTTCTAATGTTGACAGGGGAAGAAAATTCTCAGATAAGCCTAAGGGTAATCAGATCTTTTTGAAATAGAGAAAATTAAAAGGTCAATTGTACTTTGAAGCTTCCTAGTGCTCTTTTTTTTTGTCAAACATGCAAATCCACAGTGCTGCCTATAGAATAATCTTCACAAGTACTATCAGTTTAATAAAATACCTACCTTTATCTTTCTTATACACACATTATTCCAAGTTCACATCTAAGTCATTCTTCATGGTAAGAACTAATCTCATTTCCTCATACCTGTCACTGAATCATGTTAAATATCTCACCAAGAATAATTACCTCACACAGCTAAACTTTCCTGGCCTTCCTGGGTACAAAAAAAAAAAAAAAAAAAAGGAAATGGCTTTATCCATTCAGAAATAGGGTCTTCCAGGATAGCCATTTTTATATTCTGCAGAATATTATATGTATTATTTTAACATAGTTTAACTATCTAATGGGTTCCAACATAACATTTGAGATATTTCAGTTATTTGTGTCCAAGTTACCATAATGTGGACTCTGGAAATAGGGCATCATCTCAGAAACTATTTCAAAATTTGTATTACGTCTAATTTTATATAAAAATATTTAAAATATTATTTTTTATATTTTAGTTTCCTGTCTGTCCCTGTCTCTGTCTCTCTCTTCCTATCTCTCTCAAAGAAAGGCAACAGAAAAACTAACTTCAATATCCTGAGTTGCATTTGAGCAGCGTGATTAATGTGCTTGTGAATTCTTAATAAGGGATATGTGCATATTCATAGTGATGTTTATTAATTCATAAAGCAGCTGCTCAAAGGCAGCTAGTGGAGAGAGACATCATCTCCTCTCACAGAAGCCTCTTGGCAGCCATTAGGCCTTTTCCCTGCCCGGTGGTAGATTGCAGCTCCTACATCCTAAACCAATGGCCCTTTATCTGCCCTGGGAAAGGAATCCCTTCTGCCAGCAGGAGGCCTGAGGGAGTGGAGGTTCAGATCTAAATACCCAATGTGTGGTGGATGAAATATAAAGCTTAATGAGACTAGTAGAGTCCACAGCTCATTTCAATTATTTTTAATTGTTTTCAGATGCTGCCCGGCATGCTTCATTTAGTTCTGCAATAAACAGAGCATGCAGTATGGTGGTGGATCTCACTTGAGACCCTGGGCAAGCATCCCACAGGAAATGATGAAAAATAATAAGAGTGTTACATGTACTGGAGCATGTACCAGGCAGATGAGATAGAAAGCACAGGGGTGGGAAGAAGCAGTGACTGTGCCTCATCTACCTGGAGATTCACAGGAAATCTCACTTTTACATTCTTATAACCCCTCCTGAAATTAAAAAGAAATAAAAAACCATTGAGACTGCAGTAAACGCAGTTACCCATATCTGGGTTCCTCTCTCATGAATTATTTTCTTCCTACCCACTTGAGGTAAAGGCTAACAACAGTTTAGAAGATTTTGACAACTTGAGATACACAAAGTTGCAGAATACTAGTTAATAATCTGAGAAAGCTCGTCATACCAAAAGTATCTCCTAACTCCTTGATCTGAAACCTGAGTGGGTATTTATAAGTTGCTTATTTCCAAAAATATTTTATTTGGACATCATTAGAGAAGATGCCATTCAAGGAAATGAACATAGTTGCTTTTAATGACTTTGTAATATTCTATCATTTTTGACTTGAAGATCGTATGGTTAATTTTAATATGTCAACTTGGCTTGGAAGGGGCATACAGATTTTGGTCAAACACTGCTTTCAGTAAAGCAGATCACCCTCCATCATGAGGGTGAGCCTCATCCAGTCTTTTGAAGGCCTTGAGAGAAAAGACAGGTCCCTGAGGAAGAAAGAATTCTGTCTCCAGATGCCTTCAGACTCAGGAGAGCAACAGCTCTTTGCTGGGTCTTCAGTCCATAGGCCTGCCCTGCAGATTTCAGGCTTGCCAGCCCTCATAATGGTGTGAGCCAATTCCTCAGAATAAGTCTCCTTTGCTTCTCTATACACATTCTATTGCTTCTGTTTCTTTGGAGAATCTTGACTCATACAAGGACCGAGACAGAATCTTTAGAGCTCAATTGAATAGCGCATATCTAATAAAAACCCAAGGCCTATTGAACAAGATATGGAAGTATATGTACATGAAAATCTTTCTTTGAGTCTATGCTCAGTGATTCCCAGCTTTAAACAGGGTAAATAGCAATACATGAAGCTGTCTAATTACCACGCCCAGACTGATTAGAATATCGATGTATGAGACAAGGGTATATTACTCTTAAAAAATATCCTAGATAATTCTGATGATTAGTATATATAACATCCTCTGGCTTGTGGATTCAGTAATTTAAAATATGTACATATTTTCCCCAACAGCACACATCTACACATATCAAAGCACTATATATGTATGCTTTGTACACACACACACACACACACACACACACTCATATATAGAGAATACATGATAGAGCTAGAAATACTATGTTAAGGTTGGGAAATATAATTTTTTTTCACTAAATATTACATAATTACCATTTTATCATTAGATGGAATACTCTTCCAACCTAATTTTAATGGTATTTAGTTTTTTTTATAACTATGTCCTATAATTTATCTACCAAGAATCTGTTGAGATTGTTCTAATATTTGCTTTCATAAATAATAACCTGATAAATGTTCTTATATGTTAGGGTCACATATATACATCTATGCCTGGTTTTTTTCATTAAGAAAAAGTACAGGAAATGGGGTGCCTGGGTGGCTCAGTCAGTTAAGTGTCTGACTTCGACTACGGTTATGGTCTCTCGGTTCCTGGGTTAGAGCCCGTCAGGTTTACTGCTGTCAACACATAGTCTGCTTTGGATCTTCTGTCCCCCTCTTTCTCTGCTCCTCCCTGTTCATGTCCTCTCTCTCTCTCTCAAAAATAAATAAACATTTTTACAAAATTAAAAAAAAAATACAGGAAAAAATAGCCAGGTCAATTGAGGACATTATTAAAGCTCTTAACATATGTTTTCCAACCACTCAAAGTTCCTATAATAAATACTCTCACTACGAGGGCATAAGAGTGACAATTTCATCTCTTCAGCCATATTGACAATTACAAGTTTTTAACATTTTCACCAATTCATATTGAAACAATGTCACTGCTGTTTTAATTTTAATTTCTTTCATTACTAATGAGGATGAACATTCTGGGAATTGTCAGTTCATGGCCTTTCTATTGGTTTATTAGTGCTTTCCCATCTATTTTAAGATGACTTTATATATGGCACTAACCCAGTGTTTATCATATTTGTGGCCCATATGTTCCTAGTTTTTAAATTGCCTTATAACTTATTTATGGTATTCTTCTGCATTGAAATGATGTTATTTTTATAGTGCCAAGTTTAGTGATGTGCACATGTATATAATTCTTATCATTCTTTGTAAGCTTAGAAAAACTTTTTGCACAGTTAAGACCAATGAAAATCCACTTCTATTTTTTTCTAGCTTGTATGACTACATTTTTTACTTTTAAAAATATTTAAATGACCCAGATTTTCTTTTGGGTGTTGTATGAGTTGCAAGCCAGGTAACTTGGTTCCCCCTCCCCCAAATACTCAGGTTATTGAATAATCAATTCCTCAATTTTTAGATGTATTTAATTGTATACATTTATACAGGTATATTTATGTAGAAAGGTTGATATAATTTTTGACTTTTATTCCGGTATCAAATTAAAAAAAAAGAAGAAGAAGAAAATGGTGTACGCTTAAACATTTAAGAAATAGCTTATGTGAAAATTATCCTCTCATTTTCCCTTTTTAAGTAAAAATTTCTCAGTTTTTCTTTAAAATTAAAGTGTACTTTTAATTTTTCTGTAACATTTGATGTTAATTTGGCCTCTTTTCACCACTGTGTACTTGAATCACTTTATTTTTAAAGCCCATTTCTAGGGGCGCCTGGGTGGCTCAGTCGTTAAGCGTCCGACTTCAGCTCAGGTCACCATCTCACGGTCCGGTCCGTGAGTTTGAGCCCCGGGTTGGGCTCTGGGCTGATGGCTCAGAGCCTGGAGCCTGTTTCCGATTCTGTGCCTCCCTCTCTCTCTGCCCCTCCCTGTTCATGCTCTGTCTCTCTCTGTCTCAAAAATAAATAAACGTTAAAAAAAATTTTTTTAAACCCATTTCTAAAAAACTTAGCCATTAGGTAAGAGATTAATTTGTTTAAATTCATTGTCATCTCTGATATGTTTGGATTTCTGTCCTCATTGTTTCAGGCAAATTCTTTAGTTCTCCTTCATTTAACTTCCTCTCTCCTTTTGCTTTCTTTTGTTTTCTGACTTGTTAGACTATATTTTGCTTCTTATTACAGTCATGATAATATGATATTTATGATTTTCTGTAATGAAGGATAAAAAGTTTATTTTAATACTTTTCAGGCTTTGTTAATTTAATCCACTGTTAGATAATCTATTAAAATATAATTATTACTTTAAGGATATGTTTTTTTTTTTTTTTGAAAAATAACTTTGGCTTATTTATCAGCACGCAAAACACCAAGACAGATCCTGAAAAAAACAGGCAATTCACAAAAGAAAGTAAGTTGCTGCTAATCATGCCAAAATGTCAGCTTCACAATTAAAAATGTAAATAACAGCATAATATTGTTGCCTATTAGTTACAAATTTGTACTTAAATTAGAGGAACAATCTTCAAATGGAAGAAGGAAAAATTTATTCTTACATAATATTTTCATATACTCTGCTGCAAAGAGTTAGTATTAAAAGTCTTTGAAATGTTCATATACTCTGACCTGGAAATTCTATTTGTAGGAAATTGTCCAATACAAGTAATGGCATGCATAAAAGGAAACATAGCAAATGAATCAAACATCATTTATTATAATGAAAAAAAATTAGATTATCTGAAGAGCTGACAATAATAATGTCTACCATTGACCAAGGACTTACTATGTGCCAGACATATAATTTTACATGTGTAACTTTCACAGCAACTTGTGGAGGCATATACTATTAATATTTCTGTATGTCAGATTTGGAAACTGAGTCATAAATCTAGTAATGGTTTATACCCAATTTGAACCCAGTCAGCCTTTGTCAGAATCCAGGCCTTAACAGATACTTCTCAGAAAGGGCAAATTTAATTTAACTTTGTTAGTCTCAGCAAAACATGAGATTAATTACCTATTCTATACCTATACAATGGGAACAATGTACTTTCATTCTTGAGTTCCTGTCTTTGATTAGTTTATAATTATGTTTGATCTTTGGGTTCAATTTCAAAAAACTATGCACAGAAGTTTTAAATGTTCTGAGTCAGGTCTTTCTGTCCTTTTATATTCATCTGGCAATTTGGTTCAATATAAAATTCCTGGGTCACAACATATTTGCCTCAATAGATACTGTTCCATTGTCTCCTATCACCTAATGTCATGTGAGATATTTACTGTTAAAAAGCTGAGAACCTTTATGGACAAAAACATTTTTTAAAGTATTCTCCTTATATTCTTAAAATTATTTTCAGGAACGTGTTCTTATTTTCATCAAACTCTTTCCTTCCTTCCTTTCTCCCTCTCCTTCCTCCCTTCCATCCTCCCTCCTTTCCTCTCTCCCTCTTTCCTGCCTCCCTCTTTTCTTTCTTTCTTTCTTTCTTTCTTTCTTTCTTTCTTTCTTTCTTTCTTCCTCTTTCCTTTGTTTTAATGATTTAATATCTTTCAAGGCTCCTTGTTATTATGTGCCTGCTTTTGTTTTTAGCCTTAAATTGGAAAGAGTTTCTCCAAATCTCATGTTTGCTACAGATTGGAGAGATGGAATGAATGACCTTATCCCTTCTCAATATCTGTTTCTCAGTATTTTCACATGTTGCAATATAAAATAGTTCAGGTTAATGAGTACAGTCCAGTTGCAATATTTCAGCAACAGTGATCTACTTTAAGGCTGCTGGATAAAGGAAAAATCTTTTTTGAATCGTATGGTCAAATAGGCTAAGATAAAGGTACTGATGTTTCTGGAGTTAACTTTAGTGCATGAAAGACTACATCCTCAACTGCATTGCTACCAGAACTTTTCATGCCTCCTTCCTTGTTTTCAATATCCCCCTAAACTAAATATGTCAATTTCAGTATGTCTTTTCTCATTTCTCTTCTCTTTCATCTGGGTTATATCCTGGAAGGTCAAGTCCTAGAAGAAGACGTAGCAGATTTTTTTTTTTCCTGGTTCATAGTAAAAGGCAAGTGTATAATTTTCCATTCAGTGTGTTAATGTGTCACAAAGTAATGCCAAAGAGTGGGGAAGAGTTAATGTCTTTGCCCATTTCCATTAAAGATAACTGTCTTATTCTGCTTCAAAGAATGGAACCCAAGAGCATAGTCTAGGGGATTGTTTCACAATCTACACTATCCACAATGGAAGTAGCATAAGCATCCCAAATACCAGCCAATGTTCTTCTCTTCAGTTCTCAGTGCAAACATCAGTTTTCACCAATTTTATGGGGAAAATGGAAGGAGATGTATCAGAATCATTTGGTCTACAGCCACAGTAGCTCAAAAAGACTTCTACACCCATTTTACAAACTGTGAAAATCATCCAACAAAACAATTGGTGACAGATACTTTATTTCTTTTCTTGTGCAGTTTAGATACTTACTCTTTCCTCACCATCTTCTTTAAAATTCCCCTGCATTACTGACTTCCACAAAAATCTTAGTGAACAATACTGATGATATATTAAGGGGCATCTGGGAGGCAGATTACAGTTCACATCAAATAACAAAAAACTGAGCTTCCTTCATTCAATTGCCCCTCACTGTATGGTCCCCAAACCAGGATTCCTCTTTCTGCCCTTGGACAACACTGTCTCCAGATTTACTGGTTTTACTCATCTCGCTCTCTGATTCCACTTTCCTCTTTTATGGAGCGAAGATTTAGATCTACCCAGCTTCTATCTCCAAATGTTATAATGTTACTTCAGACGATCTTTAATCTTTAAAACAAAGACTTTCAGTTAAGGACTAGAGAAGTGGGGGTGTGGGGAGTTGTCTGTGTTCAGTGAGTATAAAGTTTCAGTCATATAGGATGTGAGCATTCTGGGCATCAGTTACACAACTCACACAACAATGTGACTGTGCCTGACACTGTTGTCCTATGCATTTGGAAATTGTTGGGAAGATGAATTTTATATGTGTGGGGTTTTTTTGCCACTATTAAAATAAAAGACTATCTGTAAATACCTTATGTAAGTGCACTGATTTGTTACTCAAAATATGTCTTTGAAATGTTAACCGCACCCAATGATCCTAATGAAAAGAAATCTTTCAAACTCAAACAATACCCTCTCCAAGAGAAAACCTGGTGAATAAAACTCCTTTTTACAGGTTGTTCGTCATAAACAGGAAACGTGACTATGTTTACTGCTTTCAGTACTGGCCCTTCTGCCTGTCCTTTGAAATCCAGGTCAGCTCCTACTTCAAAACTCTTTCCAGTCCTCACAAATCCAGAAGTGCCTTTTGTTCTTATGCAGTTGGAGCATTTATTGTTTATGCTAGTTATTTGGCAGTTAGGTGCCCATGCTTCACATTATCTACATTGAGTGACATTAGTAATTTAAAACTTTGATAATTTTTATCATAAATATTTACATTAATTTGATTTTTAAAAAACATTGCATTAAACCATTATTTAATTAGTATTTTGACATCTTCTTAAACGCTCCCCGCCCCTTAAGAAAAGTACCTTGTTTGCCTCATCCTAGAGCCCATGTCTTTAACAAATCAGGGCTGTTAATTGTGTTCTTTGGTTGCATTGCCAATTGAAAAACTGAGATCTGAAGCCAAGTCCTTCTCTTGATGATTATCGAAGATCCCAATATTATTATGTCACTTTCCCTAATGAAGTATGTACCTGGAGATGAGACTCCCTGAGGCTTTACTCTTGATACTGAGTGTGGGCTTCATATCTGAGTCTCAGCCATTTGCCTGTTTCTTGAGTATCATTTGCTGTGCCAAGTGTATACACTGGAAGAGTCTTCTGTTGATGGACCACCTCTGTGATGTCCATGTGACAACTCTCACCCACTGCTTAACCTTGTCTTTATTGTACACAAGCCCTCTTCATTTCCGTATCCATCCTCAAAGCCTGAACGTGCCTCACTGGTCATCTGTAAGCTCCATTTCAAAACTCTCAGTTTGCTTTCTCAATTCTTCAGTAAGCGCATTCTGCCAAATCCTGTTTTGACCAATAAATGTGAGTAATTTCATGAAAGTCATCAGTAGAATAAAAATTCCAAGGAGAAGGTTATGGTTCTCACAGTACCAAATGCTGCACTAAAGTTGAACTGACAGAAAATTCAGCTAGGACCATTGATTTGATTTTGTTTTTTGAGGTTTTCTTGGATTTCATTGATTAAAGAATTTTATTTCATTCAATTCAGCACATATTTATTAAAGGCTAACGTGCTAAACTCTGTTCATTTTTATTACAAGATTACATAGGTTAAAAGCAGATACAAAATAAATATCATCACGGCTTTTGGTTTCACCTATGATCTTTAACACAATTCCAGTAGAAGTATTAGTAAAACCTTCAAGAGAAGATTTTCAGTACAATGGTTAAGGAAAAACCTGAAGTGAAAAGTGAATGGTGATAAAGTGGAGTTGACATGTTGATTATTTTTCAAGAAATGTGGTTATAAGAGGAAAAAAGTCATTGTTTTAGAAGGAAAGGTATTAGTTGTTTATTTATGACTTTGGGGTTACCGCTGTTTGTGCATATTTAGTGTAACTATAACCTGAGTGTGTTTTCTGATAATAAGGGAAGATACAACTGATAAGAAGGGTCTGGAGGATGTTACAGGAAAATAAAAAAGACAAATCAAAGTCTTAGAAGAGGAGGAATAGTCTATATCAGTTGTATGTGAAAATATTCACCTAAACAAAAACTCAGCCCATTCTTCCACTAGGAAAAGAGCAAATAAACATGAAGAAAAGGAGTATTGTATTTGAGCTTTAATGAGTAAATTGGGACATTTGTTGACTGGTCTTGATTTTTATTTCAGTCATGCACCACAGGTGATTTGATCTCCAAATCGTGAAGCGTTTAGGGATAAGACTCACAGCCATGAACAACCAGGGACTATTGGGAATAATCTTACAAGGAATGTGATAGGAAATCACAAAATATCACAAAATATTTGGTAAAGGTAATTGAGAACTTATTAATTCTAGGTAACATGAATTTGTGGTAGACTCCATCAATGATTGTCCATCAACCCATGGTAGTGACAGATTAGAAATGGAGCGATTAGTTGAATACATCATTACCATCTCATTATGCCATGCCTAATAACTATTACCTCAAACAAAATTTAAGTTTCTTGACTGCAGAAGCCACATCCTATTGTTTATTACTTTCAAATTTCCATGACACTTAACATTTTGTAGATGCACATCATATATATACAGATACCTCATTGATAATGACATCTTTCCATAAATTTCCAACATGATGTTCTTTACTCTGAATCATGTTTGTCCTGATACAGAAATATATATTTAAATCTCTTGTACCAATTCATAATTTCCAAAGGCTCAAGACAATCTCTCTAAAAAATTCTGAGGTAGTATTTGGTAGTGATAGCAAGTTAGCAAAAAGACTTAGGTATTTTAAAATAGCTACCAGATACTTGGGACAGAAAATGTAGCATTGCATAAGGATCTTTCTAACCATTTGTTGTTTGGACAGCAAAAAAACAATTATAACACCAGAAACCACTCAAGTTACTGTAAGGATTATGCATTACACCATGAAGTGCTTGTTAAATAATTACAGAACATTGATATCTGTGTGCAGCTTTTTATTATATGGATGGCTTGCGAAATAGTTACAGCTGCTCTCAAATCACCCTAAACACATTTACATTATTTTAGGTTGTATATTGTGCTTGCAATATGTTCACTGAAAATAAATGCATATTTGTAATACAATAGAAAATGCCTATAATCAATAAACACCTTTAAATTGATAGAAGTTTTAAGGGACTTCTAAAATACTTGAGGATAAGTAAGCTTACTTGAGAGTAGTGGATTAAAAACATACAATAACCTTAGAATCCACTTCTATTTTTAAAAATAAGTGTATAAAAGTTACAAATGCACAAATTGTAAGGAGCTGAGATGTTTGAAATACCTCAGCCTTTATTCCACCGTCAATACTCCATTTTTTAAAAGCTTATGGGGACATCCCTTATATAATCAGGTAAGAGAAGAGCCTCCCTGGTTGGAATCATTAGCTCAGTCTGGAGTCCCATTTGCTCAGCTTCACCCCGGCACTTCTCTGACCTGACCAGCCTGGGAGCTGCTATAGCAAAATCCCTCAGGCTCCAAGGAAATAGTCTAGAATCCTCTGTTTTGGATGATGTGCAATTTGTGAATGCTTATAACAACTATTTCATGGCCTGCTGGAAAGACCCTGTCAAGGAAAACATTATTTTTGAAATATGAAGATGTTGTTATCAAATATTGGCCAATTTTTTAGGATTGTATGGCGGTTCCTTGGTAATATGGACAATAGTATTAAGATAACAGAACTTTTGCTGCCATACCTTCAAGATCTCATCTATCTTCATGATGAATTGGAAACTGAATTCTTCTTTCAAGGTCTATGTAATTAACCTTGGGAGGACTCTTCACCAGGAATAAACGTTTCTAGTCTACAGCTCTGACTTTCCTCGTCTTTAGCAACCCAGCAGCATTTGCCACTTTACAGGCTGTGCATCACACTGTGGTCCTTAGCAGGTCTCATTATGGTTTATTGATGAGCAGTCGCTAAGAGCACTGCATTCTTTTATCACCAGGGAGTTCTTATTCCACTGGTCTTGTGATGCCTGTGGCTTGGAGGTTGATGTGCCTAAACTGTTAAAAATAGAAGTTGAAATTGAACCTTGTCTTGCTAGGTTTAGGTTTTATCCTGAAGGCAAGACAAAGTTATTGAGAGATTATAAGCAGGGAAGTCATATATCAGTTTTTTATTTTACGAAGATCAGTGTGATAAGGGGAATAGAGGAGAAAGCAGAGATGGAGCAAAAGGGCGGAGCTGAGCAGTTCTTGCAGTTGTCAAGATATGTAGCAGATGTAAATGGCAATTAGAGTTTATTAGAGAAAGAGACTGGGGAGATGTCAGATGGCAAAATTTGCAGATTCTGTGTTCCAAACATATAGGCAAGGTAAGAGAGCTGGAGAAAACTAAGATTATTTCCATAATCTCAATGATATAAAGAGTGCTTACTCTCTGCCACTCTCAAGGGATTACATGAATTAATTAATTCATATAAGCCTCCCAACAAATTTATAAACCATGTATTTTCATTATAATCATTCTATAGAGGAAGAATATTGAGCCACAAAGAGGTTAAGTAACTTTCCCGTAGGTAATAAGTAGCAGAAATGGGTTTGGGATCCATTCAATTCAATTTCAAAGCTGTTTTGCAAATTATTATAGAATGAATTTGCCTTATATATCATAATAAGGAATAAAGGAGGAATACTTTGAGGTAAGTAGATGAATTCATATTGAGATTTAGCTGCTGGTGAGCATTCCAAAAGGAATTTGGAAGTATAGGTCTGAAACTCATGGGTAGGCTAATAATAGAAGAGATAGATAACAAACTTGATAATTTATTTTATCTCAGTTTTTATAATGACTTTTCCTAAATCTATATTTACATTTCATTCATTCATTCATTCACTCATTCATTTAATGAGTGAGCATTAAATGTCTACCATATGCTGGACACAGAACTTGGTTCTGGGGATACAGTGATAAAAATATAGGGGCGCCTGGGTGGCGCAGTCGGTTAAGCGTCCGACTTCAGCCAGGTCACGATCTCGCGGTCCGTGAGTTCAAGCCCCGCGTCAGGCTCTGGGCTGATGGTTCGGAGCCTGGAGCCTGTTTCCGATTCTGTGTCTCCCTCTCTCTCTGCCCCTCCCCCGTTCATGCTCTGTCTCTCTCTGTCCCAAAAATAAATAAACGTTGAAAAAAAAATTTAAAAAAAAAAAATATAAGACAAGATCCTTATTCTTGATAAACTTAAATTCTAGTTCAGATAAACAGAAGAAATAAGTAAATGTAAAAATAATTTCATATAGCTTTCAGTTCCATGAAGGGAATAAAATAAACAGGTCTGATAGAGACTGAGCACGGCAAGGTAAGGGCTTGATACAACTTGGTAAAAGAGTGCCTCACAGAGAGTACAATATCTAAGATACTAAGTGAAAGAGAAGTAATAGCCAGCCATGGGAAGATTCTCAACAAAGGGAATCTTTGGAAGAAGGACAGACAGAATTGCAAACATTGGAAAGAATAAATGAAGGAGAGAATGGATTTGTAGCATCTCATCGGTAAGACTGATATTCCATTAGAGACTGCTTCAGTATTGCACACTGTGACCAATATATCTTCTGACTGGTGAATGCTCATTCCACAGCAGTTGCTAAATATTTATTTCATATACCCTGCACATAGACATGACAATAAGCAGGAATTTCTCTCTAAGTTCAAAATAAACCACTGAAGTTTTCCTAGGAAGTATATACATGATTTGAAACACATTGGCAAAGAACTCTCTATGGATAATATTAGATTAATTCAATTACATAGATGCTTGAATTACAGAAGTCAGGTGGTGATTGTGGCGGTACAAGTACAAGATTATTAGGGGCTTAGCAAGAGTGATAGCAATGCAGATGATATTACATTGACAGAGTTTTGACAAATTCTAGAACTTTCAAAGGTAACTCTACTTGCCGATGGTTTGGATGTGGGTTAAGGAGAAAGGAAAAATTAAAGATGATTATTTGTCTTGAGTGGGGGATATTCTCAGTTACGAAAAAGAAGAACACTGAAAGAGACCAGCATTAGGAAAAAAAAAATCAAGAGCTTTGCTTTGAACATATTAAGCTTGAGATATTTGTTATACAAAACAAGTAGAGATATAAAATAGGCAATAGGATAGATGTGTTTGGAATTCTATGAATAATTTAAAATTAGGGATAGACAAATACATTTATAATTGTCCCATGTTGGGTTCTCCAGAAGCAGACTCAGAATAAAAAATTATATGCCAGTAATTCATTAGACAGTTGCTTCTGGGAGAAGCCAGTGAGGAGGTGGGCAAGGAAATAAGGACAAGAATTCCATTGGGAGCTCCAGAGGAACGTTTTCACTGTTATCCTGAAGAGTTTCCTTTTGTTCACTCTTTTTTTTAATGTTTATTTGTTTTAGAGAGAGAGAGATAGAGAGAGAGAGAGAGAAAGTGTGAGCTGGGAAGGGGCAGAGAGAGAGAGAGAGAGAGGGAGGCACAGAATCCAAAGCAGGCACCAGGCTGTGAAGTGTCAGCACAGAGCCTGATGCGGGGCTTGAACTCACGAACCATGAGATCACAACCTGAGCTGAAGTCAAAAGCTTAACCGATAGAGCCATCCAGGCACCCCTCCTTTTGTTAATTCTTAACTGATGCCTTCGCCTGTGTTTAGAATCCCTTTTCCCACCACCACTTCAAGGATTTTATTTCTTTCTCTGCTTTTAACCTTTTATTTTTTAATTTACTGGTTCTTTCCTGTTAACATGTTCAAGTACTAAGGCCACTTCTAGTGTAAGAACAAAAACATCTACCGAAATGAAACTTAAAGAAGAAATCTCTCAGTCCATCAGAAATTTCTTCCTGTAGCTGCTGGCCTACCTGCTTCTTCTGACAACATTTATTTTAGCATTGCCCAAGCTTGAAGTATCTACTTCACATCCCCCTCACCAGTCAAATCACTATCATTTGGCCTTAATGACTCCAGGTTCTTGCCAAGGTTGCCAATGATATCTCTGTCCCTAAGTCAAGTGGATGCTTTTCGGATGTTACTTTTCTTCATCTCTGGGTAGAATTTCAAATTTTTAACATTTTTTTTCTCTTCAAAACTTTATTTTTCTTAGCTGCAGTGGCATTCAACACTAGAGGTACTGAGACTCCATACTCTGTAATTTCCTTATAACACACATACCTCTCTCATCCCCTACAGTCTGTATTCCATTCTTCCCTTTCTTCAAATGTCACTTAAATGTTGCTAGTGCCAAGATTCTTCTCTCTTATTTCTTCACTCTGTACTCACCAATTGGGTACCCTCAGTCACTTCTATGGATTAAATTATCATCTATTTTTATTTGAATCACAAATTGAACCCAATGAGAGTGCTTGGGATCCAGATTCGTATGCCTAACAGGTCCTTCTAAATCATTTTGTTCACTACCAGTGGCAGCCAAAATGGGGTAAGCCCACAACAGCTTATCTTCTCCCTTAATTATAACTGCAAACTCTGGACAGAATATGAAAAGGAACTAACTGAGGACATGCAAAATAAGCAGCAATAATAGGAAGGTTGGGGAGGAAAGTCAAAACTTGCAAAGCAACAAATCTGTGGTGAGTTTCTTGGTTACTTTTTCTCCTTTAATTTTCAGCTTTGAAATAAGATTGGTTAATTTGCTAAACTACACTATCTTGAGAAAAACAAAAGGGTGGGCATCAAAATTTAGAGAGAAAATCAACTCTTCTGGCCAGAAGAATCAAGAAAAGGATTCCCTGAGGACCAAATAGTGTGTTTCAGGAAACTCAGTTTTCACTTTTTTTTTCTTACTCTGTTAAGGGCAGCCTTAGTAGCACATGGCTATACAAGAGTACAGAGCCTAAAACCTTGTAATAAACCAGTGTTTGGCTAGATGACCTGGGAAAATGAGCCTGTGGGAGACAGAGTATAGACGAAATAAAAAACAAGAGAGAGCCAAAGAAGTTCTCCACTAACTTTGTGTGCATAATGACCCAAGTCTTGGGCTCAGAAGTGCACCAAATCTTGAACTGCACATAGATGACATTGGAATCCCAACACATAGACAATGACACTGAGCTTGTATTCTAAATCTAACTGGGTTTTTGATAGCAAATACACACACACACACACACACACAAATCAACATTCTTCAGATGACTTTTTTAAACTTTATTTATTTATTTTGAGAGAGTGAGAGTAGGGGAGGGACAGAGAAAGAGAGAGAGGGACAGAGAATCCCAAGCAGGCTCTGCACTGTCAGTACAGAGTCCAATGTGAGACCCGAACTCATGAACCATGAGATCATGACATGAGCAGAAATCAAGAATGGGACACTTAACTGACTGAGCCACCCAGGCACCCCATCTCCAGACAATTTTAAAAGGATTCAAGTCCCATAACACGATACAAAAATATCTAGGATAGGGGTGCCTGGGTGGCTCAGTCAGTTGGGTGTCTGACTTTAGCTCCGGTCATGATCTCTCTCGCACTCCGTGAGTTCGAGCCCTGCGTCGAGCTCTGTGCTGACAGCTCAGAACCTGGAGCCCGCTTCCAATTCTGTGTCTCCCTCTCTCTCTGACCCTCCCCTGCTCATGCTCTGTCTCTATCTCAAAAATGAATAAAAACATTAAAAAATGTAAAAAAAAAATCTAGGATATAATTCCAAAGAAGGAAATGTCATCAATTTGAAGAAAACCGAATATAAACAGATGTCAAAAGTAGAAAATATCAAAGACTATAAATGCAGTTATTATAACCATGCTTTATGAGGTAAAAGTGAAGTTTCCGGAAAGGTATGGAAATAAATGTTTTCGACAAGAGACACAGAGAGAAGCTGTCTAAAATGGAAACCCAATAAGAATAAAGTAACTGAAAAATATAGCATCTAAAATAAAAATTCACTGAATGGGTTCAATAGTGGAGCAGAGGAAGCAGAGTAAATAACGAACAAATATCAAGTTGGACTGATAGAAATTCACTATTCTGAGAGCACCTGGGTGGCTCAGTTGATTAAGCATCTGACTCTTGATTTTGGCTCAGGTCATGATCTCACAGTTCAGTTCCTGAGATTGGGCCCCACTTCAGGTTCTGCACTGACAGCACGGAGCCTGCTTGGGATGTTCTCTTTCCTCTCTTTCTGTCCCCCCTTCTTAGGCACACACACTCTCTCAAAATAAATAAGTAAACTTTAAAAAAAGAAAAAAAAAGAAATTGACTACTCTTCAGAGCAGAAACACATAATAAAAGATTGAAAAAAAGAGAACAGAGACTCAGAGAACTATGGAACAACATCAAAAGTTTTACTATTTGAGTTATTGAGGAGGTGGAAAGGAACAGGTGCAGAAAATAATATTTGGAGAAATAATGATTGAAAATTTAATTTGGCAAAAGACATATATGTACAGATTCAAAAGCTTAGCTAGTACTCAAAAGGATAAACTTTAGAGAAATCACGCTCAGAATCATCAAAATACAACTGCCCCAAAATATAAAGAATAAATATTGAAATGAGGCAGAAAAAAATGATCCATTTACATATAAGGGTAGTGTAATTTGAATGTATTCATATTTTTACTAGAACAAATGGATGGCAGAAGACAGAAGAACGCTATTCTTGATAGACTGAAACAAAAGAAATGTTAATGCAGAGTTCTGTATTCATGGAAAATATCTTCTAGGAAAAAGCAAAATAGACACTTTCAGCAGGAGGAAAACTAAGAGAATTTGTTACCAACAAACCCGTCTAAAAGAAATCTGAAAGAAATGCTCAAGTAAGGTTTTAAAACTAAAGGGAACCTTATTTTTTATTAAAAAAGTTTTTTTAATGTTTATTTTGAGAGGGGAGCCTGGGTGGCGCAGTCGGTTAAGCGTCGGACTTCAGCCAGGTCACGATCTCGCGGTCCGTGAGTTCGAGCCCCGCATCAGGCTCTGGGCTGATGGCTGGGAGCCTGGAGCCTGTTTCCGATTCTGTGTCTCCCTCTCTCTCTACCCCTCCCCCATTCATGCTCTGTCTCTCTCTGTCCCAAAAATAAATAAACGTTGAAAAAAAAATTAAAAAAAAAATGTTTATTTTGAGAGAGACAGAGACAGAGCGTGAGCAGGGGACGGGCAGAGACAGAGGGAGACACAGAATCCGAAGCAGGCTCCAGGCTCTGAGCTCTGAGCTGTCAGCACAGAGCCCAATGCGGGGCTTGAATTCACAGGCTGTGAGATCATGACCTGAGCTGAAGTTGGAGCTCAAACAACTGAGCCACCCAGGCGCCCCAAACTAAAGGGAACCTTAACAAAGGGAAACTTGGAATGGAAGGAAAGAAGAGCTACAGAGGTGGTATATAGCTTAGTTAGAATAAGCTGTTTTTCTCCTCTTAAGTTTTTCAACGTTTATTTATTTTTGGGACAGAGAGAGACAGAGCATGAACGGGCGAGGGGCAGAGAGAGAGGGAGACACAGAATCAGAAACAGGCTCCAGGCTCTGAGCCATCAGCCCAGAGCCCGACGCGGGGCTCGAACTCCCGGACCGTGAGATCGTGACCTGGCTGAAGTCGGACGCTTAACCGACTGCGCCACCCAGGCGCCCCTCCTCTTAAGTTTTTAAAAATATAAATGACCTTTCAAAGCAGAAAAAAATCTAATGCTTTGTAGCGATATTTTCATGTATCTAGATCTAATACATATAATGTCAAAGGACTGTCTAGTTGCAAGATTTCTACATTTTAGCTGAAGTGGTAAAATATTAACTCTGAAGGGCCTATAAAATGTTAGTATGTATGCTGTATTTCTCAGAGAAAATATTAAACACAACAGAAAGAGAAAAAGACAAAACAGAAATAGATAAAATTAAAGGCTAAAAAACATTCAGATAATCCAACAAAAGATCGGAGATTGGGAAAAGGAGAACAAAAAAACCAGAAAGAGTACAACATAAAACAAAAAGTAAAATGGTGAACCAAAATCCAACCGTATCAATAACGGCAGTAAAAGCAAATAGTCCAAACACATTATTTAAAACATGAAGATTGTCAGGACATGCAAAATAACAAGATCCAATGATATAGAGCCTTTAAAAATTAAATTATAGTACTGCAGGTAAATTAAAGGTAACAGCATTGGGAAAACATGTAAACATTAATCAAAAGATTGGTAGCTATGTTCGTTGCAGAAAAAGTAGATTTCAGAACAAGAAAACTCATCAGGGATAAACCATGAGATTTTCCAGTGACAACGTGGTAAAAGCACAGGAAAACAAAATAATTCTAAATGCCTTACATAGAAGTTCAAAAGGCATGAAATGGGAAATGAGAAAGCTGAAATAAAACGTAAATATATCCACAGTTACACATGGAGACTTCTACATTCTTCTCTTCGTGATCAATAATTCAATACAAAAAATAAGCATGATTTTAGAAGAGCCAAATAACATCATCAACCTAACCTATCCAATTGACCCATAGCATTTATACCCAACAATAGAGAAGACACATTGATTTTGAGTGTATGCGGGATATTCACCAACGTGGGTATCATAAATTATAAGGCAAGCCTTAACAAATTTAAAAGGAATAAAATTATACAAACTGTGATTTCAGACCATAATGAATCAAACTAGAAATTAATAAGAGAAATGTATCTGGAAAATATTCAAATATTGGATACTAAACTACATGCATTTAAAGCTTTCACTGATCTAAAACTCTCATTCCTGCACCTTCATACTTCCTCTGAAACATCCATGCCTGACTACCTTACTTTGCTTGGCTAATTCTTATTTACATAAGAGGTATCGGTTTAAACTTCATTTTCTCAATACAGCTTCTCTGGTCACCATGTAATGAAACATGTACCATTGCATTGGATTTTTATTACACTTTTTCCCTTTCCCTACTTCCTCACAATGTTTCATGTAATCAAATGTTAGTGGATTTGGTTGGACCCTCATGTTCCAGGCTAGAAGTTCATCTCAGTGTAGGGTAACATCACAAACAATAACAGAAAAATATAACAGCCAAAATCTGATACCAGTTACCACTTTCTCAATCATTAGACCCAGCAAGCAAAAAATTCTTCTTTCTTTAGAAACTGGGATAGAGGATCTCTGTCTGGTTTGGGAATCAAAGTAATGCTGGCTTCATAGAATGAGTTTGGAAGTTTTCCTTCCCTTTCTATTTTTTTTGGAACAGCTTGAGAAGGATAGGTATTATCTCTGCTTTAAATGTCTGGTAGAATTCCCTAGGGAAGCCATCTGGTCCTGGACTCATTTGTTGGGAGATTTTTGATAGCTGATTCAAATTCCTCACTGGTTATGGGTCGGTTCAAATTTTCTATTTCTTCCTGTTTGAGTTTTGGAAGTGGGTGGGTGTTTAGGAATTTGTCCATTTCTTCCAGGTTGTCCATTTTGTTGGCATATAATTTTTCATAGTATTCCCTGATAATTGCTTGTATTTCTGAGGGATTGGTTGTAATAATTCCATTGATGGTGGGAATGCAAACTGGTGCAGCCACTCTGGAAAACAGTGTGGAGGTTCCTCAAAAAATTAAAAAGAGACCTACCCTATGACCCAGCAATAGCACTGCTAGGAATTTACCCAAGGGATACAGGAGTACTGATGCATAGGGGCACTTGTACCCCAATGTTTATAGCAGCACTCTCAACAATAGTCAAATTATGGAAAGAGCCTAAATGTCCATCAACTGACAAATGGATAAAGAAGATGTGGTTTATATATACAATGGAATACTACTTGACAATGAGAAAGAATGAAATCTGGCCCTTTGTAACAATGTGGATGGAACTAGAGGGTATTATGCTAAGTGAAATAAGTCAGGCAGAGAAAGACAGATACCATATGTTTTCACTCTTATGTGGATCTTGAGAAACTTAACAGAAGACCATGGAGGGGAGAGGAAGGGGGAAAAAAAGTTACAGAGAGGGAAGGAGGCAAACCATAAGAGACTCTCAAATACTGAGAACAAACTGAGAGTGAGGGGGGTTAGGGGAGCGGGGAAAGTGGGTGATGGGCATTAACGACGGTACCTGTTGGGATGAGCACTAAGTATTGTATGGAAACCAATTTGACAATAAATTGTATTTAATATTAAAAAAAAAAGAGGGGCGCCTGGGTGGCGCAGTCGGTTAAGCGTCCGACTTCAGCCAGGTCACGATCTCACGGTCCGTGAGTTCGAGCCCCGCGTCAGGCTCTGGGCTGATGGCTCAGAGCCTGGAGCCTGTTTCCGATTCTTTGTCTCCCTCTCTCTCTGCCCCTCCCCCGTTCATGCTCTGTCTCTGTCTGTCCCATAAATAAATAAAAACGTTGAAAAAAAAAATTAAAAAAAAAAAATAAATAAATAAAAAAAAAAGAAAGTGGGATAGAGGAAACCTTAATTACTTAAATTTACTCTTATTTTATTTTCATATTAGTTTACTTGCCTGTTTTTCCTATAACACTAAAATGCATGAGGAAGAAGACATCTATCTTACCATTTCACCTGGCCTAGTGCCTTATGCCCATCTGATCAGCTATTACTATCTGATGCTTCTTTGTTGGTGATCTGGGCCACTAGAATTCTGGTCTAACTTAGAAGAACCAAGAAAAATCCAGCTCCCAGAACCTTTGGAGGTTTTTTTTTCATCCTTGAACATCAAAGAAATTTTTTAAACGTGACTTTTTAAACATTCTAACATAGTTCTATTATAACCTTGTGTGCAAAGCCATTTTCTCCGTGAAAATCCCTAGTGTCTTGTGACATTCCACAATGCATTTTAATTTTGTATCTTATCTACTTGCTCAATATTAATAAAGTGTTTCCAGAAGGCAAAGCTTTCCTTATTTGTTCTTTCTATATCTATACCCATATTCAGCAGGAATATAACTGCCCCTGGCAAAGAAGGGTCTAGCCGAGAACAAAATGCACTCAGGAAAGCCATTATGTGAGCAGAGACCTTTCACTTCAAGGAAATTCAGACTTTGCACTTGAAGGTATATGGAAGGGAGTGGCTTCAAATTACTTCACCTCATCAAGCAGGTTGCCAAGATGGTTCAGTTCATAATAGTTTCATAACCAGTGACGTTTCCACCAGTGTATTTCAGAAAAAGAGTTAATTATAAATTTAAATTAAAAAAAGACAAAAGGATATTTTCTTGTAAATATTTTAAAGGCATTTGGTGACTGAGATACAGGAAACATATACTGATAGTAGCAGAGCTAGAATCAGCAAGGGAAAAAATTGATTTATCCAGTATGACACAACCGTACTGTGTCATTTTCATGAAGGTAATACAAATCCCTTTTTCCCTCAGCATTAGTATACTTACCCAATTGATGCATTATGAAACTTAATATAAACTTTAAATATTACTTAGAAAATATGTAAATATTGTCTCCTACCCTTGTCCCTCCCCTCCATATAATTACCATAATTTGGTGATGGGGGAAGCTTCCAAAATATCCCTGAAATAACAAAGGTATGCAATACAATTTGTGAATATATTGCATTAATATCAGTTAAAACAAGGATCTGATTAATGTGGCTTAGGAATCTCAGACAATTTATTGAGCTGCTTGCTGATTACAATCTATGATGCTTTCTCTCTTCTGTGTAGATATTGATTTGATAGATAAAGTGGGAGTAATTTTTCTTTTGGAATGGTGACATTAATGGCCACTGAACTCTCATTGACAACAGTAGTGAACCATGTATTGGAACTCCAGGAGTTGTTTCAGTTATTTTTCTCTTCTTTTGTTCCCATCCCCCCTTTTCACTTCTTACTTATGATTTCAGTCTTTTAAGGATGATTGAAAAACCTATAGGACGGTAAGCTGGTTTTTAGCCTTTCTTTGAAAGGCAAGATCCTTTTTAAAAAAGGAAAGGAAGATAAGACACTGTTTGGGGTTTATCATATTAAAATCTTGGTTAAATCTGACTTTGTGATTGTTTCTCTATTGTTTCCCCATTGAACTCACTTCTCTCTTTTCACCAGATCACACACCAGGGTTCATGATGACATCGACATCACACAATATAAGTTCAGCTATAGGTGCTATTTTGGAAAAGGGATTCTTTCAAAGCCAGGGTAAGCAAGGTAGACACATGCATGTGCTCAGCTTCCTATCATATTAGGGCATCTGTTAAATGAGACATTTCAGTGAAAAGACAATGCTTTTCATAAGTTCACCATCTTACATGAAAAAGTATAAAAAATTAGCTTTGTCACTGAAAGAATAAACAAGCTGGCAGGAAGCCTAGATGTTTGATGTCAGTTATTTACAGAAGACTATTGGGAATATCAGTTGCCCAGCTCTTATAAACATTTAAGTCTGAAGGATATTTTGTCAATATCTCCAGAAGGAGAAAATTTCAGTTTTTTGAGAAGCTGAGCCTGAGTATATCATCTCTCATTGAAAGGAGGGTGTCCCATGTAGCTGAACATCTTGGCCACCTGGAGTAAGCCCCTAGGGTCATTTTCAGAAAATTGTATTTATTGCTTCAATATTCTTTTTAATAAAACAAGATGTATATAATTTATATATTATATGTTTAAGTAAAGCATATCATAATTAAATAGACATGATATAGCTATACTTGCTTATATGTATATCGTGAGCATAATATGCAATGGACAGTTTACTGAAAACAAATGCTATCTGGGCACTTCACTGAAGGCCTTTATGTTATAGTAGACGTGGTATAAACTGTGGAATCAAATGTGCTCAAGTGTGAATACTTACTCGACCTATAAAAATGGGTCCTTGAAAGATTTATTTTTTTCTGAGCCACAATTTAATGATAAATTAATAATAATCATAACTTTTCTGCAGAGTATCTTGAGGTCTTAAATTAGTAACTGCATAGCACTTAGTATACTATCTTGTAAAGTAGACAATGGTGTCTCTAGGTCGTTGCTGTTAACGTAACTTAAGAGATTAATTTGAGAGAATCAACTTCACTTAGTGATTTACTGAAGAAGAATTTATTATAAGCCACAATATTGCAACTTATTTGGAGATACGAAGATGAAAAGGCCACAGGCTCTAGCTTCACTGGCTTATACTCTAGGGAGGGTACCATGACAATGAAGGGCAGGATTCTATAGGTGAACAGTGGTATGAGATACTGATTGAGATATACTGCCACAGAAGTTTTCGTTTTGCTTTGCTTTTATTTTGTTTTTTTTTTAGTAGTGCAGGGAATTTGAGTAGAGATAGTTTTCCCTTGAATTATATAGGACTAAATTCAAAGGGGGCTTCATTCTAGGCATGGGAAGTCTTAGGTGCACAGGATGAAGAGTGATGTCCTAGTTTGGAGGTCCGCACCTGGAGAAGCATGTGAATGGGAAAGGAGTCAGGCCTCTCTTTTGTGTAAATATATCATTCTAGAAGAAAGGTTATTCTCTGGCTTTTCTTCACCTCTCTATCCATAAGTTTCCGAGGCTCAACTGGCTTGCCTCACTAAAGAAAGGGAAGAGGTCCCCAAGGAATCACCTATAAAGTGTAGGTGGGGGGTGGGCAGGAGTTTTAAGAAAAGAAGGACAATTTCTAATTTTCTTGTTAGAAATATGTTCAATCTCTATGTGTGTGGGAGCAGGGGACTTGAATCTTTGCGAAATCAGAATGGAGACATGGTTTCATAAATAGTATACAACTCAGAAGAAGAAAGAACAGTTCAATAGAGTACAGTTTGTAGCAAGTATTGGAAATACTAAAATAATTTTATGCTGGTCATCCCAATAAATTCAACCTGATTAGTTAGTTATATTTATAACACACTAAAGTAAGTACAAAGATAAAGATATACAGGGAGCAATATTGTAGAACCATGGTGTCAAAGAAGGCCACCTATATTAGCTAAAGATAATCCTAAATTTTAAAACCTAGATAGGCATTATACAATTAAATCTGCCTTGGAAGAATATTAGAGATCATTTCAAGGAAAGAATGAACTAAAGAACTGAAGCAAGAAACAGACCGTGACAAATTGCATTAGGTATTTTACTACATTTATTGTTTGTGACACATTTTCTATTCATCCTAGTAAGTCACAGATAAGGAAAATTAAGCTATTTCTCACACACTCATAAACAAGAAGGAATTATTTTCTCCCACATGGAATGAAGCACTTTACAGTAATCCTTTCTTTGCTGCAGAAGAAAAGTAAAATAGCATGTTGCTCCAATCCTTTTATAATGGGAGGGTCCTTGTGCAGATATCCAATTGGAATGGAGAGTTAGGGCACTTGTCAAAATGTTTTATTTGCACAGCTTTTATTTAACTTGTATATGATTTTGGTGAGGGTGGGAAGGGTGTGGTCTTTCATAGAATACCAGTGGAAAGAAGGCAGTAAATTATCTTGCAAGCCATCTGTTTGCTGCTGACATCAAAAACAAGTTCTGGATAGTTCTTCAAATCATTCTTTAATACAATGTATATAATCCCACTGAACATAGATGACAGCCCTCTTCTTCAAAGATGTATTAACCAGTTCCAAATTTCTCAGTATGTTAGTTCTTTCATAAGTAAATATTAACTAGATTGTCTCAAAATCATAGTAATAAACCTAAGGGATACAAGGTCAAGCAAAGTAGGTACTACCCTTTTCTACAAGGAGTAAAAAACTGAAGTATATTTAATTTCTTTCAGGAGAGGAATGGGAGATACTTTCATCTTCTTTTAGAATCCTTCTCCAGATCACAAATCACTCCCCCAAAGCCATGATGTGCTGACTGATGCAGTAATAACACATGCCCTGCTGCTACTGAAGGAGGGTGTGGGGAATTGAGGAGGTCCCTTTCTAATTTGCTAATTTATTGTTGATAGGGAGATTATAAAATGTGTTAGGTGTTTACGTAGTACTGAATGTTCATTCTGATTTTGAATTCCTCTATTATCTTCTCTTGGTAAAGAGAATTATAATATGCTGTCTGCTACCATGGTGACTTTGATGTCTGTGAGTTAGCTGTGTGGAATACAGGCGTAAAGTTCCTTTAGATATCTATATATGTACACCACTGTTTTAAATCTGTGAATCTATGATTAGTTAAGGGTAAGAAGCAATGATAGTGCCCATGACTGCTACAGAAAAAAACCTACTTTGACAAATCATTCCAGTTTTCCAGGAACACTGTTTTGATGGAATATTGAGAGGTGAGGGGGTGCAGGGGAAGAGGAAGAAAGAAAGAAAGAAAGAAAGAAAGAAAAGAAAAGAAAGGAAGGAAGGAAGGAAGGAAGGAAGGAAGGAAGGAAGGAAAAAGTGGGGGAGGGAAGGAGGAAGGAAATTTCAATGAAATTTCTCCATTCCAAGTCAAATTAAATTGAATTGGAAATAATGCATAGTGACTTCTATCTTTGTTAGAATAAAATAGCACCACCACTAAATTTAACGCTAGCATATAAGTAAACACTGGCAACAGGAGAGAAATTTTACTGTTTATGAATGAGGCATGAAAAGACTATAATTTTGGCTAAGTGTTCAGAGGAGGAACCCACGTGATCCATACAGCTCCCATACTAAAACGAGAGATGTTTCTCTAAAATAATCTCATTCCATCAAGAGATTTCTAACTTTAAGTGGACGATTTTCCAATCACCAAGTTGCCCCCACCAAAAGCTATTTAAAAGAATAATTGTGTAGAATTTTGAAAAAAATTCAGTTGCTTCTATCCCAATTATGTTAGTCAGTGGCATGAAACTATGTCTATACTTTTGAGAATGAGCGTAGTTATTTGTCCAAAAGAGACTGAAAAAGAAATATAAAGTAGTATTTCCTTTGCATCTTTATGAAATACAAGGAATTTTTCAACATATATGAGAATATTCTTATTCTCGTTACGAACAGAATAAGCTCGGAATGTTGAAAGTATACTGGAATTCTGCATGTGACCTTCGTTAGTAAAACAATTGGGGAAAAAAGTTCATTACCTTAAGAAGAATTTTCTCATATCCAATATTATCTGCATAATATGTTATCCAGAAAATGTAGACAATAGTAAAATACAAAATTTGTCCTGCAGGCATATTCTGGTTTCCCTGATTAAAGTACAATTTGTTGACTTACAGTTTGGATATTTAAAGTTACTTATATAATTTGGGTACACTTAACTTCTTGTTTTCCTCTGACATCAAGTGTGTTTAAATTCTATTAATAGATGCTGTAGATATTGTTTTCCTAACGACCAAATCTACAGATGGTTTCAGTAAATATTTGAGTTCATGAATCATTTTTGAGGATTTAAGTTGAAAATTAAAGAAATAGAATGTATTCATATATTTCTATTAAATTTGCCCTTTAATATTTAACATAATATAAAAAGAATCTTTTAACAGATAATTCATGATTTAGTGAAAATCTCAATTCTGCGCTAAGGTGCTCAGGCTTGATATGTTTAAGGGAAAAAGAAGGATAGTGTTGGAGAAGTCCGTCCTATTAGCAGCAGCAAGGGACAGGGAGTGTGTTCAAATTAAAGATGAGAGACTATCGCCAAGTCATTGCAATAGTGGGAAGAAACGGTTCTGGAGATTCGCCCTGGGGTAGAAGCTGTGGGAACGGAAAGAAAAGAACACGTAGAAAGATGCCGAGATAGGGGCGCCTGGTTGGCTCAGTTGGTTAAGCGTCCGCTCAGGTCATGATCTCAGAGTTCGTGAGTTTGAGCCCCGCGTCAGGCTCTGTGCTGACAGCTCAGAGCCTGGAGCCTGCTTCACATTCTGTGTCTCCCTCTCTCTCTGCCCCTTCCCTGCTCATGCTGTGTCTCTGTCTCAAATCTCTCTTTGTCTCAAACATTAAAAAAAAGAAAGAAAGAAAGATGCCGAGATAAAGGAACCAGTATCAATAGGAGTTGAAATTTGATTACATGGTTGTAAGAGACGGGGAGGAATGAGAGACATTGCTGGGGTTCCCAGCTGGAGTTACTTGAAGCAGGATATTCAGGGAGAATTCTTGACCTTGTGTGTACATTGGCACAGCTCTTGGGAATGTTCATGCTCATATTCATGGAATTTTTGTAGCAGTGACAACTGTCCCTTTGAAGATACAGAAACAAGCTTAAAGTGATAAATGGACATAGTATTTTTTTTAAGTATGCCATTATTAAAGCATAATTGTCTTTCAGGGAAAGCAGAGGAAATGTGGAATTTAGTTGGTAAGTGGTAGAAACAAGCACAGGGATAAACAAATACAATAAAAGACTTCTTTTGATTTAAAAAAAAAATCAAGTAAAATCTGAGAATGTGTTATACATTTGTCCTGGGAAATTAGTCTCAAACAGAGGCTTACTTTAGAAAGCTTCTACCAGCATATACATTTACATCTATCTTGCAAATCAAGTTCAAAACTTAGAAACACCATTGAGGTCTTCTTCGAGGGGGTTCTGAATACTGCTGTTAGTTATCTACTCAGTCACGGATGCCATACTATTAAAATTTCTGCATTTGAGCAGTCAAGCAAGGCGCTGAAAAGAATCCAACAGCCCTTACAGTACTAATTATTAAATGGGAAAAAATGGTTGGAAGCATCAGTCATTCGAGAAATATAAAACTTACACACACTAAACTTCAATCTATTTTTCCCTGTTGTAAATGAGTTAACCTCATGCAGTTATAAATGATTTTCTGAATTACATGGCCCTGTGGGTGTGCATGATTTCTAGTAAGGCATATGGCCTTGATCCCTACATGGATGTGCATCATGAGGCCTAACACAGGAGTAGTTGCTGTTAATTTAGAATCTATGCCCTGCTTATTTGCAGAAGAGATTTGATTTGTTGGGGGAAAAACAGAACATAACATTGAACAGAAACACACTTACACATTCAAGTAAATATCAAAGCCATAGGGACACCAATATTTTCATTGCTGTGGGATGCCTAAACCATTGGAAGAATCACCATGAAGACCCAACACAGGCACAGAGGGGTTTACAATGTGTTCTGAGAGGCAGGGACTCAGAAATACCAATCCTTCTCTATCAACTTGGCTTTTCGGGTTTATTAATAGCCTCAATCTTGTTAGCACTGCCATTACTACAATTAATAGCACAAAAATTACTAGTGCATATTATTTCATCATTTGGAGAAGGAACACAAACTGCATTTTATATACGTTGTAAACACATAGAATACTATAATATCAGAGTATGTAACTGATGCCTAGAGTTAAACATTTTTTTAATGTTTATTTTTGAGAGAGAGACAGATCATGAGTGGGCAGGGGCAGAGAGAAAGGGAGACACAAAATTCAAAGCAGGCTTCAGGCTCTGAGCTGTCAGCACAGAGCCCAACATGGGGCTTGAACCCACAAACCATGAGATGTTTACCTGAGATGAAGTTGGACACTTAACCAACTGAGCCACCCAGACACCCCATAGTATTAAAGATTTGAGTAAGCAGTACATGCTCAGCAAGAGGTGGCCTCCAAAAAGATGTTCCATTCCATTGAAAAGCTTATAATTTCTAAAAAGAATAAAGAGACTTATGGACATTGTTGTCTTTTCTACCCACTTAAAATCTTTGAAAATATTTCAATAATGCAAAAACAAGAGAGAAAGAGAAGAAATATAACTGATATAATTACCTATAACCCAGTTACATCAAATCTTGACATTTTACCTTATGATCATTTCTTTTCAGATTAATCTTTAGAGATGCAGCTGAGAAATCTCTCATCACTTTTTCTTTTATTTCTAATGATAATCATTCACTTAAAACTATTTATTTAAGAGGCATTTGATATTGTTCTCACATTTCATGTACTCGTAAATAATCTGTACGCATACTTAAAAGATCTGTATAAATTATATTATGCCTACAACATATTTTACACTCTACATTGTCTTTGAGATTAATAGTTATGGGTACAGTAGTTTCTCCTTACCCACAGGAGATGCATTTTAAGATCTACATTGGATGTCTGAAACCACAGATAGTAGTGGACTCTGTATGTACTACTTTTTTTCTATTTTCTTGTATGCATACATACCTACAATAAAGCCTTATAATTTAGGGATAGTAACAGATTTATAATAAATAGAATACTTGTAACAAGTAGTGTAATAAATGTGAATGTGGTCTTACTTGTAAAATACTGTACTTGCTGATCCTTTTTCTAGTGATGATGTGAGATGATAGAATGCCTATGTGATGGGATGAAGCAAGGTGAATGACAATAGGCATTGTGTCATAGCATTAAGCTACTACTGACCTTCTGGCAATTTTTCAGAAGGAGTATCAGTATCATCTACTTCCGGACTATGGTTGACTGTGGATCATTGAAATCGAGGAAATAAAACTACAGGTAAGGGGGATTATTGTGTATATATTTCTTTTTTTTAAATTTTTTTAATGTTTATTTTTGAGAGAAAGAGAGAGACTTAGTGCAAGCAGGGGAAGGGCAGAGATAGAGGGAGAGACAGAATCTGAGGCAGGCTCCAGGCTCTGAGCTGTCAGCACAGAGCCTGACACGGGGTTTGAACTCACAAACCGTGAGATCATGACCTGAGCCAAAGTTGGACCCTTAACCAACTGAGCCATTCAAGCACCCCAAACTATGTATATATTTCTTAATGCAGTTACCTTAACAACAGTATAGTATCTTATCCAATGAAGATACCAAACATTATTTATTCAATATTAGTAGTAGTAGTAATATTTAATTAAATAGGCTACATGCCAAATGTGGGGCCTGAACCCTAAGATCAAGAGTTGCATGCTCTACTGGTTGAGCCAGCCAGGCACCGCCTACCCATTTTATTTTTGGTGGATATTTGGATTCTCATTTTTGTTTAATAATAAATAGTATTTCAATAAATACTTTGTACATGTCTTTTTTGCACATATGTTAGAGTTTCTCGGACACCAAACTTGAATAGAGATAGGAAAGATGATCCTGTATAATTTATAATCACAAATTCTCACATAAGTTTAATGATTGAATTCAAGTACTTTAGTGGTGCAAAAAGCTAAAGTTGAGAATCCAGTTTATTTCCCATAAGGCAAAAGCACATGCAAATATTCTACGTAAGAAATTCAAATTGCAAGTCTCAAATAATTTCCAGAGCTAATGTGTCAAAAAAAAAAAAATCACTGGCTTGGGACACCTGGATAGCTCAGTGGTTAAGTGTCCAACTCTTGATTTCAGCTCAGGTCATGATCTCAGTTTGTGGCTTTGAGCCCCACATCATGCTCTGCACTGACAGTGTTGAGCCTGCTTGGGATTCTTTCTCCCTCTCTCTCCTCCTTTCCTGCTCGCTCTCTCTCTCTCTCCCAAAATAAATAAATAAACTTAAAAAAAGTTAGTGGGCTAGAGTACATCATGGAAAAGAGTGTATATGGAGAGGAAAGTCCAGATTTAAGCTGCAAATGACTCCAATAGGTAGAAATTGGTGAAGAAGAAGAAAACAGCAAAGGAGACCGAAGAAGGATCAGTTGAGGTAAGGAAAAAAAAAGACATGTTAGAGTCCTGGAAGCTATGAGAGAGAAGTTTCAATAATGGGGATTTGGTAAGATATTGAGTAAGCTGAAGCAGAAATATGATTAACAATATTGGTGACCTTGACAGATACATTTTTAATGGAGTAGTAGGGAAATGAAGAAGGTGGGTTGGATCAAAGTGTGGACTGAAGGCATACAATTGGAGGTAGCCTGTGCAGACCAATCTGGGCAGGTTGACTCTGGGATAGGTCAAGAATATGGCCAAATATTTGGAGATAGTGTAAAATTGGATTTTTTGTGCATAATTGTTGAAGATACTAGAAGATGCTGTTATAATGATGTGATTGCCATAGAAAGGAAGGAGAGACGAAATTAAAAAGCAGAATTTAGTGAAAAGTTAAAAGGATAAGCTTTAGAGCACACATAAGACTGGCCTTTGGTAGAAGGAAAGACACTTCCTTTATTATTTTTTTTTAAAGTTTATTTATTTATTTTGAGGGAGAGAAAGAGAGGATGAGCAGAGAGAAGGGGGCAGAGGGAGAGAGAGAGAAAGAGACAGAGAGACAAAGAGACAGAGAATCCTAAGCAGGCTCCGCACTGTCAGGGCAGATCCTAACGTAGCGCTTGAACTCACGAACCATGAGATCATGACCTGAGCCAAAACCAAGAGTCAGACACTCAACTGACTGAGCCATCCAGGCACCTTGACACTACTTTAGTTATAAAAACAGTAAAGAAAGAGATGTGGTGAATGTAGGTAGGATTATAGATATGTTGAGGAAAATAGTAAAGCAGTGAGGATATTAGGTGAGGTCATCTTCTGGTCATCTGCTGCATTGAGAAAAGGCTGTGGGAAATTGGAAGAACTGAGTAACAGAGGTAATCTAAGAAAGAATCATCCTTTTTTTTTTTCTTTTTGTTTGGTTGTTGTTCATTGTGAATACAAGTGAAACAAACCCATTTATATAATTCTTCCCTCACAATAGTCAATATTTCTGCTTTAGTCACAGCATCTGTAGATTGTAGAGTTTATCTATTTTGGTGTTTCTGTCAAGAGATGGTTAACAGAAATCAATTACAATGGATTAATATAGTATTTGATTTGGCCAAGAAAAAAAAAACAGGAGACAACATATTACTAGAAAGGAAGTTGTGAGGCTATATAGATGAAGTAGATCATTTTTGACTAAGGGGATATTTGAATGGACAGCTTCCAATTGATACTGCAAAAGTATTACAGTGACTAAGAGAAGAATCAATGGCGAAATATAAATAATAGGACTGTTAGGCAAAAGTAAGATTTCAACTGACTTTGATAGCCTGATGGTATACCTACTCATTCATCACCATTTCGTGACTTTCTCCAGAACATCCAGAAGAGCACGATCAAATAAATGTAGATAATTGGAGCTATGAGAAACTACAGATAGTTTCAAGGTAGATGAAATTGGCAAACGAACAGTTGGAAAAATGTAATTTGAACAGGTGGTTATAAGGTTTTGACTTGGAAGAGAGGCAAGTGATGCCAGAATTAGGACGTGAGGAAGAATATGGTACAACTGGGATGGTTAGAGGTCTCCATCTTGGTGGAGATAAAAATCCCGTTCAGTGGAAATTTAGAAGCGTAAAATCTAAATCATCAGGAGGCCCAATCAGACAGTGGGAGTTTGAGGTCGGTCATCCTAAGAAAAAATTCAAATGATAGTGAAATGTATATATACTGTGACTGCTTGTGTGAGTGACTACAACCTACTGGTATGGAGGTCAGTGTTCCTGAGAAGCCGGAGATATTTAAGCCAGAGTGAAAGGAATATCAAATAGTCAAAGACAAAAAATCATAAACTGCATATTTCTTATGAGCAGCACCAAGAAATTTCACATGTTATTTTTAGTGCCGAGTGACAAAAGTTAAATAACCAATTTATTTTCCTAAACTTTTGATTAATTTCTTTACTGGAGGCTATCATAAAGAAAATTGACAATTTTAGAATTTGAGATAAAGGTCAGTCATATATTAAATGTCACTTCTGAGACAAGAAATGGAGTGTTGACAGTAGAATAGATTCAAGGAGAACCACCAACTTTGCCCTCTGCCAACGCAGTCTAACTATAGATTCCCTGCCCCCACACCCCAGAAAATAATTCTCAGCGACAGTAATTCCTTGAAATAAGCAAGTAGAAATAAATTCTTCTCATGGAACTTGTTAAAACTGTCCTGAAATTGAGTAGGAAAATTGTGTGCGTGTGTTGTCTGTACATGTGCTCACACACACTCACAACACGACTTCAGATTTTTGGATTAGTTTTGGTTATTAGGATATACATTGTACACAGAAGAATATAAAACAACTTCTATGTGTTTTTCAAGTTATTATCTAAAGAGAGATATCAGGAAAATGCACATTTACTACGAACAAATCTAACATTTACAAAATGCTTTATACAAAGAATAAATTAAACAGGTTGATTATTTGCTTTCCAAAATATTTATTACAGTATTCCTTTAAATGCCAAGTTTCTTCATTGAGGTTTAATAACTGGAAAACTTTTGTAGAGCTCAATTATTTTTTAAATCAAGATATCGATACATGTTAAAATGAACTTAAAAATAAATTCATGGAATAGAATAGTCTTTCGAAGACATAAATAAGAACTCAGTAACTAAAGAAGCAGAAATACTAAAGAAGGAGAAATTCCATGCACAGAATAAAAGATTATAGAAGCTTGGAGATCTAGAACCAACATATGGATTCTCAATATGGAAATCAGTAAGAGAAACATAGTTGATGAGAAATTATGACGAATTCTGACTGAAAAAGATGCCATGATAAAAATATATATTCACTGAAACCATAGTAGTTTCATCACATTTACTTTATGTATGGAAATATGAAATACTGTTTTAAAATCAGTATTTCTAAAGTTTATTATGAATAATAAAGAGAAATAATAAAAGTTGGTGAATACAGTATTCCCAGAGTCTTCTTCATGTGAAAAAAAAGAAAATCTGGGGCGCCTGGGTGGCGCAGTCGGTTAAGCGTCCGACTTCAGCCAGGTCGCGATCTCGCGGTCCGTGAGTTCGAGCCCCGCGTCGGGCTCTGGGCTGATGGCTCAGAGCCTGGAGCCTGTTTCCGATTCTGTGTCTCCCTCTCTCTCTGCCCCTCCCCCATTCATGCTCTGTCTCTCTCTGTCCCAAAAATAAATAAACGTTGAAAAAAAAGAAAATCTTATGAGAGGAAAAAGAAGGATGTGATAGCTAGAGAGACAGAAAAGCTTTCCCTTATGGAACTTAAATATAGGTATTACTACACAATACCTGTAATAATTGCAGTTAATGATTAAGTTAAAGTGCATTGCAAGTGGAAGGTGTGGAAGCATGTAAACTACCTCTCAAGGGTCCACAAATACAAGCAACAGAACTTTGACAATCTCTACTCTATTTGTAGTCTACTGTGAAAAAATGTACAGTAGATAAGTAATTAGAACCTGCAGGAATTAGAACCTCATTTGGCATACAGATTGCTTTTGTTTGGCCTACAGTGATTTTAAGTTGTGGAAACATTAAAAAAATGAGAAATTTTATATGTAAGCAAGTTTTCTGGGGCTTCATTTGAAAAATCGTAATGTCTGGTGATTCTGTGAGGTGAGGGGCAACCAGACCCTTTTCCCTGAGACTTGCACTCTATCCTCCATAGTCCCTTCCTCTTACTTGTGTGTGTACTTAAACTTGCTGCTTTATTTACTTGGTTGGCACATGTAAGCATTCCATTATGTGATGCTCTGCTCAGAAGGTAGGTTCTAAATACCAAGAAATTCCTGTAAATCTCATATTTTACCAATAGGTAAAATTTATGGCTTTATCCATATGGGAAACCACATTTTACCAATATGTAAATTAGAAGAATGAAAAGTCCTAAAGCCCAGGGAATAAGGGATTAAATGTAGCATTGCCTGTGCCTGAGAATGCCAAGGAAGTAGAGAAGAGAAAAATAACAACCTTGTGTGCTTGTATTAAACAATAAACGATGGTGGACACATGGCAGAAGTAAATAAAATAGTTAATATGAAGAATGAGATCATGTAAAACCATGTAAGGAGAAGAGTTGTATAAAATGATCAATTGATTGTGGAAATACATTTCACTTTCCTTTCATTATTTCACATCTCAACTTCCCTGTTCAATTAATTCAGTAATGAGACTCTTTCTCATTTTCTTATTCCCTTGTCTTCAAATTAATTAATGCAATAAATGAATGAGAAGTCAAATTTAAGAGAAATTTCTCATAGAGAACAATTAGGTCCAAAGGAAAGATTGCGGCTAGAATTTAAATAAGTAAATCGAATTCATAAAAAAATGATAACCAAAATTATCGTATTGTATTTTGTAATTTCTTTCACAGTTTTGGATGAATATAGTTTACCTACTACCTCTGTTGAATGGGCACAGAGTTTTGGCTTTGCAAGATGAAGAGAGTTCTGGGGATTGATGGGAGTGATGGTTGCATAGCTATGTGAATAAACTCAGTACTGTTGAACTGTACATTTAAAAATGGGTAAAATTTATATGTATTTACCACAAGAAAAATGAAATAAAAAAGAATAAAAAATGTTATGTTGAACCCAGATGAAGGATTTTATAGGATCATAAATAAGGAGAATATGGTCTTTTATTTTTTGATTAAAATAATAGAAACAAAGACAAAGAATTGTGAGTGATTGAAATTCAGGGGTTTCCTCACAAAGTTAATTGAGGACATGGAAGGAAAACAATTTTACAGTACAAGGTTTACAAATGTAAAGTCTTTTTTTTCTCACAGACACTGGTTGATAGCCTTGTTTACAGGCTCTGAGGCTAACTTTCATGAAGTTTTTGAAATATTCCATTGTAGAATCCTTCAATTCATCTTTAGGACAATTTGAAGTATCTTTAAAAGTAGTATTACTGAAACAGATTTTTTTTTAACCTTGCTGATGTCACCTCTACTATACTCTTTCGAAATTTAGGCCTTTATTTCCGAGAGCTTCAGGTCCTTGCTTCTAGTTTTGAGAAAAATGTCTTTTTCCATTAAAATATTAATGAATCTTCTTTGAAGAGGTTTATTAGAGAAAGAAAAAGAAAAATGAAAGAGAAGGAGAGAGAGAAAGAGACAGAGAGAGGGAGAATATTGAAACCCTGAGAATCTAGTGAGAGCCAAAAATAGCCAGCTGTGAAAAAAAGAAAATGATAAGATGCACCCATTTTATTTTGATAAAGATTTCTTAACAGCTGTACTGCTACCATTTTGGGCCAGATAATTCTTTGTTTAGTCTCCACCCACTAGATGCCACTAATGCCCCCTTCTGGAGTAGTGACAGCCCAAAGTGTTTCCTGGGGATAAAACTGCCCCCAGAAAAACTACTGCTCTGTATTTTTCGGTCTCTCTGAGGTAAATTTTCCAAGATACAGCCATTTTCAATGTGAAGTTCACTGACTTACATGAAAACTATCCAATCTTTTACATCGCAAGGAATCTCTGTTTTAATGTATTTAATTTCTGGTTAAAATAATTTAAACCAGATCATTTAAAAAATTAATTCTTCTCTGTCTTGAAATAAATTATTAAATTCAAATGGATATTACTATAGCAACTGCAAATTTTTTCAGATGAGGCATACATTCTTGGCTAGAACTAATCCCAAGAAAGAACCTTCAGTATAAATAATATTTCCTTCAACTATTTTATATTCACATTTCACAGACTATAGTTAAATATGTTGAGTTGAAATACAAAACCTAAAGCAAAGAAATACATCCATAAAGGCAGGAAGTTCTTTCTTTCTTTATTTTTTTTAATGTTTATTTATTTTTGACAGAGTGAGAGAGAGACAGAGGGTGAGCAGGGGAGGGGCACAGAGACCAAGGGAGTCATAGAATCTGAAATGGCTCCAGGCTCTGAGCTGTCAGCACAGAGCCCGACGCAGGGCTCGAACCCATGGACAGTGAGATCATGACCTGAGCTGAAGTTGGACTCAACCAACTGAGCCACCCAAGCACTCCAAGGACAGGAGTTCTGATCAACCAATCTCTAATATCACATGACATTATGATGCGTCTATATACCCACAACACTTTTTTGCCTGATATTTTAAAAATTTTATTTAATAGGAAGAATATTTTCCATTCAAATATAACACTTCAGTAAATGCTTATTTATAATTATGAACAACTCAAAATACTCATCACTGATGAACAAAATATTCATATTTTTATTCTCATAGTTTTTAGGAAATCATTTTATGATAGAAATCTACTATAATCTTCAAATATTTGTTGAAAATAATCCTATGTACCAAGCATAGTGTTTGTCACTGTGAAGGATTCCAAGAATTTCACAGGTTGATATGATCATTTTCTAATGCTTCTTAGAATTATTATTTTTAATCATTAAATAGACTGAAAAAGGAGAAACATTATTTCTTGTTCATCATTACAGTGAGCAATCATCTTAACATATATTTTACATTCAGATTAACTTCCTTTTAATTCATTATTAAAAGATTTGATTAAACACTTAATTGTACAGAATATTGTACCAAATTATGTACAAGTTAAGTTAAATGACCATCCTTTATAAATTAGTAATCTGAAAATACCGTGTTATACATCACATTATGAAATTCACAGAGTACTACATTCTCTGTGAATATCTCTCTGACCCTAATCCTACCCCCATTCTAAAAAATAACAAACTATTCTTTCTTTTGTGCTGTATACATTTCTATTACTACTCAAATTAGATTATAGTGTAATTTTTTAAAAATGTTTTTGGCCACTGTCTTAGATGTCAATAGCAGAGAATTATTATTGCAACACTATGATATTTAAAAGAATCTCTGATGGCTGGAGTTACCAAACCCCTTGAAAGGTCTTGAAATCTAGTAACTCCTCATTTAAAAATTGAAAAACTGAGGCCCAGAGGGGAAATAATTTCCACAACCTACATAATGGTGGAGTCTAGATTCTAATCAGAATCTTTAGGTCCAGACTCTTCAACTACACTAAGAGGATACTTCTCTGAAATCTAGAAATATTTTAGTTATTTCTCCATCATTTCCGAGAGAGGGTACTGGAGTTAGATTTCCCTTCCAACTTTCAATTAATGTAAAGAGTTTCTACCTCCCTGGCACCTAAAGATTCTGTAGTCATTCACCTGTTGTTAGAAATTAAGAATTTTTCAGTAACTAGAAAAGACTAAATCTGACTGGTACACAGCAGGGGAGCAAATGCATAACTTGAACTGTAAAGAAGAAAAAAATCCCCCCAAAGAGTGAACATCTTACTTCATTGGGTAAAAAATCAGTGGTGGCAATGGCCACAGTTTTGGCTTCAAATGATCACAGAACTTGATAAAATTTCCAATGGACACCAGGGTCAAATTATACATTGACTTATACTGTACATGGTTGGTTTTAAAAATGACTTTGGAAATGTCTCCTTAACACAAGTATAGGGCCCAAGCTTTTTGAAAACAAATGTGTTGACTGCACATTGTAGCCATCTCTACACCCTCTTCTGATTTTTGACATTGGTTCATCAGAAGAAAGTAGTGTTTTATTCTGAGTCAGTCTCACTGGAAAATTTTTATTTTTCTCCTTTTCTCTGGTGTGACTTCAAAGTATATTCCTGAAGTTCAAATCTCATTTGGAGAGAATCCTTTGAAGCCAAAGTAAAACCAGACCTTTTGAGTTTCTGGGCCCAATTCTAATGTGTGTATAAAGGCTTCCTGACACCAACAAGCAATTCTTAGACACCAGATGGGTGTCCTTCAGTTCAACTCCATTCTGACATTAACAACCTGGAGATAGCATCCAGATTCCACAGGTTATGGGTGTAGTTCTGCAAGACTGCACTCCACTTCAGATGCCAATCTCAAGCCTTGGTTGTTATCTGTGCTTCTGACCGACTGGCTATAAATCAGAAGTTCCAATGACCACCCCCCACCCTGCCGCCCCGCCATGCCACCCCACCCCACTGGTTCAATTAATTTGCCAGAACAGCTCACAGAACTCAGGAAACCTGTTTCTTCCCTACCAGTTTATTACATGGGATGTTAAAGAATGCAAATCAACAGCCAGGTGAAGAGATACAAAGGACAGGTATGGGGAAAGGGTATGGAGCTTCCAAGTCCTCCAGGTACACCAATCTCCCAGCACCCCATGTGTTCAACGGCCGGAAACTCTCCAAACCCTGGCTGGCCTTTGGGGTTTTTATGGAGTTCTCATTACATAGGCATGATTGAATAAAGTATTGGCCATTGGAGATTGATTTGACCTCCAGTCCCTCTTAAATTCCCCAGAAGTGGATGGGAGACTGACCATCTAACCCTCTAATCACATGATTGGCTTCACTGAGGATCAACCCCATCTGGTTCCCAAAGTCACCTCATAAACATAACAAAAGACTCCTTTATGGCTGCCATCACTAAGCAAATTCCAATGGTTTTAGGAGCTCTGGGCCAGAAAAAGGGACAAAGACCAAAAATATTTTTTCTTATTATAAATCACCATATCACACCAGGCAAGCTAAGTTTTCTGATCTCTATTATATACTGTTTGACACACAGTTTAGAGTCTCTGGATAGTTGATGTTGTTCTACTCATTGGTCTGGTGGCTTTAACTCTCACTCCCTGATGACCTGGTCATGCACAATCTGTTCTGCTTTGTATGCTGAATAATGTTTGGACATGGGAGTGGAACAGCAAGACTTGCTCCCTAGACCTCAAATCTACATTGAGTCTAATAATTATTTCTTTGTAGATTTATTGTTTCTCTTATACAGTAACCTCTTTGAAAGTAGAAAACAGAAGTATTTCAGCATTTTTATATCTACACATAGCACCAAAATTAGCCCATAGAAGTGTTGTAAATTTTGCTTTTGCGCTGGAAAAAGGTAAGAAATGAGTCATCGGTTACTCACTGATCAGTACCTCACTTTGTTATTTACTAGCTTCCTACCATCTCTCAAGTTAGAAACCTGAAAGTCAACTTATAGTCCTTGCTTCTTCTCCACATGATTTGTCACCAAATATTTTTGACTCAATCTTTTAAAAACAGGTGTTAATGTCGCTGCTCCAGCCACAGCCCCTGTTGTCATCCTCTCTTGGATTAATTTATTTGCCTATGAACTCTACTGCTGTCTCTACTCCACACAGGCAACACTTCAGAAATGTAAATTTGTCCATGACACTCTCTTAATTAAAAACTTTCAATGACTCCCCATAACCCATAGTTACAGAGTCCAAACTCTTTTGTGAAAGAGCCTTCAAAATATGACTCTGGCAACTATGTCACCACATTTACCAATACTTCTTTCCATCATCTGTATCTTAAGCATGAGCAGTATTACATTAGCTTGCTATTTTATTAATTACTATAAGATATGCTATCAAAGTTTGCTATATGTCTTCATATGCTGTTAATAGTGTTTAAACTGCTTCCTATCTTGTATCATCTAAATTCTAAAGTTAACCCTCAGTCAAGGCTAATCATATCTTTATTGGTCCTACTATTTTATTCTGTATGTATTTCTACTATTCATTCAACATGTGACTATGATCGTTTATATACATTTGTCTCTCTTATTCAGACTTGAATCCTAAACAATGCCAACATTGTTTAGGTAAGTAAAAAAATATATATATATATATGAATGAATCAAAAAATGTAAGGTCTCAGTCACATATATGTATAGATATAGGTATAAGTATAGGTATAGGTATAGGTATAGGTATGTATAGATGTTTCTGAAGTTAGAGCCATATTTCTCCTGAGACTTTTTAGTGTTTCTAAAAATCACCTGGATCCATTGACAAAAGCTAAATATATTTGGAAATAATGTTGGCTTGCTAGAACTGACCAGTGAAAGTTGAAGGAAAAAAAGTACCACACTGTCTTAGGATATTGTTATAAAAAAATGTTTCATTTTATGAGTATTGCAAATTATAATATTCTCTAAAAGTTGATGTAAGCTTGATTTTCTAGATTTATGATTTAATATTTAATTTCTTGACAAATCAAAGTAATATTAACTGGCTGTGCAATGCTGCCCGGTATTAATCCCTTTTGCCTTAAGACTTATGATTCTTCCAGGAAGACCTACTTGGTTCTTCCCATTTATATTGAGTGCCCTCTTTCAAAGTCATTGTTTTCACTCACAGAAACAGCAAATCTTTGATTACGTCCTTGTTGTTAGGAAATCTGTATCATGCTTTTCTTTTCTTCCTCTCAAGATGGCAAGCCTAGCACTGGGCATGTTTTCATAAAACTGAGAATTTTTTTTAAAAAAAGAAAATTCTTAAAATAGAATTCAAGATTTCATTCCTGAGAATGAATGGAATAGAAATAGAATTTCATTCCTGAGAATGAATGGAATAGAAATAGAATTTCATTCCTGAAATACTATGTGTCAAGCCATGAAAGGAAACTCACTGTATATATATTGATGGCAAAAATTATAATATTTTTGAAACTTAAATGACTTTTTAACATTGAGAGATAAAGGAGCTGTTTTGTGCCAGTAAAAAAGGAAAAGACCAAAACGTTATTCTGCAGGCTTTGTTAGTGTTCTGAATCAATACAAATAAAAAATCCATATATCATATAATACAGTCGATTTTGCTGTTAATTGTTGCACATGGTATTCCCACCTCAATACACACACACACACACACACACACACACACACACACACACACAATTTTTAAGGCTTCTTAAGCTTATTTGAGTATTAAAAGAAATACATGTATTCAGGTGAATGAAAAACTGTCGTCTTCCAGAAAAATTGATAAAATATAGTATTTCTGGTGCAAATCATTGAGATGGTTGTTACTCTTAAGCCTGGGGAATTCCTCTTCACTGGAGAGGGCATTTTTTGAATAACCATCAGCCCTGCATTACTTTGGATAGGGTGTGTAATCTTCTTGCCTGGTAATTATGATAGATCACTCTAATGTATACATTTTAAGGGTTTTTTTTTTTTTTGATAGAACAGAGTAATGGATTCTTACCTTTATCTTACCTCCAACTTTAGTGACCCCAGCTCATTTCATTTTTCTAAGTTATTCTTTATGCTGAAATTTCCCATACATGAAGGACCACATCGACTCCATTTTCTGACTGGAGGTGATTGAGGAAAACTTTATTGCTATGAACTGATCACGGTTGTTTGGGTGTGCTTAATTTTCTCTAGTCTTGCTTTTCACATTGTTATTGTTTCTTCTTCACTGATTTTTGAGTGTTTTTTTTATTTACAGAAAGTAGGTAGAATGTGGCTTTGTGAGTTTCTTCTTGTGAATCAACATTATTACTAAATAATGTCACATTTATTCTAAGCAAGTTTGGTCTAAACAGCCAGAGACTCAGGTGGGCAGGTTGAATAATCTTCAGTTTACTAGTAAGGACTCCTGTCTCCGTGAGTCTGGATCCCAAATTGTCTCACCTCCATTCTCAGAGGTTATCTGGACTGACCTGTCTCCTATCTGTAAGAAACATTTTTTTTTTCTGGAATTGTCCAACTTTAGGCCTAAGACTGGTAGCTTTGTGTGCCCCTGGCTTATTGATGCCCATACAGGTGCATTTTGTGTGAAATACTTGCTGTGTTGTGAAACTCCACAAGGGCCTAAAGCTCTGTTAAACTTCTATGGTTGATGGAGCCCTTATGGATCAGGGTTGTGGACTATATCTAAATCCTTCTGTTAAGCCAACTCAGTGCTTGAAATTTAAACATATGTTAAAATTCAGATGTTCATTTATGGATGAGTGAAGAAAAGTGAAAACATAGGTGGTCTTGTCGTCAAGAATTTTATAAAGGCTTGGATTTACATTTTTATGAATTTTTGGCTCCCCTTGTTGCTTTGTTCAAATATGTAGATAATGTATTACTTCCATTCTTTATCAAAGCCTTGATCATTTGAATTTTCTAAGAGTTCTGTAAAGATTTTCAAAGTCCTCTGTGCAAAACTTTCAGTGAATGACCTTACATTCTAGTTTTCACATGGCGGTGAAAGAATAACAAGGTAACAAGCAAGGTGGTGTTGGATATGGAAAATGCAAACACGCAACTATGCCAGATGACATAATTACTAGAAGCAGTGAAAGGGCAGTATTCATTTTTCCTCCGGTTGTTTCCTCATGTTAATACACCCTTAATCCAGATTTAATATTCTTCGGCTGCAGTAAAGTTTTTCCCACCGTCTTCATTTCATTAACAGGTAGTTCCTGTTGCAAGATTGTCACCATCACCATGATTTTCAAATTCCTGTCTTTCTTCCAGTTTAAGGATGAGCTCCTGAGTTTATTACAGACATTTCTCCATTTTATATACAAAATTATAAGTTTACACAATTTTTTTAAACACTGCTTTTCCTGCAGTCTGCGTTTCGTGCCTGATAATCTTTTTCTCCAAAAGGCTCTACATTATTTCTTAATTGTGATATTGGAATTTGCTGAGCCGACCATCCTTGCTTTGGAGCTACATTCTGAAGAAATGCAGGTGCTGCAAAACGGCTAGAAACTGTCACTTTTTATCCAGCTAATCACGGTCACAGTTTGATTAACTGTTTGCCTTTGTCTGCTGCCTACAGCGATGTGACTTCAGCTCTCGCATCTTGATGGCATCTGGAAATATCTCATAGGAATGGAAGTGCAACATAATTACTTTATACTGAACAGAGAAATGAAACCATCCATTGAAAAGCTGTGTAGGTGTAAACAGGGTCCTGTAACTATGTGAGAAAATGAAGAGTCTCTATTCACTAAATAGTTCTCATTTTCTTTCATACCATGATAGTATATGAACATAGTTTGAATGTATAAAGTGCTTTCTATCTAAGTTTCTTACTGTACTAAGAAATTATACAGTGTGGTATTAAGTAAACACATTTCTGGGATGAATTTTGCCTAATTACCCACATTTTAAACAAACAAATAAATAAAAGTAATCATGACTATATTACATTTCAGAATGAAGATCTCTAACAGCTAAGTGCTAAAGGCAACCAGGTCAATTAGGATCATGTGGTAGGTCCAAGAATGACAGTGTCTTATTTAAAAAAAACACCACAATTTGTCCTAAAAGCCCCATCTCTGAAGTCAGCTTATACAGAATGCATCCTCTAGAGAAGTCCCTGGCTTGTTCCCAAATAATCTATTAATGGATTGTTGATCAGCTGTGAATATTTTAGCCAAAAACTCTATTTAGTTTGGGATATTTGTATCTTTGACATACTCTGCTAAGTTTGCTTAATTACAGTGACCATTCTAAAAAAAAAAAATGAATGTGAAGCCATGGAATCCCAAGAGCCATTGGCAAACACTGAATGATTGTTCCGTGCCAGGCATTGGATTTTTCACTATAAAATGTGCAAAAGATGTGTGACATGTATATTCTACAATTAATGTACAGTAATGCACGATAATGTAGGGAAAGAATCAGGAATCTCATTGGAAGAAATATTATTTTGTTTTCAAAGTTTTTTCTCTTGCAGAAAGTCATCTTGGGAAACAAAGACTTCAAAAATATCTGTCTATCAGTCATAACACAAAATGGCCTGGTTAAAATGAATGATGGTCTTTGAAACTAGTTTTTTTTTTGTATTCCAATTCAGAGTATCCACTTCATGACAAGAAAAAGGTATTACCAACATGTCTGTGAGCCTCAAAAAGTATTTGATGTAACTAATGTAAAAATTTGATAGGCTTATTTTTATCATATAAAACATGCGACAAATTCACTGCTCATTCATTTGAAATCATCTCAGCCCCCCAGCCCCACCCAAGACTACTGAAAAGAAGAGTAAGATGATTTCTAGTGCACACTTGTATAATTCTGGAAATATTCTCAGTAATAGGTTATTTAAAAATTTGAATTCGAATATAGATTATAAAAAAAAAGACAAAACACACAAAGATAAGGCATCTGTGGGCACATGAATGCTTAGGTATTGATTTATACCTACCCCAAGTTTTTTGTCTTTCAATTTCTGCCTCATCTCTATTTCACAATATCTACACTTCTCTCACTTTCTCGGAAGTGTCAGGATACCAAACGACTCCACAAAGCCTCATGATTTAGTCTGAGTTATTTTCATCCTGGATTTTAAATTCTAAATCCTGTGATCATATTTCTTCTTCCTCTAAGGCTTTGAATAATCTCAAAGGAAAACACCCCGCAAACAATCGGGTTACCTCTGTAAATCTTGAAAATCCTGCATCCGGGATTGTTTCATCTGGCACAAACCTGCAGGTTTGCATAGGTGAGTAACCAACCGTGTTCTAATATAGCCAGTCTTGTAATTTGAGATGGAATTTGATTCCTCCAGTTTTGGAAGGAACGATCTTCTTTGAAAATGAAAATCACGGCCCATTTGTGTTACTGTTTCACCATAACATAAAATTGTCACTTTTTTTTTTCAGGAAGAGTAGGAAACATGAGGAAGGGTTGTTGTTCCATGGAAGAATGTCACTTGCTTACTGCATATGACAATGCTAACTAAAATCCCCTTTTTAGGTAGATAGATGCAGTTTTATTAGGCAATATTAGCAGGTAGATGGAACTTGCGCAATTGCTCCCTGGATAAAAGTGAAACTCAAATGTTATATATTTTAAATTTTTTTTTTCAACGTTTTATTTTTTTTATTTTTGGGACAGAGAGAGACAGAGCATGAACGGGGGAGGGGCAGAGAGAGAGGGAGACACAGAATCGGAAACAGGCTCCAGGCTCTGAGCCATCAGCCCAGAGCCTGACGCAGGGCTCGAACTCACGGACCGCGAGATCGTGACCTGGCTGAAGTCGGACGCCCAACTGACTGCGCCACCCAGGCGCCCCAATATATTTTAAAGTGATAATCCTATTAACTAAGGGGTGAATATGCATTTAACATTTATTCATTAAAGCTAGAAATACACTCTGTATATACTATTATTCCTACTTTGACTATTTAATCCTTCAAAAGTCACAAAAAGCATTTACTCTGACTTAATTATCCATTATATAAAGTTTCTAGCTATATTTTGAATGAAAATAAAGTATTTGCTTTGCAAGCTAATTCTGTGTATGTATCAAAGTGATAATAATTGATCAATAATTGAGCCTGTGCAGAAAGTTGTCATTTCCAGAGTAAGGATAGATTGACAAAAGTTTGTCTGCTGACTCTCATCTGGTCACTCACATTGTGTAGCCAGCATTTCTAAGGAGTCTTAGAGCTCCAGTCTGTGACATGAAACAGACTAAAAGCTACTAGACCACAGACACTTCACTCTGGTCAGCCACAGGCTAGGACTGAAATAATAGACCACAGACATTCAAGCAGCAGGACAAGCATCTGGGGGCAGGTTTGACCAAACATGCTATAAGAACTCTACACAAAACTGCAGAAATAGACTTTTTAACTATATTTGTAGATAAAAGAAGAAATGCATTGGTCAAAAGTGACTTTATGGGGCACCTGGGTGGCTCAGTCTGTTAGGCTGCTGACTGTTGCTCAGGTCATGATCTCACGGTTCATGAGGTCTAGCCCCGAGCCCTGGATCAGGCTCTGTGCTGTCAGCACCAACCCTATATCAGATCCTGTGTCCTCCTCTCTCTCAGCCTCTCCTCTGCTCATGCCCTCTCTTTCTCACTCTATCTCAAAAATAAAATAACATAAAAACAAGTGATGTTATAACTATCTGCGAGAGAGCTGACTATTCAACTTCTCTTTTGCTTTTACCATCTTCATTCAGGAAAATGGTGACATGTAGACAAAGAGTAGAGCAGGCATGGCTCAGAGCGACCTAAGTCACTCAACCAGTCAGTGTGAATAGACCATGGTGCTGTTTGAGCTCTGGGACTCCACAGCAGTCATGCTTTATGGACTATGCCATGATTATGTCATGCTTAGTGGACTATGCCATGAATTAATTTGGTCATTCATTCATTCACCCATTAATTCAACAAATACTTAAGAAGCTTACCTTCGGAAGATGGTGGCGACTGTATTAATGAACATGTAAGACTGTTTTGGAAAATGACAAATGCTTCTGAAAGATCCACAGGGAAGGAATAATGAGTGCAAAGACCTACAGAGGTCACTTTCTTCTGTTTGATCACTTCCCTCTGCCTCCCAAATATCCATCTGTTTTCCACCCTCATGCCTTCTTCACATGATATTTTCTCAGGCTCAGATGCCTTTTCTGTCCTCTGCTTAGAACACCCATAATTATGCTTCAAGATCCAACAGAAATAACACATGCCATGTGAAGTTCTCTCTTCACACATATGTATGTTTGTTCCTACAGATCAAGGGTTGGCAAAACTTGTGATATTCACAAATATTGCCAGATTGTGAATAATTTAGACTTTGTAGGGTAGGCCTTATAATTTTTTTCCCAACTGCTCAACTCTGCCACTGAAGCATGAATGCAGCCATAGGTAATGTGTAAATGAATGGAGTGAGTGTATTCCAGTAATTCCAGTGAGTGTATTCCAGTTTATTTACAAATAGCAGGCTGTGGGCCAGATTTGGCCATAGGAAGTTGTTTGCTAACTCATTTTATGTTTTTTTCTTTTCCTGTCTCTCATTTAGAATAAGTTCCTTTGACTCTATATTTTGCTACATGAAAACAGGTAACATGAAAACATTTTTTTCCCTGCTGATTTGGAAGATATATGTCATGCTTTAAATCCTACTGTTGCTTACATTTGAGAGGTTTTCTTCTGGAAGATATACTCTATAAATAAGGACGGCGAAACTTTAGAGTGTATCTATTGAATGCCCTCAGGTAAAATGAGAAAAATAACACAAACCTCTTCCCCTGTCTCCTTCCCTTTTCATTTTCTGATTTATATTGTTGAATCATAATTTTTAAACAAGTTTATTATTTTCAATCAGTTTTGATATTAGGCATATTTTCTTTCATGGTTTATCATGACATTTGAATTATTTTATAATCATACATGCAAAATTACATAAAGTCAATCCTATTTAAAAGTATTCAGTGAACATTATACTAATATTTATGCCACCTTACTCCAATTATTAATTTTCTTCTTTTTATTTATTTCCCATTTGGTTAAATTACATTCTCAAATAATTTAAGGAGAGGGGGCTGAGGGAGCACAAAGTTTATGTAGATGGTATATATTCTGAGCCTTGGAATGCTTGTGAATCTTTACCTAATGGCTTAAGCGTGTGGAAAATAATTATCTTAATAATAAAATTTCTCTTCCTATGGTGTGTTATTCCCCGTTCTGTGCTCTCTTCACTTCTGTTTGAAGATCATCATTGAAAAAGGAAAATGAGCCTTAAGTTTTATTAAGTTCTTTGAAATACTTGTCTCTTATTTTTGAAGATTTAAAATATCTCCATCTGCTTCTCCTAGCAATCAATCACCTGTAACAAGTACTCATCACTGCCTTCTGAAATATATTAACTTGTAGGATACTAAAGAGCAGTTAATGTGATTTTGTGATGAGCAAATTGTACTGGACTCCCAGGGAGAAAAGCAAGGCAGAAGGGAGGGGAAAAAAAACTTAGATTTGACACAGCTGTATTACAATAAGGCTTTTGATTTGATTTGACCTGAAAATTTCACCAACTTTGTATGAAAGATTGATTTTGAATGCATTTATTTTAACTGGACCTACAAATTACTTAAAGATCTAATTGAAGGGAGAGGCAGTCATGATGATACAAAAGGAACATTGATTTAAGTCAAGAGAGATGACTGATTTTTTTTTTTAACCATATTATATTGTTGGTATAGACCTTGGGAAAATTTTTCCATTAGTTTATTAATATATAAAAGATATATATCTATTCTTAATTACCTATACAACTACTCTGAGAATCATAAGGAAATGTAAATCTAGGGGCACCTGGGTGGCTCAGGTGGTTAAGGGTCCAACTCTTGGTTTCAGCCTAGGTCATGATTTCAATGTTCGTAAGTTTGAGCCCCACGACAGGCTCTGTAGTGACAGCATGAAGCCTGCTTAGGATTCTTTCTCCCTTTCTCTCTGCCCTTCCCATGCTCCCTCTCTCTCTCTCAAAATAAATAAATAAAGTTAAAGAAAAAAGAAAGTGTATGGGGCACCTGCGTGGTTCGGTTGGTTAAGTGGCCGACTTCTGCTCAGGTCATGATCTCGCAGTTCCTGAGTTTGAGCCCCCGTTGGGCTCTGTGCTGAGAGCTCAGAGCCTGGAGCTTGTTTCTGATTCTGTGTCCCTCTCTCTCTCTGCCCCTCCCTACTCAGGCTCTGTATCTCTCTCTCTCAAGAATTAATAAACATTAAGAAAAAATTTTTAAAAAGAAATAAAATGTAAATCTAAGTTTTTATGGCTCAGAATCTGTATTTTTGCATTATTATTTTCTCTTTTATTAAAATAATTTATGAAAACTGATTCGCTATTATGTTTTTAAAATATCTATATAATTAATTGTTTCCCACATGACACAAGGTATGCTATGTACAAAAGTTATTCTTCCTTTATATTGACTAATACTTTATTTATTAATTTCACTTATTTGAATGAAACACTTTTCTCATCTGCTAGGCAACATGATAGACATTAAGAATGCATGGATAAAATAATATAGAATCCTGCGTAGTCCCCACAAGTTGCTTGCAAAAACTAATGTGCAAAGTTTTGTGGGGGAAAAAAGTAAGCTTAGTAGGAAAGTTAATCATTAGCTTGAGTAGCAACATATAAAAGAATGAAGTTGGACTGTTACAGCACTTATAAAAATTAACTCAAAATGAATCAAAGACTTAAATGTAAGAGCTAAAACTAAAAAAATATATAAAAATCAAAAACTTTTATCTCTCAAAGGATATGATTGAGAAAGTGAAGACAGCCCAGAGAATGAGAGAAAATATTTGTAAATCATATATATCTGTTAAGAGTCTACTATCCAGGATGTGTATTCTTACAACTCAGAAGCAAAGGAGACATGGAACACCAGGGTGGTTCAGTGGGTTCGTTGAGCATTAGACTTTGGTTCAGGCCATGATCTCACAGCTCGTGAGTTTGAGCCCTGCTTCTGGCTCTGTGCTAACAACTCAGAGCCTGGAGCCTGATTCAGATTCTGCATCTCTCTCTCTCTCTCTCTCTCTCTCTCTCTCTCTCTCCCCCTCACCCACTCACACTCTCTTTCTCTCTCAAAATAAACATTAATTTTTTTTTTAAAAAAGAGACACAACTGACTGAAAATGGGTAAGATATTTTAATAAACATTTTTCCAAAAAAGATATATAAGTAGCCAACAACCACATGACAAGATGCTCAACATCATTAGTCATTAGAGAATTGTAACTCAAAGCCACAACGAGATACCTCTGTACATCTACTAAAATGGCTAAGATTATGTATACGTATATATCTATTTTTTATTTTTTTATTTTTTTACTTCTTTAGTTTTCAAGTTGTGAAGAAATTACAGGTTGCTGGTGAGAATGTGAAGTGATGTAGCAGCCACAGAAAACAGTTCGGGGGTTCCTTGAAAAGTTAAACATGGAATTAGCAATGACCCAGAATTCCCTCCTTACATACATAACCAAAATGATGGGAAACAGATGTTTGAACAAAAATTTGTACAAGAATCTTCAGTGATAATAATAGTGGTCAAAGGTCCATCAACAGATGAATGGATAATCAGGGTATATACATATCATGGAATATTATTTAGCCATTCAAAGGAATGAAGTGCTGATACATGTTATAACATATACGAACCTTAAAAACATTATGTTATGGAAATAATCCAGAGACAAAAGACCATGTGTTGTATAATTCCATTTATATGAAATGTCCAGAGTAGTTACATCCATAGAAATAGAGAGCAGATGAGTGTTGTTTTAGGACTAGGGAGAATAAGGGGTTGGGGGTATGGTAGCCTAAGGGTATGAGGTTTCTTTTTTGGTCATGAAAATGATCTAAAATTGACTATCATGATGGGTGCACACATCTTTGAATATACTGAAAAACATTGAATTATATACTTTAAATATGTGAATTATACAGTATGTGAATTGTATCTCAAGAAAGCTGTGTTTAAAAAAGGTAATGATTATTTCTTACAGCCATTTTATCCACATATACCCAAGGCTTCCCCATGCTACCTTTCTTTCTTTTTTTCCCTTTTTTTGAGAGAAAGAGCAAGCACATGAGCAGGAATGGGGCAGAGGGAGAGGGAGAGTGATCTTAAGAGCTTGACCTCATGACTCTGAGGTCATGACCTGAGCCAAAATCAAGAGTTGGATGCCTAACAGACTGAATCATGCAGATGCCCCTTTTTTCATCCTTCTTTATTCTGTGACACGAATATGAGAAGTTTTTACCTGTAACTGTGGTAACTTAGTAGGATTGCAACTGAGATGAGGTTTCAACACTATCACTTACCAACTATGCGATCTTAGGTAAGCAATGTAATCTCCTTTAATACAATGAGGTTATTGTGATGATCAATTAAATAATATATGTAAAGGGCATAATTAACAGAGAGCTTCGAATGGTGTATCTGTTACCTATTGCAAAGTAACAAAATAACAGAAAACTTAGTGACTTAAAAAACCAACCATTCATTGAGCTCACAATTCTGATGGGTGTTTCTGGAAGAAACAGCAAGGCACCTCAGCCATCTCAGAAGACCCCACTGGTGAAAACGAATAAGCTTTAGAATAGGGTTGGAAGGAAAATGATGATTCCTGACATTTACAACCATAATTTTCTGAGGACTGTAATTCTTACCATGAAAAATCTACCATTTTATCTTCCTGGAAAAGAAAAAAAGAAAAAAAAAGTGTATTCTGTTCTAGAAGAGTGTGGAAGTTATAAGGACTCCCAAGGCAATGTTTGTACAAAGCGCTCGAGATTCATAAATTTGTGCCAAGAATGAAAGTAAAATTGCACCTGACTTTATGAGGGTGACAGGTCATGGTGTGCTGAAATCCTCATACTTGCCTGTCACACTGTATCCCGGTTTAAGGAGCACCACACAATTGAGATCATTCGTACGCACTGGAAGAACGTTCACCCACTGTAGCTGATACGAATCTTATATCATCCTTAGGATATTTGCATTATTTCCTGAAGTATTAGACAACTAATTCTTCAGCTTTGTTTGCTACCAATAATTACAAGTTGGTTTTATATGGGTACCGTTGTTATATCTGGATCTCTATTACCACATTTTTTGGTCCTTCCCTTGTTCAACTGATACTCTTTAAAAGTGTTACTGTATACTAGGAGTGATTTTTTTGTTTGTTTTCTGTTTGGGTTTGAACCAGGAACAAAGAATGCCAGCTTCTTTTTTGTTGTTGCTTCTGTTGTTGTTTAATTCAAAGCAGAAGCAGACTAGAGAGTATTTAATTGCCTAGTTGACAAAATTGTTACATGCTGGTAGTTTGAGAGTTTTGACACATCACACTTTCTTTCTTTTTTTTTTTAATTAATTGATTTATTTCGAGAAAGAGAGAGAGTGCATGGGCAGGGGAGGGGCAGAGAGAGAGGGAGAGAAAGAGAATTCCCAGCAGGTTTTGCACCATCAGTGCAGAGCCCAACGTGGAGCTCGAACTCACAAACCGGAAGATCATGGCCTGAGTCAAAATCAAGAGTCAGACACTTAATCGACTGAGTCACCCAGGTGCCCCAACACATCATGCTTTCATAATGTGAGTCAATGCTATTTGACAAGGTACCCTAAGTCCTAGTGCCAAAGTTTAACTAAATGTATATACAACTGGAAGCTCATATATTTGTGGTCACTTAAAAAATGATTCTTTAAGGAAATTGCCTATTATCTATGCTATGCCTCTACTATTTTAGTCTACTAAGTAGTAGTTGCAAGGCGACTTTTTCTATAGTTTTATACTAGAGACTAATGTGCATTCTAACACAATAGAAGCAATGTATTCAAGTTTCTATATATATTTAACTTATGATATAATACATGTGATATTTATTATATTAAAATCACTTCACATGATACTTCACAATGTTTTTGTTTTTCTTAATGCAGAAAGCTAGAGCTCCAGAGTTTTCAAGAGTTAATGGAATTTAAATTTATTTTCTGTGTTCTGATTCACTGTTTTAGCAATCTGACTTTGTCACTTGAAATTTTATAGGAAATTTCTGTGATATTACACAATATTCAGTTAACAGTAAAAAATGGCCTTAGGCACTTTTTCAGATAAGCAAGGTAGTAACAAAAAGCAGTAAACATATTGTGAGATTCTAATTACATAAAAAACTGCCTGGCTTTTCTTGAGTGTAGATATGGAAGAATTATTAATATTCATTACATTTGCACAAGTGTATTCAGGGAGTGTTTAGACAACCGAAATGCAATATACACACTAGATCTCAAAAGAATTGGAATAAACTTGTGCCTCTAAAGGAAGCACTTACAAGGAATGATGTTATTTGCACTTGTAACAGTAATACGATTTTTATATTTATACACTAGAACAAAAAAGCTGTTTGCTTCTTTCATCAACGGCTTAAAATTTATAATAAGAAAGAAAATTAATAATAAAAAATATGATCCTTCTTATCCATTAGCCCTTATGCATATAGTCTATACATATATTTTTCTTGGAAAGAAACTATTTTTATTCTATTCTGGAGTTCGTGCTAAAATGTACCCTTCTGGGAGGATACATAAAAATAAAAATAGAAATAGTAATGCCAAAGGAATTCCAATAGTTCTCAAGATAATATCGTAGAAAAATCCCAACACTCTGAGAGCTTATTTATATTCAAGTTTGCAGGCCCTTGAAGTTGCTCAGGTAACAAATCTGCTCCTGTGTTGAGATCTAGTACCTTAGAATTTCATAAAGGTCTGCACTGAATCAGTTCTAGAGATGAAAGTCTGCCACCAAAAGTGCTTGCTGCTCATTTCCAATCTGATACAAATACATTAAAGTAATCTCAAAATTTGCCTAAAATATGTCACAGTCCAATTCAGAACCAAAATTCTACTGATAGGTGTTCAGAAAATTCATTAATATAATGAAGAATTAAAGGAATGGTATTCATTATGTTTTTGTTGTTTTCCCTAGCAGTATTATTTAACTAGTAAATTAAAATTATTTCTGACATCAGAAAATGACATTTTTATCCTGCTGGTCTATTCTCCTTCCTCTACCTTCTCAAAATGGCAACAACAACAAAAAAATAAGGACATAACTCCAATCAGAATCTCTGAATGATATTTTGGCAGATCCTGAGAATGTTGCTGAAAGGAATGTGCAAGGTGGCCAACAGCCCTCTTTCACCCCAGATGAAAGCAGTTTTCTCTAACATTAAGATTGGGAGTTAGGAAAGAATATATATTCTTTGATTAAAATGAAGAACACTAAGGTTGGGTTGGGGCCAAAGTAGGCATTTTCCCTCTAGTGATCCTGTTTGACAATTCAGAACAGCAATAGAATGAATTTGAAAAATTACATTGTTCTGTCAAAACATTTATTTTTCTATAATTTAATCCCTCAGCCAAAGGAAGTTGCAGGAGTAAATGTCATAGAAGAAGGCAGGTAGTGAACATGACGAAGAGAAGCTCAACTTTGCCATGAGCCATGTTGACATCCTGAATGCCATAAGCTTTGAAAGAGACTTTCTCCCTGGGGAAAGACGTGGGAGGTTAGGTAAGATGCATCAAGCTGAAGTCAACAGTATGATTGCTAAACCTCCCTCTCCCCAGCTTCCCCACTCCTGTTTTTCTTAACTATATACCCTGTATCATTCAACAATGAAAGATAATCTGGAAGAAATCAAGAGAGAAGTTATGCTTAGAGATTGACACTTTTTCCCCCAAAAGAAGATGAGATGGATGAACGAAGACACATGAAGTGTATACATTACACGAGGAATTACCTAAGAGTAACATGGAAGAATATAGACAATTATTTTGTCCTAGAATCAAAGAAGTTGGCAACAATATAATAATTCCAGGAATAGGTCCAAAGAAGAAATTGTAAGTTATAGAGGGAGATTAATAGCACAATGGCAGACATTAGGAAAGAAATAGAGAAAAAAATAGTTAAGACCACTGAAGAATGAAAGGCACACCAGAAGAAACAAAAAATATTAAGTCATTTGACAAAGTGAGATGAAACATAAATGTATGAATTTCCTAATTTTCTCAAATAGATAGTCAATAATACGATATGGAGAGGGTCTATGTGGTATAAAGGAATCGCTTTTACATTAAAATGTATTTCACAATATTTTTCTTACCTTAACAAAGTTAATGGATTTCTTTTATCTTTTTTTTTTTTTTTTTTGAGAAAAACAGAGACACTGTGAGCAGGGGAGAGACAGAGAGAGGGAAAATCTCAACCGGGCTCTGCAATGTCAGCACAGAGCCCAATGCAGGACTCAATCCCATGAACCATGAGATCACGACCTGAGCTGAAATCAAGAGTTGGATGCTTAACCATCTGAGCCACCCAGGCACCCCTAAAATTAATGGATTTCTTAATTCAACTTCTATTTTTATATTATTAAATCCAAGCAAATTCATATTAACGATTCTGGGTAAAATTAGTATGTAGGGGCTGCGAGTTTCTTGCATGTAAAGATCTTGAAAATCATCACTCCCATCCTTACAATAAGAAGCAGCTGGACAAATTAAAAAAACAGTGACTTTTCTTGGACCCTCCGTGAACCGGTCCCACAGTTTTCTCCTTAACAAAGGACGTCTTTGCCAAAGCACTATTCAGAAACCTGATCCAGGAGGATGAATATAATTCCTTCTCTTCAGCTCCCCCAGTCTTCCTTTCTCACCTAAGAGGAGAGAAACAGTCAGCGGGGGACAGGACTTACAGGGAATTGATTGGTAAGGCCGCAACCAGGGTAGCAAGCAGGAAGAAAAATGTTACAGCAAAGGCGGAGAGTGTGAAAGACTTGTGAAGACCTGAGCTCCAAAACACAGGCCATCCTCCAGACTTCATCGCAAGATCACAGAATGCCTCCTCCACCTCCCACTGCACTTCAGGAAGCCAAGGGAAAACAACTGTGGACCACAGCTCCAAGACAGTGAGAGCTGTGAGGCGAAGGGCCTCTCGGGGCAGCAGTGCCAGGGGAAAGAAGCCCTAAAGGCAAGATGCGGAAAAAAAAAACAAGAACGCTAGAAAAAATTTAAGTCTCTTAACCACAGTAAACATTAGAACAAAGCCTGGTTCAGCAACAGAAATTGTTCTACTAAAGGCCTATTTTCCTCAGTCTTGTTCCTTTTCACTGTCAACAAATATTACAAAGGTTGTTGAAAGGCAAGGAGAAACACAGTATGAAGGAAAGGCTTAACATGTAGCACAAAGCAGAAAGGAAATTTTCATAAATTTCTTTAAAACAAAAGAACATTTTAGTAGATGTCAGACTGGCACCCACTCTCAACTTATAGAAAAGTCATTCCTCTCCAGACAAGGGAAAAGAAGAAGGACTGCGTGCTGAAAAGGTGGACATATGTTCCTTTTCCAGCATCACAATGGGAAATTTTGCAGACATGGTGTAGGGAGATTCTGTGTGGGGGTCCAAAGAAGAAATAAGAAGAGATAAAGAGAGAATGTGGAATCAATCTTCTTCCCTGTGGTTATCTTCAACTTAGAAATTCTGTTTGAATGATGCTCTGTTTTAAAACTCAGGTTTGTGGATTGCCAGACCCTAGAATAATAAGATTGTCCTCTTCTATTGCCTTTTAAAAGGCATATACTCTATTCAAATACCATTCACTAATTTCAAAACTTGTATGCTTTTTTGTCCATCAGGTATTTATAATTTTTAAAAAGCAAATTTATGTCACACAAAAAAGTATTATTATTTTAGTTGTGCATTTAAGTGTTTCTAAAAATTGAAACAATAATTATAAACAATATTAGTGTATATATTTTAAAACTCACACAAAATCCCATATTCCACTACAAAAACAATTGTAACTTCACAGATGTCTCCTAGACTTTGTTTGTAAGTGTAAATAGTTTATGAAATTGAAGTGGCAGGTTCCATTCACTTGATTAACTTCTATTTTAACGACTACATTTTTTTCAAAACGTATAGTCTTCTTTTTTATTTTTAATTTTTGAGTAGATTTTATTAATTAGAGGAAGAATTTAAAGAAAGGACTCCATTTCTCAGGAGGAGGAATATGGATTAAGTTTAGATAGTACATATAAATGGAATGAACACAGTGAATTCAGAACAAACTATTCCAGATTAGACAAAGCTAAGAAGCAGAGAAAGAGAACAAGACCAGAATATACACAGAAGTGTGAAACGGTTGTCACGTTTTCAACTTCAAAAGTGAAGGAAGCCAAGAACATCTCAGACCCAACAAATTAGAAAGTCAGAATCCAGGCAAAACCGGGCCCACACATTCCTGAATTGTCTTGGTAAAAAGAATGCCATCTTGTCTCTATGGCATTATTTTTATGATGATGAGGAACAACCATATCCAAATGAAGTGAGTAATAATTAGAGGGGGAGTCTAGAAAAGGACCAGGAAGTAATCTGGGGAGGGGGACAGTTGCTTCACACATGATATAATGCCTAAAAGGGCAACATTTTAGGGTTATATGAAAGCATTCACTTGAGCTGGCCATCTCCAGGAGTATCTGCATCCTTCTGTTTTTTTTTTTTTCTCATTCTGGAAAAATCAGTGTAGGCATTAATGCATATCATTATATTTCTTAGTTTTCCCCCTCTGTCTGCCCATCAGTATCACTCCTAAAAGGACGAGGAAAAGTCTGGAATGCTCATATCAAGCATGGCACTATTCTTAGAAGGCTCACTGCTAGGGTCAGCGGTGGGGAGGCCAGGGGGTTGGGGGGAGGTTGCAGAAAACCAGACAGTCATCATTATCTGTGTATATTACATCATGTGGGTGTGTAATAATTAATAAACTGTCTTGAATGACACTTAGACTTTTTTTCCATTTGTGTTGCCGTTATCATCATAGGCACAGAACTAAGAAATATTACCATGAATTTCAATTTTTGTTTCTGTTGAATTTTTTTCCAATATTAATTCCCCCAACTGGGATAAAATGGAATGATTAGTTAATCCCCTGGCATAGGGCTCAAATCCACGAATCTTGAGATCATGACCTGAGTGGAAACCAAGAGTTAGACACTTAACTGACTGAGCCACTCAGACATCCCCCCAAAATAGAAAGATTTTTATATAAATCAAATAAATTCATAATATATGTGAAAGTATTTGGAATATTATAAAGCACTTTACATTTATTGGCTTATTTTTAGTATAGAGAAATACTTTTAAAGTCACATATTCTTTTCAAGTTGTGTATCTAAATTAACAAATATATTTCTCTTTTCTCCCTCTTTAACTCTGCACTTTCCTCTTAGTTATCTTTCTCATGTGGGGAACAATAGTCACCTACCAAAATGAAAATATAGAATCAATGTGATAACTGAGTCCTTGAGTTTTTTCTGAAAAGATAAATCATTTGTTCCCTGAAACAATAACAAATGAATCAGCAAGTATCCAAGATCAACAATAGAAAAAAGTTTTGATAGATGTATGGGAATAAATGTTCATACAATCTTCATTTATAGTACAAATTTCATCAGTTATAAGCATATCACACAGATATGGATGTATAGTAGGTTCCCTATAACCTACTTGATTTAACAGACACTCTTGCCATTTTAAGTAAAGAGATAGTGAAATGAAGGAAACAAGTAATGAAAATGATCAGAAAAACATAAAAATACCACCTATGCATTGTAGCAGCACTGTTAGAATAACTAGAGACAGAAATCACCCACCTTCTTGCCCACAGAAGAATAAGGATAAACAACAGAATACTATACAGTGGAATAGCTACAAAAAGAAATGAAGATTCTGTCCATAAATTAAAATAGAATGTTTTCCAGGATAAATTATTAAGTGAAAAAGCAAGGTGGTGGCGGGGTTCCTGGGTGGCCTCAGTCAGTGGGGCACCTTGGTCTTGGTTTTGGCTCAGGTCATGATCTCTCAGTTCTTGGGATTGAGCTCAGCATCAGGCTCTGCACTGGCAGCACAGAGCCTGCTTGAGAATGTCTCTCCCTCTCTCTCTGCTTTTCCTTGCTTGCATGCTTCTCTCACAAAATAAATAAATAAATTCTTAAAACAAAAAAAAAAAAAAGCAAAGTGAGACAAAAGTGTATAGTATTGCTTATAAAGAACAGATACAAATCTATTTATCTATATGCCTCTACAAGGATACACACACACACACACACACACACACACACACACAGAGCCTCCACACATATTTGCTTATATTATAACAATTGAAATCATAAATTATAACATTTTTTGAAGGTTGTTGCTAGGAATGGAGGAAACTAGTTGGAAGGACCAGGGATAGAAGACAGATTTCTCAGAGTGTACTTTGTTTCAAAGATTTAACATTGGAATTATTGAAACTTTTATATAAAATTTTAAAAGAATTATATAGTTTAAAATAAAGTTTTTAAAATCAAAACCAAACCAAATCTAGTATAGAGTGGGCAACAAAATATCACATAAGAAAATTATTTCCAACTTAATCTAATTGGAATAGGGATGTCATGTACATTACATTCAAAAATTGTCCCCCCCCCCCAATTCTATTGATTCCTGAGTCTCCAATTACACATATGTAAGTCCACTTGATAAACCTTCAAAATTCAGTGATGTTCTGTTCTTTCTTCTTTCTTTTTTCAGTCTTTTTCCTCTTATTTTATTTTTGACTGTTTCTTTTGTGTATATTTAGTTTACTAATCTTTTTAAAAAAAATTTTTAATGTTTATTTTTCAGAGAAAGAGAGAGAGACAGAGCATGAGCAGGGGAGGAGCAGAGAGAAAGGGAGACACAGAATCCGAAGCAGGCTCCAGGCTCCGAGCTGTCAGCACAGAGCCTGACGTGGGGCTCAAGCTCACAAACCGTGAGATCATGACCTGAGCCAAAGTCGGGCGCTTAACTGAGCCACCCAGGCGTCCCACTAATCTTCTTCATGCATTGTTTATGCTGTTAATCCTAGCTAGAGTACTTTTACCCTCAGACATTTTAGGATTTTGTTGTTGTTGTCATTTTCAGAATTTTTTTTTTTTTTTTTTTTTTTAGAAAAAGAGAGAGACAGTGTGTGAGCAGGGAAGAGGGGCAGAGGGCTCTCTGCTGTCTTAAGCAGGCTCCATACTCAGTATGGAGCCTGAGGTGGGGCTTGATCTCATGACCCTGGGATGATATCCTTAGCTGAAATCAAGATTTGGATGACCAACTGGCTGAGCCAATCAGGTGGCCCAGGGTTTAATCTCTAGAAGTTCCACTTGAGTGTTTTTTAATGTATTAAAACTCTGTTCATCATGATCCTACTTTTCTCTACTTTTTGAAGCATGAGTATATTGATAATAACTGTATTAATATCCTTTTCTATTATTTTGATTATTTCTTCCCTTTTCTTTTCTTTTTTTTTTTCCTTTCTTTTCTCCTTTCCTTCCCTTCCCTTCCCTTCCTTTCCCTTCCCTTCCCTTCCCTTCGCTTTCCTTTCTTTTCTTGTCTGGCTTATTCCTGAGAGGTAATAAAGTTATTTGGGAAAAAAAGAAGTACAATCTTCTTAAGTCTTCTTTTTAAGCTATTTTATCAGATCAAAATCAGCCATTATTGTAGCATAAATTCCTCCTCTACTAAGACAGTATCCTCTGAAGCCTCTACTGATGTATCAGGAGTTCTTTGCACTCTGGCTAATGAGACTCTTCTGCAACCTCAGGAAATTGTTCTATCTGCCCCTCACCAGTGTTTTTTTCCTCTGGCCTTGATAATTTCTTTTTTTTTCCTTAAAATTTTTTAAACTTTATTTATTTTTGAGAGAGAGACAGCGTGTGAGCAGGGAGGAGCATAGAGAGAGGGACACAGAATCTGAAGCAGGCTCCAGGCTCTGAGACATCAGCACAGAGCCTGAGGTGGGGCTTGAACTCACGAACTGTGAGATCATGACCTGAGCTGAAGTCGGATGCTTAACCAACTGAGCCACCCAGGCGCCCCGGCCTTGATGGTTTCTTAAACACAAATACTGGTCAATACTTAGACCTGAGAAGAACCCTCTTTAGATCTTTGGCATCACTCTTCCCTCTGGCATCATGCCCTATGAATTCTAGCCATCTTTGCATATCAAATCCTGCATATTGCCTCCTCTCTTCAGCAACACTGCCAGCCTCTTTGGGTTCACTGTCTCTGTTCTGCTGTCCACATGGTAAACTGGGGAAATCATTAGACTCACTTAGTTTTTGTGTTTTCCTTCTCTCAAGGATCACTGTCCTGCACCACCCGATAGTAACATATTGTATCTGATTTAACAAAAAAATGTTTCACTTATTACCTTATTTTTAAAATTATTTTATGAAGTAGGATAAAACAAGTCCCAGTTATCTCATCATGGTAATCATATTTTATCGATTATATGTTTTACATACACTTACATAGACACACATATATGGTAGTGTATGTTTACAGCAAACTATAATGGAATTAAGATCCAAGATTTTCAGGGTCAGAGAAAAAAAGATACAAATAGAAAATTTTAAAAATTAAGCAAAATTCTATACTTCCTTTTTTTAAGTTTAATTATTTATTTTTGAGAGAGAAAGAGACACAGCATGAACCAGGGATGAGATAGAGAGAGATGGAGACACAAAATCTGAAGCAGGCTCCAGGCTCTGAGCTGTCAGCACAGAACCTGATGCAGGGCTTGAATTCAGTAACTGTGAGGTCATGACCTGAGCCAAAGTCAGACACTCAACTGACTGAACTACCTCAGCACCCTTCTATACTTCTAATATATTGGCCTTACCTGTTAAAAATAGGTGTGTTCCCCAGATTTTTAAATGTAAATACCTGAAAACAATGACTGACTCAGTAGCAACATATAATCATGCAGTCCAGAGCATAGCTTCTAAACATTATCTTCCATACAAAGAATTAAGGACCCTTGGAAATGTGACTATTCTTGATATGCATAGGTAATAGAGATGAACCTAGACTATACTGTCAATCCAGAAAGCAAAAACAAACAAACAAACAAACAAACAAACAAAACAATTAAAGGTATGAGGTAACGTCAGAAGGAATCGGGAACCAACTTGAAAAGGCTGACACTAACAAAATGGGACATTTTGTGGATTAATGTGAAGAATAATTATAATGAATCAAAACACATTAAAGATATTAACACCCATGTATCCCCAATAAACTGCAAGGCGAAAAAGAAGCACTTGCAAAAAATGCTAGGCAATAAATATATAATTTTCAAAATGTTAAGTAAAGAGAAATAATAATGTATCTATGTTGCTTTTCCCATACTAACAATACCTTAGGATAAACAAATTTTTGTGTTTCTTTTTATAGAATTATTTTAGCTAATAAATGGAGAAAGAATGGCAGATTTAAAATATTGACATTCTGTACTTCCCTAATGGAATGGATCTAGGTAGTAGATAATTTCATAGAATAGTAGGTAATATCACACACACAGGCTAAAAGAAGATACATTTTATTTTGCTTGCTAATAATACACATCACAAACTATGACTTATTTTTTAGCCAGAAAGTCAAGCCTGAACCAAATCAAGCCTCTAGAACTAACTGCCATTTTAAACAAAATACAAGATGAGAGAAAAGCATATTTAAACAAGACCCTACAGATGCAGGCAGGAAAATCCAGAGTAGGGGACAACCAGGGTTTTTAAGTCAATTGTAGGACAAGAAGAAAAAAAAATACATATATGGCAGAAGAGATTAAAAAAACATATCAATAAAACTCTAAATAGAATGGACCTAGTTTGGATATTTTCCAAACTATATTGTTCAACCAAACCAATTTTGAAAAATCAATTATGAGGTAACTGAGGAAATTTGGATCTCATCTTGATAACTGATTGCACTACAACTTTATTACAAGTTATTTTATGTCTTAATGTTTAAAGACAACTTTTGTGTTTATATCTGAAAAAAATAATCCTGCTATTGATAGTACATACTGAGATATTTAAGGATAAAATAATATAAAATCAAGGATTAACTTCAAAATAATAGAGTGGAGGGAGAGGAAATGCACTGAGTTGCAGATGTAACAAGTCTGACAATTGCTAAAGCTGGGTGGTAGGTACATGGGAGTTTTTTATACTTTTTCCCTCTAATGTTGTAATTATTTAACATTTCTTGCCTCTATTGTTTTTTTAAGTGTGTCAAATAAATTAAAAGCTTTTCACAGGTAAGATTGCTTTTCATAGCCTTCGATTTTCAAAGGTGGTACCCAAGCCTAGAACCAACATAAATGGTAGTTATCTTACATGTATTTCTTTGTGGAGTAAATATGACAAGCATGAATATGACATTTAGGAAGACATATATAGGAATTTTAAAAAGACTTTTCCCCATTAGATGGTCAGGATTCTAGGTACCTGGGTCTACTTTGAGACTGCTCCAAGACTCTAGAATCACTGGAAGAAGCCCCTTGGCACACCAGTTCTTGGTCAAGAACCTCCTTTATTTGAATGAGCACTTCCTTTTTCTATGCTACAGGAGGTTGGCTAGATTTTAAGGACATTCCATGAGTACCAGAAGGATCTAGCAAAGTTAAGATTAGAGGATACACCAACTTCACATGGCTTCCTAACTAAAGAAACCAGATGCTAACTTGATTTGGGCTAGTGATTAACTGTCAAGGTCTCCATTCCCAGAGCCAAAGTGTACATGGTTGCTTCTCTTCTGGGTAGGACTTGAACAAATGGGTTCACAAACTTCAGCTAGGGTTCTATGATGACTTTTTACCACCTCTACTTTTCTAAGAGATCATCTCTCTGCTCAATCACAGTCTTGATAACTCTGAAGTCCACAAGGAAGCAAAGAGGCCCAGTCTACAGAACTGTTTTCAGGCATAGTTTTCAGTTCAGAACACTGTTTTCCCTTTTTCCCTATCTTCTATTTGCTCAGACCAAAATCCTGTAGCATTCCTTGACTCCAATTTCTTTTATACTCCATGCAGCAACTCTTCAGGGCCATATAATTCAAAAGAGTCACACACACACACACACACACACACACACACACACACACACACAGGCAAATATCAGAAAGATCTAAGACTTCTAGGCATGGTTCCCAAGGAACATTATTAATCACTCAGGACATGCTTTATCTTAGGATTTTAAAACATTAAGATACCTCTTAGGTATCTTAGGGGTTTATTGTCTATGTCTCATTGCTGCACTATAAGGCTCATGAAGGCAGGCATCTTAGTTATAATTGCTGATATATTTCAAGCACTGAGATATGCCTAGCATTTAATAGATGCTCAATAAATATTTATTGAATAAAAGAAGGAGAAAAATATAAAAAGATGTATGTCATTGTGTGTGTAGTTAGTAGTAAAAGGAACTAAATATTGTGTAAACAAATATTGTGGGAACAGAAATGGAGGTGAAGAAAAACAGGAAAAAGCTATGTCATGGTGTACATAAGATGCCATGCTATAGAGTGTGGTTTTTACCTTACAGCTGGTGGAAGGTCTGTTAAAATATTTTTTAAAAGGGAAGTTCATGATCTGATTTTCACTTTATATAAATCATTCTGGTGTCTTCTGGGAGAAAGATGCGAGGAGTCAAGAATGGTCTCAAGATTACTGCAATACCTATTTTAAAGATGATGAGAGCCTGACTTAGGGAAGTGGGAATGAGAAGTTGAGGCAGATTTAAAACACTATACACCAGTAACCATTACAGCAAGACACGTTGTTTGGTTGAATATAAGAAATGAGGAAGAGAAAGCAGTCTAAAATGACTAGCAGAGGGAGGTACCTGAATGGCTCAGTCAGTTAAGCATCTGACTCTTGATCTCGGCTCAGATCATGATCTCATGGGTTCGTGGGGTGGAGTCTGCTTGGGATACTCTCTCCTGTTCTTTCTGCCCCTCCCCCACTAGTGCGCCCACTCTCTCTCAAAATCAATAAATAAATTTAAAAATAAATAAATAAATAAATAATTAAAATGACTATCGGGTTTTTTTTTTTTTAATTTGGTATGTGGGAGGATAGCAACTCCATTAATGAGATAATGTGTACAAAATCGGACACAGACCTTGAGTAGGCAATGATGTGTTCTTTTTGGACGTTTTCTGGAAACTGACATAATAATATGGTGCAGTCTGCATTGTTTATGAAGTTATACAGACCAGATATGCCACTCACTAGCTTCATGACTGAGACAATTTAGTTCCCTTTTTTGCTTCTGTTTTCTCTTCTAAAAAACAAGGACAATAACAGATATCTCACAGACTTACTGTAAATACATAATTAAATAAAATATGCATCTATCACAGAGCAAATAAATTATCAGTACATACTTCTTTGTGTTTTCTATGAAAAATCCCAAGTGCCTAGAAGAAATCAGGGTATTCCTATGAAAAATGTAGGAGAAGCGAATATATATATCTGAGTCATTAGAATATAGGCAGTAGATACAACCTTGAGGGTGGATGAGATTACAGAGGGACGAAAGGCATAAGTGGAAGAACAGCCAGAGGTGGACAGTCACGGGGGTGAGAAATTTAAATAGCTTTAGAGTAGCAGCAACTTCACAAAGAAGACCAATAGAATACAGAGAGAGAATGAGAAAAACCTTAAGAGCAGTGGAGTTGTTGTTGTTGTTATTGTTTTACTAGTTTGAGGATTTAGCTTTTTTTTTTTTTTTTTTTTGAGAGAGAGAGAGAGAGAGAGAGAGAGGAGAGAGAAAGAGAATCTCAAGCAAGTTCCATGCTGGGCATGGATCTCATGGCAGTGAGATCATGACCTGAGCTGAAATCAAGAGTCTGACACTTAACCAACTGAGCCAGCCAGGCACTCCTGATTTAACTTCTGACAGTGAATAGAGCTCATTAAGACTACCTGTTGTAGTTAAAAGTACCACCTTCTTCCTGGCTCAGATTTCATACAACTCCAGAAAACCTTAGCATATTAGTAATGGAACAAGAGTAGTCATTCTCCTTTATCGCATTCCCAAGGCACTTTCATTCACAATGACATTTGTCTTGTGAAAGCCCACTCTCCCATAATCTTAGACAAAGATATGTTAATGGGAATCAATATATTTGGCATTACTCTTTCAGTTACTTATAACATCATAAGAACTATAATTAGTATAAGAACAAGGCTCTACATACACCCCAATAACACTCCCTGCGTAGAAAAAAAATCACCATGGGAAATCGCTGTCAGAATCTGAAGTTAGCATTTCAAAAAAGGACAGATTCTTTATGAAAACCTAAAGGGATTAAACTGAAGCAGTTTCAAGTTTACAGGGGAAAGCCAACCAAAGTAAAGGACCAGAAAATGATATGATGGTGATAAAAATGTGTGTGTCTATTCCCCAGGACAAGATTAAACTAAAGATCTGAAAATTGAATGGGGTAGTTCAGTGTGAAATATCTCAATTTGTCTACAGTCCTGAGAAGCCTATATGCTATCAATCATACCTGCTGTAAACTAGAAGATGTCCAGAGAATCAAGTTGAAGTTAAGAAAGAAGATATTTTATCTTTCTGTCACACTCTATTTGAAGCCAGTATTCAAAAATGAATCTTTCACATGATTAAGATTGTATTAGATAGAGCTAATGGTTAAACTAGGGAGGTCCAACAAAAGTGCTCTCGGTGCCCAATGCAGCAGTAATGTGGCCTAGGGGAAACATTTCAGTCCTCTTGCTTGGGCCTGCCACAACTCAACATCTCCAGTTAACGACATCCTTTTTCCTTTCCACACCCACACAAGGGTAATTTAGGTTTGGCTTCTGCCCCCAGAAAAATGAAAGAAACTTAGGCCCCCTCTAATTTTCTGTACAAAATCAAAATGCAAACTGAAGAACATGACAAAGGATCCTGACATCCCAGGGAAAAGACATGTCAGGACAAAGTGACTGCCTAGGAAGCAGCTGGCTAAATAATGATTTCTATGATGATGGAGTTTCACAAACAGAGCGCCATTTTCATCATTAAATACCTGTGGATTTCAAGACTTGACAATTATCTTGACAATTACGAAGTAGGCTTTTGTTACTTCTTTGTGAGTATTTCAATAAGTGCGTTGCTTTCAATAAGTACTTTTTCTCTTCTTTAGATATTTTTCCTTCCTACTGAGTCTATTAAAATAGCCAATATATTGCTAGTATCAAAATTTCTTCGGAAGGTATAACACACAAATCTTAGGTATACAAATTGATGGTTACTTGTATGTGCATGTATATATAAATATAAATGTATGCATAATATACATATATTCATGTAAGACAATTCAGATCAACATATGGTGTGTTCATTGAGATTTCCTCATGCCTCTTTCAAGTCATTATTGCTCTTCCCAGAGGTAACCAGTGTTCTTAATTCTGCCACCACAGATTAGCTTTGACTGTTACTGAACTTCATGGAAATGAACTCAGGTACTATGTACTTTTCTGTGTCTAGCTTCTTTTGGATGTCACTATGTATGTGAAATTTGTACATGTTATGTCAGTGTGTAATTTATTACCATTCTTTATCCACAATGTTTCATTGTACTGCTGACAGGCATTGGGAATTTTCAGGTTTTTCTACTATGGATAAAGTTTAAACATTGTTCGACAATATCTTTGTTAATTATAAGCTCTCCTTTCTCTTGGGTATGTATCTATGAATAGTACTTCTGGATCTTATAAAAAGCATATATTTAGCTTTATTAAATATTCTCAAATGTTTTCCCCAGTTGATACCCCAATCAACAATATATGAAAGTTATATTTTCTACACATTTTTGCCCACTGGATTTTGTCAGGCTTCTAAAATCCAACCATTCCAGTAGGTATAAAATGGTATTATACTGTGCTTTTAATTTACATTTCCCTTATGTGTAATGATTTAAGCATCATTTCATACGCTTATGGGCCATTTGGTCATTCTGTTTTGTGAAATGACCTTAGAATTATTTGACTTTTCCCCTTTCAATTTGTATAAATCATTTTGTATTCATAAGAGTCTTTCAATGGGCATTTTTATTTGACTCTCATGCCCTATGTTGTGGGTTTGCATTTTAATCTTTTAGTATTTTTTGTTTTTCTAATAAATAGAAGGCTTTGATTTTAATATAGTCAACTTTCTCATGATTAAATATTTTGTATGTTTAACAAACCTTTGCCTATTCCAAGGATACTAAAATGCCCTTCTGAAAACTTTATCAATTTTTTTCTTAACATTTTGATCTGCAATCTATCTGGAGTGTGTGTGTGTGTGTGTGTGTGTGTGTGTGTGTGTGTGAGAGAGTGAGAGAGTGAGAGAGAGAGATGTGAGTTAAGGATCAAAAACATTTTTTTAGGTTTATTTAGAGAGAGAAAGAGAGAGAGTATACACAAATGGAAGAGGGACAAGAGAGAGAGGGAGAAAAAGAATCCCAAGCAAGCTCCATGCTATCAACGAGAGCCCAATGTGGGACTCGATCCCATGAACCATGAGATCATAGCCTGAGCTGAAATCAGTAGGACACTCAACCTACTTAACAACCCAGGCACCCCAGAATCAGGGAACATTTTCCATTTGAAAATGCAATCAACATAGCATCATATTTTGAAAAGACCATTCTTTCCCCGCTATACTATGGTGTCTCCTTTACTATCGTGATACTAATTTTATCTGTCAAATTGGAAGATACTTTTGGATGACATTAACATTTAAATCAGTAAACTCTGGGTTGGCAGATTATCCTCCATAATGTGGGTGGGCCTGATCCAATCAGCAGAAAGCCTGAATAAAACAGAAAGACCAGCCTCCAGACAAAAAGGAGATCTCCAGTACACGGCCTTTAGATTTCACCTGCATCACTGGCATTCTAGGATCTTGAGTCTGCTGGCTCACACTGCAGATTTAGACTTGTCAGTCTTCATAGTTGCATGAGCCAATTCCTTGTAATAAAAAAGTCTTTCACTGGAGATCCCTGATTAATACAGTCATACATAAGTTAGACATGGGTATGTGATTTCTTTGAGGTCTCCATTCATTTGTCTACTTCTTCATGCCACTATCTGTTTTTATAATTATTTTCCACAAGACGGTTAATTTAAATCACTTGACTTTATAAAAACCAGAATCAGAAGCCTCTGACCAAATATTTTGATGTAACAATATTGAGAGAATTGAAGAGGGTAAGTAGGGAGAAAAACAATATTTGTTTTGTTTTACCAAATCCTTGCCATTCATACTAGTAATTAAATAAATAATATTTGAGACAAGGACATAAAGAGACATCCTAATAAGCTAATTATTTAGAAATTTGGAGTTATATGTCAGAAACATTAAAAAAACAATGGGAGTGGAGAATTGTACTTTTGGCATGACAGCTGGAGGAACTCCATGGACCCACTCCCTGAAACTGCTACAAAGTATAAAAGGACAACTACTTAAGTTCCTAGGAAATGGTCTGGGGTCATACAAACTCACACATTACTCAACAAAGAGAGCTCAGTAAGAGCAGAGAGAGTCTGTGTTGTATCAGGCCCCAGTCCCTCCTTCTCCTCTCCCAACTTGATGGAAACTCCACTCCAGACTGCTGCAACAAAGAACCCAGGGTTTCCTTTCCCCCAGCCACAGTTGGAAGGCTATCTTCTTAGGAAGGACAGGATATCAGCATTTCTTATCCTGCCTCAAGTTATTTGCTGCTGAAGCTAAGTTCTGGGTGAGTGTGGTCAAGAGGTGAGGCTTCCTTCCTTTACCTTCAGTAGAGTGGACATTCTAACTTTGGCATAACACTGCTGAGAAAACCAGGATCATATCACCATTGCCCCGGCTTGTCAGGTAATGGTTTTAGACTTGAAAGGCAAACTTAGAACCCATAAAAGTACTGTACCCCGTTCGCTTCTCCACCTGCACTGAGGGCTCATTTCCTAGAGTGAAAATACTATTCAGAGAGAAATATACTCATTTTTCCCATTCCTAACTTCAGAGCCCTGGCTTGGAGCTTTTCCTTGAGGGAGAAGCAGGCCATAAAACATAAAACTCCTAATTTCTTTCCAGGGTAACTGACTTATTATAACAGTGTGTGGAAAAGTTTAAGCCTATAGGTGCTCTCAAAAACAATGGAGATTTTGGTGAAGGCAATAGGGAGAAAACTGGTGGAAATATTGGGCACATAAACTAAACTGTAGGCCAGTTGGTTTACCTGTGACAGCTGGGGAGGGAGGCAGCTGGGAGATGTCCTCCTGGGAGGCAGAACAAATCTCAAAACACTGACCTAGGCACAACTGCTTTAGAACTGGAATTGGAATGATTATTCTGCAATGCATTGTGTGCCCCAATACATTGGTGAAATCAATAGATCCATCAGCCAGTAATTAGCGGAGCTTAACAGCTCTTGGTCAAGGAAACAGTCAAATGGAGCCCTGGAAAAAATCACTGTTTCCCCCCGGTGACTGTGACCTCACTCAAGTCTCGGTCCCACTGAGGGGCAACATCAGAAACTGAATGGTGCAGGTGTCAGGGGATATAGAGGGTAATATAGTCTGCAATGTGTAATCAAATAAAAATAATAGGACCTAAGAAAGATAGTACCTAGATTTGCTTCAATATATTATCTCAAGTGTCCAGTTGCCAACAAAAATTTATGAAACATGTGCATAAACCAAACCAAATCAAACCAAAACAAAAACAAACCCAGGAGAGTATGATCGATACACCAGACACAGAGCAGGCAACAGAAATTGCCTCTGAGAGTGGTCAGAAGTCAGCTATAACAGGAAAACCTCAAAGTATCCATTGTAAATATATTCAAAGAACTAAATTCAACCATGATTAACAAAGCAAAAGAAGGTGTAATGACAATGCTGAAGTAAATAGAAAATATAATAAAGAGAAATAATATTCTAAAGTGCCAAATGGAAACGCTGAAGTTGAATAGAACAATAATTGAATGTAAAATTCACTAAAGGAACTCAAAAGTAGATTTGAGACTGGCAGAACAAAGAATTAATAAACTTGAAGACAGATGAACAGATATGCAATCCACGGAATAGAGGGAAAAATGAATGAAGAAAAATGAACAGAAATCCTTATTAAGTGTGGGGCCGGCCCCATTAAATGCACCAACATACCTGCAATAGAACTGGAAGGAAAGGAAAAACAAGAAAAAAGCAAAAGAAATTTAGAAGAAATAAAGATGAACATTTTTAAATTTATTAAAAATTATTAACTTACACATCCAGGAAACTCAACAAACTTGAAGTAGAATAAGTGAAAAGACACTAATAGCCAGAATTATAGCAAAAAAGCTGAAAGTTGAAGGCAAGGAGAAAATCTTGAGAGTAAAGAGGGAAAAATATCTAGTCACTTACAAGGGGAGCCCTATAGGATCAGAAACTGACTTACCAGAAACAACGGAAGCCAGGGGCAGTAGAATGATGTATTCAAAGTATTCAAATAAAAAATTGTCAGCCATTAACCCTAAATCCAGCAAAACTACTTTCAAAACTGAGAATGAAATAGAGACTTTGCCAGTTAAGTAAAAACTGAAGGAAATTGTTGCTAGCAAAGCCATAATAATAATAAAGTTCTTTAGGCTGAAAGTAAATGACCACATATGGTAATCTGAATACACATGAAAAAAAAAAAAAAAACAGCACAGGAAAGGTAATTATGTAATTATGTAATATGAGCCAAGGATCTGAATAGACAATTTTCTAAGGAAGATATACAAATGGCCAATAAGTACATGAAAAGATGCCTAAATTACCAGTCATTGGGGAAATGAAAATCACAACTACATTAAGCTATCACTTCATACCCATTAACATAGCTTCTATCAATAAAACCAACCAACAACAACAACAAAAACCAAGTGTTGGTGGAACGTGAGGAAATTGAACCCCTTGAGCACTATTTGGTGGGAATGCAAAATAGTACAGCTGCTGTGGAAAACAGTAGATTAGCTTTGGTTATGACTGGAGGATGATGGGCTCCTTCTTTGATGTCATTAAAATGTTCTAGAATTGATTGTGATGATGGTTGCACATAGCTGTGAATATAATAAAATCTACTGAATTGTGTGTTTTAAATGGGATTATTGTATGGTATGTGAATTATATCTCAAAAATATTTTTAAAAAAGAGAAAAATATAATAAAAATGGTTGCTTCTAAAGAACAGATGTCACAACTGTGGAATGCAGGGAAATGATACTTGTTTGTAAGTCCTATAGTACCGTTTGATCTTACTAATTACAAACATGTGTTTTACTAAAAATAAAAATACATTAAAATAACATGTAATAAAAATTCTTGGCTTAGTAATGATTGAGTTAAAATAAGTAAAGACAAAAATATATATGCAGGAAGAAATGTCACAGTTAATGCTATATAATCAAACACATTAATATTTCTGCATCCAAACGCAATAGAGTCTAAAAGGTAGCTTTATGCTAATTTAGGTTCAACTTTTCCACCAAATGAATGAAGGTCAGACTTTCTGCCTATCGTTTAGAAAAAAAGAAAAAAAAAACATTTTTCACTTATTTAGTTTTCTGGTTTTTTGGATTCAAAATCACAGATAAGGGTTGTAGTTCTGTAAGTCAACATGATTAAACTATATTCCATTTCACCTCATTTCAACATGTGACACACATAGGTTTTTACATCAACTAGTGACTTTAAGATGTTTTAACTATTTTTATTTTTAGAATTTGCTACAAATGAAGAAGAAACCCTTGTAATTTTCACACAAATGGGTCAAGGAATTCATTTAGTTTGGAGTTATACCAATTAAGGTTACTGTTTTATGTGGGGTTTTTTATATTACTTCACCAGCTGGCAGAAATAGATGTCATATTCAGATTGTAGTTTGTCAATATTCAAACACATTCACTCTTTTCTACGGTTCTAAAGTAGCTTTTATTTTATTTTATTTTTTTAAATTTTTTTTCAACGTTTTTTTATTTATTTTTAGGACAGAGAGAGACAGAGCATGAACGGGGGAGGGGCAGAGAGAGAGGGAGACACAGAATCGGAAACAGGCTCCAGGCTCTGAGCCATCAGCCCAGAGCCCGACGCGGGGCTCGAACTCACGGACCGCGAGATCGTGACCTGAGCTGAAGTCAGACGCTTAACCGACTGCGCCACCCAGGCGCCCCCTAAAGTAGCTTTTAAAGTAAACTTTTCTCTTATTAAAACTCTCTATCTTCTCCCTCCCTTGAATTAAAGTATCCCCACACTTATCCCTTTTGGATTTGCTTTTAACCTGTTCTTTTCCCCTATTCTGTACTACTTTCCTTCCATGCTCAGTTTTCTCCACTTAGCTGCCAAAATACTTGCAGATTCTTCTTAAGTTATCTCTTTAAACTCTCCCAAACTGAGTAGGATTTCCTTTCTCACATCGCTACACTGAGTTTATCCAAGCTTTCTTACTGAGGAGCTAAATTTGTCCGGGCCTATGGAAGATTTTGAACATCATCTGAGGAGCTGAAGTAAGACCAAGAAATGTTTCAATAGCAAGATTGGCATCAAATGTAAAGTCAAGGATTATGCAATTTAGAGATGCTAGTCATGCGAATAAAGCTATATGAACAAGGAATCTCAAATTCTTATCCAAGTTTCCCATGCTGGTTGGCTGCTTTTTGCCTTTAGATTCTTGAACCATCCAGAAAGGACACTTCCTAAAGTGACTTCTAAGGCAAAGCGACCCACCTAAGGATGTGCACACTGCCATGAAATGCTAACAAAAGTAATATTAGTTTTTCCAATGAGATTGTAAAACCTCGGATATATTTGGGGAAAAAAAGAAGCATTCTGTGTGAATGATATTAGTCCCTGACTTCGTTCAGGGGTCTTATAAACTTTAGTGACTGGCTATGTCCCAAATGTAGAAAAGGGATGGAATTGAATCTGAATTTTTTAATTTGTTTTTGAGACAGAGAGAGACAGAGCATGAGCAGGGGAGGGACAGGGACAGAGGGAGACACAGAATCCGAAGCAGACTCCAGGCTCTGAGCTGTCAGCACAGAGCCCAATGCTGGGCTCAAACTCATGGACTGTGAGATCATGACCTAAGCTGAAGTAGGATGCTCAACCGACTGAGCCACTCAGGTGCCCCTGAATCTGAATTTGAATCTGAATTCCCAAACATATTTGGAGATCCAAATAGAAAATGAAGCAATACTGTAAGATTTCCTTCATACTATTTTATCTGTAAAAGGGAGTATTTATTTATTAAAAAAAAGACAATTTTGGGCATGGCAAAACCTAAGGAGCTAGAAGACTCTGAAAGACGTGCTTCCCATTTTGTTCACAACATTGTGATTCAAGGAACAGGGCCTTAGAAGGGTTTTTCCTAGGACTGGCTTATTTTCGTTCAAATTGTAGCTTGAATTTGCCTCTGTAGTTTCTTTGTGTTAAGGAAACACAAAAGATGTTCACTCAAGGAAACAGCATAAACGCCAGTGATTATGAGTTATGACATAGCAATCTCATCAGGTAATTAAATAGAATTGTTTTCCATGTCTCAAAAACTGTGTTTGCACCTTATAATCTACCTTCTCCCTCAGGGTCAGAAAGTTTACTGTATTTTTTTTATCCTTGTCATTTTTTTCTTACTATCACCCCTCTTCAGAATTCTTTCCAAATTTTTAGGCACTCTTGTTAATTATATGTTAGAGAATCACCCTTTAAATGTTGCTTTTCACAGATTGAAAGTAAAAGAAAATGACCTGTAGGACTTGTCCTACCAGGTATCATGACTTAAAGTAATTATGAAGTGTGATATAGTCACATGTACAGTAATAGAGCAGAGCTCAGAGCTCAGAGCTCTGAGCTGATCCATATGCATGGACTTATAAAATAATGGATATGGCATGGCAGAACTCAAGTAAAAGGAGAGATTTTTGACTAGTCATACTAAAAAAAACAAATATTTGTTTCTTACGAAATACCATATACAATAATCAGTTCAGATTGATAAAAGAGGTTTTCAAAAGTTAGACTAAAATATAAAAATATATCTTTAAATCATGATATCTCTATGATTAAAAGAAATTACACGTATATTTGTCTGCAGGAAAGTTATTTGTCTCCTTCTGTTAAAAGGAGAACCAAAAGATAAGTTCAGACTGGATAAGTCATTAACAAGACATGTTATTGACGAAAACATTAACATCTGGTATGTATAAATCATTCCTAAAAATCAGTACGAAAAGTACATAGAAAGAATCAGATAAAAATATGAGCAGATTTCTCTCAGAAAGAGAAATGAGAATGACTAATAAATATAAGAATAGGTGATCAACCTTATTGGTAATTAGAGAAATGCAACATAAGACCAGAATAAGATACCGTTTTACACTGCCAGATACACAAATATCGATGTCAGAATAAATAAGTTCCTTGAACAGTTCCCAGAACATAGTGAAATTCGATTAGTAATTGTTGGGATACTGAGTAAATAAATAGAACTCAAACAATTTGCTTGGGAGTGAAACTAACTAAACATTTAGGGAAACAATTTGGTATTATCTAGTAAAGTTGACTATCACATTCCCTTTGTCCTAAGACCCGGGGATCCTCTGCGTGTGTGAATGTGTGTTTGTGTGTGTGTGTGTGTGTGTGTGTGTGTGTGTGTGTGTGTGTGTATCCTGAATAAGTGCACCAGGTACATGTGTAAAAATACTACTGACATTGTAATAGCATTACAAACAAACAAACTGGAAAAAAATTCAAACGTTCATTAATGTTCAAATGTTCATTAAATGTTCATTAATTTATTTAAAAATATAATTGTGAATTGAATAAAATATAAATAAAAAATAAATGCTATGCAGCAATCAAATAAATGATGTTTGTGTACTGTACCTATACAAACATGAAAGTATCTTTGAAAATAACAGGGTGAAAAAAGCAAGTTGCAGAAGTTCACATATTGACTGATTTTATTATGCTACTACTCAAAATCATACAAAACAGACAAGAATTTTACAGCATATAGTACTATATAGTAATATACACATATATGGGAAGAAAAACTATTTGGGGAAAGCAATGAATGGCACACACAATTCATGATGCTGGTTTCTAGAGTAGGGAAGGGATGTGATGAGATGGGAGGGAACATATAAATAGATATTTTATCAATAATGGTAGATATCCAAACATGCATACTCAGTTTATTATGTCTCATAGTTGCATTTGATGCAGATAATCTTTAATGTGAATTAATTATAACAAAAGTATATAATATATAAAAAGCTTTTAGAACTGATACATTGTTGTTATATGTTAAAAGAATGTTGAAATTTAATTATTTCCATTTTTTCTTAAAATAATGAATCCACAAATAAAGCGTATTGATATTTATATGGAATTACGTATATATATTCAGAATGTATAAATTTGTTTAATTTATACACTTTCATGAGTTTCTGTTGGTCTTTGCTAAATCACTAATGTTTATTATCAATGATTAATATTCATACGATTGAAAATGTTTCACAATACATCTACATTGTTCTGTGATAGTCAGGGATATGAAAATATAATAGCAATTGATATTTTAAAAAATAAGTCCTAAATTTTGTTTATATTAATCAGGTATGTAAGTTAGTAAACCCATATATGTATATTTTTTTCTTTTTTTAAGAAGGGTCAAATCACATGAATTGAAACTTTATTTTGAAATTTTAGTAGTTTTTGCAAAATACACTCCAATGTCATTTATTTATTCAATCAATGTGAAAAAACAGAAAGTGAAAAATAACACTAGAAAAATATTAGGTTGCACAAACCATTGAATGTAGGTTCATCTCATTAAACGATAACTTAACCTCCATGTATAATAATTTTATTGCTTTTGATATTTTACCCAATAACATCAATAATATTTGAAGATATAGATCATCAAGAGATTTACTAAAGTGATGTAAAGACCAGTCATTTTCATATGGACACCTTTTATGTCTCCTGAATGACCAGAAATATATTCTTTCAGTTTGAGCCTGAATACTTTTTAATTGCAGAAGACACACAAAATATCACCTAATGTTCCAGCATTTACATCAGTGACATTTTCTGTTAATGCTGCATTTAGATATTGCTGTCAGAGACAGATTTCTCTAATATTAATTCACAATAATATCTAATTACTATTTTCAATACTGCCACCTTGAGACAAAAATACATACAAAAAGTAGGATAACCACAGATAATTTTTAATGTTGATGCTATTTCTATTTTTAAGTTTCCAGAATTTCAATATTCATGATAATGAATGTTCTAGTTGGTAAACCTAGAAAAATTTAAATTGAATAGCATGATTATGACAACTAGAATAAGTATAAATCTTATCCATGTAGAACATTATTTACTATTATTTTTGTTTATTTATTTTTGAGAGAGAGACACACAGTGTGAGCACCAGAGGGGCAGAGGAGAGGGAGACACAGAATCTGAAGCAGGCTTCAGGCTCTGAGCTGTCAGTACAGAACCCGACCCGTGGCCTGAACTCATGAGCTGAACCATGAGTTCATGACCTGAGCTTAAGCTGGATGCCTAACCGACTGAGCCACCCAAGCGACCCTAGAACATTATTTTTTTTTAATTTTTTTTTTTAACATTTATTCATTTTTTTGAGACAGAGAGAGACAGAGCATGAATGGGGGAAGGTCAGAGAGAGAGGGAGACACAGAATCTGAAACAGGCTCCAGGCTCTGAGCTGTCAGCACAGAGCCCGACACGGGGCTCAAACTCACGGACCACGAGATCATGACCTGAGCCGAAGTCGGATGCCCAACCGACGGAGCCACCCAGGCGCCCCAGAACATTGTTTTTTAAAAGGGATAATACTGCCCTGCTGGGGTGTTTTAGAAATTTGTGAAGGAGAATATTGGGAGAGCCTATTTAGTTAGGTAGAGAGCCAAAAATATTCTCCATGGAAGAACATTTATATATTGTTCCTTATTTTGTATGACTTCTTAGTGTCCCATTGGACAAGTCTTGTATGTATAAAAAACATGTTTGTAACTTTTTTGGTCTACAACTAGAATCTGGTTTGTACTCAAACACAACGTATTTACAAACACATTTTTAAGGGAGAACTACTGTGTGAATCAAAGATTGTACTTGGTATAATTCAGCACATCATCAAGAATTCTCCACTTCTTCTCATGCTCTAATAGCAATATTGTTGAGGGTATTTAAGCTGCCCAAACCACTTGTAGCAGTGTGTAAATTGTAGTCATTGTATTCATACATATACATGCAAATACCCAACTACTTAATTATATTTTCTACTGCAGTAAATACCTGAGCATTTATGTATTGATATGCATCTACTTTATACTACAGTCCGCATTACATTGATTGTTGGGGGGGGAGGTGATATTTATGTGGTTCATTGTAATATCTATACATTTTATTTCATGGTATTAAAGAGAATATTCTTTTGAGAGATAAGGTTGACAACAATTGTATCGGAGGATATACTAGATGATGATGATCAATAGAAATATTACTTTATTTCTTCAATGCTTACTGTGTTCTAGGCTCCTAATAGATTTTGAGAAACTGACGAGCCAGCAATGTAAGCTTCAACAGACCAAATCCTATGTTGAGTCAACTGTATAAAGTCCGTATCATAAGAAAGGCTTGTAGGGTACAGTTTATATAACATTGCTATTTTAAATCTATCCTATCGTTTATACTAAACATTTATGGAGATTCCAATTACATAATTGCAACAGTCAAAAACTTAAGTGTAAGGCATTGTTTGTTATTAAAAATAAAATATCAGATTCTGATGAAAGGCATATAGAGAAGCATAGATAACATGCCAAGGGGCATGGGAATGACTGCATTTCATTTATAAGGGAGGTGGCCTTAGTTCTGGTCCTTGCTACATGTTAGAATCACAGAAGGTGGATATGGGGATGCACTTTTGAGGTGGCAGGAATTATTGAACCTTCATGAAAGGTGTACATTAAAGAGGAAGCAGCCTGGTGTTGACCAAACTTACAGTGGTTAAGCTCTATGAAGTGGGGAGGACTGTAGTAGTGTAATGAAAAATATAAGCTAAGAAGGAGTTAGAGCTGGGAAGAAAGGCATACATTCTTTAGAGGTGATTCTTAAGCTTGTGGTGAAGAGCAAGCCACAAGAAGGATACATTAGTTTTGATCTGTCTGGAATGTTGAAACATCAATATCGCTACTATATTTAACAAACTAAGGTAATTCTTGGCTTTCTTCCCTTCCAGGCTCCCAAACTCTATGGCCATACTTTCATGATTGCTATTATAAAATTTGCTTCAATTGATTCATATAAGTTCTTTTAAATGTGTACTTCTTAAGGATAAGTATGGTATGAATTATTTCACCAAATCTAACATATATCGAGTTGGTACTTACTAAATGCTTGAACAAATAGTGAAACAAAGGCATTATTATAGGTAGTAATATTAAACATTAAATAGAACGTTGAGAATTTGTGATTATTTATTTTTCGCAGCCAGTGTGTTAAATTAGGACCATCTTATAATTTTTCTCAATTATTTGAGGAGTATATATTGTCGTTGTCCATTTTCACAGACTCAAAACTGCTCAAAACTGTTTGGTAGGTGCTTTTAAATAACAATTCATTTCTATATACTGGCTGAGTAAATTAAGTTTTGGAACTTTGAGCATTTAGATATTAGATATAGATAGATCCAGACACAGAGATAACAGAGAGAACCACTTGAGTATATGTATGAAAAACTTAATAGTGCCAATATGCATTTATTCTGGTGAGTTGAATTGATACAAAGAACAATTAATTTACTCGAACATTAATTTTTGCATTCATTTACTACATAGTAGTACATACGCCTTCCAGGAAACACTTGTTTTCATCATCATGTTTTGTTAAAACAACTATAGCAAATGTTTTGTAACATTTAAAAAATAAACTATTCAAAGAACAGTTTGAAAATACCTATGCAAATTTTAAATATTCATAACCTTTGACTCAGTATTTTTACTTCTAGGAATTTATCCAACAGATACAATCACACATTGTCGATGGATGGATGGGTGGATGGATGGATAGATAGATAGATAGAGAAAGGTAGATAGAGACATTAATGTAGCATGGCTTATAAGCATGAAAAAAATGTGACCTAAGTGTTCTTTTATTTTAGACTGGTTGAATGATTTTTTGTATATGTAAATAATATAATAATATCTATTTAATAGATCTATATAACTCACTGTGGAAAAATATCTATTCTTATTATTTAATTAAAATCTTACTCAAGTTGAAAACAGAATACAGAATACCACCTATTTAAAAAAAGAAAAGGAAAGAAAAAGGGAAGAAAAGCATCTGGAAGGATATGTCAATGTACATTCACTATAATTTCTTCTAGGAAATAAAATGTGGTGATTTGGGAGAACAGGAATAGGGAAAAAATTAATATCCCTTATTATGGTTTAGTTCCTTATAATAAACATCTATTAATTTTATAATTAAAATATTGGACAGAGATTAAGACAGGGCAGATAGGCAAGAATTTGCCAAGCCTTTCCTAAATTATAGCATACTCAGAGCAAAACAAAAAAATGTATCTTTAGGAATCTGCTTTCTGTACTCAAGTTGTCAAAAGTGAATAATATTTGTAATTTCAAGTGACACAATATGGATAAGAAGCAGATGAAGTTAATGTAATATTTGAGTTTAGACAATGATTTCAAACTATCCTCCACTGGTCTGTTAAAAAAAAAATAAAAGTACTAGGAATGAACAATGAAACTGTCTGATTTGAATGTCTCCTCATTCCTTTTTTCTCTGGCTAGTCTGTGATGGAGATGCCTAATGACTGGTGAAATACCCAGAAGGCAGGCTGCAGAGAATGGACGAAAAAGTAAAAGCTATAAGCCATTAGCACACTGGACAGTTGAGAGTTGATGATTCTTTGAATACGGGAAATGAAAGACAAATGCCCAAAATCACTATTTAATATCTCACTGTTTTGTCCCAGCTGATCAGTTTTACGGGAGCTGATTCACTGTGGCCCATTATATTTGTATCATTCTAAACTATGATATTCAGGACCTCTAGCAAATTTTACATATATATCCTACATCATTAAAATTAATTTCTGTTCTAGAAGCTTGTAATGGAAGGTTTCTTTTCTCTTTCTCACTGTAAACATAAGAAATGTTTTACGGTTTTTCAGAGCTCTTAAAGTAAATTGTATCTGGGAAAAAAATGCTGTTTGTAAATAGCTTAATAATTTATTCCTCTTAAAACAAATCTGCTCATTTTGTGAAAGAGATGCCCATGGCTTCACAGAAACCTACCTAAGCAACCTTTGTAGTATAAAAGACACTCTGAAAACTTCCCCCAAATTATTTACCTGAAGGAACCCAGCCTGTGCCAAAAGATCATAACACCCAAACCTCCTCAGAGCTGCCTGCCCATTACTCAATTATTCCTTAGAGGGATGGTAACTGCATCATAGATTACAGCTTAACTCTATTTTCCACAACATGATAGTTTGTAAAATTACAGTCTATGCTATAGCATTTCTGTTTGATTTATACCCAGCCTGAGGCATGAAATCTGCTTCCTTCCAGGAGGAAATTATGCTTTCTTGAAAGGAGAGAGTAGACGACAACCATAAAATAACTCAGAATCCCTCCCCCTCCTCTAGTTACCTATGTTCCTTATTTCTCAAAAAATAAAAATAAAAAATAAATAATTAGGAGATTACTAATGTTTCTGATTTGGATAAATGGGAAAGGTTTAGTCTTCTCTTTGATTCGTTCTATGCAAATGCTTCTGAACTTTATACTGTAGCCATTGTTTGTCCAGAAATTTGGTTAAATTTAAGGCTAGAGGGGATAATTAATAAATTCCAACTTTGATATTTAGCCCATTTTATGACATTGCTTTTTTGATGAAACACTTAATCATATTTTTTTTTTTTGATGTGTGCAACTTAGTGAATAACGATGTTTAAAACTGACCTTGGTGGGTCACAGGTTAATTCAATTTCCATTTACTCATGTGTAAGAAATATTCCCATTGAAACAAAATGAGAAGGATGAGGAAGAGCTATTTTAAAAACTACATCTATACATGTTATGGGAACACAAGTGAAACATTTCCTTCAACCATTCAAAGAAAAATTATATAATTGGATACTAGAGCATTAGGAAAGTGGCAATTAAAAATGGTATAAATTAGATACGACCTGAGAGTACAGGTTATCTTATTTTTAACAGTCAATTCAGCTTTGCTGTGATGATATAATGAAATAGTGAGATCTTCTAAATACTCTTATTTGTTGTTAAAAGTCTAAATGTAGGGGCGCCTAGGTGGCGCAGTCAGTTAAGCGTCCGACTTCAGCCAGGTCACGATCTCGCGGTCCGGGAGTTCGAGCCCCTTGTCAGGCTCTGGGCTGATGGCTCAGAGCCTGGAGCCTGTTTCCGATTCTGTGTCTCCCTCTCTCTCTGCCCCTCCCCCGTTCATGCTCTGTCTCTCTCTGTCACAAAAATAAATAAAAGTTGAAAAAAAAATTAAAAAAAAATAATAAAAGTCTAAATGTAGTGCAGTAAAATGCAGTGCATGGAAGAGAATACGATATTTTACTATTTCAAGCCAGCCAAAAGCACATATTTCTTTTCCTCCAGATTCCTGTTCTATATAAGCACTGTTTTAAATAGGAATATAAGATTTTTATTTGAATTACATCAATACAGTGGTAGTTACCCCTCAAGTTGTTGAGAAGCTATAATTTTAATTTTTGCATCTTCTAGTTTGGACTATGAAGCCTAGAGGGGTGGCAACAGATACAAGCAATAAGGTAACAGGCTCCCATTCGAGTAGATGGTTTGAGATCCTGATGGTGGTCATGATGGTTCTTTCAATGGAAAGACTATCCTCTCTTAGAACCCAAGCTATGTAGCCACACCTGTTACACAGGAACTCCTGGTTACATATTATCACCATAAGGGCAAAACAAATCTAACTGGTACAGTCCAAAGAAGTCAGTTAGCCTCCTGAGAGTTTTTCCTACCCATTGCTACAACCAAAATTTCATCAAATTTTCGGATGAATTGGATAGACATTTTTGTATCTTGTAAGCTAGGCCTGTAGTGAATGCTGCGCAAACATCCTGATTGGAAAGGAATTTGCTAAATTGAATAGAAATTGCATTGACACATACCACTGAGAATTGGATAATGTGTGGATAATGTGTGGTCTGGGCTTATATTGTAAGAAGCAAGAAATATGTTGCAGATTTGGAATTATTGTAAGATGCAGAAGACCTGCAGTGAATATTGTGAAGATACTGTTTTAATGAAGACTTTACTTTTTGAAGTCAATCAGATTGTAATCTTTCTTCTTCTTCTTCTTCTTCTTCTTCTTCTTCTTCTTCTTCTTCTTCTTCTTCTTCTTCTTCCTCTTCCTCTTTTTCTTCTCCTTCCCCTTCCCTTTCTCCATCTCCTTCACCTTCTCCTTTTCCTTCTTCAAAAAAGAGATTGTGTTGAGCAGAACCTTGGAAGACCTGTTTTGTTTCCTCAAGAAAATATATCTCAGGTTTGTTATTTTATGGTTTTAAGGTGGAAATTGTACCATCCTTTACATCCTAGAAAGCAAGATGGGTAAGTCTAAGGTGTCATGAGAATCTTATCTTCAGTACCAAGACTTGTTTTATGTTTGAATTTAACATTTCTTATTTCCTTCCAAAGAAAATGACTCACATCTATGAGAAAAGGAGGAAGTGGAGAAATTAAAAAAAAAATGGTGTGATTTAAAAAAAATTGCATTTAGAAGAACAATATTGATAAAATACTTACAAATAATTGATAAATTTTCATTGTTGGGGAAAATAAAATATAAACATTCTATTTCTCATATTTGCATACTTTTAAAATCAACATCTAACAAAAGACACATAAAGGATGAATATTTCTGTTTGGAATATCTACTATGTTAATACATATTGGTAGATGACTTTGTTAGCCGATATTGCAATTGTATTTCGGCACAGGCAGTGACGTATTTCAGTCAGTTATATTTCAAGCATTCTACGGCAAATAGAATAAAAATATGAACAATCAAAGGAGTTTTATGACAATAACCAATAATGTAAGTAACCTGATCTGAAATTCCAACTTAAAAATCTGTTAGCATATTTACAAAATATGCAAACAGCCAAAAGAATTATTGAAATAATCTTTTACTTGGAGACATGCCATATTCCAAGCAGCTGGGTGATATGACTAGTAGTGGAGATATTGAATAAAGTTGTTTGAAGAGGCTAAATATTTTCATCAATATGACACTTTATTAGGCATTCAGTCTTTACAAAACAAATATTGAATCATCACTGGGACCCAGATTTACCTGTGGAATGCTGCGGCAATCTTTTCCTTTCAATTATTCTTTTTAAATTATACATTTCAATGAAATTGGTAGAAACAGTGGGACTCCTACACCTGGTTTCACAAATCTGTTCACCCTTGATGGGGCTTGTGAATTGTGTGGAAATGTTTTGCTATTGTAAAACCAGGTGGTGCAATTAAATGAATAAATTGATGCAAACCAGAGGAGTTTTTTCTGATGCTATGATTTTTAAAGCAAAGTTGGAATTATAATCTTATAAACTACAAAATCTGGGCACAGAGCTGCTAATGTATTTCAATGTGATTTCAGGAAGAACAGATTTTTTTTCTGAAGATATACCATGGGTGGTAGCATTTTTCTCCAAGAAAAAAAAAAGAAAAACACTAGAGAAAACTATCTTAGAAACTTAAAAACAATTACATATTTAGGGTTAGCAAATTTTTCATAAAATAGTCGTAGTTACTGAAGTCGAAGAAAGAAGATTTTGTTTTGTGTATGCTATAGTTGTTGAAAAGATCAATGCTTCATGGGCTAATGGGCACTGCTTGTACTGGCAAAAGCCCTTAACTCACCATGAGGAAGAACCTATTAAATTCTTCACAATGTAGATGATTAATATTTTATCAATTGATATTTTCTAAAAATAAATCTCAACATTGATTTTTTTAATTTTGCATACTATAATTTTAAATATGGCTCTTTAGTGAAAAAACTAACACAAAATAAATCTTATTTAAGGATGGCAAAATATCGTTAGATATTTTTAAGGTAGAGGAAGTGTTCTAATAAAATATTTATAAACCAAGTTAATCCCTGCACTAAACATAGAATATTTCACATGCTTAGAAACTAGTAATTGACAGAGATGTGGGAAGAGAGACAACTCCCTCTTCTATTAAAACGTATAAGAATGCATTTTCAAAAAGTGTTTAAAAACAGACATTTTGATGGCCTCAAATGGCTGTTACCCAATAGACCTCATGAAGAGAATGAAGCCCACAGAAATGCAATCATTGTACTTGCAATTAACAAGAGTTCTGCAAGAAGGACAAGTCAGAAAGGGACTTTTTCTCTAACAGGACTGGAATAGACCCCTTACAGTAGCTTCTTGCATAATGAATAAGATATATGCCTAAATATGAATATGAATGTAGATTTAAACTGCAGCACCTGTCTTTTCTACCGCTACCAATCCTCCCCCAAGATATTTTAATCTGGAGCTAGATGCCAGCAATTATGTGCCCTATCTCTGTGAGATTGTGATAAATGAAAAAGAGGATGACTGAGGGAAGTAAAAAGGGACCTCAAGCAAAACTATATATATACATATAAGAAGTTATGAGAAAAATTATAAAAACCAAATTATCTAAGGAAGTCAGGTTACTATAGCAATGTATTCAACACTAGGCTGATTATAAGCTTATCTAATGAGCAAGTATCTACTGTGATAAAAATGTGACACTGATAAGCTATGGAAGAAGGCACGGCTTAAATGCTCTGTACATTGGATAAGCAAAGTCTGGTAAACAACTTGTAGGTAGGCAATATTTCATTGTATCACCTACCAAATATAGACAACACTAAAACTGCTTCTTCAATTTAAAACAAAATTCTAAACACGTAATATTACATTTGTTTTAGGGATTATTTCTTATCTGAAAAACAAGACCACTCTATCTGAAAGCTCTTGGGGCATCAACTTCATAGTTAACATTCTCTCTGATGATGTCACTAAGGATGTTACTCACAATGAATATTCTTGTCTAGCTAATCCCAGCCATCAGTGAACCATCATGTCTCTATGTCCATCGTACTATCTTGGTTATGGTGGATGGCTTCCACAACGTCCAACACACCACTGGTTCACTGGGCACTCTTTTCCAACTAGGTTCAAAAGTGACATTGCCAGAACATTATTTCTCCAGAGTAGAGCTTGTTTAAACTTGAAGTTAAAGTTCTCTTGATACATAATCATGAGCAGCACTGTCTTTGACATTCCTAATGTGTGATAACATATTTTTTTTTGAGCATACCTGTCAGGACAGTACTTGGCACGTCTACTCTTTCCCCTGTTCACCTTCATTGTCATGACAATCACCTACTTTCTCTCTTGCAATGCCATCCTCCAGAAGTGCTTTGCCACATTTTCCAGGCAGCCTTGTATGATAATATAATGCTTTCCTGGTTTTGAATTATTGCACTTGGTTTAAAATTCAGACATGATAATATTTGTTTTTAGGTGATTTGAAACAGGCTGGTTGGGATTATCACCATGCAGGACAATCCTGGCATGAGCAAAGGACAAGATGTTTTTACTTCTATTTTTGATTTTATTTTCTTGCCTCTGGTTTTCTTTTCAGCAAAAGAGAAATTTACACTCTCTGTATTTTAGCATCATTGATTCCTCCTCAATTTCTTGTTTAACTCTCTCTGCTACTCAGCTAATTAATTCTCTTAGTTTTCTTACCTGGCATTGTATTCAGAAGCATTGATACAAGTTGTGTTGATTTTCCCTGACTTGTAACTCTGACTCCAACATTTCTCCCATAGGATCCTCTAGATAACGTTCCTCAAAATCTGTCAAATAATTAAACCATTCATCTCCTTCAACAACATAGTTCGGTTGCAACAGTGAGTCACGACATGGGGTACTTGAATTGTCATTGTTGCTCTGTTCTTTGTTAACACCAGTGAAGATGGAAAGAACAGATTCTAGGCTTGCTCTTCTGCTGTCACTCTTTTGCACATGGCAGATGCCATGTTTTGCTTTCTCTGCCCCCTTTTCAGAGCATTGCCCATGTAACTACCTCTCAGAGGTAGGATCTGCAAAATTCAGCTGAGATTACAGTTTAATAGCACTTCCATTATTTTCTGTTAATTGCTCATAATGTTCCATGCAATACTGTCATACAGCCAATGTTGCAGATTCTTTCCTCCATATAGGTCATTTCAGTGAATCTTAATATGTATAACAGGTAAATTCCTTCTGATGGAAAGAGTTAACTTTTATTGGGCATTATCTATGAATGGCCATTAACTCCTCTTGCCAACAGTAGATTTTCTGTTACTACAGCCCTGATATTTGGGTGAACCTATCTCTGCAATGTCATGTTCCTCCTGCTCTCCTGCTCTATGACAGTTCTGCTCTTTTCCCATGGTCTGTTTGGCCTATTCACACCAGGTGACCTAAGGGAGACCCTCTCAGGGCCAGGCAAAAATGAGGCACAGCCAGTAGCCGCATACCTCCCACCCCAGGCCTGAGAGTTCTGGAGCTGCTGTGGCCACATCTGTAAGCCAGGTGTATTCTCAATTAGGTATTATTTTTAATTATATTAGCCATGATAATTGACCTATCATAGCAGTAATCTCACCTTTTTTATTTCTTTATGTCTGAAATAGGATTTTCTCAAAATAAAATATCACAATTACTTTTTTAAAAAAACATTCATCAATTCTGATAGAAATCCCCATTTTACGTATGAATTAATTGCACAAAATAGTTCACTACCAATAGTGCAGAGTATTTCAGACAGAGTCCATATTTCAGACATCTCCTCCTATTATACAACTTTAAAAATCTATTCTGACTTAGTTAATTCATTAAGAATCTGTCATGCTGGGGTGCCTGGGTGGCTCAGTTGGTTAAGCACCCAACTTCGGCTCAGGTCATGATCTCACACTCCCTGAGTTCGAGCCACATGTCAGGCTCTGTGCTGACAGCTCAGAGCCTGGAGCCTGCTTCAGATTCTGTGTCTCCGTCTCTCTGACCCTCCCCTGTAAATGGTCTGTCTCTCTCTGTCTCAAAACTAAATACACATTAAAAAAAAAAAAAAGAATTTATCATGCCTACTATGTACCAGGCATGTGTTAGCAGCATGAGATAAAGCACAAAACAAAATATCCAAAGTTACTGTCCTCTAGGAACTTACAACCCACATGGTGTGGGGAGACAGAAAATAAGAAATCAGTAACTAAAATGTGAACTCTATCACTACCAAGAATTGTGAAGTGTATGAGGTTTTATTCAACTTGTAAGCTAATAAATTACTCTGCCGCAGTTTTACGGATGTTGCTGGAAAACAGGAGACTCCTGGGTCAGAGGCCAAAGGACTTTATTACCCAGGCACTAATAACATCCAGGGTCTCATCATTTTCTTTTGCTGGTTCTCTGAGCCCCATTTACATGGAAAGAAATGAAGGCAGGTGGCAACAACACATACAAAGTGTTGCATTACCAGAAAGGAACCCTTAGCTTTGGGAATCGGAATCTTTTACAATGAGCAGTAAGCATGCCTGACTTTGCTCCAGAGGGAAACACTACCTCTATCCTCCAAGATTGAAACGTAAGCATCTTTGAAAAGGTGGTGCAGAGCAAAAACAGGAAGTTTTTCTGCTTTCAAGATGTGCAGAAACACAATGGACAGATTCATGGATAATTGTCATATAACTACCAGATGCTGGTAAATGTTATAAAGAAAAAATTTAAGCAATAAGTGTAGTGGTAAGGAGGATATTTGCAATTTTAGAAAGTGTAGTGAGGGACGGCCTCACTGAAAAAGTATTTCAGTTGAAGCTTGAAGAGGTTGAGGGGTGAAGGAAACAGAAGCTATAAAGTTTTAATAAATTATGGTATAAACGTAAATCCATATGGAGCTAATGAATTCTATTATTTTAGAAATACTGATATGGAAAACTGGTGCCAGATGTGAATAGATACAATATAGAACTGTTAAAAGATAGGAGTGCCTGGGTGGCTCTGTCACTTGAGCGTCTGACTTTGGCTCAGGTCATGTCTCACGGTTTGTTGAGTTCAAGCCCTGCATTGGGCTCTCTGCTGTCAGTGCAGAACCTGCTTCAGATCCTCTGTCCCTGTCTCCCTGCCCCTCAATTGTTAAAAGAAAACAGGTCTTTTTTTTTTCAAGTTGAAAGTTTATACCTTTTTACTAACTTCTCCCTATTTCTACCATGTATCTCCTCACAACCACTTTTCTACTCTGTTTCTAGGAGTTTGACTTTCTAAATGTTTATTTATTTATTTTTAGCTTACACATATAGTGATACTACACAGCATTTGTCTTTTTTTTGGGGGGGGGGGGTCTGGCTTATTTTACTTAGCATTATGCCCTTAGGTTCATCCATGACAGCCTAAATGTCAGACTTTCTTCTTTTTTCATGGAAGAATAATATTCCATTGTGTATTTTTACTACACCTTTATCCATTCATCTGCTGAGAAACACTTAGATTGCCTCCATATCTTGGCAATTGTGAATAATGTTGCAATGAACATGGGAGTGCACATATCTGACAACCTATTTTCATTTCCTTTAGATAAATACAAAGAAGTGTAATTGCTAGACCATATGGTTGTCTTATTTTTTAAGAGACCTCCATACTGTTGTCCATGTTGGCTACACCAGTGTTCATTCCCATCAACAGTGCACCAGGGTTCTCTTTTCTCAACATTCTCACCAACACTTAGTCTCTAGTCTTGATGAAATGATTCTGAAAGGTGTGAATTGCTACATCATTGTGGTTTTGCTTTGCATGTCTCTGATGGTCAGTGATGTTGATGATCTTTTCGGGTACCTATTGACCATCTGCATATAATCTTTGGAAAAATGTCTATTTAGTTCTTCCGTCCATTTTTTAAATCAAATTGTTTGTATTTTGCTGTCAATTGCATGGGTTATCTATTTTTTGGATGTTAATCTTTTATTGCATATATGGCTTATAACTATTTTCTCCCATTCTGCAGGTTGCCTTTTTATTTTGTTGCTGATTTCCTTTGTTGTGCAGAAAATTTTTAGTTTGATGTAGTCCCACTTGTGTATTTTTGCTTCTGTTCCTTTTTTTTGGGGGGGTGTCAAATCCAAAAAAAAAAACATTGTCAAGATTGATGCTAAGAAGTCTATGTTTACTTCTAGAAGTTTTATGGTTTAAGGTCTTAGAGTCAAGAATTTTTCATTTTTAACTGAAGTGTAGTTGATGATTACATGAAAGTCTCTAATCCATTTTGAGTTGATTTTTATAAAGTTGTATTTTGTAATTAGAAATTTTACTTTTTTCTGGGCACCTGGGCTGCTTAGTTGGTTAAGCATGGGACTCTTGATATTGGCTCAGGTCATGGTCTCACGGTAGTGAGCTTGAGACCTGTGTGGGGCTCCACATTGAGCATGGAGGCTGCTTGGAATTATTCCTCTCCCCCCTCAGTCTGCCTCTCCCCCACTTCTCTCTCTCTCTCTCCCTCCCTCTCTTTCTCTCTTTCTCTCTCAATAAATAAACTTTAAAATAAAGAAAAAAGAAAAAAATGTACATTTTTAAGGTTGTATTTTGTAAATAGAAAAGAAGGTCACTTTACTCCTCAAGCTAATTTTTGGAGTAATAAACCCTTGTTACAATTTTTGGAAAGCAAACTTTGGTATTAAAATTGAAGTTTAATATGCTAACAGTAGCATTGTACTTCCCCAATTTGGGTTTAAATTTTGGAATATCTTTAATGAGAAAGATGTAATATAGAAATGGAGAATCAATGGTAGAAACTAATAAAGGCAATTTTAATCAATATTTTTTCCCAGAACTTTAACTAAAACAATTTAAAACAAAAAATTCACTGAAAATAAATAAATCTGCTTAATAAGCACAGGTAAATAAATTTTGGGGATAAGAACAAATGTATAGTCAGTGAAAGATTCATAACTTAAAAGACTTTTTAAACTTGTAATAATAATATAAGAATTTAAAGATAACAGAGGTTTTAACTCAGGAAGTATAATTAGAAAAATAATATTAAATTAAAACATAAATTAATTATATCATAAAAAACATAACTGATTCTTTTAAGTAGTATTAAGTTATAATACAAGTTATGCACACACACACACATACACATACACACAAACCCCAAATATCAATTTGAGAAATTAGAGTAAAAGCTCCCAAATAAAAAATTAGCAATTAAAGTTCATAAATATTTTCAAGGACCAATGACCACATCTGAGTAGTGTCCATTCTAGGGATACAAAAGTACCTTAACATAAAAAATCTCAGGCCATATTTAGCTATATTAAAAAAGGGAAACATCTCTAAGATTATTTCAATATTTGCTTAAACATAATTTGATCAAATTTAATAGTGCATGATAAAACTAGTAATAGACCTGAAATTACTTATTTGGTGGAAAATGTTGGCCTAATTTCTATGAATCTATTCACAGTCTTTATGCATCTTTCTTGGTTTGGATATTCATACTTTTGGTGCAGAGATATTAATGTGTTGATTATTGGATGCTACCTTGAACCCCACTAATATAATATTATATATGTACTATATTAATTTTCTAAAATATGAACATTCTTGGGGTGCCTTGGTGGCTCTATAGGCTGAGCATCTGACTTTGGCTCAGGTCATGATCTCCTGGCTGATGAGTTCAAGGTCTGCATCAGGCTTGCTGCTGTCAGTGCAGAGCCCATTTCAGATCCTCTGTCTCCCTCTCTCTCTGCCCTTTCCCTGCTCATGCTCACTCTCTCTCTCTCTCTCTCTCTCAAACATAAACGTAAATAATAATAATAATAATAATAATAATAATAAAATATGAACATCTTAAATCCTAATATACATCTTGACCAAGGGAGGTTCATCTTATATTGATGATGAATTTGTGTGTGTGTGTGTGTGTGTGTGTGTGTGTGTTGCATCATAATATTCATTAAAAAGAACAAAGAAAAGCAATGAATATTCAGTCAATTAATATAGCTAAGGAAACTGAAGGAATAAAAGAGAAGTTAAATTAATCTATTCCATAATTGCTGATAAAAATAATAAATAATATTAGTATTTTACTTTCTGTATTCAAGGGCAGTACTGCATATATCATATTTTATCTTCTTTTATTTTATGTCTTCCCCCTTTCTATCATTATAGATAAAATCCCCACCTCAGAAAGTATGCAGGACCTATTGCCCTCATCCATGGCCCTTAGTTTTCTATAATATGACACTGATCTTTGCTTCTATTACCCCTAGAAGAAACTGGGCATCTAAAATCCAGCTACAGTGGAGAAGGTAGTGAGGTGAAGACACAAGGTAGACACTGGAGAAAGGAAAGAAAGATTTTTCCCTTATTCTGGATTCTGCAGATGTACATGATCTTCTATTAATAATTAGATAGATGATAGATGATAGATGATAGATAGATAGATGATAGATAGATAGATAGATAGATAGATAGATAGATAGATAGACAGAATGGGCTGAATATTTTGTTCCTTCAAAAGCTTATACATGTAAATTAGAATATTTGGGGTGAGGAGCTATTATCTGTGTATTTGTATTTGCAACTGAACTAAAGACAAAGCTTCATCTCTCTTGGAAAACTTCTGATAGATAATTAGGAACTATCAAAATGATAGCTTCAGTGACAAGGGGAGGTCAAAGAATTAAATATTCAATGAAATAGGAACTCTTAATTCTTTTTTTCCTAAAATTATTCAACAATATTCCACTTTTCCAGCTTCATAAGGTAGGTTTTCCTTTAGAAGGTATAATTCCAGTCATTTTATGCAACTGTTCTATTAATCAAGTAATTTGACTATATATGTATAAATGTGCTGTACATGTGCTAGTTTTGTGCCAAAACTGATACAGCGTATAATTAATTCATTCATTAATCTTGATTTCAGGGAAGCTACCATTTCAAGTAGTATAATGTTCTTCTAAACTTTAGAAGCATATATTGCCAAGGACTGCAAAATGCTGAAAAATAATTAAAACATAATTATTAAACTAAACAATAATGGTGCCATTTATTAAGGCCATAATTTAATAACAACTAAGATATCTCAGAAAAACCAGGAAAAGGAAACCTCATCCCCCTACCAATTTATATTTAATTAACTATTTATGTAAGATTTAGCTTGAGACAAAGAATAGTTAACTAGCACGATCAAAGCAAATTATCAATAAAAAGAGCTACTGTTGCAGTTTTTACCAATTTCATCATATGCCCAGGAGATCCATGTTTTTAAAGCTCATGGAAAAGACACTTTTCCATAGGAAAAATTCAGTGTTCCTTTGTCTTCTTGTGAGTTAAACACATTTATCAACTTGAAACTTTCTTATTTTTTTTCCTTTGATAGGTATTGATTAGTATTTATGAAGCATAGATATGAAAATATTAGTGGAGCATTTAAGTTCCCTGAGAGGATAATGTTTCCTATCTAAAATATGGAGGGGCGCCTGGGTGGCTCAGTCGTTAAGCGTCCGACTTCAGCTCAGGTCACGATCTCGCGGTCCGCGAATTCGAGCCCGGCGTCAGGCTCTGGGCTGATGGCTCAGAGCCTGGAGCCTGCTTCCAATTCTGTGTTTCCCTCTCTCTCTGCCCCTCCCCCGTTCATGCTGTGTCTCTCTCTGTTTCAAAAATAAATAAACGTTAAAAAAATTAAAAAAAAAATAAAATATGGAGACACTGGAGTAAGATTTCACAGAAAAAAACAAGAATTTTACTAAGACAGATATTCTTGCTGAGTTTTGTTTTGTTTTTCATTAAAAAATAGTCATCATCAGTTTAACAGGCTTGACTTCTGGTATAAAAATAATATGATCCAACAGATAATTATGATCCAACAGAAGTCATGAGACTCTTGTAATATTTGTTCTTTAAGACCCTAATATACATACCTATCTCAATTTTGTAAATTATCAATTAAAATCTTTGTACGACAGAAATCTTCAAATAAGGTAACTTTAAAGATATTTGTTTATACAGTTATCTACTGGAGGCATTCTAGTTAGAGATGAGACAGTTTTTTTTTTTAAAATGAACTCATTTCATAATCCATTTGTTTGAAAAGAAACGTATAAGAAATATCCACAAATACTATCTGTGTGTCTACATTGTTTCTGCAGTGGAGACAATAACAAAGCAAATGTCAAGTTGGTTTTTCCATGGTAGATTTTGTGATTTATTTATTTATTTATTTTTTTAATTTTTTTTTTCAACGTTTATTTATTTTTGGGACAGAGAGAGACAGAGCATGAACGGGGGAGGGGCAGAGAGAGAGGGAGACACAGAATCAGAAACAGGCTCCAGGCTCTGAGCCATCAGCCCAGAGCCCGACGCGGGGCTCGAACTCACGGACCGCGAGATCGTGACCTGGCTGAAGTCGGACGCTTAACCGACTGCGCCACCCAGGCGCCCCAGATTTTGTGATTTAAAAAGAAACACAAAAGCAATAACCTTGCAGTGGTCAGCAAGTGCCGACCAGTCACAGAAATATTGTAATACTTATAATCATTAACATTTGTCTCATCAAGCAAAATAAATCAGTTGAACCAATAATTCGTTACAGGCAACGTATAATGATCTGGCGTCAGGAATTTGGGAGCCAACAGAAAGTAAGCCTACTGTTTTTGTTATTCTTTTGGTGGTGAAAAATTCAAAAACGGAAAGCTTTACATCTGATATGCAGTAGGGAATGAATCGTGATTCTTCTAGGCCACAGGGAGTTTTCTGTGGCTCTGCACATCCTTGAGATTTGGATAAACTAAGATTTTAATCACCTTTCTGCTAACATTTCTAAAAAGAAAAAGAAGAAGTAGACTAAAGTAAAAGCAGCTGGCTCTAGGAAGAATCATTAATAGTCACGGTAGTCCATATACTTAAAGAGAACACCCTTATCCTGAGGGTGTTTTGCCCTGGAACCAAGGTTTAGAGATTGAGTTGTGCCAGTGAACTCAGTGAACAATATATAGAACTGTGTGTGTGTGTGTGTGTGTGTGTGTGTGTGTGTGTGTGTGAAGAACTGTGTTAATAAAGAAATAAGAAATGATTGGGATGCCTGGGTGGCTCATTCAGATAAGTGTCTGACTTCGGCTCAGGCCACGATCTCATGGTTCGTGAGTTCGAGCCCCGCATCAGGCTCTGTGCTGACAGCTCAGAGCCTGGAGCCTGCTTCAGATTCTGTGTGTCCCTCTCTCTCTGTCCCTCCCCCCGCCTCTCTCTCTCTCTCTCTCTCTCTCAAAAATAAGTAAACATTAAAAAAGAAAAAAGAAAGAAGGAATGATGATTAGAACTTAATCTCTGGAGCCACAATCTGTGCTCTGAAGCATGCTCCACCACCAGTACATGTGTGACACCACTTTTAATTGGAATGGCAGAAATGGAGCTGTTGTAAAAATGAAAAAAAATTATATATTTAAGATGGAACAGTCCTTGGCATACAGTAAGCACAGTTTTAACTAAGTGTAGAATAAGAAATATTATTTCCCCCTGCTTTTATTCTTTTGGTTAAATCAGTAGCAACTCAGATAAGAATAATCCCAAATAAGAACCCAGCAACTTTTGGATTCTATAGATTGACTATCTCTATCTCATTCTCTTTGCATTTAGATAAGTTTTATTTAGACATCTTATTCACAAATGAGTCTCTACTCTGCTACAAAAGCAGTCTTTCTTGAGTTTTGTGGGGAATATCATGCATCCTTTACTCAAACATGTCTTTCACAAACACATCACCACAGACTTTGAGGCTGGCCTCCAAGAGTGAGCCTTCAAATATTTTTGGGAAATAAAGTTTGAAAAATAATATACAAATGCAAATACATATACATATTTTGGAAAAGCAAACTATCACATGTAAAAGAAATCCTTTAAAAAAAAACTGGATGATGTTACTACATGCTGCTAAATTGAGGGACCTGACAGCATTTGTGATAAAGACTTGGGTAATCACAAATCTTGCAGAGGGGTGCCTGCGGGGGGCTCAGCCGGTTAAGCATGTGACTTCAGCTCAGGTCGTGATCTCACAGTTCATGAGTTTGACTTCCATTTCCTGCTCTGCACTGACAGCTCAAGGCTTGGAGCCTGCTTCAGATTCTCTGTCTCCCTCTCTCTCTCTCAGTCCCTCCCCCACTTGTTCTCTCTCTCTCTCTCTCTCTCTCTCTCTCTCTCTGTCAAAAATAAATAAATAAACATTTTAAAAAAGAAATTAGGTAGAGAAAACCTCAAAACAGCTTCCTCCATTGCAACTCTGTCACCGACTGCACCCACCTACGAGATGGTTTCTGCCTTCACCTCGGGAGCTTCTGAAGACTTATCTGAAGGTCAATTGTAGAAGAATGGTTAACACTGTTTTTAATCATATATACTGAACATATTTAAAACATTTAATTATTATAAATGACCATTTGTCTAACAACTTCATGCACAATGTATGCATGTTCCTTAAAATGCTGTTTCTTAAACAGGTCCTATCTGTGGATTAGGACCTCTTTTTAAAATTCCCAATCAAGCACACCTTGGCATCTTTGTAAAAGGGAATAAATATTAATGACTAGAAAAAATGAATTAAAAAAATAAGAGATTCACCAAAGAGGACATATGATATTATTCCATTTATGTAAAATGTCCAGAATGAATACATAGATAAAAAGTAGATTAATGGTTTACTTATGACTGGAGGGAACATGGGCAGGAGCTGCTAACGAATACCAGGTTTCCTTACAGAGTGAAGAAAATATTCCAAAATTAGATTATAGTGAATGTTGCAAACTCTGTAACTACATTTCAAATAAATTTGTCTGCAATAGTTATATCTAAATAAACCTTTTTTTTTAAAAAAAGCACAGATACATAAATACAAGGCAACAGTTTTATTATTAAATTCAAAAGACAGAAGATTACATTGCAAGATATGTAATTAGAACTAACATGACATGTGAAAAAGAAGAATGATGGTAACTGTGTAGGGCACTGAGCTAGGCATCTTGGAGGTTATTGAGCGAGAAATTAAGCATAGATTGTAATACTGACTTTCATTTTTTAATTCATTCAACGAATTATTGAGAGTTATCTATGTGAAAGATTCTGAGAATACAACAGGGAATAAAATTTAAACATTCTCTGAAGTGGAAAAAGAGATTACACTGTATTTTCACACATAAACACTGTATACACTTGCAGGGTGGCATTTACTATGAAAGAAAATCACAGGTAGTTAGGAAAGCATAAGTAAGAAGGAATAATTTAGGTAGGAAGGATCACACTGGTGGGGGAGAAGGGCAATTGGAAGCTTTTATCTATCAGTAAAAGTTAATCTGATGAAGATAGAGAGTCTAACAGAAGCATTGGCCTTGGGTAAATACTTTGAGATGGAAAAAAGCATCACCTATGCAAAAAACTAAGCCAGTCCCACCATGCTAATATGTAGCGAATGAGGAGGAGAGATTGTGGGGAAGGCCAGAATGGTTAGAAACAAACAACTTATTTTTGAATTTTATCCTGAGTGCAATTGTAGTATTTGAAGAGTTCATTTTGTTCCATTTTATAGTCTAAAAGATCACTGGTTGATATCTTGAGAATGGACTGGTAAAGAAAGTAAGATATATCTAAAATGTTCTTACAAAATTTGCCCCTCCCACTCTGCATAAATAAATAAATAAATAAATAAAAATTCAGGAGTATTCATCTCCTTAAAATGAATCTATAGCCAATCTATATCTTACCCTATCACATCTTCTATTAAACACAATGTTTTATGTCATACATATACACACACATACATGTACGTATACATACACATATACATATACTAATGTATATACGTATATACACACATATATATGTATATGTGTATACATGCATACATGGGTGTATGTATGTTTAGATTATGTGTATATGTGGGTGCATATATGTGTATACATGTGTGTAAGTATATTTACCATAGCAGGTTGAACACATTCTTTTTACTTTCTTTCTTCATGCTTGCACTAAGCTTAAATCTACTAAATGCCTTATTGAGGTTATCCACAGACTGATTTATTTTTATTTATTTATTTTTTTAACGAATGTTATAAAAGCAAACCAAGTTTATTTGAACAATATAACTGGAGAGAAATTGTAAGTGAATATATACTGTAACCAGAGGAAAAATATTCTATGTCAAATTTTAAAACAGAATGGCAGAATAAGCTGAAAAAAGTTTATTTGTAAAGGAGCTGTCTGAAAGGAAAATGTTTACTATGACTTGACTCCTTACAGTGGTAGATATACTATTTGAATGTTTGCCTAATTCTGTCTTTTTAATATTGAGACCAAATGTAAACTATGTCTGCAGATGTAAATAAGGCTTAAATGCAACAAAATTTGTTCTCTGATTCTACTTAATAAAATACTGAAAAAGCAGTAAGTTAAATTTACATAGGTTTCATAGATATGCCAGACGCAAGTTTTTAGAAAAAAAATCAGGAGAAAGAATGTCAAATAGTTATAGGTAATTTAAACATTAGATCAACTCTGGCTTGTATACCAAGTGGTGACAAATGTTAACTTAAGGCTATCCATTGATTTTTAGCCTGAAAAGTGATTTGTACCTCTGTCCCAACTATATTTCTGCTAACAGACTTTTAAGGTTTCCATTAATTTTAATAAAATAATAAGAGCAAAATGCACATTGATTTAAAATAATTGCATAACCTGGGGCACCTGAGTGGCTCGGTTGGTTAAGCATTCGACTTTGGCTCAGGTTGTGATCTCAGGTTTGTGGGTTCAAGCCCCACAACGGGCTCTCTTTAACAGCTCAGAGCCTGGAGCTTGCTTCAGATTCTGTATCTCCCTTTCTCTGTGCCCCTCCCCTGCTCACGCTCTGTCTCTTTCAAAAATAAATAAACATTAAATTTTTTTTTAAATAATAAAATAAAATAATTGCATAACCTAAATTGCATTATGAACAGATATGACAACCTACCAAAAATGTCAATACCACCATGAGAACTCTTGAAGTATTTAAGTGAACTATAAAATATTGATATAGAATATGTATATATAATAATATAAGTATATACATAATATATATAAATAATACACATGTAAATAACACACATATATATAAATATAAATAATACATACACATGTATCTATAAGTAGTTTATTTAGTCATTAATATTATTATGTTGTATAACAATAGAGCTAAGGCAGATAAAGAATGTCTTGTTTACCTTATTTACCTTATACTCTCATCATCACCCTGCACAACATCTATAGCTCACAGTGAGCTCTTTTATACATGTTTCATACTATATGCATACTTATCTATTATTCTCAATTGCAAATTGTATCACACCAGTTAATTTAAAAAAATTGTATCACACCAGTTAATTTAAAAAAAGTTTAAATACTTTTACAAGAATATTGGCCACGAATATAATCACTGTAAATGTTCTAATTCATTTTTTTCTTGCAGTCTACATACTAAAGATTAACGTTTTAAAGCATGATATGCAAATATATGCAAACATGCAAATTGGCTATTTCATTTTCATCTAACAGTCAAGAAAAAACAACAAAAGCTTAGAAATGTAACACAGTAAATAATACCACCAAAGAATGTTAAACCATTCAGGATATCTGGAAAGGTAGTTATTTTTAATGAACTTGAATTAAATTAGAGTTATTTTGTCTACTTAACTTTTTAAAGAAATCTATTTAATTTAAGCAAAGTGACATTTAGAAATGTTTTGCTCATTATCAGCCACTGTTCAGTGATTGAATTATTATTAGGATAATGTCATTTTGGTAGGTAGTCTCAAATAAATGGTTTGATTAATTGTCACTGTATTCAACTGAACATTAGTTATCAATTTTTTTTTGTTTCTAAGAATTCTTTAGATGTTTAAGATACATGAGAACTTCAAAAACTTTTGGTTACATAGGCTACATGTATTGATAAACAAACAGTAGACATTATAACTAAAAATAAATTAAAATATTTTATTAATTCATTTACAACTTAAAGCAAGCCTATTATTATTAATATAAATATACTATATTATTAAAAATTTATGTTTCCCAAAAACAATAGAGAAGAGTCATTGTTTACATTTTTCAAATACTTTTTAATGTCTGAATTAATAGAAAATAACTTGATTTCCATTTTTGCTTTCGTAGTCATTCCATCACGAAATATTGCATTACTTGTATACAAAAGCAATCCAGCCTCATGCAGATATGTAGGTAGAAAAGGGAGAAGATTTCAATAAGGTTTTCAGATAATTATGGATATTTTTTCTTTGACAATACACCAAAATTTGACAAGTGATGTGGAAACCAAAACCATGTCAATAAGCTTTTTATACCCTTTCCAGTGAAATCCACTGATCCCTCTTGCACCCTAAAGGATCTTTTACCCATTCATGATTGTGTAACATCATCCACTGGCCATTTGGAAAATTTTGGTTCACTTATTTACGCAAATCTTCTGAGTTTTGACACATCTCATTATACAATATCATCTATGAGTTAATATCATCACCCACACCTATCTCATCAGAAAAGGCTTTAAAGATCGACAGGTTGTCAAGATGATACCAGTGGGTACAATTTCCAAATTTCTAATTTTTGCTTTAAATCTCAAACTTCATCACTGGCAACAAATATTGCGAGTTATTTTCTTTGAAATTTCAGTTCACGTCGTTCACTTTTAAGAAAACATCTGCCAAAAACCTACATTTGAATAACCATAGCTTTTCAATTATTCTTTCAAATAAAAACAGTGGTCCAAGAGAAAAGGAACCTGTTCACCACCTGAAACAATCATGCTAGTGGTATTCCTGGAGACAACCATTAGACTTTGGCAACAGCAGTGTATTGTGTATTGGCAACAGCTTGTGTACTCCTATTTTGTCAGACCCTAGGCTGGAGACTTAGTAAAATTAAAGGTAGACATTTAATAAAATTAATCATTTTTACCACTTCACTAAGGACTTTCTTTAGTGTAACTGGATTTTGTTTTTCTTGTGAGGGCACAGTAGGAAAGAATACACTGATTATTTGTAAAAGTGCATGTGCCATGGCACTATGGAGTTGGCATTTTTACCCACCATTGCTTTCGCTCCATCATTCCAAATGCCAACACAGTGAAAAAGGTAAATGATGCTCTAGGATTATTATTAAATTAGTTCTGAGCTCTTGGATTTCTTGAACGGGTCTCAAGGGCTCTCAAGCTCTTGCAGGCTACACTTTGAGAACACCAAATACACAGGAGAAAGTAATGTCGGTATTTATCAAGAAAAAGAAAATATCTCAAAAGCACTCCCCCTACCGAGAACTAAGATGAGGAGTATAGCCAAAAGAGGAAAATATATTGTTTCAGGGTAGAAAAAGAAGATACGCTACCCTTGTCAATAAAGGAAAAGGGCCACAGTCACTTTCTCCAACAAGTGCGGCCCCCTCCCCTGCCCCCGCGGCAGTCCTCCCAGGAGCTTTCTTCATTGTAACTCATAAGCACGCTGCATCACTCTGATAAAATCCTCCAGAAACATCCACAAATCATCCAGAAAGCAGTGGGTAGGCTTTCCATGGTAAATTCCTCCTGCAATTAACTTTATTTATTTCTTATTCTTTTCCGTAGAGAGAAGACTCTTATGCCTACCACACGGACATGTTGCAAAGACTAACTAAATAACAAAATATGTAAAACATTTTGTGTTCCTTAGAAAAAGGATCATTTTAGGATCGTTCCATGATTCTCTGATGTATGAAATTCGAATTCGGACAACTAGTCAGTTCAGCTTTGTTGTGGCATCAAGGTCACCACTTAAGGGAAGGGTCTTCTGGCATATGCAAATGATACTGTGTTCTGAATTCAAATAGTGGACGACCCAAAACATACAAGCAGGAAAGTAGTCATTTGACCTTAAAGGTAGATTATTCCTTCCAAAAGTATTGCCTGGGTCTAAGCCTTTGTGATTTGTATTAGCATTTGTCCTCCTCAGGGAGAAGGAAAATATTGACCTCTTATCCAACTGACATGGCATTAAACATTATCTAGTTCTCTATGCCCACATATAAACATAGAAATGTGCCCAGAATGTTCCAGGTACCATTCAATTATATCCCTATTCATTTGAAATGGATAGGATAGTAGCTTCTTCACAAAATAAAGAAGCAAGTATGGGGGCGCCTGGGTGGCGCAGTCGGTTAAGCGTCCGACTTCAGCCAGGTCACGATCTCGCGGTCCGTGAGTTCGAGCCCCGCGTCAGGCTCTGGGCTGATGGCTCAGAGCCTGGAGCCTGTTTCTGATTCTGTGTCTCCCTCTCTCTCTGCCCCTCCCCCGTTCATGCTCTGTCTCTCTCTGTCCCAAAAAAATAAATAAACGTTAAAAAAAAAATTTAAAAAAAATAAAGAAGCAAGTATGAAAACAAGTAACAAGTGGACTAAAGAGTGATGATGCTCTCATTTTCCTAAAAGTTGAATTTGACTTTTTGAGTCAATACTATCTCCACATAATTTAAATTTCAAAAGATATATAAGCATAGTCAGTCAAAATCCTGTATCCCAATCCTATCCCCAACCACCTACTTCATCCAAGAAACAAAAGTATTGGAATGGATTAGAAAAAATGGCATTTTCAACATTTCCCCCTGTTGGGGTTTTTCATATGCCATGTATGTAAGATGAGAGATTTTGCTAATTTTCAAAAGTGCAGGTATATTGCTTTTCCAAATTGAGCAAAATATCATACTCCAACCTAGTAGAAGTTTAAAAACAGTGCATCTTGATGATATTTCTATAAAGAAACATATTTGACAATTGCAAGTTGAAATTAATGGAGTAACTTAAATGTCAATTTGTGTCAGTAAGATTAGAAAAAATTTGTTCTGAGTTATGATTTATTAAAATAACTAAAGCATTCTTATAAAATTTTTAAATTTCATTTTAGAAAATTGTAGAAGCAGCTAAATCAATGTTGATAGCTTTGTAACATAGTTCTTTAAAGGTTAACTTTTTAAAAAATTTCCATACCAGATGCTATTGCAAATTCTACAGAACCAAGAACAAGTCCTTCAGACTTCATATCCTGAGGAAACACATTATTACTAGTGAATAGATATTTAATACTGCTCAACCCATTTACTATAGAAGGTAATGCACTGAAGAACATTTACAACATTTTTATTTTAATTTCATGGACAAATCACTTTGTACCACACAACAAAAGAAATTAGCATACTTAGAGTCTCTTAACTTTGATTTACTTCTATGAGAGATAAAAGGCACACATGAATAGATTTTGAGCATTTTTTTCGGGTTGAATGACCATTTAACAACCAATCAGTAAAATACTACTTGTACATCATTTGTTTATTTTAGAAAACAGAACATTTCCACTGTACTTCTCTTCTAAATGCAGCAAGTACATTGAACGTGAAAGCAAGGGAAACATTTGAGCTACAACTCTGACCAAAGAAGACTAGATCTGATAGCTGTGAATGTAAATTGCAACTGTTCTAAAAGGGCCTGGAATCAGATTTCATTAAGAACTTTTCCTTCATATTTGCAACTATATGGATGGAACTAGAGGGCATTATGCTAATCAAAATTAGTCACAGAAAGATAAATATCATATGACTTCACTATATGAGGAATTTAAGACACAAAACAGATGAACATAAGGGAAGGGAAGCAAAAACAATATAAGAACTGTGAGGGAGACAAAAACATAAGAACCTCTTAAAGACAGAGAACAAGCAAAGGGTTGCTGGAGGGGTTGTGGAAGGGGGGATGGGCTAAATGGGTAGGGGCATTAAGGAAGCTACTTCTGAAATCATTGTTTGCACTATATGCTAACTTGGATGTAATTTTAAAAAAATAAATAATTAAAAAATAAAAAAGAAAAGAAGAAAAAAAAGAAATTGGGTTATAGAAAAAAGTATATTTGAAAATAAAAGTATGACTCAGGTTAACTTTACTGTAGAATACCAAAGCAGCAAAAGTAACACTATATACTGGGCACCCAACATGATTTCATCTTTTTCTGTGTAATTTGCTCTTCAATTTAATTTTTTAAAGTGGAGATATTTAAAATTATTTCTGGGGTGCTTGGGTGGCTCAGTTGATTAAGTGTCTGACTCTTGATTTTGGCTCAAGCCATGATCTCATGGTTGTGAGTTTGAGCCCTGAGTTGGGGTACCACTGTGTGTGGAGATTTCTTGGGATTTTCTCGCTCCCTCTCACTCTGCCCCTCCCCCATTTGCACGTGCCTGCGTGCTCTCTCTCTCTCAAAATAAATAAATAAATGAAATAAAATTATTTCTGATGAAACAGAAGAAAGAATATTCACTTAAATTACATCCAACTGTTTATTTGGCTGAAATTTGCATGTTAGATGGATATTAAAAACTCAATTTAAGATATATACATAAAATTATGTAAATTTTATTTTAATTTTTTTTTACTTCTTGCCTTTATGGAAAAAGAAGAGCATGTCACTCCCCAAGTTATGGATGCCTTTACATGACAATCAATTATTTAATCTTGTTTCTCTCATCTTGTCTTTATCCACCTAATGTGTCTTTCTGGAAGAGGGAAGAAACAACAACAACAACAAAACAAAAGAAAACTATGCTCCGTGTATATTTCTTTTAGAAACACAAAACCAAGCAAACAAAAGAAAAATCAGTCATATGATGAGAGAATGTAAATTTACTCAATGAATATTGCTGCCAAAGATATGTGCCTCTGATCTTGAGTGAATATGCCAAGTGTTTCCCTCTTTTCACGGCAAGTGCTTTGAAAAATTAGTGTATTAGTGTGGCAAAATTCTCATCTCATGTTACCGTAAATGCTGGTTTACATAGAAGAGCTAATTTTCCTAAAATATACTCTGCCTTTCCTCCATCAGTGGAAAGAAAAATTTAAAACTAATTTTAGTTTACTTTTTCCAAGTACTTTTTTCTGTAAAACTAAACCATTATCTTTGTGCATTAAGACACCAGATTGAAATGGTAATCAACACGTTTCAAAATGCTAATATACTTTTCTAAACATCATATTTCATTTGTTTTCCTTTTAATCCATTTACCTATTGCATTAATATTGTATATGTAATTGCACATTTTTGAATACATCAATTGTCATAGGTACATCATTCCAGTTTAAGTCATTCTAATTCAGGCACATGAAAAATTTGATGTTAGAAAAAAATTTTTTCTATTCATAAAATATTTTCAAATTTTAGTTTATTGGTTTGGTAACATACACCAATTTGAAGCTAAAACTGTTACATTAATAATGTCTTCCTCAACAATTTCTCTCACTTTTGCTTGAGTGCATAGACCCAAGAGTTTTCTAACCGCTGTGGATTATAAAGCATCATTTTAATAGTGACTCTCATGGAAATATGTCAATGTTCCTATTCAAATTACGAAAACTGAAGAGTTTGGGTAGCACAGAAGGAAATATCTCTGTGACACAGCTTCTCATTGTGTAGCCTACCCTACTTCAGTGTAGGAATCTTGAGTTGAAGAGTAGTCATCTCAGTGTCCTCTGGGCTGAAGTCCTGTGTCATAATGACGGCCAAAGTGACAGTCAAAGCCCAAGCATCAATTTCAGTTTCTGTAAATAGTCAAAGGCTTACACGGCACTCTAGTTTTAGGATACAAGTGACATTGGCATAGAGTTTCAGAAGAAAAAAAATTGGGGTTGTGGTTAGCCACAAGAAACCTCAATACAATCATTAATCTATAAATGTACTTTGAAAACACCATGGATGTACAACTATGGAATTATCTTTCTTTGGAGTAAAGATGTGTTTGTTGTTTCTGTCACAGAAACTATTATAAAAAGTTATAAAAGAGGCTGGGTTTCTTTCGTTTTGAAATCTTGTCTTGCTCATCTGTGTTCTGCACTTGGAAATGCATGCAATAACCACAAGGCTGAGGGGGCGCCTGGGTGGCGCAGTCGGTTAAGCATCCGACATCAGCCAGGTCACGATCTCGCGGTCCGTGAGTTCGAGCCCCGCGTCAGGCTCTGGGCTGATGGCTCAGAGCCTGGAGCCTGTTTCCGATTCTGTGTCTCCCTCTCTCTCTGCCCCTCCCCCGTTCATGCTCTGTCTCTCTCTGTCCCAAAAATAAATTAAAAACGTTGAAAAAAAAAAAAATTAAAAAAAAAAAAATAACCACAAGGCTGAGGAAATCATCGCTGATCTGGCTAGATAATAACTAACAACCATCACTAGTTACTGGTCCTGCCAACCCTGTCACCACCAAGATAATCTAGTATATGCCAGGCATTGTGTTCGATAATTTAAATATGTAATATCATGTTATCATCCCAGCAAATCAAAAGGTAGACAGTGCCTCCGGTTTACAGATAAAGAAACTGATGTTTCAGTGGGTATCTGTCAGTCCTTATGGAAGGGACTATTTACAGAGTAGTGGGGAACTAATTAGGGAGGATTCAACACCCAGCAGGTGCAATAGCAGGAAGTCGTCATACCCTATACCTACAAGGGCAAGGGGAGGGAATGTTGTCAAATCCTGCGAGTACTGGAGCCTAAGAAGACATAGCCATACCAGTAGGAGTTGCAGTTGAGGAGTACCACTGTCAGAATTGCTGTGAGGGAAAACAAAGACCCAACATTTTGCTTCTTTCATTCTCCAGGCTCTCTTTCATGCCTTCCATTGGCTAAACCTACGTGGCAGCCTGAGAGCAAGGCAGCCCGGTGTGGCAAACCTTGGAGCTCAGGCTCTGGGAGCAGAGAGAAGGGTGGGAAGAGGGCAAACAGAATGATCACCAGGGATGGCTCCCCAGTGTGGAAATAAGTGGCATAGCTGGAATCAAATGAAGTCTTTTCTTCCTCTGAAAACCATGCTCTTAACCTTCATATATATTTAAAGACTCACTAGATTAGACTTTAGATGGGACAGTGGTCTAATAAAAAAAACCTCAGAGACAAGAAGAGAAGAGAAAGCCAAAACGAAATGTCCCTTCTGCTTTCTCATTCTAGGAAATGGGAGCATTTCCCATATTTAAAACTTTTTTTTCCTTTGAGAAGGCTGCAATGACAACAATGATAATCATAATTAGAATGATAGATGGCTCCTGACATTTAGAATTTTGTAAACAGAACAGCTATATTTTACCTCATGCAGATCAAATTTAGATTTCTTAAATTAAAAAAGAAAACATCTCAGCTGTACGTGCCTTACAGGAAAGAGCTGTTGATTCACACTTGCTGAGAAAAACAGCCGATATTAGAGCCCCCTGTGGTTCATGAGGGAACAGTGTGATGCATGGGGAAAACTGTGTGAACTGCCCATGATGCTTGACAGCTAAATGCTTAGTTTTTACATACAAATTGCTCTCAAAGCGCTTCTATATCAATGAAGTTTTTGTTTTTATGTATACATCTCTACAGATTCATAGTCCATATTTTACTAGATCTCCAACCATACAAGCAATACTCCTTTATTCTAACTTCTTCATATATACTATTAAAGACATATTTCTGATTTTATTATTCCTGACAGAATATGATGTCTATAAATTAAGCAAATTTATTCATTCAATTAGTATTTATTGGCCACCTACCTTGGGCTGGGCATTGTTGTAGGCACTAGGAATTTAATAGTAAGTAAATCAATCATAGATCCCCATTCTCATTCTAATGGGGAGACAAACAATAATAAGACCCATACATAAAGTATGTACTACATCTTACTGTGGTTAAATGATAAGGGACAAAATCAAACAGATCAAAATAGGGAAGAGGGGTTACAAGTGCCAATGGTAAGGTATTTTCATTACTCAATAGTATTTGGGGAGAAAAAAAACTCTAATTGTGTAATGATCATGATCAATATATTTTTTTAATTTTCTTTTCACATTTATTTCTTTATTTCTTTTATTTATTTTAGAGAATGCATGAGCAGGGGAGAGGGACAGAGGGAAAGAGAGAGAGAATCTTAGGCAGGCTCTGTGCTCAGTGCGGAGCCTGATGTGGGGCTCATTCCCAAGACCCTGGGATCATGACCTGAGCAGAAATCAAGAGTCGGATGGTTAACTGACTGAGCCACCCAGGAGCCCCTGACTGTGATCAAAATCTTAATAGCCTGTACTTTCTAGGCATCATCTACTGAAAAGTTACCTTTTCTAATCCATCCTTTATCAGAAATTTGAGTCTGAAGACGTTATGAATATAATGCCATATGCTCATTTTTCTCCTGAGCAACTTTGCTCCTCCTCCTCCTTCTGCTTTTTCTTCTTTTTTAGATTAATCTCTTTTGTAATACTTTTTTCATGCCACTATGGTATTTAAAATGTGCATATTGTAGAAACAAATCTATAGTAGTTATACAGTTTAGCACAGTTAGGCTAACGTTTTTTTTCTTAACTAAAATAAAGTTATAAATAACAACGAGCGTTTCATTTTATATCTCTTGGTTTTTTAGGATTACAGTTTGAACATTATATTTTAGAAATCAATGTTTTCATTTTCTTTCTTTTTTTGGCACAGTTATTATTATTCTCAACTATAGCAGAGAGGAATGAATGTCTCATTAATTAAATGAAATACTAAAACAATAACTCCAATCAAGATTTATATGAACGATTTTAGATAATTGAGAAAAAAGATTAAAAACATTATGCTTCTCAAATTTATTGGCAAACCCATGTCACGTGTGTAAAATGTTCAATTTACTGCTTTTTAATAAATTTTCTTTAGACATATTGTAAAACCAATATCTGTATCGGATCTTGAACTGGCGTGATTTTAAACAGTGATCCCTCTAATAAATTACATGCTTACAGAAACCATTAGAATAGAAAACATGAAAGCAATATTAGACAACTCTAGTGTAATGTCTAAGAGTAAGTAATTCATTTGTGGAAAGATCTGCATATCAGTCTAACTTTTGATACTTATCAGCTGAGTTTCCCTAGATAAGCAAAGTAATTTTTCAAGTCTATTTTATCATCATAAAATGGGAGTAAGGCTACCCGACCAAAGTTTGTTAATATTAAATAAGATAATGCATATAAATTATTAAACACAAGTTTTGGCTTATGTTAAGTGTCTAATGAGTGTTAACTCTCCTCATGATTATCTGAATTGGTGAGGGGCATAGCATTTTGCTAGTATTCATCTCAATATTCCCAGGAAAGAAAGTGAAGTTTGAAATCAGCTTTTTCTGCACAAATATAAATTTTGTGTCAACCATATTTGGAATCATAGGCAGAAAGCAGATCTGTGAGAAATGTAATTCTCAAAGGGTTTATGCAAAATTGCAGAAAATCTATATTATAAATAATTTCAGCACCTCTTCTCTTGGAAAAGAAATGTAAATCTCATCGGAATGCAAACTCTCCCTTTTTAGCTAATGCTCAAAAAGAATCATATCCAAATAAAAAATGCCAACTACAGTAGTTATATGCAATTAAGTTTCAAGAATACTAGAATTAAATGATTCATGTGGGTATAATAGAATCTCTATGCCTCATATGGTACACTTAAATAAATTCAATGACAGCTGGCTCAATAGTGCATATATAGCAAAGGAGAATCAACATCTAAGAGAGACCTGGGAGAGAAGACACTGAGTCAGTAGCATTGGGCACAGGGACAAGACCCAAGAAGGCAGCAAGTAGAGAGCATATTAGGACTATGACACCTGACTGTGAGTATGTCCAGAGGAGAGCTGAATAGACAACAGATGCATCAGGTATTTAAGAAGGGGAGGTGTTGGCTCTGTATGGTCATTAGGTGAGCCTCTCCAGAATGCCTGCAGATTGAAAGTTCATTTGCTGGTGGACACTAGGCCTGGAGGCATAATGATAATCAGTAGATTCATAGAACACACTGGATAACACTGCTTTAATGGCAATAATGTTTAGAAGGCAGTGGATTTCATAGAAATTATTTTTTTCCTAAGTTTTTGTATAGGATGATTCCTTCAGAAAAATTTTACTTTTCCATTTGTCTTTTATCAGGACCTTATCTAAACAATTCCAGACACATGGAAATCGATTCCTGTAGGAGAACAACTTAATATAAACAATTCTGTGTCCTCATGTATAAAGACATTTTCTACGTTCAAGTATTCACCTGGTGGGAAATTTGATCATGTTAACTTTTTTGGGATTAAAAGATTTATTAGTAAATAACACCAGATGTCCTCAGCTTGATAAGATCATGTAGTAAAAGGCATGATCACTATTTTAAGGAAATTTTCAATCCTGGAACAAAATGATTGTGAAAGGAGTTCTGGCTAAGCGTCATTGTCTGGGTAGACTTGATTTTGAACACAATCTCACAGGTGTTTTTGTTGGTTGGTTGGTTGGTTTTACCTCTTTGAATAGGGAGATTTCTTTCACTAAATGTGATATTGTACTTAAAATCTTTACCACTGTCTAATGTAATGAGTAAACAGTAGTACTTTCACTTACGGTTAATATGAGAAATAACACAAAAGTACAAGTGAGAATAAAATTGTGTAAAGTTTTGTGATGTACACTGATATTCAAGAAAAAGTAATAAACAGGTAATGTGTCTGTGGGGCATGCCTGTAATGTTCAGTCACTTGTTCTACCATGTTGAAAAGACAGCCTAAGGGATATGGACAATTTCACCCCATCTACCACCTGCATAATTTCCTCTCCTGATTCTTGGGTTTCTACGATGGGTTGAGCAACATGAGAATCAAGCTTAGATTCTCCTCTTAATTTCCAAAGGGAGGAATGAAATATTCAGCCATACCCATTCCCCTCCATCTCTTCCAAGTCTTTACTCCTGGTAAAGACAGTGTCAGCTGTGTAAGGACCTTTTTCTATCAATCGAACGCATCCTCAAGAGTATGTGCTACCCACGGAGAAGGCTCCCATAGTTACCCAGGCATCTGCTGGGCTGCTCTTGAATGCTCATTCTCTTTCCATTTCTGGTATTTCCGTTCCCTTTAGGCTCCCCCTCTCTCACTCTTCTTTTGGCATATTTGTCTTAGGTTCATGCCTAAACTTTATTTAATCTTGGCATCCCTTTCAGGATTGCATTTGTAGGTGCCTTGGATCCTTACCTAGAGATTGCCTGACTGTGGCTGCCTTGAACCCCACCTCTCTGAAGGAGAAGAATCAGATAGTGAGGACATAAGAAATGCATTCCAAAGTCCTATCATGCAAGGAATTTGATCTGTTTTTGGCTACCACTGAAATCTTGAGAAAGCCTCTCTCACCATGATTCTATTGTATTCTATTTTATTGTTGCTATAATAATAAAAACTAAAACACTACAAATCTTTTAATTAAGATGTTTCAATAATTTTGGTATCCTATATAAAGGACTTTCATGGCACAAAGTTGCTTTTAATATGAAAAGAAGGTTCTATAATGATTAATTTGAGGTAGTTCAATAATATTTAACAGTAAGAATTCTGCTGTAGTGTTAGAGAGAATGACCTTGGGGAAACCAGGTGACAAGCCTAATGTATATGTTTTTTCACAAGTTACTGTATTTCCCAAGGGACAAGGTCTCTTGTTTGAAGAACAATCTATAAATGGATGGATGATAAATTCTCTTGGACTGTTTGCACACCAAAAAAAATAAATTTGGTACAGAAGAGCAAATCAGAGATGGATTTAATGTGTGGAAAAATTAGCCACAATTTCTACTTTAGGCTAAAGGTGAAATACATCAAATACATCATAAAGAATACATTTTGACATTTAAAATTTGGTTCTCGGTAATAAGTGAAGTATATTTATTACAACCTCTTTTTACTTTAGATATTAAGGGACAGAGGTGAAGACCTTCACAGTAAGTGTGAACCTTCCAAAGTGTGAAACACAGTTGAAGAATGATTTGTTGAGTGATATAATTGAAGTGTTGGTGTACCGAAGCAATTTATACCATTTTACTAGGCTGTTAGATATTCTACCGAGCTTCTCCACTAGACAAATAACTATTATAATAACAAATTCAGAGCTGAATCTTCAAAGGTTTCATAACTTCTGTAGGTTTTTTTGAGTTTTTGTTGTTGTTGTTGTTTTATTTTTGTTTTTGCTTTTGTTTTTCCCTGGCTTTATCTATCTTCTGCCCATTAACATACCTCATCAAAACAAACAAACAAATAAATAACCAGAGAGAAGGACTAAAGCACCAAGGGAATTGATGGATCATCAAATGCTTACTGTTGGGTATAAGTTTGAGAAGAAACATACACACTTATTTTCCTATTCTCATTGTTCAAGAGGCAATGTAATATGATAATTATGAATTCAGGCTTTGGAGCCAAATTCCTAGGAATGGAATTTCAGTTCTGCCACTTACTAGCTCTGTGACCTAAAGCAAGTTGCTTACTACTCTGTCTCAGTTTCCTCATCTGTAAAATAGGTTAAACTGTTGAATGTATCTCAGGGACTTGATATGGGGATTAAGTTTAAATTTTTAGAATAATTTTGGTACTTTAAATTGAGACTTTATGTTTAAATGGTATTTAATAATCTGGAAAAATATTGTACAATTATAAACTGAGACAGTATATATCTATATCTATATCTATATATACACACACACACAAAGTATATATATATATATATATATATATATATATATACACACACACACACACACAAATGACTTCTCTTTTGTTTGTTTGTTTGTTTTTGATATTTCACTAGGAGTAAAACTCATATATATTTTAGCTAGATTTGGTTTAGAACAGTTTATGAGACTGTTCAATTTTCAGAAATGTGAGTCAATTGATGTTACATAGGTAGGTTGGTATTGACCATGGTGAATTTCATTCCACAAAAATTAGGAATTAGCCAGTAAAAACTACAAATCAGCCACTTCCCCACAGAACTGGTTGTTAAACATTTTCAGCACATCACTAGCTATTTTAGTATTTTTGTAATTATTTTTTCCAAAAAATATTTGCTAAATAATTGCTATGTTCCACATACTTTGTATGCATCCATGAACAAGACAGACATGTATAGTGGCTAAAGATAGCAGAAAATTCTTTGTTGTTATAAATAGATTTATTCTGACGGCCATTAAAATTATGCAATTTTAAAAATCTCAGTTTTGTATAATATTTCTCTCTTTCTTTTGTGACAACAGGTCATTTAAAAAAATGTTTATTTATTTATTTTGAGAGAGAGGGGGGTAGGGAGAGCACATGCACAAGTGGGGGAGGGACAGACAGAGAGGGAGAGAAAGAATTCCAATCAGGCTCCACACTGCCACAGCACAACCCACTGTGTGGCTTGGTCCAATGACCATGAGATCATGACCTGAGCTGAAATCAAGAGTCAGAGGCCTGACCTAACCTACTGTGCCACCACGTGCCCCTGTTAACAATAGGTCCTTAAGGTGTGGTCAGAAAGAAAAAAGAATCTGTGGCTTATTCACCACATATCCCTAGTCTAAGCACAATGTCTGGCACAGATCAGGTATGTAACAAAGGTTCATTGAATAAAAGCATAAACACAAGAGGAAGGTGTCCTACAAAAGCTGCAGGGTCCAAGTTGGTTTTGGAGTACCTGTCATCAATCTGTTGTGACCGAGTGATTATGCTTTGTTAAATGTGCCTTTATATTTCTCTGACAGCCTACATCCCAATTATAAAAATTATCCACACAACAACGAAAGGAAATTTAGAAATTAGAAGTGCTTCTATCAATATAGTTTTAACTAACAATAAAATAATGGTCAACATATGTTAGCTATTGTTGTTAGCACTTTGCACAGATCACCTGAAATAATCCTTAATATGAAATAAGTAGGTTCCCATCCCTGTTACCAATGAAGGGACAAATGCAGAGACTAACTTGCTCTAAGAATTACACTTCTAGGAGTGTCATTACAGTTTGGAATTACACAGAGTTTAGGTGTGAAACTAATATAATTCTCATTATATTACTGAAACTTGATTTATTTTACATTAGCCTACATGTGTTTCTTTGATATTAAGGATATTTCTCTACAAAAAGCAAATTAATTCCCATAAGTAAGCCACTTCCATGAGTTGGTCTTTTCAATTCACAGCAGATAATAAGACAGAATATGTTCATTATACAAGGCAATTCATTAAGTAACTTAGTTTTGTTTGAGCTCACTTAGGGGAAAACTGATGCAGATTATTGGAAAATCAAACAGAAGATGGCCAAAACTATTTCTTTGGGCTTAAAAACTTCTGAAATCTAGTTGGGCTAGTAAGTAACATTGCCAGTCAATCATATGCTATAAATTATAAGTCTTAGAGATAGGTGTTCTTTTGTCTCAAAGACAAAAGAGGGAAGGGAATATTATTCTTCTACTCAAAATCTTTAATGACTTTGCTATTTTCTAGAGTAGTAGAAATTTATTTATTTTTGTCTTAAACCTATTGTCTGTTATTTTCTATTTTAAATTTTGCTTTATAAACTTAATGGTAATTAATTCAAGTAATACTGCTACTAGCTAAAGCTTAAATAGTATCTACCATTGCTAGTTACAGTTCACAGTTTGTGTGTGTGTGTGTGTGTGCGCGCGCGCGTGTGTGTGATCTCCCAAATAACCCCACTGGGTTAGTGTTTTTATCATAACCCATTTTAATAAGAGAATATTAGTACTCCAAGAGGTTAAATAGCTAGTTCAAGGTAGTAAGTGGTGAATCCTTGTTACATAACACATGTATAAAATGTCTAAGTAGAAGTGTATGTTGTGGTATAATTTTTTAGTTGGTTAAGATGATTAAGTTGATTACAGGACACAGTTACAAAGCTTGGAGGTCCCTGTCTTTGACAGCATACCAGCTTGGAATTTGGGGATCTTAGGTTGCGGCAGGAAGGAGGGAGGGAAAGAGGAAAGATAAAACCAGGAATTATTAATGAGCATTTATGATTATCTCTGACCGGGCTTAAATCTACCTTTCTAAAGTTATTTTCCTTCACATGTGTTCTGCTGCTCCCACCCACACAAGGCCATCCACTCATTATTTTAAAAAAACACTCTATTTGCCCTTTTAACCCTTATTTCCTTCATTCCTTGTAACTGGAATATTTTTTCCTTAAATGCGACTTTTCTAAATTCTGCCTCTTCTCTTCAAGGTCTTGCTGTGACACCCTACCCAGGTGACCTCCCTGCCCTCAGGTAGAAGGCTTGTGGGGCCACTCCTCTGTCCTCAGGGACATTCTGTCTGAGATAGCTCTTCTCACTGCCTGCTACTGTTGATAAGTGTTTGCAAAAATATGCCCCCCCTTAACTCTCACATTTCAAGGAAGGGGAATATGATTCATTGTCTTTTTCTCTCCCAAAGCAGACTTCATTAAAGCCAAAGAAACATTTTGTAGCAATTAGAGCTGACCAGCAGTGAAAAGGCTGAATTCTTTTTCACCAAAATTATTTCAGAAAGAATGAGATTGCTGCCTGCCAGTGATATTTTAGAAGAGAGTAACTCCAGATGATCTCTGAAATCCCCTACAACTTCAATATCATGTGGCTATTGACCTCTAAAGAGTCAAGTTGAGGAAAGCAACTTTAATAAACTATTTTAAATAATCCTTTTAAAATATGTGCATTATGGGGGCGCCTGGGTGGCTCAGTCGGTTAAGCGTCCGACTTCGACTCAGGTCATGATCTCAGGGTTTGTGGGTTCCGCCCCGCGTCGGGCTCTGTGCTGACAGCTCAGAGCCTGGAGCTGCGTTGGATTCTGTGTCTCCTTCTCTCTCTGCCCCTCCCCCACTTGTGTTCTGTCTCTCTCTGTCTCTCAAAAATAAATAAATGTAAAGAAAAAATTAAATATGTGCCTTATTTATTTACATGAAACTGGAGCAAGGGTTCAGTAAGGCATCTTGGGAAACTAATTCATAGTTAACAGGACAATAAAAGTAGATATAAAACTAAAAGAGTATGAAAATGAAAAACAAGAGACCAATTTCATACTTTAAAACTATTGTTGACAGCACACCATAATGTTTTCTACCACCAATTTCTACCAGCAAATGCAGTCCAAAATATCATTATAGGAATTCTGTAACTAGGTACAAATATATGTAAGTAGAAACGTCTCATTTTGATTACCCCATTTGGGGTCTTGTGTGGTTTTCTTCAATTTTAATTTTCATAATTTGAAAATGAAAATATGTTAATTTGTGATATCAAATAAACTCATAGATACAGAGAAGAGATTGGTGGTTGCCAGAGGTGGGGGGTCAGGGGAAAGGAAAATGGGTGAAGGTGGTCAAAAGGTACAAACTTTCAGTTATAAAATAAAAAAGTCCTGAGGATGTAATGTACATCATGGTAGTTATAGTTAATAATACAGTATTAGATATTTGAAAGTTGCTAAGAGACTAGAACTTAGAAGATCTCATTAAAAGAAAAATATAGAACTTGTTAATATTTAATATTTAAATATTAACTAGACTTATTATGCTTATTATTTCACAATATATACAAACATTGAATCATTATATTGTACGCTTTACTTTCAGGTGTTAGTTTCCTTTAATCTTAGATGTTACTTATATTTCAAATAATAAAAAAAGAAACCCTCAAACCCATAAAGCCTGATCATTGAAGACATTATTAGGAGAGAACTATGAATATATTTTATAACATTCAAAATGGATTATGTATATATATTAAATTTATAGAAATACTATGATATTTAATTCTTAAAGTATTGATTTTTTGAACTTTGAAAAACAACCAAAGTGGAAAAATTAAGGAATGTAACTTTGAAACATGTTTTAGAAACATCCAGTTTCACCCCTTACTCCACATCTAATGAAACAAGGCTCAAAGCAAATGGTGCCCCAATTTTCACATGGCGAATCCATTTCTCACGCTATACTTTGACATCATCCAGCAAAGGGAATGATGTCAAATTTATGATTACATCTTCTTAACTAGCAAGAGTGTGAAATAAATTATTAGCTGAATAAGTGTCAACTCAGTCAATGTTGAATAAATAAATGCATGAAAGAATGAGAAATTACATATCTTGTCTGACCTTCTACATTTTCTGTCCAGTGTTCCTTCTGACATACTATTTTGTATTTCTAAGTGGTTTCTGTTGTCTGTTTTCAGAATGAATAAAATGAAAGGAAAGTCCAAAAAGCTTCTGCACAGCAAAGGAAACCATTAACAAGACAAAAAGCAACCTACTAAGTGGGAGAAGATATTTGCAAATGATATATTCTACAAGAGGTAATATCCGAAAAAATATAAAGAACTTATACAACTCAACACCAAAAAAACAAATAAGCTACTTAAAATTAGGAAAAGGACTGAATAGACATTTTTCTAAAGAAGACATTCAGATGGCCAACAGACACATGAAAAGATGCTCGATATCACTCACCATCACAGAAATGCCAATCAAAACTACAGTGAGGTATCACCTTGCTCCTGTCAGAATGGCTGAAATAAAAAAAGACAAGAAATGACAAATATTGGTGAGGATGTGGAGAAAAAGAAACCCTCATACATTGATGACTGCCAACTGGTGCAACCACTGTGGAAAACAGTTTGGAGTTTCCGCAAAAAAATTAAAAATAGAATTAACATATGATAAAAATGAAAAATAGAATTAACATAGAATTCTACTACTTGGTATTTATCCAAAGAAAGCAAAAACAATCAAAAAGATATATATATGCACTCCTGTTTATTACAATGTCATTTACAATAGTCAAGATATAGAAGCAACCCAAGTATCCTTCCATAGATGAATGGATAAAGATGTGATACATATAAGTGAAATAAGTCAATCAGAGAAAGACAATACCATAGGATTTATTCATATATGGAATTTAAGAAACAAAACAGGTGAACAAAGAAAAAAGAGACAAACAAAAAACAGACTTCTAAATACAGAGAACAGGGGCACCTTGGTGGCTCAGTGGGTTAAGCTTTCGACTCTTGATTTTGGCTCAGGTCACGATCTCACAGTTCTTGAGTTGGATCCCAGAGTCAGGTTCTATGCTGGTGCAGAGCCTACTTCGGACTTGGACTTTCTGTATCCCTCTCTCTCTGCCCCTCCCCCAATTGTACTTGCTCTCTCTCTCTCTCTCTCAAAAATAAATAAACATTTAAAAATAAATAAGTAAATACAGAGAGCAAGCTGGTAGTTGCCAGAGGGGAGGTGGGGGGGGAGTATAGATAAAGGACACTAAGATTACACTTATTATGAAGAGCAATGAGTACTATATAGAATTGTTGAATCATTATACTATACACCTGAAACTAATCAAGCACTCTGTTAACTATACTTCAGTAACAAATGAAAATTAGGTCTGTTTTAATCTTAAAATATGTTAATGAATAGAATTTTATAAGTTATTCAAATAAAAAGGCATACTATAAATCTTTTTCTTTTTAACTTTTTTTCCTTTAATGTTTGTTTATTTTTGAGAGAGAGAGACAGAGCATGAGCAGGGGAGGGGCAGAGAGAAGGGGAGACACAGAATCCGAAGGAGGTTCCAGGCTCTCAGCTGTCAGTACAGAGCCTGACGCAGGTCTCGAATTCACAAACCATGACATCATGACCTGAGCTGAAGTCAGACGCTTAACTGACTGAGCCACCCAGGTGCCCTACATCTTATGCTTATGACATGGATGTAAGACGATAGACTAAAAATATTATTTTATTTTAAAAAGCAACAACTGCTTCACATAAAACACTTCAATATTTGGCAAAACACAAAAGTAGTGATATTCATGTATCAGTATGCTAAGTTTTTTATATATACTTATTCTTTTATATTCGTCTTATTTTACTTATATACATTTACTGTAGTAAAACAAGGAAGTGAATTCCACCTAGATGATTTTAATGGTTTGAAATAACTATAGATCTAACCATTGGAAATATAAGTAAGTTGGAAATAATTGTGTTCAATGCATTAGAAGATCACATTTTCCATACTTTGTAAGACGTTTAGTGTTTATTAGTCTAAATTGACAGCTTTTGAAGTGCCATTAATAATTTTGACTTAGAGTTATTCGGGAAACCTTTAAAGATGTGGAATTTTGCTTTTCACGTTTGTATGGAAGTCAAGTTTTTGTCTCAAAGAATAGAAACATAACATTTGCCATTGCAGAACAATGATGAAATAAAATATAAAGGTCCAATGTAGTTAGAGGCAAACTAGGAAATCTATTCAGAAAGCTAAAGACAAGACACAGTTGCAGTGAATTATTAGTATAGGAACTGTAAATGTGAACTGCTTGGTTTGCATTTTGTGAAGAATCTCATTCTAGTGCTCACAGAGGCCATTATGTTCTTTGTAACAGACTGATATGCAACATTACCAGATAATCTTATCAGCCTTCAATTCAAAAGGATGTATTCCTGTTAAGAGTAAAGCAAAGCCCCTCGTTATTCGTATCTTGTAAGAACTTTGTAGTCTGAGAACCAGGAGCAAACCCTTTTCTGCATCTCCGGGATTCCAAGAGAATACTGGCTAGCAATATACTTGTGTGCAACTATTTACCAATGGCCTTTTCTATGTGCTTCTGTGACTTAGCTTCTTCCTGAAGAGGATTTCATTCCTTCCTTTGAATGGCATTGCCTTTCCTGAACAGTACATCTAGAGCTGTGAGCAATCTGTTCCTGCATGCTTTCTTGTGAAAGACTTGTGTTTCTTTTGTGCCCTACAAACTCATCCCATTACCCACTTATATCGTTGTTATTAGTGGATCTAAACAACACAATTAAAAAGAAATATCTTATAAATCAACTTTTAGTTTATGGTCCTCCACCCAACTGATGGAAATGGAGTAATCTAACTGAAACAAGACAAGTCAAGAATATGCGTGTGTATTAAAAATCACCTTGCAAATAGACAGTATAGGAACATGAAACCCAAAGTGAAATTTATTTATGAATACAAAATAACTAATTCTTTTAGAAATTTCAGTAAGAATCCAAGAGGTGACTATACACTAAATAATATTATGACATGGTTTATATTCAATTTCAAAACATACAATGATCATGTGTGGAATATTATATATTGAATATAATTATATTTTAAGTGTAAATATATACTTAGTATATATATTTATAATATATTTTATATACATATGTAATATATAATATACATGTATATTATAAATATAAATACATATATATACACATGCATATATATAAATATATATACAGATATAAACACACACACACACACACACACACATATATATATATATATACACACACACATATACACATATATATACTATATATAGTGAAACTTTTTTTAAATGTTACACTCGTTGGGGTGCCTGCGTGGCTCAGTTGGTTGAGCATTTGACTTCGGTTCAGGTCATGATCTTGCAGTTGACGAGTTCAAGCCCCGCGTCGCATCAGGCTCTGTGCTGACAGCTCAGAGCCTGGAGCCTGTTTCAGATTCTATGTCTCCCTCACTCTCTGCCCCTCCCCCACTCATGCTCTGTCTCTATCTCAAAAATAAATAAACATTAAAAAAAACTTTTTTAGTTAACACTCTTGGGAGATTTCTACTATAATTGTAACTAATAACAAAGAAGCAGATGAAGAAGCAGATGATATTTTGGTTGTTGTCAAAAAAGAAGTACATTACTGAGAACAACAACAAAAAGAACACCAAAAAAATATATACTAAGGTTCAGTTCAAAGCATCTTTAACAATAAAAGCATGTTTTCCACCAAGTTCTGTTTCAACATTTGGTATAACTTACATTGAAAATATTTCTATTAAAGCTATTCCCTCTAGAGCTATTTCAACACATAGAGCTCCTAATTTTCTTTTCAGTGTGAATGCTGATTAATGACAGGAAACCTGCCATTACAATGAATTGGGGAAAATGCATTGTGGGAATCCGATTAGGTTATTGAGGACGTTTCACTGCTTTTAGAACAGAGCTTGTCAAAGTACAATCCGTTCAAAAGCAGCCAGGCTGGAAATACCTCTTCCTTGTTTATGGATGATGCCATGTAGTTTTACTGATTCATAATGGAGCCACAGCCTTTTTATTTTGACAGTTTAAGCACCGAAAAGAAAAATAAAACTGCTGTGTGAGAACCTCCTTCATAAATGGCTTCATGTTAAGTCTTCCTCTCTACAGGTTCACATTAAGAGCCACAACAGGTTTTGTGTCTGGAAAAAGAAAAACTTTCCCTTGGTATAACGCAAGATGTTTCAAAAAAGAGGAAGCAAATTAAACTTAGAAATAAAAGCATGGTGAGCTACCTTTAAGTAAAATTAAAATTTTATAAATCTGCATGGTAGTTTTCTAGAATATAAAAAGATGTCTTTATCTACATAGTAAAAATCAAAATATGACCACCTGTACATTTTCACACGCTTTCCACAAAAATTCCATCAGCACATTGATTAGACTGTGCAAGATCTCTAGAGAGAATGAGTGTTTTTTCCACTGCAGCCCGTAAACCCAACTTGTAATAAGAGACAACACACATTAATAGGTTTATCAAAAGGGGGAAATAGCATTTAGAGATGCAAAACATCATTTTGAGGTTTTCCAGGTACCATAATGATAGTTTTTCTTACCACTGAATATTCATGACACCTCATAAAACTAATGATAAACATAAAAATTGATGTGAACGTTTGACTAATCTGCTCTTATTTGTTTGGAAGAGCTGTCGTAATTGCCTGGTTTGTAAATTAAACATCTGCTATGGGAATAAACAAAAACATAACTGAGCATATTCAAATAAATTGAATTCACTCTGGTTCCATAAATTTTATTATATGGGCTCATCAATTTTATTACACCTGAGCGCAGCATTGCCGCCAAAGTCAATGCATTTTGAGGTGTCCTGTTTGTAAAAATAAATGCTTTCTTTTTCCACTAAAATGCAGATCTTACTTAGATCGTTTTTCGAGGAATGTTTCAATATTAGAGCTCAACTGATTGAAGCCACCCGCCTTGTTGGTTGACTGCGAGCTGGGCTCCGCTACCATGCCGCTTGAGTTTCGGCAGATCATTGAAATCATCCATACGACACAGCAGCACATGTCAAACAAGATAATAATCATTTCACTGCAGTGAAATTAGTCTGTCTGATGGTTGGCACAACCGTATTTTCCTACTTTCTAAGCCATCAAGATGAAATATATTGCAGAACAACTAACCAGATCAAGGCCCACATGGAAGACACCAACAAGTGGGCCTGCTAAAATGAGGGAGCCATACCTTTGATGCAATTATATATATTTGTCTTCTGTATCTATTCCTTGATCCTTCATATCTACTAACATATTTCCCACCAATATTTCAAAGTTTTCGTAGAGATTATCAAGGCAAATTAAGTGTTCCAACCAATAGACAAGTAAAAAAAGATGGAGATAATACTTCACTAGTATATTAGAATGATCGCCCGTGAGAGGAAAGTGATACAAAAAGTAGAATAAGACAAAATATAAAAAGGCTCAGAAATCCCTGATTTCTGATATTTGTACGGCATGTTTCACATTATTCTGAGAAGTATGAGATAAAAATGAAAAGAAGAGGCATACTGTGTGATGATCCCATTCAAACTTCTGCATAAAGATGATGTAAACATGCTGACGTAGTAGATTCCACTTTGAAAAGAAAAGCAAAATTTCCAGCTAGTAGGAGAGACCAGAACTTTGTATATACCTCCATTGAAATCACAGGTGCTTACCTAGAAAGCCAATAACTATATCCCTGATAAGCTGGCCCTCTCATGGCCTCTCATCTTTTTTCTGGGGAAAAATTAAAAGCAATTCCATCATTGCTCAATCAGGAACTCCATGAGCTGAGGGAAGCTTCTGGAAGCTTGAGAGGAAGCAATGGTCTTGACTGTAATTTGTCAGAAACTCCAACTATTAAACATGTTTTACTAAGAACTTTTCATATCCAGGCTTCTTTTATAAATTCAGAAAGATTTTTTATTCAAACAGGTAATGACGGGTTTCTAATCAAGTTCCTGGCCAGTGATTCAGGGACTGAACCACCCAGTCATCTGAAACATGAGTATGAGGTGAGAGATATAATCACCAGGATTTGCTCAGAAAAACAAAATCAAAGACAAACTATGGGCTCATGCAAGGACAGTATCTTATTACATCAAAGTTGATTGGATAGTTAAGTGTCACTGACTCAGAACATTTTAAAATACATAACACACCCAGCTGGAGATAACATGCAAGAAATACCAACCCCAACTTTCATACTGTTCAAGAGACTTTGATTTAATAGCGCCAATAACCTCAGGGAGGAAATTCATCTTGTTTTAGTCCACTAGATAGGCTTGTAACAGTATCCGATATAGTTATTGCTTAATTTTATGCTTCATGGTGGTGGTAGCAATTAGAAGCAAGTAGTTTCCATTTTAATTGATGGATAAATAAACTTTTATCCCTTTATAGTGTTTTTAGTAAAACTTCAGCCTCCCAAATACAGATTACAGTCTCAATCTTATTGAAGGGCATCAGAATATACCAACCTAAAATATACCAGTTTGGCATATTAACTATTTGGAATTAAAGTTATCTGCAAAACAGCCATTAACAGAAAGGCACTCTGACCCTTCTCATCTCCCTGAAAGCAGGAAACAAATATCCCATGTGAAAGATACCGTCCCTGTGCCAGGTGGAAGAGACGTATTCATATCACCAGAAGTAAGAAATTTAGGGCTGAAAAGACTATAAAAACAACCTTGTTATTTCCTCACTAATTTACTATCCCAAACCAAACCTTTTCTATTCCTACACTATACATGTATTTTCAGAGGTACAAAGAAGAAAATAGTATAGCCTTTCATTGCCAAAAAAAAAAGAACCTTTGGCTTCAGATTATCATCATAGCTAACAACAACAACAACAAAAAGCATATTGAAAGAGCAATTGGGGCACCTGGATGGCTCAGTTGGTTAAGCGTCCGACTTCGGCTCAGGTCATGATCTCACGGTTCGTGAGTTAGAGCCCCACGTTGGGCTCTGTGCTAGCAGCTCAGAGCGTAGAGCCTACTTCAGATTCTGTGTCTGCCCCCTCTCTGCTCCTCCCCTACTCATGCTCTGTCTCTCTCAAAATAAATAAACATTAAAAATTTTTTTCAAAAAAAGAAAGATCTAGTATTTTTTGTGTGTCAGCTGGTACCAGTCTATTTTTTAAATACAGTCATTTGATTATACATCTTTTGGATATTTTTGTGAATTCTTAAAACCAGTATATGTCAATGGTTAGGTTTATATTTTACACGACTTGAATATAGCATAAAATATTATGTTGTATGTAAGGTGCTATAATAATTACACTATTTTATTCTTTGGAGAAAATACAAATGTGAGCAGTTTTATAGCTATAGGTCATCTTTGCTAGATTGTTCTGATCATTTAGATTTATAAGTGTGTTGCTCTGTGCAAAACAAACACCACCTGTTGCTCATTCAATAATTATTTTGAGTGTTTGTTGCAGATAAGGCGCTGTACCAGGAACTGCAAATAAAGCAGTGAGAATGACAGATCAGGCCTTGGCCCTCACGGAGCTCACCTTTATAGAAGGGGGGGGGGGGGGAATCTCTATTAAAGTATGGATTCCAGTTATGCCATTCAATTTTGAGAGGTGCTCTGAAAGGACAGGGCTTCTTATCCTGAATGTGCATCTGAATGACCTGGGGATTTTATTAAAATGCAGATTCTGGTTCAGTAAACCTGGGGCAGAAGCCTGAGGTTCTGTATTCCTAAAAAACCTCCAAGTGTTGCCAAAGATGCAGGCTGGCCTGAGACCTCATGTGGATCAGCAAGGCATTCAGGTGCTGCAGGACCCACAGGTGGGAGAGTGACCCAACTCAGGAGATTAGGAATAACTTTTCTGAAAAATGATGAATAAATCATTGAGACCTGAAGGAGAAGCAGGAGTTAAGTGATAAATGGGAAGGGACCAAGAATATTTCATGAGAGGGCAGAGCAAGGGCAAAGGCCCTGATGGGACACAATCATATTGTGCTCTAAGACCCACAAGGCCAAGGTGACTCTAACACAGAGTTGAAAACAGAGCGAGGATTGATGCCAATGACATTGGCAGGGGTCACATCACTGAGGGGATAAGGGTGGGATGTGGAAGCATAGTGGTGAGAATCTGAAAGTAAGAAATTAGAAACAGTTGGGGAAAATGGAGTTTTGAGGTTACAGATCTTAAACGATAAAATTGAAGTATATTAAAAATTTTAAGAGTTTATTTGAGCAGAATTGATTCAAATCGGGCAGCACCCAATCTAGCAGATAGAAAGGAGCTCCAAGGAGCTATATAAAATGAAAGACTTTGATAGCCAGAAGGGAATGGGAACAAGAAAGTGTGCTGGTCAAAGGAAAGTAGTTTTTGCTTTGGTGTTTGCAAGCTTACTTCTTTAGAGGAAGGCAGAAGTCTCTCAGGCAGAGTCCCCAACTAGTGCAGATCATGCTATTTCTGACTGACTGGCTTAAGATTCTATTTCTGGGAGAGATGACACTATAATTAAGTTAAGTCCTGGTACGGTGATGTGGGACTTAATATAAGTAACCCCAGTGGGGCCTCTTTTTTTAAAGCTTTCTTATTTATTTTGAAAGAAAGAGCATGGGAGGGGCAGTGAGAGAAGAGAGAGAGAATTTGATACAGGCTCCATACTATCACTGCAGAGCCCGATACGGGGTTTGAACTCACGAAACGTGAAATCATGACCTAAGCTGAAACCAAGAGTTGCACTGATGCTTAACCGCTTAACCGACTGAGCCACCGAGGGGCCCCGTGGGGGCCTGATGTTTTTAACACAATCAATGAAGTTTGCAGAATAAGGTAATGTACATGAGAGCCATGGTTCAGAAACGTTGTTTACAGGTACTCTTTCAGGGTCAAGAGTGAGAGAGCAGCCTGAAAAATTGAATAGCTCTAGGAATTACCAGAGGGTGATGTTGAAAGTAGGAGGAAAGGCTGGAGGGACAAGCAGGTAGAACTCTAAATGTCCTGATGAAGTCACACTAGACAGCAGAAGAGGGAACATGATTTAAAAAAATTTTTTTTTCAACGTTTATTTATTTTTGGGACAGAGAGAGACAGAGCATGAACGGGGGAGGGGCAGAGAGAGAGGGAGACACAGAATCGGAAACAGGCTCCAGGCTCTGAGCCATCAGCCCAGAGCCCGACACGGGGCTCGAACTCACGGACCACGAGATCGTGACCTGGCTGAAGTCGGCCGCTCAACCGACTGCGCCACCCAGGCGCCCCGAGGGAACATGATTTTAAATGGCCGTCTCTGGGGCGCCTGGATGGCACAGTCTGTTAAGCATCCAACTTTGGCTCAAGTCATGATCTCATCGTTAGTGAGTTTGAGCCCCACATTGGGCTCACTGCTGTCAATACAGAGCCTGCTAGGGATCCTGCGTCTCCCTTTCTCTCTGCCCCTGCCCTGCTCATGCTCTCTCTCTCAAAAATAAATAAAATATTTGAAAAATAATAAATAAATAAATAAATAAATAAATAAATAAATAAATAAATAAAATGTCCATCTCTGAGCTCTAATCCAGGACTGCCATTATGTACCAAGGGATGTGTAGTGGTTGGAAATGAGGGCTCCGAATCCTGTTGCAGGATTCAAGACCTATCTCAGCATCCTCATGGCCCTGTGAATGTGGGCAATGTAATTAACCTCTCTGCTCATCAGTTCAAAAAGACATCCTCTTCCCTAAAAAGACACAATTATCAATATCCCAGGGTTGTTAGGATCAAATGTAATGACATATGTGAAGGGTTTCCTGGTATGTGCTAATAGTCTATAAATGTTGGCCATTATTATTTTTTCTCCTACACAAGCCACGTATTTATTTTTGACCTTAATTTTCTGAAGATACTAAAATCAGTTATATCTAACTCATTCTCTAATTTAAAACTCTATGATTTTATCAGAAGAAGAAGAATATTTAAATATGTAAATTACAGAGGTAGAATGACTCAACTCCCTGTTATGGAGTCCTTGCCCAGGTGTTTGTTTGTCTGTTTGTTTGTTTTCATTTTTTCATTTTGGGAATCCCTTTAAAATAGCTTTGTATTTCTCTTCTCCCAAGCCTCTAACTATATATTTTCTGAACATGGCCAGCAGAAACCACTCATCTAGGATGGGATATCTATAATTTTTTTTTTATTTTTCAGGAGCTATGTAAGTAAAGTATAGCAGAGACTACAAGCTGCACAAATATTAGTTATCCTTTGTTCAGAACTTGAGTGTTTTTAGCTGCTGAAAATTAAGACTATCTTTCATAGTGTTCCCTATTGTGGGATATAGTGCAGTGACAGAAGTTCTGGCCAATGAGAGAAACAATATGCTGTATGGTGACCTACGGGATCTCCCTTATGTGCTTTTTGTCTCTTCTTCTTCCTGCTTACTGGGATGTGGATGTGATGCCTGAGCTAAAGCAGCCATCTAAAAGAATCAAGTGGAAGTCACTTGCTGATCACGGAGAAGCAGCAAGATAATAGATGTCTGCATGTCTGGCCACATTCCACTACACTAGCTCAGGATAACCTTCATCTTACTTTTTTTAAGTCAGTAATAAATGAACTTCTATCTTTTTAACCCAGTTATTTGGGGATTTTTACCGATAAATGATAAATAGAGAGATACCTATCTAGATAGACATATCAAAGGAAGATATTATTCTCATACACACAAAAATGTATTATATTGTGAAAATAAGTTTGAAAGTTTGAGCAAATTTGAACAAGTTTCTAAAAATATATAAAAGCTAAAAAAGTCAAGAATAAAGAAAAAAATGAGCCAACAGAAGTCATGAAGTGTGTGAATAAAGTTGTCGACGAATTCCCTAATGAAATAACTCAAGACATGACATATCATGATTCAAACTGAAAGAACGAATCAAATATAATTAGTTTATTCCAACCTATAATTTCCTTCATGTCTGGTCAAATGTCCGGAGTGTCTAAGTCATATGATGCTATAAATGTTGCCAGGTTTCTGATGTGAAAGACATTCTTTAGAAAGGAGTCTGAGGAGGTAAGCAATTATCAACTTCTTTAATATGCTAATATTTAGCAAGTAGTAATTGAGGTATAGACATACATATCATTTTGTAACTTGTGCTGGTAATTATGTAGCAACCAACACTCATCTCATTCTCAGCCTCTTTTGTGTCAATGATTTTGTAAGAACTTACATATTGGTATTAAATTCATTTTTGCATAAATAGTTAGAGAAGTTTTTTTTTCTTACCATGACTGGCACACTAATAATGAAGATAGATAGCAGAACTCCAAATATGAAATGAAGGAAATTATTGTCACTGAACAACTTGATAAAAATATTTTGACATTTGATCTAATATGGTCATGTAAGTTTCATGAAGATAAGGAATTCTATTTTTGGAAACTGCTATCCTTATTGAGTAGATATCATATAGTACCCATTTATATTTTTTGAATGAATGAGCTATCAAAAACACACTGACGAAAATTTACATGCAGTACAGAGTTAAATGGAAACCATCCAAAAGATGGCTATTGAAAGCTTACTATCGTCAGTACTGAGAAAGCATTAAAGATGTTAATCTCTCAAGGAAAGTAGTTGCATATGAGAGATTTCTGAGACTTTTATGAACACTAGAGGAGCTCCAGTGAATTAAAGATATTTAAAAGGTTATAATCTATGCTAAGTGAAACAAGTCAGTCAAAGAAAGACAGATGCTGTATGTTTTCACTCATATGTGGATCCTGAGAAACTTAACAGAAGACCATGGGGTAGGGGAAGGGGAAAAAAAAAGTTAGGGAGAGAGCCAAACCATAAGAGACTCTTAAAAACTGAGAATAAACTGAGGGTTGATGGGGAGGGGGGGGGGTGGGAGGGAGGGGAAAGTGGGAGATGGGCATTGAGGAGGGCACCTGTTGGGATGAGCACTGAGTGTTGTATGGAAACCGATTTGACAATAAATTATATTTAAAAAATAATTAATTAAATTAAAAAATAAAAGGTTATAATCTAGAGTTCTTATGCTTATTCAAGAAAGAATTCAGACTAATTAGGACCTTTTGTTTATGAAAATGATTTTATCTACATAACTGTTAACATTGATTATTTTCAACGTACTTTGTTAATTACTTTTATGAAGTTCTCACTTATACAAAACATGCAGTAGTGTAATATGTCCCATCTTGTGACAACTGACAATGGGCCATTAGTAATAAGTAATAACTAATAATATAAAGGCCATGTTTTAAACAACAAATAGATACAGCAAAACCATGCTAACATAAACCTTCCAGAAAAAAGAAACATGCACTTTTTTAAAGGTGAGGTTGAATTTCCTTTGGTCTTTTTATATTCTCTCAACAAACTATATCCCAAATATGTGTACATTAAACAACAATGTGCTTAAACACACACACACACACACACACACACACACACATACACACATCCAACTCTGACAGAATCCAATTGTTTCATTAAAAGAGAAAAAAACATGAAATGCATTTTAGTTGTTATTTTAACATCATAGTTCATGATTTATAGGTGCTCATTCTACAAAATATGACTTATGTCTAATACCATGCTTAAAATCAAAATGTGACATCCCAAATTTAATTTCATAAATTAGAGGTTGAAGAGAATTTACTCACTGTAACCCAACTTTCCCTTCCGAGACAGGAATAACTTCTTTCAAAATGCCTTTTTCAGTAACCACTTAATTTGTGTATAGACAGTAGCTTCCAATACAACTTGATTATGAGATTTAAATTATCTTCTAGGAATTTCCATTTATTTTTTTTTTAATTTTTTTTTTAACGTTTATTTTTTTGGGGACAGAGAGAGACAGAGCATGAACGGGGGAGGGGCAGAGAGAGAGGGAGACACAGAATCGGAAACAGGCTCCAGGCTCTGAGCCATTCGCCCAGAGCCTGACGCAGGGCTCGAACTCACGGACCGCCAGATCGTGACCTGGCTGAAGTCGGCCGCTTAACCGACTGCGCCACCCAGGCGCCCCGGAATTTCCATTTATTGATCCTAGTTTAGCACTTGAGCATGATTTGAAGTCAACCTCTTCTTTCCTCCATGTGAGAGCCTGCTGAGTTCTTGGAAATACTTTGTCTTTCTCCTTTGGTCACATGCCCTTCAATCCTAATACATTCTACCAAATCTTCTATGACACCATCTACAGTATGATGTTGAGATCTTTTCTTCCATCTTTTCTGTCTTAAAGGACAAAGTATTCTTGACCAAGGCTACCATACCCTACATGCTTTATTCTGTGCCTTCTTGAATCTTAGAAGTTTTAAAGCATAACATATTTATATAAGTTTGATTAATCATAAGATTGTTTCTTGAGGGAAGAAATCATTTGTTTTTGTCAACTCAGGCTGGCATAGCAAAACATCATAAAGAAATTTGTTTAAAGAAAAGAAATTTGTTTATCTGGCTCCACACTGAGCATGGGGCCTGCTTAAGATTCTCTCTCTTGCTCTGCCTCTCTTCCCACTTGTGCTCTCTCTCTTTCTCTTTCTCTCTCTCTTTCTCTCTCTCAAATAAAGCAAAACAAAGTAAACAGCACACTGTTTAAAGATATTTATTTATCACATCATTCTTGATGAGGGCCCCCTTCCCGGCTGGCAGAGGGCTGCCATCTTACTGTGAACTTTTATCGCTTTTCCTTGATACATGAACATAAAGAGAGACAGCTCTCTTTCTCCTTCTTTTCTTTTCTTATAAAGGCACTGATTCTATTATATAAGTATCATCCTTATGACCTAATCTAAACCTAATTATCTCCCAAGGACTCCACACCCCAATACCATCATTTTGGGAGTTAGTTTCTACATGTGAATTTTGGAAAGACATAAATATTCAGCCCACAACAGCATTCCTATGTTGATCTTCATTTGGCTAGAGCGGAGTCTGGCACAAATAGATATATGGTAATGGAATACAGTTTCATAACTTATATCGTCAATAAATTTTCTTAGACTATGAACTACTTAAATAAAAAAAAACATATCTTAAAGGGGTCATTTCTCAGAATATTGCAAAAACTCCTTAAGCAAACTGTCAAGCTGATTATCTAGCATGACAGACACAAAAAGAAAAGAAAACAAACAAAAAACAATTTTTTAAAGAATGAGATCTCCATAATTACAGATTAATGATCAGAATTTAATCATATCTCTTAGTTCTTTTACCATTGGAAGCCAGGATAAGTCCTTAGGTCATAGAAAAACCCCCTCTTTTAAATATATATAAACTAACTTCTCATGAACAACAGCAACAACAACAACAACAACAACAACAACAACAAAATAATAGGAAAAGAGCAGCTCTCCAGTCATTGCTGGTTTGTCATCATATCAACATGGATTATTTCTCAATCCCATCATTAATTAAACGAGGCAGTCTGTGGGAAGTCAATGAATACTCATACAGGGAGGAAAGGTTCAAGTTCAAAGCAAAGATTCATTTTTAACCATATTGATTAAAACAAAATATTCAAAACTTGGTTTGACTTTGGAAAATTGGAGGAAGTCACCTTTCTGTTTCCATACTGATTAGTGGCAAACATTTATTTCCAATTCCGTACTTCTAAGGATGTATTAATAGTGGTCCTCTACAAAGAAAATTCTCTAAAGGACCATAGGGAAGGAGTGAACTAGTGTATGTGGTTTGCAAAGCCTCTCTAAGTGTTTTTTAAAAAAAATTTGTTTCATGTTTATGTATTTTTGAGAGAGAGAGACAGAGTAGGAGAGGGCGAGGGGCAGAGAGAGAAGGAGACACAGAATCTGAAGCAGGCTCCAGGCTCTGAGCTGTCAGCACCGACCCAGACACAAGACTCGAACTAACAAGCCATGAGATCATGATTGGAGCCACCCAGGAGCCCCTCTAAGTGATCCTAACAAACAACTTTCTATAAATCCACCTGAGCTGAATCACTGGATTTCAAATTGAAGAGCATTGTGTTACATTAAACTCTACAACCCTAAAAGGGCTTGTTATTGTTATTTTGGCCAGGAAAGACAGGTATAGTTCTAATTATTAGGCCAATGAAAATAAAATTCAGTAATACATTTTGATAGAAAGAAAGCATGCTAGTAACCAACATATATTAGATGAGAAACAGAGTAATCAGTCAAAACAAGCCATAACAACTTGGTATGCTGAAAAGTCTCTGCCCCTAAAATTGAACTTTAAAATACAGTGTGCATGCATTGAACAATGATCAATGCATTCATGGCAAATACTATCATGTGAATGCATAATTATAAGCATCAGTTTCCATCTTGTCTGAGCAAGTGTTGCTTTTGGTGCTTTCTAAAAGTGCAAGGGAAACGCTTTTTGTTTAAAATGAAGTGATTTGTAACAATCCTTGAATACTCACCTTTTGTGACAGTATTGGCATTTTTCTGTCAAGCCACGCAAAAATGATTTAGGGTTTTTGTTTCTGGGAAGTATGCAGACTTGAGGGAGGATTTTTTTTTCTTCTTTTAGCAAGCCTCATAATGAATGCCTTAATCATTAGGAAACCCATTTAAAATCTTTTACTTGCAATTTCCTGAAAATAGCCGCGGCTCTATATTGAAAATCTTCTAGCACGGCCTTTATTTTATGGCAGGAAAATAATAAATAATGTCCTCATGGTACTTTGTGGAGGGAAGCTGAAGGCTGAGATAGAATGAAGTTCAAAAGAATTTCTCTCAGATAGGAGTGGAGAAATGACACAGACCTTATTTCCTATATAACTTGGTACCCTATACATGCAGTCACGTGAACAGTGATCTTAGCAAAACTGAAGGCCATTTAGGTTTCAGTAAAAGTAAACAAAATCGAAACTGCAATTGAATGCTACTTTTTTTTTTTAAATAACGAGAATGTTTTTAAGGACATACTTCATATCAACAATTTTGTTACTCCAGGATAAAATGACTTAGCAAAACAATTTTTGTCCTGTCCACAAATTTTCAAGGCCACTCCATTAGTGCCACTGTGTCACCATCACAGTCATCTCTGTCTTGGCCCCCGTGGGCACACCCTCCCCTAGCAGAGCCATTGTTACTACCTGCTGCCCTTTTTATCCCTGGCCCTCCACACCCAGAGCCACTGTTTGGGAAGCCACTGCCATTAATTCTTCAGTCACCATGATAAACCTAATATGGGATAAAAACAATATCATTTCTCTTTTCCATTCTCTATGTCAATACCCTTTAATCTTCACAAATTATAAAATATTTGTTTTTTGTAAAGTTATGGCTACATCTATAAAGTGGATTCCTGCTAGAAGAGGATTTATTTATCATCTAATATCAGCCCTTTCCAGGCTGCCTTACTTTACAAGACTGTGGGTCAATGAGAGCCAGACTTCTTGCCCTTTATAAGATCTCATCCTTATAGCTAGGTGATTAGTCTCCATGTCTAAATGCTCTGCTATCGTTACTGTGTTTAATCCCACCCCTTTATAGGTTGGCCATTTTGATCTAGATTCTATGGAGATTATATACAGCCTGGAGGCAAGCTACTTAAGTTGGTATTCTACATCTGTCACTTATTAATGGTATAAACAATTCATCTCCTCTAGCGACAAAACACTACCAAAAATAGCTCTCAACTTTCAGAGTTGTTCTGAAGGTTAAATGAGTTAATACTCTTACAGTAATTAAAACAATGCCAGACATATATTAAATATAAATTGTACTAATAAAAGCAAACATGTACTGCCATGGTAGTCAGAAGGGAATTAATTCCATTATGGAATGAAGAGCCAAAAACTGTCCTAGATAGGAAAGAAGTCACAGTACTGGCCCTGGAAAAGTGGTAGAGATGTAGAAAGAAAGTCTAATATGAGCTAGCAATGCAAAAAAAAAAAAAAAGATGTAGCTAAGAAAATGGTCATGAGTAAAATTACAGGAACACAATTTATTAAAACCTATGAGTGCATTGAATAATATGGAGTTCAGAACTGTAGCAGGTCAGAGATATTTTAGAAATTCCATATGAGAGTAGCAAAATTAATTACATTTAGAAAACTAGCCTTTTCCTCATATTGAGAAAGCAATGAATATAGGTGGCTCAGAAAGCCAAAGTTTAGTAGTGGATTTTATTTTAAAAATTGAACTATTTGAAGAAATTCTAAATAATGAATGAGAGGAGAGCAATTTTCAGCAGAAATGTTGCAATATGCAAAAGTAAAATCAGACAGGAAGTTAACCTGCCTTTTCTAAATGCATTTTAGGGTCCATAAATGTCTTTATTTAGTTGGATCATGAATCATGTGGTAAGTCTGGTGTGACTTATGAAAAAGTATTAAAAGTAAGTAAATGTAACTCAAAATTCCATGAAAAGTATTCCAGCAGAATCTTGTCCAAAGCTGAGAGGAAGGAAATACTAAGCTGTTATGTAGGCAAGGAAACTTGCTACCCTGTAAAATGATGGAACTTTCAGGGACAGCTGAGGGAAAAGTTGCCTGGAGGACAAAGACCATCTAGGGAAAAGGTAATTGAAGCATATTTAGGATATGTGAAAGGGTGATTGTGCAACAAAGAAAGATTAGGCAAAATAATCTTTTATCTTTGGGCTAGAATTTTAGAAAGACATCAAGTTCTCACGAAGAAACTTGTTCACATGGCTGCCCACAGCATACATCTTCCTGACTTCTGTCATTGTAGGTCATTCCCTAGCATGGCTCGACATCACACCCCGCACATAAATAAGCTGCACAATCAGTTATGTGATGTCTTAGGCTACTTTTACCTGATCTTATTGTTTTGATTTTACAATCGCGGTAAATGAGACACAGTCTTTTATTTTAGGCTCTCACGTAGTAGGGGATGGCAAGTTTAAGTGTAATCATACTCAAAAACCGTTTGTTGCAGACATGCTAACGTGTAAGTAAGAGAAGGCTTATACATACTTTAGTATGCACGTCAGAAACTTACTGTGTACCACTTCATGTCCTTCTTGGCCTTGTCTCTCTTGTTTCAGCCACTGTAGGGTCTACCAGCTATGTGTAGTCTCTGACTTCGTGCAGACACAAGCTGAGAGTGCCTTGTTTGATGTCCACACTCTGCACTCCTCTGGAACTTCCCTGCTGCTGTTGAGGCATCAGATGCCCTATATCTCTACTCAGTGCCCACCCAGGTGCAAACCAGAAGCTCAGTGGTGTTAAGACCTCATAAAGCAAACTTTTAAACAATAAGACATAGGACCCAATGAATGATTTGTTTTGTTTTGTTCTGTTTTTTTTTTTCTTTCCCTTTCTTAGGTGTATGGTCCTCAGAAGCAATCATTTATAAGCCTTTTATAAGCCATTAGAAGATTATCTTAAGATTCAGCTGTAAAGTATCCGACCTCCAATGTTAGGGAGGATGGAATTTTCCCACCAACAAGCAATTCTTGTACATTAGCTGGGTATCCTACAATTCAACTCTGTTCTAACACTATTTACCTGGAGATAGCAACGGACTTCACGGATTAAGTGGTTAGTCCTAGAAGAAGGCCTTCCCATCCCCTCTCCCCACCTACCATTTCAGACACCTGTTGCAAGTGTAGGTTATCACCTGTGTTTCTGATTGACTGGCTATAGATGGGAAGTTCCAATGACCCCTCCCGTTCCTTGGGTTCATTTAATTTGTAGAGTGCCTCACAAGAACACAAAGAAACATTTTACTTACTGGATTACCAGTTTATTATAAAAAGATATAACTCAGATCAGATATAAGTCAGATGGAAGAGATGCATAGGGCAAGGTAGGAGGGAGGGACATGGAACTTCCATCTTCTAAGTGCACAACTCTCCCCAGATGTCTACTTATTCACCAACTGGGAATCTCTCTAAACACTCTCGTTTTAGATTTTTAGTGGAACTCATTACATAGCCAAGATTGATTTAAATCATTGGCTATTGGTGATCAGTTCACCTGCCTGTGCTTCCCCAATTCTGGAAATCAGAGGGATGGGACTGAGAGGTACAACCCTCTGTTCGCAGTTGGTCCCCCTCACAAGGAACCCTCATCTTTAGGTGTTTTCCAAGTCACCCCATTAACATATCCTCTGTTGTAGAGAAAAGGAGCTTGCTATGAATAACAAGACACCCATTTCACTTTTGTGGTTCTGAAGCAATTTTAGAAACTGAGGACAAGAGGCCAAGCATGATAACAAAAGATGTTCCCATTGCTCATATCTTCTGGAAATCCCAGGGGTCTTGGGACCTGTAAGCCAGGAAGTATGAACAAAGACCAAACTTGTATGAGAAATACATCTGAATGACAAAATATATATTTCCTATAAATTACAATATCACGAACTGTCATACTTGGCAGTAGGTGGTATCCAAATGATCAGTGTACCCACACAATGGTATTTTCCATTCCCCTAATCACTTGCATTTTCCCTTACTCTTATATCCTAGTATTTCTAAATAAAATCATAACACTTAAGTCTTTACCTCAGGATCTCTTTTCTGGGGATATTTGGTACCAAATTTTCCTCTTTTCTGGGAATATTTGGTACCAAACTGATCCTAAAAAGAGAACTTGAAAAATAAGATCTGGGAGCTCTATCACTCACTTCTCTGATATTTCAGTTGATTTAATTGCTTACGTGATGGTGATAAATCCTAGTAAGACACACATCTGACAGAAGATTGGAGATAATTGTGTCAGTCTTGTTTTTAGAAGTGCAATGATATGCAGCATTCCGAAAATCCTCTCTACTGAAAATGACAAATATATATATATATATGTCTTATGCCTCTACTGCTAAGAAAAATCTGCAGTGTTCGATTACCTTCTTTAGGTGGGAGAGGCAATATACATGAAAAGATATTCTAACTCATTTGTTGGTTAACTCAGAAGAATCCCAGTTCCAAGTAGGGCTTAGAAAAAGAACTAAGCCATGGGTTTAGGCTACAAAATAAGATGCCCTAAGTTCATTCAGAATATTTGACTTAACAAATCCAATGATGTTAAAAATATTTGTGGTAAATAAATTTATGGGCTGTCTCTGTCAGGCACAGTGAACATCATAAGGTTCAGAAACAGTCATACTTGCTTCTGGGATAATCACTTTGTATTTGAAAAAGTGCTTTTGCATCTTTTGGGGCCCTAGTACCTTTGCAGGAAATAGTTGAAAAAGGAGGAGAAATGGACTCAAGTACAGATATACATGAATTCCTGGGCAGTGGTAAATGGTTTAGTTATGCTTATAATATAGAAAGATCCTAGACTATCCAAAACAAGCCAATCTGAAGAAAGGATATGTGGAAGTGACCAGCCAATTTTTTTTGGACCCCTTTAATGCTTGTACAGTGGACATATGAATGGAGTGCCCCTGGCAAGAATGGAGGTTATGCTTATATCCAATAACATATTCTTATATCCAATAACATATGAATGGAGTGCCCCTGGCAAGAATGGAGGTTATGCTTATATCCAATAGCATGGGTTCCCTCTCACCAAGGCTAACACAGCTACTCCCACTGCAAAATGTTTAACCCTCCAGGAGCAAAGACTTGTAGACCACTTGATATGTCCCCATTGGCTAAAAAGTACAGTAAGTACTCCATCCACCACATTTTTTTTGAATCATTTTGTTTGAAATTTTGTTGAAAGATATAAATTTAGTTTCAAGAAATTTAGTGAATCCTGAGTTGCATAAATGCAAAGAAAACCCCAAAAAACGACATTTTGAAACAGATAAAAGCCAGGAAAAACAGAAAATGTCATAAAGTAAAATCACACATAGCATTTAAGAAAATACAATATAATATGAATGCCACTGACTTCTCATCAGAAACAATGGAGGCCATAAAAAAAGTAGAATATGGGGCGCCTGGGTGGCTTAGTCTGTTGAGCATCCAACCTCAGCTCAGGTCATGATCTTGCGGTTCCATTCTTGATTTTGAGGCCCCCGTAGGGCTCTGTGCTGACAGCTTGGAGCCTGGAGACTGCTTTGGATTCAGTGTCTCCCTCTAGCTCTCTGCCCCTCCCCCACTTGTCCTCTGTCTCTCACTCAAAAATAAAATAAACATTAAAAAAATTCAAAAAGAAAGTAGAATAATATTTAAAGTGCGAAAAAGTCAAGGCAGAATTCTTATGGTGAAAATTTCCTTCAATGTAGGTGAAAATTTCCTTCAATGTAGGTGAAAATAGACATTTTCAGACAAAATAAAACCAAGAAAATTCATCATTTAGTAGACCTGTACTATAATAAATGCTACACAGAAAGTTATTCAGACTGAAAGGAGAGAAATTAAAAGTGAAACTCAGATATTTAAGAAATACATAAACATAAGAGATCATTTTTTGGTTTTGTTTTATGAAATACATAAAACTAAAGCAAAAGCTATAATATCTTATTGCTGATTTATAACATATATGGATGCAATGCTACAGCCTTATAGCATAAAACATGGAGCTAGGTGTGGTAAATGGAACTTTACAGACTGCAAGAGTTTTACATTTTTCGAGAAGAGGTCCAGTGGGATAACTAAGAATGTAGTGTGATCTGTTTAACAAAAATTAAAAAACAACTTAAAAAAAAAAAAAAAAACACTTAATTTAGGATGTCCACATGATGACCTTATCAATGCTGTTGGATGAAGCTGAAACAATGGAAATGAAAAAAAAATTGTCAGTTAATTCACTAGTCTTAATTCAAAAGCTACTGCACATGAAATCCTTTAAGTTTTTTATGTTTCCCAGTGAGGAAAGAGTATGAACAAAACTTAGAATGAGAATCTGTCAGCTATAAGGTTTTGTGCTGAGTATTTTGAGGTATTTCTTATTGCCTTAATACTTGAAAATACCCAATGTCTAGGATACGCTCCAAAATTATTTGGCATATAAAGATAAGGAAAATGTGACTCATTTCCAAGAGAAAAAATAAATAATGAAAATTGACTGTAAGATAATGTAATAATGTCCATTATATATTTTCACACTGGTACATGATTACAAAATCACAAAATGGTGTTTGTAACACCTTTTGAAACAAATGGATAAAAGGACAAATGGTCAATAAGAAGTCATTATACTTTAGCAGTTTAAAAAGGAGTCACTAAAATCAGATCTACATCACTGTTCAATTTCTTTTTTAAATTTTTTTTTCAACATTTTTTTTTTTAATTTATTTTTGGGACAGAGAGAGACAGAGCATGAACACGGGAGGGGCAGAGAGAGAGGGAGACACAGAATCGGAAACAGTCTCCAGGCTCTAAGCCATCAGCCCAGAGCCTGACGCGGGGCTCGAACTCACGGACCGTGAGATCGTGACCTGGCTGAAGTTGGACGCTTAACCGACTGAGCCACCCAGGCGCCCCACTATTCAATTTCTTAAAACGTTTGTCACCAAAAGCAGAGCACTGGCTGTGTGGTTGGGGTAGAGGTGGTGTAACTACAAAGTGTATGATGGATCTTTTAAAGGATAATAGAAATGTTCTATATCTTAACTCTGATGGTGGTTAGATGAGCATATAAATTGGCCAATATTCATTCATCTGGGTAGTTAAGGTAAATTTTGATATGCAACTATATCAGAGAAGTTTTAATTTCTTTAAAAAACGTGGGGATGCCTGGGTGGCTCAGTCGGTTGAGTGTCTGACTCTTGGTTTTACTCGGGTCACGATCTCATGGTTTTTGAGATTAGCCCCACATCGGGTTCTGCACTGACCACGCAGATCCTACCTGTGACTCTCTCTGTCTCTCTGCCCCTCCCCAGCTTGTTCTCTCTGTCTCTCAAAATAAATAAGTAAACTTAAAAACTGTGGATCAAGTCCATTAACTTATTGTATTCCTAAGAAATCAAATAATTATAATCAATAATTAGTAGTTAAAATGCCATTGTTTTAAATTCATATTTGAAGAAAAGTACTTTATGAAGAAAAATGATTATTTCTTCAAATTAGTTACTTAATTTGGAAACAGAGATTGTTATGTAACGACTTTGACCAGAACACATTTTATTTATTTTTCCCTTAAGAGAAGAGCACCTTATCAAGTGATACCCAGAGAAGAGATTAAGAGGACAAGAGATAAAATTAAAGTAATATATTTCCTGTTAATGAACCACTACAAATTGGGTATAAAATGTAGACTTCGGAAAGATAATACAGGTAGTTGAGAAAATGAAACAGAGTAATGATCCAGAAACATCATAAAGAGTTGCAGGTTCAGCTTTGCATCTTTACTATCAGCAAATATAGTTCCAAGTAGATGGTAATGGCTTTGTCATTACTTTTCTGTGTTTCTCTCAGGTTTAATGTGATAGCATGCTTTTAAATTCTGAGCTAATTGGATGCTTCAACATATTAACCTTTTCCTTCCTTTTTTTCCCCTTTTTTTGCCAGTTAATATCTATGTTATTAAATTCCTTTGGAATCTTTAATTTTATAAACATCTTACTTGGACTTTTAATAAGTAACAATAAATAACATAACATAACATAACATAACATAACATAACATAACATAACATAACATAACATAATATAACATAAAATAAAATAAAAAAGACTCACCAATTGGTTTGATAGAATTGGGCCCTGTAACTTGATTATATTCACTCAGCTACTTGGTGAACTACACTATATATCTGACACAGCTAGATACTGAAGAGCTTGGATGAAGAGCTTGGAAAAGGCATACTGCCTATTCCAAGAATTTTACATATGGAAAAGTAGAGATAGAGACGGCAAAAAATATATAAGTACCAGAGCAAGGCCATATAGAATTAATTACCAAATGTCTAAATGTCTCATCTAAATGTCTAATCAAGACAATAATGGCTAAAGAGATCATTGAAAGTTAAGAACTGCCTAGTTTAGAGTCACCACAACAAAATGAAGCTTGAGCTTGTCCTTGGGAGATAGGGTGACAAACAAAGGAAGAAGAGAATTCTTTTGTAATTTCTGTTTTCACTTTCTCAAGGACAAATAGAAAAATGGTGTCTTATGTTTTAGCATAACTACTAATTTAGGACCTAAACACAAGCTTGCATTTTATAAAAATGTTTATTTTTATTTTTAAAATAGAAAAAGGACATTTTCAAAAGAGTATATTACCCTCACAGACAAAAGAATCCAAACTATTACATTTCTTTTCTGAAGCCACTTCCATAAAATATCAGATGCAATATGCTACTGGGAAAAGAAACAGATTTGTATGCATGAGTTCACACTTCATTGGCTCCTTTTCCATAGAAAATACAACCCAAATGTATTCTATGGCTATCACTTATAAGTTAAATGCAAAATTATTTCTTGGCTATAATTTTAAATACAGTATATGATCTATGTAAAGGGAGGATAAAAATTAATCCAAAGGGAATCCAAATATTGTTAAAATAAAATATATTAGGTAATATAGGGACACTGGATTTAATAGATTAATCCAGTTGGAAAGAAGTAGCACTATAGCACTATGGATACATTTAGAACACAGTAGGTGTGTAGGGGCTTAGAACTCTATTCTAAGCTTTCTTAGCATATTGGCTGTCTACCAGCAAAATAATTATCCACTGGTGTTTCAATAATTACATATATTTCCATTCAGAATTAAAGGCCTTCATGATAATAAGCACTAGTCTATCCCATTGTCTTTAGATAACATTCCGGAAAAATATCCAGTTATAGGCATTTCTCCTTTACCATAAAAAGTATTTGTAAAGACTAATCTGCAAATTCATGCACTAAAAATAATAGAGCTAATAGGAAAACAAGATTTGAAGGCAAATCACTTAATAAAAGACCCAGGAAACTTTATAATCAAATCATATATATACACAGATATATAATACATATGCTTATAGATATATTTACAGTTACATATTCACAGGCAGTTGCACCCATTATTACTGTCAGTCAACGCTTTTCAGCCTTAAACCTTCAGATTGTGCTTATACCTGACATATTGTCCCCTGGAAACATTTGCTCCTTTGTAGAATTCAGTTCCATCCATAAGAATCTTATCAAGAGTGCAGATTTCTTCATCATTCTTTTTTACGGAATAAAGTCTTTTGCTGATCCCTGTTCTAAATGATGCCTGAGTTTCTTGTCTCTCTCTTTCAACATACTGTGCCTTGAGCTGCTGAAATAGTCATCAACAAATAGCATTTCGAATATTTAAACCTCCACTTGAACAGTTCCTTTGAGAGTATAATTTCAAATCCAATCCCTTTCTCCTAGTGCATTAACTTTCCCCATCAACTCCGTGTCTCTGGCATCCATTTGAATTGGGTTATATAATTTTAAACATGTGAGGCTATAGATGATTGTGATTAATTATTTATCTGCTCCAAAAAGAAACCACGGAAAAATAAACCTGAAAGCTGATAGAGTAATTTTTGTCAGATATTAACCCAAAAGAAAGATAAAAATACAAAGTGGTGAATTCTACATGTAATTAGGCTCTTTTCCCCCTAGCTCCAAAGAGTATAAATATTCCTAGAAATAATGAGATCTACTTTTATCGTAGATAGAGATTGGAGAGGGAGACACTTCTTCCTATGAAATTAATATGTCTTTACAAATTATAATTACAAAATTTAAATGCCTAGATATATCATTATCTACAACAGAGTTGGAGGCATGGAGAGAGATACATTGCTTATTATTAGAAAATGGCAGGTGTGATAGTAGTTTTATATGTCAACTTTGAGAGCTATAATACCAAGTTATTTCATCAAAAACACTAATCTAAGTGCTGTTGTTAAGGTGTGTTATAGATATAATTAACATCTACAGGTAGTTGATCTATTGACTTCTTATCTGTTGGTCTCCTTGTCTCTGTCTCTGTATCTCTCTCTGTGTCTCTCTGTCTCTGTCTCTCTGTCTCTGTCTCTGTCTCTCTCTCTCTCTCTCTCTCTATATATATATATATACATATATATAATATATATAGTATATATAGAAGATTATAGATGATAGATGGATATAGATAATAGATGATAGATAGATAGATAGATAGATACATAGATAGATAGATACATAGATAGATAGATATCCTATTGGTTCTGTTTTCTGACTGATACAGTGGGATTTTATTTTTTATCCTAAACAGGAGTACAAAAAGGGAGGTTTGGAGTCAAGAAGGAAGGGGAAAGGGAAGAAGGATGAATACATATCAACAAGCTAGTGTCCCATATTGCAGAAATTGCCAAAATTTTTAAGAATGTGATGTTGAAGATTCAACTTTATTTACATTTCTGCAGTGGAAATGTCTATATCCCTGAAGCATTTAATAAAGTCTGCTGTGAACATAATACATTAGGTCAGTGAAGATCAAGGAAAGATCAAGGCTGGCAAGACAAAAAAAAAAAACCAAACAGATGGAAAACCTAAATAGAACTGAGTTTGCAAGAAAACCAATAAACTAAATTAGGCTCTGAGCTTCAGGTCACCATAATCATTTACATTGCCACTTCAAATGGATCCTTCTTGCTAATCATTTTAAATCCATTCTTGGATTTAAATGCCCTCCCCCATCTCAAGTTTTTTGAAACTTGAGAGCTTTGAAATTTCCGTAATGATCAGAGCCCATACTATCTACACCTTAAAAAGCAATGTGACCTCAATTGAAAATCGAGGTTAAAAAGCTGACAGAGATGCAGCCTCTAACAACAGTGACTTCTAAGACTACATGCATAAAGGACACATGCATACTAGACACTTTAGACACATGCATAAAGTACATTTCAGTGGACTTTGTATAGTTTCTGAGTCATACACCAAATGGTATGGGAGCAGAGATGAGGTTTGGCATTCCACCTGCTTGGAGATCTAAACATAAGCATCATGATGAGAACTTGCCAAAGCCTTCTAATTTCTTTCATAAACTGCAAGGTTAATGAAATAAAGCCCTCTCATCACTGGGTTCTTAGGGCAAGATGTCTCCATGAGGCTTTTGTAGTTAATGCAGGAAGCAATCATATTCTCTTGTCTTTCCCAAGTCTAGATATGGGATATCACACAACTTATAGAACCCCGCCCCACACACATTTTTTTAATTAAGAAATAACAGATTCACTAAAAAGTAACTGTCCTTGGAACAACTTAGCTATGCTTTTATAATTAAAAAATATTAAGGATTAGGGACAGGTTTTAGTAGACATTATAGTAATCCTGTTCCTTGATCCTCAGCTCAACATGCATTTTATGGATGGATGGAGGGATGGATAGACGGATGGATGGATGGATGGATGGATGGATGGATGTCAGAAATCAGGGAATCCCTGATGGTTCAATTCACAATGCCATCCATATCAGAAATCACATTGTTCTTCTTGTTTTGTAATTTCAGTTTCACCACCAACTCATAGTACACATTAGCCCTACATGAGATACCTTGTCTGTCCAGCATAGGACCTATGGAAATACAATTTTTTGATAGAATACTTTAAAAGGTGAGTTTAAAATGACTAGTTGACACTTTATTTCCTAGTCCCTGCTTATGGCTAAGACACTGTTTCATGTTTATTATTTAAAAACCTCAATTAAATTCTCAAAGGTATGCAATGTTGTCCATCCTGGAAAACAAAAATTTTTATCCCATGGTAACATCAAAGAGGAGGTGATATAAAAGCTGGATTTTAAACTGCTTTAACTAAGAACATCACATATAAATAAGGAAGAAGTTTATCTAGATGGAAGGAAAAACTAAAAAAAGAGGCCAATCGTCTGTGTTAGAGATTAACATGTTATAAAGGAGAAAAGCTAAAAATTATACTCATAGGTAAAACATTTGATATGGTTATGTAAGAAGTCGTGGAACCACCTTTCCCAGAAAAAAATGCTTAATTTCTTTCCAAAATGTGCCAGTCAAGTTTTAGGGCCTATAAGCTCAATGCCAGTGTGAAAAAAATACATACCCAGGCTGCAATGTGGAAAAAGGGGACAGGACAGGTACTGGAGAGAGATATTGATAGGAGAATGAGAGATCTGGCTTATGGAAAACTATTTTTTCTTATTACAAATTTTATAATTTTGAAATGTAGTATTTTAAATTAAAATAATTACATGTTGCCTGTGAGGAGTGCTGAATACTTAAGCATTAGTCATCTATTGCTTATGTAGTATCAGCTATTCGTTTTTAGTTTTTTTTAATTATTTTTAATTTTTTAAATATTTATTTATTTTTGAGAGAGAGACAGAGGATGAGCGGGGAAGGGGCAGAGAGAGGGAGATACAGAATCCAAAGCCTGCTGAGCTGTCAGCACAGAGCCCGATCCGAGGTTTGAACACATGAACTACAAGATCATGAGCTGAGCCAAAGTTGGACGCTTAACAGACTGAGCCACCCAGGTGTCCCAGCTATTTATTTTTAAATGGTAGCTTCCAGCAAGCTTCGAGAGAATGTAGAATAATTTTATTCCATCTCTTCTAAAAATTCCCCTGAATGTATTTTTCCCCAAACTGATTTCCATTAATGAAAGTTTCCTAAAACAAAGGTAAGTTTCAAATGATTTAATGCTTACTAAATTAATCCAATTGAAAACAACATTTAGTTTTAAAATACTTTTTTTCTGTTCCAATCATGTACATTGACCTCTTCTCAGTTATGATATGTAGCATAATTATATAGATTTATTTGTTTATTTATTTGTTTAACCTTTCTTTTTCCAGAGAAGAATTTAGGTTGCCTACCTTAAATACCCATAATACAATATGTTAAAATAAAATTTAAGCCAAATGAATCAAGTGGTTAAAAAAATAAAAAGACACAGTTTATGGTAAAGTCAAAAGTGAGATTAATATAAAATTTAGTCAATAAACTTGCCAAATGTGGGAGAAAAAATATCCTTCTTTACAATTCAGAAAACAAACAAAAGAGATGAAAAGGTCAAATCAAAACTCATATCACCTATAATCAAAAAGAAACTAGGGGGGCGCCTGGGTGGCTCAGTCGGTTAAGCCGCGACTTCGGCTCAGGTCATGATCTCGTGGTCCGTGAGTTTGAGCCCCACGTCGGGCTCTGTGCTGACAGCTCAGAGCCTGGAGCCTGTTTCAGATTCTGTGTCTCCCTCTCTCTGACCCTCCCCCATTCATGTTCTGTCTCTCTCTGTCTCAAAAATAAATAAACGTTAAAAAAAAAAAAAAAAGACAAAAAGAAACTAGGTGCACAGAAGTAGCCTAATTATACCACATGCTGAGGTTAGTGAAAACGTCCCATAAGTTTTCAAAAAGAGAGCCAAAGCATAACAGACTCTTAAAAACTGAGAACAAACTGAGGGTTGATGGGGGGTAGGAGGGAGGGGTGGGTGATGGGTATTGAGGAGGGCACCTTTTGGGATGAGCACTGGGTGTTGTATGGAAACCAATTTGACAATAAATTTCATATATTGGAAAAAAAAAGAGAACAACACTCTACAGTACTATAAACACGTTCCTCAACACTATCTTTACAGTGAATGGGGACTATAAGATTTTTAAAGGCACTTTTGGATAACATCCTTGCAGGTGGGCTAAAAGCGCAATAACAACCCTTTTAACAATCAAAATAATAAAGCCCAACTTCCGGATAAGGATAAGGAAAGTAGAGCGTCTCTCCCATGAATTAAAACTAAAACACATGAATAAAAATTTTCAGTGTCTCTAGACAGATTGACCTCCAAGAAAAACGGTCTTTTTTAGGTCAGAGAATTTGGAAGGTCCGCCTGTGTATGAGAGTGAAAGGAAATCTTTTTGTTTTCTTTCTCTTTGCACTCTCCCAACACTGCCTCAGCTTGAGCTTTCCAGCCAGAGCACCAAAATCAGTCCTGTGGGAGTGAAAGTACATGAAATACAGACAGAGTATGCCAGAGAAGCACAGAGATATTTTTGGGAAGTAAAATTAAAGGTGTTTAATAATGAATGAGATACAGGGTGAAGGAGAGAGGCTATGAAGAAAGGCTGTTAGAAATCTGGTTAGGGAGGGCGACAAAACAGAAGAGACTCATAAACATGGAGAACAAACAGGGTTGCTGGAGGGGTTGTGGCAGGGGGGATGGGCTAAATGGGTAAGGGGCATTAAGGAATCTACTCTTGAAATCATTGTTTCACTATATGCTCACTAACTGGGATGTAAATTTTAAAAAATAAAAAATAAAATTAAAAAAAAAAAAAAGAAATCTGGTTGAACCACATGCTGGATAGGTTCCACTCACTCTATTTACTAACCTCAGAAGAGAACCAGATTTGATGGGTTAGATCTTGACTTTAATTGTAAACATAAGAGAGTTCAGAGTACTTGAGGAGCATCAAATTTCATAGGTCATGTATTTTTGGGTCCAAAGCTTAAGGAACACATTAAAAAAAAGATATATTTGGGAAATATTGGAGATACAGAGTTTTTTTAAGAGAACACAATTTTTTTTGCATTCTATTTTTTATTTTATTTTATTTTTTTTGCAATTTTACCTGAAGGCTTTATTGCACTTGCACAATTTCTTCTATTTTTATAAAGTAAAATACATTTATTTTTTATCTTTTTTTTAATTTTATTTTTTATTTTTTAAAACTTACATCCCAATTAGTTAGCATATAGTGCAACAATGATTTCAGGAGTAGATTCCTTAATGCCCCTTACCCATTTAGCCCATCCCCCCTCCCAAAACCCTTCCTGTAACCCTCAGTTTGTTCTCCATTTTTATGTCTCTTCTGTTTTGTCCCCCTCCCTGTGTTTATATTATTTTTGTTTCCCTTCCCTTATGTTCACCTGTTTTGTCTCTTAAAGTCCTCATATGAGTGAATTCATATGATTTTTGTCTTTCTCTGACTGACTAATTTCACTTAGCATAATATCCTCCAGTTCCATCCACGTAGTTGCAAATGGCAAGATTTCATTCTTTTTGATTGCTGAGTAATACTCCATCGTGTGTGTGTGTGTGTGTGTGTGTGTGTGTGTGTGTGTGTGTGTGTATCACATTTTCTTTATCCATTCATCCATTGATGGACATTTGGGCTCTTTCCATACTTTGGCTATTGTTGATAGTGCTGCTATAAACATGGGGGTGCATGTGTCCCTCTGAAACAGCACACCTGTATCCCATGGATAAATGCCTAGTAGTGCAATTGCTGGGTCGTAGGGTAGTTCTATTTTTAGTTATTTGAGGAACCCCCATACTGTTTTCCAGAGTGACTGCACCAGCTTGCATTCCCATAAAGAGAACACAATTAATGGTATACAATTTCATCAAGAATTCAAGTCAAAAAAGACTCAAAAGCAAAGTTTTATTAATAGGTGGTCATTGGTGACATTTGTGATAGCTATAAGTATAGTGTTTTTATTTTTCTTCGAAGTAGGGAGCAAGACTGAATAAGAAGAAAGAGATTGATAGTTATGAGGAACATAGTAATGCATCTAGATAGCATGATGGGCAGGACCAGTATGTTGGTGTCATTATAATTAATTCATGTTACCAACCTACCATATTTTTTCAGTAGTGATTACCTTACTGGACATTGTTAAGTTCACATACCTCTTCAAAGAAGAAATTTGAAGAGGAAACAAAATATGTTTTGTTCTATTCCTATACACTGAAAAGAACATATCAAGGATCTGATATATTTATTTAAAGAAGAAAAAGTTGGGGTGCCTGGGTGGTTCAGTCAGTTGAGCGTCAGACTCTTGATCTTGGCTTAGGTCATGATCTCAAAGTTTGTGAGTTAAAGACCCATGTCAGGTTCTGCATTGACAGTGTGGAGCCTGCTTGGGATTCTGTCTCTCCCTCTCTCTGTTCTTCCCCAGCTTGTGTTAACTCTCTCTCTGTCTCTGTCTCTGTCTCTCAGAATAAATAAACTTACAATAAATAAATAAATAAATAAATAAATAAATAAATAAATAAATAATAAACAAAGAGGAGAAGGTCATCTCATAAGAGACACAAGAAGCAGATGGGCTTTGTTGCTGATGGAGTAGTGATTAAAATTACTTTTAAGTAAAATTATTTTTAATTCTTGGGGGAGGGGGGATGCATTGACACATAGTCATGACTCCTTGGCCCAATTCACAATTTTATGTTACTCACCTTCTCCCTGTAGACATTTGAGTATATAATTCTTCCCATGCAATCTGGTTACCATGATAGTATTTCTTATATAAACAATTAAGTCATATATAATTCATTAAGAAAATCAATAAATAGGTTAATTTTGAACTTCCCATCATAAATTAACATAGTTAAGAAAATGGATGAGATTATTAAACACAAACTGTTAAACATTAGAGATATGAATAAAAGTAATAATTTTGATTTTATAATAAATGTATGCTCTCCCTATCACTCTACCTATACTCTTGTATATTTAATCCCCTTCCTTTGAGTATGGGTGAAGCCTATTTATATGATGGGACCATGATTACATCATATTATATGGCACAAAAAGATTTTGAAGATGTAATTTGGGTCTCTGATCAGTTGATTTTAGCTAATCAAAAAGGAGTTTATGCATGGTTAGTCTGACCTAATCAGGAGATGATTTTTAAAGAGACTCAAGATGAAAGAGAATCTCCCACTGGGCTTTAAAGTAAGAAGCTACCATGTCATGAAAACGCCACATGTCTAGGACTTGAAGGCAGCCTCTATTACAAGTTGAGAGTGACCCCCACAAACCAACAGCCAGTAAGAAAATGGAGACTTCAGTTCTATAACCCCCAGGAGCTAAATTCTGCCAACACCCTGAATGCACTTAGAAGACGAACCCAAGTTTCAGATGAAACTATGACCCAGCTGATACTTTGACCCAGCCTGTGATTCTGAGCAAAGAACCCAGTTACATGAACTCCTACACTACAGATGGATGGGTGGATGGATGTTGTTTTAAGACATTAAGTTTGTGATAATTTTTCATGCTGCAATAGAAAACCAATACAGGAGCACCTGGGTGACTCTGTCGATTGAGCATACAACTTCAGCTCCCGTCATGATCTCACAGTTCATGAGTTCAAGCCGTGCGTCAGACTCGGTGGACAGCTCAGAGCCTCGAGTCTGCTTCAGATTCTGTGTCTCCCTGTCTCTGCCTTCCCCTGCTGGTACTCTGTCTCTCTTTTGCTCTCTCTCTCTCAAAAGTAAATAAACATTAAAAAAATTTAAAAAGAAAAAGAAAACCAATACATATATTAAAGCCACACCTACTTTGTAATAATTAATTCATAATATTCATCTACATGAGAATTGCCATATCTGTTTTCCATTTAGCAAAGTTTTAAAATTATCTGTCAAACATTAGAAACCTATTTTATAACTCCATAAAATTCAAAAGCAGTAAAAAATATGTATAGGCCATTTGTTTTTTCTGAAAAAATGAATCCTTATAGGGTCCTACACAGGGAGCTCAGGGGAGGAAACGTATAATCTTACAGTGTAAGATTAGCTACTTCATCATATAAAAAATACCAGTGGAAAAAATTGGCAATTCTTTTAGCACTAAAATGGTAACATCTGGGTATATATGAGAAGTCGCAACATGAAGGCAGCATTCAAATTTTTATATCCTGAAATTAGATATCAGGCTGTACTGAGAAGCCAGTCATGGCCAGGGTTTTTCATTGCCAATATGGACTATCATGAAGCAGTAGTTTTAAAGAACGCATTTGGGCTTTCTAACTGCCACTTTCCTATGCATCGTGGGATTTTATAGTTTCTAAATGCAAAGGGAGTTCAGAAAACCCCTTTCAACACTGCAATATGAAAAAATGGCAGGAAGTCTTCATAAACATCATACAATGTTGTAAAAGAAATATTATCAGTATTGTTTTATTAGACTTCTTACCTAGCTTCCAATTGATTGTATTATTAGTTATTCCTGAATGTGTTTGATTTTGAAGCAATTTGCTCAGCCTTTTAAAGAATCTTTGGCTTATCCAATTTTATAAGAAAACAAAAGCATATATTATGGTTGCACTTTTGATTTTAGTCTTTGAAATTGCAAATAATTTTGAATTGTCAACTTGTTAGTTAAAAGATAAGTTATGTATTTGTGTTAATGCTGTACTTCAGTCAGATGTTCAGGGAAGAGAATGGCGTGCTATTGAGCAAACCTCATGAACCATCTTTCATTTCTATGTAAAGAATACGTATAGTAGTTACTTTGTAGGTAAAGATCTGATTTTCTTCCTCAAAATTTGTATTAGTCAAATTTACTTATCAAGATTTGTATTAGCATTAGTCAGCTGTGTTATGTCATAACCCCTTCATCTCTTATCTCACTGGCTGATAACATCTAGCCTGAAGGACCAGCCAAGTATTTTCACAGTAGAGAAGAGCAGGGACTGAACCAAATCATGCAATAGTACTTAAAGCTTCTGCTCAGACATGGTGTACATCACGTAGCTCACTTGTCATTAGCCAAAGTAAGTCACACAATCAAGCTGGAGTGCAATGACACGGGGATCAAGGAGAAAGGTAAAATCACAAGGCGATGGTCAGGGATATATAATCTTACTGAGAAAGAGGAGTGAGTAACTATAAAAAATAATGCAATCAAGATCAGAATTGATGTTAAATGTTGTGGTAAAATGTATTTGAATGCAATCTTTCATTTAATTAGTTCACTATCAAATTCAGAGATTTGTACATTTACAGATAAGAGTCAACATTTTCAAACTTTAGATCCTAAGTATTAATGGAAATTTAGGCATGAACAGTTGCTGATTTCTACTCAAGCACAATAGAAACAGAGACAAATATACTCAGAAAATTAAATATTATATTCAGGAAAAAATAGTGATCAAATACATTTCACAGGCAGAATGTGAATATTCTGTATATATTATAATATATATATGTGTGTGTATATATATATATATATATGTGTGTATGTATATATATGTATGTACATATACACATATGTATATATGTGTGTGTGTGTATATATATATATATAATGTAAATATAAATATACATTATTTAGATTTCACCAAAATCATGATATACTGTGATGTATTTTCAGGCTGACTAACCATATGAAGAATACAATCTTTAGAAGCATCCAGGGAATTTCTCTAGGCATACCCTGAAGAAATATACCATTAAATGTTTAATTTTGTTTTGAATCTTCACATCTGATGATTGGAGGACTTGTTCTACTATCAACTATTTCAGAAAAGTCTGCTTAAGTAGTATACTCAACAGCATTTTATAAAAGCTAGATCTCACTTGTAAATTCGCAATGAATTTGTTTTCATTTAAAATAAATGTCTTTGTCTTTAGCCTGACAAATAATTTAAGTTCGTCCTCTTTAAAATACTTTCATCTTGTAATCTGGTATCTATTTCTAAAATATTTTCAGAATAATAGCCTTTAATATTAATAACCTATGCATGCATGTCTCTGAGTATATGTGTACCTACAATAATGTATACCAAATTGTTTATTTTGGTTATTCTGAAAGTGCAATGGATGGAAAATAGAATCAAGTGTTTTAAAAATGTTTATGTGTTGACTTGAACAAGAATATATTCATTTTTAAATAAATATGTTAAATGGTTAGACCAGAAAGGAAATTCTGTGCATTCTTTTTTCTCCTTCAGAATTTTATTCTGAATTTTAGTTCAACATAGATCCCTGGGAACATATTAAAGTTCCAAATTATAAAACAGCTGGCTGTTATTCAATGATAATTCTAGATTCAGAATTCAAGGATGTTAAAAGATAAGTGTAGGAACATTTTTATTTTATTGGAAAATTAAACCTCAAAAGGTCTCACTTGGTCTCAGTATTGTGAAGCCATCAATGTTATTTCAAGGACATATGCACATTTCTGAATAAGAGATATTACAGAAGAAAAAGTTTAGCCAATTCTCTATGAAAAATTCATGTGTTTCTCAATTATTTTCCCATAGTTACCTGGATATTACCTAAATTATTTGGAATATTAAAATTAATTCTATTATAATTTAAAACACACTACAATATTTTGTCTAAATCTGTATTATCTATGGCACACAACTGTGGTTTTATTTTTTGGTAAAGAAAATTTATTCTATTATCTTTACATATTTTTTATAGCTTTTGTTTTTGTCATTGATAATATAATCAAATTTGTATAAGGAACTAGGAACCTTCTGGGAAAGAAAGGGAGGCTAAATTGGTTCCCCCTTACCCACAAATTCAAAGCTACTGAATTCTGTCCTGTGGGTGGAGCTGATCTCTCTCAAAGCCACTGTCTGGCGAGAGGAGAGGGTCTCAAAGTGGTAAAGTTCAAAACTGGTGAGCCACAGGGTAAAGTCTCTCAGTGTAGACTCCACTAAGTCTTCCCCAAATGCATCATCCTGAAAGAAAGCAATTGTTCCAGGCTAAGAAGAATGGTGAGTAATTGTTTAAGGGACTACAGTTTGGGACACTCAGTTCCATTCTGACACCGGCTCAACTTTGGCAAAATTTGACACAGGCAGAAGATGGTCCCACCTTGTATCTTGTGGGCCTGATGCAGGCCAGGATGAGCTCTATCAGTTCCCAAGGTAGGAACCAGACTGAAATGTTTACAACCCACCTCCCTTCTTTGGGTATGACATGGAGTGGACTCCAGCCGGTACAGCAGCCTCCGAATGCAGAGACCTCTTTTGGCCATTTGTGTGACAAGCCTATGCCAGGCTCTTGTGGCAACAGAGCAGCACTGAACCAAATCATTTTGAAGCAACCAGCTTGAAATATGATTGGAAAATTCTCTATATCAAGGAGGCAGGTGAGTTCAAGGTCAAGCATAAGGTTCACAGAAGATACAAACAAGAAAAAGGACAGTATGAATCTGGGGGCTGTAAGACATCAACATTGGGAGAATGAGTGAAAAGGACATAAGGGCAGGAGACTAGACTTCCTGTTGTATTGCTCAATATTTCACGTGCTACAGTTTGAGGTCTCTGTTGCTTATAATCTGAAGAGCCTGTGGTTTGTATCTCAAGATTTTAAGAGGAACACTTTAATTAAAGAAACGTTATTTTGTTTAATTTTCAAAACAACTCGTTATGAAGAAACTATTATCCCTATTACATACCACAAGGAAATGAAATTTTGAAAGGTTATCTTGCCTCGGTCCACACTGGTAGTAACAAGTGCACAGCTAGGATTGAAAACTAGATTTATCTGACTCAAAGCCTCTTTCTTTTTAGAACCTCAGGGTGAAGAAAGTAAATGTTATAACTATATTTTGGATGTTGAAATGCCAATTGTGATAAGTGGAGTGGTTTGCTTCAGAGTCCAGACCTTAATGAGTAGCAAAGCCAAAATGGGAACATGGGTTTTCTCATTCCTGGCATTGCATTTTATTGGCCCTTGAAGTAATTTATTAAATTATTTTCCTGTTTACTTAATGACAAAAACCTCAGGAATATACTACTCACTTCATTTAAGGTCATTTCCCTCAAAATCTTAGATCTTTTGAAACCCAAAATTTCCTAAGTGTGAACACTGAGACATTATTTACTGCCAGAAATTTATCTCCAAGTGTATTTTTTAGGCTAAAGGAATAAAGCTGTTGGCCAAAAATAGACCTCGTGTTTGCACTGAAGTTCAGTCCTACAGGATGTTGAAAGAATAACTTAATCACATATTCATCAGTGTTTTCTTATGTTCTTGAAGCAGAGAAAGAGCATCGTTAATCTTGTTGGGCTTGTGACAATTTATCTTCAAAGACTTCAAGTGGTGTAGAGTTTATCAAAAGATTAATAAACCTTGAGTGCAATTTGGGTTGAATTAGCAAACTGTCCAAAGTAATTGATTTGGTTTAATATTAATCTTTATTTATAAAAATATAAATTTAAAACATCGGGAACCTGGCAAAATGCTTTAGACTTTGAAATATTTGCAGGTTTATATTTTTGAGAATGTAGAATTAATACCTATGGTTAAAATACTTTTAATCCTGACCATTTGAAGATTTTTTTTAAACATGCTAATTAGTTTCAAGCTATGAGCTGTATTACTACTTAGTATGGTATTAGTGCATATATTTTCTTTGTTTAATTTTGTTTAAATGACTACTTTTCCCAGCTTATACAAAGTCTTTTCAATCAATTGTTATGAAAGTGAAAGAAATCAAATATGAAGGAAATTGTTAGGATATTTTTTGTGTTGCCAACGTGTAGGTCCAAATCAGAAATTGTTCCTCTATGTATCAACATCTATTTTTTATCACTTTACCAATTGCAATTTGTGATAAATTTGTGAAAAATTAATTTCTAGAAAAAAGACTTCAGTTTCATATCTTGCTGGCAGCCAGATTTTTAGATAGGGTCAAATCACATTGTTCTAACAAAAGTCTTGCAGCATTTGTACAATGACATCTAGTTTGCTTTAACAAAATAAAACTTCAGAATCATAGCAAAGCATAACCAGTTTGGGAGTATCAGTTAACGTACTCTGTTTACCTTTTCAGCAAACATTTATTAGGACTTACTGTGAACCAGGCAGTGTACGTGGCACTGGTGATACCAAAAACAAATAAGACTGAGTCCTGTCTTCACAAAGCACACAGTCTAATAAGAAGGCAAGTATATGAAAACTATAATTACAAGATAAAGTGGAAGGAGATGTAGTGGGAGAATTGGCAGACCCAAAGCAAGGTGTGCCTTGTATGTTAAGGAACTGGAATGTTATCTATGGAAGGCATTAACTTTTTTATTCTGTTTTTAATCCCTTAATTTTATTTAAATCCAAGTTAGTTAACATATAGTGCAATAATGGTTTTAGGAGTAGAATTGAGTGATTCATCATTTACATATAACACCCAGTGCTCATCCCATCAAGTGCCCTCCTTAATGCTCATCACCCATTTAGTCCATCCCCCTACCCAACACCCACCAGCAACACACACTTTGTTCTCTGTATTTAAGAGTCTCTTATGGTTTGCCTCCCTCTCTCTTTTATCTTCTTTTTCCTTCCCTTCCCCTATGTTCATCTGTTCTGTTTCTTAAATTCCACATGTGAGTGAAATCTTACATTTGTCTTTCTCTGACTGACTTATTTCACTTAATACACTCTAGTTCCATCTATGTTGTTGCAAATGGCAAGATTTCATTCTTTTTGATCACCAAGTAATATTCCATTGAATATATATTCCACATCTTCTTTATCTATTCATCAATTGATGGACATTTGGGCTCTTTCCATACTTTGGCTATTGTTGATAGTGCTGCTATAAACATTGGGGTGCATGTGCCCCTTTGAATCAGCATTTTTGTATCTGTTGGATAAATACCTAGTTGTGCAATTGTTGGGTCATAGGGTAGTTCTATTTTTAATTTTTTGAGGACCCTCCATACTGTTTTCAGGAGTGGCTGATTTTTTATTCAGTTGGGAACTTTGGGGAGAATAGTTGAAGAAGACTGAAGCAGAGGTGTAATTATGGGGGTCATCAGAGTCCAAGAGGAGATCTGATCCAGGACAGTGATAGCAACTCTAGAGAGGATATATTCAATTTTAAGAGATTCTTTAGAGGACAGATCAGCAGCATTTGGAAATATATAAGAAATATATAAGAAAAAGAAAAAGTGAATACAGTTAAGAATTATTGTTTTACTTGCTTTATTTAATTCTTTTGTATCTTTAATGAGGTGGGAGTACACTACAATAATGTTGAGATCTTAAGTATATAGTTTGATAAGCTTTGAAAAATGTATACATCTGTGCAGTCCACACCTTAAGATATAGTACATTCCCATCTCCCCAGAAAGAGCCTTTTTACCTTTTTTCTGTCTCTCTGTACCTCACCTGCCATATGGAACCACCATTCTAACTTCTATATCCTTGGGTAAGTTGGTTTGTTATTTAACTTTCATATGTACACCTAGCTTCTTTTTCTCACCATGATTTTGAGATTAATTCCTGTTGCTGAGTGTTCATTCTTTGTTATTGCTGAGTAGTAGTCTAGTGTATGAATATACTAGAATTTGTATATGCATTATTCTGCTCATGGGTATTTAAGTCCCTGATAATTTATTTGCTCTTTCTTCTGAGACTTCTTCCTTGATTTATGGATTATTTAGAATTTGTTTCCTAGTCTGAAAATCTTTGCAGATTTTCTTTTTATGTTAATAATATTGAATTCTAGTATAATTGCATTATGATCAGAGGACAAACTCTGTATGATTTCATTTCTTTTATATTTTTCAAGATCTGGTTTATGGCCCAGGATATGGTCTGTATTGGAATTTGTCCCACGAGCTCTTAAAAAAATGTATGTTCTGGGTCACCTGGGTGGCTCAGTTGGTTGAGAGTCTGACTCTTGATTTTGACTCAGGTCATGATGCCAAGGTCATGGGATCAAACCCCACATCAGGCTCTGCACTGAGTGTGGAGCCTGCTTGAGATTCTCTTTCTGTCTCTCTCTGTTACTTGCCTCTCTACCCACTTCTTTTTCTCTCTCTAAAATTAAAAAGAAAACAAAAGTGTATTCTGCTGATGTTGAATGGAGTAATCTGAGAATGTTGACTACATCCTTTTGCTGATGTTGTTGAATCCTTCTAAGTCCATGTTAATTTCTTGTCCAGTTTTCGACTAATTGTTGAGAGAAGGGTATTGATATCTCCAATATAATTGTGGATTTGTCTACTTCTCTTTTTACTTTTTAAATATTTTTTTAAAAATTTTAATTGTGGTAAAGTTCTATCACTCTTTGCTTCACATATTTTGTACCTCTGTTGTTTGTTTCAAACACACTTAGGATTGCCATATCTTCTTGGTAAGATTACTTTTTTTTTTCATTTTTTTCAAGTTTATTTATTTATATTTAGAGTCAGAGAGGGTCAGAGAGAGGGAGAGAGAGAATCCCAGGCAGGCTCTGTGTGGTTAGCACAGAGCCCGACATGGGCCTTGATCTCAGGAACTGTGAGATCATGATGTGAACCAAGATCAAGATTCAGATGCTTAACTGAATGAGCCACCCAGGTGGCCCTATTCTTTTTTCATTACACAATATCCTTCTCTGTCTCTTGTTACTTTATTTGATCTAAAGTCTACTTTATCCAGTTTAGCTACTCTTGCTTCTATAGAATAATTATTGGTGGATGCCTGGACGGCTCAGCCAGGTGAGTATCTGACTTTGGCTCAGGTCATGATCTGACCGTTTGTAGGTTCGAGCCTGGCATCAGGCTCTGTGCTGACAGCTCAAAACCTGGATCCTGTTTTGGATTCTGTGTCTCCTTCTCTCTCTGCTCCTCTCTTCTCTGTGTTCTGTCTTGCTCTGTCTCAAAAATAAATATTTAAATTTTTTTATAATGTAATTATTGAAAAAATTTATTTTGCATATATTTACAACCATATCAGACAGTGCTATAATTTTTGCTTCAATCATCGAACATAACTTAGAAAATTCAAGAGAAGAAAAGTCAGTTTTATTTATCCACATTTTTACCTACTGTCTTCTTCTTTCCTTCCTGATATTCCAAGGTTTATTCATTTACTGTTTTCTTTGTGTTTAGAGAACTTAATTTCAATTTGGGTAATATCTACTACTCCATCTTCTAGTTCATTGATTCTTTCTTCTGTCTTCTTTATTTCTATCGTTGCATCCTTCTGTTGAGATTTATTTCAGTTATGTATTTTAGTTCTAAAATTGTCATTTCTTTCCTTTCTTATATACTCTATTTTTTGGAGTAGATTATTTCTTTATTGAAATTTTCTAATGTTTCATTTCTTGAAAGTGTGTTTGTAATTCTTCCTTGAGGCATTTTTATGATGATCACTTTAAAATATTTGCCAGATACTTCTAATATATCTGTCTTCTCGATCTATTACTTATCTTTTTTTCACTCATTTTGAGATTTTCCTGGTTCTTGGTATGACAAATGATTTTTGATTGAAACCTTGGCACTTTTGTATTATGTTAGGAGACTGTATCTTATGTAAACTTTCAATTTTAGCTCGTTATCCCCCATACTGCTCTGGCAGGGGAAGGCCCGGTGCCTCTTTGTTAAGGCTAAGGTGGCAATGAATGTCCAGATTCCCTACTTGGCTCCCATTGGCACCTAAAAGTTTCCTTCACTACTGTTGGGCAAGGTAGAAGTTCAGGTATCCCATGTGATTTCTAGTAACACTGCAGTGGAGATGGCTTTATAAGCACTAGGCAATTGTGAAAGTGCTGACTTTCTACTTATTTCCAGCACCATCCTAGTGGAGAGGGGAAGAGGTGTTGGTTGGGGATGGAAGTCCAGGCTTCTCATGTTGTCTCCACTGACCGGTGAGGTTCATAGGCAGGAAATTGGTGATGGTCTTATTTCTGGCTAATGGGGATGAAATTCTCAAATCTCTACTTGGCCTTCTCTGAAACAACCACACAATAGTGGCTTTAGGGTGCCTCAATACAGCCTCAAGAAGGTGCAAGTCTAGCTCCCTACCTGGCTTTTGCTGGCATGGGTGAGTGTGGGGAAAAGGTTTATATCTTGCTCTGTTGCCCATTTCTTGGTCTGTTAGCTAGAAAGTAGTGTTTGTCAGAGCTTTTGTTGTCTATGCCTATTGACATTTCTGGGTTGTCAGTTTCTTCAACTCCATGCCTGGGATCTATGGGATAAAAAAGAAAACCCAGGAGAAATCACCATCATGTCCCAAGACAGTCTCTTTTCTTCTCTCTACCTTTCAGAATTTTCTTGTGTTTTTGCTATATGTAGCTCAGAGATTTTAGCTGTTTTTGGAGGAGAAAGTCTAGTTTGTTCTTTTGTATATCTTTCATGTTTCTTCTGAGATTTCTGTATCTATTCATCAATCATTTGAATCTTTTCCTGTATATTTGTGAATTTATTGATAATAGCTGCTTTAAAGTCTTTGACTGCTAATTCAAGTCTCTAGGTCATCTGAATGTTAAACTCTGTTGATTTAATTCTTGATTGTGTGTCACATTACTTGCATCTTTGACTTTCCTATGCTTTAAAAAAATTTTGTATTGGATATTTTCCATAAAAAAGAACAGTGATGAGGCAGGTATAGTAATATTTTGTTTTTTATTCACCAGAAAGTGTGAGCTTATTTCTATCCCTTGTATTGAAGCTGAGAAGCCAAATATTCTGTTTGTCTGGTATTGAGCCACAGCATTAGGAAGATTGACCTCACTTCTGATTAACCCAGCTCTTATTCTGCATTACCACTGCTGCTGGGAGGTCATAGTCTCATCGGTCTTAACAGTGTTTTAGCTTGAAGCCAAGAGTCTTGTTGAGCCAAGGTATTACCTTTGGGTGAAAGTTCTAGACATGGGGAAATTGAGTGAAACTGTCAACATTCTTTCTTCTGTTCAGTTTCAACTTTATTGCACTTTTCTCAGCAAAATTGGGATAAGTAGAGATAGGTATAATACCAACCCAAATAATTGTTGCATTTTGGGAATACTGCAGATTTCATTTTTTTTTTTAAATTTTTTTTTCAACGTTTATTTATTTTTGGGACAGAGAGAGACAGAGCATGAACGGGGGAGGGGCAGAGAGAGAGGGAGACAAGGGAGACACAGAATCGGAAACAGGCTCCAGGCTCTGAGCCATCAGCCCAGAGCCCGACGCGGGGCTCGAACTCATGGACCGCGAGATCGTGACCTGGCTGAAGTCGGACGCTCAACCGACTGCGCCACCCAGGCGCCCCGAATACTGCAGATTTCAATCTTTCCCATCTTTCCCATCTGTCCCCATCATCACCAATAGCTTGGCTGGCCTCTTTTAAGCCCAGTGAAGTGACTGTTTCTGGCACATCTTTTCATCCATCTGTCTGAAAGACGTGGAATTTGTTCCTGCTTGTACTGTGATGGAATTATAGGTCCGGAAACCAGTTCATAAGGTTTTCCGTAAAAAGAAATTAAAGATCTTTTGGGATCTTTTGTATCCTAGTTATTGATGGTTGTTTTATTTCATTTTGTTTTATTTTATTTTTTTCATATATTAGTTAGCTTATTGAGAGCCAATTTGTGAACACAGACATTGAATTTGAGATTTTTCAGGTACAAAAAACACCTCACACAGGTAGAATGCCATTCCATTCTGAAACCAAGCACAGGTGTGGAAAGCTATGGGAAGGCTCAGTTAGAGAGCTGGAAATAAGGATATGGGTGGTGGAATATTTATAGACTTTTCTTTTTCTTTTTAAAGAGAATGTTCTATAATTTTACCAAAATGACTATACATTATAGATAGAATTTTTTTATACCTTAGATAATAGAATGTGGTAGAATCACTCTAAATGGATTTGAAAATGCTTACAAACTTTATCTTCATAAATCACACCTTTTCTTTCTCTGTCACTGCTTTCATCCTCCTAAGGCTTATACATCTGTTTGCTCAATGTTTCTGTCTTTCTCCTTTAGTGCCTATGCTCCAACAGTTTTCTCTGCATCTCCATTATCTTTAAAATTTCCTCCTTTTCTGGCTATTTCTCATAGTCCTTTAAATGTTTTCAAATCTTTCTACCTTAAACACAAACAAATAATCTTCCCTTCCTCATCATGAATGAGAAAATTCCTTTCAGAATGATCATTAAGCATATTTAAAAAAAAATCTGAACAAAATATATAAAACAAGTACCTGAAGACACTGGAGAGTAGCTAAAATAAGGTTGGTATTACAGGGGACTTAACATTTAGACAAGAAAAGAGCCTGGGGTTAGTTTTCCACTTTTTAGGAATTTTGATTTGTTTTACAGTTTCTTCCCTGACATCTGCTCAAGTCAGCTTGGCTCCAAGAGGGTATCTGGAACTCAGATAGAAACCTATGTTTCACAGTCATGAAGAAATGGAAGTCAGACTTCAGTGCAAACATAGGTACCAGAAATTGAGATATGAATCTCAGAAAGAAGACATCCAGTGAGAGGAAGCCCAGGTGCTATGTTAGCTTTACTCCACTCTTTTAACCATGTAGTATAACTGGCTGGCGAGGGGGGAAAAGTGAACTTACACTTGATCTGTTGTTCTGCAGGTGACAGGGGCAGTTTCAAATGTTAGTTCATCAAAGTTAATTGCCTACTTAAAAAACTACTGACACACTTTGTTTCATTGAGCTCTACTTGATTGCACTTTGCAATTACTGAGTTTTTTTAAAAAATTGAAGGTCTGTGACAATTCTTGGGTTGAGAAACTCTATTGGCACCATTTCTCCAGAAGCATTTGCTCACTTTGTTTATCTGTGTCATATTTTGGTAATTCTCACAATATTCTAAGTGTTTTCCTTATTATTATATCTGTTATAGTGATCTGTGATTAGTGATCTTTGGTTACTGTTGCAATTATTTCAAGGTGCAACAAACCATGCCTATATAACACAATGAACTTAATTGATAAATGTATGTATTCAGATGGCTCTACCAACCAGCTGGTCCCTCATCTCTGCCCCTTGCCTCAGGCCTCCCTATTCCCTAAGACAAAACAATATTAAAATTAGGGCAATTAAAAACCCTTACAATAGCTTCTCAGTGTTAAAGTGGAAGGAAGAGTCATATATCTCTCACTTTAAATTAAAGGCTAGAAATGATTAAGCTTAGTGGTGAAGGCATGTCAAAAGCCTAGATAGACTGAAAACTGGGCCATTGCACAAGTTAGACAAGTTGGGAATTCAGAGGAAAAATTCTTTTCCTTTTTAAAAAGTTTATTTATTTATTGAGGGGGGAGAGAGAGAGTAGGGGAGAGAAGGAGACAGAGAATCCCGGGCAGGTTCTGTGCTGTCAGCACACAGCCAAATGCAGGGTTTTAACCCACACACCATGAGAGCATGACCTGAGTTGAAATCAAGTCAGTCACTTAACTGAGTGAGCCACCTAGGCACCCCAGGAAAAATTTTTGAAGGAAATCAAAAGTGCTACTCCAGTGAACACATGAATGATAAGAAAGTCAAATAGCCTATTGTTGATATGAAGAAAGTTTTGGTGATCTGGAGAGATCAAACTAGCCACAACATTCCCTTCAGCCACAGCCTAATCTACAGCAAGGCTTTAACTCTCTTCAATTCTATGAAGCCTAAAAGAAGTGAGGAAGATACAGAAGAAAAGTTTGAAGCTAGAAGAGGTTGGTTCATGAGGTTTGAGGGAAGAAGCCATCTTTATAACATTAGAGGGCAAGATGAAGTATTAAGTGCTGACGTAGAGACTGCAGAAAGTTATCCAAAGATCTAACCAAGATCATTAACGAAGGTGACTACATAAACAGTAGATTTTCAGTGTAGATAGAATAGCCTTATATTGTAAGAAAATGGCATATAAGACTTGCCATTACACTAGAGAGAATTCAATGCCTGGCTTTAGAGCTTCAGAGGACAGGCTGACTTTCTTTTTAAAGCTTAACGTAGCTGGTGACTTTAAATTAAAGCCAGTGCTCGCTTACCAGTCTGAAAATCCTAAAGTCCTTAAGAATTATACTAAATCTACTCTGCCTGAGTTCTCCAAATGGAACAACAAAGCCTGGATGACACCTGATTACAGCATGGTTCACTGAATATTTTAAGCCCACTGTTATGAACTACTGGTAAGACAAAAAGTTTCCTTCCAAAATATTACTGTTCATTGACAAGGTACCTGGTAGCCCAAGAAGTAAGCTGGAGATGTAAAATAGTAATGTTTTCATTGCTGCTAACCCATGGAACAAGGAATCATTTCAATGCTGAAGTCCTATTACTTAAGAAATACATTTTGAAAGGCTCTAGCTGCCATGGATAGTGGTTCCTTTAATGGATTTGGGCAAAGTAAATGGTAAACCTTCTGGAAAGTGTTCACTTTTCTAGATGCCATCAAGAATATTCATGATTCATGGGGAGAGGTCAAAATAGCAACATGTACAGGAGTTTGGAAGATGTTGATTCCAACCCTCATGGATGACTGTGAGGGGTTCAGGACTTTGTTGGAGGAAGTAACTGCAGACGTGGATGAAATAACAAGAGATCTAGTTAGAATCAGAAGTAGAGTCTGAATATGGGACTGAATTGCTGCACTCTCATGAGAAAACTTGAGCAGATGAGGAGTTGCTTCTTATGGATGAGCAAAGACAGTGGTTTCTTGAGATGGATTCTACTTTGGTGAAGTTGCTGTGAAGATTGTTGAAATGACAGTGAAGGATTTAAACTATCCCATAAACTTAACTGACAAAGCAGTGGCAGGGTTTAAAGAAACTGACTCAAATTTTGAAAAAAAATTTACTGTAGGTAAAATACTATCGAACAGCATCATATGCTACAGAGAAATCATCCGAGGAAAATTCAATCAATGTGGCAAACTTCATTGTCATCTTTTTTGACATTAGTCATCAGAGATATGCAAATTAAAACCACAAGATATGACTACATCCCCACTTGAATGGATTCAGCTAAAGAGAATGTGAACACAGATATTAAGCAGTATGTGGAGAAACTGGAACTCTCCTATATTGTTGGAGAACTACTTAGCAAAACATTGACAGTTTCTTGTATCACTAAATACATTCATACTCTATGAGTATATGATCTTTTCCTAGGTAATTACCCAAGAGAAATAAAAGCATATATGCCCAAAGAAAGTTTCATAACAATATTGACAGCATATTTATTCATAAGTGCTGACACTGGAAACATCCTATGGGTCTATCAAACACACTGCTGTATATTCATTTAATAGCAAGAAAAAGAAATGAACTACTAATACATGAAATGACATGAATAAATCTAAAAAATATACTCTTTGAAAGTAGCCTCTAAAAGAGAGTTCATAACGTAAATTACACTTCATATGATTCTAAAAGATGCAAAACTAATATGAAGTGGAGAACATCAGAATATTGACTGTCTTTAGGGAGTGATTGGGAAGTGGTAAGAAGGAACTTTCTGTGTTTGACAGCAATGCTCTGTATCTTTTTTTTTTAAAATTTTTTTTCAACATTTATTTTATTTTTGGAACAGAGAGAGACAGAGCATGAATGGGGGAGGGGCAGAGAGAGAGGGAGACACAGAATCGGAAACAGGCTCCAGGCTCTGAGCCATCAGCCCAGAGCCCGACGCGGGGCTCGAACTCCCGGACCGCGAGATCGTGACCTGGCTGAAGTCGGACGCTTAACCGACTGCGCCACCCAGGCGCCCCAATGCTCTATATCTTAATAAGGATTCTGGTTGCAAATCCTTAAGCCTTTGTCACAACTCAATGTACGGTATACTTAAAATACTTTTGCGTTTCATTTTATGTAAATTTTATCCCCCAAATTAAAAGAACCATAAATAGACATTGGATCCTTTAATTATATGAGTATTTGGTGGAATGTATTGATACCTACAATTACTAAGCAAAGCATCAAAAATAGGTTAGATCAATGGATGGGTAGAGGGCTGGATAGATGAATAGATGTGGTAATGCAAATGTAGTAAAAATTAGTTGAATAATAATAATAATAATTAACAATGTGTGGGGCGCCTGGGTGGCTCAGTTGGTTAGGCAACTGACTTCAGCTCAGGTCATGATCTCGCAGTTTGTGAGTTCCAGCCCCGTGTCGGGCTCTGTGCTGACAGCTCAGAGCCTGGAGCCTGCTTTGGATTCTGTGTCTCCCCCTCTCCCTGCCCCCTCCCCTGCTCATACTCTGTGTCTCTCTATCTCTCAATAATAAATAAATGTTAAAAAAAAAAAACCAATATGTTAGTGGTGATTGTATGGATTTTCACTGTACATTCTTTCACTTTTAGGACACCTGGGTGGTTCAGTCAGTTAAGCTTCTCTTAATTTCAGCTCAGGTCATGAATTCACAGTCGGCGAGTCTGAGCCCCACATCAGAATCCATGCTGACAGTGCAGAGCCTGCTTGGGATTTTCTCTTTCTCCCTCTCTGCCCCTCCATCATGCGCTCATTCTCTCTCAAAAAGAAATAAATAAACATTTTAAAAAATCTTTCAATTTTTTGTATATTTAAAGCTAATCTTAATAAGATGTAGGGAGAAATTCACATCTGGCATGTCTAATATGAATGAACCTGACAAAAATAAACAAATAAAAACTCATTCTCTCATAGTCCCTCTTTTTACCAGGATTTTGAAGGACTGGTTTACTATGATCTTCACATCTCACCTCTCATTTGCTCATCAATTCGTTACACTTTGTCTCTCTTCCCACATAATTTCAATGAAACTGCTTGCTCTAAAACCCTCCTTGTTTAATGCAAGAGTCACGGATTATATTTAAACTATTTGATATATTTACTAAATAAATCTACTTCCTCTAGGCTCTCATGACATTACACTCATTGGGATTCCCCTAACTTGTTTTATCTCTACTCCTCAGGAACTTCCTACACATCTTTTGTCTCCAGAGTTTTCATAGGCTCTTTTCCCTGTCTGGCACACCCTCCTTTATTCTTATGTCCATCGTTTCCATAGATATTTATATCAATATTTAAAGTCTTATTATTGTAATAGTCTATTCGCAGCAGAGTTAATCTATCTGCCCTCTGATACCCGGACTTTCCCCCCATCAAAGTGCTTGTCACATAATATTAAATTTTTCCATATTCCTGCCTGTCTTTCTCACTAGCCTGAGGCTACTTCAGGCAGAGATTGTATTTCATTTATTATTTTATCTCCTTTATCAATCATAATTCCTGGAATCTGGAAAGCCTTCGGTAAATACTTTTGAGTGAATGAATAAAAGTTATTACAAAGCAAATAAATTAACTCTTTTAGAATTTGGTATTTGATAAATATTATACATGTCCTGAGGTTACTAAAGTCAATCATTTTAGTAAAATGGAAAATAAGAGGAGACTATATATGATGTCTTTTGATTTCTCTAATTATCTAGTAATCTTTAGTCCTGTTATATCCATCTCAAGATTGTTGTTGCTCATAGTTAACATGTTCTTAGTTATTGGGTTTTCATGGATTTTAAGTTCAGCTATTTCACCATCCCTAATATTATCATTTCAAGTCTGTGTCAGCTGAGCGATTCGTTTGCCTTTCCCAGACCTAGCTATTTGTATTTTTGTCTATAAAAGAATGTTCTGGAATTTTATAATTTAACCTCCTCAGTCTCCCAACCACAACTGCCTACATACCAGTCAAAGGCAAAATCCCATTAAGAGAAGTGACATACTGAAAGACAGTAGCTTGGAATGCGTCTGGATAGAAAGGTATATATTTGGGGGCACTAATATTTTCTACGTTAGCTGCAATGGACTCTAACATCATGAAGCCCTCAAATAAATCAGACACAGGGCGAAGTGGGTAAAGTAACTGGAGATATTATTACGTTTGGCATTTGTGTTTGTGTGTTTGAGTTTAAAGTGACCTTTGAAGTTAGTCTCCATTACTTCTAAAAGAAAGAGCTAGAGTGTGGGACAGTAAATGCAACAGTTCACAGTGCCTCATAGCTCCGAGCTGCATTCATATGAGTCCAACAATTGTCATAAGATAATATTGAGTCTATCAGAAATGATGGTCAGAAATCAGGGCACCTGGGTGGCTCAGTTGGTTAAGCATCTGACTTGGACTCAGGAGCCTGCTTCTGATTCTGTGTCTACCCTCTCTCTTTGCCCCTCCCACATTTGTGCTCTGCCTCTCTGTCTCTGTCTCTCTCTCACAAATAAATAAACATTAAAAAATTTAAAAGAAAATGATTGTCAGAAATGTTGGGCAGGGACTTCAGTGATTGGTTTATGCCCAGATGTGTCATATATGCCCAAGTCAGGCTTCAGATGGTTCTAGGAGTCACTTTCTAATATAGATAACATTTAATATGCATATGTAAATTTTAGGGGAAGGGAATTCACAGCTTTCATTAAGATCTCATAGGAGGCAATGGCTGAAAAGGTTGACCTACTGCGTTTAAACCACTTTGTAAAATATATACCCCTAAGCTTATCGATGGATTCACAATACACCAATGTAGTTAAAGTACTATCAAATATAAATGTTTATAATAATCTCTAACATAATTAATAACTCATAGTCATTCTCTATGAATGCTAAACAAAACAAATACTATATAGAATTTCCTAGGTTTCCTCTTTCTTTTTATTGTCTTTCTTCCACATTATGATAATTAATAACCTAATTGTATCCTGAAATCTAAAACAATGTCCTTGCTCCACCTTTTGCCAAGTAATGTATCTTTGCAATGATTTTCAAAGCTAAAGAAGGGTTTAAGAAAATGAATTTGTTGTTACTTTGGTAAAAATTTCACTGAGGCTTTGACCTCTAATTTAGGGACTCCGTGTCTTCAGGCATCATAAATCTTCCCCACAATGGCCTTCAGAGAACAGACTTCATTTGCTGCTTTCACAAGCCACATGAAACAAAAGTTTCCTTATCAGTGACAACCATATAGAAACAGAAAACTTTTAACCCTTTGGATGTTCTCTATTCCAATGTATAGCAAAATAAAATGGAATATATATGAAAGAAAATGGATTAAAAGTAAGGTTTTAGATTTTAGCAATTACAAAAACAAAGTCTCTACAGAATCTGAGAGTCCTAATTATTGAACACAGGCTATTTCTTAGCAATAATCAATGAACCAACTTAAAGGTAAAAGGCTGATGTATAAAAACTATACTGTGAAGTCAAAAAATATGGGTTGAGAAGCAGTCTAAGTGAATCTGACTGGATCATATTGCTAATTTGTTGTGAAACCAAGCTAATGAAATGTGTAAACTTATAATCAGAAAGCCTTGATTAGAGATCCATCTCTGGAACTTTTCATGTACATGAATTTTGGCAAATAAAATAACATCTCTAATGCTTCATTTAGTTAGTGTGATATAGTATGTCTACTCCACAGCTTCTATTTATGAGATTTAAATTAGAGAATTTATATTATAACACCTTATAAATATAAATATATAAGATTCTTCCAATGTTGCCTCCATTTACTTTAGAAAGAAGTCTCTTCCTTCATGCTTATATATATATATGTAAAATATATATTATACATATAATATAATATATAATATAATATATTATATATAATGCATGAATAATGAATATGTATATATGTATATTTTATATATATATATATATATATATATTTTTTTTTTTTTTTTTTTTAAGAGAGAGAGACAGAGCACGCACATGAGAAAGCATGACCGGGGGAGGGGCAGAGGGAGAGGGAGAGAGTATCCCAAGCAGGCTCCATGCTCAGTGCAGAGCCCCACACAGGGCTCAATCCCACAACCCTGGGATCATGACCCAAGCTGAAACCAAGAGTCAGACGCTCAAACAACTGAGCCACACAGGCATTCCTCATGCTTATATTTTTAAGCTTTTGAATTGTACTTTAACTGTCTTCTCACTATTTTATAAACTCTTTAGTGTTGTTCATATATTTATTGTACCCAACATAATGCTTAGCACACAGAAAAAGCTTAAATAATTTATATGCCTTAATAACGATATAAACACACCTACTAAACTATTACTCATTAATTTGCCATTAGCAATGGTGGTATTTCTCTAATTAGACATGGTAACAGTGATTTTCAGTTAACTTTATTTTGGGGAAAGATGCCTTTTGTGGGGAGAGGGAGATACTTTAAAACTTGAATGTACATAAACAGAATTTAAGAAAGTGTGACCTTGCCCCTCTCTGACAACATGTAGCCTAACAAATACTTCAATTCCAAGCTAAAAATAAAGAAATTTCTTCATTGAAAGGGTGAAGATAACCTAAAATTCTACAAATATCTCCTTTTACCTCTTCATTGTGGATAGCATTATGATCATACTCGTAGTCGCTACTATTTATTGATTGCATAACAGGTTCTGACACCTGTACTGATCTTTTATGCATCATATCACTGAATCTTCATAAAAACCCAGGGATAATTACAATGATTCTTATTGCCAAAAATGAGGAAACAGGACCTAGAGAAGTCATGTTGTTTATTTTAACAAAAAATAATGATAAAGCAAGAATTTGTGCCTAAACATGATGAGCACACATGTTCACAGTTTAATGAGTAATTCAGAATTATTTTTGTAAAGGTTTTTTCAGTCTGTTAAATCAGAAGTTCTAGAAGTATCGAGAGAAGTCACCAGACTGGTCTCCCAGCCATACTCAGATTTTTATTTTCTTTAAGGTTTGTTTATTTATTTTTGAGACAGAGAGAGAAAGAGAGAGAGAGTGCAAGCACAGGTGAGGGAGGGGCAGAGAAAGAGGGAGACAGAGAATCCCAAGCAGGCTTTGCACTGTTAGTACAGAGCCTGACACAGGGCTTGAACTAACAAACTGGGAGATCATGTAGAAGTAAATACTATACTATAAATTGTACTATGAATTGTAAAAGTACATGCCTGCAGAACCAAGAAGTCTTGCCCAAAGATGTGGATGAAGATAATGTTGCTGTAGTTGGAAGTCTGTCATCACTGTTATCCACACTAACCTGGCCAGTAAGGACCAGATTGAAGACAATTATATACTGTTTATGAAATATCAGTCAACGAAACTATTATGCAGAAAAGTTTGCCCAGACAGAAACTATAAAGCTATAGAATGTCCTGGAGTTGGGGTGGAGTAGAGGACATAAATAAGGATTGGCTTTAAAGAAGAAATACAATGAGTTATTTAAGTAAACATGAACATTGAAAGTGTGTCTATTTCTGTTTGCTTTTCAAGTAGTTTTCTTGGTTCCTAAGACGAATTCCAAGAAAATGGTGGCATCTTGAGGATACATCTGATTCACACTTCCTCACTGCTCAAAGAAACCACCTAGAAAATGTACAGTTTGGAGAGTAACATCTTTTGGATTGGAAGGCTGAGACGAGAGCAAGCCAGAAACTCCGAGGGATTTGGCAGTTTAAATGCAGATGAAATCAGACTAAACAGGAGAACAGAATTCTGGCACACAGGATTCTCTTACAAGGAAGACCAGGACTTGGAGAAAGAAAGGACAAACACTAGTCCAAGAAAACCCAAGATGAAGTGAATGAACAAAGTCTTATGAGGACTTAACACCTACAAAAAAATCTCCACTGAGTCCTTTTATTTCCTATGAAGTCAGCAGAGTTTAAGAATACCTGTGGATGGATGCCTGGGTGACTCAGTCAGTTAAGTGTCTGACTTCAGCTCAAGTCGTGATCTCACAGTTTGTGGTTTCAAGCCCCACATCAGGCTCTGTGCTGACAGCTCAGAGCCTGGAGCCTGTTTCAGATTCTGTGTCTCCTTCTGTCTCTGCCCCTGCCCACCCCCCACACTCAAAAATAAATAAATGTAAAAAAAAATTAAAAAAAAAAAAAAGAATACCTGTGGCATCACAAAGCAGGGCTCAGGTGACTACAATGATTATGGTTATGATACAAAAGATTATGGCAGAGATAGCTGTCAAAGCAAAAACTGTGCCTGGTGACCTTAAACAGGCAGGGAAGACATTTTACTCAAGACTATTGCAATAGGGTAGGGAGGCCAGTCTGAGCTCCAGTTGAAACAAAAAGCAGGAGAGTTTGTAAGAGCTGGGTTGGTGGAAATATAAGGCCATCTGTGTTCATTAATTGGCCTTACCCAAAGGAAAAAATAAACTTCCTCCTGTCTTCATGACATGTCATGAAGACAGGAGGTATCTGTACAACTTAGAACAAGGCATCCACTGAAGTTAGGGTTCTTATCCTCCCACAGAGACCAGGAAATAAGTGTTGTCTTGCTTAATGACTACATTCCAAAGCACTGGGTTCCTGGTCTTGGTGAAAGAAATTCCTGGGTTATAAAACTGGAGGGAGACTTTTAAAAAGATTTACATCTACGGGCGCCTGGGTGGCGCAGTCGGTTAGGCGTCCGACTTCAGCCAGGTCACGATCTCACGGTCCGTGGGTTTGAGCCCCGCGTCAGGCTCTGGGCTGATGGCTCAGAGCCTGGAGCCTGTTTCCGATTCTGTGTCTCCCTCTCTCTCTGCCCCTCCCCCGTTCATGCTCTGTCTCTCTGTCCCAAAAATAAATAAACATTGAAAAAAAAATTTTTTAAAGATTTACATCTCAAAGGAGTAAATAATTTACAATTTTACGTTTTCTAAAATAAATGCTCTATGAAAAGGGCTTACAGTCTGGAAGTAGCTTGGCTAAAGGTTAGTCAAACTGAGGGAATTAAGTCACAGGTTAAGTCACAGTTTAAAGAATCATTAAAAAAAATAAGATTTATAATATAAAAACAAGAATCCTTCTTTAGTCTAATATGTCAGGTTTTCCTCTTCCACATTTTCCCCAATGTCGTTTTTCAGTACTCAGCCTTAAGATCGTTTTTCATTTTTTTCTCTGTACAATTTCTTAAGTTGTTATCATCACCCTCCATGACTTTAATTACTGTTTAATGCTGACATTTCCAAACTATGATTTTTATACTCTCAAAAGAAATGCATTTTACTGATTCAAATGGATACATGCACCCTGATGTTTATAGCAGTGCTATGGACAATAGCCAAATTATGGAAAGAGCCCAAATGTCCATCAACTGGTGAACGGATTATATCTATGGGTATATAATGAGCTATTACTCAACCATCAAAAAGAATGAATTCTTGCCATTTGCAAGGATGTGGATGGAGCTGGAGTGTATTATGCTAAGTGAAATAAGTCAATCAGAGAGAGACAAATACCATATGATTTCACTTATATGTGGAATTTAAAAGACAAAACAGATAAATGTAGGAGAAAGAAAAGAAAAACAGAGTGGGAAGCAAACCATAAGAGAGACTCTTTTTTATTTTTTTTAATTTTACTTTATTTATTTTGAGAGAGAGAGAGAGAGAGAGAGAGTAGAAGCAAGGGAAAAGCAGAGAGAGAGGGAGAGAGAGAATCCCAAGCAGGCTCTGCATGTCAGCACAGAGCCCAACTCAGTGCTCCATCTCATGAACCATGAGATCATGACCTGAGATGAAATCAAGAGTCAGATGCTTAACTGACTGAGCCACCCAAGTACCCTGAGAAACACTTAACCATAGAGAACACACTAGCGGGGAGGCAGGCAGGGGGATGAGATAATGGGTGATGATGGGTATTAAGGAGGGCATTTGTTGTGATGACCAGTGGGTCCTGTATGTAAGTGATGAATTCTTAAACTCTAATCCTGAAACTATTATGACACTATATGTTAGCTAACTGTAATTTAAATAAAAAACTTTAAACATAAAAAAAATGCATTTGATTCAAACTTCTATATTTAGTGTCCTTTTTGTCTATTAAAAAAATAAAGAGATATAAAGGGTACTCAAAAATGTAAACAAATGAACAAATAAAAACAAGAATTAAAATAACAAAGGAACCAAGGGTTGCATTAGAAAACTACTCTAAGTACAATTGTAGGAGAATATTAAGATGCCATTGTTTCTTAAAATAGATTTATTATAGAAATTAATTTAAAAAAGTAAACTAGATATAAATTTCCATATTATTCTAATAAAACTGGGTAGAAAGAAAATAATTAGGGAAGATAAAGGAAATAGTATGTGCCTAAATTATACTCAGTAGAATTGGTTTCATAATTAGAGATTTTTAGAGAAAAGAATATATGTATTTTCTTCATTCATATACAAAGACTAGCATGCTGTATATATTTTTATTTATATTTCTTTTTCCTAACAATATATTCTGAATATCTTTCTATATGACTCTGTAGAGAGACATAAAACGATAAAATAAAAAGACATTAAATGATAAAATGGAAGTACTGATAACTGCATTGACATCTAATTCATTAAAGAGGTAATCAAGAGTTCAATAAAACATGACATGAATTATAAAAATGGGTAATAGCTAGAGCTATATTAGAATGTTTTTAAATAATAGAACATATATAATTCTTTGCAGTTGAATTTAAATGTCTCCATTAAATATATGCTGTTTTAGGAAAACATAAATGATCAAATTGACTGAAGGAGAAATAGAAACCTGAACAGTACAATAAAGTCTGAAGAATTTCCTTCAAGTATAAATTGATAAAACTCTTTCAAAGACAACATTGCAATAGCTTTTAAAATTTTTAATTTGTATATGCATTGGTCTACTACTAGAAACCTTTCTTATATATTTGCAGAAGCATTCAAATATATATTTCAATGATATATCATTGCAACATTTTAAATTAAAAAATACTTCAAAAGTGTGTGGATGCTTGCCTTAAAAATCATTACAAATATTAGAATATAAGCTCCATGTGGGTGTGAATCTTTGGTTTTCTGTCATTTTTCATTATGGCTTTATCAATAGGAGCTGTGTTTGCACATAGCTGGCCCACAACAATATTAAATGCACAAATAAGAGGAATACTATTCTAGTCATTAGGAATAATAAAATAGATGTTTCAGCATGTTTTAGGTGAGAAGCATGTATTTATTTTTTCCCATAATTATTTTTTTTTATTTATGTTTATTTATTCCTAGAGAGAGAGAGAGAGCATGAGCAGGGGAGGGGCAGAGAAAGGGAGACACAGAATCTGAAGAAGATTCCAGGCTCTGAGCTGTTAGCACAGAGCCCAAGATCATGACCTGAGCCAAAGTCGGACACTTAACCAACTGAGCCATCCAGTTTCCCTGCCACAATTATTGTTTTTTTTTATTAACTTTTGAGAGAGAGAGAGAGAGAGAGAGAGAGAGAGAGGAAGTTGGAGAGAGGCAGAGAGTGAGGGAGACACAGAATCCTAAGCAGGCTCCAGGCTCCGAGCTATTAGCCCAGTGCCCAACACAGGTCTTGAACTCACCTAGGGCAAGATCATGACCTGAGGCAAAGTCGGATGCTTAACTGACTGAGCCACATAGACACCCTCACAATTATTGTTTTAAAGGTCATTCTAATACACCAGAGGCAAAAGCTATAAACAAAAACAGTCATCGGGGCACATGGGTGGCTCAGTCAGTTAAGTTCCAACTCTTGATTTCGGCTCAGGTCATGATCTCACAGATCAAGCCCCCCATTGGGTTCTATGCTGACAGCACAGAGCCTGTTTGGGACTCTGTCTCTCCTCTCTCTCTCTCTGTCCCTTCCTTGCTTGTGCATGCGCACACGTGCTCTCCTTCCCTCTCTCTCTGTCAAAATAAATAAACACGAAAAAAAGAGATATAAATGGCCAACAAAATAAGTAAATAAATAAATAAATAGGAAACAAGCTTGTGTAAACCTATTTATTAATAATCAAATAAATGCTATTCAATAAATTGACATTATAGATTTGTGAATTAAGGGATCAGAGGGAATATGTGAATTCTGGCTCTATCACTTACTACTTAGACATGTTTATTTACTTATTTATTCCTTCTCTGTATTTTGTTGTAAAGTAAGGCAATGTTACTTATCTCAGAGTGATGCTAATTAAAGATCAAATGTCAAAAGCAATAATATACCAAAGTTCTACTTTTACCTCAATAAGTAGTGTAGGCCTTTGAATATCTAAATAATGTAGCAACTAGTGGAATGAAATTTCTTGGCTTTGAAGACCTCAAGCAATATCAGTGATCTTTGATTGGTTTTTATCTTATTTAATTAGTAGAACAACATAGGTAATGAAGCAAGACTTCCCTTGCATTATTTGCTAACAGCGTATGTAAGCATTTTATAGATTTCATTATGTGACTTTGTTAGAATTCTAAAGTTGGCTAAAGTTACATCCTACACTTACTATTATAAATAAAATACTATAGTAAATAATGATTTTTGTAATACGTATAAACTTCATCAAAAAAATAAAGAATCTTAGAAAAAATGCTTTTAGCCCAATGTCAAAAAAAGAACATTAAAAATTCTTTACAAATGTATATAATATTGCAAGATAGCACAATAGAAAATTAGATTTTATTATAATATTAAACATTTATAATAGGTGCATTAACATTCTTACTCCTAAAAAGTTAACCTTTATGAATTCTATTTCATTTTTATTTCTCAAATTTCATTTAGATTATGAGTCTCCCAACAAGTCTTGTATAAGGATTCTTTACATCCTTTGCGGGTGAATTAAAAACAGGTTACCAACTCTGCCATGTTAAAATTTCATTAAAACTCTAATGTCATATGCAGCAATAACTAATTGTCTATATCCAGACACAATAGAGAAAAGAGAAGAAAATCCTGTAAAAGAAAATACTCCTATTTTGTGCTAATGAAATGTTAAAACAGGAGACTTTCCAAATGGCTCCAAGACATCTCCTTATAGTTTGGCATTGTAGTAACTAAGAATTTATTTTTTATTGTTTTAATGTGTGGATTCCAAGAGATGGCGTTGGTCATTCCACAGTGGGTAAACTGTCTATAACTTTTCTGGGTCACATCAGATTTAGGCTTTTTGGCTTACTGCTCACTACTCAGTAAACTTTTATTCACAAGTTTAAAGTGTCATGTCTGCAAAAATTGATACTGTATATTCCTTTTTCATATGTCTGGTTGAAGGCTTTGTAGCAGTAAAGTTTGATACAATTATGGAAAATGTGCATGCTTAGAGCATATGAAAGGAAAAGTAAGTAAATGAGTGAGAACAACCTGATTATTTATAAAATAATCAGAGCACATGCATGTATATATACAAATGGATACATCATTTATTCAAGATAAGTTTTCATGATAAATTGTATTTATTTGTAAGAGTTCAATATTTTAAGAAATTTGGGGTGTTTCCTTTTTCTTAAAACTAGTTTTCTTACTGTTTAAGATGAACAAAATGTAATTATCAATTGCTACACAGTAAATTAAGCAAATAATTATTTTGAGATTTAAAAATAATCTGATCCTTGCTCTATCTCCTTCAGGGAATTTTTTTTATAAAGTTTATTTATCTTTTGACAGACAGGGCACCAGTGGGGGAGGAGCAGAGAGAAAGGGAGACACAGAATATGAAGCAGGCTCCAGGCTCTGAGCTGTCAGTACAGAGCCCGATGTGGAGCTTGAACCCATGAACTAAGAGAGCATGACTTGAGCTAAAGTTGTTGGATGCTTAACCGACTGAGCCACCCAGGCACCCCCGGGGAATTATTAAAATTCAAACTGAAATTGTGGTACCTTTTTAGATAGAAGCATATTAAGCTATGACTCTGAGATTTAGGAAACAAATCAAAGGGTCCCTGCATTAAAAGTTTCTGTATTATACCATTTTGTTTAATTATTTTAAATAAAAAGAATTCAGTGTAGCAGTCAAGTTCATGGGGTGTATAGTCAGATTACTCCAATATGAAATATTATATGACCTTGAGCACGTTACTCTTTGTGCTTCAGTTTTCTGACATATTAATTGAAAATAATAATATCTCTCATTTTAGGTGTTTACACATGTTAAATGAGTAAATATATCCATGGAGCATCTGGGTGGCTCAGTCAGTTGAGCATCCAACTCATGATTTTGGCTCAGGTTATGATCTCATGGCTCCTGGGATCAAGCCCATATCAATTCTCTCTCACTGTCTCTCTCTCAATAAATAAATAAAACATTTTAAAAAATGAGTACATATCTCTAAAGCACTAAGAAGAGTGGCACAATGAATGCTATAGGCCACTATCTACCTCTAAGTGTCATGTTGCATTAATTTTTACTTTTTACATGAAACCAAGAGGGAAAAAGGTGGGTTTTTTTAGCGTACCTAATTGGAATATGAATTTAATGAGGTTTGATTATCATTTACATCAACAATCCCTTCAAAAAGTAATCAAAATTTAATACTAAGCGACTCAATTCATGATAGAAAAAAAAGTTAAATTATAATGTAATTAAGAAAAAGTACTTCTTATTAATGGAATGGAATACAGCTGTTTGCTTTCATGGAAAATAATTATTTGCCCCTTATTGCTTTTAGTGAGTGAGTGAGTGTATTTCTTAACACACCAAAGATTTGTTTGGTTTTTATTAGGAAAATAAACCATTTTCACAATTTTACCTCATTTATAAATTTATCATTCATAATTTTGCCATTTTTTTGGTGGATTTGTGATAAGAGTTATATAAGCAGGGAAGTTTTGCTGCTATTATCACTAATACAAAAGTTAGACTCCACGTCAGGCTCTGTGCTGACAGCTCTGAGCCTGGAGCCTGCTTTGGATTCTGTGTCTCCCTCTCTCTCTGACCCTCCCCCATTCATGCTCTGTCTCTCTCTGACTCAAAAACATATAAACATTAAAAAAAAAAAATTAAAATAAGGGGTGCTTGGGTGGCTCAGCCGGTTGAGCCTCCGACTTTGGCTCAGGTCATGACCCCACGGTCTGTGAGTTCAAGCCCCACGTTGGGCTCTGTGCTGGCAGCTTAGAGCCTGGAGCCTGCTTAGAATTCTGTGTCTCCCTCTCTCTCTGACCCTCCCCCGTTCATGCTCTGTCTCTCTCTGTCTCAAAAATAAATAAACATTACAAACAATTTTAAAAAGAAAACAAAAACAAAAGTTAAGTTACATAAACATTAAGAACCATACACTAAGAAATAGTTAACTTGAAGTAAAAATAAGACTAGAATTTTGATTCTCTGACTGGCATTTCTAGAAATGATTTTATAATATGACTCTCTCATTGCTTTCAGGCCTATAGAGTAGTATTAATAAACACATTTTTTATTATATGATAAAAATTACTAGGGATCTCCATACAACCAGCTCTATAGGTAATTACTAGAGCTTTCAAGAAGTCAAACCCACCACTCATTTTAAATATTGTATAACTACATAAAATAGATATAAACCTCATCTGTTAATCAGGATGAGGACAGTGCTTCTAAGAGGAAAATAACCATTCTTTTAGAAAGTAGCTTAATATTTAACCTGTGATACTTTGGGTTTTTCTATCTTTTGAAAGCGCTGTGAAGATTATAAAAGACTTTACAACTCTTATTTTTAGTCTTTATTGCACACAATCTTTTCTTTAAAAAACTATTAAGGTAGTTTTCATAATATTTAAGGATTATGAAAATGCTTCCAGATATTGATAGGTAAGATAGCAGATTTATACCAATCAAACATTATTAGGCATATACAATTGTAAGCTTTATAAAAGATCCAAATATGGTTAAACATATGGAAATCATACAAAAATAACTACTATTTGAACATACACAAATTATACCTATAACCATATTTTAACAGTAGCAATTTTTTTCCCGGTGATCCATGGTTAAATTATATAGTTCAGCTATAGACATTAAATTTCTGTGTGTAAGTCCATCCTTACATGTTGGAAAATTATTCAAATTCAATTATCTGGACAATAAGTGTTGGATTGTTTAAGCCAGTATAAAAAATTAACAAGTAAAGCTTTTGTAAGTTTCAAGACAGTTGAAAATATTATGTTTTTAATAATATAAGCATATAATTTATGCTAAATGGGTGTTAAGATTATGATTGGGATTCTAAAATAATGGTATGCATATCCCTATATTGTCTTTAGCTATGGCAACAGAGATAGAGAGTCAAAGGTAAAATGCAGCATGTTGCTTCCTAGAATTGTAATTTTATTCCAAGAGTTAGAGGAACAAATACATTATTTTATATAAAAATAAACATGAATATATTACTCAGTAAAATTCAAAAATTAGCATTAAATTTTAGAATAAAAATTTTTTGCAACTTTATAGTATAACTGGCCAGTTCTGGCCATATTTCTGATTTTCAGGAGACTACTTTTGCTCTTTTTTTTTTTTTTAATTTTAGAGTGAGAGAGAGAGAGTAAGCATGGGAGAGGGGCAGAGGGAAAGACAGACTCTTAAGCAGGCTCCAGGCTCAGTATGAAGCCCAATGTAAGGCTCCATCTAATGACCGTGGGATCATGACCTCAGTCAAAATCAAGAGTCTAACACTCAACCAACTGAGCCACCCAGGCGCCTCTGTTGCTTATTATTAAACTATCTGGTGAAACCATTTAAGAAGTATTAGATTAATTACTTCTGTCTCAGTTCTTGACAGAATACTTGCATGTTTTTATCAGGCCATCATTCTTTCTGAATGATTTTATGACTAAACTTTTATTAGTATACTTCTTTAATAAATACACATATGCTGTCATTAACCAGATTAGGAAGTCAGTAATGAAAAAGACCCGCTTCTTGTCCCCAAGGTAGCTCATAATCAAGAAATCAAATCTACAAAAATTATCAGCTACAATGCTACAACATGGATGAAGCTTGAGGACGTTATACTAAGTAAAATAAGCTAGTCACGCGCACACACACACACATACACACACACAAATACTGTATGATTCTACTTACATGACACACATAAAGCCAAAATCATAAAGACAGAAAGTAGAATGGTGGCTGCCAAAGGCTGGGGGAGGGGAAAATAGGGAATTAGGGTTTATGGAATAGAGAATTTCAGTTTTATAAGATGAAAAGAATGATGGAGATGGATGGTGGTGATGGTTCCACAACAATATGAATGTATTTAATACCACTAACCTGTGCACTTAAGCACGGCTCATATGGTAAATGTTGTGTTTTGTATTTAACAACACACACACACAAATTAAGCTATTATCTACTTTAAAAATGTATCTTCTTTTAATGGCTTAGCTTATAAATTCGAGTGAAAACACATCTAAAGAAGATAAATTATTTAACAGATTGTATTAAATGATTCACTTATAAATATTCATAATACAATTTGCACAATATTTGGGATTTTCTGTCACATGGTATAGTAGATAGAGATTTTGCACTGCGAAAAGTGTAAGCGCTCTGAGATTCTACTATTAACTTCTATGTTCTTAATTATTAGAAAACTTTTTAAAGGATTTCTTGAATACCTGAAAAATAAATGAATATTGTGGCATTAGTTAGAATGAGATACATGAAAGTTTGCTGCCCTCTGTTATAGGTTTTCTCTTAGTAGATAAGTGTTCTTAGAGTCTGTAAGTTTTATTTCACCATATACATCCTCTTGAGCCTAGAATTTGATATTCTCTGAAAGTGTATTTTTCTTATTCAAGAATTTCTGGCATTTTCTAAAAAAAAAAAATTTCTAGCATTTTCTGATCAGGATTTTAGTGACTTTCTACCAGAAATTTAATTAACTCAATGTATTTTCTCCAGTGTGTCATCAATACTACAACTAAGTAAGTAGAGATTTACCAGGCAATTATCTTTTCTGTTCTTAAAAAAATAGCTTCCATGTAAAGTGTTCTGGGTTTCTGCTAATTCCACATAAATATAAAAATTCTCTACCTTGAGAATAATTAGTTGAATTGAATTATATAACCATGGCCAAATATGTTATTGTTTAAATTGCAAAACAATTCTCTTTGATTCACAATCAGACTTAATAGATTTTTTAAAGTAAATCTTAAGTGTAATCACATATTTTAAAAATAGCAACTTTTACAGATGAAAGAGTGGAGACTTTCACTTCTGGAGAGATGGATTAGTCATACTGCTGCTTGTTCCTCCAGCTAAATACAACAAAAATTCCTGCACATGACTACAGAACACGCACAAGACTCTGGGAGATAAAATAGGTCCCACAAGCTAGGAAACTCAGAATTCAAATAACAACATGGTGGTGATTCCCCTGGGATTCTTTTTTTTCTTGTTTTGCCTCATGGCCTGGAGCTAAAGAAGCTGAAAATCAAAAACCATCAATGGGCACAGACAAAAACAAACAAACAAACAAACACTCCAACAAAAGTCTGCTTTTTCTAACCATAGAACCAAGAATGGGCAGTATAAGAGAGAAAAATTTTAATCACCACTCTACTCCAGCCAAACACGAGAAAAACTGCTCCACCCACCCATCCATGCCAAATGAGCTGGGAGCCTAGACTTCCATGCTACCAAGTTATAAGGAGGCAAGCCTATCCTCACACTATGATGGTGTCAGAGATGGAACCACAACTTTTAATCCCAGAAGGAAGCCTCACTCAAAGCACAGTGACAGTGGAGACCACATGGGCAGTCAGGACTTCTACCTTTACCTGGAAGTAACAAGATGCTCTTCTTCATTAAAAAGATGTTAAAACAGGTCTGGTGGAGAGTCATGGTTTTTACCACAAGCAACAAAAATGAGGCTACTTCTTGCCTTTTGGCCCCCATGGTGTCAGTGAAGACCACCTGGGGAGAAATTATTAGCTATTTCTTTTTCTATTAGCCAAGGAAGTATTAGTGGATTTCTAAGGGAAAGCCAAAAATTGCACCTCCACCCAATGGTAACAAGAAGCCCCCCACTCCCTTCAGGTGTCAACAAAAATTGATGGGGGAATCTGGATCTTCCAATCCTGCCTGGCAGTGACTAGAAAGTCCTTTTCCTTTCTGTGCTGGAGTGGTGTTGGAGGAAGTGAGCTCAAATGCAAGGTACAAATAACATCCAGAGTCTTAGAGCATAATACTTAAAATGTCTAGCTTTTGAAAACCAGGAAAATCTCAAACTGAATGAAAAAAGAAGCAATGAATAGATGCCAATGAGGAGAAGACAGAGATGCTCAAACAAATATAGAATGATATTTCTATCATCAAACAAATCATCAAACAAATCAAACAAATATAGAACATCAAACAAATATAGAATGATAAAGGGATGGATAAATAAATGAGTGCCAAGATAATTTAACCTTCTGACAGTGTAAAAGCCAATCATACGGGCACTATGTATTCTTCTAGCTAAAGAGAATATGAAGAATTTCCTGCAGTATCTACTTGCCCTAAAATTTTAAGCTTGTGTGACACTGAACCCCTTGTATCCAGGGGAAATGACTGTTAGGAAAGTAAACTTCATTTCTCTTTTTATCAGAAGCTATTTTCAGGATGGACAACTAGGCAGCGTTTTATAGACTCAGAGTTAATAACATCTTCTTTTGGTTCTCAAGTGCAAAATTGTCCTTCAGATAAATTGATTAGGTTTTTGGATGGAACAGAAAATATAACTAGCTCTGAAATATGGGATGCTAAACATAGGAAACAATGGCATCACTTCAGGATTCAATAGGAAATTTTCCAGATATTAGAAAGTTCTAAAATATAGACCTATAGAGTTTTCTCAAATGCCAACTGCTGGCTGCTGGCAGTGTCTGAATCCATGCTGCTGATTGCTTCATTACTGAGATCTTACATTGCTGAGGTTCCTCTTTACTAGATCCCGAGACCACCCTCTTTTTAGAGTGGTGGTTCTCAAACCCAGCCAAAGAATCACTTGGAGATTTGTTAAAAGACAGATCCTGTGCCTTACCTCCAGAATTTCTGATTCAGTAAGCTTGGGGTGGGGCCCAAGTTCTGCATTTCTAACTTTCCCCATGATGTTGATGTTGCTGGTCCAGGAACCACACTTTTATTAGCTCTGCTTTAGAGTAGCATTTCCTAAGTATGAAACCATATTTATTCAAGATTGAGCAAATATTCTACACCGTATCTCATAAAACCTATTAAAAGAAGGATTTATTAAAATTCTGTTAGACATAACTTTGTCTATTATTAGGAGAAGCTCTATCTTTTTAAATGTGCCACAGCTATAAAAACCAGGGAATTGAAAATCACCAGACTCAAATACCCTTGGTTTCAAATTGCCCACAGAAGCAGCATTTCTTGACGTTTTTGGTGTGATTGTTGCTGGTCTATAGACTATGTTGTATTATTCTTAGTAATATGTATTTATTACTAAGTATATATGTGTGTGTGTGTGTGTGTGTGTGTGTGTGTGTGTGTATATATATATACACACACACATATATTTATTTGTATTTATACAAATATATGTATAAATACAAATAAATACATATATATGTATTTATTATTAAGTATATATATGTGTGTGTGTATATATATATACACACACATACATATATATGTGTATATATATAATTTGATTGTATTATTTTTCATTTTTGTTTCTTACAAAACAAGAAGTTCTATGAAATCAAATTTTGATCATTTTATGGCAATAAGTCTGCCAGTTAATTCCCCCACCCCCACCAGTTATTTCAAGTTACTATTAGAACCTAAAAGTTCTGGTGGATGTGTCATCCATACATTATGAATTACAATACACTTCATTATCATACAATCATATGATTAAAATACTCAAAAGCATTTTACCCAATACTACTCAGTAATATACTCTTTGATAAAGGAGGGTTAATCCAATACACTTATTAGAATATATTTTCAAGATGAGCAACTTGAAAATTCATCAGATTGGTTCTCACAGAAATTCTACTACTGAAACGAATACTATGTGGTATGTTAATGAACTTGGCTTTAAATAAAATTTTTTAAAAAGAAATTTTATTTTTATTCGCTAAGAACACTTTCTTTAAAAAGTATAATCCATAAATGTGTAATGCAATTAGGTAGCCTTCATTTGGACACAGGCATTTGTTTTTGCCTGCAAGGTATATTTTATTTTGTTTTGTCCAACAAGAATTCCTGTGTAGTTGCTCGCTTGTAAACCCAGATATGGCAAGGTTCCAAAAGCTTTTAAAGTGCCTTTCTAAAATATTGGCAGGAGCCAACTGGCAGGATTTTGGTGGTTTTATTTTTATTTCTTGTTGCATTTTTCCATCACTCTTTTGTTTCCTTTTTTCTCTTTGGAGAATACAAGACTTTGCAAACAATTCTGGGGCTTGCCTGGAGTGCTGCGACAGGGAATTACATCCTGTTTTAAAGGGAATTGTTTATGATGAGGTATTTACACTGGATGCAGATCAGGAGGGGAGAGCCAGACCCACAATTAGTAGGAGAGACATTTATCTCCCAGTGCACGGTCCTCCCCGTGGGCAGAGCCAGGAAGCCAGGCAAAAGTGGATGTAAATAGCCTTGTGCAAATCAGCAAAAGTGGAGTCTGGGTTGGTTTGAGGCCCACTGATTGTTGCCAGAACAGTTGGCCCAGGATAAGCTAGAAAAAGCACATCTGTGCATAGCTGTCTTCTCTCTTTCATTTAAGTAGTTTGCCTCAAAACCTCTACACATATTTTCTTTCTATATGTGAACAAGCCCTATCATTTTACATAGTTTGAAATCATTTAAGAGTATAGGCAATCCCATGGGGCACCTGGATGGCTCAGTCCATTAAGTACTAGACTCTTGATCTGTTTAAGATTCTCTCTCTCCCTCTCCCTTTCCCCTTCTGAGCTCATGCTCTTTCTCTCTCTCTCTTTCTCTCTCTCTCTCTCTCTCTCTCTCTCTCTCTCTCTCTCTCACACACACACACACACACACACACACAAATATGGACCGTTCCTGATTTATGATAGTGCAACTTTTAACTTTTTGACTCTACAATGGCGGGAAGCAATATGTATTTAGTAGAGACTATACTTCAGATTTTGAATTTTGCTCTTTTCCTGGGCTAACAATTTGGGGAACAGTCCTCTCTGGTGATGCTGGACAACAGTAGTGAGCCACAGCTCCCCATCAGCCAGGAGATCATGAGGGCCAACAACGGATATACTTACAAGCATTCTGTAGCCATACAACCATCCTGTTTTTCACTTTCAGTACAGTATTCAATAAATTACATCAGATAGTCAACACTTGATAATAAAACAGACTGTGTTAAATGATTTTGTCCAACTGTGGGTGAGTGTCCAGAGTGTGTTTAAGATCAGCTAGGCTAAGCTATGATATTTGGTAGCTTAGATGTATTGAATACATTTTTGATTTATGGTATTTTCAATTTACAGTGGGTTTACCAGAATGTAACCCAATAGTAAGATCTGTATAACAATTTTCCATATACACAGTATATTTTTCAAGTTAGCAGAACAAGATCATCTGGCAAAAGGTGTTTAGCCTATGGTTTCTCATTGTCATCCCAAATTATGTATGAAAGACAATTTACCTCTTTGATAGAAATTGCCTGTCATTACAATTATATGTTGATGATATTTTTGTAGCATGAAATTGCAACGGTTGGCTCTGGAAAACAATTACAGAGCCTGGAGTGGGGGAGAGTAGAGAAGACGTAAGGAACCAAGAATGAAGGAGGAAGATAAATGAGAAGCTGATTTCTCTGGTGAATCAAAAAGCACCCAGGCAATGCAGATAGAGAAGGCTGCATACAGAAAAATGTAAAGTGTCAGAGCAACAGTTGCACTGCACAAAGTTAAACAGGCAAGGGAGATTTTATTCAAGTTATTACCATAAGGGAGGGAGACCAAAACTAAATTAGAACTCAACTCCAGTGGAACAAAGAATGAGAGTATTTTGAAAGTCTGGGATAAACTAGTGGAAAAGTGTGGGATGACACCAGGGGGAGATTAATCAAGGGGTCTGATGAGCACATGGACATATTCCTGAGTTTCCAGGATTAGGCCATTTTGTGATTAGGCCATCTGTGTTTGCTAACTGGTGTCCATTGAAGTTAGGCTCCTACCCTCCTGGGACATAGGGATGCTATCTTCCTTGATGATTATATGTTGAAGGGGTGGTTTTCAGGTCCTTGAGAAAGGCATTTCTGGACTACAAAACTGGCAATAGGTTTTTTAAAAGATTCACATATATCCCAAAGGGGGGGGGGGGAGAAAGGATTTGCAAGCATGAGTTTTCTAAAGAAAATGTCATAAGAAAAGGGAAGTCAAGGAAGGGCCTAGAGTCAGGAAGAGATTTGTCCAAAGTTTCAAGTGCTTACGGGCCCTCTAGCCTGTGGCAGTTGCCACCATTCTCTGTCTCAGTCTCACTTTAGCCAGACACACATATAAATCAGATCCCTGGGTCCTTTAATCATTTAAATTAAGGTTTCCTGCTCTGGCAGTTAGAGTGGGAAACTATCCCTAATTCTCTCATGAGGAATACATTCAATATAATAACTCTTGCAAAAATGCCTCAAGCTGTGCCTGGCACAATTTGTGGTCTTCAGTGAATACTAATAATTGTTCTTTGTTACCTTCCTTTTTTTTCTAGTAAGGATGGGACACAGGTTGGAAAGTGCTGTGGATATAGGACGGTGAGTGACGTGGATATTGTAAGGGAATGTGCTAACGGCTCTGATTATTCTCCTAAAAGGAGAATACTTGTCCAAGGTATATGTGGACAAGTATTTTTCTTGAAATGGTAAATGTAGAATCCTCAATATACACAAATATGTTTCCAACCATGATCATCCACAACATATTGAAACAAGTACCACAGCAAGAATAGACACCTGCCAAAGATTTCTAACTAGAGAAAGTCAGTAAACGTAGTTGCCATCAGAGTTTCTGGCTTGGCAGAAAAAAAACCACCTGAGTTATGTGTCTTCATCCTTCAACTGACATTAGAATAAACTAATTGTTATAGAGTGAGATATCATCTCACATGCACACTCACACACGTCATCACACATCCATAAGGAGATACATATATCCATTAATATCCATTTTAATTTTATTCCTTTGATTTATTTTCAAATAGAATATGGCAATCCTATTTTCCTAAAAGAGTCACAGCAATATTTCTAGTCCCACATGCTTTTTCAAGAACTTGTCATTCCCTATCATGTGTTGGAATCTATCTCTCCTTCCCTTGAAACTGTGCAGGTCTTTGTGACTTTGTGATAAAGAGAACGGGGCCAATAACACTGTATGTTAACTGTATTGGAGTTAAAATTAAAAAGCTTAATTTAAAAAAAGAGGGAGAGAGAGAGAGAGAACGGAGCCAAAGAGATGCTGTATAACTCTGAGTACAAGTCTGAAAGGCTATATGGCAAATGCCTGGAGCTCTCTATCTGTCCCTGTCTCTTTTTTCTCTCTTTTGCATGTGCTCATACCTTTGGATAATTTCACCCCCTAACTTCGGAGTCTTGCAGTTAAGACCTCAGTCCTCTGGAGCAGAAAAAGAAGCCATCCTTGTACCCAGTCCAAGTTCTCGACATGCAAACTCCATGATTATAATAAATGGTAGTTTTATACCACTAAGTTTGGGAGTTATCTGTTTTACAGTTAAGTAATCATAGCAGAGACAATGGGAGTTGTGATTTGTATGTGTTTCAATTATTTGTATGCTTTAACCTCTGTAAAAAAAAGTTGGGGGCGCCTGGGTGGCGCAGTCGGTTAAGCATCCGACTTCAGCCAGGTCACGATCTTGCGGTCCGTGAGTTCGAGCCCCGCGTCAGGCTCTGGGCTGATGGCTCGGAGCCTGGAGCCTGTTTCCGATTCTGTGTCTCCCTCTCTCTCTGCCCCTCCCCCGTTCATGCTCTGTCTCTCTCTGTCCCAAAAATAAATAAACGTTGAAAAAAAAAATTTTAAAAATGTAAAAAAAGTTGTTTTTTTTCATGTTGGCAAATGTAATACTCTGAAAAGAAAGGCAACAGTCTAAATGGCCACAGATGGTGATTCTATGGTTGAACTCATGGCAGCCTAAGGACCTAAGAGACCATAGAAATCACTTAGCCTAAAACCTTCTCATTCACATGTTCTGGTAAAATTGCCTTGACGTGTGTTGACCTAGGCTCCAAGTAATGTCAGACACGAGAAATGTTCTCTGGTTGATTTTCAAAAATAGCTTGCTGTTGCAGTTGATGCAAAGTTCAAACAAAACTGTATTCTATAGTGAGAGGTTTATTTGGGGCTTTTATATTTATTTTGAATTTAATTTTTAAATGTTTCTTTATATTTGAGAGAGAGAGAGGGAGAGAGAGAGAGAGAGAGAGAGAGAGAGAGAGATCTGAGACAGGCTCCAGGCTCTGAGCAGTCAGCACAGAGCCTGATGCGGAGCTTGAACTCACAAGCTGTAAGATCATGACCAGAGCTGAAGTCGGATGCTTAACTGACTGAGCCACCCAGGTGCCCCTGATTTTATTTTAAATTCCAGTATAGTCAACACACACTTTTGTGTTAGTTTCAGGTGCACAATATAGTGATTCAACACTTAACATTCGACAGCCAGCGCTCATCATGACAAGTGCCCTCCTTAGTCTCCATCACCTATTTCACTCACCTCCAACCCACCTCCCCTCTGATACCAATCAGTTTGTTCTCTATAGTTAAGAGTCTGTTTCTTGGTCTCTCTCTCTCTCTCTGTCTCTCTGTCTCTCTCTCTCTCTCTGCCTCTCTCTCTCTCACTCTCTCTCCATCTGAAAGGGTTTATTTGAGCCTGAGAAAATTTTCAGCCAAATTCCATATCCTGAAGCATTGTCTCTCAGTACTTTGCAGAGTTGATAAGTGGATTACGAGAACATAGGTTATTTTTCTAAAAAATGTGTGTCCTTGTTATGGCTTTCACTCAGCTTGCCTAGCCCCCTTGCACATCCTAATCTTTTTCATTATTTAAAGTCTAAACTTTCAGAAGGTCAATAAGTGGGCATAAATGACAGATATCATTCTACGTGTGTCAGTGTCTATATCCTGGGCTCATATTGTCTGAGAACACCTTCACTACTCAGTTCTTCAGTGACTGGAAAGAGACCATGAATACATGGCAATGTCTTTGTCCTTTAATTTAATAAGGAAATTTTACTGCATAACCATTGCTGGTCTAATGAGGTCACTTTATAAATTCCTCTTTCTAGATCTCACTCTTAAGTAGACCCAAATATCTTATTAAATTGTTATTTCCTTCCCCAATAAAAAACTTTCTTCAGAATCCTTTTAATCATTTTATTTTGATGAAAAATTTATCCTTGATAAAGCATTCTTCATTAACTTACTAGCATAAAAAGTATCTTATTACTTCCTTCTATTTAAATCAGAGTAAAAAGTAAAGTGTTTCAGGGTTGCGAAACTAGAAAAGTAATGATGCCATTGTAATAAATAGGAAATTTGGAAGCTTGATATCTGTATGGAGTCATGCAGGAAAACTTCCATCTAAACAAAAACGTCCAGGATAGAGCCATAGAGTTTTGAGATTTGTCTGTACAGACATAATAGCTGAAATCATTAAAATGAGATAGCTCTCTGAGTGAGTGTAAAGAAATAAGGATACCACTTATGTATTAATTCATGATATATTTCCAATTGTCTTCAATTCATTTAAAATATTACTTTTGTCTGTTTATACACATCAACCTGCTACTAATATTTAAAGCAGCCCAGGGGCACCTGGATGGCTTAGTCTGTTAAGCATCCAACTTCAGCTCAGGTCATGATCTCACAGTTGGTGGATTCAAGCCCCATGTCGGGCTCTGTGCTGACAGCTCAGAGCCTGGAGCCTGCTTTCTATTCTATGTGTGTGTGTGTGTGTGTCTCTCTCTGCCCCTGCCTTGCTCACGCTCTGTCTGTCTCTCTCTCAAAAATAAATACAAACATTAAAGCAGCCTGAAGTTTCAGACATGGTATAAATTTAATATTCTTTACAAAATATTTGTTACAAGACAAAATCCACTGAGAAGCTAAGAAAACTTTCAAAGCACCCTCAGTCTTTCTCACTATTTTGAACTTCTGCTAAAAATGCCCAAAGGAAAAAAGAACACATATTCTGTGCAAGGCACTATCCCAGGCAATGGTGATACAATGAAGAATGAAACAGATTAAAAACCCTGCTCTCATGAAACTTATATTTTATTAGTGATGGAGATGAACAGAGACAATATAGTCAACAAACAAGCTACTTATACAGCATCGGATACTGCTGTGTGCTTTGAAACAATGTGAACAAAGTGAATTGTGAAGGAGGATAAGGGAATGCTGGACTGGAAGTTAAGAGTTATAATTTAAATAAGGGGCACAATGCAAGTTGCACCGAGACATGGCAACTGCAAGCCATGAAGGATATGTGACGTTCCTAGGGGAGAGCATGCCAGCAGAAAAAAAAGTGCAAGGCCCTGGGACGGTGGATGAGTGGCATGTCAGAAGAACAACAAGTATGGCAACATAGGTAGAGGGAAGTGAGCCAGGGATAGGTAGCAAGAGAAGTCAGAGGGAGATGGGAAAGGGGTAATTCCATAGACCTTCAAGGACTTTGTAAGGACATTGATTTTTTTCATTTTTATAAGATGGAAGCCTTTAGAAGAATATTAGCAGAGGAGGGACATGAACTACCTTACATTCTAAAATGGTATTTCTGGCTGCTGTGTTAAGACTAAATTCATGGGGGTAAAAGTGGAGACAGAGAGGCTATTGTAATAATCCAGGCACGATTAACAGTAATTAGGGCAGGGTTATTTGTCAAGAGGAGGTGAAAGGATAACTAAAGGGATTTCATGATAGGTGTTAAGAGGAGGATTATAGAGAACTCAATGAATGGAAAGGAATATTAAAGTTTTCAAGGATGTATTTCATATAAAACTAGAACCACGGGCACCTGGGTGGCTCAGTCCATTAAGTGTTGGACTTCAACTCAGGTCATGATCTTGCAGTCCGTGAGTTTGAGCCCCGCATCAGGCTCTGTGCTGACAGCTCAGAGCACGGAGCCTGCTTTGGATTCTGTGTCTCCCTCTCTCTCTCCCCTTCCCCACTTGTGCTCTGTCTCTCTCTCTCTCTCAAAAATCAATAAATGTTAAAAAAATTAAAAAACAAAAAAAACCTAGTACCAGTGGCCCATAGTATAAATTGTGGTCCTTTCATAAACGTGGGTTACAATACTGCCTATGTCTGAACTAGATCATGAGTATATTGAGTTTATAATGAATGCTCCATAAATATTTATGTATTTGAATTTGATTTTGAAGTTACAGCATTAACATGTGGATCCACCAGTCTTGTTGGCCAATTGTTCATTTCCATACTGCCCTATAATTATTAAAGCTTTATTTAATATTTTTAAAACGCATGTAAGTAGAACTTCTCATGAAAATGCTATTTGACATAAACTCTCAGTAACAATTAGAATTTATAGAGCTATAAATACACTGAATCCACCATAAACTGGATATGGTTAGTATGAAATACTATGGATGAAGATTTCTTTTTTGTTCCACTCTATCATGAAATACTTTGGGGTAAAACTGTTAGAAAAAAAGTATTTGGAGTTGGGTCAGTAATACGGATCATTAGTATTTATCAAACACTTTAGTAAAATATGTTTAGAAAATATTTTGGGCATGTCTACCTTGAAGAGCTATAATTTTAAATATAGAGAGAGGGAGAGGGTGAAGGAGAGAAAGAGATTGAGAGGAAGGGAGGGAAGGGAGAAGAGAGAGAAAAAGAGAGAGTGATTTTTCCAGACTGACCATGTCCTTATGTCCCTGGGCCCAGATGATTTTTGGATTACCCACTGCTTTGGATACTTTCTGTCATTCAAAATCTCCATTGATGTCAGTAATGATATGATTTTAGGAATATACCCGTCTAAAACTTGAACAATACCTTGAGGTACATGCAACTCAGGAATTAGCAAACTTTCCATGTCTATTTACCTGCATACGATAAGACTGTGGCAAACGAAGGGAGCGTAGTGCACATAAAGAAAGGGATCTGGACCATATGGAAGATTCTCCAGTCAAGAAGATCTCCCTCATGTTGCTCACTATAGAAATACACTGTGAACCACCAGGTATCTCTTTTTAAATGCAAATAACCCCTGAGAAGACTAAGTACTGGCTTTGGGATCAAATATATCTGTTGTTGAATCCTCTCCCATTTACTACTCATGTGACCTTGGGAAAGTAGCTATTATTTATCTATTGATTTTTTACAGAGACTTGCTTCCTTTGGTATAGTAGAAAATACCTGCTGTTGTTGATTAACTGCAGATAACCTCTCCCTCTATGTATTCTTCTTGAAACACTGACACTCATTCCTCCTCTCTCCCCCTCCCACCCTCTCCTCTTGCCACCACCTACCCCCTTCACACACAGTGGTAGGCTTTCCTGGGAGATTTATATCACTTTATTCACTTATTTCCAGATAGAAATGTTTCTTTCATTCCTTTATCTATTCATTCAATCAGCTAAAATTTATTGAGCATGCCAGTAAGTATTATGTACCCTTAGGTATACAAAACAGTGGTGCCTGTCTTCACAGAGCTTACCTTTTAGTAGGGGATGTAGATGATAAACACATATATAATAAAGCATCACTGTCTATAGAATTTTGAAAGATGATAAATGCTTTGAAAAAATGAAGTGGAATACAGTATTTGAAGGGTATTAATCATAAGTTAATTGGTTATAAGAAGTCTCCTTGAGAAAGTGACATTTGAATAGACGTGTATAAAGAAAAGGAACTTAAGGAACAGTCAAGAGGCCAGTGTAGCTAGGAAAGGAGAAAGATGGAGATAGGAACAGGGCTGAGTTAGACCTGGCAGGGCCAGGTTGATGAGGGCATGACCAGTCACACACAGGGCCTTGAGCTTGGGGCTGAATGTTACATGGCCACCTTCTTGGAATTATTAATAATTTGTCTTTAAATTTGTTTTTTGTAGATGTGTGCTTATGGGACAATGCTATACTTTCCAGACCTTGGAGGCTCAGTACATGCACGATCCCACCTTCCAGTGCTTTGTTGACTAACCCTCCTGTTGCCCACACCCCCACCCTGAAGGCCTGATGGGACCTGGGTGAGGACTGGAAGGAGCCTACGTTAGTGCCTCAAAGCACAGCACGGTGGTGGCCCTCTGGTTCAGGACTAGCAGTACTATGTGCATTCTGTGGTTGAGTCAGTGGGGGAAGCCTCACCCATCCCAGATCCAGGTGTCTGTGGCATCTTGTTATAGAGTTTGCAATGCCCTTGGCAGTTGTTCATCAACTGTATGTTGGGGCAATGGGCCTGTGGGAAGTGGATATACCTAGCTGGACTTCCTTCTCCCAGCAAGGGCACAGCCTCTGAGTCTTGCAGTTTGTGGGGAGGAAGGAAAGGAAGTCCAGGAGCCAGTGAGTGCCCCACCTTATTCAGTAGTGAAGCAACGCCCCTGGGCATCAGGGAGGCCCTTCCTTTCCCGAGGGAGAGCCTGACAGGTTAAGAGAGACCATGAAAGAAAGAAAAACAACCCTCTACTTTAGTACTTTTAATAGTACTTAGAAAAGCAGAAAAAGGGAACCTGCATTTTTATCTTGATCTGAGCCCTGCAAAACAAGTAGCCAGTCCTACAGATAGATAACAGAAAGAAGGCAGATTCTTTAGGAATGTATAAGCTCTTCATTTCAAGGACAGCCCCTGAAGATTTTTGAAAAGAGTATGGACATGGCATAATCTGCTTTATGTTTGTAAAAATCTCTGCTGTTGTTTTGAGAGAGCCTAAAAATGGGTTAGGACATCATTTCCAACCCAAGGGAGAGATGATGGAAGCACAGACCAGGTGACACTGGAGGTGACGAGAAGTTGCGACAATCAGGGTAAGATTTGAAGGTGGGGTTGAGATAATTTACTGATGGATTGTGCAGGTCTCTGGGCTACACAGGTATATACAATTTCCCAGACTCAGTGAGCTGTACACTTATGATCTGTGTATTTTACTATATGCAAATTACACCCCAATAGAAGTAAAAATAAAAACAAAAGTATTGTGCAGAGCAATTTTCATGGGATGCCCTCTTGCCCCACCGCCATGTGAAGAAAACAAGGAAGGGCTTTCTTCTTTAGACAAATATCCTTCTATATATGAAATAATAATTTCTGGGAGGTTACACAAGATACATTAGCAATATTAACCTGTTCAGGATCTAGGTCAGGAAACAAGCAGAGAAAGATAATCATTCTCTAAAGACTTTTTATAATTTCTGGGTTTTTTTAACCATATAAAATATTACCTAATAAACTGCTAAATAAATATATTTTACATTATGCATTTGGGACACATTTTAAAAGTTTCCACCATCCCGTGTCAAGGAAATAAAATATTCCCCAGCACTTTCAATACCAGTAAAAGAATCTGTGGTTTGGGCTAGCATGAGGTATTAGCAATAGTTTTCTTGGTGTGCTGAATCCATGAAATTCATAATTTCTAGTCATGACAAGAACAAAGCATATTTCTACACGTCACTGTTGAAAAAGGACACAAAGGGGCTTTAATCAAGTATCATAAGGCAGGGGAATCAGAAAGTTGCATTCGGTCTTTGGCAAAATCCAAACAGGGCAGATAAAGGAGTAATTTTCTAAAACTAATAGAAAATGGGCACAAAGAAGTATAATAGAGAACAATCACCACCCGTGGAAGAAAATATCTGACCTGAGTTAACAACAACAAGCGGCGTGTTCTAGGGCAGAGAACAATAGCACCATCTGCTTTGCCTGGATTCACCATTTCTCTCTTAACTCAGCCAACTGTGCTCATCTCCCTGTCGTCCTGCCCCACTCCTGCTTGCTGTGCCTAACTTCACCACCACACCAGAGAAACATTTTTAAACTATAAAGCCAATCATTTCATTCTCTTACTTAAATCCCTTCCAGTGTGTTAACAGGATCAACAATGGTCTGCACCATGCCTGTATCCATCTCCAACTGTAGTTACCTTCTTTTTCATCTCCTCAGCACATTGGCCCTATTCATCTCTTTCTTGCCTCGGGATCTTTGCATGTGCTCTTCCCTCGGTATTTAGTGCTCTCTTTCCTACAGTGCTTTGCCTGGCCAACTCCCAATCACTCTTCAGGCCTCAGTAAGTGGTATTTCCTCAGAGAGGTCTTCCATAACTTTTTGACCTAAGGTAGTAGTCTTTGTTACAATCTTTCCATTACTTTTACTTAATGATATTTATCAGAATTTATAATTTCATAATTATTTAGCTCCTGTCCCCTGAGTATACTGTTGACACTATCAGTGCAGGAACTATGTGTGTTTCATTCATCATTGTTCACCCAACACCCAACAGTTCATAGTTGTTGAAGGAATTATAACCTAGCATTCACCTGTCCTCCTTGAAAATTCTCCTGTCCTCCTTTAAACAGTTACTCAGCACTGTTCTGGTTTATAACAATATTTTAAATGAAGTTTATATGAAGGATTGATAGACTGTCCATTTTTTTCAATTCTTTATTAAGTTTAGATTTCGGTCTCAGAAAAGGAAAAAAGACTCAAGACCAAGAATTACTCAATCATATAGGTGGCTGGGGTGGGGTAGAGGGTAGAAAAGAGCCAAGCTGGTTAAGTTTTTCATACACACACACACACACACACACACACACACACACACACACACGCACACACACAGGATTTATGAATTAAAATTACTCTCTAGGTTTTCACCTAATTATTCTCTGGCACTAGATGAACACACATGAAATCTCTCTGTTGTCCTTATGTGATTTGAAGCAACTATAAATAAATATAAAATGTATTTGACACATTCCAGCAGTCTTCCTGTTGATATTAATACAAATGTTTTTAGTTTGCAAAATGTTAAGTGTTTTGTGGGAGCAAAGCGCCTTTTCATAGAGCAATTCTCACAACAGAATTATCCTTCTCATCTTAATTGATTTATTTAAAAGGAACACCAAATTCACTTGCTAATTCGGTGACAGTCAACGGGCTGGGGTATGAAAGGCAGCAAGAGAGGAAAAAAAAGAAGAGACCTGTGGAAACTTACTAAGTTATTTCTCTGATTTTACCCACCAGGCAGAGCCAAGAAAGAAATATTAGAAAGCCTACTATTCTGAATTTCATTACAGTCCATTCTGCTCCACATCGCCGTGACCTATTTAAACCAGAAAGTACGCATCTCATGACTAACACAGCTGACTGGCTCCTTCACTGGCTTTCTGCAAGCAGGTGATCAGAGCATGGAGACACTGGCAATGTCACCTGTGTGTTTCAAGCTTCTGCTGCACATTGCGCTGCTGAGAGGGCAGGGGCTGGAAATTGAAAAGAAGGACACAAAGCAGCAGGACTCCAATGTTCCCACTCCACAGAGCCTGCTAGCCATATGGCTCTCCCAATGCCCCAGAATGCACACATGCATGCATGCACAGCACATGTATTTCACAAGACCTCATTATTTCACAGTTACATTTCTGTTTATGTGCATTAACAGAATCTTCAGTTGTCCTTTTAAATTTATTAAATTTATTATGGAAAATGCTGAGAAATCTTAATTATGAAATCAGTGGGGTTTTTTTGTTTGTTTTAAAAATTGTGTCTAAATTAGCAATGAAAAGATGGATAACTCAAGTGATCCAGAAAAACAGACCATAAGGAGAGTCTTGAGATTATCGAAGCTTTGATGGTCAAAGCTAAAAAGAGGTTAAATATAAATGTCAGGGAGCTAGAATTTCCTGTCTCCCCTTAGGTCCTTCTAGCTGGACTAAGCATTAAATATACATGAGACAGATTAACAGGAGAAAATCAAATTTAATGGCATATATAGGGAGAATCCACATAGACATGGAGATCCCAAAGACAGTCAGGCAAAATGAGTATATATATGTCATCATAAACTAAGGGGAAGGGAGTAGGGGTCTGGGACTTCAAAGGGAAGGAATGTAATTTGCAGGGTAATAGAAGAACAAATGTTCGGTAAGTAAATAGATATTTTTCCTGCCATAGAGATAGGTCACTCAGACAAACTTTATCTCTGGTATTAACCCTTACTCTGGAAAGGACCATCAGTTTAGATTCTTCTGTGTTGTTAATAGAACAGCAGTTCTATTAGATAGAACAGCAGTTAATAGAACAGCAGAACAGCAGTTTCTCTTGAACCGGCAGGGTCCCTGTTGCCTTCAGCTGAAAATAATCATACCAAAGTGATCCATCTTGAGGTGGCCTGTCCCTGTTCCCTACAATATCATCTACCCAATGCTCTCTCTTTATAGCCAAAAAATATGAAGATGTCTATGAAGGCAAAAGACTTGTCCAAGATACTCAGGACCATGAAGAAGGGTACTGATGGGCCTAGAACCCAGACCACATTAATCCCACTCCAAGCCCCTGTCCAACCTACCAGAAAATACAAGGATATTGAAGGGAACAACTGAAATTTTGGAATAAGAAATAGAAGACAATAAAAATGAAGAGATTGGGATTATATAGTGTATATTCCTTGTTTATGTGGGTGATTTTTCACCATGACAGATGAAGTGGACATATTTAAGACCCATTAATATTAATGGGCCCCTAATATTAATGTTTCCATGGCCCATATTTATTTTATTTTATTTTATTTTATTTTATTTTATTTTATTTTATCTTATCTTATCTTATTTTTTTATAGTTCATTTATTTTGAGAAACAGAGCATGGCAGTGTGAGAGGGGAAAAGGCAGAGAGAGAGGGAGAGAGAGAATCCCAAGCAGGCTCTACACTGTCAGTCCAGAGCCCATCATAGGGCTTGATCTCACAAACGGTGAGATCATGACCTGAGCTGAAATTAAGAGTGAACACTTAACTGACTGAGCGACCTAGGAGACCCAACCCGTATTTATTTTAAATAATGTGAAGTGATAGTAAAGTATTTTAAGAATTCTGGGGAAATTTTCAAAATGTTGACAATTATACAATAATACCTCATATTTGCATGATGCTTAGCTCACTTAGATCACAATATTTGCAATCCTATTAATAAATAATGTTTCAATGTTCTGAATGTAACATATTCTTTATTGGGTTTTTTGGGCAGAATTCTTCCAATTTGCTGCATCGACCTTACTGCTCTTTCTGAAAGGATTGTGAGAGTACACTAAGCATACATAAGAATATGCCAAGATACTATATAAACATTATATGAAATACACTAATCTCTAATTTCCTTGAACATCTGGATTAATAACAGCATATCATGCCCTATTTGCAAAAGAGGATCCTGCCTCCATAAGTTGGTAAAATTCATATTGATCTAAAAATTCCTTTATAATAACAATATTATATATATGTCATATATATATACGTGTGTATATATATATATACACGTATATATATATACGTGTATATATATATATACACACGTATATATATATGTGTGTGTGTGTGTGTGTATGTATACCCAAATAGAATAAAAACAATTTTTCAATGTATAATTTCTATACCTTTAAGACTTCCAAATTCCAGACCTTAGTATATAACATTTTAAAAAATTCCTGTTGTGCTTTGGTATCCAAAGTTTCTAAATGACTGCATCTTCATAACCTAAAATAATAATTCAATCTGGAAGTGTCCAAGCAATACATTCTTTGATATTATTTCTTTAAGAGCTACTAAACAACCTTCAGAGTTTCATGGGTTAGTAATATTTTTTCCTTATTTCTATTCATATAAAAACTTGAGGAAAAAAATCCTCATTTACATTTACTATAAATCATACTCCTTGTTCATCTGGGAGGCATGCAATATAACAGAACATATGTTCAGAATTTCACAGGAGTAAGGAAATTGTAAAAATGGCAATCAAACTGTAAAAATGTAGCTAAAAAAACCCTTTTCTGAATTATAGTTTCACAGAGAGACTGGTTATTTGGGTGATGGTAAGGAAGTCATTTTATTTTGTATTTAAAAAAAATACTTTTTTGTTCTAAGTACTTGTTCTAAGTAATTGTTTTCCTCTTCCTCTACATAGCTAAAAAAATCAAGAAATGAGTTTCTTTTTGTAGTGAATATATTTCCAAATTTTTGTGATAAAAAGTATGTTGGATGTATATACATATTCATTGTCTCAGGTAAACAAGCAGTAGGTTGACTTAGATAAAGAAATGTTGGACAAGGAAAGCTACAGTCTAATTAACATCCTGAACTCAAGAGACAACTTTGCCTGGCCCACACCCACCAGGCAGAGATTTTCTGGGCCCTATCGGACCACTGTAGAGTATGGTTCCTCTCATTTATTTGAAACACATAATCAAAGGCACATGGCTTTCCAACCACCACAACATGATGTTGTCCTTCTTGGCTTGAGCTTTTTTCCCCCCGTATACTTTCACAATAAGTTGAAATGTTTATTAAGTGAAGTCAGACTTCGCATATTTATTGTCCTCCATCTGGCCCCACAAACTAACAAAGCTATCACATTAAATCGCTGATTTTTTTTTTTGTTTTTTTTGTCCTTAAAACTTCCCACTCTTTCCCATTCCCTTACATCCTTTCCATGCAAGATCATTGAAGATACTCATTGTTTTCCAGTTAGAGCATGGACAAGGCAACCTCTTAAATGGCTTACCAGTCTTCAGACTCACCAGCATCCATCCATTCTCTCTGAGAGCTACATTCCCATAATGTGAATTAAGGCCAAATCTCTCCTGCTTGAAATTCTTCACTTTCTCCCTTCTTTGTAAATAAAAATTTGACTCTTTTGTGTGGCATTCAAGTTTTTTCAGAAATCCCACCTCCCAGATTATTTCTCCTGCATTCTTGTCACTTCTCAACTTTCTCCAATTCTAAAGCCCAGCAAATCTAATTAGAAGTCCTCAAAAGTGGCCCTCTTTCATTTTTTCCCTTTTGGCTTCCCCTGCTTGCCTTCTTTTTAGCTTGGCTACCTCAATCTAAATGAAATCTTCTTGCTTCTCTGAACCTCAATTTGAGCTGACATCCTCAAAGTCCCAAAGGACTCTGTGATTTACTCATATCTGGTTAGTCTTTAGGTATTAAATTGTCTATTTTAGGGACAAAGCACAAGCTGCTCCAAAATGCACCCCTTTGGAAGGCAGATTATTTTAAGCTGAAAATAATCAAGGCCCCAAAACTGAAGAAGAAACTTTGATCCCTTCCACTCAAAACTGCATTAAAAATTTCAGATAGAGGACCTGCTTCAGAAAGAGCCATCACCATAGTTAACTACATTATAATATGAACCAGGTATAGTAGACAGGGAGGAACCTAGGAAGGGCTGTTTGATCAAAGTGTTCTCTATGTCCCATTGTTTCTGAATGGCCTAATTAACATTTATTTACCAAACATTTACAAGTATTCATCTTCTTGTGAATTGTATTCCTTCCCTTTGAAGTCCCTTCTAATCTCATGCTTGGGTTGCAACACTGAAGCCCACTAAGTTTTTGTTTCACTGAATTTAAGAATAAAACTCTTGACTTTCAAGTCCTGCAAAAAGCTCTTATGCCCAAACTAAATGACCTTATTTATTATAGGTTATATCTTAGTGTCATCTCCAATTTCTTTGTCTTCCATGGTCTTAATTTAAAAAAAAAAAAAAATTAAAAAAGACATGCTGAAGTTATCTTGAGATTTTGAAATAAACGTACAGCTGTAAAAATTATAGTTCAAAATAGATAAAGATTAGAAACAATAGAAGAGTCATCATTGCTTGTCATCTCCTTAGTATAACTCAGGGTGTGTGTGTGTGTGTGTGTGTGTGTGTGTGTGTGTGTGTGTGTGTTAAATGAGGCCCAGGTAGCCCTGCCACAGGCTGTCTGGAGGGTGCAGTGGCTGTTTCTTGTCTGGCTCCAGTGAGAAGCAAGGCCATAGATGCCCTGTGCACCTTCTCATTTAGGTTCTTCCAGGATTCTGGTGAGGTCCCAGATTCTTAGGGGTGAGAAATGCCATTCCTGTCACAGAAGAGCTGAGTAATGGGCTGACAGCAAGGAAGCAGACTTGTTCTTCAGCCTGGCTGGTGTGTTAGCACTGTCCCAGTTGGCCTGAGGCCAAAGGCTACACTTATCTGCTAGTCCAAACCGCCCTCCTTAAAGTCCATTTAACTCAGTGGGTTCTCAAAGCGTGGTCCCCAAACCAGCAGAATCAATTGCGAACTTTTAGAAATGCAAATTTTGGGTGCTATCCCAGATTATTGAATCAGAACTTTGGTTCCAGCAATTTGTGTCTTACAAATCCCTTTGGATGAATCCACTTGCTAAAATTTAAGAACTGTTGATATAACTTTAATACTCCTAAAATTAGGTTCTGAGACTAAATAAAGCAAGAACTAGCATAGACTATTTTACTGAAGAGTCATCATTGCTTGTAGAAATTTTCCTCTTACTCCAGTTCCTTGCAGTTTTCCAATCCCCATGCTTTTGATGTGCAAAACAGACATTTTGAAGCTTTAATGTAGGTTTTTGTTCTTCTGAAGCTTGTGATGCATTTCTGTCCATTTTTCTTAGAAATAATGGAGATTCTGACTAAACCAACCTGTGATATGAGACAGTAATTTGGGTACTTAAACTCTTTAATTTTGACATTAAAGTGGGTGAGTGAAGACTTCGTAAACCCTGGACAATGCAAATTTCTCAAAAGGCTAATCCAGGCTCCTTAGAGGGTTGTTCTTAGTCAACAAGCCCTAAGGATTGGAATCACTTGAGACAATTGGTAAGAATATTGATTTCTTTACTTCACAAGAAATCTACTGAATCAAAATTTGAAGGTGAAGCTACCAAATCTTTATTGTGAACACACTCTTGTTCTACTTATCATGCCCACTGAAGTTGGAGATTGTTTGACCAGAGGGGGATAATTGGGAATTTAGAGACTTGTGGCCAACCTACAAAGCAATATTCTCAGAATAGTTTGGTGCAAAAACTGACAAATTAATTTGTATAATTGTCTCACACAGAAAATATTTGCACTTTCATGTGACTTAAATATCTTTTTCTTTTCTTATCCCAAGATTTCACCTTCAAAGAAATGGTATGCAGTGTCTCATTAGAGTCAGTCAAGTGTTAAAAAAAGTGAAAAGCATGACTCAAAATTACAAAGATGTAGGAGTTAAAACAACTGCTACCCAGATTCTTCTATTCACAGGTACATCATGTGCATACACGGATACATTAAAAGACCTCAAACTATAACTGTTTCTGACATGCTCAGGGACAAGTTCTTTATAGATTTGTACCTGTGAAAGTTGAGGTTAGGTGCTCAGAGCCTTACTTAATGATATGCAAGAATTTAATTAAGGAATAGAAAAGAAATAAAAAATGTGTGTTGTTTGGAGATTTTGAAAACTATAATTTCTTGATATTTAACCTAATTATATTCAGTGCTAGAGCAAAAAATAAACAATTATTTGCTTAGAGCTATATAATATAGGTGTTTTTCTTTTATATTGCTAACAAATTCTTGGCCAGCCAGTCCATTCAAAGCACGTTAGTCTAGGGGCGCCTGAGTGGCGCAGTCGGTTAAGCGTCCGACTTCAGCCAGGTCACGATCTCGCGGTCCTTGAGTTCGAGCCCCGAGTCAGGCTCTGGGCTGATGGCTCAGAGCCTGGAGCCTGTTTCCGATTCTGTGTCTCCCTCTCTCTCTGCCCCTCCCCTGTTCATGCTCTGTCTCTCTCTGTCCCAAAAATAAATAAACGTTGAAAAAAAAAAATTCAAAGCACGTTAGTCTAAATACCTTAGTTTTATAAATGTCTCAACATAAAAATTTTAAAAATAAGATATTTTTGATATAATATTTCCAAAATCCATTAACAAATATTCTATCACATTTAACAGATAATTCTGAATGTAGATATGTACACACATATTTTCTTTTGCTTATTGGCTTAACCATCACCATGAATACAATGATGTTATGCAGAGAGGAACAGTGTGGTCCATTCAGGATCTTCTGAAGAAGAAAGGACTATCTGTCTCTAAAACCACATGGTTCTACCTTGCTGAGATTCCTGTTCTACTGCTCAACTGTGGTATAACTCAATATGTAGAAACTCAGTAATTGTAGTCTTGAGTGTTTTACTAATAAAACTGCTGATAATCTTGGTATTAAATCTACAATTTTTCTTCTTTCTTTCTATGGGTGTGTACGCATAATTGTATTTGTGTGACTCTGTGTGTGTGTGTGTGTGTGTGTGTGTGTGTGTGTGGAGGAAGAGCAGGAGTAGGACTAGTGGTAGTTGTAGTTCTTTCTCCTGCATTCTGAATTGCTATTTCTCCTGGCAGGAACATTGTCTTGCAGAAATTCTCCACTCTAAAAAGCCTTATTAGAATTACATGTAAGGAGAACAATGGTTGTCTCATAGTCCTGACTTTGACTTGTTTGAAGACATAAAGAATATCAATAACTGACATTTATGCAGAGCTTTCTATGTGCCTGGCATAGCTTTATAGTCTTTGTGGATGGTATTCTATTTAAACTATACACAAGTATCCTACAATCTTATAAACCCTTTTATACAGATGAAAAAATTGAAGTTTTAAGAGCTAATTAACATAGATTTGGATTGTGAGCCCGGGCTGTCTGATGCAGGCATTGGGTTTCTCCCCTCTAAGCTTTACTACTTCTCTTTCAGCAGAAGCCTGGAGTTTGGCCTCTGATAATTTCACATGTAAGGGATTCTGATAATCATCAAGTTTTGACAACAAGTAAAAGGATTTTAAGTAAGGTCTTGAAAGGGTTTCCTTGACTCAAAAACATGCACTTTAGTGCATTTTAAAAAGTAGACATTTGTTTTGTTTTCCTGCTTGTGCCCAAAGAGATTTAGTTATGAAACAGCAACCTGTAGTCTAGAAACCTGTTCAAAAGTCTGAGAAACTGGCAAATTAGAGAAAGTGAGGAGGCCATAAGGAATATCTGGTTATGCTTTCTGCAAGAACAGTCTCCCAAATAGCATTCACATAATTGTATTCTGTCAGAAAACACATGATAGAATTAAATAGAACCTCCAAACCGATGAGCTGATTGGAAGAAATTAACATATATTATGTACTTACAATGTATCAGGAAATGTATGTTATATTGCTCTGATGAACATTATTTAAATCTCTCATCACTAAAGTTTACTCATTTATAAACTGATAACATTTTCCACCTGTAAAAACTGTTGTCAAGAGTAAATCTACCATAAGGTACCACTATACTCTACATGAGTTATTTATCAGTAGTACACTTGAGTATAGATTTTAAAAACATCTTCTCTATTCATAATCTTTTCATGGGCTATTGATACTCATACCACATTGTTCAAAAGAAAGAAAAGGTATAAAATGATTTGAAACTGGGCTGACTTCAAAATAAATTTACTTTGGCATGTTTTATGCATTCTATATCAAATCAAGATAAAGCAAGATCTAGGCATAACAGACTCTTCATTCTGATTCTCTCCATTTCAGCATTTGGTCAGGTAACTGTTAACATCATAAAAAGCAATTGTAATTCAAAAGCAGCCAGTGACAATCCATTGTACATCTTCCATCAACTTACAGTGGGCCATTTATCATGATGATTAGCAGTTTCAGGTACTTTCAGGAACTATAATACTTGTCTGAGCCTTCATTCAGAATTTGAGCTCATTTCTACCATCTAATACCACTAAATGTCACTGAATAAAAGGAAACATTATGTACAGCTATTGCATGAAAAGCAAGAAAAATGATAAATGTTTCTATAGCTACAGGTTTGAAAGAAACATGACATGCTGAGATATAAACCAGAATAAAAGTGGTGCACAAGTACATTGGGCACCCTAGATTCTTTTCTCTAAAAGCAAATAGATTAAAACACAAATACCCCAGGGGCGCCTGGGTGGCGCAGTCGGTTAAGCGTCCGACTTCAGCCAGGTCACGATCTCACGGTCCGTGAGTTGGAGCCCCGGGTCAGGCTCTGGGCTGATGGCTCAGAGCCTGGAGCCTGCTTCTGATTCTGTGTCTCCCTCTCTCTCTGCCCCTCCCCCGTTCATGCTCTGTCTCTCTCTGTCCCAAAAATAAATAAACATTGAAAAAAAAATTAAAAAAAAAACACAAATACCTAATAGGTACGATGAAGTTTTGGGGTGATGGTGGGGTGGTCTGGAGCCAACGGCTAAGAAAGAATTCTTAAAGACACCTCTGGTGCAAAAAGGTGATTTTATTAAAGCACGGGGACAGGACCAGTGGGCAAGAAGAGCTGCAGTGATGTCATCATGGGTAATTGATTACAGGTTGGGAGGGGGTTAGAGATAGAGTAAGTCTCTAAGGAATTTTGGAAGCAAGGTTTCCAAGACCTTGAGGGGTTAGCTGTTGCTAGGGAAATGCCATTTATTACAGTTTAGTAAAACCTCAGTCATGAGACCCTTCAGATGCATATCGGGGGCCATAAGCTTGAAGTATGATTGCCAGTACGTGTCTTTGGGGAGTTGAGATAAAGGAAGTTCCCAAAGGAATTTTTATATGTTAAAGTAGACTTACAAGATCCTTGACATTGGGATAATGTCAAGCTAAGATTCTCTTTTGCCCCCAGCAAAGTGTCATCATCCAGGCAGCTGAGCTCCTAGAGGGAAGTCATTCTGCCGGTTTCAAGGACTTGTCAATGGGTTAGGCAGTAAAGGAATTTAATTTTTCATTTGCCTTAGTTTCCCACATTACCATGGCAAGAACTTAAACCCCTTTCCTTTGTTCTTGGGTAGCCAGGAGTATCAAGGAATATCACACATATTCCACCTGGATCGGCATGGGGTGGGGAGGGTGCTGTTAGCCTGTATTTTGCCCTCAGCTTGACTCACGCTCCCTCATTTGGTAGTCAGAACACCATTTTCTTAACAAATGGATTCAAGAAAGTGTACAGGAGATAGGCATCAAGGGGTAAAAGATTGTGTGTGTGTGTGCATACACGCACACACACACACTATCAAAATCATGTTTGCACAAATAAAATTATCAGAAAATAACTACCAAAGGAATAACTACAAGAAATAACTACAAATAACTACAAGAAAATAGACCACCCCAAAGGGGAGAATTTAGAGTTTTGCCCACTTTATCTTGATTGTTGCTGTTTTGAGGTGACTGACTGGGAGTATGGGGCCACAATTAACATGAGTATCCTCTCCTGAGCACCAGCTACCAGATCACCTTTGCTCTCTACTTGGCAGAGTCTGTTTTTTAGATTCCAGCACTCACCTGCCAAGAGCTCATCAAAGAGGACAGTGTGCCACTATGGGATGGTTTTGCTAACAGGATGCCATGTAGTACCTCATATAGCGCCATAATGCATAAGGATAGTGGCCATGTCAGCTGTTTGGACTATTTGGATGCACTGAAGGCAGGCTTAGAGAGAGTTTAACTTAATTTGCCTCTCTCTGCTAGTGTAACTATTGCAAGAAATGTTGGTTTTTTTCTTAGAAATCTTTTAGTGTTCTTTTCCATTTAGATATAATTAAGGATACTTCATGATTAATTTATGCATCTTTTTTATCTTTTTAACTATTCAACATGGTTTGCCTATTTCAAGGTCAGTGAGCGCTGGTGGAATTTGCAAAACAAGGCATGTTTCTACTATCCTACCATTTGGGTTTTTATTTTTTCTCACCAATCCCAATTTCTGAAGAAAATCTACATAAGAAAATAATAAAGCAATAAACAAGTGCCTTGAAAAATGCAATTGCTGCTTTGAAGTGATAGAGGATATAATACAGCTATAAAACAAGTACAGGGAATTAAGAAACAAGAAGGAGTATTTAGGAAAAAGAAGCAATAGGAGTGCATTTGTTGTGATGAGCACCAGATGATGTATGGAAATGTCGAATTAGCATATTAGCTTGAAACTACTATAACACTGTATGTTAACTAACTGGAATTGAGAAAAAACTTAAAAGAAAGGCAAAAAATTTTTAAAAAATAAAATGAAAAATGTAGATATAAAAATATAACTGCTAACATAAATTTTCAATAGAGGACTTTTGTCTGTAAATATTTTAAGCTTTATGTTTAGATAAGTTATTGCTGATTCAGAACACCAGAAATACTGGATAATACTTGTAAAATATTTTTAAAAACATGGCTGATCAATTAGATAGTAAAAAACACAATTCAGAACCAAAATTCAGACAACCCAGATACATGGGCATCAGCAAACCCCAGAGTTAGAATTTGATTTGGTAATCAGTGTTTACCTAGAGCTTGGGTTTTAGCTAAACACTCAAATCTGGGTAACAGGAGGTTTTAACAAAATTAAAGAAAATCAGCGACATATGGAATAAAAGCAGAAGCTTCAAACTACTTCGATTTCTTGGCAACTTGGGGGAGAAATGTCTTGAAGGGAAGGGCTTTTTATGCTAACTTGTTTCAGCCATGTCACTACTAGGTAGAAAGGGAAAAAAACCTGTTAAAAATTTAATTACAAAATTCAATTACAAATTTAATTACAAAGTGAGAATTGAAAATAAGCAAACAAAGAAACAAAAATAAAACATTGTTTGGAGTTTCTCATGCTCATATATATGGGAAAGAAAATGGAACTTTTCTCTGGGGTTATGCACTCAAACACATGGCTCAAATATATGCTATGGAAATGAGTACACACACAAATATTCACACACAGACATGAACACACACACACACACAAGAGGAAAAAAGCCACATTAAGAAAAAAAAGCCTTAAGAAGCAATAAAATCCTAAATTTTATTTGGACTAAAACAGACTGAAAACAGTAAAATCATCTGGTAAAAAACAAGTCTTATAAGCAGCAATATACGATATACATGTTATGTTTAAGGTTGGAAAAAATATTAAATGTATGTTGAAAGATAAAGACTGACTTTTAGAATTTAAATAGAACTTCTTGGGGCACCTGGGTGGCTCAGTTGGGTGGGCGTCCAACTTTGGCCCTGATCATGATCTCACTGTTTGTGGGTTTGAGACCCGTGTTGGGCTCTGTGCTGACAGTTCAGAGCCTGGAACCTGATTCAGATTCTGTGTCCCTCTCCCTCTGTCCCTCCCCTGCTAATACTCTGTCTTTCTCCCTCTCAAAAATAAATAAACATTAAAAAATTTAAAATAATTCAAATAGATCTTCTAGATATATAAAATGTGATCATGAACAATTCAATAAGCATACTTAAAGAGCAGAACTGTAAGAAAGATGTCTTTGAGGAAATACTCAGAATGCAGAACAGGTAGATAGTGTAATGAAAGTGATATCACAAGCCATGAAGCACACGGGAGAAAAGCTATTATATCCAAGATCAGAATGTCAGAAGAAGACACTAGGACATGGAGAAGAGACAATATTTGAAAAAGACACTTTATAAGATTGATAAAAGACAACAAGCCGAATGGATATCAATACAACACATAAAAAGAGATTCATGCCTAGATACATATCAGAATGATTCTGAAATCTGCCAGAAGGTGCAGGCAGAACTGTAAGTAGACTAATGAAACTAACAGCTGACCTCTCAGCAGCAGCAAAGGAAACCAGAGAGAGAGGACTAAAATTCTGAAAGTACCAACAATAAGTGTTGACAAGAACTGTGTGCCCCCCAAAATCTTTTTGAAGAGAAACTGCTGGTAGAAACTTTACAGATAAGTAAAATTAATACTTTACCCAAGCCAACTTCTATTAAAGGGACTTATAAGGTATATGCATCCATATATCAAAATAAGGGAAAATCTCCACACATGGAAAATCTGAGATCCAATAATGTAATGGTGAGAAAAATAAAGATGAAAATATTTGTTAGATCTAAAAAGTCCTTATAAAAGAATAACAATTTTTTATGATATTTAAAATAAGCCATAATATCAAACAGTAATAATGTTGCTAAGGGTTGATCTAAGACAAAATATTCTAAAGTCCTTGCATTGTATGTGGATGTGAGTAGATTGGTTAGGATGTTGTTGATTCACTGATTGTAGTCTTAAGTATTCATTTTACAGTTTCAAGGGAAAACACTAACTGAACACACATGAATGTGTAATTTCTAAACCAATAAATGGAGGACAAATGAGAATAGAAAACGAATGTGTGAATTCAAAATATGAAAGTAAAGTCAGGGAAAAAAGTGAAAAAAGGATGCAAAAAGTGAGATATGTTCCAAAGTACAATATAAGATAGTCATGGGGCACCTGGGTGGCTCAGTTAGTTAAGATTCCAACTCTTTATTTCAGCTCAGGTCATGACCGCACAGTTCATGAGCTTGAGCCCCACATTGGGCTCCGTGCTGTTAGCACCAAGCCTGCTTGGGATTCTCTCTCTCTTCCTCTCTGCCCCTCCCCTGCTCACGCTTTCCCTCTCTTACAAAATAAATAAATAAACATTAAGAAAATGTTTTTAAAATAATCATAACAAGGGTAAATAAACTACGCTTACTAGTTAAAGACAGATCTTGTCCAAAAGGACTTTTAATCCAGCTGTAGTTGTTTTCAAGGGTCATTCATGAACAGTAAAGGCATAAAGGGCTGAAAGGAGAAAGAGGGGAAAAATATACAGTCAAAAACTAACTGAAATAAAGCCAGTTATAAAAATTAATAACAAATAAATATGGCTTTAAGATAAAAGCAACACCAAAAAAAAAAAAAAATAGTATTAGTACCTAAAGAGAAAAAGTTTAACTTAATTTACTAAGAAGGTAAACACATTTAAACTTCTAATCATCTAATGTCACCAACTGTATTTTATAAAACTGATAGATATATGGAGAGAAGTTTATAAATCCTACATCATATGGAAGCTCTCAAAATATCCTTTCAATTTTATAAGTGAGGTAACCCCAAACCAGTTTAAATATAGAGGAATTGACAACACAACTAATAACCCAATATTATTTATTTATTTATATGTGTATTTATTAAACTGCTTCTATGTGTCAGGTACTATTTTAGTTGGTGCTTCTTAATCATATTTACAACATATTCTAGAACTAGAGTAATGTTAACATATTGAAAAGAGGTGACATCATAAGAGGTGTACTCATAAGATGAGTACAATAAGTACAATTGATAATAATACACAATTGGAAATTATAGTAGTTCCAAATAATGTAAATATTGAAAAAACAAAAAAAGTAGCATACAATGCAAAATTTCAAATACTTAGAATCTAGAGCTGTATGATAATAAAATGACATAGCAAAGGTAAAAGTTGGTTCTTTGAGATGACTAGTAAAATAGGCAAACTTCTACTGGGAGATGAATCGAGGAGAAAACAAAAGAACATTAAATTATACCAAGAATGAAATAGGTAGGTATCTACACATGAAGAGTAAATAAGATAAGATATATTACACATAACTTTCAGAGAGCCTGAAGCGTCTTCAAACAATAAAGAAGTTGAATCAGTATTTTAAAATTTTCTGAGAAAAAAAGCAACGTAAATAGTTATGAGCTAGCAGTTATCAAATTTAAAGGCAGAACTACTTTTCAGTCCTGTACAAACCCTTCCTGACAGAAAAAGGAGGAGAAATACGCCCAACTTATTCTAGGAAACCAGCATAAACTTAAAGTGAACAAACAAAAACATACAAAGGCAGCATAATAAGGGGAAATTATAGGCTAACTTCATTAATGAAAAATAAAAGCAAAAGTAGTAAATACAATATTCATGAAGTAAATGTACAAGTGCATTTGAAACAATCAATCATTACCAGACTACTTATCACTTTATCATATTAAAGGAATAATGTGATTATAATACTTGCAGAAACATTTTAAAAAATTAAAAATGTATTTATTATAAAAAATGGGCACACTTGGACAAGAAGGCTATTTTCTGATGATGGTAAAGTTTAGATACTGAAGAAATACAGCAAAAGTCATTCTTAATGCTAAAATATGAAATGTATTTGCTTTAAGTTAGTAACAAAATGAAAATACCCACTTTTTTTAAAATAGGGTTTTTTTTTTTAATTTTTTTAAATGTTTATTTATTTTGAGAGAGAGACAGAGTGCAAGCAGAGGAGGACCAGAGAGAAAGGGAGACACAGAATCCGAAGCAGGCTCCAGGCTCTGAGCTGTCAGCGCAGATCCCGATGCAGGGCTCAAACCCAGGAACTGTGAGATCATGACCTGAGCCGGAGTCAGATGCTTAACCTACTGAACCACCCAGGCACCCCGAAGGTGCCCACTTTTATTGTTTCTGTTTAATATTTACAAGTCCTAGACTAAACTGCAAGACAAAAAAATATCAATTGATTGATTGATTCAGGAATAAGGAACATAGAAGAAAGGCAAAAATTTTCTTTGCACGTGATGTGGTATTCAAAAAAAAATTCTAAAAATATCTATAGATTTTTAAATATAATTAGAAAAATTTTGTATGACTATTTATAGGAGTAAGTCTGCTTAGAAAACTCTGTAAAGAACAATTAGAGTTTAAATTTCTAAAACATACCATCTATTCCATTTCTTTAAGACACAAAGGAGAATTTAATCTGTGCTGTTAGAAGTCAGAAAGGTGATTTTATTTGGGGAAGTTTATTACTAGAAAGAATATGAGAAGGAGTTTTCGGGCGATGGTAGAGTTCTGTTTCTTAATCTGGGGCTAATATAGACATGTACAGTTTGTAAAAATTCATTCATCTCTACAGTCAAGATACTTACATTTTAATGGAAGATTATACTTTAACAAAAGTAAACAAGTAACTCAGGAATTATTTTAAAAATAAATTAAATTATTTAAAATGTAAATGAATTAAAAATTTATTGAAATAATTTGAGAAATAAACAGAGATATACCACATTTTTGGATGAGATTTTTAATATAGTAAAATATCACCATGGTGACCTATGAATTAAGCACATATCGAACAAACTTGGAATTCTTCAAGTTGAAAGTAAAAGTTACTTGGAAAAGCAGATAGCCACATATATAGCAAGGTGCTCCTAAAGAATCAGCATACTTTTATAAAATGTAAAATAAATGGGGCTCACATATGCCAAGTCAATTTCATATAGATTAAGAAAATACTTGACTTAGACAAGCTCACTTCAAACTTAGAAAAAATGCAAGGGCATCCAGATGGTCCCAGATTTATGATGATTCAACCTACAATTTTCTAACCTCGTAAAGATGTGAAAGCTATATGCATTCATTAGAAGTCATACTTTGAATTTTGAATTTTGATCTTTTCCTGGGCTAGTAATACGCGGAACCACCCTCTCTTATGATGCAGGGCACTAGCAGTGAGTCAAAGATCGCAGTCAGCCACACCACCACCAGGGTAAACAAGCAATGCACTCACAAGCATTCTATACCCATACAACCATTCTGATTTTCGCTTTCAGTACAGTATTCCAATAAATCACAGGTCATAGTCAACACTTTACTTTTTTTTATTTTTATTTTTTTTATATTTATTTATTTTTGAGAGAGAGAGAGAGAAAGGGGAGGGGCAGAGAAAGAGGGAGTCACAGAATCTGAAGCAGGCATGATCTGAGCTGAAGTCGAACACTTAACCGACTGAGCCACCCAGACACCCCCATAGTCAACACTTTATAATAAAATAGGCTTTGTGACATTGTGTATCCAGACAATAAAACAATTCCCATAAAAAAATAGGAAGGACAACAAGCAACCCCACAGAATGTTGGGCAAAGACTAGAAAGATGTGTTCCAGAAGATTAAAAGACAAAAGTGCTATATACTTCTGAAAAGTGCAATTGCTTTGATAATGAGGTAACTCAAAATAAAATACAAAATACTGTATCTCACAGGTACACACACACACACACACACACACACACACATACACACAAGCACAACTTAAGTAATTGATATAGCTAAATGTCCTTTAATATATTAGAATAAACAATAAATACTAGTGTTTTTTAATCAAAATAAAGAGTGAAGAAAGAAGCAATCCCAGGAGAATGCATATATTATTTTTATATTTATCTGAAGTACAAAAATAAATACAACTATATATGTGTGGAAGGTATAATTATTTGTGAATAATCAAGAGGACTCCAAAGATACTATCAGTGTATTCTTTTTTTTTTTTTTCAAAGTTTATTTATTTTTGGGACAGAGAGAGACAGAGCATGAACGAGGGAGGGGCAGAGAGAGAGGGAGACACAGAATCGGAAACAGGCTCCAGGCTCTGAGCCATCAGCCCAGAGCCCGACGCGGGGCTTGAACTCCCGGACCGCGAGATCGTGACCTGGCTGAAGTCGGACACTTAACCAACTGCGCCACCCAGGCGCCCCTATCAGTGTATTCTTTATGTGGAATTTTAAATGTATCAAGAATTCAGTTTATAAGATTTAAAATTGTAAATACTTGTAGATATTCTGTAGTGCAATATACTACAAAATAAAAACACACAAATAATGTGAGTAGATAGCATATTGGTATAGCTGGAGAACAGATTAGTGAGCTGAAAAATTGAATTAAGAAAATCTTCCAGAAGATAGCGCAAAATCATAATAAAACCAAAGGTATGAAAGGAATTTTAAGGGTCATATAACATTGATACAGAAACCCCAATACCCATTTACTTAGAGTTTCAGAAAGAAAAAATAAACAGACTAGAAATATTTAGTGTTTTAAATAAATATTTAGTAAATTATCCTAGAAATACATAAAGAACAGGTCATATAGATAGAATGTACGATGTCAGACAGAGTATACTAGAATAAAAACCCAGATGTAGGCACATAACATATCTTTTGTGAACATGAGGGTTAAAGATAAAATTCTCAAGGCTATCAAGGAGAAAGGACATATTACTTTCAATAAATGAGACTGCCAAATTACAATTAATTGCAATTGCATTATTTGCAAGAAAACAGCACTACAGTTTCTCACAAGTAGTAGGGTAGCATAAATTTGAATCTAAAGCTTTATGAAAAATACGTATTATCCAAATGTTAGTGTTGAAATCAAGACATCTTTGGATATATGGAAACTGAAAATTTCTCACAGACAATGTTTTAAAGCACGAATAGAAGTTGTTCTCCAGAGAAAAAAAGGGAATTAATCCATAAAGAAGTACTGGGAAGCAATAAGCTATAAAAACATACTTGTGTATTAAATATATAAATAAAAACTAATATTGCAAAAGGACATTTAAGTTATATGCCATTTTGTAGTGCAGGCTGGCCCTACAAATCTAATAATGGACATTATTATTATCAAGGGAATATTGATTATTTTAATAGAGACTTTCTTAGACAATGACTTAACTAATAGTGGCCAATCATAAATGCAATTCAAGTGCTCGCTTCGGCAGCACATATACCATAAATGCAATTCAAGAAAAATCTCAGATGTGTATAGGAGGAGGGTTCTGTGGCATCTTTCTTTCTTTCTTTCTTTCTTTCTTTCTTTCTTTCTTTCTTTCTTTCTTTCTTTCTTTCTTTCTTTCTTTTCTTTCTTTCCTTCCTTCCTTCCTTCCTTCCTTCCTTCCTTCCTTCCTTCCTTTCTTTCTTCATTCATTCATTATTTACTTATTTGGTTGGACAGGCTATGATACATACGCAGATTTCTTGTTAATCTAAACAACAGTGTCATGGAAGGAACCATTCTAAAGAATTATATTTCATCAAACTTTGCAAATTTGGCAAGCAAATCAACCAACAAGAATATGGAGAATATAGCAGATATGATATTTTATTGGATCTAGAAATACTAGGCCAGATGAATACCAAAAAAGGCAAAATGTCTATCATGATATTGCAGAATATTTATAATTGGAGCTCGCAAATTGCTATTGCCACATACTTTACTACAGTAGACTACAGCCTCTTGGAGGGGAGGAATACTATCATAATTTTTTTTATTCCTAATTCCAGGACCATCACAGCACCCAATCTTTGAAATTAAAATGTTAATAAAATGGTAGAAGTTTGCTTGCTTGTTTGTTTTGGTCTTTCTGTTTTTTTTTAACACCAGTGATAGCATTATGAGGAAAAATCCTAGTAATTAGTGAAGGTGCTGCGTCTGTATCACTTCGGCCTTGCCCTGCTAGTGCACCCCAGCCTTACTTCCAATTCCCATATCTCTTTTCCTGAGAGATTCCATTAGTGGCCAGAGCCAGTTGTGCCTGAATATGGGAACCAGAAGTAATGGTGGAATAAATGCTGCCAGGAGCAGTGTCCAACCAAGAAGACTCAGGAATAACTCTGATGTGTGCTCACCACTGCATCTCGGAGTTTCCCAGTGGAATAACTTGCTTGAGAATTCTTTGTTGGTTGACTTATCATTTTCGTTGGACTTTCCCACTCCCCTACTTGTGCTTCTGGAGATGACCTCACAAATAAACAATCTGCGTCTAATCCTTGTCTCAGGTTCTGTGCTCCTAACTTCAATTCACACAACTAAAGAACATTCCCTTTATGTGATATTGTTTATTTCTTGTCAATTCCCTCCCCAACCTATTGTGGAAATTTTCTTGCAGTGAAAATGCTTAATGCTGCTTGATGAAGACCAGACCTTAATTCAACCAGTGAAATATTCTCTTCTTCCTGTTATATTAAGTGTTGTTTTCAGGATTGCTACATGACTCCCCTCACAGATGCTTCAGAAGGAGCTACATATGGGTTTTCTTTTCTTTATGGTTGTCATCAACTCCATCTCTGCTGACTCTCCATCAATCTTTCCTACCTATCAACTTGGTCACAGTCCCTATGTACCTCCTCTCCATCTTAAAAATAGTTGAGATGAACTATTTTTAAGAAAGAAAACTGGGCTCAATGAATAGTACTGTCAGATATCTTTATTTCTATATATTTGCATTCGAGAAAACACAGAATGACCGACTCACAGTGTTTTATTTACTAATTTGTCCTTTCACAAGGTTAGTGGACAATTACAGAAATAGACTTCAAAAATTATGGAGGAGTAAGAGGAGATGGAGTAGTTTTTGCTCCTCATATTTGATAATAGTGTAAAGTCTTGATAGATTTTTCAATTACCATCACCAACAGGGGGTGCAGGGAGAAGAATGGGGATAGTATAATCAAACATAATTTGTAAATATGGCAGACACTGCTAGTCCCCAGATCCATTATTTTTTTTAATAACAAACCCCCTGAATTTTAGAGGAGAACATGCCATTCAGAGTCAAGACTGGATTTCTCACTCAACATGCCTTCAGCCAGGTATGACCATGTAGCTCAGTTCTGACTGATAGAATGGGAACAGAAGAGATCTGTTGCCTCAATCTTTCTCTTTTCACCTTTCTGGAAATGGGTATATGGACATAAGGGTGGGAACAGGAGCATCCGGAACTGTAAACTAAAAGATGCCTTTTAGTATTTCAGCAAGATAGAGGGAATTTTTGCATCCAACATGAACAAGTCACTATAGTAGCCCTGAGTGACATACACATACCCCGGGGAAAATGTACTTTTACCTTGATTAAGCCACTGTTGTTTAGGTTCACTTTGCTATAGCAACTTAACTTGCAACCTAATTATTATAGCATCCTTACAAGACTAATGTGGATTTGTCAACATTTGACACTAATTCTAGAAAGGAAATTCAAAATAAATTAAATTATGGATAAATTAAAATATATGGTATTTAAACATTTTGTTTGCTGAAACTGTATTTTATTTTATCTAAATAATATACGTATTATTTATAAAATATGCTTGAATTGACTTCTACAACTAAGTGAAAATTATATACATCTTATAATGATATCAAAGGTAGAGTCTACTGCTATCTTCAAACAGTGACATAAAATAAAAGTGGGAAACAAATAAACAAATGACTGCTTTCAATCTAGAAATGTAAATATATTCTAGCTATCATTCTCCAAGTATTCTTCTTTGCTACAAGTGTGCTTTAGATCAATTCTGCTCCATTAAATATATATATTCATAAATAACTCTATGACAAATACTTAGCCTTTTAATCATAATCTTATTATAGAAAACTTGTTATGAATATATATTCATATATATATGAAAAATATATATATTCATAAATAACTCTATGACGAATACTTAGTCTTTTACTCATAATCTTATTATAGAAAATTTGTTATGTATGTTAGTGAAAGTGGAAGGGGAACCTATCTAAAATCATTTAATATATAAGGCATAAATATCCAATTGCTTGTCTAAATTTAATGCTTTGCAAAAAATGCATTAAATCTCACTCAGTTAATATCCAATCATTATATCAAAAGTACATATCAGTTTTTTCTAAACTTTATCAAAATTATTAAATTGTTTTGCTCTAATTTTTGTTTTATTTATTCCTACAGAATACATAGAAAAAGTTTTGACCAATTCATATCAGCATTTGTTAATCTAAATTCCTGGTTTCATAAATCTGCTGATCACACCCAGGCTTTAGGAATAATCATGTAATTGATAAGAATAATAAGAAATCTCACTGCTTGTTTGTAATATATCATAATATATACATAATAAATACATAATATATTAGTTTCAGAGCAATTAACCAAAAGAGAGAGAGACAAATGACACTTCAAACTCCCTTCCTAATTTTTGTCAATTCAATTTATTTTAGAACAGGTAGTGCATCTGGCACAAAATGCAAAAGGTACAAAGTATCTTATAAACATCTTCATTCTCCCCTTCAGCAGCCATCCACTTCTGTCTAGAGGCTACTGTTGTTACTACTTTTATGTGTTCTTAAGTCTGTTTATATTCTTGTTTTCATAGTAATAGTACAGATCTTATCATACCTAGCCTTTGTACCTTGTTTTAGTTTTTATTTTTTGAGTCAGAATATCTTGGGGGATATGTCTCTATTAGTGCTCACGGAACAACTGCATAGTATTCCATTATATGTACGTACCAAGAATTATTTTTAATCAATTTCCAATATTTATGGGTACTTAAGATGTTTTTAAACTGTTATAAAAATATTGCAATTAATAGTACCTATTATATATGTCTGTTTTCATATCCTATCTGTAATATTAATATCTAGAATTAGAATGGTTGAGTCAAAAGATATATACATGTTTAACCTGAATAAATAATGTTAACACTTTTATTCATAGATATTTCAGTAATTTACTTTCCCACCAGCATTAGATAAAAATTCCTTACCCACTACCTTTCTCTTACAATCAGTACATTGTCAAACATTCTCACCTTTGCCAACCTGATAGTCAAAAATTGGGTTCTCCATGTAGTTAGTTACACTTCTCTTATTATGAATATTATTCTTAACATGCTAAGAGCCATTTTTACTTATTTTTCTTTTTTTATACACCTTATCCAAGTTTTGGGTCTGGTACTATCTGATTTCTAAGAAGTCTTTCTACATTAAGGGAATTCTCTCTCTTTCTGTAATATGAGTTACAAGTAATTTACCTATCAGTCATTTGTGCTTTGATTTTTGTTAACAGTATTTTCTCTTACATTTTACCAATTTTAAAAATTTCATGCAGTAATATTTATGAGTGTATTTTTATAACTCTTTGGTTTTATGTCCTATCTGAAAGTCCTTTTGAACTTTGAGATTATATAAGATACTGTATTTATTTTCATAGAATATTTTTAGCTTTAAATTATAGAAATATTAGAAATGTATTATCTTACTAACAATGAAATAGCAAATTATTAGGGGCAGTTATTAATATTTTTAATTCCCTTTAAAGACATAAGCTAGAATTATATTTCCCTGCTTCTTTAAATTCAGATGTAGTCATATGACTTGCTTTGTCAAAAAAAAAAAGTGCAAAGTGTCATGTGTCCCTTCCAGGTTGAAATTTAAGCTAATGTACAATTCATTTTTTTTCCACCAAAATTGTTTTTATTTATCCACAGATAGCAGCTGTTTGCATAGCTTGGATCCTAAAAGTGAGAGTGAGTATACCACAAGGCAGAGAGCTCCATTCAAACCACAGTGAAACTTGTGGCATGAATAGGTGCTTTTTACTGAAACTTTATAGTTTTCCTCTTCCAAGCACATGTAAAGTTATATTTTCTTATTATCCACCTTGCAAGCAAGTGCATATGCACCTTACTTGGGCTAAAGACATGAAAATCAAAGTCATGTGTTTGTCACTTTGTTTAGAATCTTAAAGAACTAATGCATAATGTATCATCTTCTTTTTTTCTGCAATTTTCCAGCAGAAGCATCAAGAAGGAACCCCATTCAGCTGAGTACCTGAATACGATTCAGAGCAGTGTCCCCATCTAACCTAAAATGCACATGTAGCATAAAAAAGAAATCTTCCTTTTGATTTTTTTTTAAGTCATTGATATATGGGGATTGCTGAACACTGCAGCATATCTTAACTATTCCTGACTTGTTTTCTTATTGATGGCAGAAGGGTTCAATACTACTTACTGAATAATCTACTTTTTCCTCTTTTGTTTATTACATACTACATCCCTGAAAATACTGGTCTTGTTTCTGCGTTTTCTGTTCTATTCCATTAATCTGTATGTTCTTCATTGAGAACAACATTATTTTAAATTATCGTAGCTCTGTGAATTTTAATATCTAAAATAAAAGCCTACCATCATTAGTCTTTGTTTTCAAAATTTGGCTGGCTTTTCTTGCTTTTTTTTCCACATGAAGTTTACAGTTTGTTTTAATTAAAAACAAAAGCCTTATGTGTATTTTTGTTGGACTGTACATTAATTGATGAGTTTATTATCATTCTGATATTATCATTTGTTTTGTGATTTCTAATAGTTAAGTGCAAAGTTAAAACTATTATATAGATTGTTCCAGGTATTTTTTTTTTTTATTATTTCAGAGAGAGAAGGAGAGAGTGGGGGGGAGGGGCAGAGGGAGAGAGAGAGAATCTTAAGCAAACTCCACACTCAGCATGGAGCCCAATTCAGCATGGAGCTCAGTCCCACAACCTGAGCTGAAATCAAGGGTTGGGTGCTCAACCAACTGAACCACCTCTATTTCAGTTATATTAAAGATGATTCATATATATTCATATATATACAGGGTATTTATAACAACTCATTCCAAAAGAATAAATGATTAAGATGGTCACTATGACTTAATCATTACAGTTTTTTTATTAAAAATCATGCCATTTTCCATATAGCATGCATAAAATTCTCATTCTATGGGAGTCCCAACATACAACAGAATATAATGAATCAAGAAGGAAAAACTTATCCTTAGACACATTTACAAAAAGACACTCACTTCTTAGCTTAATGGTCAAGAGAGAAGACTGCAGGGCTAGACTACCTGGATTCAAATCTAGATATTGTTACTTACTACCTTGTAACTTTGGGCAAGTTATTGAATTTACCTGTGTCTCAATCTCTTCATATATAGATAGTACTACTTCTGGGGGACAAAAAAAGATCTACATAACTCACAACAATGTATAGCCTTATAAAAACTTAGTCCATCAGAATTAAAGAAAAATAAAAATAAAATCTTTTAGAAAGGAAAAAAGAAACACAGATCACATAGAAATGATTAGGCATCAGGGGCGTCAGAGTGGCCAGCCAGTTAAGCATCCAGCCTTTGGTTTTCGCTCAGATCATGATCTCACAGTTCGTGGGATCGAGCCCCAGGTTGGAGCCTTCTTAGGATTCTCTCTCACCCTCTCTCTGCCCCTTCCCCACTCACATGCACTTGTTCTTTCTCTCAAAATAAATAAATCAACATTAAAAAAATGATTAGGCATCAAACAGCTTTGAGCTTTTCAATAACAACACTGGAAACTGGATGCAAATGAAATAATGCCTTAAAAATTCTGAGGAAAATAATTTTCCAACTGGAATTCTACATTGGACTAAGCGTTAACTACATAAGAGAAAAACAAAGACATTATCAGGTGCAAGGACTCAAGAATTTTACACCTATGTACTTTCTTCCAGGAAGATATGGGAAGATTTAGTTCATCAAAATGAGGCTATAAAATAAGACAGAGGAAGGAATGAAATTTAGTGAAGAAAGGATTTACTTTGGAAAAGAACCAAAGAAAATCTCTAGAAAGGTGAAAAAAAAAAACCAAAGGAAGTCATTCTTCTGCTTGCCCATCAGACAATTCAGATTGGTGCAAAATATCAGGGGTGATAGGAAGGATATACTTTGGGGAGAAAGTGGACCAGATAGGTCATCTGGTGTGTTTGGTTCCATTGAGAATGCCTTCCAGTTCTGTCAGACCGTTTGTGGATTAGCAATAGTTACAACAAAACATCAACAACTGAAAAATCAAGGCCATTAGGACTCCCAGAGAGAAGAAGTTGTACAAGAAAAGAAACAATATAGGAATATAAGATGTGACGGAGTTAAAAGTTGATTTGCAGTTGAAATGAATATAGATTTAAAAATTATGAAATCAATACGTTGAAAAGATAGAAAAGAGCTATTTGTGTGTGCATATGTGTGTGTAAATACTTATATTCTTTAAGTAGGAAGTCAATAAAGCATGTCAAAATAGAAAAAGCAACAAATGCCCAAATATACATTTATTTTGAAAAATAACAGTAACTTCGGGGTAAAAATAGCTGAAATTGAGTTGAAATCTCTTGCTTCATAGAAGATATTAGGGAAAGGAAGACGAGATAAGAGACTACTCTTTTGTTCTTAAAAACCTTTGTAGGGGTGCCTGGGTGGCTCAGTCGGTTAGCCTCCGACTTCAGCTCAGGTCACCATCTCACGGTCCGTGAGTTCGAGCCCCGCATCGGGCTCTGAGCTGATGGCTCAGAGCCTGGAGCCTGCTTCCGATTCTGTGTCTCCCTCTCTCTCTGCCCCTCCCCTGTTCATGCTCTGTCTCTCTCTGTCTCAAAAATATATAAACGTTAAAAAAAAATAAAAAAAAAACCTTCGTATTTGACCTTCAATAATGTATATGTGTTATTTTAATAAAAATTCGAATTGAAATTACCAAACTAAAACCAAAATGGTTTTCAAAAGAGAGAAAAATATGTAAATTTGACACTAATTGTGCAGTTTCAAAGGTATTTTATCAGTTAGAGAAGTGACTATATTTACAGGTAAAATAAAAAGTCCTATTGGAAAAAGTAAATTATAGAAAGAAAACCTATGTCATAAAATAAGTATATGAATAAGCCATCTTAAAGAGTCACAGAATATACACAGTGATACTGTAAGGGCCAAATAGGAAACAAAGCACAGAAAAACAACTGAAATTTATTAATTTAAAATTTGTATATTGGTCCCATATAAATGTGTATATATTACCTTTTGTTTTACTTCACACCAGGAACAAGGATATAATTTTGCTTTAAAATAGCTGAAAGAGATTGTGTTTGTGAAATACAAGTAAAATTTGAAATCCTAAGACTTTTGAAATGTAAATTAAGCTTCAGCAATGAAACAACTGCCATTCTGTTTGACATTTAAGAAGAGAACAATTTATTTCTAATTGTTTTCTATTACTATGACATTATTCACTGCTCTAAATGAATTCTATGTGAAAGTAAATACAGTGCTGCTTATCCCTTAAAAATCAGGACATTTTTAGATATTACTTTGTCCACAATTCTCTTTTCTTTTTTTTTTTTTTTTTCAACGTTTATTTATTTTTGGGACAGAGAGAGACAGAGCATGAACGGGGGAGGGGCAGAGAGAGAGGGAGACACAGAATCGGAAACAGGCTCCAGGCTCTGAGCCATCAGCCCAGAGCCCGACGCGGGGCTCGACCTCACGGACCGCGAGATCGTGACCTGGCTGAAGTCGTACGCTTAACTGACTGCGCCACCCAGGCGCCCCCACAATTCTCTTTTCAAGCCCATAATTTATTAAACTGATGCATGCAGCCTTCATAAGCGGTCATTATCCTATTAGCACTGTGTTTTCTGAACAGGAAAAAATAATCCTTTATGCTTCTGTTTGCATTTTTGTTCCTTAAACTAATTACTGACTTGGGATGCTACAGTCCTAAGGATAAAAAGTTAAATGCTCAAATTATTGTATCAAATCCTATCTATTCATATAAACACAATTGTTGAGACTAACCATTTATGAATAATGATGATTTAAGAACATATATAAGCATACATTTAAACTAACTTTTATTTTTATAGCTACAAATATATGTATATACAGATCTAATGTTTATTTTTTTTTATTTTTTTATTTTTTAATTTTTGTTTTTCAACGTTTATTTACTTTTGGGACAGAGAGAGACAGAGCATGAACGGGGGAGGGGCAGAGAGAGAGGGAGACACAGAATCGGAAACAGGCTCCAGGCTCTGAGCCATCAGCCAAGAGCCTGACGCAGGGCTCGAACTCACGGACCGCGAGATCGTGACCTGGCTGAAGTCGGACGCTTAACCGACTGCGCCACCCAGGCGCCCCTCTAATGTTTATTTTAGTATTGTACTAAGTACATCACTCCTGAGCATATTTATTTACACGTTGGATTTTTGTTTCTTATTTAAGTAAGATAATTCTTGCTCCTTTTACATTATGGCAAATAAAATGGAATGAACTCTGATATGCAAGAAAAATAAAGACAAGAACATGTATAATAGCTGTGGTAAAACTGCTTCACTCCCGTGCCTTGGAAGATTTGGAGAACAACAACTGAGGCAACTGAATTATCTAGATAGAATCTTAAAAAAGTAAACTTGAGTTCATGACCAGAAAGAAGAAAGATAAACCTAACAACTCTTACTTATTTCACCATGCAGGACATGGAAAATTGCCTCAGAGTGTCTGTATTCATGAGCATAATATAGGCACAAAGATTGACTTTCGGAATATACTAGTCAACTCAAGCAATAAAATCCAAACAATCAACTGTGAGATTACCTGTTATTACCTGAAAGATTTTATGGGATGCGTTTGAACAGAATATGTCTATTTCCCTGAGTAAGCAAAACAACCAGGAAAGAGTAAATTGCTTAATTACATCACTATTCCAAACATAATAGTTCTCTGCATGTCTCCTTTCTCTCACATAACTACATTGCTGAATTCCAACTAAGTTTGTTTTTAAGTATTCTCTTAACTGAGGAATACTTTTAGTTTCTTTTTAAAATGAAGGGGGAGAAAAAAATGTGAAATCAAATTTTAGAAAAACGATTCCATTTCTTTATTGCTCATCTCACATCAGCACTTGACCGCCAACCATTAATGACATGGACCATGGCTATAAAAATCCCAAAGAATATTAGGTGTCCTGTGAGAAGAAAGCTTTAATTTGGAAATCTACTCCATTCATTAAAACCTGTAGTTGTTCAGATGTTCCCATTGATATCTGGTGTCTGATCCTTTATGGATACAGAGTGAATGAAGGACTCCTCACATGTGCAAAATATGAGGAGCAACACAAGCCACAGGGGACGGGAGTTGCTGTCTCACCATTATAGAGAAGCAAGCCTAGAAAGAATAAGTGAATTTACACGGTTACACTATAGCTGTCTTCACCTGACTCAGGAAATGCTTAAAACCACCTGTTGAGTCCAGGGATAATAATTCCTATTAGGCCTTAAGTGCATTTAGAGCAGTTGTTCTTGACCTTGGATGCACATTGGAATCATATGCACCATGGTGAGGCCAATCAGAATCTCTGGGGGTTAAGCCCTAGGACCTGTTTTGTTTTTTAATTCCTTAGATTAAAATCCTATATATCCAGATTGAGTATGCTGATTAAGAAAATATGTTATGTTAGAAATATTTTACCAACAATAAAATAACTTACCTTTGCAAGATTTGCCTTCAAAAAGCAGAGAGAAGATTGAATTTTTAGAAGCTCTGCCTTAATTGCACTATGAGGTATTTACTCAAAAGACAGAAAAATACTGATTCAAAGCGGCACATGCACCCCATTCTTTATAGCAGCATTATTAACAATAGCAAAATTATGGAAAGAACCCAAATGTCTATGCACTGATGAATGGATAAAGAAGATGTGGTACACACACACACACACACACACACACACACACACACACACACAGGAATATTACTCAGGCATTAAAAAGAATGAAATCTTGCCATTTGCAGTGATGTGGATGGACCTAAAGTGTATTATGCTAAACAAAATAAGTCATTCAAAGAAAGACAGATACCATATGATTTCACTCATATGTGGACTTTAAGAAAACAGATGATCATAGAGAAAGGGGGGGGGGGGACAAACCATAAGAGGCTCTTAACTATACAGAATGAACTGAGGGTTGATGGAGGGGTGGTGGGCAGGGGATGGGCTAAATGGGTGATGGGTATTAAAGAGGGCACCTGTTGTGTTGAGCACTGGATTTTGTATGTAAATGACTCAATCACTAAATTCAACTTCCAAAACCAATATTACACTGTATGTTAACTAACTAGAATTTAAATAAAAATTTAAAGTAACAACAAAACAAAAACAAACAAACCAAAACAAGCTCTGCCTAATCTACCTATCACTCTGGAAGGCTAGCTTTTTCTACGGTAACAAATAATTCAATTCAAAACAACAACGTTTATTTCTTGCCCACGCTACAATGTCTCTTGTTGGTTGGCAAGGCACTGTGTTCACTGAGTCACACAGGGACCCAGGTGGACAGAAGATTCATTGAGACAAGCTTCCCAAATCACAGAAGTCAAGAGAAGATGCGGCTACATAGTGGCTCTTAAATTACATCCAGAAAGTAGATGTAACTACATATCACTTCTCCTTACATTTCCTCTTTGTAAGCAAGTTACACGGCTGAAGCTAGTTTCAAGCTAGGACTGAAGTCCTACCATGTTTTTAGAACAAGAGAGCTGGCATTTACGAACAGTCCTGACCACTACCATGCTTGTCTCACTAGTTCTACACCCTCCAGGGGGAAGTTACCAGATATTTGGAGCACAGTTGACAGAGAAAATAGCATTCCACACATACTTGCTAACCACTAATATGCACTGGGCATGGAGATAAAAATGCCTGGGAGCTGAGGGGATATCAAACAGTAGGTGTGGTATATGTAAAAGCCCCTGAGAGATGTACATTGAAGAGCAGCCTGAGCTCCAGGAAAAAAAAAAAAATCAAGATGGAGAAGCAGTCAAGGGCCCAAGGCTTTGTAAGTACCTTTAGAGACTTCTATTTCACCATGATTACCATAGCTATCATAAACTCAGGAAACACCAGGTGCCAGACACTTTTCTTAGGTATTTTAAGTGTTAAGTTATTTGATTCTCACAATGACCCTATGAGGTACGTGGTAGTGTTATTTCCTCTTTTAAGATAATGAGACTGAGGCATTGAGAGATAACTTCTCAAGGTAGTGACCTCATAAGAGGCAGAGGTAGACCCAGAGCCCAAGTCCTCTGGGTCATGAGTCCTTACATTTAACCATTCACAGTGTGCTTAAGAATGGTAGGATTTGGGGGTGGGGGCCTGGGTGGCTCAGTCAGTTAAGCGTCCGACTTCGGCTCAGGTCATGATCTCACAGTTCGTGGGTTCAAGCTCCACATCGGGCCCTGTGCTGACAGCTCAGAGCCTGGAGCTTCCGATTCTGTGACTCCCTCTCTCTCTGCCCCTCCTGCACTTGCACTCTGTCTCTATCTCTCAAAAATGAATAGACGTCAAAAAAGAAAATTTAAGAATGGCGGGATTTTAATTCTGTAACTGGTCAAAGAGTTACCCAATTCAAGATTTCCATGTCATAGGTATTAGGCAATAGCTAAGCTGGAACTTAAAGAATCCAAAGTCCACTGATTACTGTAGGATTTTTCCGTCTCTGCTTCAATCCCTTTATTGATGAAATATTGTTACTTTTGTGAAGCTGTTGGAAAACAATGTTTTCCCACAATTAATCTAGTGTTCATGAGGTGATGAGAGTCACAGGGCAGTTCCTTCAAGGCTTCCAGGTAAACCCCACACAAGGGCACCTGGTTGAACATGTGAGTTGAGGCAAAGGCCAATCAATGTTCTGTTGCCAAGAGCTGTGATCTGGGTTATTAAAGACAAAGGGATGTACTTTTCTAATTTTGACAAAACAGGGTTTCTTAACCTCAGTATGTGACATTTTGGACCAGATTTTTTTTTTGTTATGGAGGGCTAGCCTACATATTAGAAACATCCCTAGTCTCATTCCAGTATTTGTTGGTAACACTTCTCCACCCCTAGTTATAACAAGCAAAATGTCTCCAGATATTTCCAAACAGCCCTTAAGTGTACATGTGTGTTAGGGTGTGGGGAGGCAAAATTGTCTCAGGTGGAAAGCCACTGCCAATAGAGCAGGATCCACTCACCATGCCTATGCCCCTGAGACTCTCTTTCCCTGCAGAGCTGGTATTTTTTTTCTTAATCCTACTAGATTTCTGTAAGAGCTGACAGAAAAATTATCTTCCTTTAAATTTCTGTTAGCTGCTTCTCAATCAGACCAGTGGCAGCATTAGTAATATTTATTACCTAAAACAAAAAATAGGCAACCAGGCGTGCCTGGGTGGCTCAGTCTGTTGACTGTAGGACTCTTGATTTCAGCTCAGGTCGTGATCTCAGGGTTGTGGGATTAAGCCCTGTGTCAGGCTCCTCACTGATTGTGGAGCCTGCTTGAGATTCTCTCTCTCTCTCTCTCTCTCTCTCTCCCCCCCCCATCCCCACTCATGCTCTCTTTCTCTCTAATATATATATATATATATGTGTGTGTGTGTATATATATATATTCATGACATATGTGTTTGATAGAATATGAGTTGAAAAAGGCAAGGGTTGGACAATATATATAATCTGATCTCACTGATGTTTAAAATATACATTATTTATGTGCTTATGGAAGTGTACAGGAAAATATCTGAAAGAGAATGAGATTAGGAAAGAATGAAATGAGATGTTTGTGTGTGTGCGTGCGTGCGTGTGTGTGTGTGCGTGAAATACTTTGTATTTCAAAGTAATACGATCACAATTTCATTAAACATGGTAAAGAACATCTATGTGGACTAGAAGGCAAACAGTTATACAGGCTTTTAGAAAAGCCCTATTTAGCTTCATGAAATAATTACTATTTTAAAGTTTGACAAAATATAAAAGCCTTTCGTTTTCCATCCTATGAAGGAAATAGGTGTTCAATCATTGCAACTAACCAAGGGATAGTTTCTAGAGTTATAGTTTTCTAAAATATCTCTTTTTTAAATGTTTATTTATTTTTGACAGAGAGAGATAGAGACAGAGTGTGAGCAGGGGAGGGGCAGAGAGAAAGGGAGGCATAGAATCCAAAGCAGCCTCCAGGTTTGAGCTGTCAGCACGGAGCCTGATGTGGGGCTCGAACCCGTGAACTGTGAGATCATGACATGAGCCAAAGTCAGACACTTAACTGACTGAGCCACCCAGGCGCCCCATTTTTTAAAAATATCTTTTTTTAATGTTTATTTATTTTTCAGAGAGAGAGACAGAGACAAGTGTGAGCGGGAGAAGAGCAGAGAGAGAGAGAGGGAGACAAAGAAAAGAGTTATAGTTTTCAAAGATGGCTTATTACAGTGGTACTTTAGTTTTCTTGTTAATAAACATGAATTTTGCTCACTAAAATTATAGAACATATGGGTATTTTTATTTTACTTTATTTCAGTTCCAGATAATTTTTTTAGTTTTTTTTTTTTTTCAACGTTTATTTATTTTTGGGACTGAGAGAGACAGAGCATGAACGTGGGAGGGGCAGAGAGAGAGGGAGACACAGAATCGGAAACAGGCTCCAGGCTCTGAGCCATCAGCCCAGAGCCTGACGCGGGGCTCGAACTCACTGACCGCGAGATCGTGACCTGGCTGAAGTCGGACGCTTAACCGACTGCGCCACCCAGGCGCCCCGATAATTTTTTTAAATGTCATTCTGATAAATGTAAGAAGTCAGTTTCTAAGTGAAAGTATGATAGAAGTGACCAGCATGGTGTATATAGTCTTTAACACTAGACAAAACTAAATTGAGCTTTAAAAATATGATTAAAAAATATATGCTAAACAAAGTGTATACATTTTATCTCTTAATGGATTATTATTGCCCAGGAGGAGAGCATTAGTAAACAATACAATTGTATTATATTATCAAGTATTATTTTGCAGGATTTTAACAATATGATAATTAGTATCATGGTTCTTGGACAAATGAGTGTTTTTTAAATAATAGAGTAAGTAGTTTCAATAATAAGGCTCAATCAAGGTTAAATTTTGGAAAGTAGGGGAGAGCTTCTTTTCTTCTGCATGTTTTATTTTATCCTTGGAAAAAAAAAAACAGCCAATCATTTTCTATTCCAACATGTTTACAATGGATGGACACAAAATGATTGCAATCATCTGGTATTTCCCTTTACTTGGTAGTTAGTTGAGTCCTCTGGCTTCTCCCTATTTATGAAGAGCTGTGGAAATGTTGCTGTCTGAGACTGCATTCTCTATTCTGTTTTCTCTCTTCTTGGTTCTATCTTGTTAGCTTTGTTAGCCTTGAAAAGGTAATGCAACTACGGCTATGCATATGTTTGTCTTTCTGTATAACTCAAACATACAGTTGGGAAAACAGAGTTCGCACATTCTGTTTCTACTTCAATTAACAGCTATATTATAAACTGACAGAAAACTAATGAAAACTAAAGGGGTTATGAAAATAATAGCTCAAGTGAATGGGTTGCAATTAAAAGCTTATCAATGCCCACTTTTGTTATCATTTTGTGGTGCTCTGAAACCTCTAGAATGTAATTAATATTTCATACAATTTGCAACCACTGAATGAAATTTTGCATTTACATCAATGGGCAAAAATTAATTAACAGTCATCAACAGACTGCGTAGGAATGTCTTGTTTACACAAAGATTATTGTCCAACTCAAGTTTAGAAAAGTAATTACCTGCTACACACTAGGGAGAACTTTACATTGTTATAGAGACCTCCACATGGATGACTTTTTGAGTGAATTATTGTTAAACAAACTGTTCGAGAGTTGAAAACCCTTGTCCTACATGTAATAGCAATTAGGAGAGTTAATGGAAATTCAGCTCAGAATACTGGAGAGGAATACAATGTGATGATACTACCACTGCAGTGAAGAATGGGTAGAAATTTCCCCGCAGTAGCCCAGCATGGTGTTATCACTCTTTTCTCATTAAATTGTATATCTTCTTTGAATGTGATCAAAGAACAATTATTATGTATTGCCTCTAAGCCTTTTAGTTACTCAATATTATGTAATCTAATTTTTTTCAAACAAATATTGCCTCCTTAGGGTGCAACTATTTTTATGATTAGGAAATATAACCCAAAGCAAATTTGCAGACTGCTAAATTTTGTACACTACTTTCCTAAGAACATTTCAAAGAACCGAGCTAAATCTTTTCTAGAACATGACAGTGAGAAAATAGATGGGAAGATGGATAGACAGACATTGACAGACAGACAGCAGATAGATGATTTTTAACTAGAATGCTGGTTAGGTAAATGACAGACATTTTCCACTTTCTTCAAGACAGCATCTTAGACCTAAGAAGCAGAATTGAAGATGCAATCATAGGAAAAAAAAAATCATAGGTTCTAATTGCACTGTTTCATAATTTCTTCTCCTGACATACATAGAGAAATAAAAGTCACTAAGCCCTATATCGTTGACATATGCATGAAAAAGAACACACTGCACTGTACTAAATCCTTCAGCTCTGTTAATCTTTTTAATCTGGTTCTTAAACATTTGGCAATTGAATCTCTCTGTTTGAATTTATGAACTTAATCTCCTATGGCTAATGTCTCCAGTAGGAACTTTAAAACTGAAAACAATATCTATATTTTCTTAAACATTGATCTTTTAGTAGCTGGGTGTAAATCTGATTCCCTTGTGAATTTGCAGTATTCCATTCTAAGGACTTACAATATCTCAAAAGTGTACTTATGCTTTTTTGAACATCGTTATAGGATTCTCTAAGACTTTACCTTTGAACTTGCAAGATATTGTGTTCCACGGGTATCATACAAATGACTCTCAGAGTTGTAGTCAGAGTTAGTAAAGTCTGTCCCCTGAGACTTGGCATATGTGGACGTGGTTGCATAGCGTTCATAACATCATGCAGGCTCTGTCTAGACTTTCTGTGGCAGACACAGTAGAAAATAATTCTGACCTTGAGTCCAACCAATCAGCCACAGCTAATTTACATGACAGTGTAATTATAAGCATCCAGGAGGATTAGTTGTTTCAATTACAACACTACGTAGATATGCCAAGTCTGACTAGTTTGATTAAAAGATACAGAGAAAAACACTGGAAAAGTTCTGCCTCCAAACAGAAGATGCTGCTTCAGTCACTTAACCATCGCTTAGCTTTTTGCTTTGTACTGAATCTTCACACCTATTTTTTAATTTTGTCATAAATTATAGAATCAAAACTATTAAAACCAAGTGACACTGGAGTTGGCATTTGTCTTGATCTACAAAACCTGTCACTGTGTCACTGGAGATCTTAAATGCATCTAATTCATTGCATTCTCTAAAAACTCATGCAGATTTTAACCAGCAACTCTCTTGCCTTCAAGATATTGGTAAGTGGATTTTTACAATCCATTGTTATTATTTTTGTTTTATTTTAATAGTAAGTAAATCAAGTTCATAAGTGTCCCTCTCCCTCTCCCTCTTTCACTCTCCCTTTCTCTCTCTCTCTCTCTCTCTCTTCCTCCCTCCCCCCCCCTTCTCTCCTTCTATCTTTCTCAGTATAGGACATTTACTGACTATGAATAATTAATGTGGTTAAATCCTACTCTCTGTATAGATCTAAATATAACATACATTAAAGCTTTGTTTTCATTTCTTAATCACCCTAGAAAATTTCTCATTTAGCCGACAGTTTAGAGGTTTCACTGTCCCAGCATCACCTCAAATTGAGTATTTATTGAGCATTTAGTATGTGCTGAATATTTTTAAGCTCTCTTGATAGTATACAAGAAGGATTTTAATGAAGTTTTCCTTGAGGAACTTAAGATTTAGATAAGAAGCTTGCATAATTATGTTTGTGACAATCGGCGTATAATGTGGCCATGTTTGAAAGTAATGAATAAATCACTTTAAAGTTTTTTGTAATTTCCTGTAGGCCACTATAGAAACATTCTGTCTTCTAGAAAATTTGTTCTAGCTTTAATCTGATTTCTTTTTATATTATGTTGTGAGGTACCAACAGAATCATCTGTGCAGAGGCATCCATACTGGCTAGAATGGGGGAGAGCACAGTCCCTTTTACCTTATTTATAACGGTAAGGAGACTGAGAGGTGCCCCAACTCACTCTAGGTACTACAGCCATGGGTCTATGAGGGCCATATCTTCTTTTCTTTGGTTCTTGTAAACAGAAGTTCTATATTTTTGATGTTTCTGAGAAGTTTCTCTTTTAACTACTCCTATTTTTTATTGGTCCTTATTCTTCGATATGGAGGTTTAAAAACTTTACTATGGATACACGTCCCTGAGAAGTTTGCTCAAAATAGTGACTGACAGCCTCTCTCCACAAACATTCAACTGTGATTCAAAGGAGCAGGAACCTGTTTTAAACAAGTATTTTTTTGTGTGATTCTTTCAGATCATTTTAAACAAGTATTTTTTTGTGATTCTTTCAGATCATTTTAAACAAGGATTTTTTTGTGATTCTTTCAGATCATGCTGTGAGACACACGGCTTTCATAACTCTGATACTGGATTTTTAATACGATGTTTCCAAGTAGAGGAGCCATCTGTGACTGACTGCATTTGTGTCCATGGCTTTAATATGCCCGACCTGTAATTCCATTATCTGTTTGTGTAACCACAGTGTTCATACCATCAGAACAGAAACCGAAATGGCACTTAGACTGAAAAGATGTCAGATGCCCTATACCCAATGATCTGAGAGATCAGCAGGGATAACCCTGCGAGGATGCCTTCAATGGCAGGAGATGAGACACACAGGGGACACTAGGGCAGAGCCGACTAGACAACACGGTGAATGAAGTGGTCCTCACAAGCAGGGGTAAGACCCTGTCAGAACAGAAACATTCCTTTAGCAGTGTGGAGATTTTGTATCTTATCCTTTCTTTTCCTTCCAATGATGGATTTCTTTATTGTTAATCTGTATCCACTAACTCTTCCTACATAGGGTATGCTTCAACAGAGCGGAGCTTCTGTTTCTTATTTACTGCTGTATTCTCCAACGCTTAGAAATGCACTTAGCATATAGTATTTGATTGAAAAAAGATGTTGAATAAATTAATAATAATAAGTAGGAAGGGCTTTGAATACTGACCCAAATGACAGATATTTAGTGTTCTAATGGACCTTCTCATTACTTACTACAACTATATATTCAAAAGTTGAATCACCTCTCACCTATGTCTTTTCTTATTGACGTTTCTCTATAGACACAAACGTATTGCTTTCGGATGATGACTATCCCATTTGGGAATTTCTGACTACTAAATAGTTCTTTGTTCTAGTGAGTAGAACTTTATCTTCTTGCACATTGTATACTCTGACCCCTGTTCTGCCTCTTAGATCAACACTTACACAACTGGCATATCTTCTTTATGGCATCTGTTCACAGATCTTGGAAGCTGGCTATTAAGTGCTATCATCCCTTGTCCTCAGAATTAAATCTCCCCAACTATTTTAATCATTTTTATAAAATATAGTTAGGTTTTTTAAATCATCTTTGTAGGTTGCCTTTTGAATTATTCATTCATCAATATTTGTCTAAAATTTAGGCAGAAAATTTGAATCAGAGATGCAGGTATACTCTGAGCAAGATGGGACTCTCACCACACCAGACATCCTACTCATATTAATGCAGTTTACAATTGCACTTGGTTTATTTGCTTACTTTGTCCATCAAACTTACAGTATAGAATCACACTGAGCTAATTGTTAATTAAAAGCTTTTTGTTCCCTTTTGTATGCTATAATTGTTTCTTACCACTTGTGAGTGAATATAATTATACATATATTTAAAATATGTAATCTTTGCCTGTAAGAGCTACAAAAATCTTTTTAAGAAAAAAAATGCTTTAGGGACACCTGGGTGGCTCAGTTGGTTATGCTTCCAACTCTTGGTTTTGACTCAGGTTATGTATGATCTTGTGGTTCCTGAGTTCGAGCCCCACGTCAGACTCTGTGCTGGTGGTGTGGAGCCTCCTTGGGATTCTCTCTGTCTCCCTCTCTCTCTACTCCTCCTCTGCTCTCTCTCTCTCTCTCTCTCTCTCTCTCTCTCTCAGACACACACACACACACACACACACAATAAATAAACTTAAAAAAAAGAAAAACAATGTTTTAAAATGTTACCTAAAGGCTATGCAGCCCATCTATTTCTTCAGATACTCTAAAGAATACCCCTAGATTAATTCTGACCATAAGAAACTGTATTTTTGGGCTTGTTATCCTGAGTTCAATTTTAGTGCAATGCCATTGTTCAGTATAGGAAACGCTGTGTATAACCTATGAACAGATTTATTTCAAGGCATTATTAAGGATATCATTTATTACTTTGCATAGACCTTTTTGTAGGTGCTTCTTGAGTTACTTGGGAGAGAAGTGCTTGATATTTAGAATAGTTATTCTTAATAATTATCTTCATTTTTCCTTATAATTGGTTTCTGCAGTGGTGGAACTGATTATATTTCTATTTCCCCATTGGTTGTTAGAAAACTTATAATCAAATTGATAGCCCAGTTTTAACATATCAAAGGAGATTCATTACATTCACGTGTAATGCTGGCTTGATTCCTGGTTCCATTTCTTGTCCTTATCTTCCTCCCCCCCCCCCCCCCCCGCCAATTCTTTCCTATTATTAGAACAAACTGCCTCTGCAACCCTGTGTCCCACAATTTCCACCCATCTCTGATTTCAGCTGAAGCTTCAGTGGACATGTCCTAGGAAATACAGAATCATCCAGTGCCACACATCTTTCTTCTTGCTGCCCTAAGATCTCCTCCAAGTCTAGGAAAGCAGAGATTGATTTGAAGGTAGATATGGTTGAGCTAAGTCAGTTGAGTCAAAGTGAATTTCAGGATTTTGATATGAAGACTAGGATGAAGATATTCCTTCTTCTCTTCTGGATATAGATTAGAGCTCCTGGCCATTCATCTTGATCTCAAGGTGAGTCAGGATCAGGATGAAGCCAATAATACAAAAGCGTAATAGAATAATGAAAAAAAAAATGTTCTTGGAGACATGACTGAGATAGCATATCTCTCTTCATATAAAGCTATATTTATCTCCAGCTTTACATTTTCTATGTAGTTTAATCCAGATGGAGCTGGATTTTCCAATAATTTCACCAAGAGTTATCTTGATATGTCCCTTTTTATCTAAGTTTTTTTTCATTGTACAATGGGTATAGAAATAGAGCAAATATAAAATTATATAAAATTATGAGAATTCTCTAAGGTAATTAATATAATTAATGTAACACAGTATTTAGCATAGAGTAAGTCATTACTAAATATTAAATATATCAATTAAAATAGTCCCATTACTTGAAACACCATAAAGATTTATAATTTTCAAATAAACTCTGTCCAGAACTCTTTCCTGAATTGTTGTTATACATAACCAACTACTTGATATTCTTACCAACTGTACCTTTAATTATCCCACCCTCTAACTTTATCCCATCCTTATATTTAGCCATCTCAGTAAATTGCAATATAACTAATGTGATAATTAATGACAAAACTTAGGATTATCATTGTTTTCTCCATTTACTTTCTTACTCATGTCCAAATTTTCAGCAAGTTCCCATGTTTCTACAGCCAAAGTTTGCTTTAATATTCACTTTTATTCATCTTTCTAGACACTTCCTAGTCCAAGTTGCCATAAGTTTTTGCCAAGACTATGGCGATACCTACCCACCTACCCTTTCCAAGCAGCCAAAGGAATCTCTTAAGAGTTTGACCTCAAGCTATTCACCTGCTTAAAAAGCCATCAGTAGTTTCCTGTAACTGATTTGGAATGCAAATTCCTTACCAGGACAAAAGGCCTTCATTATTGGATCCAACTTCATTTATCACCACTGTCTGTCTAGCTCACTAAGGCCTAGCTATACTACCCTCTGAGAGTTCTAGAATAATTAGTTTTATTTTCTAATAAATCTACATGAAATGTGCTTTTCCAGCCTCTATGAATGCATGACTTTTTATTGTATAGATCTTATCAATGTTACCTGGTCTGTTTCCTCTTCCTCTTTTATCTTTATAGGACAGCACAAACATTTCTTTATAGAACTTGTCCTAATTAACATAATTTTATTTATTTTTAAATTATCAGTATTTCTACTAGAAAAGTAAGGTTCATGAAGGCAGGGACCATCAAATCCCTAGAGAGTAGTCCAGTGGCTGGTACATAAAAAGGCCTCAATAAATTTTACTTGAATAAATAAATGAATAAATCTGCTCACTAAATGTGTTAAACCAATATATTTTCTTATTAACTAGATATATCTAATTTTACATAAATTGTATCTTCAATTAAACTTGGTGAAGATTGATAATCATTGTATAGACTTAGTAATTATTTTAATTTTATTATATTGCTTTTACTTTGTATATGAGGGAAAGGGTTCATTTGTCCTGGAAGTTCTAAAAATAAGTCCTTGCTTGAAATTTCACTTAGCAGAGAAAATTTCAAAGCATACACTCAGCATTGTATTAAGTGATAAATTCTATCAAATGGATAACATTAATAAAATTCAAGAAAGGAAGAGATCAATGTTACTGAACATCTCAGGAAAAGTTTATCATTGTAAAAATAAATTGAGCAAGTTTTGAAAGAAAACTAGCATTCAGATAATTGTAAGGGCAAATGCAACTTTTTACAGGCTAGTGAAGCACTATATAATAATTCTGGTAATGCATTTTCTGTGGGAAATTGACTTCCTTTAAATATTAAATACTTCCATTAACTAAAAATTTGATCTATTTTACTTTGATTCATGTTGTATATTACATAAAATATATCATTGGTTTATAATCCAATATGATTTATAGTTTTCCTTCATCTTAATAACTGTGTAGAACACGATATTCTTCAGAGTTTTTCACTTGGTGAAAATTAAATTTAGTTTGAAGTGTTTATTCTTTTTTTTAAAGTTTATTTATTTATTTTGAGAGAGAGAGCACGACCATGGGAGGGGCAGAGAGGGGGAGAGAGAGAAAATCCCAAGCAGCAAAGAGATTGACATGGAGCTCCAACCCACAAACTGTGAGATCACGGCCTGAGCTGAAACCGAGAGTTAGATGCTTAACAGACTGAGCCACCCAGGCGCCCCCGAAATGTTTACTCTTATAAGAAATATTTTTAGGGGCGCCTGGGTGGCTCAGTCTGTTAAGTGGCCGACTTCGGCTCAGGTCATGATCTCGCGGTCCGTGAGTTCCAGCCCTGCTTCGGGCTCTGTGCTGACAGCTCAGAGCCTGGAGCCTGTTTCAGATTCTGTCTCCCTCTCTCTGACCCTCCCCATTCATGCTCTGTCTCTTTCTGTCTCAAAAATAAATAAACGTTAAAAAAAATTAAAAAAATATATTTTTACATATAATAACTGAACTAGGCTAAGCTTACCAAATCTGATAGTTTTCTTTAGTAAAACCTTTAATTATAAGACAAAAATGGAGCGATGTGTATAGCATAGACATTTGTAAAAGATGACAAAAACAGACGAAAAAGAAGAAATTATAAAATCACATGAAAAATTAGAGTAAGTGGGGTGACACCTGAGCACCTGGGTGGCTTAGTCAGTTAAGCATCTGACTTCAGCTCAGGTCGTGATCTCGCGGTCCATGGGTTCGAGCCCAGGTCAGGCTCTGTGCTGACAGCTCGGAGCCTGGAGCCTGCTTCTGATTCTGTGTCTCCCTCTCTCTCTGCCCCTCCCCTGCTTACCCTCTCTCTCTCTCTCTTTCTCAAAAATAAATAAACGTAAAAAAAAATTTAAAAAAAGAAAAATTCGAGTAAGTAATATAAATGGAAGGAGAAGAAAACTCTTGTTCATTTTTTCTTCTTATTCAATTTCTTACTTTTCTTATGCAAAATTATATCTTCCTATTAGAAAGAAGATGGATAACATTTTTACTGATATATGTGAATAATGCAAGGAAATAAAGCAAATTGTTTCAATATCCACAATAAATTACAGAAAGAATATTTCTTCTTGCACAAGTAATCCTAAATGTCAATGATTTTTGGATGTATGTGTATTACTAAGGAAACAATTTGCTAATTGATGTTAATATTAGGAGCAAAGCAACAATTAAGAATCATATAAAGTTTCTTTTATTCATCAACTAAGTCTTTCTGAAGTCCATATATAGTATATATGAACTGAGTTGAGTAGAATCCACTCAAAATTTACATCTATTCCAAAATTTCATTAATATGACCTTATTTGGATATGCAGATGTATTTTATTAAAATGAGGTCATACTGGATTAAAGTGGTTCTAATACAATAACTAGTGTCTTTAGTAAGAAGAGAAAACAAGACAAATGAATACTTATGGTAAAAGGCCATGTGAGGACAGAAACAGAGATTTCAGTGATTTGTCTATAAGTCAAGAATCACCAAAGATTTCCAACAACCATTCACCAAAAGAATCTTAACATTTTCCTCAACTTAACTTTAAACAAGTCTCTTCCTGACTAGAGGCCCCTGACCTCCCTTTTTTTAGAGTACTTATTTAGAAAACTTGCCATTATAAATTATTTCTCTGTCCCTTTGAGATATAAATCTTCTCCCAGCTTCTTGCCCGTTTTACAACCCAGGAATGCCTTTCTCAAGGCACCGGGAAGCCATCTCTTGGAAATATAATTATCTAAGGAGATAATGCCCCTATCTCTCAGTCTCTGTGGGAGAGTAAGAGCCCAACTTTGATGTGCCAATTATCAAACACACATGGTCTAATCAAATTGACTGCCCCACTTTAAGTCCTCCAGTATTTTCTTGACGGTCCAACTTAGAGCTTAAAAACTTCCCTGCCTTTTGGTCCAGCAGAGTTGAGTTTTATCTATCTCCTTTATTGCCATAGTTTTCACTCCTGTTCCAGTAGTCTTGAAAAAGAAGTCTTCTTGCCAGTTTAGCTGTTTGTTATTTATTATTATTATTATTATTATTATTATTATTATTATTTTGACACCACCAGAAGGTGGGAAGAAACAAGGAAGGATCCTTACGTAGACACTTTAGAAACATCATGGCCCTGATAACACCTTGATTCTGGACTTCAAGTCTCCAAAATTGTGAGACAATGAATTTCTGCTGTTTTAAACCATTCAGTTTTGTCATATGTTCTTATGGCGGTCAAAAGAAATGTATACAACATGTAAATGTGGACTTTTTATAATAATAGTGTTTTCCAAGTAGATTATGAAAATCCTTCACACTATATATGTGTGTGTGTGTGTATATATATATATATATATATATATATACACATATATATATATTTAAATGTTTATTTATTTTGGGAGAGAGGAAGGTAGGGGCAGAGAAGGAGGAGAGAGAGAATCTGAAGCAGGCTCCATGCTGTCAGTGCAGAGGCTGACATGGGGCTCAATCTCAAGAACTGTGAGATCATGACCTGAACTAAAATCAAGAGTCAGACGTTTAACAGACTGAGCCTCGCACTATCTTATATAAATGAAGAATTACTTCCTGTTTTCATCATTGTCAAATATATTTATATGTTAATATATATACATACAACTGTAAACCAACAATTCAAAGGAAACATTTGAAGACTTGACCATTTTTAACTAAAGTTTTAAAATGAGACTAAAATACTGATATATTAAGCTGTATTTACAAATGATTTACTATATGACTTATCCACAGGACAACTATATAGCTATACTTCCTAAATTTTCTTCAATCATTTGACAAACTCACCAAACATTTCTTAATATTGTATGACCCACATCAGCTCCCTACCAATTTTATCTAAAAAAAGAAAAAAAAATGTTTCTTAAAGTTCAATGATGATCAGTTATAGAAGATGAATTTGGATTGTGTATTCACTGGACCCCTAACTGAGGTCCACAAGAAATAGTCTACTTTTTATATAGTTTCCTTGAAAGAAATTATAATTCATTTTATAGTCATTGTTGGATTCTATTTATGTCCTGTCCACAGCCTAACAGACTATGGAAAATTAGAAAATGGGTCTATAGTCTTCATTGGAGAAGTGGTATACCAGCTTTCAGTACATTGTTTTTGACCCTGACATCTTCAGGGTTCAAGCTTACAGGGGTCCCTTAAACTGTACTATCTTTTCATATCTCTTCTAAGGATATGGTAATTTTGTTTTCTGCCATCTTCCTAATTATTTCCATGGGGCATGATATAGTTCCTAAGAAGTTTAAGACTCATTGACAACATAGTCGATGTCTTCCTAGGATCTCAGAATCATTCCTCTTTTTCTTTTAAAAAAATGTTCTCTCATCTCGTTTTATGGAAAATTCTATCATTATGTTTTTGGTTAGTCCAAGATTTATAAAGCAAAAAGCCAAAAAAGAAGATTTTTATATACAAATCTCATTTTGTCCTTGCCTTAAGGAGAATTTTCTTAAAAAATCTCAGAACCCTTCTTAAAATGGAAAAAGGAAAAAAAAAAGTAAAGAGAAAAAGTTATAAACTGATATACTAATAGTAATCCTACCTACCTCAAAGTTTTAATGAGAAACAATATCTGAAGACAGAATGAAGTAAAGAAAACATATAAGAGGCTAGAAAAGAGAAAGTAATCTTACAGAACAAAAAGATGATCTTGTACCCAAACCTCAAGATGTTCTCTGTATTCTTGACATGTAATGGACATGTTTAAATGTTTAGGATGGATGGATGGTTTTAAAAGACTAAAATAAGAACCCGGACAATTGAGAAACCTGTGTATATGATGCCTGAGCACACACACTCACACCGCACACAATATATGTGCATCCTATTAAATATTATTTTAAATATTTGGATAAGACAGGGAGTAATTATATTCTCAACAGTTAATGAACAGTGGTATGTTTTGTTGGAGGTTATAGGTCTGGCTGTTGTAACAGAAACTAGAGGAAACTCATCTTAAGCTAATTTTCACTTAAACAATATTTTCACTTCAACAATATTCCATTCTAATTTGATGATCTTAAAAATACTGCAAGAGGAGTCCAGAAATCTTCTCTAATCAAGAACTTGTAGAGAATAGTATATTATTCTGTTTGTTCTTATTAAGATTGCAATATTATATTGCCCAATTTTCTTTGATTTGATAAAGCCCATCATCTAATTTTGTCAGTTTTGCTATTATAATTACTATGATTAGAAGACTTATGGAGGTTAGTAATTATTGAGCACAGAATTTAGAACGTAGGAAATGAGCTTGACCAGGTCAAGGGATTTACAGCCCACATCCTATATTACTTTATAATGAGCTATGAGGCAGTTTGGTTTTATAGGTAGAATATTAAATATGAAGGGAGTCAAGAGTTATATTTCTGAGTGTTATTTTAAATATCATAATCATTTAATCAGTTGATAATAGTTATTGCCTTTATTTGAATGATAATAATTTTTTAAATTTTCTAAGGACTGGAATTTTGAGGCAAACACAGATAAATAATCATTGTTGCCTGAGTTTTTCATAATATGAACATATCAATGAGTGTCAGAAGTTTACTCCCAATATCTCTCTCTTCAAACTCTTTCCCTTGGATGTGGGTTTATTAAAAGTATCTCGAGAGCAATGCCCTAGAAAATAGAGGTCCCTTTGTTAAGTTAGGAACCTTTGACTTTTCCTAAATAGCTTGCTTTTTCTGAGAGATAAATGAGAAACAGATTATGTTCCAACTGGTCAATGACTGGTACCACAGTGTGGGTGCCTCCCCTGAGGTCTCTGAGTCTTGTAGATAATCTCTGTCAGGACCTCAATTCAGTAGATACTTCAGCAGTGTGGAAAGTGGCATGAACTTGTAGATTAAGAGGAAAAAGAAGCCAAAACACATAAATATTTCAGGCTTCATATCTGGCAGCTCCATGGTTTTATTTAGGTGAGTTTTGGGTCTCAGGCATGTAGAGGGATAAGGTTAAGGGAAATCTCTGGTTGACAACATTTCTTCTCCCTTTATTTCCTGGAGTGTGTGAAGTCACCTTTCCCTCAGCAGAGGCTTCATTAATAGCTAAATCCAACTCTAAGTGTATTTGTGATTTCTACTTTCTTGATTTTGCTTTTGTTGAGGAATCACTGCCACTATTTTAATAAAACTCTGGGTGTGAGGTCCCACTCTATAAGATTTTCTGACAGAATCCTCCAAATCCCCTAACATTCTAGGTTGAGGAACAATAGTTTTTAAGTTGGCTCTGGCAGCCACTATCCTGCCTTCTGGACAATCGTGTCAAAAAAATTAGGGCATCTGTTAATTTGCTTTTCTTTATCCCTAAAAGGGATCACCAGTTATACACATTCTCACTCATAATGTGTAAAACTGTCCACTCTTGGGTGCCTGGGTGGCTCAGTCAGTTAAGTGTCCAACTCTTGATTTCGGCTTAGGACATGATCTCACAGTTGGTGAGTTCAAGCCTTACGTTGGGCTCTGTGCTGATAGTGGGGTGCATGCTTGGGATTCTTTCTCTCCCTCTCTCCTGCCTCTCCCCTACTCACACTCTCTGTCTCTCAAAATAAATAAATAAACTTAAAAACAAAAAAGAGTTGAGTCAACATTGTGAAGTAGGTCGGCCCAAAGTTCCCTTGTCCCTCAAACACAGTGGTATTGAGGCCAGAAGAGTTGGAATTCCAGGAATCCAAGTTACAGAGTGACAGAAACGTCTCTAGGAGTCCACGGGACAGGAGGGCAGGCCATAGATGCATGATTGCAAAGTGGGAGGAATAAAAATGGGTGGTGTAAGGGAGGGATCCTTTTTTTGTAGAGAGACAAAAAGAAGAGAAAGGCTGTGAAAGTGTAGGATTGTATTTGGACAAGAGAGAAACCTCTCCAGACCATGGACCATGGAATGCAACAAATGGAGAAAGAGCCAGTTTCTAACTTGCAAACAGCCTTACAAATGACAATTCAGGGTTGCAAGACTTCCTCTGGACAGGGGCCTGCTGCCCTGTGCTCACACCTTGGGGGGTAGTGGGAGCCAGCCTCTTCAGTAGCAAGCTCTCAGAGGTGCATTGAAAGACCAGTCCACTCCCTTGAGTGTTGTGGGAAGAAGGTACATTGACACTCCAAGGGCAAAAGACTCTGAAGGCGCTGGACAGCCAGAGGCCCCTTGCCAGCTGGGCAGAGTAGCACTACCCCAGGACTCAGGCAAGCGGAGCAGGATCCTTTAAGATATTGGGGTTTGAATCCAAGCAGAGGTCCTGGGAGGCATAGAAGATTGTGGAGTGGACAAACCAGCCCATTCATGCCTGCACAGTGCTATGAGGACTGCCTGTACAGTGTGGTTTGTGACACTAGGTGCAGGGAGAAGAGACTGGGGTGTTGCCATTTTTCTCCCCATCACCGACAGAGTGGGTCTTCAAGAAACAGGACAGCAGGCCCACAATGGAGGTGGGACCTGCTACACCAAACCATGCCCTTCTGTGCCTGGCAACTGTGTATCTACTGGAGTGAGATTGACACTGAAGGAACCAGATGGCCTCTCATCCAGACCAGCACAGTCAATGGTTCCAGGACACCATCAGACATCAATCCAGCAGTTTTGAATTTTCTGATTTGATTCTTGGTCAATTCTTATTATATATATTTTTTTTCTTTTCTTTTCTTTTCTTTTCTTTTCTTTTCTTTTCTTTTCTTTTCTTTTCTTCCTCTTATTTCTTCCCTCTTCAATTCTGGTTGTTGGTTTGTTTAAGCAGACATTTTAAATCTATTTTCTTTATACCTCTTCTATATCTCTTTATTCTTTATGCACCCCCCCACTCTGGATTAAGCCATATAGTTTCTCTGATTCTCTGCCTGGTCAATTTTATTTTTCTTTTATTTTCCCCAACCCTGTCATTTCTTTCTTTGTATTGGATAAAGCTTCTTCCACTACCACCCCTTTTAAATTTTTTCCAGGGTTACTTCAACAAACAAATCAAAGCAACCTGATAGAAGGTCCAAACTACCACTACGAGTAGAGAGATAAAGCAACCAGACTCACAACAGAGAGCATGCAACACTCCTCCAGAAGGGCTAGGCCCTGGACAATGTATGACCCATTCTTAATATAGTAGTGTTCGCAGGTGCAGGATACATAAGCTATTAAAACACATAAAGGACAGAAAACTAGCCAAAATGATGAAACATAATTGCCCTCAAAAGAAACTCCAGGAAGAAATGATAGCTAAAGAATTGCTCAAAACAGATATCAACAATATATCTGATCAAGAATTTAGAATAATAGTCATAAGATTAATAGCTGGGCTTTAAAAAAGCATAGAAGACAGCAGAGAATCTATTGTGGAGATCAAAGAACTGGGAAATAGTCATGATGAATTAAAAAATGCTGGAAATGAGATGCAAAATAAACTAGATGAAGTGACAGTTAGGATGGAGGAAGCAGAGGGGAGAATAAGTGAAATAGAAGATAAAATTATGGAAAATAATGAAGCTGAGAAAAACAGAGATAAGAAAATACTAGACCATGAGGGCAGGATTAGAGACCTAAATGATTCACTGAAATATAATAATATTCATATCATAGGAATTCCAGAAGAAGAAGAGAGAAAGGAGCAGAGGGTTTACTTGAACAAATTATAACTGAGAACTTACCTCATCTAGGGAAGGAAACAGATATCCAAATCTAGAAGGCACAGAGAACTTTCTTTACATTTAACGAGAATAGGTCTTCACCATGGCATATCAGAGTGAAACTGGTAAAATAGAAAGATAAAGAGAGGGGCGCCTGGGTGGCGCAGTCGGTTAAGCGTCCGACTTCAGCCAGGTCACGATCTCGCGCTCCGTGAGTTCGAGCCCCGCGTCAGGCTCTGGGCTGATGGCTCGGAGCCTGGAGCCTGTTTCCGATTCTGTGTCTCCCTCTCTCTCTGCCCCTCCCCCGTTCATGCTCTGTCTCTCTCTCTGTCCCAAAAATAATAAACGTTAAAAAAAAAAAATAAATAAATAAATAAAAAAAAAAAGAAAGATAAAGAGAATTCTGAAAGCAGCTAGGGACAAATGGGTCTTAAACTACAAGGGTAGATGTTTACAGGAAGTAGCAGACCTATCCACTAGAACTTGGCAGGCCAGAAGGGAGTGGCAGGATATATTCAATGTGCTGAATAGGAAAAATATGCACCCAAGAACCTTTTATCCAGCAAGGCTGTCATTAAGAATAGAAGGAGAGATAAAGTCTTTCCCAAACAAAAACTGAAGGAGTTCATGACCACTAAACCAGCTCTGCAGGAGAGCCTAAGGGGGAATCTATGAGTGGAAAGCTCCAAAGACTACAAAGGAACAGAGACATCACAGCAAGCATGAAACCTACAGATAACACAATGGCACTAAATCCATATCTTTCAATAATCACTCTGAATGTAAATAGACTAAATGTCCCAATCAAAAGAAATAAGTTATCAGAATGGATAAAAAACCAAGATCCATCTATTTGCTATATACAAGAGACTCATTTTAGACTTGAGGACGCCTTCAAATTGAAAGTGAGGGGATGAAGAACCATCTATCATGCTACTAGAAGTCAAAATAAAACTAGAGTAATCATATTTGTATCAGACAAACTATATTTTATTTTTTCATTTTTTTATTTTTATTTTTTTAATTTACATCCAAATTAGCATATAGTGCAACAATGATTTCAGGAGTAGATTCCTTAATACCCCTTACCCATTTAGCCCATCCCCCCTCCCACAACCCCTCCCGTAACCCTTAGTTTGTTCTCCATGTTTATGAGTTTCTTCTGTTTTGTCCCCCTCCCTGTGTTTATATTATTTTTATTTCCTTTCCCTTATGTTCATCCATTTTGTCTCTTAAAGTTCTCATATGAGTGAAGTCATATGATTTTTGTCTTTCTCTAATTTCACTTAGCATACTACCCTCCAGTTCCATCCACGTAGTTGCAAATAGCAAGATTTCATTCTTTCTGATTGCCAAGTAATACTCCATCGTATATATACATATACCACATCTTCTTTATCCATTCATCCACCAATGGACATGTGGGCTCTTTCCATACTTTGGCTTTTGTTGATAGTGCTGCCATAAACATGGGTGTGCATATGTCCCTTCAAAACAGCACACCTATATCCCTTGGATAAATGCCTAGTAGTGCAATTGCTGGGTCGTAGGGTAGTTCTGTTTTTAATTTTTTGAGGAACCTCCATACTGTTTTCCAGAGTGTCTGCACCAGCTTGCATTCCCACCAACAATGTAAAAGAGATCCTTTTTCTCCGCATCCTCACCAACATCTGTTGTTGCCTGAGTTGGTAATGTTAGCCATTCTGACAGGTGTGAGGTGGTATCTCATTGTGGTTTTGATTTGTATTTCCTTGATGATGAGTGATGTTGAGCATTTTTCATGTGTCAGTTGGCCATCTGGATGTCTTTAGAGAAGTGTCTACTCATGTCTTTTGCCCATTTCTTTATTGGATTATTTGTTTTTTGGGTGTTGAGTTTGATAAGTTCCTTATAGATTTTGGATACTAGCCCTTTATCTGATATGTCATTTGCAAATATCTTCTCCCATTCTGTCAGTTGCCTTTTAGACTTGCTGATTGTTTCCCTCACTGTGCAGAAGCTTTTTATTTTGATGAGATCCCAGTAGTTAATTTTTGCTTTGGTTTTACTTGCCTCAGGAGACATGTTGAGTAAGTAGTTGCTGTGACCAAGATCAAAGAGGTCTTTCATCCACTTTGAGTTTATTTTTGTGTATGGTGTAAGAAAATGGTCCAGGTTCATTCTTCTGCATGTCACGGTCCAGTTTTGCCAGCACCACTTGCTGAACAGACTGTCTTTATTCCATTGGCTATTCTTTCCTGCTTTATCAAAGATTAGTTGGCCATATGTTTGTGGGTCCATTTCTGGGTTCTCTATTTGGTTCCATTGATCTGAGTGTCTGTTCTTGTGCCAGTACCATGCTGTCTTGATGATTATAGCTTTGTAGTATAGCTTGAAGTCCGGGATTGTGATGCCTTCTGCTTTGGTCTTCTCTTTCAAGATTGCTTTGGCTATTTGGGGTCTTTTCTGGTTCCACACAAATTTTAGAATTATTTGTTCTAGCTCTGTGAGGAATGCTGGTGTTATTTAGATAGGGATTGCATTGAATATGTAGATTGCTTTGGGTAGTATTGACATTTTAACAATATTTGTTCTTCCTTTCCAGGAGCATGGAATATTTTTCCATTTTTTTGTGTCTTCTTCAATTTCTTTCATAAGCTTTGTATAGTTTTCAGTGTATAGATTTTTTACCTCTTTGTTTAGATTTTTCCTAGGTATTTTGTGGTTTTTGGTGCAATTGTAAATGGGATCGATTCCTTGATTTCTCTTTCTGTTGCTTCATAGTTGGTGAATAGGAATGCAACTTATTTCTGTGCATTGATTTTATATCCTGCAACTTTGCTGAATTCATGAATCAGTTCTAGCAGTTTTTTTGGTGGAATCTTTTGGGCTTTCCATATAGACTATCATGTCATCTGCAAAGAGTAAAAGTTTGACATCCTCCTGGCCGATTTGGATGACTTTTATTTCTTTGTGTTGTCTGATTGCAGAGGCTAAGACTTCCAATACTTTGTTGAATAACAGTGGTGAGAGTGGAAATCCTTGTCTTGTTCCTGACCTTAGAGGGAAAGCTCTCAGTTTTTCCCCATTGAGGATGATATTAGCATTCAGTCATTCGTATATGGCTTTAATGATCTCAAGGTATGATCCTTCTATCCCTACTTTCTTGAGGGTTTTTATCAAGAAAGGATGCTGTATTTTGTCTAATGCTTTCTCTGCATCTATTGAGAGGATCATATCGTTCTTGTCCTTTCTTTTATTGATGTGAAGAATCATGTTAATTGTTTTGTGGATACTGAACCAGCCCTGTACCCCGGTATAAATCCCACTTGGTTGTGGTGAGTAATTTTTTAATGTATTGTTTTACCCGGTTGGCTAATATCTTGTTAAGGATTTTTGCATACTTGTTCATCAAGGAAATTGGTCTATAGTTCTCCTTTTTAGTCGGGTCTCTGTCTGGTTTTGGAATCGAGGTAATACTGGCCTCATAGAAGGATTTCAGACAAACTATATTTTAAACTAAAGAGTGTAACAAGAGATGAATAGGGCATTATATCATAATTAATTGGTCTATCCATCCAGAAGAGCTCACAATTGTAAATGTTATACTCCCAACTTGGAACACCCAAATATATAAATCCATTAATCACAAACATAGGTAATCTTATTGATAAGAATATGGTAATTGTAGGTGACTTTAATACTCCATTTACAACAATGGACAGATCATCTAGGTAGAAAATCATTAAAGAAACAATGGCCTTGAATGATACACTGGACCAGATGGATTTGGCATATATATTCAGAACTTTTCATGAAAAGCAACAGAATACACATTTGTCTCAAGTGCATATGGAACATTCTCCAAAATAGATCACATACTGGATCACAAAACATTCTTCAATAAATATAAAAGAATTGAGATCATACCATGCATATTTTTAGGTCACGACATTATGAAACTTGAAATCAACCACAAGAAAAAAAATGGAAAGCCTCAAAATACATGGAGGTTAAAGAATACCCTACTAAAGAATGAATGGGTTAACCAGGCAATTAAAGAAGAAATTAAAAAATATATAGAAGCAAATTAAAATGAAAACACGACTGTCCAAAACCTATGGGATACAACAAAGGCAGTCCTAAGAGGAAAATACATTGCAATCCAGGCCTATCTCAGCAACAAGAAAAATCCCAAATACAAAACATAACCTCACACCTAAAGGAACTAGAAGCAGAACAGCAAAGGAACCCCAAACCCAGAAGTAGAGAAATAATAAAGGTTAGAGCAGAAATAAATAATACAGAATCAAAAAAAAAAAAAAAACTCAGAAAAACAGATAAACTAAGAGCTGTTTTTATGAAAGAATAAACAAAATTGATAACCCCCTAGCCAGACTTCTCAAAAAAGAGAGAGAGAGAGAGAGACTGAGAGAGAGAGAGAACCCAAATAGATAAAATCATGAATGAAAAAGGAGAGATCACAACCAACACCAAATACAATTATAAGAAAATACTATAAAGAATTATATGCTAACAAACTGGACAACCTGGAAGAAATGGACAAATTCCTAGACACCCACACACTACCAAACTCAAACGGAAAGAAATAGAAAATTTGAACAGACCCATAACCAACAAATTAATTGAATCAGTTATCAAAACTCTCCCAACAAATAAGAGTCCTGTGTAAGATGGCTTCCCAGGGGAATTCTACAAGACATTTAAAGCCTCTCAAGCTGTTCCAAAAAATTGAAATGGGAGGAAAGTTTCTGGACTCATTTTATGAAGCCGGTATGATCTAGACTCCCAAACTAGACAGAGACCCCACTAAAAAGGAGAATTACAGGCCAATATCCCTGATGAACATGGATGCAAAAATTCTCAACAAGATACTAGCAAATCGAATTCAACAGTATTAAAAGAATTATTCACCATGATCAAGTAGGATTCATTTCTGGGCTGCAGGGCTGGTTCAATATTAGCAAATCAATCAGTGTGATACATCACATTAATAGAAGAAAGGATAAGAGCCATATATATGATCCTGTCAATAGATGCAGAAAAAGCATTTGGCAAAATACAGCATCCTTTCTTAATAACAACCCTCAAGAAAGTTGGGATAGAAGGAACATACCTTAACATCATAAAAGACATATATGAAAGGCCCACAGTTAATATCCTCATTGGAGAAAAACTGAGAGCTTTCCCCAAGATCAGGAACATGACAGTAATGTCCACTGTCACCATTGTTGTTTAATATAGTGTTTAAGGTCCTAGCTTCTGCAATCAGACAACAAAATGAAATAAAAGGAATGCAAATTGGCAAAGAAGAAATCAAACTTTCACTTTTTATAGATGACATGATACTCTACATGAAAAACCTGAAAGACTCCACAAAAAAGCTGCTAGAACTGATACATGACTTCAGCAAAGTCACAGGGTATAAAATCAATGTACAGAAATTGGTTGTATTTCTATACCCCAATAATGAAACAATAAAAAGAGAAATCAAGGAATCGATCCCATTTAAAATCACACCAAGAACCATAAAATACCTAGGGATAAATCTAACCAAAGATGTAAAAAATTACAATTAAAAATATAGAAAAATTATGAAAGAAACTGAAGAAGACACAAAGAAATGGAAAAACATTCCATGCTCATGGATTGGAAGAATAAATATTGTTAAAATGTCAACAATACCCAAATCTATCTACACATTCAATACAATCTCAATCAAAATTGCACCAACTTTCTTCTCAAAGCTAGAACAAGCAGTCCTAAAATTTGTATGGAACCACAAAAGACCTGAATAGCCAAAGTAATGATGAAAAAGAAAACCAAAGCAAGAGGCATCACAATCCCGGACTTTAGCCTCTACTACAAAGCTGTAATTATCAAGACAGTATGGTATTGGTACAAAAAACAGACACACAGACCAATGGAATAGAATAGAGAACCCAGAATTGGACCCAAAAATGTATGTCCAAGTAATCTTTGACAAAGAGTATCCAATGGAAAAAAGATAGTCTCTTTAGCAAATGGTGCTGGGAGAACTAGACAGCAACATGCATAAGAATGAAACTGGACCACTTTCTTCCACCATACACAAAAATAAACTCAAAATGGATAAAAGACTTAACGTGAGACAGGAAACTGTCAAAACCCTAGAGGAGAAAACAGGCAACACCCTTTTTGACCTCAGTTATAGCAACTTGTTACTCAACACATCTCCAAAGGCAAGGGAAATAAAAGTAAAAATGAACTATTGAGACCTCATCAAGATAAAAAGCTTCTGCACAGTAAAGGAAGCAATCAACAAAACTAAAAGGCAACTGATGGAATGGGAGAAGATATTTGCAAATGGCATATTGGATAAAGGGTTATTCAAAATCTATAAAGAACTTCCCAAACTCAACACCCGAAAAACAAATAATCCAGTGAAGAAATGGGCAGAAGACATGAATAGACACTTTTCCAAAGCAGATATCCAGATGGCCAACAGAAAAATGAGAAGATGCTCAACCTCACTCATCATCAGGGAAATACAAATCAAAACCACATTGAGATACCACCTCACACCAGTCAGAGTGGCAAAAATTAATAACTCAAGAAACAACAGATGTTGGTGAGGATGTTGCACTGTTGTTGGGAATGCAAGCTGGTCCAGCCACTCTGGAAAACAGTGTGGAGGTTTCTCAAACAATTAAAAATAGAATTGCCATACTAGGAATTTATCCAAAGGATACCAGAGTGCTGATTCATAGGGCTACATATGCCCCAATGTTTATAGCAGTGCTATCAACAATAGCCAAATTATGGAAGAACCCAAATGTTCATCAACTGAGGACTGGATAAAGAGGATGTAGTTTATATACATAACAGAACACTACTTGGCAATGAGAAAGAATGAAATCTTGTCATTAGCAGCAACGTGGATGGAACTGGAGGGTATTATGCTAAGTGAAATAAGTCAGTCAAAAACAAATATCATATGTTTTCACTCATATGTGGAATTTGAGAAACTTAACAGAAGACCATGGGGGAAAGGGAGGGGGAAAAACAGTTTCAAACAGAGAGGAGGCAAACTACAAGAGACTCTTAAATACAGAGAATAAACTGATGGTTGAAGCGGAGGAAGGTGGGGAGGGGCAAATGGGTGATGGGCATTGAGGAGGGCACTTATTGGGCTGAGCACTGGGTGTTGTATGTAAGCGATGAACCCTGAATTTTATTCGGAAATTAGGTCATTGCAGATGAATGAATGGTATCCTCATAAAAAGGGGAAATGTGGGCACAGACATGCACACATAAGGAAAACACCATGTGAAGATGAAGGTATATACCTGTAAGACAAGGAATGCCAAAGTCTTCCAGCAAACCACAAGAACTAGGAGAGAGACATAGAACCGATTCTTCCTCATAGCCTTCAAATGCAACTAACACTGTTAACATTTTGATCTCAGACTTCTAGTCTCTGGAACTGTGAGACAATAAACTTCTGTTAGTTAAGTCCCCTGCTTTGTGGTATTTTATTACAGCAGATCTAGCAAGCTAATAAATCATTATTTGATTTTCCCACTCACCCTAGCTACTGAGATCAGAGATGTGCACTGATACAAAGGTAGACAAGTTATATGGTATCCAGTAGTAGTTAGCAGACAATATCTGTGACACTTGCTCACATGGATTAATAAAGAAAGCAGGGAATGGAAATTATAAGCAGGAAGAAGTAATATATTAGAAGGGAAAGTACAAATGGGGCGCCTGGGTGGCTCAGTCGGTTAAGCGTCCGACTTCAGCTCAGGTCACTATCTCGCGGTCCGTGAGTTTGAGCCCCGCATGGGGCTCTGGGCTGATGGCTCAGAGCCTGGAGCCTGCTTCCGATTCTGTGTCTCCCTCTCTCTCTGCCCCTCCCCCGTTCATGCTCTGTCTCTCTCTGTCTCAAAAATAAATAAACGTTAAAAAAATATAAAAAAAATAAAAAAAGAAGGGAAAGTACAGAATCATTAATAGCAAGGACAAGCATAGGTTAAAGACACACAGAGTTTAGGGGCATCTGGGTGTCTCAGTGGATTAAGTGACTGACTCCTGATTTCAGCTCATTAGGGCATCTGGGTGTCTCAGTGGATTAAGTGACTGACTCCTGATTTCAGCTCAGATTATGATCTCATGGTTTGTGGGTTTGAGCCCCGGATCCAGCTCCATGCTGACAGTGAGGAGGCTGCTTGGGATTCCGTCTCTCCCTTTCTCTCTTTCTGCATTTGCTCTCTCTGTCTCTTAAAAATAAATAAATAGGGGCGCCTGGGTGGCTCAGTTGGTTAAGGGTCGGACTTCAACTCAGGTCACTATCTCACGGTCCATGAGTTCGAGCCCCGCGTCTGGCTCTGGGCTGATGGCTCAGAGCCTGGAGCCTGCTTCCGATTCTGTGTCTCCCTCTCTCTCTGCCCCTCCCCTGTTCATGCTCTGTCTCTCTCTGTCTCAAAAATAAATAAACGTTAAAAAAAATTAAAAAAAAATAAATAAATAAACTTAAAAAAAAAAAAGGACACACAGAGTTTACATTAGTAATCAAAATGACAAAGCAATGAGTTTGTAGGATAAAGCTAAAGCAGACTTTAGGGGAAAATTCTTATTCTCAATGCATATATTGGAAAAGAAAAAATAAAAGTAAATTATCTGAGATTCAATAGCAAGAATCTAGAAAACAGAACAGCTAAGTAAACTCAAACAACTAGGATAAAAAATCAAAATAAAATAAAAATAAATGACATAAAATGTATATCTATAGGAAAGAAAAATCTGTAAGGCCAGAAGTTAGTTCTGAAGAAAAATAAAGAATGTTAAACTCCAGTAATAAATAGAAAAAAACACAGTGAAAATAATCAATAATAAAAATTATAAATAAAAGAGGAAATATCACAACTGATCTTTTAGTCATTAACAATATTACAAGCAACTGTATGTCAGTAAATTTGAAAATGTTGATGAAATGGAAATATGCCTTGCAAAACACAGCTTCACATAACTGGTACAGAAAAAAAAAAGTATGAATGTTTCTAAATCTGTTAAAGAAATTTAGTCAATATAAAAGAATATTCCTCTAAAGAAAATTTGAAGTCCAGATAGCTTTGCTGGTGAATTTCTCTACCCGTTTAAGAAAGAAATATGATACATTTTACATAGCTATTTCAGAGAATAGCAAGAGAGAATGTTTCTCAATTTGTTTCATAATACCAAACTACCTTGTTACAAAAACTTGTCAAGGACATTACAAAAAACAAAATAACAGATGTTGGTGAGGATGCAAAAAAGGGGAACACTTTTGCATGCTGGTGGGAATGCAAACTGGCACAGCCACTCTGGGAAAACGGTATGGAGGTTCCTTAAAAAGTTAAAAGTAGAACTACCCTATAACCCAGCAATTGCACTACTAGGTATTCATCCAAAGAATACAAAAATGCTAATTCAAAGGGGCATATGTACCCCAGTGTTTATAGCAGTGCTATCAACAATAGCCAATGTATGGAAATAGCCCAAATGCCCATCTACTGATGAATGGATAAAGAAGAGGTGGTTTATACATATAATGGAATATTACTTGATGATCAAAAAGAAAGAAATCTTGCCATTTGCAACAACATGGATGGAAGTAGAGTGTATTATTTGTATTAAAAGATTAATATCATATGTTTCTCTCATATGTGGAATTTAAGAAACAAAGCAGATGAACATAGAGGAAGGGAACGAAAAACAGGATAAAAACAGAGAGGGAGGCAAATCATAAGAGACTCTTAAAACACAGAGAACAAACTGAGGGTTGATGGAGGAAAGGTCAGTGGGGGGGATGGGCTAAATGAGTCATGGGCATTAAGGAGCATACTTGTTGGGAAGAGCACTGGATGTTCTATGTAAGTGCTGAATCACTGGGTTCTACTCCTGAAATCAATACTACATATATGTTAACAAAGTTGAATTTAAATAAATAAAGTAAGTAAGTTAAAAATATTACAGAACAATATTCCTCATTAACTCAAAAACCTTAAACACGATTGTAACAAATAAAACCAAAAATACATGAAAAGAAAAATATTTCATAATCAAATGAGGTTAATTTCTATAATTCAAATGTTGTGTAATATACAAAATTAATCAATGCAATTCAATACATTCATAGTAAACAGGAAAATATTATTTCAACAACTAAAAGAAAAAATAATTTAGTTAGATGTAACACCCATTCACGAGTGAAAATAAAAACAACAGGATGGATCTTACATGCGTTGTATTGCACAAGAGAACCAAACTCAGAAAGTATATATTATATGATTCCATTTATGTGAACTTCAAGAGCAGGTGAACTGACTTATAGTTTGGGATATAATAAGTAGTCCCTTCTGTGGATGGGTGTTTAGAAGAGTCATGATAGAGTCTTTGAGGTGTTGGGAATTTTCTGTATCTTGATTTCATTAATAATGGCATGGATGCATACATATATAAAAAATTATTGATCTGCACACTCATTTCTTAAAATATCTCAAAACAATTAAATGACAGAGCAATAGAGATAAAAAAAATATCCTCAGCACTGAGAGGAGGACAAACCTTTCTCATAATTGCAACACCTGAACTTTCCTTCTGCCTTTATGCTGCTTTATTTTTATTTCAATTACTTTCACATACATACACACCAAAACAAAGAAAGAAAAACACTCATAAACATTAAAAATAATGACTAGAACATAATGGGTACTCAGTAAATATTTCTTTAATGAATGAATGAATATGAGAACACTCCTAATTTTGTGCACAGCACAATGTTGTGATATATTGCTTTGTATTTTTGTTGTTAATATTTGTTATCTGTGTATGTGTTGTCGTCAGATAGACTTTAAATATATTATTAACTCATTTACTGAGGTACTATTTTCTGAGTTCTTTGAATATTTTCCACCAATCGCTGATATCCAATAATATATTTCTTTAATTTATAGTTACTAATAAATTTATGGCTTAAAATCTATTCATCAGTTGCAATGGAGGCATTATAAGCACTAGAGTAGTGAAAAATAATGCCTGCCTACCCTAGAATATACGTGATTTGAAGAAAACCAAGGTAGTATGTAAATAAATAATATGCTTAAATCATAAGGGGGAAGGATTCCAGAGGAAGCTAATATTAAAATAACATATGGTCGTGTAATCAGAAGAGAGATCTTAACGAACTTAAGGATGATCTAAAACTTCAGATATATGTGCAGCAATATTCCAAGTAGTGGAAACACAACCAGATAATTATTTTCTCCCATAAGGTATTTTATTACCTCATGTTATTTGGTTTTTCTCCCCCAGTTTTGGCTGAAAAATATATTTCCTTTGTTTCACTAAGTACCTTCTTGATTATATATTTACTGCTCAAAGCCATTTAAATAATGCTATTTATAAGACATAATTAAAATTCTTATTTTTTCAATGAAAAGGACAATTCATCACTAACAATCCCAAATAATCAGTATAGCTTAAACAACTCAGGATTATTTTAGTCATACAGAAGCTGGAACAAATTAGTTGAGAATCAAGAAGAACTATCTAGTTTCTTAAAGATCTCCAAATCCTAATAAACTGGCAGTTTGGTGTGAAAAAAGAAAACGGCTAAAAATTCTCAACAGGACCTTCAGTATTTCTATAGGCTTCTTGAAAAAAAAGGGGCATGAACTGATATATGCTATTGTAGCAAATATTCTTAGTAGTACTGGTATCTTTAAATTGTACTGATAGTTTTAATTTAAATTAAACTCATTGTTATCAGTCCCTGCAGATGTGTGAAAAGTTTACTGTCTAAATGGCACCATAAAGTGAAACTGAATAATACAACAATAAAAATGAAGGCAGGTTAATTAAAATGAAACCCATGAAGACTTCTCTGGGAGAGACATCCTATTTCATATTGTAAGTCAAATCCTTCCCTTTCTCCCATTCCCCACATCTCCAAGTTCTTAGAGTTACAATTGGAAATAAAAATTTTATAATAAATTTGAGTAAAGAATGCATGTCAAAACATACAAATGTATGTGGGCTTTTTAAAAATTCCATTTTTTCTTTTTCTGCTTAAAAAAAAAAAGAATTTAAATCATTCCAAACAGTATATTATGAAGGCGAGCAATCAGCCCAGACAAGCTGAAAGGAAGAAAGAATTTGCCCCAGAAATAAAAGGAGGAGAACAGCTAAAAATGAAATATTTTGTGTTATTTAAATTGCAAATGTGGTTATTTTTTATCAATGTCTCCAAAACCGTTTTGGCAGTATTTGAAAGTAGCATCTTTTTCTCACCACTGTTATCAACAATTTAGACAGGACAATTAATTTCTCCTAGGTGCATGAGGAGTTTTTTCTCCTCAAAATTTTGCCAGTTGATTTAAGGTCAGGGTTTCCATCTCCTTGGTGGTAGATTTGATAATTTCATTAAGAAATCGGGTCCATGGTGGAGGGTGGGGTGATGGAAAGTAAAATCAGGACTAGAAGGGTGATTATTTTTTGTAGAGAATTTGTAAACATGTAGTTTTCTACCATTTCCTTCATTTTACGCTGACAAATTTGAGGCTGTAGTTAGCATTTCAACTTCTTGAAAAGATTATTTACAAATATTGTAATATTTTTAATGTTTATTTGTTTTTGAGAGACAGAGAGCAAGCAGGGGAAGGCAGAGAGAGAGGGAGATAGAATCCGAAGCAGGCCCCAGGCTCTGAGCTGTCAGCCCAGAGCCCGACGCTGGCGGGGCTCAAAGTCACAAGGGTGAGATCATGACCTGAGCCGAAGTCGGACGCTTAACCGAATGAGCCACTCAGGCGCCCCTATTTAGTCCTTTTGATAATGATAAGGATCCTCTGTTTTTCCTAAACACAATATGAAGTAAATATGCCCGTCAATGTCATTTCAACTAAGTCGTATAAACTTGGAGAGGAGTGTGGTCATAGCAATTCCTAGATTTCCATCAGAAAAAGAAAGTTCAGTTCCTGCATCCTGGCCTCATAAAAGAGCAATTATTTTAGTCGTTGTTTACTGCCTACCCTCTCTCGAGGTCAAGCTAATTCTCAGGGGAAGACTCTCTGCTTAGTACCACCTACAGTCCCTCAGGCAAAGCCCTCCCGGAAACTGCCTAGACCCTTAAGTCTAATTAGCAAGATTCAATCTCCAGCGTCTGGGGAGATATTTCCAAAGAGAGAAAAGACCTCTCTCTTCTTCCCTATAGAAGATTCTCCTAGCATTAAGAACCTAGGCTGCCCCATGACATTTATTTCTCCTTATGTTTCTTCCATGAGGACGCAGCTAGAGCTAGATTGTTCAGATCTGAGAAAGCCCACAGTGGGCATTATGGGAGTGGCAGCATATGCACACGTGGTGCAGCAAATGCTTTCTGTCTGGCTCTGGCCCTGGTCTCTGTCCTCTGACCCCAGCCAGTGTCACTTCTGAAATTTAGGATGGCACATCTAAGGAAAAGAAAGCACAATTTAACAGTTTCACTAATAAAATGTTAGGTTGAGGTTTTGTTTTATTTTTATTTTTTTTTGTCTCTATGCCTGTCTTTCATCTGGGTGGTTGAATGGCTGCCCCACACCAGGAATCCACTATTTGCAGGGAATCCAGAGGAATAGACTGTCTATTTTTCTTAGACAACCCCCAGGACTTTTTTTGTAATAGCTTATTCTAGGAGAATAGAATACTCTTCTAGATCGTGTTTTTTACAATCTAGAAGATTGTATGGTGTATGCTCTTAAATCTATTGTATGGTATATGCTCTTATCTATTGATGTAATTGTCCCAATAGTCTTGGAAAAGGCAAGATGCAAGCTAAAATACAGTTACAAGCAAATATTTGCCATAAATCTTTAACTGAAGAGGAGACCAGTATTTACTAATTTTATCAACCCTAGCCAAAGCTAATCTTCTTTGTAAATATGTTCTTTGACTAACCCACCCAGGCTGGTCTCTTCTTCCGCTGATATCCTATACCACTCTTTAAAAAGTCAATTATTTTGGGGTGGCTCAGTTGGTTGGGCGGCCGACTTCAGCTCAGGTCATGATCTCGCAGTCTGTGGGTTCGAGCCCCGCGTGGGGCTCTGTGCTGGCAGCTCAGAGCCTGGAGCCTGCTTCCAATTCTGTGTCTCCCTCTCTCTCTGCCCCTCCCCTGCTTGCTCTCTGTCTCTCTCTGTTTCTCAAATAATAAACATTAAAAAAAATTTTTAAGTCAATTATTTTGGCAATTAATTGTATGTGCCTTGTCACATTTCTTCAATGTATTAACTGTTATCTTGAAATTGCTATTTTCCCACAAACAGCAATGCTTTCTCTTTTTTTTTAAGTGTTTATTTTTCTGAGGCGGGGGGGCAGAGAGGAGGACAGAGGATCCAAAGCAGACTCCACACTGACAGCAGAGAGCCCCAATGTAGAGCTCGAACTCACAAAACTGCAAGATCATGACCTGAGCCAAACTTGGATACTTAACCGACTGAGCCACCCAGGCACCCCTTCCTTATGTTTTTTTTAAATTTAATCCAAATACATTGTGAGATTTTAAAGGGCACAGATTTACATTTTTAAAACTCTATGACAGTGATGATAATTGTCAAACTGCATTGAGCTCTTACTGCGTGCCAGATATTGTTCCATATTGTTCCATATATTGTTTTATTTATATATTTATTTATATCAGCACACGGGGTCCTCGCCACAAACTTATGTTATCAAATAACCTTTTCATGGACGTGAAAGGCACGTAATAGCTAGTAAGAGGTTGAGTTGCATTTGTTCCATCCCCCAATATTTGTTCTAAAAAACAGCAGATATTTTATACACAGAAAATATTGAATTTGAACCCACTATGGGTACAATGAGGCCCTCAGACTCCCACATGTGATGATATTTATGAGTTTACAGTCCAAGGGGTTCATATCTCTACCTTTGCATGGAAGAGAAAACCAAGCCTCTATCAAAAACAAACAATACTATAGAACACTAGAGTTAGATGAAATACCCCTTTTCCAGTCTTTAACCTCTTCTCATGTTGCAGTCACAGAGCCACTGGTGGAGAAGGCAGGACTCTCGTCCAGAGCCTTTTCAATTTAGTCTAAGTTGAATTCCCAGGAAATACTTTTATTGGGTTACTACCAGGATAGGCTGTTAGTAAATTAATTTATAAAAGAAAGTTTCCCTCAAAAAAGGCCTTGGTAGCAAGGCTTTAGCAAGATTTGCTGAGTACTCCATGAGTAATAGATTTAAGGAGGTCAACAAAACATACATTTTTATTTTACACCATATGGTATTTTGTTACATCCATCTTTTGGCCTCCATGTGGTAACCTTTCAAAAACTTTTTAGAGCAATTTCTTAAAACCACTTATTGAATTTAGCTATAATAGAATCTCACAGAACTCCACATCATTTTTTTCTTCATGATGAAATCTAAGACATTCTCTAATTAGCCTGATTTTTTAAAACATAACTCAAATAGAGACAAGGTAAAGAGTTCTTGGCATTTCAGTATAGCTTATTCTTCATTTTCCAGTCATTTATCAAAAAATACTTTCAACATTAATTATATTCCATATATATTAGACTTTGTGATCACATGTACAGATGAGTTTAAAAGTAAGCTGATTATTTTCAGGAGTTTTTTGGCACTTTCTAAATTTTATTTTTAGTATTTATTTATTTTGCGATAGAAAGCATGAGTAGGGGAGAGGCAAAGAGAGGAGAGAAAGAGAATCCCAAGCAGGTTCTGCACTATCAGCACGGAGCCCAATGTGGGGCTCGAACTCACGAATCATGAGATCATGACCTGAGTTGAAATCAAGAGTTGGACGCTTAACTGACTGAGCCACCCAGGCGCCTCGAATTTTTGCGTATTTTAAAATATGCTTCTAATTGATCACTAATTTATCCAATCTTTAAATTGGTAAATATTCATTAAAAAGTGTATTACATATTAAGTGTACCAGGATCTAAAGATATTTTGCTAGGCAAAACAAACACATACCTTGCCCCCATTCTCATGAGGAAGTCAAAACTAATGGAGAAATTACATCAATATATAAATTCTAACTGTATCACCTCTATGAATCAAAATATATTAGCAACTTTGAAAACTTATAGAAGATATGTATCATCTCTGTCATGGAATTCTCTAATACAGGTAGTGTTACTGCATGTTTTGTTTTTTGTTTGCTTCTTTGTTTTGTTTTGTTTTCCAGCATCTCTGTTGGATATTGAACCCTCATCCACTAGGTAAATGGGAGCCAACAAAGCATCAAAGCTGTGAAACTACACCATATGAAGAGACATTTCTTTATTTCCAATGCTAAATAAGAAAGCTTTAAAAATGGCAACTGTTGATGAAGGCATATTAGTGTGTTGTTACTCTATAGGGGAAATAAGACCTCAAGGGTCATTTCCTTATCAAAAAATCATTCAAAAAATATATTAATGTTTTGTACATGAAATGTTTCCAGGTGAAAAAATTGAGTGCAAATACAGATACAGTTTACTTGAAAAAGTTGGCTCTTCTAAATTGATCAAAGTTAAGTCAAACATAGATAAAAGTCACTGTTAGGATCCTGTTCCCTAGCAACTTAGAACTCCAGATTTCTCTTCCAGAATGCACTCCCAGCTGTCTCGAATTGGCTTATGATCATTGTTTCTGCTGATATCATTGACATTCTGTTTTATATTCTATCTTTACTTTGTGTTAAGAAATGTTACCTGAATTTGTTTAAGCTGTTTACTTCCTGCTTATCACTTTAACTTTGTCTGAGGGCAGCTGGCACTTTGAATGAAAAACAGTACAATATAACTCATTTCTTCCTATTTATCCAACTGAAATGAAATCCCCAGTTTACCAAAATATACATTTTAAAAATGTACACCACCATTTGTATAAAATTAAGAAAGTAGTTTATTACCTGAGAATATGATGGTAAAAACAAACAAAACTCCACAAAAACTGACAATTATCTTTTTAAATTAATTAATTAATTAATTAATTAATTAATTAATTATTTTCTTTAATGTTTATTTATTTTGAGAAAGAGAGACACAGAGCATGATCAGGGGAGGGGCAGAGAGACAGGGAGACACAGAATCCGAAGCAGGCTCCAGGCTCTGAGCTGTCAGCACAAAGCCCGATGTGGGGCTCGAACTCACAGACTGTGAGATCATGACCCGAGCCGAAGTTGGATGCTTAACCAACTGAGCCACCCAGGTGCCCCTATTTTTGTTTTTTGGGTTTTTTTTGTTTGTTTGTTTTTGGTTTTTGTTTGTTAGTTTGTTTTTTGTTTTTTGGGGTTTTGTGTTTGTTTTTTTTTGTTTTTTGTTTTTTGTTTTTTTTTTTGACAGAGAGAGATGTGTGTGCAGGAGCAGGGAAGGAGCTAAAGGAGAGAGAAACTTAAGTAAGCTTCACGCCCAGTGAGGGCTCCAAGGCTGGGCTCAATCTCAGGGCTTTGAGATCACAACCTGAGCCAAAGTCAAGAGTCAGATGCTTAACCGACTGAGCCATCCAGGTGCCTCCACAATTACATTTTAAATAACTGTCCTACCTCGTCTCCTTCAATCATACCAAATTCTTCATTTCTAACAAGATATCTTTCTTATCTAATTATTTGAGAAAATAGAAGCTTTTCATTCATAAGTTATATTGTTTCAACCTACTCTTTAACTTCATATCCTATTAATTATCAAGACTGGGTGACTTCACCCCTACCCCCAACACTTTAAATTTTGAAGTTAAGATACATTTTTATTTATTTTACTTTATAATCCTCCCATAGTACATCTTAACCAACTGCATTCACAAAATTATGGAAGTGTTCCCGCTCCCTATTAAAATCATGGTTGGAAACCACTGCATCAGTAGACAATTATTACTGTCATTAGAAAATGTATATTAGGGGGCGCCTGGGTGGCGCAGTCGGTTAAGCGTCAGACTTCAGCCAGGTCACGATCTCGCGGTCCGTGAGTTCGAGCCCCGCGTCGGGCTCTAGGCTGATGGCTCAGAGCCTGGAGCCTGTTTTCGATTCTGTGTCTCCCTCTCTCTCTGCCCCTCCCCCATTCATGCTCTGTCTCTTTCTGTCCCAAAAATAAATAAACGTTGAAAAAAAAAATTAAAAAAAAAATAAAAATAAAAAAAAAAGAAAATGTATATTAGGTACATGAGGTATCTTAGGTGCTCATCTAATAAGAATTTAGAAATATCCCATTAATAAAGCATTATAAAGATAGACATAAAATGAATTAATTTACTGCCATTATAAATGTTTATGCAAACTAATTTTAGGGAGCTAATAACATTTATGGTTTATCCTAGAGTTTTGCATCAACACCAATTCATTATTTTTTTACATCTGCAAAAATGTATATTTCTTTAAAATACTTACCTGAAATTATTTATACAGATGAAGCATAAAAATGCATTTGAATCTGTTAATTTCCTGACATAAACTTGACTAATTATTTTAAAATTCAGATGGCAAAAATATCTCAGCACAAAATATCACGATACCTTTGCAATACATTTAAATTTATACAATGCTAAATTATGTTTATGGAAAGAATATGATAATCAAATGCAGTTTGGAACATTTTTTTTTTCTGATGCTTTCCAATAAAATTTCTTGAATGGGTGTTAAACAAATGTATAGATATCATCCAGAATTTGAGAAATACCGTAGTTAGCTACCCAAATCGAAACTAATCAGAAACAGAATTTACATCCTTGAGTTTACAAACCTAAATAAAATATTACTTCTAATATTTAGGTTTTTATTCTGAGAAGATTTATATATGAACTAGAGTGATCACCAGCCAACAGCCAGGTTAATTACACCACATTGTGTTAGTACCATGTTGTTCTCAAGCAGAAGTAATGTTAAAAAGCCGGATAACGTGAAGTCAGATATTCAAAGACAAACAATTGTGGAGCTATTCAAATTATAGAAAATGTGTGATGACGGTTTGAATTAACAAATTGAAGTGAGTATCTTTTTTCAAATGTCTGTTAATGTTAATAAGCGAAGAGGCAGAGTACTGGAGCTCTACTAATCAGGAGTTGTCAGTGGTGGGTCAAAAGAACTAAGTGATGGAGGCAAATTTTATACACTTAGTAATAAGTAGGAGATTATTATGTATGATTTTATCTTAATTGGTTTTGAAAATTAATTGGATGGTAACAAAAGCTGGCATAAAGCTTTTCATTTGAATAGAACAATTAAAAACCCCAAAAGGCTTAGAGTTGATGATAACCACTCTACTGGATTAACTCCTAGCTATAAAATCAGAAGAGATTTATTATTTATCTGAAAATTGAGTTAATGTTAATGACTAATGTATGTTACTTAGCTGGGAACATTTCTACTTTTCAAAGCATGTTTCTTCGGTCAAGGTCAAGTCTGTACAAAATTGATATAATAGTAAATGACTTCCATGACTACCTTTTTTTTTTCTCATTCAAAATTGGAAAAGTATATAATGAAAGTAATAGAACATAGTATTTATTACCCTTTACTCCAATAACTGAACTCTGTTTTTTAGTCTTATGTAATATCTGCCATACTAAAAGTAATATGTGGCTTAAATTAGAAATAAGAACAATCATTTCTATATTTACTCATCTTCATAAGGTTACAATTATATATATCATCCTTTTATAAGTTAATTTCTGAAAATTTCATGTTATCTTTTAATATAGTCATTAAAACAGACTAGCATTGATATTTGTTAAAGATAAGATATTTTGGAATGAGCCCTAGTGTGTCAGCAACTGATAGATAGAGTCACTCTTAATCATGTTAAAATTAACACTGATCATTTATTTCCAGAATCTGAAGTGTTAGAAAAATATTTATTACTATAGAATAATATTTAGTCATAAATGACATACATATATTTACAGTACTGATGCAATGATATGTATTTCTAGAGTTATGCTTAACTGGTTAATATTCAACAGGGCCCATTATTTCTTCTAGCTTTTATCAACTAATTTCATTTATTTATTTATTTACCTATTTATTTATTTATTTTTAATATTTATTTATTTATTGAGAGAGATTGAGAGAGACAGAGCGCGAGCAGGGAGGAGCAGAGAGAGAGAGAGAGAGACGGAGACACAAAATCAGAAGCAGACTCCAGGCTCTGAGCTGTCAACACAGGGCCTGATGCGGGTTCCAACACACAATCCATGAGATAATGACCGGAGCCAAAGATGGACTTTTAACTGACTGAGCCACCAGGAGCCCCTCTTTTTCTTTTTTTTATTTTAAAAAAATGTTTATTTATTTTTGAGAGAGAAAGAAACAGTGTGAGATGTAGAGGGGAGAGAGGAAGACACAGAATCTGAAGCAAGCTCCAGGCTCTGAGCTGTCAGCACAGAGCCCGACTTGAGGCTCAAAGCCACAAATCTTGAGATCATGATCTGAGCTGAAGTCAGACTCTTAACTGACTGAGCCACCCAAGTGCTTTGAACCAATTTCTTATCAGATATTACAAACCTACTCTGCCCATATTTTACCTTCTTACTGTTTAAAAAGGAGTGGCTATGTTTTAGTGTGTCACCAGATTTTTAAGCAGATTATTTAGAACCAATGCCAACTGCTTTGGGTATTTACATAAATGAAATGAAATGAAAGGATTAGTCTAGATTTTGTTCAGTTTTAATATGCAATGTAGATTCTGTTTCCTATAAAGATATGGAATTAAAAACAGGATATTTTAAAGGGAAAAATGTTTTCTTTAAATTGAGTGTATGTATCTCCCCTTTAAAATATATTTGTAAAAAATTTATGTAAGGTTAACATTCCTCAATTACCTTGGTAGTTAATTAATTACTCTGGTAAGTGAATTTTATTTTATGCTCACACTAACAAAACATTGGAATGCAATGGAAATTTAGAGCATGTCTGGACAGATGGAAATAATAAATAAAGCAAGAGAATGAATGAACAGAGTGAAACAGCAGAAAGTATATTATCTCAACAAGAAATGCTGGATTTTGTCTTTTGAAACCTGTTCCAAATCAGTAAGCTTTTTATATTCGCCAAGAGTGTTTGTTTTCACATTTTCATAGTCGTTCAGCAGTCCTTGACAAGCTCTTTGTGGCCAAGAAAATTTAAAACTACTTTGAAATTCTCTGAGCAACTCACAGATACCATCAAAATATACTGCCATAGTATGAAGAAAAGTTGAAGAATTATGCCTTTAAAATTGTGCCAAGAAACCTAGCCAGCGTCTTTCTGTCTTTCATTATCAAGCAGAATTCTACACTGCCTGCCTTTGGGCTAGGCAATTCCGTAGACATTTCTCATACAACTGCTTACTGCAAAAGTTTTAGACCAGAAAAGACTTACTTTTCTCACTCTGGGGAAGTAACATAGTATAAGAAGAAAAAATAGTATGCAAAAGCAGGAGAACTGTGTCTGCCATTAACCAACAAATGATGGAAACTCTCCAGCATTTGGATTTTATATCCAGAAAATAATGGAAGTGCATTGTGGGATCTCTAGTGCCCCGTTTAGCTCTTAAAGTATGAATCTGCTACCTTCCTGGTCAGTTAAATATCCAGGTCTTATTATAAAGGGTGTGACCAAAATTTGACTATATGACACATCGCAAGGCCTTCCTCTAAGCTGCATAGTCCATTGAAAGGAACAAATTGTGAGGTGGCAGGTAAGTAAGGAAAGGAGGAAAGGAGAGTGTATATCCAGCTGCTTCTTGACATCTTGTATTGTCCAGGTACCTCAAACAAAGCACTCCCTTTTACAGATCTGATCCTTTCCCAGTGTTTGTCCTGTTAATGAATGACACCACCATCCAGAAACTTTGAAAGCTAAAAATCTCTCCTTTAAGTCCCAAGCTAAATCCATTACTGAATCCCATTTGTTATAGCTGCTAAAACCATGCAACTGTATTCGTATCTCTCATCTCCATGTATTACAATATTTTCATTAGAGGCTGTAACCTTTTAAGTTGCCTACTTCAATGCAATTTTTCTCTTCCCCAGCCAAACTAGTCTCCATTCTATAACCACCAAGTTCTTCTCACAATATACCTTCTGGTCATATCATTCCAAACCTCAATGTTGAAGACAATGCCTCTGTGACTTCCCGTTGCTCTTAGGATGAAGCTAAATCGAACATAATTTTATCCAGTAGAACTTTATGCCATAATGGAAGTGTTCTCTGAACTTTCCAGTCTGGTAACCACTAGCCACAAGTGGCAACTGAGAATATGAAATGAGACTAGTTCAGCTGAGGAACTAAATTTTCAGTTCTGTGTAATTTTAATTCCTGTAACTCCAAATTTAAATAATCACGTTATTTGGTGGCATCCACATCGGGCACTGTAGCTTACAAATACATCTGCTGCACCATCTGGTCTTTACCCCTTCTCAAGCCCTTTCCTATACCAAATCCTTCATCCTCTTGCTCTCTCTGACTCACTCCTTCTTTAAGTTATGCAAATTCCACTTCCGTTCCCAGATGCCTCAGGGAAACTTTACACACATTATGACATCTGATGGGAGACCTCTTCTAGTTGACACCAATCATCCTTCAGATTATCCAAGAATGAAACAAATTTCCTTAAGGAATAAAGAAGCACTCTTCTTCATTGTCCTTGCCACAGTTTCAGACTTACATTTATGTATGTGTTTTGTTGATACAACTAGATTACAAGATAAGGGCATGGACCACCCTTGCCTAGCAAATTACTCTAGTGCTTAGCACATAGTAAGCATTCCATAAATATTAATTACATGAAGGAGTGACTAAATATTCTGTAGCCCAATAGCTTCAATTTGACTTGAATTTTTCTGGTAATACATTTGGCAAATCTTTCTAAGCATACAAAGCAGCAACTAAAGAAAATTTGCCAAATTGCCAACCTTTCCTCAGACCAACAAAGGTATGGAAATTGAGTTTCTTTGGTATTTACAGATTCGGAAATCATCCAGTAACATCTGAGATAAAAGCTCAAACAAACAGTGATTGTTAATAACCAATTTGCCTGAAACAGCCTAAACTACATTCAGGCTGACAAGTTAGTGAAGAAAACTTTCATAACCTTCACCAACAACCTGAGCTGCACAAATCCCTCTGCTCTTGATATCTTAATTTAATCCCTTTTGAAGTCATTTGTTCCTGTAACTGGCATTTTAATCTCCTTGTGTGCTTCTGGTTGTCCCCATTTCACACTTGTTATCAGTATACTCTTCTGCAGCTTAATGCCTTCAAAGAGCCAAGCCTAGTTTTCCTGTAACTCAGATTTTTAAGCTCCTTTTCAAGGATCTTCAACTTTTAATCTTTTTCTTCATCCTAATTCCATGAATACATCTTGCGTTTTTGAGGGGACAGGTTTATAGGGCAGTCTGTGCATTCATCCAGCTTGCCCCCTACCTTGAAGACAAAGAAGTTGTCTCTTGAAATTCTCTAACGGGCATGTAATACGAACTAGTATACTCTACATCTAGATGACTGATCATACAAAATCATTCAGTAATCTAGTCATTATAATTCCATAAAGCACTAGAGACTTTCCAATAAACTCTATATCAAATCTCTTTACTCAAATGACATGTATATGAAGGTATGCTAAGAACATTTGCATTTGGACCCTTTCAATATAACACAGGCTGTAAATGCATCATGGTATGGGGCCAAAATTTGTATTTCAACAAATACTTATAATATTTATGATACATATGTTTATGCCACTATCTAACATTCTGAATCCTACCACATCAATTATAATAATAAAATAACACATCCATTATTCAGTAATATTAAATGAACTAATGTAGTTCAAGCACCTAGCTATAGTACATTTGCAAATGTTAAATACTTTTGCTTCCTATTCTCTGTTTCCATTCTTTTATTATTAACATTTTTCAAAGCCTTCCCTCCAAGAATTCTATTTTATGGGCTCAGGACTGTCATCCTCAGCTGAAAGCAATGATGACACAGTCCTTCAGTATCTTCGTCCTACTTACTAACTAGCATTATCTTTGTACACTGAGACCAAGTTTTCCGTGTCGTTGGACACTGAACTGGACAGTGTCGTTGGATAAAAGCAAGTCTATGAGGTGACAATGTGGTCATCAGCATCTTTCTGCCAAGTTAACTCTAACTATCCTACATGATTTTGCCTCTTATTCCAATTCCCTTTTGCCATTGGAGCACCATCACCTACATGGCCAGGACCATGGCTAGCTCTTTCATATTCCTTTGTTCTTGGGAGGTAGACCCAACTGTCTCCATCCCTAAACACTGGTCTTAATTTTGAATGGATGAGTGACTTGGAAACTCATTCCTGCCCTTCATTGAATGTCAACTCTTGAATGTCATTTTCACTTTTTCCATCATATTACAACTTTGGGGATAACAACACCATCTGAACCACACCTAAGTTTGCCATTGTGTGTTAGACTGTCTGGCTGCCATTGCAAAAGCCAGCCATCATAGCTGGTTAATTAATCTGCTCTTTTGGCCTTATCTTTTTCTCCCCAGTTGCATGCCTCTGATGTCAGTGTCTGTCTCTCCAACCTAACAGAGGTATCTTGTTAAAATGAAATCTTTTATGCAACCACCAAGAAATTAGGAGACATAGGTTCTCATTTAGCAAACCTAAGCAAAAATGTGTTTTCCAGTAAAATATAATCATTGGCTGTTATATAGATGAAGTAATAAAAGATACAGAACAAAAATGATCTAGCAATAATTGTTGATATCTCATTTTTAAAGCTAAGGAAAACAACCTAACTTGTAAGTACATCTTACAAAATAAACTAAAAGTTGGGGCGCCTGGGTGGCTCAGTTGGTTGAGTGGCCAACTTCAGCTCAGGTCATGATCTCACAGTCTGTGAGTTCAAGCCCCGTGTCGGGCTCTGTGCTAACAGCTCAGAGCCTGGAGCCTGCTTCAAATTCTGTGTCTCCCTCTCTCTCTCTGCCCCTTCCCCACTCATGCTCTATCTCTCTCTGTCTCTCAAAAATGAATAAATGTTAAAAAAAATAAAACAAAAACTAAAAAACAAAAACAACTAAAAGTGCATAATTCTACTTCCCCCTGACACTCACTCTCAAATCCCAGGTCACGAATTCTCTAAGGTCAATGGTAAAGTTTCTATTTTCTGAGTTAATGTAATGACATTTGAACAACCACTGACCTGGAAAATCTGGAGAACACAGCCTTCTAAGTCTGATAGCTTTTCCAGGTAAAATGCCTGTCCTCTGTAGTGGTAGCATAGCACACACTCAATAGCAGGCATCTCTCAGCTTGGCTTCCTCCAAAATGCTGGAGGTGCTAAGGGAATAGCTTAAAATATAAGATGGAAGCTCCAAGCCAGGTGTGTGTTCAGCTGACGTCTGCTCTAATTTTAAATTCTTTAACCTTAAAGCAACACATTGTAAAATCTGTTCACATTTGTTATCTTTAAAACTATTACTGCCATGAAAACAGAGACTTTTACTCCCTTGGTAGACTTCAAGAATTTCCTAAGATGCTTGACCTAAAACCTATGGAAGTTTTATAGACCCATTTTCAGTCAACTCAGAACCAGAAGGAAAATGTTTATTATTTAATAATAATAATAATTTGTCTCTAGTTTGTTTGACCATTTCTAATTAGAATATCAAAGGAAGCATAATATACAAATGTATAGGTCAAATTTCATTACAACCATTATAATAAGCAACTCAAAGATAAACATAGTATCCAATGCAACCAAATGTTTAAACAACCATCTTAGAAGCAATCATAACTAAAAATTCACAGTAAAAGAGATTTCACTCACTCATTAAAGTTTAAATTCAAAAGATATTAAGAAAAAAACCTTTTGACACAACATCTAATCTGACTGTTCTAATAAATACATAAGTTAATGTTAGTCTTATTATTGAAATGTCTGTTAAATTTCCTGTTGCTTCTCATAAATTGGATAAGCAACTGTGATTAAGAAAGGCAAATAGTTTCAAGAAAATAAAAACCCAGGAATAAAATTTTTTAATATTTTTAATCCAGTTGATTTTCTTTCTCTATATATGTATGTTTCCCCCAAGTTCAGGTTACAGAGAATTATTATTAATCTTTTTCTCATTATATATTTCATGGCAAACCATTTCATAAGCTATTAAGAATTATTTAAAACTCTGGTTTTAATGAATGACTTATATTATCTGAAATGGTGATGGTACCATATGCACACTTCACTATTATATATTTTAGTTATTTCTTATTTAGTCTTTACTGTAAAGAAGATGCTATGAAAATCCTGTATATACATTTCTTCTAACTTATGAGTATTTTCTTGAGATAGATTTCTACAAGTGGGAATTAATGATGCAAATAATATTTACAAAATTATGATGTTTAATACATAATGAAAAAATGCTCTTCAAGAAAGTTTTTACCAATTCACACTTCTACCATGACTATATGGGGGATGCTTGGTTCAACAAACTATCTTCAGCCCTGAGTATTATTTTTAAAAGAAAATCTTGCCCCGTTTGAGATACTGAAAAGAGATACTTGCTTATAATTCTTGTTATTAATAAGATATGATAAATTCTACACAATTTTTACAAAGAGTTTGCTTACATCATTATATTTTTATTTAAAATGTGTTCTTTTACTGACATAAGTGAAATAAATTATCACTTATCTATCTACCTATTTATCTAATTTATCCATCTATCTGTTTAGACATCTAGGAAATCAAGTCTAGCCTGTTATTTGCAAGAAATATTTTCCTAAAATGTCATGTTTCTCTTAATTTTAGCTATTTCATTTTTATTTAGGTAAGGTATTTTTAGGTAGCCTTATTTGAAAATTTTTCTTTTGTGTTCCTTACACTGCTTTTATTTCTCTTATGGTTTCATTATTGATAATTTTTAGTTTGTAGTTTGTAATCCATAATTTGACTATGTTTGAATTGATGTCCAAATTGATATATTTTCCCAAATTCCTAATATTAAATACAATTTACCTGATAAAGGATTCCTTTTCTATTCATCCTGTGGTCTGCTTCAGGTCTACATTCTTCTCCTATCCCCAGTCTTTTGCATCTTATACCAATACCAGATTGGTATAAAATTTTTAGTTTTAGAATACATTTTAATATGAACTAAAATGAATGAAACACCAAGTAAATAATGACAGATATGTCTTTATCTCAGTCCCTTACCAGCCAAGGTGTTCTTGCTCACGTTTCATGTTTGTCTAGGTTGGCTGCAGCTCTTCTGGATGCTTTCACTCTGGAACGTTGCAGATTCACGGGCTGAAGGAAAAGATACATAGCTGGCTATTAGAATACCCTCTGTACCCATACTTCATGGCCAAATCCAGTCATAAGGCAAGGCCTGAATTCAAAAGGCTGCAATCCCATACTCTTCCCACGAGAAAGGCACATGAAACACAAGGTACAAGTTTACACTAAATCAACTTTACATAATTTAATTAAGTCCAAGAAAGATCTCATTTCACTTTTGACTGAACTTATCCTAAACCCATAAATTAATTTAAGAGGAACTGGCATTTTTACAATACCCAGTTTTCTTATTCAGATACACATTTCTCTTCATTTATTCAAATCTCATCCTCAAAACTGTCAGCTAGGTTTGTAAATTTTTAATAGTTCTAAGGAAATTATTTAGTTGATAATAGATAGGTTTTGAATATTTTAATTCAATAAGGAATTCAAAGAATTTTCCAATTATAATTTCAATTGCTTAATAATAATGTATGGAAAAAGTCATTTAAATAAGACTGATGTTGTATCTGCCGTTTGGTTGGATGTTCTTTTTAATTTGGAATTGTAAGCGATTCCTTCAGGCTGTGCTGATCAATATAGTAGCCACTTGCCACATTTGGTTATTTAAATTTAAATTAATTGACATTAAATTAAATATTAAGTTCCTTGGTCACATTTGCCACATTTTGAATGCTTAAAGACAACATGTAATTAATAGCTACTGCTTTGGACAGGAGCTTTCTGGATCTTTCCATCATTGTAGAAAGTTCTATTAGTGTTGCTGTAGGGCTTCTCATTGTATAACCCTATTATCTGTCTATAATGTTAATTTTTTTCCTTCTAATAGTCATGATTTTTCTCATTTCTCTTTGTGTCCTATTATGTTGACAACATTAAGCAAAATGTGAATTACTGGTGGTGATAGTTTTGTATAACATTTACTAATTTTCTGCTTTTGTTGAAACCATAACCCTGGAGTGCATACATGGTTCTGTGGCCCATATAGTCTGCCCAAATTGTAACTACGACTATTCATTGCCCCTTTATTTTCTAGGCATTTTGTTATGAAAAGTGGTATGGAAAGATGCATAATGAAAAAGCAGGAAGCACCCAGGAAAACAGTATTTTGGCTGTCTTCAATATTTGCACCAGGACAGTAGAAGAAACACTGTCCAGTTTTTTTGATAGGTAGACAATGAGGCTCCAAGATAAATAGGAAGTTGAAAAGGGATGAAACAGCCCACTTGCTGCTCTCAATCAAAGCATGTAGCACAGCATGCACAACATAGGTTGCAATTCTTAATGAAACTCCATAGATTTTATCATCAGTGGATTATCCTCTTCCAATTCCACCATCCTATATTATAGTATTGTATTTCCTTGTTTTTAGTGCCCTGCATTTTCCCTTTCTTTGTGTGTTCACAGATCATTTTTCAGTTGAAGATAATGATAAGCTTCATCAGAGTTCACTAGCCAAACACCACATTGAACCAGAAGCTCATCTTGACTTAATATTATATACTCAGATTTTTCATTTACTCACAGTTTTGTAGGTAAGTGGACTCTACTCACAGTTTTTTGTAGATAAATGGACTTGTAGACCTATAAATATGTTATTGACAATAAACTTATGAGCTAATGAGTGCCATTTACTTAACCTTGTTTTGTGTGTAAGGCACTTTACTAAGCTTTTAAATCATACTTCTGATGGTTGAAACACCACAATAATATTAAACACCTCCTCATTTTAAATTGGAAAATAAGGCTCAGACAGATTTAGTAATTTTCCCAAGGTCACAGCTGTAGTACCCAAAGAAGCAGGAATTTGAAACTTAATCTATTTAACTTCAAAGAGATAATTTTTGTTGGTAAAGTACTTGTGTATATGTGTGTGTAAGCTTTTAAGAGAGAATTGACAAATAACATTGTATAGTGTAATTTAATTAGAATACATTTAAAGGAAATATTCTTAATTTTTACTAGGAAATAGCAATAGAAAGGTTTTCAGAAATAAAACACAAAAACAGTCTTTGGTTCCCTTGTGAAACATAGGTGTATTGAAAATCTGAGATCAAATTTTGCTGTATTAAACATTTTTTAAGATGACTTGTGATTTTGTCACTATCTTGGGAATATAAAGGGAGGGGAATATTTGAAACAAAAGGAAGTATATATGCATAAAACACTTTTTATTCTCTGAATTTTATACTTACTGGCTTTGTAATTGGGCATCTGTGACCATTAAAACCTCTAGCCCCAATAAAACTTCCCAAAAACAACGGTATTTGTGGCACATATTGATCATGTTTCTCATTATATTGCTTTATTTAAAGTGAAAATTTTGCCCCCCAATGTTTACATTAAAGACTTCCATAAGTATCAACTGCCTCAAACTACAATTGTATAAATGTCCTATGGGACAGTAACGTAAATTTATGCTAATATCTCATTTTGTTAATAAAAGTGCTTTTTCTTAAATAGATTCACATGCATGAAAATCTTTGTTACCTTCATAATAAAACATATTAAAACTAATTTGTAAAATCTTCACACAGAATTTTCTCAGAGACAACGTGAAAGCATTTTGATCGACGCTGCCAAAGAAAACTTTGCATTTAGGCGTTCAACCAGAATATGAGTAAGTTTATTTCATTTTGAATGTTTCTATTTCTCTAATTTTAAATTTATATGAAACTGCTTTCAACAGCATAAAATTAATGATTTATATTAGACACTGAATTTAGGAAAATTCAACTTCATAAAAATTACTACTAGACATATATAGGAAATTTCTCTTTTCCTTTCTCTCATTTTCAAAAAGTATGTGAGAAATCAGAGTAGACCAAAGGGCCTGAGGAGGGAAATGGATGATTTAGTGATAAGAGCTAAGAAATACCACTCTCATGAGACTGTAAGCTTCATAAAAGCAGGGGTCATATGTGCCTTTTATATGACATCATCCTCATAATCCTGCCCTCGATAAATATCCATTCAATGATAGAATAGCCAAATGAATGAATGATAAGTAGCATAGGCTTACCTGTACACAGTTTAAATTAATAAAAAAACTATATAAATCTCATATTTAAAAACACAGTTTTTTTGTTTCCTTTTATTTATTCTTGTCAAACATTACCATTCCACCCCTATTCCTCAGTCTCGAATAGAATTCTCCTCTCCACACCTCTCTTCTACCTCTTATGTCTATTTCTGATCTTGTGGGACTGCCTACTAAGGTGTGCTTTCTTTGGGATGTTTTGGGGTTACCTCTATACTGTGGAGTAAATTGCGAAGGATGTCTATCCTTAGCACTCAGATAACTGAGATAATCTACTTACACATATCACACACTCACACACACCCTCTCATGCACACATAGTCACACCTTCATCTCCATGTACATAATATTATTAACAGTAAGCATTTATTAAGTATTGCTTAGCAAATATACTTTCATGTACTTGTATACTTGTAATATAGTAAAATATGTATACTAAGTGTACAAGTATCTATAAGAGGCATTTGTGCTCATTACATGCATGTTGCATATAAAAATGATTATGACATCACAGCCTTATGGGCACTGTTTATGGCCTTGCTATCAACACACCTAAGGCTCAGAGCAGCTGAATAATTACCTGAGATTACATAGCTGGTGAGTCGCTGAGCCGTGCTTCGCAGGCATTCAGGAATGCTTTTAACTCTGATCTTATACTGTATGTTACCAGGTGGAAAATTTCTGTGCCACATATGGAGTCTGTTTTACTGAGAGGTAATTATTTTTACAGAACAATTTTTCTTTTCCATCTCAGATTACAATCTTTATGAGAATTAAAAGTTGTTGAGGGTTGCCTGGGTGGCTCAGTCGGTTAAGCCACCCCGACTCTTGATTTTGGCTCAGGTCATGATCTCAGAATTCGTGAAATTGAGCCCTGCATCGGGCTCTGTGCTGATAGGTTGGGATTGTCTCTCTCTCCCTCTCTCTCTGCCCCTCCCTTGTGTGCTCGGGCACTCTCTCTCTCTCTCTCAATAAATAAATAAACTTTAAACTTAAAAAAAAAATCGTTGAATGATTGAGTAAATAAATAAATATTAAACTTACCTCTGAAAGAGATGTTAACTTGGGATGTGGATTGTGTTTATTTATGAAATGTATTTGCCTCGGGAGTAGGAAAAGAAGTAAGGTGAAGGTAATAAACTAAAGCTACGAACTACTGAGTCATTCTCCTTAACTTTTTGAAACATCACCCTAGGATGGGTATTATTATTTCTATATCTGTAAAATATATATATGTGAGAAAATTAGGGCTCAGAGTTTAAGAAACTTATCAGATAATACAGTTAGTAAGCAGCAAAGACGATATTCAGAAGCAAGTCAGCCTAACTCCAAAGTCCATGTTCTTAAACTAATTTGCCATATAAATGCCACCAGAGGGGCGCCTGGGTGGCGCAGTCGGTTAAGCGTCCGACTTCAGCCAGGTCACGATCTCGCGGTCCGGGAGTTCGAGCCCCGCGTCAGGCTCTGGGCTGATGGCTCAGAGCCTGGAGCCTGTTTCCGATTCTGTGTCTCCCTCTCTCTCTGCCCCTCCCTCGTTCATGCTCTGTCTCTCTCTGTCCCAAAAATAAAATAAAAACGTTAAAAAAAAAAAATTTAAAAAAAAATAAAAATAAAAAAAAAATAAATGCCACCAGAGTGTCTGACATCTCTTGGAGTTTCAACTCTATACATAAATAATTAAGAGAGTTTTTTTACGTTCTGGATTCCAAAACTCTGACCCAACATTTCAAAACTTTGTGGTGATGTACTTACTGAGAAAAGTAAGGAGTTAAAGGTAATGATAATTTAAAATGCATGCTTTATCTAATGGATGATTACTCCAAAATTTACCAGTTTATTTTTGAAATTACAGTTTATTCGGACTACAATATCTTTGGATTCGAAATGTGTATATGCTTAAATGTATGAACACAAACTATTGTTGTTACTACAAATTCTACAAAATAGATCAACAAACAAACAAAAAAAGATGCCAATTCATAAAGTTATCAGCTATCACAGTTCACCTGGATATGCAATCCAACATGCACACTGCCATGAGTTTCACGACACAATCTTGAAAGAAAACTGACCGTCCTAGCCGAATGATCTCTTTATAACAATAGTTTTCGTGATTCAAAAGTTACTGTATATGTTTTAAAATTATTTCATATCTTCTATTCTTTAGAATCTAATCTCTCAATGACAATGGCTAAGAATTGATGAATGGTCCAGTAGAGAATTACATGGTATTTAGCTTTTCTGGAGAGATATGACATTTCAGGTTTAGGATGATTTATCACATGGTTGATATGTCAAGTTTTCCTTTGGGATGTTAGTTATTGCAAGAAATATAATGGATATAGCACTGGTGTATCTGGAGCTGGGCTAGAGTCTGCCTGTCACTCGGGGTGGCTAAGGAAAGCATTGACCACTTACTTACTGGACAAAATCTTCTGAGTTTTGGGCCAATGACTGCTTTCAAACATCTTGATATATTCTGTATGCCCAGTCAGTGTTCCCCTGCTGGTATAGAGAGCCTTCCCACTCTGATAATTAGTGAAACCATTAGAGGATTCTTCTTGATCAACAAACTTTTATGTGTTGCCAAAACTTGTGCATACCCACAGTCAATATTTGTCAGTGTTAATCCCCTCCTATTTAGGATTCACACTTCACACAGGATACTTTGTTCCTTTTGGGTGCCGCCTATTCACTTAGCTTTTTAAGAGAGGTTAATAAAAAGAGAAGAAATGTGCACACTTTAGGGCTTACCCATCTATTTAGAGAAGTTGCACCCACACACAAGACCCCTGACACTAAAACCAACGTAGCAAGTGATGAGCACTTCTGAGAAGGAAGATTAGACTCAGAACCTATTATTATTAGGGGCTCACCACAGCCACCTATAGGAAATCAAGGTAAGAAACTATAAAATGGTAAAAAATGAGCACAGACTAGATTCTAAATCACAGCTATGATTCAAGAATGATACTAATTTCTCAAAGGTGATTCTCTGTGATTTAATTTGACATGGAAAATGCCGTTCTTTTATGTAGCTAAACCCATGGTTTCCCCAGGTTTTTGAGAAATCTGAGAGGTGATTGTCCAGGAAGAAATGAGTCAGTGCCCAATGGCTTCAACTCTCCTTTGAGTTTCAGTTTCCCTATTACTTGTTCACTTCTATTTCCATTAGCCTATCTTAGGCCAGACCCTGAAAGGGTACTCATTCAACTAGGCACAGTATTAGGCCCAATTTCCTTTAGTAGAGCTAAAACAGGATGTTTGAAAAATAATTTTAATAAGAAATAGGAGAAGAAAATAAATTAAAAAGATAGCATGGAAACAGTCCTGCTAATGAAAAACATGTTTGTTTTTATACAATAACTATCTCATATTATTTATTAGCTTTGAAACCAAGAATAGGACTCCTTCCAAATAATTCACATTGCCTCTCAAGATGCGAATTCAATAATAAATTCTTTTGAATATAAGGCATTTATTTTTATATACTATAACCTGATGAAGCCTTAATTATAACATATTTTTTACAGCTATTTTATTTATTTAATTTATCTGTAGGGCCATTCTGTGTATAAGCAGAATAGATAGAAGACTGAGAAGTATTGTTGAGAAATGCTGCTAACCAGTGATATACTGGCTACAAAAAGTAACTAAAATTTCCATTTTTTTTCCACCAGAAAAGTATTGAAAGCTTTTGATAAAATAAAATACATCATTTGTTTTGCTCACTGAGTCCTGGTTAAGAATGAGCACTAAATATGAGAAGGGGAAATAAATTTGTAAGCCATTGGAAAATGCTCTGTTAGATACCAAATAAAACTGATGTTTACAACTGATGTTATTTCAGTTGTATCATAAACTCAAAACCAAACCCAATTAAAAAAAATCTAGAAATATTGGGAGAATAAGTTAAAATTATTTGGTGGTAGATTATATTTCAAAATTAATTGTACAGTTTCAGCAAAAATGAGTCATGAATTATTAGTAATCTCATGACAAGAAACTCCAAGTTAATTACAGGCTCAGCACGAGTCAACAATGTGAAGGGAGTCTAAAGAAGGCAACGTGACCTTGGAATGGCTAAACAATGCCATTCTCAATCCAGGCAAGGTAGTAATCACCTTACTAAATTCTACACTAGACACCACTCACCTAAGTGATTTCGCCTAGAACAAAACTAGCAAAGAGTCCAGAAATTCTTCATTGTTACAGACTAAATAGAGCTCCAGAAGTGGAGACAGAAAAATTAGGTTCAAATGGAACCCTTTGTGTTTGATGAGAGTTGAACGGTTTTGGGCTAGTCATTTTCTCACCTATAAAACTTGTATAATAATACCATCCCCTTCCTAAAGTTGTTGTGCAGGTCAAATGAAATCATTTACATTAAGGCATTATTTAAGTTGTAACATGCTATGCAAATATTATATGAAAAATAGTTGATCTGGTTCTGAGAATATGATAATATGTGTGAGATGGAGAAGTTTGTTACTTATAATTTCATAGGGTTTCAGGCAGGAGTAAAAGTGAAAGTGAAGCAGATTTTGCTTAATGAATACAAGCCTAATAATGACTGAGAATGTACCAATAATATCACAGGTTGCCTAAAAAAAAAAGTAGTAAGCTTCCTCTCTTAGGAAGAATTCATTGAGAAACTAGATAAAAACGTGGAGTAGATGGTTGTGAAAGAATTTATAGTATGGTCTGTAAATACCTTTCCTTGTGAAAGAGTTTGCCAATATGGTGAAGTTTTGTTAGAATCCCAATATGTATTTCCAAATCACTTGGTTAAGGACAATTTTACATTTAATACCAATTATAACAATACCAATTGGAGGCATTAGCACTTATAAAAAACCAATCATATTACATACAATAAGTCCAGACTATTTGTATGGTCTTTTGCAATTTTTAAAGCCATTTGTATACATACTTGACCTGGGAAAAAAGGAAGACACTATATTTAAGCCCTATTTCTCCTATCCCTAATATAATATGGCGGATAATAGGACAAGAATTAGAAAGTTTGCTGTCCAAAATGTTGTTCCACATTTCTTGTACACGCACATTTTCTAATCTGGCCCCCAAGATAATGCTTAGAAAAACCAGCTTATGTGGATCAATACTGTAAGAGCAAAGTAAGTCAACATAGGCAACAGCAAGCAGAGTAGGCAGAAAAAAAAAAAAAATTCTAAACCACGGAGCAAAGAATTGCCTTGTGAAATTTACAGCTTTACAAATCTTGTGTGGCTCTTTAAACAGAAAAAAAGCTCAACTCTTTTTCTGACAAACCGTATCCGTGATTCTACTTGGAGAAATAAGAGTAATCAAATCTCATGCTTCAGAAATAAGCTGAACACTGTAGGGGTCAGGAAGATGTTTTTTCCTTTGTAACGCTATTCCACTTGACAATTGGCTCAAAGCAAAGAAGGCGGCACTTCGGGCTTCTTTGCTTCCTTTCGATGCATCAGCACCAGTTTGTCTAATAGCCACGAAGGGCAAAGGCCCTTAAGAGGAAGGACAAATGCCAGCTTCCTAATCTGAAGGTGTTATGCAAAATGCAGACAGTTTATTGTCCTTGTTGATCAGGACTCTCATTTGTAGAATTGTGAGAATAAGTAAATACATTCTTTGCATTCTCTAGATAACAGAGATTATCATTTGGGGCAAAGAAGGTGATTTCCTTAGATTCACACACACACACACACACACACACACACACACACAGACACGCACACACCCACACTGCCTGTTTATTTCACTAATGCAGTTTTTTTTCTTTCTATGAATTCATTTCTACTTTGGCTAGGATAAATGAGAAAAATGCTATAGAGGGTAAATCTTTAATCATCTCTGGGTCTATACAGAAGCCAACTTGTGAGCCCTCTAACAGCAGGTTGAAAATTGTTGAGGAGAGCACCTGTCCATACCCTCACTCGGTGATGACTTGTGGATGAATGTGCCAAAGGGGAAATCCATGCATCCTTGTGAGTTACGGCCTCATTTTTAATGGTACAGGACAAAGAAATAGCAACAGACGGCCATTGTAAATCCTTCTATTTTTCAGACTCAGCTTTCAAAGGGTGAAAATAATCAGATAATTTAAAGCTGTTTGAGTTCAAATGAGAAAGGTGGCAAGGTGAGTGTTTTTACGGTTTTGAGAGCCTCATATTGTAGAAGGAAAAGGTGGCCTGCCTGAATCCCCTGGGGAGTAGGCACAGCTAAATAGGACTGTTAGAGGTGAGAGAGGATTTGTCAAATTTGCTGGTATATATCTGAAAGGTTGTGCAGCTAGTGTGTTTGTTGATGAAAGCAAGACTTACAACATAGACATACCTTCATTAATACTTTAAGACGGGGTGGGGAGACAGGGGCAGAAAGGCTGAAAAGCTTAAAACCTTAGCACCCATATGGCCATATATCCCCTATGGATAGTCATGGCCAGCAAGAAGCATGTGGACACAGGTGGAACTGTTGCTGGAAGCTAGAAGATGTGCTATATTTATCTTCCTGCTAAGGCTATCTCCTATTCCAAATACTAGAGATGGAGACTGGCCTGACTAGGTAAAAAGAGGAAAACATTTAGGAGACACCTCTATATTGTGATTTATTGAAGGAGATGAAGAATTCTTACACTAGATAAGAGAAGTATTTCAAGAAGGTGGATAAGGCAGTGTACAGTAAGTTTCTGGAGAAGCAAGGGGGAATTTAAAAAACAAACAAAAAGTATTAAGAGTTTGACAAGTAAAATAAGATAATGAAAGAGTGGATAAATGAAAAGAACAGAGGGGCGCCTGGGTGGCGCAGTCGGTTAGGTGTCCGACTTCAGCCAGGTCACGATCTCGCGGTCCGTGAGTTCGAGCCCCGCGTCAGGCTCTGGGCTGATGGCTCGGAGCCTGGAGCCTGTTTCCGATTCTGTGTCTCCCTCTCTCTGACCCTCCCCCGTTCATGCTCTGTCTCTCTCTGTCCCAAAAATAAAAATAAAAAATAAAAAATTAAAAATTAAAAAAAAAGAAAAGAACAGAAACAATTTCCAAAATACATAAAATGTATGAGGATCTTCTAGAGGGTTAACTATGGCATTCTACAAAATAGCAATAAGCAATAATTTAATACACGAGAAATAACAGATGCATGAGCACTGTTGTAATTCCAGGAAGAAATGATGGTGCATTTGTGTCTGGTGACTTTCTGCTGAGGCATATGGTGACAGCCATATGCATAGATGGCATGGCTAATTGGCTCTTATGCTGTATTTCTGGAGTGTGAATCCAAGACATGACAGAAAGCCTGCCCAGAGTCATCAACTTTGCTCCTCTCCACTTCCACTGGTCCATGTGGGGTGAAGGATAAGGTCACAAAAAAACACATATGTCCTTTCAATATATATTTATTGAGTCACACCTTGCTAGTGGAGACAACCATAAACAGCATGGTTTTGTCCTCATGAGGTCTACAAGCTTTATTCAGGCAACCATTTAGACAATAACCACGGAGAGTGATCCTTGCTATGACAGAAAAGTAAAGGGCACAGAAGATGAGTTTTTCCCTGAAGAAAGAATAGCATGTACCAAATCTGGGGATAAGAAAGAGAAAAATAAAAATAGTCAACTGAAAGTGGGGCATTTCTAATACTTTTGACAATCTTGATTTTAAAATCACTCTAAAATTTCAAAGAAATTGAGAAATAAGAATACTAATCCCATCATCAATAAAATGAGGAAACATTTGTAAATCCAAAACACAATACATAATTAAAGAAACTGGATTAAATAATTATAAATGACTCATCAGAAAAAATGGGAAGGCAAACTTCAATATCCCTAAAGGAAGAACTAAATGAGCTACCAGATGATTTGTGGTGGAGAAACCTCCCAAATATCCAGAAATCTAGGAATATGAGGTGAAACAGAGTGACTGAAAATGGGACTCACATGTGACCTATGGCTCGAGATGGTAGAACACACTAAATTTTTTATTATTCAATTAATTGTGAGAAAACAAAGAAAATTAAATTAGAGAAATTAGTGTGAATACACAATAAGTTTTAAGGATCTGTGTTAGGATCAATTAAACACCTGGTTACCTCCTCAACACTAACTAGACAAATGACTTCTCCCCTATTTGAAAGGAAACATAAGCCAGGGAGTTTCCCAAATCCAAGGAAGTACAACAAAGACAAGAGAAAGGAAAAGAAAGATAAAAATAAAAGTATTTATTTAAGATAGCAAGCATTTGACTAACAGGAATATCAGAAAAAAGAGAGCAAAGGAGATTGGGGGGGTGATATTATTACTAAGAAAAGAGAAATTTTCCCAGCCTGAAGGATTGAAGCTTTCTGATTGAATGGACTTACTGAAAGCCCAGTACAATAAACAAAAAATAACCCACAGTTAATCATATCTTATTGAAATATTGATATACCAGGCACAGAGAGAAGATCCTGAGAGCTTCCAGAAAGAAAAGCAGTATATAATTGTAGGCACTGTCAATCATTTATCTCAAATGATTGTAGCAAGAGCCTTTTGAAAAAACTATGGCTCAAGCCGGTAAAACACACTAAATTTTTTATTATTCAATTCATTGGGAGAAAACAAAGAAAATCAAATTAAAGAAATTAGTGTGAACACATAATAAGTCTACAGATAAATTTGAGTTATAAAAGGAAATAAGCTATACAAACAAGAAATGCCATAAACAGAAGAAACAAATGAAAGGAATATTACAAAATGTTAAGAATATCAGAAAATGTTTGCACAAAATGGAAGAGGCTTGATAAAAAAGTGATCAGAAAAATTAAAAGTGTAGAGTAATCTATTATTGGGGGAGCAGAAAAGATATACTATGCTGATTTTGAAACACTCTTTGCTGTCTTAAAAAGGATGACAAATGACAAATTGAAAAGGGAAGCCCAGTTTTCAAGAGGAGAAAACTATTCCATATGTCAGTTAATTCCTCATTTGTAAAATTAGGATAGTTCATATGTTGTTGTGAGAATAAAATGAATTAGCTAATGTAAAACATTTAGAAAAATCATGACATGTAATAAGCATTCAGTAAGATTAAAAATCATTTGATTTTAATTATGATTATTATCTCATATATTTATTGTGTAAATTCCCAAATCTATCCCTACCTGATATGGATTCACCATAAGATGTTTACTGGTTCAGTGGTGGCATAGTGGAAATGAAAAAATGAGTAAGATGGTGATTAAGAGAAAGTTAGTCTCCAGAGAGTGGAAGACATTGGATGACAGTATTTCAAATTACTATATGCAGTGGAATTTGGCAAATACAGGTTAAACTTATACCATGACTATATCTATTGGTATATTAGTAGTGATGGTACATAGGGTCAAGCAAGGATCATGTAGCTTTTCATTTTTTATTTAGAGCGTGGTGTAGGGAATAGAGTTGTTGTTGAGAAGCACTGTCAAGTCTCACTGACAGTTCTCACTGAGAACCACCTACTGCATGGTTAGATTGTAGTAGCTAGGTAAGATCTTCAGGACCACGTCATATCCAGTAGAAACAGGGAAAAAGGACAGCAAGGCAGAAGTGCAGGTACATAAACTGAATTCATAGTGAAGGCATGAAGTTAATTTTAAAACCACCTACTTGTGAGTATGGGGTTATAGGATGCTTCCAAGGTTTAAAATACAGTCAGGGACTGGAAAAGGTGAGCTTACAGGAGACTTGGCACAGGGCCTGAGGTAGAGCAAGATGGGAGAAAGAAAGTGGTACTCAGCAGCAACCCTGCCCAATTATCTCCTGAGTCAACTTTCCCAAAATATTTTTTCATTTCTCATTCAGTCAGAACAACGCATTGAACATTATGTGGGCTTCAGTAATAAATTTCAACAATTAATGAAAATAAAAGAGAAGCATATTTTAATTTTTATTGAAAATAAGAGAAAATTTAAGAAACTCTATTAAAATTATTAGAACTTGCCCCTAAGGACTCCTAATATATTGAATATAAATATATAACACATGCTATAATTAAATTGTCAAATGTCGAAGACAAAAAAAAAAGGAAATTTAAGAGCAGCAAGAGAGAAAAGAGAAGTTACATATAAGTAATGTTGATAAGATTGTCTGCAGGTTTTTCAACAGAAACTTTTCAGGGAAGGAAAGAATAGAATAGCATAATCAAACTACTGAAAGAAAATAACTATCAACCAAGAGTTCTATACCCAGTGAAGCTGTTCTTCAGAAATGAAAGAGCAATAAACTTTCCCAAAGAAAAGCTGAGGAAATTCACTTCCACCACACCTGCCTCACAAAAACGCCAAGGGAGCTCTTTGAGTGGAAGTAAACAATGCTCATTAACATCATAATAACATAAGAAGCTATTGTACATCTCACCAGCAATGCTAAATATGTAGTCATAGAGTCTGCAATATCATAATAGTGGTGTACCATTCACTTATAACTCTAGTTTAAAAGTTTAAAAAATAAAAGTAATAAAAATAACCATAGCTATAATAATCTGTTATTAGTTCCATAGTGTAAAAACATCTAGATTGTAGCAACAATAACCTAAATTATGAAGCAGAGGAGAAATAAAAGTGTAAAGTGAGTGAATTCTATTGAAGTTAAGTTCTTATCAGTTTTAAAAAGAGTGTTATAAGTTTAAGATATTTTATGTAAGCCATACGGTAACCACAAGGGAAAATTATGTATTAAATACACAAAATAACATGATAAGAAGTCAAAATGGGGCACCTGGCTGGCTCAGTCAGTTAAGGATCTGACTCTTGATTTCAGCCCAGGTCATGATCTCAAGGTTCGTGGATCTGAGCCTCACTTCAGGCTCTGGGCTGGCAGTGTGGAGCTGCTTGGGATTTTTTATTTCCTTCTCTGCCCCAACCCTGCTCGTGTTTTCCCTCTCTCTCAAAAAAGAAATAGATACACATAAAAAAAAATTTAAAAAGAAGTCAAAATATACTGATACCAAAAGACATCAAAACACAAAATAGACAGCAGGAAAAAAAAAGAACAACAAAATACAAAACAACCAGAAAACAATTAAAATGGCAATAAGTCTTTACCTACCAATAATTACTTTAAATGTAAGTGGACTGAATTATTTAATTCAAATACATAGAATGGCTGAATAGGTAAAAAACAAGATCCAACAATCCAAAAAAAGACCCACTTTAGCCTTAAAGACACAGATGAACTAAGAATGAAGGGATGGAAAAAAACATTGCAAGTAAATGGTAATGACAACAACAAAAAAGGTATGGTAGCTATACTTATCAGATAAATAGACTCAACAAAAATGGCAAAAAGAGACAAAGAAGGTCATTATAAAATGATAAAGAAGTCAATACATCAAGACGATAGAATTGTAAATATTTATGCACTCAACAGAGCACCTAAGTATATAAAGCAAAAGCAAACAGAGGTAAAAGGAAAAATAAACAATAACACAATAATAGTTTGAGATTTTTATGCCCACTTTCAACAATGGGTAGATCATTCAGACAAAGAATCAATAAGGAAACAGTGGATTTAAACAACATTATGGACTAAATGAACCTAACAGACATATACAGAATATATACAACATACAAAAAATATATAAAATTAACATATAAAAATCAGTAGTGTTTCTATACATGAACAATAAATTTTCTGAAGAAAAAAGAAATCAATACTATTTGCAATGGCATCAAAAAAAATGTATTTAGGAATATATTTAACTGAGGTGGTGAAATACCTGTACACTGAAAACCACAACATATTGATGAAAGAAATTGAAAAATATATAAAGAAACTTAAAGATATCCTGTGTTAATGGATTAGAAGGATTAATATTATTAAAATGTCAATACTACCAAAAGTGTTCTATAGACTCAATGCAATTCCCTCTAATATTCCAATAGCATTTTTTATAGAAGTATAAAGAAATCTTCTAAAATTTATGTGGAACCACAAAGACTCCAAATAGCCAAAGAAATCCTGAGAAAGAAGAGGCATCACAGTTTCTGATTTCAAGCTATATTATAAAGCTATAGTCATAAAAACAGTACAGTACTGATATCAAAACAAATAGAACAATGGAAAAGAATCAAGAGTCCAGAAATAAATCCAAGCATATATATTGTCAACTAATATTTGACAAGGAAGTCAAGATTTCCCAGTGAAGACAAGATAGTTCTTCCAATAAATGGTGTTGGAATAATCAGATATTCACGTGTAAAAGAAGAAAACTGGACCCATATCTTATACCACTCCAAAAATTCATTCAAAATAAATTAAAGACTTAATGTAGGACTTGAAATCATGAAACTCCTAGAAGAAAACATAGGAATAAAGCGCCTTGACAAAGATCTTGGTAATTAGTTTTTAAATATGGCATCTGGTGCACAAGCCAAAAAAGCAAAAATAAGTAAGTGGGACTACATCAGACTAAAACCTTTCTGCATGGAAAAAGAAACCATCAACATAGTGAAAAGACGACCTATGGAATGTGAAAAAAAAATGTATGCACGTATCTGATCAAGGGTTAATATCCAAAATATACAAAAACTCATTCAAAAGCAAAACAATCCACATTTTAGAATGTGCAAAAGATCTAAATAACGTTTCTCCAAAAAAGATATATGAAAATCAAACAGATACATGAAAAGATGCTCAATGTCACTAGTCATTAGGGAAATGCAAATTTATTAAAACCACAATGAAATATCACCTAAGGCCTGTTAGAATAGTCATCATAAAAAAAGATACTAGGGGTACCTGGGTGGCTCAGTTGGTTAAGCCTCCGACTTTGGTTCAGGTCGTGATCTCACGGTTTGTGAGTTTGAGGCCCATGTCAGGCTCTATGCTGACAGCTCAGAGCCTGGAGCCTGCTTCAGTTTCTGTATCTCCTTCTCTCTCTGCCCTCCCCGACTTGCATTCTGCCTCTCTGTGTCTCTCAAAAATAAATAAATGTAAAAAAAATAAGAATAAAAATAAAAAGATAATAGATAGCAAATGTGGACATGGATGTGGAGAAAAAGGAACCCTCATGCATTCTTGGTGGGATTATAAATTGGTAAAGTCACAATGGAAAATAGTATGGAGTATCCTCAAAAAATTAAAAATAGAAGCACCATGTCATCCAGAAATTCCACTTCTGGGCATATTTCCAAAGAAAACATGAATACTAATTGAAAAAGATATCTGCACACCCATGTTCATAGTAGCATCATTTACAATAACCAAGACATGGGAAAAAAAACTAAGTGCCTATCTGTAGATGAATGGATACAGAAGTTGTCACACACACACACACACACACACACACACACACACACACACACACAGGAACATTATTCAGCCATTAAAAAGGAAAATATCTTACCAGTTGTGACAATGTAGATGGACCTAAAAAACATTATGCTAAGTGAAACAAGTCACACAAACAGAGAAAGACAAACATTGTATGCACTGTATGATCACTTATATGGAGAATCTTTAAAAAAAAGTACAGAAAAAGAGATCATATTTGTGGTTATCAGAGGCAGATGGTGGGAGAAGCATTTAGAAAAAGATGGTCACAAGGTACAAACTTCTGTTATAAGATAAGTAAGTACTAGGGATATAAAGTACAACATGGTGATTATAATTAACACTGCTGTATTATAAATAAGAAAGTTATTAAGAAAATAAATCCCAAGAGTTCTCATAACAAAGATTTTTTTTCCTTTTTTTCCTTTTCTTTTTCTTGTATCTATATGAAAAGATGGATGTTAGCTGAACCTATTGTGTAATTATTTCAGAATATATGTAAATCAAACCATCATGCCACATGCCTTAAAGTTATACAGTGATGTATTTCAATTATTTCTTAATAAAACTAAAAAAATTTTAAAATTAATTTACTTTCATGAAGTTGTAGGACTGAGATCCCTGAGGTTTCCTTGCTGGCTATCAGCTGGTGGTTGTTCTTAGCTTCTGGAAACTCCTCACATTCCTTGGTTCCTGGCCTCCTCCATCTTCAAAGCCAGCAAGGGCCCATTGATTATTCTCATGTTTTGAATTTCTATGACTCCCATTCTACTTTTCTACTTTTAGGGGCTCATGAGGTTATATGGAACCATGCCAAGTACAGGATAAGCACCCTGTCATAAGGTCAGCTGATTAGTAACTTCGGTAACATCTGCGAAGTCACTTTCACTGTATAACATGACATATTCACAAGCATGAAGTCAGGGGACAGAGACCATGGGGACAAGAAGCATGCTCATCACAGAAGATAACACCCCTTAAGGAAATAGCTGTGGGATCCAGAGTCCTTCCACAGATCCAGCACTCGAAGCTCACGCCACTACCATCATCCAGTACTAGAACTTAGCATCCCCAGTGGTCCTACCACCTACTGGATCCCACCATGCTCTGTGTCTATGTACCCCCCAAGATTACAGAAACAATAAACTTCTGGAAACACCACATCCACTTTTTGGAGTTGCAGGTAATTCCTGTAATTGCAAATTTCTAGGTTGCAACACCTTTTTGGCTCCTTCAACTTCCCCAATGCTTTCTAACATATGCCTCTGTGGTCAATACTTTCTAAATTAGCTATCAATACCTTTCTGAATTTTCATTTTGCTGATTAAAATCTGACTAGTGGAGGTACCATATGACCAAAGGGCCCTGTGGCCTTAGGAAACACCAGGTCATTCAAAATTAAGCACTTTTTCTTTCTGCAGGACTTTTTAGAGCATTGCATATATTAATGAATATTATGAACACCCCAAAATGGATCTAGCATGCAGCATCACTGTTTACCAAATATTTTTGTCAAGGGGCCTTTGTCTTATGGAGCATATAGGCTTAGAGCTTGTGAAACTTAAGAAACACTATTATAGTTGAAATCTTCTCAAGTTATTGTGTTAATTCTAATCAACACTAAATATTTGATTAACAAAAATTTTGTCTACATTTGTCGAACTTAGAGTAGTATTTGGGAGTTAATTTTGATAACCAGAGAAGTTAAAACTGATAGGTTAAGTTTTGTTTTGTTGTTTTGTTGTGTTGTGTTGTGTTGTTGTGTTTTCTCAATCAGTTCCCTGTAGCCATCTTTCCTCTAGGCATTGAAAGCCATTCCAAAATCTAAGTGAGAAAGTCATTCTCAAAGATATCCATATAGTGAAGGAACTTATCAAGTAAAGGCCAGGTTTCCTTTTAGCTCTCTCTCACCTTTAAGAATCTTAACTATGTTCAACATAGGGTTTCTTTCAACTACCTCTGCTTACTTCTCCTGGTGTTGTTTTTCTCTTATTCCTGTTCGCCATTGCTTTGCTGTTTGCCTCCCATCCCTCACCCTGAGAACAGATGAGAGACCTAACATCAAGGGCAACCATGAAGGAAAAACAAAACTCTGAAAGTGTCACAAATGGCCCCACAACAGAGCAAGGGTTAAGTAATCTACCTCCCTCTTGATGAACTCCTATAGTCATTAAAAATGACAATTATGATGATTTTGCAGCAACATGGAAAAAAGCTTATGATATAATTAATAGTAGATAGAAAAATGCAAAACACAAAATGAGAGCTACACTATGATTATGACTATTTGGATTATATGTTCATGGGGACAAAAACTGGAAGGGAACATGCAACACATAAAAATAGATTGTCAGGGATGGCAGGGAAATCCTGGGTGAATATTTTCTCTCTTTACATTCAGCCAATGGTTCTGTAACACTCAAGCACATTTTGAAAACTAAAATTAAAAAAAACAGGCTTAAGAATGTGTGCAAGTGGTAGAGAATTGATAATCATTCTTGTTTGTGTAAGGGTGAGAAAGTAGGATCTATATAGAAGGATAAAAAAATAGTCAATCTGTGTTTTATATCAAAATGCAACTTGTTTACTTGCTGTTTAAAAAAACAAAGCATCATGCTTCTAAGCAACCAACCAGGCCTTGCTTGGTAAAACCAACTTTATGTTACTAAACGTTTGAGGCTCTAATGTAAAAGGTAATTCCACCCTCTCAAGTTGGGCCTTGAAGGTCATTGTAGCAGGAAAAACAACAAGATGAGAACATGCTTTCTGCTGGGTAGGGGTGGGAAGTGGAAAAACTGGAAAAAAGGACTAGCAAAGACTTTGAATGGGCCCCATTCACCAAAGGTTACATTCCAGAAGGTTGTCTAAGAATATCTGTAGCAGGGAGATACCAAGGAAAGGGCTATACCACCCACAGGCCCAGAGTATCTCACCAGTCAACTATATCAACTTCCTGTTGGGGACTCTTGTACACTTACTCTTAGAGTAACCACCTCTGGTGGTCCAACTGTGGTGAGAATGCCACAACGCCCTGCCTGAGCCTCAGATGTTAGGGCCTGTGGGCTCACAAAGCAGTGGAAGGTCTCCTGGGGCATAATGAAAATGTAGAACATTCAGAGCTGGGCAGAGATGAGCATGGGCTGGAAAAAGCAAAAGAAGAATGACTGTTGGGCATATCTGTGTTCAGGGAGACAGAACAAACTTGTGACAATGAGCATGGCTCCCCTATATACACTTTGGAGAACAAAGTAGCCTAAAGGAACAAAGCTAGGAATTTATCCTGTAAATTAGGAGTGTGGGGGTACTCTGAAACCAGGCAGTGTGAAGGAAGGGAAAAAGAAGGAGTGCTTGTTCCAAGCCAGTGGGACCCTAGCTGAGGGGACAGGAGTGTTGGCATGCCTTAGGAGAAAGAATTGTGTGACAGACAGATAAGCACGAGCTGGAGAGACTCTGGAGTAATCAGGCACCATGAGAGTTAAGGAAAGAACTTGATGGATGGACTAAGATCTAGGCATCTGACCTCTCTCTAAGCAGTGTTCTCTTGTGCCCATCCGTGCCTGCAACAGAGGCACTGGTTAGAGGCTAAACTTGGTGTGGAGTGAGGATCCCAGCGCTCAGATACCTGTCAGGTGTACTCAGAGCCCGAGCTAGCGTTCAAATGAATGACTCCTGAAAGTAATGTCCACAGGCATGTGGTAGGCTGAAAAATGGCCTCCCAAAGATGTCCTCCTCCTAATCCCTGGAATCAATGAATATGCCATCTTACCTGTCAGGAGGGACTTTCCAGATGTGATTAAGGTAATGGACATTGAAATGAAATTATCCTGGGTTAGCTGGTGAGCCCAATGTAGTCACAGATGTCCTCATAAGAATGACGCAGAAAGGTCAGAGTCAAACAAGATGTGACAAGAGAAGGAGAAATCAGAGTAATGGGAAACCACAGGTCAAGGAGTATGGGTAGCTTCTAGACACTGGAAAAAGCCAAAGAAATGGGTTTCATCCTAAAGCTTCCAGCAGGAACAAAGTCCTGCCAATATATTGATTTTAGCCAAGCAAAACAGATTTCAGACTTCTACCTCCAGAACTGTAAGATAATAAATGTGTCTTGTGTTAAGCCATTTAATATATACACAATTATATTAATGTATATATTTATAATTAACTAGAAAACTTTGAAATGTAGGTTTGTAAAAAATATATACCGGTAAAACAAATTAAAAAAACAGAAGAAGAAATATTTGATTCATGATAACAATAAAAGTTATAAAATGCTCAAAAATAAACAACAAAGTCATGGAATACATAGGAAGAAAAGCATGGAATTTCACTGAGGGGCATAAAATGAGATATCTGTAAATGGAAGAGTATTTCTTTTCCTTCAATAAAAAGACAGAATATCATAAAACTGTCAATATTCCAAAAATTAATTTATAAATTTATTATAATCTCAAATAAAATTCTAACTTGATTTTAAATTTTAGAATTATATGAAGTATAGGAAAACTTAATTATCTGATAATAACTAAGATAACAATTTTGAGAAGGGAACATTGCTCAACTTAACATATACTATAAGTTCATGTAACAAAAATATTCTGGAAATAACATAGGAAAAGAAAAATATATAAGCAAAGAGTCCAGAAATAAAGCCCAGCACATAAACAAATTTAACATATGAAAAGTTATTATCTCAATTCAAAAGAAAAAAAATTAAAAATGCTGGTTCAAGTTGCTTTTCATGAAGCAGGGTATACCTTTGGACCTTTTTTACACACCACAAACAAAATCAATTTTAGGCTTATAAAAATTTTCATATAAATGTAAAATAATAAAATCTTAAAGAATATTTAGGAGAATAAATACATAACCTGGAGGTTGGCAGCTTATCTTAATCAGTATTGAAAATTGGGAAGCTATAAAATGAAAGAGCACCATGATCCCTTACTTATAAATAACTAACATAAGGTAAAATATCATAACTAAGTCAGAGATTGAATCATAATTTGGGGAACATATTTACCAAGTATTTGACAATCTTAACATATTCAATAAAAAAACAATCCAATAGAAAAATAATAACCAAAGTTTAGTAGCCTTGTAGTTCTGGTTTAATAGAACCACATGATCTCATTTCCTGTGTAGGCCAAGATCTTAAATTTCTGTGACAAGATACCAACACTAGAAAACTCTATGTAGGATGCTTGAAACCACAAATGAAAGCAAAATATTTACTCATTGGAGTCTGTGAAAGTAATAGTCTCAAAAGAATCACTGATCAGATTACAGATTACTTTGTTCTATTCTGAGACATATTATGGAGCAAATCCCTCAGAAAAAGGGATATCTGGAAACCTCATTATTAAAGAATGATAGAAAAAATTGAAGAGTATAAATACATGAGGAACATAGAGCTGCCTTTAAATATTTTATTCCTTCTTGTTCTATGGGCAAAAAACTTTAAAAAGTAGTGCATATTCCATAATAAAAATAATTCAAGTAACATTTGGATGGCAGTTTTCCAAAATAGAGTATAAAATATTACTATTCAGTGTCAAAGGTTAGATTTTGTTTCAGTCTAAAACTTTTTTCTATTTTCTCTTTGATACAGCTACCAAGCATATGAATCCCCTTTCACTGATTTTAAAAGTGTATTGAATGGAGTAATGGCAATTTGTCAAAAATGTCCTTCTGAGTCTATGCCAGGTTTCATATAGATGACTGGGGCTCTCCCATTACACAAACTTGTGTTGTAAAATAAATACTGCCAGACACCCACTGTGATCTCTAAAAGAGTATTTGTATATCACCGATCATACTGCTTAGCACATAGTAAGTAAGAGAAACCCCATTCAAATTTGCTTGAGAAGAGAGAGAGAATTATATTAATTATATCATTAGTTTATTAAAACCAGTATAATAGTAGCATTTAATTATGTTATTCCTTTTTTATTAGTTGCAATTTTTATAGCCAGAGAAGAATTCTTATCAACTTCTGGTTATCCTAAAGTACATTTATAATAAAAAGGAAGGATAAATGCTTGATTTTTTCCCTTTATTTACCAGTTTTGTAGTTTTCCTCATAGATCTTGTGCATATTTTGTTAGATTTATATCTAAGTATGTTATTTTGGGTGCAATGCTAATGTAAATGATACTGTATTTTTAATTTCAAATTCCACTTATTCATTGATGGAATATAAGGAAGTGATTGACTTTTGCATATTAATCTTGTATATTGCAGCCTTGCTATAATTGGTCCAGCTGTGTTTTTTTAAATTTGATTCTTTCAGATATTCTTACAGATGATCATTTCCTCTGTTAACAGTTTTATTTCTTTTTAACAGTCTGTGTGTATTTTATTTTTCCTTTTTCTTGTCTTATTGCATTAGCTAGAGTCTCCAGTACAATGTTGAAAATTAGGATGAGGAGAACACATCTTTGCCTTGTTCTAATTTTAACAGGAGAACTTCCAGTTTCAAACTATTATGTATCATGTTAGGTGTAAGTTTTTGTTGACATTCATTATCAAATTGAGGAAGTTGCCCTGTATTCCAAATTTACTGAAAGTTTTTATCATGGGTGGGTATTCTATTATGTCCAGTGTCTTTTCTGCATTTATTTGCATGGTCATGTGATTTTTCTTCTGTGGATGTAATAGATTAGATAATTGATTTTCAAATGGTGAAACAACCTTGTGTATCCGGAAAAAATCCCATTTCTTTGTAGCATATAATTCTTTTATACATTATTGGATTCTATTTGCTAATATTTTTTGAGGATGTTTGCATATATGTTCATGAGACATATGGATTTGTAGATTTCATTTCTTTTAATGTTTTGGTGTGGCTTTGGTATTAGGGTAATGATAGCCTCATAGAATGAGTTATGAAGTAATCCTTCTACTTCTGTCTTCTGGGAAGAGATTGCATAGGAATGATATAATTTCTTAAATGTTTGGTAGAATTCACCAGTGAGCCAATCTAAGCCTGTTACTTTCTGTTTGGGAAAGTTATTAGCATTGATTCAATTTCTTTAATAGACATAGATCTATTCAGATTATCTATTTTCTTTCATTTGAATTTTAACAGATTGTGTCTTTTGAGGAATTGATCCATTACATCTAGGGGCTATCAAATTTATGGGCATAGAGTTTTTAGTAGTATCCTCTTTTTATTCTTTTAATGTCCATGGGATCTAAAGTAAGATTAAACTCACAAGAGTGTAAGAACCTCCCCAGATTGAAATCCCCCCCTGGAGATTTTATCTCTCAGGCTTGACCACACTGAGACTCCAGCAAATTATTGTTTATAGTTCAGGTTTCCCATCCCAGTAGTGGTTCCCACAAAGGTGGGATTCTTCTCTAATAAATTGTTATTACCTGTATACGCCTGTTTCTCCAACTTTATAAACAGAGGTTTATATCTCTGATAGATCTAAAAATCTTGTTGATTTTTCAGTTTGTTCAACTTGTTATGATGAACTGACAACTATTAAGTTCCTTGACTAACCAGAAATCAGCACTCCCACTCTATTTTTATACCAATCTATCTTTTAAAGACATTTATAAAATAAGGAAAAGTTGTTTTAATTTACTTACTTATATACCATTTCTTTGCATAGATTCAAATTTCCATGTGTTGTCATTTTTCTTTTTTTCTAAAAAATTGTCTTTTACATCTCTTGTAGATCTGATCTGGTGATTAATTTGTTTTACTTTTATACACCTTTAAATGTTTTTATTTTCTCTTCAGTTTTGAAAGATATTTTCACAGTGTTCAGAATTCTAAGTTGACAGTTTCTTTCAGTATTTTAAAGATATTGCTTCACTGTCTTTTGGCTTGCATTTAAAAATTAAAAAAAATAATCAAGACTCCTCAAACAGTGGTGCAAATTTCAACTGATCACATCCTAAGAAGATAATAATTTATCTGTTTTCATAGGCTGAAGAGTACATGGAGGCAGGGTGCTGATCATTAAAGCAGAAACTACGTATGCAAAATGGATTATATTATGACTAATAAAAGAGACATATTTAAGAAACACACTTGATGTATATCAACAGAATATCTAAACTCAAATAGATGTAGTATTTGTTCCATGAGTCTTACTTTTAAGACTAAGACCACAGATAAATTGACCTAACAGTAACTTCACATAATATGAATGTGCCAGCAACCTGCTTAGTTTACAAATTATCAACAATTCCTTGAGGCCCCCAAACACTGTATATATATCCTTCCATAACATTTTTTCATTTTAAGATATTTCACAGATCCTCTGAAGAGTATTTTCTTTCAGGTAGCAAGCTCAATAAGTCTAACTTTACATATATATATATATATATATATATATATATATATATATATATATATATAAAATCACTATATACTAAAACTCTTAGTCCCCTGTTGTGATAGACTGAATAATACCCCCTAAATAATGTTTGTTTTAATCCCTGGAATCTGTGAATAAATTACTATATATGGCAAAAGAGACTTTGCAGATGTGATTAAGGATCTTAAGATGGGGAGATTATTCTAGGTTATCCAGGTGGGCCCATTATAATCACAAGGATCCTTAGAAGAAAGAGTCTTACACACACAGAAAACAATGTGATGCTGGAAGCAGAAGGACAGAAAGAGAAAGAGTCATTAGAAGTTGTCATGCTCTTGGCTTTGAAATATGGAAATGATATTCATGAACCAAGGAATGTATATGACCTCTAGGACTGGAAAAGGCAAGAAAACAGATTCTCTTCTAGGCTTCCAGAAGGAAGAAGCCTTATGTAACTCTTTTCGACTTCTGACCTCCAGAACTGCAAGATAACAAATTTGTGTCATTTTAAACCTCTAAATTTCATTTGTTGCAACATTAATAAGAAACTAATGCGGTAATAATATAAAATGATTTCTTACCCATATGTGTACATGTATATGTGCTGCACATACTTTTAGAATCAACATGTCAATGTTATAATATTAATAACAACATGATTACAAAAATCAGTTAAGAGGTTATTGTGGTTTGTTTTGGGTTTTTTTTTGTAGTTTGTTTGACCTTAGGATATAAATCTCATGAGGGATGTATGAGTCGATTCCTTATTTTAAATTTCTATTTAAAGCTTCTCTATTTTAGCCACTAATGTAATACAGTTAGGTTTATTTGCTTCATTTGCTTACAATTTTTAGAGGTTGTTTTCTTTGTCTCATTTTGCTTTGATGTTGTTTCCTAATTATGTAAAATATTTCCATGTTTTCAAAGTCAAAACTAAACCACAGAATACTTTTAAAAAGTCTATATTTAATCTCTATGCCTTCTATTCTGGAATATTCCTTTTCCATCTAAGATCCTTACTTATATTTCTGGCCTTTACAAAATAACAATTCTTTTCTGCTTTCCTATATGACAGCATGGTGATCTTCATTTTTTTTTAAATGGTAGTTTCCTGTTTTTCAAGGGAATTGTGCCAGGAGTGGTATTCCTAATTCTCCCTTTTATCCTCTCTCATAAACCAAATTTTCTATTAGTATGTCCACTGATTACTTCTTTTATCTCTCACCTTTTTATTAGTCATCTATATAGCATTTTAATATCTGTTGGTACAATCTATGTTAATGCATGAAAACTGGTTACACGGTTTGACATGTCATTCAAAACTTAACAAGTAATCTCCAGGGTAAGAGTTATGCTGCCCTCAACAGAATTCACTCATCCCTAAGAGTAAATAGGAAATGGATGTTGGCTATTTCACAAAGAACTCTATTTCTTGTTTTTACTTTATAGGAAATATTCCTTATACCTCTCCCAATGTCAACAAACTCTATCTTTCAAAACCTTTCATCCTTCCCAGGCACCAGCTTTTTAAGGCTAAAAGAGAAACTGGAGTGTGCTTTAAAATGATTGTTTGAATTCTACTTTGATTAATTTCTCTCTTTTTGTTTTATGTGTTTTCTTTATTTTTCTCTTTCTTGCAAAAAAGAGGGATTTGTTCACAATTAAAACAAATGAAATAATAAATAATATATTATATCTATGAAAGTCTCAACAATTTTTTCTCCAATACATTTTCTTTCTTAACCTTGTATATTCTATAATAATATCACAATTTACTACCGCTCAGGCTTAGAATCGTGCATTAGCAGGAGCATCACATGTCATCAACATTTGTAGTATGAGATAATATTTTACACACACACACACACACACACACACACACACACATACACACACACTCTGAATCTCTAAAAAGTAGGTACTATTATTTCAGTTTTATAGATCATATGACTGAGAATTAATGAAATTTAAAAATTAAATAGTTGGGGGAAGGCTACTGGGATATGAAACAGTGGATATCATATTTCAAACAAATGTCTCTTACACCCTTGAGGCAATAATTGTGCCAAAGTCACTAGACTTTTTTTGTTCAAATTTCTAATCATAAGACTCTGTTTATTTTTATTTTTTTAATAGCACCTCTTCAAAACAAAAGCCTTTTCAAGTCATTCTATGTTTAGAAATGGTTCAGTTCCATGGTTAGCAATGCATGCTCTGAAACCAGACTACAGGGGTTCAAATTTCAGCTTGCTAAATGTGTTCAACCTTGACCAAATTGTTTATAATACACTTAGACTACCTTTGCGTATAATAAGATTTTAATAAATGTTAAATGTTTTTATTGAAACAACCATCTCTTTATCTAAAGTTCTTATTATTTTCCCCATGAATTATGTCAAAATTTTACTGCCTCTAGTCTTGACATGGCCCTCTTTGACAGAGTAGCCTTCCACAAAATACAAATAAAACTTCAGTGTTTCCTTGAACCTTTATTTGAATGGTTTCTGAATCTTGATTAACAGAGACTATGAGGATTCCATTTGATCTTTGATTCTTTATCCAGGGTCAGGACAGAGGGATGAGTAACAGTCAAATTTTACTGAAAAAATTTGATATCAACTCAACTTCAACCCTATTCAATTTTCTGTAGAAGTTCTTTGTTAAGAAACTTAACAAAGCTCCCTCTCTCTTTTCCCAATGGAAAACTTTTCTTACCGTCTTGACAACATTCTATCTTTTTTTCTTATAAAGAGTAAAGAGAAAATACAAAACCTCTCTTCCCAGCATGTGGCTTTCAATTACCACTTTCATTTATTCTTAAAACAAATATACTCATATTCCTAACATTACAGGTATTTTAAGTGAACTCCTCCCAGAAATAAAAACTTATTTTAGGTAGCTAATTCTTCTGGTTATATAACTTTTTAAAAAATGTTTATTTATTTTTGAGAGAGAGAGAGAGACAGAGTGTGAGTGGGAGAGGGGCAGAGAGAGAGAGAGAGAGAGAGAGAGAGAGAGAGAGGGACAGAATCTGATGCAGGCTTTAGGCTCTGAGCTGTCAGCTCAGAACCCGATGCAGGGCTTGAACCTACAAACCATGAGATCATGCCCTGAGCCAAAGTTGGACGCTTAACCAACTGAGCCACCTGGGAACCTGTCTGGTTATATAACTTTTGAAAATATTTTTATTTTAATGAAATAAATTGCATCTTTTTACACAAGAATTAAGGAAGGTTTTTGTCTTCAAGAAAAAAAAAATCCCTGTAACCACTCTGCCAAGGTCCTGTGTTCTCTTGCCCTATATAAATGGTTAATAGAATCTTCCACTACTCTTTCTTTACCTCTCTGCTTTAAACCAAGCAAGTTTCATTTACTTTACCCCAGAGGATCTTTGCTTTATTGTTACATCTGTTCTTAAATTTGTGATCTAGTTATTCTCATATATTGCCTCATATATTTATATGTCTACATATTTTTAAGAGAACTAAGCCTTTATTTCCTTGTTTCATAAATAAAATTGACTGAGTTGGTTGCTTTTCAGTGATTAGTCAAAGAGACGAAATCCCATATCATCATGGGACTCTTCTGATTCTTGTTTTGTTTCAACCTTGCCTGGGGCAGCAGCAGAAGCTGCAAGAGCAGCTGTGGTGGCAGCAGTCACAAGTGCAGGTGGAGCAGCCAAGAAGACCTTGATCTCTTCAGCAAGGGAGCATATGTAATCAGTATCGGCAAAGACAGAACTCATTTGTATCCACTGATAATAGAATGGTGTACTGATGCAACAGTGGGGTAACCAATCTGCAAACATACACTAGCAACACGGCAAACACCCTCCAGGAAAGGAATGCAGTTTCCTCTGTGATATCAAGCACTTCAGGGTTGTAGATGTTGCCATTGTTAAACACCTGCTGGATGATCAGCCCAAAGGAGAAGGGGAGGGGAGGATGTTCAGCAGTATGGCTTTGCTGGCTCCCACTTTGTCTCCAGTCTTAATCATTTGCACAGCACTCAGTATTTCAAGTTCTCAGTATTTTAATGGTTCAATGGTTCATCGGTTCTCCTGGAGATTTAGTAATGGTGATTTCTAAATCCTGGAAGAAGGAGATCTTCTTTAGCCCCATACCAGTGTTGTGGACTGGTACAGTGATATCATGTGGGGTTAAGCCACTAGTATAGGTGGCTGCTGGCCCTTTATTGTCTAACAGCAAGTCTCTGATCTGAGTGATTAGAGCTCTGATCTCAGTTCACCTTCTTGGTGAACACAAAGCCCACATCACCCTAGACATGAGGCAACAGTTTCTCCAGAGCAGAGATATTCTCCGGATGCCCCTGGATGGCCTTATGATTGAATCATGATGTTTTTGCCCATAGGACCACAGCTTTCCCAAAACAGGGGCATGCCAGTTTGCTACATCTGCTTGGAGTCCATGTTGTCTGCTCCCACAGTGAAGACTTTTAGATAATCATTGAAAAGTTGGATTATTTTAAGGAAGTAGATGGGTTTCCAGGTTGCCATGTCTTCCCTAGGCATTACAATAGTGCATTGGGGGTTGCCACACAGGGTCTAACGACACTGTTACTCTCATGAGGATGCCTGGTGAGAGGCTTATGTATCTATATTTTATTATCTTAACAGATTTATAAACTCCTTGATAAGACTCCTTGAGACACATGTATGGACACTCCTTCACATGCATGGTGCTTTGAACATAATAGGCACTCATTAATAGTTATTCAATGATTGATCGAATGATTTCATGAATACCTCAAGGAATATGTTGAACATACTGTGTGTGCCCATTATTTACTGATCATTTGTATGTAAGAATATAAGTATTTTAAATTATTTCAAATTTTATGTGTTCTCAAACTCAGCTGTCATAGAAGGAGAGTTGCATGTCAGAAATACAAACAGGTCTCCATTTATATAGCACTGATACAAATGTCCAGTGTGCAGCAAATGACTAACTTTTTGAAACATTTATGGTCTATTATTTTCCATTTGCCTTAAATCAACAGAAAAATCCCTTCATAATACATTCCTGAAACTGTCTTTCAGCTTATTTCTTATGAATGCATGATGCCTGCATTTCCTCTCCTTCTTCCTCCTTTCTTCTACACCCCTAAACACAAACTCACTATTTACAGTACTCAACAGTACTTCAACAGAAAACAGGTCTGTACCCTACATAAAATAAGTTTAAAAAAATCCACTTTGCATTCTGACTAGAAGCTCACTCCTAGTTTAAAATCCCATTTATCATATCTGCAAAATATCCATCATTATTTCAATGCAAAAGAAACATGAGAGAATCAGCATCATAACAAATTGCCATTACAGAAAGTGTTTTGTACATTTTACAAAAATGGTTGCCCATATAATCACATTGCTAGGCCACCAGTCAGAGCTCTGAAAGGGATTCATGTAAGTGAGGAGTCAGCTTAACCTTAGCTTTAAAATAATGTGCCTTTGGGCTTGGAGGTCAAGTGAGAGGTTCTGAGTGAAGATACAAATGTGGTATTGGTGACATACAGGTGATATACATAACCATGAGCTGAAATGAAGTGATAAAGGTAAGGTATGAGTTTGGACACAGAACTGAATAGGAATAGGAACTAAGCCCAAGAAGAGGGAAGAGGGCTCCAAAATTAAGAGTTAAAAGAGATGAGGAGGAACGGCCAAAAGGCATGAGAAGGAGAAAATAATGAGAATGTGTGAAAAATAAGCTCCAGTCAAGTGAAGAAGGTTATTTTAAGAAGGAAGGATATATTGTGGGGCACCTGGGTGGCTTAGTGGGTTAAGCATCGATTTTGGCTCAGGTGATGTTCTCACAGTTCATGGGTTCAAGCCCTGAGTGGGGCTCTATGCTGACAGCTCAGAACCTGAAGCCTGCTTTGGATTCTGTGTCTCCCTCTCTCTCTGCCCCTCCCCAGTTAATGCTCTGTCTCTGTCTTTCAAAAATAATAATGAATGTTAAAAAATTTTTTTAAATGAATGAAGGACATATTGTGTCAAATGCTGTTTATAAGTTAAGCAAGAGGAGAACGGATACTTGTCCATTGGATTTAGCAAAGCCTAAGTCACTAGTAAGGAATGCAGTTTCAGTGGAGTGATTGGAGACTAGAATGTTGAAGCTTGTTGAAAAGATAATGTGAAAAAAGGGATTAGAGAGAATGAAGGTAGGTAACTCTTTTGATAAGTGTTGTTACAAAGGGGACAAATAAAGCAGTAGCTATCTGGTAGAGTGACTTCAAGAAAAAGTTTTATTTCTAGGAGGGTAATTGAGACATGACAAGTATGTTTTATGCTACTGGAATCATGTCCTCTTTGATTCAAGAAGGAAGCATAGAGAAATGGCTTTAGGTATGACCATGGATTTCTCTTCTAGGAAAACAGATACATTGGCAAAGCACCCATACAGACGCTGATAGATGATTTCATTTGATAATGGTGGTCTTGGCATTGTCTTCGTTTTAGTCGATAAAAAGCAAGCTTATCAACTTACAGAGAAGGCAGGTTAGCAGATATTGGGAATTTGAGGTGGTGACATTTGTTTAAGAGAGTGGGAAAATCAGTAGACTAAGGATATATTGAGTCAGGGATTTTTGTCTCTGTGTTCAACAAATGTTTGCTCTTACCCCTATTTTAGCAATTTTCATGTTGCTTTGCAGTTGTGTTCCATTTGTTTGTTTTGCTTTCTTTTGTTTTTCTTCATCAGAGTGTGAATTTTTCCTGAGCAAGAATAATCCTTGTTAGTATCCTCTCTGTTAAATTACTTCTCAGCCTTTTTGGTCTAGAGAAAAATAGTATGCACTTACTCATATGCTTTGTTGAATATTTCATAATCCATCAATGTGTGTTCAACCTCTTCAAAACCATAAAGCAACCCTTGAGGAGAGCAGTATTATTACCCCCAATTATACTCCATAGGTGCACAGAAAAGTTGGTTAACCATAGAGTACAAATCAAACAAGTGGTTTGGCTCATAAGTTGGCAGAGATAGTTGGTGTCAGATCCAAACTCCTAGTTAGGCTCCTTTAATAGACAAAAAGTGCTCTCTCAACTAATTTAACTGCAGATGTAGACATTTATTATACCAGGACTCCATTGTAACACTGACTTATGTGACTCCAATATAAAACAATTCTACCTTGAATCCCAACAGCAAAATATAGAATGTCTTTGTTCTAACCACTTTCATCTATAATAAAGACTGTTAAATGCGTAAAATTGAAATGTTGTTAGGAAGCAATAAAACATTCTGCTGTTTTGTAAAATCACCCCTGGAGGTTGGCTACACTTAACTAATTTCCCACTCTTTAACATTGAAGGCAAAACATATGTAACATTTCTTGCTAAAACCCAATAATAGGACTCAATTTTTACATTTTTATAAAGCACCAAAAGTCAAAATCTTAACTCTCAGATTCATTAAGCAGTTCAAAATTAGAAAGAAAATAAAACCTGTTGACTACATTCCTACAATAGGAAACACTTCGGTACAAGCTGTGACTGGATAAGAAGCAGATAGGTGGTGGTTTCTCACAACAATTTCTCACAAGCCATTTCTCACAACACAGAATCTGGAGATGGACTTCCTAAGTTCAAATCCTACATCTTCTATTAAGTTCTCAGGGTAAAAAATAACATATATATCAGAGGATTAACGTGAGTTTAATGAATTGATACATGTTAAAAAAAAAAAGCTTAAACCAATGGCAAACATTTAATAAGCACTATGTAGATGTAAACTATCCTGTAATTTTCAAGGATTTAAGGGTGATACCAATAATTCAAAGTAAAAATTCCCATTTCTTCAAATCATCAGAATGCATACACTTTGGAAAAAACGTCATTTTGAAAACATCTGCCAATGGCTGTCATCTTCGACAGCCACACACCTGCTGTGCTTGCAGCTTCCTTCACGATCAGTCTTGGAATTATTTTACCTCCCTCATGTTGCGTTGTCTTTTGTGTTGAATTCCCTGTTTTGTGGATACTGTGTCTTCTTATACTTGGCTTATACTTTCATAATGACAGAACACATTCTTCACCAGTTTTCCAAGAAAGGGAACATAGGAAGTAATTTTTTTAAAAGCATTCCTTGTTTTCAAATATCTTTATTCTTGCTTTACTCTTGAGTGGATTTGACTAGGTGTAGAATTTGGTTGGAAATTATTTTCCATCAGAATTTTGTTAGCATTGCTCTATAGTCTTCCGGCTTCCAGATTCCTGTAGTTATTGTAATTCCTGTAATTATTGCCTCATTACTGTGGCATTTGAACTCCTGATCTTTCATGGATAACTTGTTATTTATATGTCTGGAAGATCTGAGAACCTTCAAGTTTCCAACACCTCCAATGTTTTGAAATTTCAAAATGAGTTGTTTTCATTGGCACTGAGTTAGCTGTTTTAATCTAAGAATTCCTGTGATTGATTTCTTGGCATTTTCTTCTACTATTTTTTGATATTACCCTTTTTTCTGATTCTGCTATTTATTCTTGAACTCCTATTTAGCATGCTAGATACTCTATCATATTTTTTAACTTATTGTCCAATTCTTTATATTTTATTTCACTTCTTCAACTTTACCTTCAAAAATGTACTGAATTTTTAATTTCGTTTTTTCCCTTTTTATCTGTTTTTCCTTTTCTTTTTCTTCTAGAGAGAGAGAGAGAGGAAAATCTTAAGCAGGATCCACACTCAGCATGGATCCTAACACAGGACTTGATTCCACCATCCTGGGATCATGATCTGAGCAGATATCAAGAGTGGAATGCTGAATTGATTGAGCCATCCAGATGCCCTTCTTTTTTTTTTTTTTTAATTCTAAGAGCTTTAACATTTTTCCAAGTATTCATTTATGACATATAATTATTTTTTCATAAAGATCCAATCTTTTGTCATATGTCTCTGAAAATATTAATTATAGGTTTATTGATATTTTCTTCTGTCTCCAACATTATCTGTTTGCCCTGAGTTATGTGTGTATTTATATTTTTCCCCTGAGGGGTGTGTGTGTGTGTGTGTGTGTGTGTGTGTGTGTATATACGATATATATACGTACATATATTTTTTTAAGGCAGGTAGCTGCTAAATTCCTATATTTAAAATTACTCAAATGTCTGCTGGTCTTTTTCTATTTATATTTAAGATTAACACACAGTTAAAAATTAATACAAATTGGAAGTGCCTGGGTGGCTCAGTCGGTTAAGTATCTGACTTTGGCTCAGGTCATGATTTCACGGTTGTGAGTTCAAGCCCCACGTTTGGACTCTCTCCTGTCAACATGGAACCCTTTTTGGATCCTCTGGCCCCCTCTCTCTCTGCGCTGGCCCTGTTTTTGCACTCTCTCTCTCTCTCTCTCTTTCTCTCTCAAAAATAAATAATCATTAAAAAAAATTGATACAAATTGGAGACCAGACTTGAAAATACCCTCAAGCAGAGAAATCCACTTAAGCCATATAAGCAAAACTAAATCTAGCTTATGTCATGAACATAGGCAAAACCTCACTTAGGTTATTTCTTATAAATTCCTCTGATAAGTTAAAGCAAACTTAAGTCATCTTCCTAGGAGTGGTATATCACTTTTAATCAATCCCCTGCCGTCTGGAGACTGCCATCATAATAATGAACTATTGTAAAGGTTAAACAACTTCCTCATTTTCACTTAATAAGCTACCTTGTAACATCATGCCCCTGAGCTTCATATCAGTTTGAAATTTGAAAACTCCAAGTTCATGAATTGTTTTTACATACACAATAAACTCCTACTAAATACTATTTTACTTATGTTTTAATTTTGCTATTTCTGGATTTTTGAGAGTGCTACAAATGACTGGACATTCTATAAGTAGTGGTGGAAGTCATCAAATGCTGGGCTTCACCATGGGAGATTAGGTGAGCACCAAATTATTTTACTCAGGTACTCGTAAATATCAGTATCTGGAAGCTAAAATGTTTCTCCAGGGGCGCCCGGGTGGCTCAGTCAGTTGAACATCTGACTTTGGCTCAGGTCATGATCTTGGGGTCTGTGAATCTGAGCCCCAAATCGGGCTCTGTGGTGACAGTTCAGCCCGGAGTCTGCTTGGGATTCTGTGTCTCCCTCTCTCTCTATCCCTGCACTGCTCACGTCTATCTGTCTCTCAAAAATAAATAAAAACATTAAAAAATAAAATAAAATATAAAATAAAATAAAGTTAAATAATGAAATGAAATGAAATGAAATGAAATGAAATGAAATGAAATGAAATGAAATGAAATGAAATGAAATGAAATGAAATGAAATCTCCAGAGAATAATCTTCCACTTTCCCTACTGAGCTATAGAAATCTAGCTGTAGCATTCTGGGACACCCAGAGAAGGGATCAGGAAGTCTTGAAATTGTTGTGTAGCTTTACTATGCCCATACTTGGTATAATATCTCCCTCTCTCTAGCTTGGTATTAGGACGAATCTTGTTTCTTGGTAAAGTGGAGGAGGAAAGGTGCCCAGATAAGCGGGGAGAATGAGGAGCAGACCAGCCCACAGTTACCCAGTTAATTTCTATCAGTTAATCAGTATCAGCCCATAGCTACCCCTGAGCGGAATCTGCTTTGATTTGCTTCCTCTGTCCCACAGAGCATGTTAAGAAGTCCCTCTTTTGTATGCTCTCAGAGTATGTTTACAGTACAGCACATTTCACTGTTAATTATGCATTTATTTGTGTGATATATGTGTGTGTGTGTGTGTGTGTGTGTGTGTATATTTGTGTGATACATATATATTTTTTAAATCTAGAATTTCATTAGTTAAAACTTTCCCCATACCCCTAATGCCTGGAAAGTCACAGCCTCTCTTACTATCAACATCCCACATCAGTGTATTGCATTTGTTGCAATCAAAGAAACTACATTGATATATCATAATCACCCAAAGCCCATAGTTTACATAAAGTTTACTCTTAATGTTGTCTACTCTATGGATTTTGATAATGTATGATAGCACATATATACCATATGGTATCACATAGAATAGGTTCACTGTCCTTACAATGATTTGTGCTCACCTATGCATCCCTCATAACCTCCTACCCCTTGGCAACCACTAATCTTTTTCCTATAACCTTAGTTTTGCCTTTTCCAGAATGTCCTATACTTGGAACCATGTAGTATGTAGATTTTTAATACTGGTTGCCTTCACTTAGCAATATGCATTTAGATTTTATCCAGGTTTTTGTGGCTTGATAGCCCATTTCTTCTTAGTACTGAATAATATTCCATTGTCTGGACGTACCACAGTTTATCCATCCATCTACTGAAGGACATCTTGGTTGCTTCTAATTTTTAGTAATTATGAATAAGGGAGCCATAAATATCCATATGTAGGTTTTTGTGTGAACACAACTTTTCACGTCTTTGGGTAAATACCAAGGAGTACAATTAAGAATCAGAGGGCAAATGTATGTTTAGCTTTGTAACAGACTGCTAAACTGTGTTCCACTGTAGTTGTACCCTTTTGCATTCCCATCAGCAATTAATGAGAGTTCCTCTTGCTCTGCATCCTTACCAGGTGTTTGGTGTTTTCACTGTTTGGGATTTTGGCCACTCTAACAGCTGTGTAGCGGTATCCATCCCCTAACAATATATCATGTCGAATATCTTTTCATTTGTTTAAATGTCATTTGTATATCTTCTTAGGTGGCATGTTCAGGTAATTTGCCCAGTTTCTAATCAATTTGCTTACTTTTTGTTGATTCAAGGGTTTTGTTTATATATTTTGGATAGCAATTCTTTATCAGCTATGTCTTTTCCAAATATTTTCTCCCAGTCTATGGCTTGTCTTCTCATTCTCTGAACAGTATCTTTTACAGAGTAGAGGCTTTAGCTTTAATGTGGGCCAGCTTATCAATTATTTCCTTCATGGACCGTGCCTTTGGTATCATATCTAAAAAAAAAAAAATCACTGTGTCAAGGTCATCTAGATTTTCTCCTAAATTATCTTCTAGAAGTTTTATAATTTTGTGTTTTACAGTTAGGTCTATGATCTATTTGAAGTAACATTTGTGAAGAGTATAAGGATCTATTTCTGTTCTGTCCTATTGATCTGTTTGTCTGTCCTGCACCAACATGACACTGTCCTAACGGCATTTGCTAGAACATCAGACTAATGTTGAAAAACTATGATGAGAGGGACATCCTTGCCCTGATCCTAATCTTAGTGGGAAAGCTTCTAGTTTCTCACCATTAAGTATGATGTTAGGTGTGAGGTTTTTGTAGGTTTGTTATCAAGTTAAGGAAGTTCCTTTCTATTCCTAGTTTGATGAGAATTTTTATCATGGATGGATGTTGTATTCTGTCAAATGCCTTTTTGCTATCTATTGATATGATTGTGTGGTTTCTCTTCAACCTGTTGATGCCATGGATTACATTGATTGATCTTTGAATGTTGAACCAGCCCTGTGTCTCTGGGGTAAATTCCACTTGATCATGGTTCATAATTATTTCTATACATTGTAGGATTCTATTTGCTATACCTCTTATGCATCTATATATTCATGAGAAATATGGTTTTGTGGTTTTCATTTCTCGTAATGTCTTTGATTTGGATATTATGATAATACTGACTTCATAAATGCATTAAGAAGTGTTTCCTTTGCTTCTACATTCTGAAAGAAATTTTAGAGAATTGGTATAATTTCTTCCTTAAGTATTTCATAGAATTCACCAGTAATTTTTTACATCATTCCATGCTTTCAAATATCTTTATTCTTTCTTTACTCGTGAGTGGAAATTTGGCTAGGTATAGGATTTAGTTGGAAATCATTTTCCATCAGAATTTTGTTAGCATTGTTCTATAGTCTTTTAGGTATGATTTGTATTTTCCTGATGATGAGTGATGTTGAGCATCTATGTATCTGTATGTCTTTTTTTATAGAAATGTCTATTCATGTGTTCTGCCCATTTTTAATTGGATTATTTGGTTTTTGGTGTTGGGTTGTACAGGCTTTTTATATATTTTGGATAATAAGCCTTTATTGGATATTTCATTTACAAATATCTTCTAATCAGTAGCTTGTATTTTTGTTTTACTGATTGTTTCCTTTGTGCAGAAGCTTTTTATTTTGATGTAGTCCCAATAGTTTATTTTTGCTTCTGCTTCTTTTGCCTCAGAAGACGTATCTTAAAAATTGCTGGCTATAGCCGATGTCATAGAAATTACTGTCTGTGTTGTTTTCTAGGATTTTAACAATTTCAGGTCTCACATTTAGGTCTTTAATCTATTTTGAGTTTATTTTCAGGTAAGGTGTAAGAAAGTGGTTCATTTTCATTCATTTGCATGTACCTGTCCAATTTTCCCAAACCATTTCAATATGTGTCTTCTTATTTAAAGTGAATTTCAAGGTGCCTAGTTGGCTCAGTCAGTTGACTGTCTGACTCTTGATTTTGGTTCAGGTCACAATTCCAGAGTTATGAGATCGAGCCCCGCATGGGCCCAACACTGAATGTGGAGCCCACTTAAGATTTTCTGTCTCTCTCCCACTGCCCCTGTCCTCCACTCTTGCTGCCTCTCTCTCTCTCTCTCTCTCTCTCTCTCTCTCTCAAATAAAACTAAATAAATAAAAAGAAATAAAGTAAGTTTCTTATACACAACATAGGGCTGAGTCTTTTTTATCTACTGTGAAATCTCAGTCTTTTATTTATTTAGACTATTAGAATTTGATTATTGATATAGTCAAATCAATAGTCAACATATTTGTTACTGTTTTCTATTTGTTGTCTCTGTTCTTTGTTCTTATTTTTGTCTTCCAATCTTTCTCTGCTTGTTGTAGTTTTAAATGAGCATTTTATGATTCCAATTTTTTTTCAACATATCAATTATATTTCTTTTCTTAAACATTTTTAGGGGTTCCCTTAGAATTTGCAATATACATTTACAACTAATCCAAGTTCACCTTCAAATAACACTATACCACTTCACAAATAGTACAGTTAATTTATAACCAAATATTCCTAATCCCTCCCTCCTATCCCTTGTATCATTGCTATCATTCAATTAAGCATACATAATCAAATATATTATTGCTTTAACATATTATTGTCAGCTCAAGTAAAAATAAGAAGAATGAAAGTTTTTTTTAATTTTATTTTAACTTTATTCCTTTTGTGGTAATCTTCCTTTCTTTATATAGATCTGAAAAATGCTTGTCACTTACATTCTCTCTGAGGAATTTGATTAATATTTGTCTCCCTTCAACAGATAGTTCACTCTAAGAAATTAAGATCCATATACTTATTTTCAATTTATTAATTAGTTACTTTTATTCTTTTTTTCATTTTCTAGTAGTAAGCACAAGGCCCGCAATAAGTTAAAATTCAGTACATATTTCCTAAGAATGAATCACAGGTAAACAAAATAATTTGCACACAGAGCAATGGGAAAAGTAGTAACTTTAGAGTTAAAGAATCTGTACTCAATGCCCAGTGCTATCCTTCACAGATTGTAACTTCAGCAAGTTAATTCACCTCACTGAGATCAGTTTCCTCTTCAGTAACTTGGATATAAAACTGCCTTCCACAACTTATTAGAATGTTGTGATATCCTCCTAGAGATGCTTAATCTAGTGCCCAATATATAAGAAGACCTCAGCAAAACACTGACTAAATCTGCTAAATCATTGGGAACCAACTTGTGAAATTTGTTGCTGTGGTCACTTGGCTTAGAGAATGTTGATAAAATAATTAATTATCTTGTACACGTTGGTTTATATAACTCAGTTAATATACATTTGCAGCATTCACAGCTTAAGATTTAGCAAGTGACAAGGCTGTTAACTATGAATACGTTTGCCAAAAGTATTATTTGCTATGAAGCGTATGGAACTAGTGATTCCTGCTGTGCAGTCTTGATTTTTCCCCGAAAAAAAGTGTAAAACGAGAAAATTTAATTTTGATTACAAAGCAAGAAATGAGTATTACAGCAAGAAGTTTATTTTGCAAATTCAGGTCTCATTTTAGGTTTTCACAGAAAATATCTGAATAGATAGTAGCTTGCTTGGAATGGTGTTAGATATCCTATTTAACAGAAAATTTCCAGTAGATAAATGGAGTCAGAAAAGAGTGATGGAAGAACTGCAATTTTCATCAAGTCACAAGATAACCTGGAAAAGTATGGTGGCTATCTCCAGAGAGAATCACTCCATAAATAATGGAGTTAAAAGTATATGTGAAAAATAAGAATAAAAAATGTCTTAGCAAAGGTGAAATTCAAGGAGCTAACCCAAACATGAATACAAACACTGGAAGCTGTTCATGTATATAAAACGTTTGTAAAGAAATTGAGTATTACTTATTCTCTACTGGAAAAAACCTTCTACATTTAAAGGGGGTTGCAAAGAAGCCTGAATGTGTTTTGACCCACAAAATTACTTCCAATAAAGAAATATTTAAACATGAAAATTTGTACATAAGGCTGTTGATCACAATTTTGTTTAAATAAGTAAACTAGTGAAAAAACTAAGTATCCAACAATATGAGGTTGGATTATATATCCAAACAATGTAATTCTATAATACTATATAACCATTATGCTGGAGAATAATACTAACGGCAATGGAAAATATTCATGATGTCAAACAGAAAAAAAAACTTAGTATCTACAGTCTGATCACATTAAAAAACTTTGTTGAACACTTATTTATTTTTGAGAGCAAGAGAGAGACAGAGCACAAGTGGAGCAGTGGCAGAGAGAGAAGGAGACACAGAATCTGAAGCAGGCTCCAGGTTCTGAGCTGTCAGCACAGAGCCCGACGTGGGACTCAAACCCCCAAACGGCGAGGTCATGACCTGAGCCAAAGTCAGAATTCTGCTCAACCTACCAAGCAACCCAGGTTGCCCCCAGTCTGATCACATTTAATGCAATCGCACAGACACACAAATATTGTAGTGATTTTAATTTAAGTAATATGCCATTTTGTAATGAGAAGATACCACTTTTGTAACCAGAAAAAAAAAAAAAAACGTAGTGTGACATATATCCTAATAGCTGTTCAGCATTTGGAAACCTAACATGCCACACAAGGAATCAGTTGCACAAACTGGAAATAACACTGACAGAAATACTAAACCTGAGTAGAGGCCTCAAAGGCAGATAGGTGGGATGCATTATTTACCTAATTTAATTGGGTTAGATCAATTTTATCACAAAACAGATTCAATTTCAGGTCAAGGCTCTATGGTTCATACCCTAGAGATTTCTGCTTATCAATTGCAAAATAATTAGTGACTTGAATCCAAAACTCCAGGTCCGCAGAACAGTGGAAAGAGAATATGGAAGAAAACACAAGAGAATAAATAGATGTTGCCATCACTCTATGTAACCACAGAACGTCATGATCTTAAGAATAATATTACAAAAACAAAGCCAAAGTTGATTATTTTGCCGTATCACTTTTTCTTAAGTTACCAAAATAGAGAATATTATCTGTCACAACTCAGTTGTGCATTTACACTTAGAAACATAATATTAAAAAACTGCAACATGCTTTATTGCGTTATTATCCTAGGAGTACAATGCTTCTAATGAATCCAATTGATAAAAGAAAAGTTGTCTAGAAAAGATAGTATACTTTCCAAAAACTTTCTAATCATAATATTCCCCTATATATCAATATATTCATCTATTTATTCATAAATTTAACCAATACTGATGCTCTAGATGCTATATAAAGTGCAAAGGCTAATAATAATAATACCAAGTTCATAGGGATTTTGTGAGTATTACATGACAGTCTAGTGAAACATCTTACTACAGGGTGGGGCCCATAGTCAGATCTCAATAAGTGTTAGCTACTAGTTCTACTACTACTAAAACTCAACTCCTAAACTTTAGTCTTGTAAAGGATGAAAAGTGTGATAAAGCATAAAGTCCACCCACCCCTCTCCCACCCCCAAGCTACTTGCTGCATTGTGCAAGTGAGCTTCTCTTGAAATGATCTTGGATCTCTCCATATGATTCAAAAATTGAAATAGCCTGATAGTGTACTAATTACCTGAACAAAGTCCCCCTCCAGATACTTTCTCTAAATTATGTCAAAATGTTAAATTGTTAAGTTACACATAAAAATACCCCGAAGCAATACCCAAATTAACATCATTTTGTCATCTTTAAACATTAAATTATGAAATTTCACCTATTTAATGTGTCTGCCCACAAGATACGGATCTTATAAGGAAGATGGAAGGAAGGGAGTGTTTTTCCTCACAAAGCTGGAATGTGATTAATGAATCTCTCTGGACATTTGGTGCCTCAGCAAGGTATGCATTTTCAGGAGACATTACCAAGAGCTACATTGTGTTTCCAAGAGCCTGCATGCAGGGAGGCAAACCTTCTGGCATTTCAATGTAGCAATGTGAGAACACAGTACAAATTTTCTAAGCATAATAAAATCATGGAGGTTTAGTGCTAGATAATACCCTTTCCAAACACACTACTTTGCCCATAGTGATTTGTTCTCCACATTTTATTTCAAATGTTTCAGATGGTCTCATTTTAAATGATTCATGAAAAAATGATTGAGAAGCCTTTCTTGATTTCCTCAGCCCAGTAAATACATCAGATAGAAAAATGTTTCTGGAACAGCCTTGCTTAATCTGTTCTAACATATTTAAAAGATGATCTGGAAAGAAATACTTCAAAATGACCTTAAAATTACCTAGATCATTCATTAAATGCCTATAAAGCAATTAAAATCATTATTTAATTTTTTTAATGTTTATTTTTGAGAGAGAGAAACAGAGCACGAGCAGGGGAAGAGCAGAGAAAGAGGGAGACACAGAATCTGAAACAGACTCCAGGCTCTGAGCTGTCAGCACAGAGCCCAACAGGAGGCTCAAACTCATGAGCCCCAGACATGACCTGAGCCAAGGTTGGACGCTTAACCCACTCAGATACCCAGGGGTCCCAGCAATTAAAATTATTAAGAAAATATATAAATATATACAAAAGCATGATTAAAATATTAGTTGAAACTTCCTCTCTGTTTTAAATTTTTCCTGGTGTTACTTAAAAAAAGACAGTAATAGCAAAAATAAGTATAACAAAATGTTGATAGTTGTTTTTCTATTTTATTTTAATGCCAGTGTAGTTAACATACAGTGTTATATTTGTCTCAGGTGTACAATATAATGATTCAACAAGTCCAATCTTACTCAGTGTTCATTAACATAAGTGTACTCTTAATCTCCCTCACGTATTTCACCCATCCCCCCACACACCTCCCCTCTGGTAGCACTGTCTTTGTTGTCTTATAGTTAAAAGTCTGCCTTTTTTGGTTTGTCTATTTTTTTCCCCTTTGCTCATTTGTTTGTTTTTTTTAAGTCCACATATGAGGGAAATCTTACAGTATTTTTCTTTCCCTGACTGGCTTATTTCACTTAGCATTATACTCTCTAGCTCCATCCATGTTGTTGCAAATGGCAGAATTTCATTCTTCTCTATGGCTGAATAATATCCCATTTGCGTGTGTGTGTGTATTTGTGTGTGTGTGTATGTGTGTATCACATCTTCTTTATCCATTCATTTGTTGATGGACACTTGGGCTACTTCATAATTTGGCTATTGCAAATAATGCTACAATAAACATGGAGGTACATATATCCCTTCAAATTAGTGGTTTGGTATTCTTTGGGTAAATACCCAGCAATGGGATTACTGGATTGTAGAGTAGTGAAATTTTTTGTTTTGAGAAAACTTCCATACTATCTTCCACAGTGGTTGCACCAGTTTGCAATCCCACCAACAGTGCACGAGGGTTCCTTTTTCTCCATATCTTCATCAACACTTGTTTCTTGTTTTTTATTTTAGGTATTCTGACAGATGTGAGGTGATATCTCATTGTGCTTTTGATATGCATTTCCCTGATGAGAAGTGATGTTGAGTATCTTTTTATGTACCCAGTGTGGTCATCTATATGTCTCCAGAGAAATGCCCGTTCAGGTATTCTGCACATTTTTTTAATTGGATTATTTGGTTTTTGTATGTTAAGTTGTACAATTCTTTTTGTATTTTGGACCCTAACTCTTTATCGGATATGTCATTTTCAAATATCTTCTCCTAGTCAGTAGATTGTCTTTTAGTTTTATTGGTGGTTTCTTTTGCCGTGCAGCCTTTTTATTTTGCTGTACTCCCAATAGTTCAGTTTTGCTTATGTTTCCTCTTGCCTCAGGAGCCATATCTAGAAAGATGCTGAGGCTAATGTCAGAGAAATTACTGCTTGTGCTCTCTTCCAGGATTCTTCTGGATTCAGGTCTCATATTTAGATCCTTAATCCATTTTAAGTTTATTTTATTGTATGGTGTTAGAAAGTAGCCCAGTTTCACTCATTTGCATGAAATATCCAGTTTTCCCAGCAACATTTGTTGAAGACACTGTCTTTTCCATGCATATTCTTGCTTCCTTTGTCAAAGATAAATTGACCACATAATCATGGGTTTATTTATGAGATTTTTTATTATCTTCTATTGATCTATGTGTCTGTTTTTATGCTAGTAACATACTGTTTGATTACTATAGCTTTGTATCTGCTTATAGCCTTATGGGGTCCCCTTGTATGTAACTGTTTTCACTGCTGCTTTAAAAATTCTCCTTTTGGAGCATGTAGGTGACCCAGTCAGTTAATTGTTTGACTTTGACTCAGGTCATAATCTTGCAGTTTGTGGGTTTGAGCTCCACGACAGGTTCTGTGCTAACAGTCAGAGCCTGGGGCCTATTTCAGATTCTGTGTCTCCCTCTCTCTCTGCCCCTTCCACTTATATTCTGTCTCTTTCTCTCCCAAAAATAAATAAATAAATAATAATTTTAAAACAACTCATTAAAAATTCTCCCTTTATCACTCCTTTTTTGTTTTGTTTTTTTTTTCCATTTTAATTATTATGTGTCTTATTGTGGACCTTATTGGGTTGATTTTGTTGACATTTCCTTCCCCAGATTCAGGAAATTTTCAGCTATTTTTTCTTCAAACAAATTTTCTGCTTTCTTTTCTCTCCCTTCTTCTTCTGGAATCCTTATAATACAAATGTTATTACCATTAATGGAGTCTCTGAGTTCCCTAAGTCTTATCCTCATTTTGAATATATCTGTATCTATCTATCTATCTATCTATCTATCTATCTATCTATCTATCTATCGGTCCAATTCTCTGACCTCTAGGTTGCTGATTCATCCTTCGGCTTCCTCCATTCTGCTATTTATTCCATCTAGTGTATTTTCAATTTTATTGTGTTCTTCATCTCTGATTCTTCTTTATCTCTTCATTAAGAGTCTTACTGATGGGCACCTGGGTGGCTCAGTCAGTTGAGCATTTGACTTTGGCTCAGGTCATGATCTCGCGGTTTGTGGGTTCGAACCCCGTGTTTGGCTCTGTGCTGACAGCGTGGAGCCTGGAGCTCCACTTAGGTCTCTTGTTGTGGTTTTATCTTATTCTTTCATTTGGGACATATTCTCATTTTGTCTAATTTTCTGTGTCTGTGTGCCAGGAAAGTCACCCAAATCTCTGCTTTGAAAGTAGTGGCCTTATGAAAAGATCCTGTAGTGCCCTGCAGTGTAGTGCCCCCTGTTTACTAGAACCTGGCATTTCAAAGGTGTCTCCTATGTGTGTTGCGTGCACCCTGTTGTTGTGGCCAGGCCACTTTTTTCTTCAGTCTGGTCACCAGGAGTGTCTCTCTTTGCCAGTTACAGGCAGTGTTTGGTTCCTCTGATGTTAGTGGATCAGTTTGGAGCCGTCTTGGGCTTCAGTTGAATTACGCCAAGCATTTTCCAGAGATTGGTATCACCGAACTACAGGTTCTGCTTTTCCTGTATTGTCCCTGAGAAGCTTTCATTACTGGGCAGGAACTGCAATCAGACCAGACCGCTGTCTCCTGCTCACTGCTGGGGCCATAGTCATACTGTTGTGTGTGGTTTTCTTTCCCCTCTCCCCAGGGTAGGGGTACTTTGGAGTGGTGCTGGTCCCTGTTGGAGCTGCTTGCAAACTACCAGGCTTATGGCTCTGGTTCGAATGAGCTCCAGCCACAAGGCTATTGGAGGGGGCAGTTCCATATGGGGGCGAGGTGCAAAGTCTGTATTCTAGCAGAAGGGGACAAGCTGCAGCCAGACCAGGGTGGCCTGGGCAAATCCACAAAGCATGTGTAGGTGGGGTGTGTAGTACACACAAGTTTTGCACACTAGTCTTCTGCCAGAGGGGATGTGCCACTGTCTCTGGGACCAGGCCAGACGGGCCTGTTCACAAAGTGTTTGGGGTGGGGCATGCAGTTTTACCAAGGTGTATGCAGGTCTTCCCTAAGAAGGGATCCATAGTCACCACAAGGGGACTACTAAGGCCCCACAAAGTGCACCTTTGGGAGACAAAGTGTTGGCAAGACTTTCACTGGCCTTCCAGGGGAAGAGAACCTGCGGTGCTGAGACTGAGGCAACCCTGGTTGGAGGAGGTGGATCCCCAAAGCTGGGGACTGGGGGGAAATGCAGTGTAAGAAATTTAGGTAGTTGAATATCGGCACTGTGCTGACTCTTGCAGGTGACCAGTGTATTTTTGCCAGGGGTAGGGGAGGGAAACAGTACCTGTCAGCTCCTTTGTTCCTGGAAGAGTCTTCCAGAGATTCAGTCCCTCTGGAATGTGCTCCGAGATTAGTAAATAACTCTCCTTCCTGTATGCCCCAGGCATTTTCAAACTGCAGTTTCTGTGCTGTATCTCCTCAGGTTGTTTGCTGTGTTGTCTCTTTAAGTGTGGGGATTGTTTCCTCTCACCCTCCGGGGGATCTGCCAGAACCATGCCCAAGGAATCCTAAAACCCCAGGCTTTAAGTTCCTCTGGTTGGAAGAACTCAATGAAACTCTGCCTCTTTGGTGTTCAAAGTCAAATCTTATGGGGATTCGTCTGCCCCTTCACTGGCTCCCTTATGTGATGGTCTGTTTTTCTCTCTTTTAGGCATAGGCAGGTCCCTCCCACCAGGGGACAGTCTCCACAGTTTATCTACTTATAGATGAATGATCTATAAATGCCTATTTATAGATCTATTTATGATCTATATATCTCCCCACTGAATCTCTGCCCTTCCTGTCCTCTTTGATGTGGCATCTTATCTACATTTAGTTGTGGAGTTCTTTCTGCCGGCCTTTGGGTCATTTTGTGGGTTATTTACACTGATGTGTAAGTTGTCTAGTTGTGTCTGTGGGACGTGGTAAGCTTAGAGTACTTCTACTCTGCCATCTGCCTTTACTCTCACAAATTGTTGATAGTTTTTGAAGTTAGATAAAAGGTGTATTTTCCACTTTTGCCTTATCTATCCTCCACTCATAGTTTTAGAAATACTTCAAAATTGTTTTACTGACGTTTTTCAACACAAAATGCATGCACCATAACAACTCACCTATAAATATTTCGGTGTGCATCTCAAAAACAGAGAACTTTTCTTATATAATCCAATATCATCATCGTACTTAACAAAATTTATAATGTGTCTTAATATTACCTAATACCTAGCCTACTTTCAAATTATCCCAAGTGACAAAAATTCTCCTTGTATAGTCAATTAATTCAAAATAGAATTTAGACAAGAAATACTCACTATATTTGACTTTTTTGCTCATTTAGTATTTTAAGTGACTATCAATCCAAAACGTTTTTTTCCTTTTTCTGTTTTGCTTAGCTGTTGTAATTTTTGTATGTAATATTCTTTTGGAAAACACATTAGATGTCCAGTGAGTGCCCAACATTTTGTATTTGACTGATTGTTCCTTTAATATGTCATTTAAGTTGTCCCTTTAGTTCATGAATTTCCTATCAGTTGGATTTGATTCATGTTCTTTTTATTTTGTTTTGTTGGTACAATAATACTGCATAAGATCTGTGGCATATTTGATATTACATTTTATCCGCAGACACATACATTTTGGTTTTTCTCACTGTTATGAGGGAGCATGAGGAAAGCTGAGGGCAAAGTATAGGCTAAGAGCAACCCCCCACCCCTGCCCCCACCAGGTGGGATACATGTGACATTTCTCAGGCACTCCTGGCTGCCCAAGGACAAAGGAAAGGACAGAAAACAAATGGTTAAACTGATAGTCTCCATCAGTTCACAAATATCTTAGTAAATTACAAGAAAAAGGAAATTCCATCAATAGCTTAAAGTCCAGGAACTCCCTTCTGTCTTAATGTTAATGCTTTGTTAGAGGGAAAAACAACCTTAGCTTGGCAATAGCTAGGTCTCCAATAAGTCTTTAGCATATGAAAGTTTCTTTGGAAACTTCCCTTTTGACTTCACTTACCCCAAGTTCATAGTATACAACCAGTCATTCTACACAGCCCCAGTGCAGCTCTTTCTGACCATGGATTCTGTCTCCATGCTTTAATAAAATCACCTTTTGCACCAAAGATATTTTCAAGAATTCTTTCTGGGTCGTCAACTCCGAACCCCATGAACCCCACCATCACCCCAAAACCTCATCAGCTGCATGTTAGTGATGCACAGTGATGTTAACATTAGTTAATGAATTCAAGAGATGACAGCATGACTATGTCAATTTAAAGTTCCCAATCAACCTTTCAACTGATGCTTTTACTTTCCATTAATGACTTGCCTGAATCCATTTTCCAATGGGGTGAAAATGTGAGTTTTCAATTTTTTCATTTCTTCTGCGAATTTTAAATGGAATTATTGTTTTTTTTAAATATTTGATTATTTATTTTTGAGAGAGAGAGAGAGAGACAGAGTGAGAGTGGCAGAAGGGACAGAGAGAGAATGAGGGAGACACAGAATCTGAAGCAGGCTCCAGGCTCAGAGCTGTCAGCACAGAGACCAATGTGGGGCCTGAACTCACAGACCATGAGATCGTCACCTGAGCCGAAATCAGACACTCAACAGACTGAGCCACCCAGGCACCCCTTAAATGGAATTATTGTTTATAGAACTTTCCTTAATCCATTCAAGCTATTTGATTACCCTCAATACAGTTCATAGTAGATATCAAAATGAATGTTGAGTTATTTTCTTATAATTCTTGATGTTTATTGTATTGAGTTGGTGCTGTAGTAATTTCCAATGGTGTCCAAGAAGTTTTATTTTTCCTTTGTCTTTATCATTATTAATCATTTTTAAATGTTTATTGTTTCAGTCAAATACAGTTGTTGTTTGTTTTGTTTTGTTTTGTTTTTTTGGTTTTCAAGTTGCACCATGTTGGCTAAAGCACTTCAAGTTTTTCCATGTGTTCTTTTGACATACTGAATTAGCCTTTATGGGATCTTTCTTTTTATTTTACATTTTAGGCTAATCATACATCGCTTGATCTGTAATTGTAAACGATCATTTATTCAAGGCACACTTTTATCTATGTACTTTTTTTAAGGTTCAGAATGGTATTTAGAAGTCACAGTCTGAGCGTTAAGAGTTCATTGTCCTTAGCATTTTTTTTCCCATTGGATAAAGATGAAAAATAGTTTTATTAAGAGAGTAATCATGTTCATACTCATATTTCAAATTTAACCTTAAGATTAGAGAGCTTTTGGGGCTCCTGGGTGATGCAGCTGGTTAAGTATCTGACTCTTGGTTTCAGCTCAGGTCATGATCTCACAATTTTCAGAGTTCAAGCTCCTCATTGGGCTCTGTGTTGGCAGAATGGAACCTGCTTGGGATTCTCTCTCTCCCTCTCTCTCTTCCCCTCCTCAACTCTGTTTCTGTCTCTCTCAAAATAAACAAACCAACAAAAGATTGGAGAGCGTTTACTTAACAGTTTTTCTCTTATGCTGAAAATGTTTGCTCCTGAAAATGACTTTTAAGATTTTTCTTCCAATACATCTGTAATTATGTCTTAATAACTATATCAATATTTTATCACCAATAATAAGATTATTGCATGCAGCTAAGTTTTCTGTAGCTAATTTTATCTTTAAAGTAAAAATCTGCTATTAATCATAGTCAAAATACTATGTTCTAAATTTAGCAGGAATAACTCTCTGCTGTGTGTAGTTATGTCACTAAACTGATAAACATTTAGATTTGTTTTTTCTGGTTTTTCATTTTTAGATATTTAAGAATTTTTTATTTGGTTTTGTTGTTTTATTGTGTAAAACATTCACATGATTTCAGAGAAGAACTAAAATTAGACATACTTTTTTTTCAAGTTTTTATTAAATTCCAATTAGTTAACATACAGTGTAATATTAGTTTCAGATGTAGAATTTAGTGCTTCATCACCTACACACAATACCCAATGCTCTTCTAATCTATCTTACCCTTCTCACTTCTACCTTATTCCCTTTTCTTCTTCTCTGGGTAATTTTTTCATTAGTTTTTTGTTTTAGATTTTCATTATTTTCTTTTCCAAATTTAAGCAAATGAAGTGTACATATTTTCATTTCCCTCTATTTATTACACAAAACATGCCATACTAAGTACACTGCTGTGCATGTATACACTGAATATCATTTCATATCAGTGGGTAGACATCTTCATTTTTTATAGCTTTATAGTTCATTGTGGTATGTGACATTATTCAACCCATTCCTTAATAATGGATATATAGTTTATTCCTAATCTTTTACTATTATAAATAATTTTAACAAATAATATTTGTTATATATTAATTATTTACTATTTAATTAATTAATATATTATTAAAATATATAAGTTATTTTGTGGTTTGCCAGCATACCTTGGGTATGGATATCTGGAAGTGAAATTATGTGGTTTTAACTTTGCAAAATATTGCTAAAATCTCCTCTGTAGGAGTTGTAACTTTTTGCATTCTTGTTAGCAATTTTTGAGAGTGACTATTTCACTACATATACACTACATTTTGTTTTTTCCAATCTGTGTGGTAAGAAATGGTATATCAATGGTGGTGTATTTGTTTCTCTTTTTATGAGTGAACTTAAACATTCTTCCATGTGTTTAATCAATATTTGTGTATTAGTTTCTCAAAATTATTTTTATTATTTGCAAATTTCATATTAAGTTGCTGAGTTATATTTTCTTTTCATTTTAGAAGTTGTTTTGCATTTTAGAGATATTTGCTCTTTGTGATATAAATGGAAATTTTCTAGTTCCCCATTTGTCCCTTGGCATTTGTTAATTCAAATTTATATGTTTATTTAATCAAACATATTATGACTTTTACCAAGCATACAATAATTCACCCATGCTTCCTTCTAGTACTTGTACAACTAATAAAGATTAACTTATCCTTACTGATTTTCTATTCAACTTTTCATAAATTATCATATTCATTCCTTATCTTTCACTTGTCCTTCTGTTAATTCCCTATTTTAGCCTGAAAGACCTTATCATATATTTATTTATTAATGTCTTTGCTCCTTTATGAAATAAATTTCCTTTTGTTTAAATATTCATTTACTTAGAGAGAAAGAGAGAGAAAGAACATGTGTGCACATAGAGGGGGGTAGGTATGGAGGGGCAGAGAGAGAGGGAGAGAAATCCCAAGCAGGCTCTGTGCTGACAGAGCTCAAACTGATGAATCATGAGATCACGACCTAAGCCGAAAATCAAGAGTCAGATGCTTAACTGACTGAAATCCTGGCACCCTTATAAAATAAATTTCTTAATTATAAATACTTGTTTAATTTTCCAGCTTTATTAAGGTATAAATGACAAATTAAATCGTATTATTTAAAGTGTACGAGGTGATAATTTCATATACATATGCACTGTGAAATATTTACCACAATCAAATTAAATTACCCATCTATGACCTTACATAGCTGTCTTGTGTGTGTATGTGTGTGTGTGTGCATGAAAAGAATACTTAAGATCTACTGTCTTAGCAAATTTCAAGTATATGTTATAGTGTTATTAAGTATGGTCATCATGTTCTACATTACATTCTCAGACTTTAATCATCTAATAACTGAAAGTTTGTAATCTTTAATCAATACTTCTCACTTCCCTCACCTCTAGCTCCTGAAAACCACCATTCTACTCTCTTCTATGAATTCCACTTTTCTTTTCTTTTTATATTCTTCATATAAGTGATATCATGGATAACATATAGTATTTATCTTTCCTGGTCTGGCTTATTTCACTTAGCATAATGTCCTCCAGTTTCATTCATGTTGTTGCAAATGCCAAATTTCCTTCTTTTTTATAACTGAATAATGTGTGTGTGTTTGTGTGTGTGCATTTTCACTATCCATTTATGCATCAATGGACACCAGTTTTTTCTGAAACTTAGCTATTGTGAACAATGCTGCAGGGGACATGGAGATGTGGATATCTCTCCAGAGTAGTGATTTTATTTTCTTCAGATATATACTAAAAAGTGGGATTGCTAGATCATAGAGTAGTTTTATTTTTAGTTTGGGGAGATTTATCCATACCGTTTTCCATAACAGCTGTTATGGAAATTTTTACATTTTTTTTACATTCAGCAACATTGTACAGACATTCCCTTTTTTCCATCTCCTTGCCAATACTTGTTATCTCTTGTCTTTTTGCTAATGGACATCATAACGGGTGTGAGAGGTGATATCTCCTTGTGGTTTTGGTTTCCACTTCACTGATTATTAATGACGTTGAGCTCTTTTTCATGTACCTGTTGGCCATTTGTATGTCCTTTTTGAAAAAAAAATGCCTTCAGGTTCTTTGAGTAGTTTTTTAATTGGGTTATGTGTGTATTTGCTATTGAGGTATATGAGTTTCTTATATTTTCAGATATTAACCCGTTTTCAGATGTGTGGTTTGCAAATATTTTCTCCCTATCTGTAGGTTACTTTTTCATTTTGTTGATTGTTTCCTTTGCTGTGCAAGGTTTTATTCTGGATCATGAAGAAATAGTAAATCTGAATAGACATGTAACTAGTAAGGAGTCTGAATTTATACTAAAAAATCTCCCAACAAAGAAAACCCAAGGACCAGATGGCTTCGCTAGTGAATTCTGCCAAACATTTAAAGAAGAATTAATGCCAATTCTTTTCAAATCTTCCAAATAATTGAAGAGAGAGAAAAACTTCCAAAATCATTTTAGGGGCCAGCATTATCCTGATACCAGCACCAGACAAGGACACTACAAGAAAAGAAAATCACAGGCCAATATCCCTGATGAGCATTGATGCAAAATTCCTCAGCAAAATATTAACAAACTGAATTTAACATGAATTTAAGATATACCATGAACAAATAGAATTTATCTCTGTGGTGCAAGATGGTTCCACAGATTGAAATCAATAAAGGCGATACACTACATTAACAGAATAAAGGATAAAATTATGTGATCATCTCAATAGATGCAGAAAAAGCAGTTGACAAAATTTAACATAATTTCATGATAAAAACATTCAATAAAATTAGTTATATAAAGAATATAATTCAACATAATACAAGCCATATGAGACCAGCTCATAACTAGCTTCATACTCTATGATGAAATACTAAATGCTTGTCCCTTAAAGATCAAAATGTCTCTAAGAGAAGGATGCCTACATTCACCACTTTTATTTAACATAGTATGGAAAGTTCTTTTTTTTTTTCTTAATGTTTATTTATTTTTAAGAAAGAAAGACAGACAGAGCATGATCAGGGGAGGGACAGAAAGAGAGGGAGACACAGAATCCAAAGCAGGATCCAGGCTCTGAGCTGTCAACATAGAGTTCAATGTGGGGCTGGAACCCACAAACTGCAAGATCATGAACTGAGCAGAAGTCACCCAGGAGTCCCAGTGTTGGAAGTTCTAACCAGAGATGTTAGGCAAGAAAAAAAAAAAAAAAAAAAACGAAAGACACTCAAACTGAAAAAGGAGTAAAATTTTCTTTGCAGACATAAGTTCTTATATGCAGAAAATCCTAAAGACCACCCACACACTGTTAGAACTAATAAATGAATTCAGCAAGATCAATATACAAAAATCAGTGTATTTCTAAACACTGACTACAAACTATCTGAAAGAGAAATTAAGAAATTAATCTCATTTATAATAGAATAAAAAACAATAAAATACTTAGGAATACAGAGCTGTCTCTTAAATAAATTGTGCCACAAAACTAGATATTCATATGTGAAAGAATGAAACTGGATGCTTACTTTACACCACTCACAATAATTAACTTGAAATGGACTAAAGACTTAACTGTAAGACCTGAAACAATAAAACTATTAGAAGAAAACATAGGTAAAATGCTCCTAGTCACTGACCTTTGCAATTATTTTTTTTTATATGATACCAAAGGTACAAACTGTTCTTTGCTTATTTTCTAATGAACTTTAAAATCAATGTAAATATATTCACTGCAAAAAGGAACTGTGTATTTCTAGTTGGATCATATTGACTTGGTATTCGATTTGGGACATTTAAGATCTTAATGATATATGAGATTTCAAAGAATATAAAATTCCTCTCTGTTCATCTACTTTTATGATTTTAAAGGATGTTTTAATGTTTTCCTTAGGTAGGTCTGGCATATTTCTTGCTACTTTTATTCTAGGCATTTCAAAATATTTACTAATGTAAATGTTCTACCATTTGAATTTTTAATGGCTATTGTCTATATATCAGCTTAATATTCCACTTCCTTAAACTGTTTTATTGTACTAGTTTTTTATTCTCTTGGTTTACCAATTCTTATGCCCTTAATTATTTATTTCTGTTCATTTTCTTTTCTTTTCCTTTTGTTCATTTTGCTTGGATATTTATTTTGTTCATTGTCCATAGTGAGCATCTTATTTTTTTCCAAAATTTGTATTAATGGCCTGATAGATGTGTGTCAACTTACATATGGATAAATTCATTTTTAGCTGCTGGTTCTTTTATGAGGAGTCTATGTTATCAAATTACTTTATTGGTATCAATGGAAATAGCTGTATAATATTTCTCTTTAAATATCTTAATGTAATACATATCTTATCAAAGAACAACTAAATCAGTGGAGTTAAACTGGCAATGAAGACTTTAATTCAATAACACTGTAACAGGGGAGAGAGATTGAATCCAACTCAATTGAAACAAGATGTGGAGTAATTTTAAGCCCTGTGGATTAGTGAAAAAGTCCTGGAGGACATTGGGCAAGCTTGGTCCATGTCATTAGACCATCGATGTTTGTTTTTTGTTACTTACAGAAGTTGGTCCCCTCTAAGAGGGAGGTAGGAGACCTATCTTTCTTGATGACTGCATTTCAAGGGGATGGCCACCAGGTCCTTGACAAAGACATTTTTGGGCTGTAAAACCAGCCAGAGGTTGGGAGAACCTCATCTATACTTCAAAACATCAGAGAAAGGATTTTCAATTAAAACTTTTCTGAAGGAAATGCTCTAAGAAAAGTAAATAGCTCAGAGACCTATAGTAGAAAGGCATCTAATATTTAGTCATGCTGAGGATAACATGAAGACCATCTTGGTCAATGTTGAACAATTTTCTTGCCATTATGAATAAACCTCTTTGGACAATATATATATTATGTTTAAATATACCAGAGGATTTTATTATCTAATATTTCATTTGAATTTTGGCATTGATATTCATACTACTTGATTCAATCATTATCAGATTGGCTTTGAAAGTTTTTTTTTTTCAATATATGAAATTTATTGTCAAATTGGTTTCCATACAACACCCAGTGCTCATCCCAAAAGATGCCCTCCTCAATACCCATCACCCACCCTCCTCTCCCTCCCATCTCCCACCAACCCTCAGTTTGTTCTCAGTTTTTAACAGTCTCTTATGCTTTGGCTCTCTTCCACTCTAACCTCTTTTTTTTTCCTTCCCCTACCCCATGGGTTTCTGTTAAGTTTCTCAGGATCCACATAAGAGTGAAAACATATGGTATCTGTCTTTCTCTATATGGCTTATTTCACTTAGCATCACACTCTCCAGTTCCATCCATGTTGCTACAAAGGGCCATATTTCATTCTTTCTCATTGCCACGTAGTACTCCATTGTGTACATAAACCACAATTTCTTTATCCATTCATCAGTTGATGGACATTTAGGCTCTTTCCATAATTTGGCTATTGTTGAGAGTGCTGCTATAAGCATTGGGGTACAAGTGCCCCTATGCATCAGTACTCCTGTATCCCTTGGGTAAATTCCTAGCAGTGCTACTTCTGGGTCATAGGGTAGGTCTATTTTTAATTTTTTTCAGGAACCTCCACACTGTTTTCCAGAGTGGCTGCACCAATTTGCATTCCCACCAACAGTGCAAGAGGGTTCCCGTTTCTCCACATCCTCTCCAGCATCTATAGTCTCCTGATTTGTTCATTTTGGCCACTCTGACTGGCGTGAGGTGATACCTGAGTGGTTTTGATTTGTATTTCCCTGATGAGGAGTGACGTTGAGCATCTTTTCATGTGCCGGTTGGCCATCCGGATGTCTTCTTTAGAGAAGTGTCTATTCATGTCTTCTGCCCATTTCTTCACTGGGTTATTTGTTTTTCAAGTGTGGAGTTTGGTGAGCTCTTTATAGATTTTGGATACTAGCCCTTTGTCCAATATGTCATTTGCAAATATCTTTTCCCATTCCGTTGGTTGCCTTTTAGTTTTGTTGGTTGTTTCCTTTGCTGTGCAGAAGCTTTTTATCTTCATAAGGTCCCAGTAGTTCATTTTTGCTTTTAATTCCCTTGACTTTGGAGATGTGTCAAGTAAGGAACTGCTACGGCTGAGGTCAGAGAGGTCTTTTCCTGCTTTCTCCTCTAGGGTTTTGATGGTTTCCTGTCTCACATTCAGGCCCTTCATCCATTTTGAGTTTATTTTTGTGAATGGTGTAAGAAAGTGGTCTAGTTTCATTCTTTTCTGCATGTTGCTGTCTAGTTCCCCCAGCACCATTTGTTAAAGAGACTGTCTTTTTTCCATTGGATGTTCTTTCCTGCTTTGTCAAAGATTAGTTGGCCATACGTTTGTGGGTCTAGTTCTGGGGTTTCTATTCTATTCCATTGGTCTATGTGTCTGTTTCTGTGCCAATACCCTGCTGTCTTGATGAGTACAGCTTTGTAGTAGAGGCTAAAGTCTGGGATTGTGATGCCTCCTGCTTTGGTCTTCTTCAAAATTACTTTGGCTATTCAGGGCCTTTTATGGTTCCATATGAATTTCAGGATCGCTTTTTCTAGCTTCAAGAAGAATGCTGGTGCAATTTTGATTGGGATTGCATTGAATGTGTAGATAGCTTTGGGTAGTATTGACATTTTGACAATATTTATTCTTCCAATCCATGAGCATGGAATGTTTTTCCATTTCTTTATATCTTCTTCAATTTCCTTCATAAGCTTTCTATAGTTTTCAGCATACAGATCTTTTACATCTGTGGTTAGATTTATCCCTAGTTATTTTATGCTTCTTGGTGCAATTGTGAATGGGATCAGTTTCTTTATTTGTCTTTCTGTTGCTTCATTATTAGTGTATAAGAATGCAACTGATTTCTGTACATTGATTTTGTATCCTGCAACTTTGCTAAATTCATGTATCAGTTGTAGCAGACTTTTGGTGGAGTCTATCAGATTTTCCATGTATCATATCATGTCATCTGCAAAAAGTGAAAGCTTAACTTCATCTTTGCCAATTTGGATGCCTTTGATTTCCTTTTGTTGTCTGATTGCTGATGCTAGAACTTCCAACACTATGTTAAACAACAGCAGTGAGAGTGGACATCCCTGTCATGTTTCTGATCTCAGGGAAAAAGCTCTCAGTTTCTTCCCATTGAGGATAATGTTAGCTGTGGGCTTTTCATAAATGGCTTGTATGATTTTTAAGTATGTTCCTTCTATCCCGACTTTCTTGAGGGTTTTTATTAAGAAATGTTGCTGAATTTTGCAAATGCCTTTTCTGCATCGATTGACAGGATCATATGGTTCCTATATTTTCTTTTATTAATGTGATGTATCACGTTGATTGATTTGCCAATGTTGAACGAGCCCTGCATCCCAGGAATGAATCCCACTTGATCATGGTGAATAATTCTTTTTATATGCTGTTGAATTTGATTTGCTAGTATCTTATTGAGAATTTTGGCATCCATATTCATGAGGGATATTGGCCTGTAGTTCTATTTTTTTACTGGGTCTCTGTCTGGTTTATGAATCAAAGTAATACTGGCTTCATAGAATGAGTCTGGAAGTGTTCCTTCCCTTTCTATTTCTTGGAATAGCTTGAGAAGGATAGATATTATCTCTGCTTTAAACGTCTGGTAGAACTCCCCTGGGAAGCCATCTGGTCCTGGACTCTTATTTGTTGGGAGATTTTTGATAACTGATTCAATTTCTTCGCTGGTTATGGGTCTGTTCAAGTTTTCTATTTCCTCCTGATTGAGTTTTGGAAGAGTGTGGGTGTTTAGGAATTTGTCCATTTCTTCCAGGTTTCCAGTTTGTTGGCATATAATTTTTCATAGTATTCCCTGATAATTGCTTGTATTTCTGAGGGATTGGTTGTAATAATTCCATTTTCATTCATGATTTTATCTATTTGGGTCATCTCCCTTTTCTTTTTGAGAAGCCTGGCTAGAGGTTTATCAATTTTGTTTATTTTTTCAAAAAACCAACTCTTAGTTTCATTGATCTGCTCTATAGTTTTTTTAGATTCTATATTGCTCATTTCTGCTCTGATATTTATTATTTCTCTTCTTCTGCTGGGTTTAGGCTGTCTTAGCTGTTCCGCTTCTATTTCCTTTAGGTGTGCTGTTAGATTTTGTATTTGGGATTTTTCTTGTTTCTGGAGATAGGCCTGGATTGCAATGTATTTTCCTCTCAGGACTGCCTTCGCTGCATCCCAAAGCGTTTGGATTGTTGTATTTTCATCTTCGTTTGTTTCCATATATTTTTTTAATTTCTTCTCTAATTGCCTGGTTGACCCATTCATTCTTTAGTAGGGTGTTCCATGGTTTTGGAGGTTTTCCAGACTTTTTCCTGTGGTTGATTTCAAGCTTCATAGCATTGTGGTCTGAAAGTATGCATGGTATGATCTCAATTCTTGTATATTTATGAAGGGCTGTTTTGTGACCCAGTATGTGATCTATCTTGGAGAATGTTCTATGTGCACTCGAGAAGAAAGTATATTCTGTTGCTTTGGGATGCAGAGTTCTAAAGATATCTGTCAAGTCCATCTGATCCAATGTATCATTCAGGGTCCTTGTTTCTTTATTGACCGTGTGTCTAGATCTATCCATTTCTGTAAATGGAGTGTTAAGGTCCCCTGCAATTACCACATTCTTATCAATAAGGTTGCTTATGTTTGTGAGTAATTGTTTTATATATTTGGGGGCTCCTGTATTCGGCACATAGACATTTATAATTGTTAGCTCTTCCTGATGGATAGACCCTGTCACTATTATATAATGCCCTTCTTCATCTCTTGTTACAGCCTTTAATTTAAAGTCTAGTTTGTCTGATATAAGTATGGCTACTCCAGCTTTCTTTTGACTTCCAGTAGCATGATAAATAGTTCTCCATCCCCTCACTCTCAATCTAAAGGTGTTCTCAGGTCTAAAATGAGTCTCCTGTACACAGCAAATAGATGGGTCTTGTTTTTTTATCCATTCTGATACCCTATGTCTTTTGGTTGGCGCATTTAATCCATTTACATTCAGTGTTATTATAGAAAGATACGGGTTTAGAGTCATTGTGATGTCTGTATGTTTTATGCTTGTAGCGATGTCTCTGGTACTTTGTTTCACAGGATCCCCCTTAGGATCTCTTGTAAGGCTGGTTTAGTGGTGACGAATTCCTTCAGTTTTTGTTTGCTTGGGAAGACCTTTATCTCTCCTTCTATTCTAAATGAGACTTGCTGGATAAAGGATTCTCAGCTGCATATTTTTTCTGTTCATCACATTGAAGATCTCCTGCCATTCCTTTCTGGCCTGCCAAGTTTTGGTAGAGAGATCGGTCATGAGTCTTATAGGTCTCCCTTTATATGTTAGAGCACGTTTATCCCTAGCTGCTTTCAGAATTTTCTCTTTATCCTTGTATTTTGCCAGTTTCACTATGCTATGTCGTGCAGAAGATCGATTCAAGTTACGTCTGAAGGGAGTTCTCTGTGCCTCTTGGATTTCAATGCCTTTTTCCTTCCCCAGATCAGGGAAGTTCTCAGCTATTATTTCTTCAAGTACACCTTCAGCACCTTTCCCTCTCTCTTCCTCCTCTGGAATACCAATTATGCGTATATTATTTCTCTTTAGTGCATCACTTAGTTCTCTAATTTTCCCTTCATATTCCTGGATTTTTTTATCTCTCTTTTTCTCAGCTTCTTCTTTTTCCGTAATTTTATCTTCTAGTTCACCTATTCTCTCCTCTGCCTCTTCAATTCGAGCCGTGGTCGTCTACATTTTATTTTGCAGTTCATTTATAGCATTTTTTAGCTCCTACTGACTGTTCCTTAGTCCCTTGATCTCTGTAGCAATAGATTCTCTGCTGTCCTCTATACTGTTTTCAAGCCTAGCAGTTAATTTTATGCCTATTATTCTAAATTCACTTTCTGTTATATTGTTTAAATCCTTTTTGATCATTTCGTTAGCTGTTGTTATTTCCTAGAGATTCTTTTGAGGGGAATTCTTCCATTTCATCATTTTAGATAGTCCCTGGCGTGGTGAGGAACTGCAGGGCACTTCCCCTGTGCTGTCTTGAATAACTGGAGTTAGTGGGCGGGCCGCAGTCAAACCTGATGTCTGCCCCCAGCCCACCGCTGGGGCCACAGTCAGATTGGTGTGTGCCTTCTCTTCCCCTATCCTAGGGGCGGGATTCACTGTGGGGTGGTGTGGTCCGTCTGGGCTACTTGCACACTGCCAGGCTTGTGGTGCTGGGGATCTAGCGTATCAGCTGGGGTGGATCGGCAGGGTGCACAGGGGCGGGAGGGGTAGGCTCAGCTTGCTTTTCCTTCAGAGATCCGCTTCGGGAGGGGAGGGGCCCTGCGGCACCTGGAGGGAGTCAGACCCGCTGGAGGGATGGATCCGCAGAAGCACAGCGTTAGGTGTTTGTGCCGGTGCAAGCAAGTTCCCTGGCAGGAACTAGTTCCCTTTGGGATTTTGGCTGGGGGATGGGCGAGGGAGATGGCGCTGGCGAGCGCCTTTGTTCCCCCCCAAGCTGAGCTCTGTCTGGGGACTCAGCAACTCTCCCTCCCATTGTCCTCCAGCCCTCCTGCTCTCTGAGCAGAGCTGTTAGCTTATAACCTTCCAGATGTCCTTATAACCTTATAACCTTATAACCTTCCTGCTTGCTGTCAGAACACACTCCGTCTGGCCCCTCCGCTTTTGCCCACAGACTCGGGGTCTCTGCTTGGTGGGAGGGCCGCCCCTACACCCCAGCTCCCTCCTGCCAGTCCGTGGAGCGCGCAATGCCTCTTTGCCCTTCCTACTTTCTTCCGTGGGCCTCTCATCTGTGCTTGGCTCCAAAGAATCCATTCTACTAGTCTTCTGGCGGTTTTCTGGGTTATTTAGGCAGGTGTAGGTGGAATCTAAATGATCAGCAGGACGCGGTGAGCCCAGCGTCCTCCTATGCTGCCATCTTCCCCGAAAGTTTTTCTTCTTTTAGCGTTCTCCAGAATAATTTCAGTAAATTTGGAACTACTAGATCTTTAAAGGCTTGTTATAACCATCTGGGCATGATTCTCTTTTGTGAGGGATCTCTGAAATTTTTCTCTATTTTTTTATATAGAAATTTATATATTTAGACATTTCATCTTTATTAAGGTTACTTTGGATAGATTAAAAGTATTTATTTGCCAGAAATGCATAAAACCTATTGTTTTATTTATGTTATTTTTTCTAAATAATAGGTTTCATTAGTTCTATTTTCCCATTTTCTTGCTCATTAATTTTTATTCAACCTTAATAATTTTCTTTTTTCCTTTTTGCTTTCTTTCATGTAAATTTTTATTTCTTTTTCCAGCTTTTGGAGATGGATACTTATTAGCTCTTTTTCTCATTGTAACTGATGTAAATATTTTTTCTTGTTTTACCTACATTTTAAGAATTCTATACATCTTAATCACTGTTTAGAAACTCTGCAATTTAATTTTCTATTTCCCCCTTTGATCCCAGATATGCTTAATACTGTACTTCTAAGTTTCCAAATGTAAAGTTTTTTTTTTTTTTACGATTTTATTTTTAAGTAATCTACACCCAACATGGGGCTTGAACCTGCAACCCCAAGATTGAGTGTTGCATGCTCCACCCAATGAGCCAGCCAGGCTCCCTTCCCAATGTAAAGTTATTTAGTATTAGTTTTATTGCATTGTGATCAGAAAAATGTTGTTTGCCTATTCACAAGGATTTTTTTTTAATTTTACTGAGTTTTTTGCTTGTGGCCTAGCAATCAATTTTCATTAAAAATTTTCATATGCATATGAAAAAAAATAATCTCCATTACTGGGGAACAGAAATTGATAGACTATTGATCATATCGTTTAGATATCAAAATCCTTACTGAATTATTTTCCACTACATGTGTCCAGGTACTGTAGGGGTGTGTAAAATTCTCGTACCCAAAGTGTGTCTGTCTATTTCTTGTTGCTTTCATTGTAGTTTCCACTTCATGAAAGTTTCTGATGTATTATTTGGTGTATATGTATTATTTAATATCAAAATTTTGTTGTGAATTTTATACCTTAATATTACAGAGTGTTATTCATTGTCTTGTTTATTGTTTTTGCTCTTCTGTCTATCTTGTCTGATATCAAATTCTTGGTTTATTGCTTGCCTTTTATTTGCACTTGCCTGGTGCTTCTTTGGCCATCCCCTTCTGGAAGTAATTCTAAGTGTAATATTTGAGACATTTCTAAAAACTTCCTGACGTGATCTAGAAATGATCTTTGTACCTGAAACTGTATGAACTTTATTGATTAATGTTGTATAAATCACCACTCTCAGATAAACTCACCCATAACTATCTGTACCCAGCTTCTGACTCTTGGCTTCTACAGTCGTATCAACATACTTCTAGTGATATGTACAATCGAAGGATTAGGCTTTTCTTTAGCAGCAGGGCCTAGTAGTCAGATCTTTTCATAGGAAGTCATTCAAGACTGTTTCTAATTCAGAAAGAGTACCACAAGAGACTCTGTCTCAGGAAGGAGATGTGGTAACCAAATATATTTCTCACAACAAACAGTGATCATAGTAGAAAGTGCACAAATAACTTATGGATATTGTGTAAGTAATTATTTTTAGTAAGCATATGATATAGCTGAATGTGGGAATAAATTTCCCTTTTATATTCATGTCACTTAGGCTTTTAATCTTAGCCAAATGCTTTATATGTGTATTAAAAACAGAGGAACCTTTCTGAGGTTCTTCAGAAGTTGTCCTACAATCAACAACTCTTTTTCTATTTGCTTCTGAATTAAAATACTCCATAAATAGTGGGTGAGTGTGCTGCAGACTTATATCTGCTTGGCCATCCCAGGCATTGCCAATGTGCCCATTATATCCTATGACTACAGTATAAAATGGGACCTGTGACCCCTCCCACTTCCCCATACATTCATTTTTAAAGTTTTCTGAATCATTTCATTTTGATGTGTCTCTTGGAAAAAGCATATTTTTTGTATTTTACTTGTTTTCAAATATGTTTTTTTCCTTTTAATAGGTTATGCTCATTTACATTTTTGATAAAAACAATATGTTTGGTCTTTAATTTTGTTATATTGTTTCACAATGTATTTAGCCTTTATATAAAATTTTGTATTACTTGATTTTTTCCTGTGCTTTTTTTTATTCTCTAGAAGAGGACTACTTTTTATGATGAGTAGTTTGCATTTTTCTGAGTCATATTTTGATACTAATATCCTTATGTAAAGTTCTTATCCAAATCTTCTTCAAATGCTATATATTACCATCTTACTATAAATAACATTCTTTCTTCCCCTCCACTTTCTCCTTCATTTTCCAATTAGTCACTATTATTATCTTGGTCTATCTTTTTTTTTAAATACACCACATTCTACCCTCTCTTCCTTGTTCTTATATTTTCATTGTAAATTTACTCATAAATATATGCACTATTCATCCCAAACATATGTCAAAATTTGTTGGTCATTTTAAGGTTACCATAAATTTGTTCTCTAATAGATTTCAGGAGGATCGTTCAAACAACATTTCCGAAGTTTTATTTTTTAATGTTTATTATTTATTTTAGAGAGAGAGAGGCAGAGAGAAAGAGACCGAGAATCCCAAGCAGGCTCTGCACTGTCAGCACAGAGCCCAGTGAAGGACTTGAACCCATGAACTGCAAGATCATGACCCAAGCCAAAATCAAGAGTCTGATGCTTAACTGATCGACCCACCCAGATGCCCCTATTTCCCAAGTTTAAAAAAAAATTCATTAATATCTGCATGCCGCTTTCATTCTTGATTAGTTTGTCAGTATATAAAATACTTCATTCATATTTTCTTTTCTTGACTACCTTAAAAACATTGTCCAATGGTTTTAGTTCATATCAGTGAAATGAGATATCCATTACATCTGAGGCCATTCCGACTTTTTTTGCTTTTTAACTGACTCTTTTCTCAAATCTCAAAAATTATTTTCTTTTATTTAAAGTTTAATTGTTGTTCTAAGAATTGTCTCAGTTTTGATTACTTTGAATAGAATTTCCAAGGTAGACAGTGTACTTTTATAACATGTAAATTCAAACTTTCTTTATTGCAAGAAAGCTTTCAGAATTAGTTATAATTATTTCTTATGCATTATTTCCTTGCAGTTTTTCTTTGGGGACTCCAGTAGGTATACATTGGATCTTTTTGTATTTCTTTTATCTCTATTTGATTTTCTCCAAACCACTCTTGACTATTTTTTCATTGTTATTTATTTCATTTTCATCCCCACCTTGTGATTTCTCTTTAGTCTGTCTGCTTTAGATTGCTATTTAGTATTGTTTTTTAAAATTTTGTTCTATTTATTTTTTCATTCTTCCCTTATGTCTCATTTCTTGACTCATATCCTTCTGTTATTTAGTCAAATCATTTCAAAGCTTTTGTATTTATGACTTCTAAAATTATATAGCTAATTTTTAAATATTAGGTTGAAATTGTCACCCTCCTTTATGAGCAACTTTGCTTGCGGTGTTTTATGTAACTATTAGAATGTTGCTCATTTTATTTTCATCTTTTCACTTTCAATGTCTCAGTTTAGAATTTAATACTTATTTCTTTTCCTTTTGTTTAAATATTATTTCTTTCCCTTTCTTTAGGCACTCCGGGCTATTAAGAAGGTGTTTCTATAGAGGCAAGGATGGGTCAGTGCAGTTGTCCTATTTGACAGTTAAAGTCTCCCTTCTCTGTTAGAACCATGAATTATTTAAAAATATGGTCTTTTGGGGCGCCTGGGTGGCGCAGTCGGTTAAGCGTCCGACTTCAGCCAGGTCACGATCTCGCGGTCCGTGAGTTCGAGCCCCGCGTCGGGCTCTGGGCTGATGGCTCAGAGCCTGGAGCCTGGAGCCTGTTTCCGATTCTGTGTCTCCCTCTCTCTCTGCCCCTCCCCCGTTCATGCTTTGTCTCTCTCTGTTCCAAAAATAAATAAAAAACGTTGAAAAAAAAAAATTTAAAAAAAATATGGTCTTTTTATGAAGTCACTTTTCAGGCATGCAAAGATAAGCCTGTCTCAGAAACACTCTCACTTTCATCTCATTTTTATTCGAAGTTTTATGGGCTGCATCCTGCATTACAGGTCTCTGTGAGGTTTGAGCTCTATTTTAAACACAACAACATGACTTGGATCTTCACTCTGTTCTTATAGTTAATTCTTGTTTCACCTCCTGACCCTTATAACTGTTGTTACTTCTATAGCTAGGATTCAAATTTAGGTAAGACTCCTCCCAATCCTTGCCCTTTAGAGTTTATGAAGATGCATGATTAAGATTTCAGAATTACTTCCTATCTCACTCATGGGCAGCCACTAAATAATTTTCCTGGTTTGCAGCATCTAAGGTAAATTAAATACAAACCACTTTTTAAAAAAAAAAAAAGAAAGAAGAAAACAGCAGTGGAACTGATTAATGGAAGGACCATTAACTGTGGAGCTGTATCTGCCCCAATTTTTGACCAAGACCTTGCATATGGCAACAGTTAATAAATGTTCATATTTTGGGCCCAAAGTCAGCATATCTTACCGACCTTGCTAATTTTTTTTTCTTACTAATACTGACAATGTAGGACCTGGTTTTTATATTTTTCAAGTATCAACAATTTTCTGTGACTTCAGGAACAAGATGTTGAAGAATCTGCTTGATGTTTTTAAAACTCTTATTTCTTGACAAATCTAAAGTTGTATGACTAATAAGGATAAGATGCTCATTCATTCATTTCTCCAGTTGCTTCACATCTGGTGTCCTTGTTATTCCACTTCAGTGAGATTCTTCCTCATCTAATTTTATTACAGCTCATATGGGGACGCTATGATTTATAAGTAGGTCTAATGAGATGCAGAAGCTGCCACTTTGTTGAGAAATAAAAAGTGGAAATTCCTATATTCTAATTTGTTAAGCTCTGATGAACTTGGTCTGTTCATATATGTATATCTGAATATATATATATATATATATATATATATATATAATGAAAGCACTAAGGAAAAAAACAATAGAAAAATAGAAAACATCGTGATTTTGTGTGGTTATTTAGTGACGCCAAAAGAGCAATAGTTTTGGAGGGGTGGATCAAATTTGAATCCTGGCCCTAGAAGTAATAAGCTGTGTATTCTTGGAGGTTGCTTAATTTCTCTGGTTCTCTGCTTTTCTGGGAAAGTCAGTATAATAGTATCTATCTTACCAAGTACTTCTAGAAAATGAGGTAAACAGTACAGTTTCTGGTCCATAGTATTACTAAACAAAAAATGGTTGTTTCATTTCAATTTCTCTAGTCTTCACCTTCTTAATATCAATAATAATATTGTGTAATAATATTAGTAATAATATTGTGTGGCTTGAGGCGATTCTCCTCTAATTCTTCAAAAACCTGGGGGTTGTAAATTCCAAGGACTCCTTAATTTCATGATACATGATGAAAGACATGGAAGTGGAGAGTGAGATTGGGAAAGGAGAGTTGGTTTACTGATTGAAGTAGTTTATTGATCAATTACTTGTTCTGTGTATCCTTTAGGGATTATGTTTAGCTGCTAATAATAGAGACTTGAATACCATGCCTTAACTTTGGGTATTATTCTACAAAAAGTCCAGATTTAGAGACATCAAAGCTAATACAAGGGTTTTGAAAAGTCATCAGAGACCTAAACTCCTTCTATTTTCTCTTCTGCTATGCTAAGCACATTGCTTCTGAAGTTGCTTTGTGCCTTGCTTCCTTCCTCAAAGTTACATGAACTCTTCCTTCTAGAACTCTATCATATTTAGTGTTACAGGCAGAAAAAAATGGAAAAGGAAAAGAGGCTAATGCACTCTTCTAAAACCCCAAACAATGACTTTCTCTCACATCCCTAACTACAAGGCAGGCTGGGTAAAATGGTTTTTGAGATCAGTGTATTACCATGACTCCATTAATGTTCTGTTACTAAGAAGGAAGAGGAAAGTATATAATAAATGGAAAACTAGTAGTCTCCATAACACTGTTCCAGCTCAAGTAATCATACCTTCATTCCCAGAAAGCAGAATAAGAACAGAATGCTATGGGAAAGAAGTGATAAACAGCATGCCCTTCATTGGGAGCATATCAAGGTTGGGGAGATGCACTCAAAAGAGGCAATGGCTGAGACAGTGTTGTTTTGGATAGGAGTAACATAGCATCCAAGGAGACGTGTGAGAAACAGGTGGGATCGGGGAGAACCAAATATGGGATAAAACTGTAACCTTAAGTAACAATGATAAAACTCAATGATAAAACAATGAGAAAAAGAACTCTCATGCTTAAAACTTTGTGTTAAGTTGAGCAAAAACTTCTAAATTACTATCAACGGAATAATTTTTGTCTTAAAAGTATTTTACATCATTCTTTTATATTAGTATCCCACGCCTCTTCCTTTATAATATCCTAAGTACCAGCATGCCTCTAACCAAGCTGTAGATTCAAACACAAAGCCAAATAAAAGTCAAGATGCTATTAGAAGAAAACTATGAGTATATAAAAAGCACTGAGAAAAGTAGATTAGAGTGGCAGAGATGTGAGTCAGTCTTATTAAACAGAAAGTGCAAGCCTCTTTTAGGAACATTTAAGACATTGAAAGTACATGAAAATCCAATGTTATGTGGATAAAAAATATCTACCTTAAAAAATCAATTGGTGGCTTAATAAGCAATTGTAACAAAAATTTTATTATGGCAGATAAGTTATGAAAATTTTAAAGTGCTCAGAAACTTTGTTTTTAATCTTTCAGGGGCTCATAGTCAGGTATTCAGATTCAAATACTGTAAGCCAAATGTTAGGCAGTAAAACTCCATCTGACTCAATACACACTCAGATCTTAATGCTGTGGTACTTTACGACCAAGCTTAGAGAGGGGGAAAGAGACTATTTTCCATTTCTCATAGTTATCAAATGGTACATGGAGCATTTGTGTTCTAAAGAAATAACAGAGAACCATCTTATTTTCAGAAAATGAAAGATCATATATTTGCCAAGTACAGTCCAAATGTCTCTTTTATCACTGCATATTTTGTCAATTGTGACCCTGGCAGGCTTAACTCTATTGTTAAAGGACATACAAAAATGTGCTTCAATCATTTTCAGTTAATTATAACACTAACATGTCAAATAACGGCTTCAAACTTGGTACCAAATTATAGATGGGAAGGGGAAATGTGGTAGCACATATTGAAATACCGAGTGTTAACAAGGACAGCTGTCCTGAGGATAACATCTGGAAATGGAAAGACTACTGTAAGAGTGTGAACTTGTACAGAGACAATAAATTTTCCATCATTTTTTTAAATATAAAGTTTTACTAGAGACATATTGTTTAAGCCATTGGAAAAGAAAATCAAGGCTCATCACACAGAAGCTAAAAGTATTGATACACCCTGTATTTTAGACTCTTTCTGAACTTAGGGGCTTTGCTTGGATGTTCTCTCTCCTGGACCACTTATTTCTTACCTCTTCTTGCTACCTCCTGTTCATCTTAAAGGTGATAAGTGGGATATCCATTCTATGCACAACTACAGCATCTACTATGGCTTTAATTCCATAATAATAATGTTATCTGTTCATTCATACTTACTTATATGTCTTGTCTAATATTGTATAGTCCCTTAAGAGTACTAGTACATTAGTTGTTAGTCTATTTCCATACCAGCTCTAATGCCTAGCAGCACTGCTTAATGAATGAATGAAAATAATGCATGTCAGAGACAGTTAAATATTTATTAAAATTTATATAGCTAAATTCAAGGTCTCTCCCCTTCCTACATCTTCATAATTATTTTCTGAGAAAGAAAGTTTCAAATTAGGATGTTATTTGGAAATAACTACCCCTTGTCACACAAAAAAAAAAATGCATTTAAGAGAAATTTGGTTCCAAAATCAGAAATTTTCTACATTTTTCTTGTCTCAACAGGGATTAAAAATGTTTCCTTCCAGTCACCAATTTTCTTTTTCCTCAGGGGAAAATCTTTCCAAAATTCCACAAAAACCACCACTTGATTTTGATGTGCCCATGGCCTAGAAGATTTGCAAATGGAAGTTCTAGTGTGTTGGGTTTCTATCTACTTTGCAGCAAACTCATGGGCGATACAGGGGAGTTACTGTTCAGGCCTGGAAAATGCGACCTTCTGCTTCAGAACTTTCAAAGGACATGATAAGAAAAGGTAATAAATAAAAGCACCTTTATAAGAACCAGTAACATAGATTCCTATAGGCTGAAGAAAGTAAGAGAACAAACACTTGCATTGATTATGACCTGTGTCCTAAGCACTGTGTTGAATAATTTATAAAATGTAGTGCTTGGGGCGCCTGGGTGGCGCAGTCGGTTAAGCGTCAGACTTCAGCCAGGTCACGATCTCGTGGTCCGGGAGTTCGAGCCCCGCGTCAGGCTCTGGGCTGATGGCTCAGAGCCTGGAGCCTGTTTCCGATTCTGTGTCTCCCTCTCTCTCTGCTCCTCCCCCGTTCATGCTCTGTCTCTCTCTGTCCCAAAAATAAATAAACGTTGAAAAAAAAATTAAAAAAAAAATAAAAAATAAAAATAAAATGTAGTGCTTAAGAATATAGGCTCTGTAAATGTGCATCAACTGATGAATGGATAAAAAAATTGTGGTTTATATACACAATGGAGTACTATGTGGCAATGAGAAAGAATGAAATATGGCCCTTTGTAGCAACATGGATGGGACTGGAGAGTGTGATGCTAAGTGAAATAAGCCATACAGAGAAAGATACCATATGGTTTCACTCTTATGTGGATCCTGAGAAACTTAACAGAAACCCATGGGGGAGGGGAAGGAAAAAAAAGAGGTTAGAGTGGAAGAGAGCCAAAGCATAAGAGACTGTTAAAAACTAAGAACAAACTGAGGGTTGATGGGGGGTAGGAGGGAGGGGAGGGTGGGTGATGGGTATTGAGGAAGGCACCTTTTGGGATGAGCACTGGGTGTTGTATGGAAATCAATTTGACAATAAACTTCATATATTGAAAATAAAATAATAAAATAAAATAAAATAAAATAAAATAAAATAAAATAAAATAAAATCTACCCTAAAAAAAAAAAGAATATAGGCTCTGGACTACCAAGGCTCAAATTTATCTTTGACATTCAGTAGATGTGTGGCTTTAGAAAAGCTTCTGAGTCACTATTCTATTTACATACATGAGCCTCAATGTTCTCATCTATGAAATGGATACAGGGATGGCTCACACTTCAGAAGATTTGGGGGGAATATAAATAATGCATGTGTTATGCAGGTAGAGCCTTAGAATAGCGTCTGGCACATAAAAAGTGCTTATATATGTGTTTGTTTCAGTTATTATCTTTATCATTTGAACCCAGATCTGTTTATTTATTTTTTCCTAAAATTTCTACATGGGAAGTTTGGATTTCTTGTCCAACAAACTAAGTAAAATGGAAAAAATATATTTTCTGTTTAAGAAGTCAGGAAATCAAAAGCTTCATGATTTATTTGAAAAAAAAAAAACCCAAAACCTTTATCACTTTTTGTAAAATCAGGCTATTTGTGTGAGCACTCATTACTAACAAAAAGCATGTGGGCATTTTTGTCTTTTAGGTGCTCATCATGTGTATATTCCAAATAGCACCAATAATTTTTTGAGTCAGATTTCTTATCCAAATTGAGTTTTGAAAAATATTTGTTAGAAAATGAAGGTGAAGACGATTAAGGAGTTGGAATATAATCAATCAATAGTCAAATAGGAGAATACACAATCAGAGATGACTTTTGTAAAAACCGTATCAAGGAGACATCATTTGTCATCTCAATTTATCTATCTAAGTGTGGTATACATTTGACAGTGACGAAAATAAGGATTATTAACTTGAATAAATCTACTTAAGTAGTTACAAGGACTATTAAGACAAGGGAGGCAGGTTCTAAAGCAATCAAAATAAAGTCACTATTGGTTGTTGACAAGAGTAATTGAAAAGGCTGCTGCTTTCCTGGTATTTTGAGCTAAATAAGTTTTATATCTATGTATCCTGATCCTCTTTTTACTAGTGATATATCAGAACAGTCCACTTTGTCACTATCTTTGCCCAATTTGATAAGACATGCTATACAGTGAGGAAGAATGCTCAAACACTTCTGTGGTTTTTCCTGGTCCAGTGGCATCATTTTTTAAATTAGATAAATAATTTTATTCTGGTAGGTTTTTTTAATGTTTATTTTTGAGAGAAAGCAAGTGAGAAAGGGACAGAGAGAGATGGAGGCAGAGAATCCCAAGCAGACTCCACTCTGTCAGTGCAGAACCTGATGTGAGGTTTGAACTCATGAACCATGAAATCATTGACCTGAGCAGAAATCAAGAGTTGGACATTTAAATGACTGCCCTTTTTTCTGGTAGTTTTAAGGTGATCTGCTTGCTACTGAGATTAAAGTCTATGATGCCAAATAAGAAAACAAACAAAATATTTATAGACTTTACGTTAAATAGATGACAATAGAACGTTTTTAAAGGAAGATCTTTACTGATGTGCATGATCAGATTCTGGCCAAATGGCAGAAAGCTTCTCGTTGAGGAGTACATGTTAATCTTTGCCATCTTTTAAAAATTCAAGCAGAGTCTCTTAAATAAATGGAATTGGGAATATTGGATGGGCACATGCAAAAGAATGAAACTGAATCTCCATCTTATACCATATAAAAACCTTAACTCAAAATGGACTAACTACTTGAACATAAAACCTGAAACCATAAAACTCTTAGAAGAAAATATAGGGGGTAACATCCTTGTCATGAGACTTGACAATAGTTTTTGGATTTGACATGAAGAGCACAAGAAATAAGACTATAAATCAACAAGTGGGACCGCATCAAACTAAAAAGCTTATGCATAGCAAAGAAAATCAACAAAATTAAAAGCCAACCTACTGAATGGGAAAAGATATTTGCAAACTCTCTATCTGATAAAAGGTTACTATCCAAGATATATGGAGAATTCATACAATTCAATCGTAAAAAAACAAACAAAACAATCTGATTTAAAAATAGGTAGAGGAGGAGGAAGAGTTAATATTGTGGAGTAGGACAAGGACCTTATGCTTGCCTCGTCCCTTGAACAGAGCTATATAAATATCAAATCATTCTGAACACTCAGGAAATCTATCTGAGGACTGAGAGAACAAACTGCACAACTAGAGAGAGAAAAGAGGCCACATTGCGGAATATAGGAGGTGTGGTGATGTGATTTGGGGGAGAAAAGAATCATGGTGCTGCCAAGACTAAGGATCCCTGATCATGGAGAGAGGAGAGAGAAAGATAAAACAGCATGCAGGGGATTGTATGAGAAAAACACTTCCCTGAAACCACTGACTGGGAAGAATGAGAGGGGCTGATTATCACAAGTTTTTACAAGCAGCAGAGCTGAAACTCTGAAGTTTTAGAAGTCCCCACCATCACCAGTGACAAGCTTGGTGGGCGTAGCAGTGCTTCAATGGAGAAGGAGGGCAGGGGCCTGGGAGTGGAGAGTGTGATCTGAGGATCCCATGGGTTGTTCTGGGAGAGACAGTTCCCTTTCAACGAGTGGATTTGGGAGAGGCAGCATTGCTTCTCAGAAGACATAAGGGCTATGGGGCAACATTGCACTGCACTGTTCGTTAGCATATGAGCAGAGGCAGCTGGTGAGGGCAGCTAAACTCGTCACTGGCTTTTTGTTATGCTTTACCATAAACCCCAAACCCCTGGGCATTCATGGGACTGCCCTTGTGGGACAGACCTGCACTGGCTACCGTGTGGCGAGGCCCTCCCCTGCACCCAGCCACTAAAATTTGGAGTTTAGGAACTTAGTCATGCACTTGACATAAAAAAACAGGACAACTGTGCTGCCAGGTGGGCAAACAGCTCAGACACAGACACGGTGAAGGCAGGGACCAGATAGAAGCCTGAGACACAAGAAGGGAGATTGTTCACTCTTCTGTAAGGGCTTCCTGAATAGCATTAGTCACAAACTCCCCTCTTTGGCTAAGAGAGCAGACTGATATAATTTTTCATACCTCCCATCAAAACAGATGGACTTCAGCAAGAGGCACAGCGGAGGTTTGAACTGCTTACACCAAGCCACACCCCATGAGTGCGGCAGGTGCCTTTTTTAATAGAGCAAGTATGATTAAGAGCCAAGGCAGTAGCAGGCCCCTCCCTCAGAAGAGCAGCATAACTCTCTCACCCCTGCACACACCAGGTATACTGATCATAGATTGCTGCAGAGCTTCAGCTCTAATGGAAATAGACCAGGCACAGTCTTTCCTAACACACAAAAGACAAAGACCCAGATAAAATGCCAAAACTGAAGAATTCATCCCAAAAGAAAAAAATAAGAAGAGGCCAATGTCAGGGGGCTAATCAAAATTGATATAAATAATATATCTGAACAAGCATTTAATAAAACAATCATAAAAATACTAGCTGGGCTTAAGAAAAGCATAGAAGAAACCATAGAGACCCTTACCAGAGATAAAAGACTTAAATAGTCATGCCGAAATAAAAATGGGAAAAAAAAAATAAAAGAGAGATGTAATGACCACAAGGATGATAGAAGTTGAGGGATATAAAAGTATGGATTAGAGTTAAGATGGCAGAGCATGGGGCGCCTGGGTGGCGCAGTCGGTTAAGCGTCCAACTTCAGCCAGGTCATGATCTCGCGGTCCGGGAGTTCGAGCCCCGCGTCAGGCTCTGGGCTGATGGCTCAGAGCCTGGAGCCTGTTTCCGATTCTGTGTCTCCCTCTCTCTCTGCCCCTCCCCAGTTCATGCTCTGTCTCTCTCTGTCCCAAAAATAAATAAACGTTGAAAAAAAAAATTAAAAAAAAAAAAAAATATGGCAGAGCAGCATGCAGATCCTGAGCTTGTCTTGTCCCTGAAACACAGCTAGATCAACACCAAAGCATTTTGGACACCTAGGAAATTGATCCGAGTATTAACAATCTGCATAACTTGAGCCACAGAACTTGACAGAAAGAAAATTTAATTTTTATATTCTTTTTACTTTATTTTTTATTAAATTTTTTATTCTATGTCATTTTTTAAATTTCATTTTATTCTATTTTATTATAGAATCCCTTTCTGCAGAGATAAAGAAATAAAATCTAGTCAGGACAAAATTAAAAATGCTATAACCAAGATGCAATCTCAAATGGGGCCATGAGGACAAGGATAGACAAAGCAGAGCAGAGCATCAGTAATTTAGAAGATAAAATTATGAAGATAAAAGAAGCAGAAAAAAAGAGGGAAACAAAGGCAAAAGATCACGATACAAGACTTAGAGAACTCCGTGACTTATTAAAAAGAAGTAACATCTGAATCAAAGGAGTCCCAGAAGATGAAGAGAAAGAAAGAGTCAGAAGGTTTATGTGAGTAAATTATAGCAGAAAATTTTCCTAATCTGGGGAAGGACACGGACATCAAAATCTAAGAAGTACAGAAAACTCCCATTAGATTCAATAAAAACCGACCATCACCAAGACATATCAGGTCAAATTCACAAGATACACAGACAAGGAAAGAATTATGAAAGCAGCAAGGAAAAAAAATTTCCTTAACCTATAAAGGAAGACAGATCAAGTCTGCAACATACCTATCCACAGAAACTTGGCAGGCCAGAAAGGAGTGGCAGGATATATTCAATTTGCTGAATCAGAAAAATATGCATCCAAGAATTCTTTATCCAGTAAGTCTGTCATTCAAAATAAAAGGAGAGATAAAGAGTTTCCCAGACAAACAAAAACTAAAGGAATTCATGACCACTAAACCATCCCTACAAGAAATTTAAGGGGAACACTTTGAGTGGAGAAAAGACAAAACAAAATGAAAAAGACCAAAAGCAACAGACTAGAAAGGACTGGAGAACACCACCAGAAGCACCAACTCAACAGGCAACACAATGGTGCTAAATTCATATCTTTCAGTACTCATTCTAAATGTCAATGGACTAAACCCTCCAATCAAAAGAAATAGGGTATCAGAATGGACAAGAAAACAAGACCCATCTGTATGCTTCTTACAAGAGATTCATTTTAGACCTAAAGACACCTGCAGATTGAAAGTAAGGGGATAGAACCATCTATCATGCTAATGGTCATCAAAAGAAAGCTAGAGTAGTCATACTTATATCAGACAAACTAGATTTTAAAATAAAAATAAGAAGTGAAGAACGGCATTATATTATAATTAAGGAAATTATCCACCAAGAATATCTAACAATTGTAAATATTTATGTCCCCAATGTAGAAGAACCCAAATATATAAATCACTTAATCACAAACATAAAGAAACCCATTGTTAATAGTACCTTAATACTAGGGGACTTCCAGACCACACTTACACTAATGGACAGATCATGTAAGCAGAAAATCAAAAAGGAAATAATGACTGAATGGTACACTGGACCAGATGGACTTAACAGATATATTCAGAACATTTCATCCTAAAGCCACAGAAAACATGTTCTCAAGTGCACATGGAACATTCTCCAGAATAGACCACATACTAGATCACAAATCAAGTCTCAACAAGTATAAAAAGATTGAGATCATACCTTGCATATTTTCAGACCATAGTACTATGAAACTTGAAGTCAACCACAAGAAAACATTTGGAAAGACCATGAATATTTGGAGATTAAAGGACATCCTACTAAAGAATGAATGGGTCAACCAAGAAATTAAAGAGGAAATTAAAAAGTACAAGGAAGCCAATGAAAATGAAAACACAACAGCCCAAATCCCCTTGGATGCAGCAAAGGCAGTCAAAAGGAGAAGTATATAGGAATCCAGGCCTTCTTAAAGAAGGAACAAAAGTCTCAAATATACAACCTAGCCTTACACCTAAAAGAGCTGGAAAAAGAACAGCAAATAAGCCCAAAACCAGCAGAAGAAGGGAAATAATAAAGATTGGAGCAAAAATCAATTAGAAAAGAAAGGATCAAAAAGAAAGAGGAAAGGACCCAAATAAATAAAATCACAAATGAAAGAGGAGAGATCACAACCAACACTACAGAAATACAAACAATAATAAGAGAATATTATGAGCAATTATACACCAACAAATTGGGCAATCTGGAAGAAATGGACAAATTCCTAGAAACATATAAACTACCAAAACTGAAACAGAAAGAAAAAGAAAATTTGAACACAGGCATAACCCATAAACAAATTGAATAAGTAATCAAAAATCTCCCAAACAAGAGTCCAGGGCCAGATGGCTTTCCAGGGGAATTCTACCAAACACTTAAAGAAGAGTTAACACCTATTCTTTTGAAGCTGTTCCAAAAATATAGAAATGGAAGGAAAACTTCCAAACACATTCTACAAGGTGAGCATTACCTTGATTCCAAAATCAAAGACTCCACTAAAAAGGATAATTACAGATCAATTTCCCTGAAGAACATGGATGCAAAAATTCTCAATAAGATACTGGCAAACTGGATCCAACAACACATTAAAAGAATTACTCACCAAGATCAAGTGGGATTTATTCCTGGGATGCAGGGCTAGTTCAATATATGCAAATCAATCAATGTGATACATCACATTACTAAAAGAAAGGATAAGAACCACATAATCCTTTCAATGTTTGCTGAAAAAGCATTTTAAAAAATATAGCATCCTTTATTGATAAAAACCCTCAAGAAAGTAGGGATAGAAGGATCATATCTCAAAATCATAAGGGCTATATATGAAAGGCCCATCACTAATATCATCCTCAATGGGGGAAAACTGAGAGCTAGAACAGATAATACAAAAATTTGTATGGAACCAGAAAAGACCCCAAATAGCCAAAGCAATCCTGAAAAAGAAAACTGATGCTGGAGACATCACAATTCCGGACTTCAATCTGTATTACAAAGCTGTAATCATCAAGACAGTATGGTGCTGGCACAAGAACAGACACATAGATCAATGGGACAGAATAGAGAAGCCAGAAATGGACTCACAAACGAATGGCCAACTAATTTTTAACAAAGCAGGAAAGAATATCCAATGGAAAAAGGCAGTCTCTTTAACAAATGGTGTTGGGAAAACTGGCCAGTGACATGCAGAAGAATGAGCCTGAACCACTTTCTTACACCATACACAACAATATTTCTCAAAATGCATGAAAGACCTAAATGTAAAACAGGAAACCATCAAAATCCTAGAGGAGAAAACAGGCAAAAAACTCTTTGACCTTGGCCATACCAACTTCTTACTCAACACATCTCCAGAGGTAAGGGAAACAAAAGCAAAAATGAACTATTGGGACCTCATCAGGATAAAAATCTTCTGCACAGCAAAGGAAACAATCAGCAAAACTAAAAGGCAACCGACAGAATTGGAGAAGATATTTGTAAATGACATATCAGATAAAGGGTTAGTATCCAAAATCTATAAAGAACTTATCAAACTCAATACCCAAAACACAAATAATGCACTGAAGAATTGGGCAAAAGACATGAATAGAGACTTTTCCAAAGAAGACATCCAGATGGCTAACAGACACATGAAAAGATGTTCAACATCACTCATCACCAGGGAAATACAAATCAAAATGACAATGAGATACCACCTCACACATGTCTGAATTAAAACTGGGGCAACAACAGATGTTAGCAAGGATGCAGAAAAAGAGGAACACTTTTGAACTACTGGTGGGAATACAAACTGGTGCAACCACTCTTGAAAACAGTATGGAGTTTCCTCAAAAAATTAAAAATAGAGCCACCCTAAGACCCAGAAATTGCACTACTAGGTATTTACCCAAAGGATACAGGACTGGTGATTCGAAGGGGCACATGCACCTTTGTAAAAACTGAGACCTAATTTTTTTACTTTCCATCTTCTTTTCAGCTTCATTATTTTCCATAATTTTATCTTCCGTTATTTTTCTTTTGAGTCACAATGTATTATGCCAAAATAATTTTTAAAATGGAAAGAAAACTCAAGAAACAATATCAGAAATGAAATCAGAAACATAATTATAGCTATAGTTTATAATATAATATTTTTATTGTAGAATTATACTATTTTCTCCTCCAAAATAACCATATATTGGAGAATGTACCCAATGTTTACAGCAGCACTATTGACAATAGCTGAAGTATGGAAAGAGTCCAAATGTCCATCAACTGATGAATGGATAAAGATGTGGTATATATATGTGCATATGATTATATACACCCATATATATAATGGTATATTACTCAGTGATCAAAAATATTGAAATCTTGCCATTTGCAACAATGTAGATTGAACTAGAGGGTATTATGCTAAGCGAACTAAGTCAGGAAGAGAAAGACAAATACATGATTTCACTCATATGTGTAATCTAAGATACAAAACAGATGAACAGAAGGGAAGGAAAGCAAAAATAATATAAAAACAGAGAGGGAGAGAAACCATAAGAGACTCTTAAATACAGAAAATAAACTGAGGGCTGCCTGTGTGGTGTTGGGTGGAGGGAAGGACTAAAGGGGTGAGGGGCATTGAAGAGGACACTTGGTGAGATGGGCACCGTGTGCTATATGTAAGTGATGAATTACTAAATTCCATTCCAGAAAAAAAATAATAAAGTTTATTACTTCAAAAATAAATTTTGAAAAATAAAATAAAATCACAAATATAAAATCAATCAATCAATCACAGATGTACATCCTCCAATGTATGGTTATTTTGGAGGAGAAAACAGTACAATTCCATAACAAAAATATTATATTATAAACTATAGCTATAGTTATGCTTCTGATTTCACTTCTGATATTGTTTTTGAGTTTTCTTTCAATTTTAAAAATTATTTTGGCATAATACATCTTGATTCAAAAGAAAAAAAAGGAAGATAAAATTTATGGAAAATAATGAAGCTGAAAAGAAGATGGAAAGTAAAAAAATTGGATCACAAATGTAGATTTAGGGAACTCAGTGAGTCCAAAGTATAATAAAATTAGTATCATAGATGTCCCAGAAGAAGAGAGGGAAAGGGGGCAGAAAGTTTATTTGAGCAAATTATAGGTGAAAATTTCCCTATTCAGGGGAAAGAAATAGACATACAAATCCAGAGGCCACAGAGAACTTCCATCAAAATCAACAAAAGCAGGCTAACACCAAGACATATCAAAGTTAAATTTGCAAAATATAGATATAAGGAAAAAAAACCTGAAAGCAGCAAGGGAAAAGAAATCTCTAGGAAAGGAAGACAAATAAGGTTAGCAGCAGATCTCTCCACAGAAACCTGGCAGGCACAAGGGAGTGGCATGATATATTCAACATGGTGAATGGGAAAAATATACATCCAAGAATATTTTATTCAGAAAGGCTGTCAATAAGAATAAAAGGAGAAATAAATAGTTTCCCAGACAAACAAAAACTAAACGTGTTGTGTCCACTAAACCAATCCTGCAAGAAATATTAAAGGGGACTCTGAGTGGGAAAGACCAAAAGCAACAACGACTAGAAAGGAACAAAGAAAATTACCAGAAACAATGACTTTACAGGTAATACAATGGCACTAAATGGATTAAATGCTCCCATCAAAAGATACAGAGTATCAGAGTGGATAAAAAACAAACAAACAAACAAACATCTATATGTGCCTACAAGACTTATATCAGGCAAACTAGATTTTAGAACAAAGATTGTAACAAGAGATGAAGAAGGGCACCATATCATAATTAAGGGGTCTATCCACCAAGAAGATCTAACAATTGTAGTTATTTATGCCCCCAACTTGAAGGAACCCAAATAGGTAAATCAATTAATAACAAACATGAAGAAAGTCTTTGACAATAATCCAATAATAGTAGGGGACTTTAACTCTCCATTGACAACAATGGGCAAATCAATTAAGCAGAAAATCAACAAAGAAAACAACGACTTTGAACAACACATTGGGTCAGATGGACTTAATAAATATATTCAGAACATTTCATCCTAGAACAGTGAAATACGCATTTTTTTCGACTGCACATGGAATAGATCAAATACGTGGTCACAAATCAGGCCTCAACAAGTACAAAAGATTGAAATCATACCATGCATATTTTTCCACCACAGTGCCATGAAACTTGAAGTCAATCACAAGAAAAAAATTGGAAAGTCCAAAAATACATGGAGGTAAAAAATATCCTACTGAATAATGAATGGGCTAACCAGGAAATTAAATAAGAAATAAAAAATAATACATGAGGCAAATGAAAATGAAAATGTGACAGTCCGGAACCTTGGGATGTAGCAAAGTCAGTCATTAGAAGGAAGTATACAGCAATACAGGTCTATATCAAGAAGCAAGTAAAGTCTCAAATATACAACCTAACCTTACACTTAACAGGAGCTATAAAAGGAACAGCAAATAAAGCCTAAATCTAGCAGAAGAAGGGAAATAATAAAGATAAGAGAAGAAATAGATGATATAGAAACAAACAAAAACCAGTAGAACAGTTCAACAAAACTAAGAGCTGGTTCTTTGAGAGAATTAATAAAATTGATAAACCCCTATAGCAAGACTTCTAAAAAAGAAAAGAGAAAGGACTCAAATAAATAAAATCATAAATGAAAGAGGAGAAATCACAAACACCACCACAAAAATACAATTATAACAGGATATTATAAAAAATTATATGCCAACAAATTGGGCAATCTGGAAGAAATGGATAAAATTTCTAAAACATACAAACTAAGCTGAAACAGGAAGAAATAGAAAATTTGCAAAAACCCATAACCAGCACATAAATTGTAACAGTAGTAAAAAATCTCCCAAAAAACAAGAGTCCTGGGCCAGATGGCTTCCCAGGGGAATTCTACCAGACATTTTTAAAAAGTTAATACCTATTTTTCTCATATTCTTTCAACACATAGAAATTAAAAGAAAACTACCAAACTCCTCCTATGAGGCCAAAATTATCTTGATTCCAAAACCAGACAAAGACTCCACTAAAACAGCCAATTGCAGAGAGATAATTACAGCCCAATATTGTTGATGAATATGAATGCAGAAATTCTCAAGAAGATACTAGCAAATTGAATTCAACAGTACATTAAAAGAATTATTAACTACTATCAAATGGGATTTATTCCTTGGCTGCAGGGGTAGTTCAATATTTACAAATCAATCAACATGATACACTATATTAATAAAAGAAAAGATTAAGAACCATTTGATCCTCTCAATAGATACAGTAAAATAATTTGATAAAATAGGGTCCATTCTTCATAAAAACCCTCAATAAAGTAGGGAGAGTGGGACCATATCTCAACATCATAGAGGCCATATATGAAAGACCCACAGCTAACATCATCCTCAATGAGGAAAAACTGAGAGATTTAGTCAGGACCAAGACAGAGATGTCCACTCTTACTATTGTTATTTGACATAATACTGAAAGTCCTAACCTCAGCAATCAGAAAACAAAAAGAGGGATGTCTGGGTGGCTCAGTCAGTTGAGCATCCAACTTCGGCTCAGGTCACGATCTCGCAGTCTGTGGTTTCGAGCCTCACTTCAGGCTCTGTGCTGACAGCTCAGAGCCTGGAGCCTGCTTCAGATTCTGTGTCTCCCTCTTTCTCTGCCCCTCCCCTACTCATGCTCTGTCTCTCTGTCAAAAATGGATACACGCTAAAAAAAAGAAGAAGAAAACAAAAATAAAAGATATCCAAATTGGCATGGAACACGTCAAACTTTCACTATTTTCAGATAACATGATACTCTCCATAGAAAATCCAAATGACTACCAAAAACTTGCCAGAACAGATACATGAATTCAGCAATGTCACAGTATTTAAAACCAATATAGAGAAATCTGTTGCATTTTTATACACCAAAATGAAGAAAAAAGAGAAATGAAGTAATTGATCTCTTTTACAATTGTACCAAATACCGAAAGCTACTTAGGAATAAGCCTAACAAAAGAGGTAAAAGATCTATACTCTAAAAACTTTATAAGACATGAATGAAATGTGCAGATGACACACACACACACATACACAAAAATGGAAAAACATTCTACATTCAGGGATGGGAAGAACAAATATTGTTAAAATGCCTATACTACCCAAAGCTATCTACACTTTGAATGCAATCCCTATTAAATACCACCAGCACTTTTCAAAGAGCTAGAACAAACTATCCTAAAATTTGTATGGAACTGTATGGACCCCAAAGCACCAAATCAATCTTGAAAAAAAAATATCTGGAGGCAGCACTATTCCAGATTTCAAGATATTACAAAACTGTAGTGATCAAGACAGTTTGGTTCAGGCACAAAAACAAACACATAGATCAATAGAACAAAATAGAAAAGCCAGAAATGGAGCCACTACTATGTGTCAACTCATCTTTGACAAAGCAAGAAGGAATACCCAATTGAAAAAAAAAAAAAAGATAGCAAATGGGAAAACTGGACAGCAACATGCAGAGGAATGAAATTGGAACACTTTCTTACACCACACACAAAAATAAATTCAAAATGGATGAAAGACATAAATGTGAGATAGAAAACCATCAAAATCCTATAGGAGAACACAGGCAGCAACCTTCTTGACCTCAGCCAGAGTAACTTTTTACTAGACATGCCCCTGGAGGCAAGGGAAACCAAAACAAAAATGAAATCTTAGGACTTCATGAAGATAAAAATCTTCTGCACAGTGAAGGAAACAATAAAAAAAAAAAAAAAACTAAAAGGGAGCCTAAAAAATGGGAGAACATATATGCAAATGACATAACTGATAAAGGGCTAGTATCTAAAATTTATAAAGAACTTATCAAACTCAACACCCAAAACACAAATAATCCAGTTAAGAAATGCTCAGAAGAAATGGATAGACCTTTTCCAAAGAAGACACTCAGATGGCTAACAGACATGAAAAGATGCTCAACATCAGTCATCACCAGGGAAATACAAATCAAAACCACAATGAGATATTACCTTATACCTGTCAGAATGGCTAAAATTAACAACACAGGAAGCAACAGGTGTTGGTGACAATGTGGAGAAAGGGGAACCCTATTATAATGTTGGAGGGAAAGCAGCCACTCTGGAAAACACTATGGACATTCTCAAAAAGTTAAAAATAGAACCACCCAGCAATTGCACTACAAGGTATTTACCCAAAGGATACAAAAATACAGAGTCAAAGGGACACACAAATCCCACTTTTTATAGCAGCATTGTCAACAATGGCCAAATTATGGAAAGAGCCCAAATGTCCAGACTGATGAATGGATACAGAAGATGTGGTATAGATATATACAATGGAATATTATTCAACCATTAAAAATAATGAAATCTTGCTGTTTGCAATGACGTGGATGGAGCTAGAGTATATTATGCTAAGTGAAATAAGTCAGAGAAAGACATATATAATGCTAAATGCCATCATAAGTGGAATTTAAGAAACAAAACAGATGAAAAAAGGGGAAGGAAAAAAGAGAGGAAAGCAAACCATAAGAGACTCTTAACTATAGAGAGCTAACTCAGGTTTGCTGAAAGGGATGTGGTCAGGGAATGGGCTAAATGGGTGAAGAGTATTAGGAAGGGCACTTGTGTTGACCACTGGGTTGTGTGTAAGTACTGAATCACTAAAATCTCCTCCTGAAGCCCATATTACACTATATGTTAACTAGCTAGAATTTAAATAAAAACTTGAAACATAAAACAACCAAAGTCAGTAATAACAACAAATTAAAAAAAAAAAAAGAGGATCTCAATAGAAATGTTTCCAAAGAGGAATAAAAAGGGCCAACTGGTACATGAAAAAAGTGCTCAACAATACTAATCATCAGGGAAATGCAAATCAAAGCTACAATAAGATATCACCTAAAACCTATTAGAATGACTGTTACTAAAAAGATGAGCGATATCAAATGTTGGTAAGGATGTGGAGTAAAGGAAACCTTTGTGTGCTATTGGTGTAAAGGTAAATTGGTATAACCACTTGGAAAACAGTTTCTTAAGAACTTGAAAATAGAACTACTATATGATCCAGTAATTCCACTTGTGTATATGGATCCAATGGAAACAACATTGCTATCTCAAAAAGATATCTACATCCTTATGTTCATTTCAATATTCACAATAGCCAGGACATGGAAAAACCTATGTTTACATTTATGGAAGAATAAATAAAGAAAACGTGGTATATGTACACACACGCACACACACACACACACACACACACACACACACACACACACAAATACTATTCAGTGATAAAAAGAAGGAAATCCTGCTATTTGGGACAACATAGAGGACCTTGAGGACATATGTGAAATATCTGACAAAAGACATTATTTGTCTTTCTGTAATGTATGATCTCACTTATATGTAAAATCTAAAAAACACTGAACTCAAAGAACAGAAAACAGATTGGTTAGTTGCCAGAGGTGGGAGGTATGGAGTTGGGGAAATGGATGAAAATGGTCAAAAGGTACAACCTTCCACTCATAAGATGAATAAGTTCTGGGGATGAAATGTACAGTATGGTGACTATAGTTCACAAAGTAGTGTATATCTGAAAGTTGCCCAGACAGTAGGTAGATCTTAAAAGTTTTCATTATAAGAAAAAAATATAAAGAAATAATATGAATGGTGCATTCTGGCATGTACTGATGAATGTGATTTTAGTGTTTTTAAGATAAATCAAGCAATTCCCTTGATACGTGTTAGTATTATCACACTCACTGAACCTGAGATTTAATTCACAGGACATGTTGTAGATTCTCAAATTTGTGTGGATTATGGGGAGGAAGGCATGCCTAGAACAAAGATGAAGGAACATCACATTTTATCACTAAATTGTATTTTTGGATCGATGAAATACAGAGATTATTAGATTTCTTAAAGCATAAAAAAATGTGTCTCCCACAAAAAAACATACACTTCATTCCAATTCAGCAATAACTCCACAATTTTCATGGAAATAGCTATAATTCACTACAAAATCTGAGTTAATAATTTATTATTACATTCTGTTTTTTTGTTGAAATAGTCTTCCTAACGTGGTATCATTGGCACAGACAGAAATTTTTATTTTTATTTTTGAAGTTATATTGAAAAATGAAATCATGATACTAAAAGCTCTCTAGAAAACTTTATTTTTCTCTTCAATTGTAAAATGATTTATACTGTTAATCTTACCACTTCTCTTAACTACAAGCAAAATCAGATATTATCAGTAAAATAAAAATGAGTACCTCACACTCACTGATCAGAGTGAGAAAAAAACACTCTTTCAACTAAGCATTATTGATTTCCTTGATAAGGATATATATGATCATCTGAAGAATTGCCTTAGCCTATGTTCCCATAAAATGGAATAAGGCAACAGGAAATAATTTTGCATTCCTTGGTGCCAAAAGACCACAAAGGTACTTCATAGTTATATTTCCCAAGCGATTTCCAGGAGTATTTGTCTGTATTCAAGTGTAATAATTGCAAAATATTTTATTTCAAAAGTTCAATCAATAGTTTGAGATTAATTTTCATATGCATGATTCCTAAAATTCTGCATATTTAACCTACACATGCCTTGACCTGTGTCTAAACTAATCATTTTTTTTTTAGAAAAATCTGTTTCTATATTCATGTTTCCTACAAATTTATATTTTTTATTTGTATTTAGTCATTTTGAGAGAGAGAGAGCTTGAGCAGGGGAAGGGCAGAGAGAGAATCCCAAACAGGATCAGCACTGTCAGCACAGAGCCCAACACAGGGCTCGATCCCATGAACCATGAGAACATGACCTGAGCCAAAATCAAGAGTCCGACACTTAACCAACTACCCAGATGCCCCATTTTTTCCTATTTTAATTTCTTTACTTTCATATGTATAGTCCTTCCATAAAAGGCAATCTCATGTTATGAGTCACTTCATGTAATTATTATTTGAGATAAAAATTACATGCAGTGCAATGTACAGCATATAAAGCAATGAGCTTTGATAAATATATGCAGTATATAACTACAATAGAAACAAAGACCATTTCCATCAACTTAAGTCCATTTGTGCTTACTTCCAATCAATCTCCACCTCTACCACCTCCAACCCCACAACAAATCACTGTTCTCAACTCTACCTATAAAGATCAATTTTATATGTTCTTGAAATTCATACAGGAGTGGCTGGGTGGTTCAGTCAGATAAACATAGGACTCTAGATCTTGGCTCAGGTCATGGTCTCACTGATCCAGAATTTGAGCCCCATGTTGGCTGTGGGTCAACAGTGCAGAGCCTGCTTGGGATTCTGTCTCTCCCTCTTTCTGCCTCTCCCTAGCTTGTGCTCTCTCTCTCTCAAAATAAATAACTAAATTAATTAATTAATTAATTAATTCACATAAATGGGATCAAAGATTATATATTCTTTTGTATCTTGTTCCTTTGCATCAACATAGCTTTTTTAAGTTGTTTTTAATTAGTTTATTTTGAGAGAGAGAGAGAGAGAGAGAGAGAGGCGTTCAGAGAGAGAGAGAGAGTAGCCCAAGCAGACTCCACACTATTAGCGCAGAGCCCTATGTGAGGCTTGAATTCACAAACCGTGAGACTATGACCTGATCCAAAATCAAGAGTCTGGCACTTAACTGACTGAGCCACCCAGGCACCCCTCATTTTTGAGCCTCATCCACAATGGTTGTATATTCGTTCATTATTTTTACTGTTCAGCAATGTTCAATTACATAAATATAATCAAAATCTATTAATCTATTTCTTGTTGATGGTCTCTCAGGTTAACTTCCAGTGTTTAAAAAGAAATTTCATGAGTGAAATGTTCTATATCTAGGATATTTCTGTAAATACATTTTATAATAAATTTAAGCACTTAACATATATTGAGCTACTTAGATTTTCCATTCCTGCTATATTTTTAGTAATTTATTTATTTCAATAAATCTGTAAATTTCATCATTTATTTAATTTATTACCATAAAGTATTATCTTCATTATACTTCTAGGATTTACAGTGACATCCCATCTAACCATTCCTGCTATTATTAATTTGTGTTTTCTTTCTCCTTTTTTCTTTTATTAGTCTAGCCATTAGTTTACCAATTAAACTTTGAAAACACAAAAATTGAGATATTTAAAAAACTTTTTCTATTGTTTACCTGTTTATTGTTTTTGCTTTCTGCATTTCATTATATTCTTCTCTCTGCTTCATTAGGTCAATTATTTTCTTTCTTTCTCTCTCTCCCCACTTTATTTTCTTGTGGAAAAAGCTTAGATCATGGTTTTTAAACCTTCCATTTTTCCTAGTATTAACAGTTAAGGCTTACATTTGCCTTTCGAGGAAAGTGTTAGATATTTTGTTCCCACAAAGTTAGATAGTATGTATTTTTATTATAGTTCATAAATAAATCAAAATATATTTTTATTTCCCATGTGATTTGTTCCTTGATCATGTGTTATTTAGAGATTTTTAATTTAAAAAGAGTTATATGTTACTTGTACTCTTTAATTTTGTTTAATTTTAGTCCCATCTGTTTTTTATTTCTCTGTTCTTCCTTTCTTGCCTTCCTTTTGGCTAAAGGAAATAAGCATTCATTTTATTTATTTATTCATTTCTTGGAATGTTGTCTATAACTCTTTGTATTTTTGTTTGTATAATTCTTTGTATATTTGTATAGTGGTTACAATGGGGATTATAATATGCATTCAGAACTTGTTCCACTTCATAAAACATATAAAATGTATAAACATATTAGTTTCATTTAATGTCCCATTTTAATATCATTATTTTAATGTATTTTAGTTTTGTGTATTTAGTATATATACTTCAATGTTTTTGTGTATTTTGCATATATCTTAAATCTTATATGCGATTTTTTAATATAACAAACATTTTAAAAATTTAAATGTATTAAGGGAAATAACATATGATAATCTTTTTTCTTTTAACTTCATGTGTAACATCTCTAACATACATGCTTTTTCCAACTCTAAATCTGATGTAATTTCCCTTTTACCTAAAAAACTTCCTTTCAAATTTCTTTAATGTAGGTCTGCTAGGGATAAATTCTTTCATCCTTTATTTTTCATATCTCATTTTTATCTGAAAGTGTTGGTCTTTTTCACCTTTAAAAGACATCTTGAATCTGTCTGCATCTCTCCATCATCCCTGGCACTGTCTCTGCATGGCCCTCTCCACATGGTTGTTTGTCTTTCCATCTTCTAATGTAGTCAACTATAGGGTCACCCTAATCCAGTATGACCTCATTTTTATTAATTACATGTGCAAGGATTTTATTTCCAAATAAGGTCACATTCTGAGGTTCCATGTGGTCATGAATTTGGAGAAGACACTATTCAACCCACTACACACATTTTGCACTTTTGGAATCCAACATTTAACGACAGTAGCTCCCCCTTATCCATGGGAGATACTTCCAAGATCCCCAGTGGCGCCCAAAACCGCAAATAGCACTAAACTCTATACATGCTAAATTGTCTCCTGTATATACACACCTAGGATAAAATTTAATTTATAAACTAGGTACAGAGAGATTAACAACAATAAGTAATAATAAAATTGAAAAAATATACTGTAATAAAAGTTATATGAATGTGATCTCTCTCTCTCAAAATATCTTATTGTACTGCACTCAAAATGCAAGATGATAAAAAGCCTATGTGATGAAATTAAGTAAGGTAACTGGAGTAGAAATTGTGACTTAACATTATGCCATTATGGACATTCTGACTATGTCAGAAGAGAATCATCTGCTTCCAGACTGCAGTTGATTGTGAATAACTGAAACAGCAGAAAATGCAGATAATGAATGGCTGATATCCTGTATGTGATTAATTTTTTTCACAGATTGTGCAAGATCAGTTAATAGGTTGCAGTTTGCCCACCCAGCAATTTTATATCACTTATGTGTTATTTATTGTTAGCGGTGGTGTTTCTGTTGTACTGCTATCCATAAAAATTTCACCAAATGACTCAACGGCCTTAAAGTTATTTCAGTGAGGTAAGACATATGATGAAGTTATTAATGCACATGTTTGAACTCAAAGTAATATTATGGACACAAAAAGACTCCAAGCTTATTACAAAACACGAGTCAACTGGTGTTAGGTCAAATAAATCTTTAAAAGTGATTATTTTTCAACAGTCAAAAATAAAATTGCATAATGGAAATAAGAGGCTTAATTTTTGAAAATTGGATTTCATTGTCCTAGTAATAGATTTTCCCTGGTCTTTCATCAATGAAGATAGAATTTTAAAACTTTCACTTTCTATAGCAAATAAGATGAAAATAAAGCAAATAAAGCAGATAAGATGTTTATAAAATTAGATATAATACTAATGGCAAATATTCAAAGAATAGAAAAAAAGTAGCAAAAATCTATGAAATAGCACTATAGAATTTTGTGTACAATCAACATCATACAATGAAAAAAACAATCACTATTCCATGTATGATCTAGTACGTTGTCTCCTTTTCAGGATTGCTGACTGGTAAAGGTAGAATCATTTCTTGGCATTGATTCAGTGTGTGTGTGTGTGTGTGTGTGTGTGTGTGTGTATACATATATATATGTACATATATATACATATATACATATATATACATATATATACATATATACGTATATGCATATATACTTATATATACATATATACACACATATGTGTATATATGCCAATATTACTCAATATGTATATCAACATTGATTCAGTATATACATGACAATATTTTTTCTGTTTATTACTGAAAAGCTACTCTATAGGAGAAAAGTATTTTTAATAATTTTTGTCACATATAATATAAACTGAAAAAAAGAACACTGGGCTAACATAGTGGAGTGCAATAAGGAATGGAACAAACAAATGTATTTAAAAAGTTGCAAGCCTTACCTGGCTTTTTCAGACAAAATAGTAACAGGTCAACAATATGACTTCTGACTTTAAGGAAGTGTGGAATAAAACAGTGAACATTATGAGTATAATAAAAATTACGGTCACAAGGAATACATTTTTGCCATGCATTTTGTAAATAAAAGATAGAAAATAGGTTTTACTTCCTGTAAGTATAGAACACAAGCCATTAAAGGAAAGATACTTCCATGAGCTTTCAAAATAAGGAATAGATTTTAAAACATTTTACTTATGAACTCGATAATGTCAAGAAAGATAATTTATAAAATTTCAAGTTAGCTTTCTAAGTGATTTGTCAGTATCTCAAATAGTGTGAAAGAAAATTGTTATTTTTAAAGCTGAGTTTAGGAAAACAGTATTTTTTTAAGACCCAATTATAGTGCAAATTGCTGAGACATTGATTTTTCTTTCCTAAACTTGATGAAATTTTCAACTGTCAAAGAAATTAACTAATGATATATTACTCTTGAGAATATTCAACACCACATATAAGTGATAGACTAGAACAATAAAAGCTTTCCACAGCCAAATGAATCAGGGTCTCACTTTTCTCACCCAAGTCAAACATGAAAATATGTTTTTTGTATTGCAGATGATATTCTTATCCACTTAGTGTCCAGGGGCTTTCAGGTGAAATTTGTTCTTGGTGTCTCAGTTCATGGCCAATCTGAATATTTAGAAATATCTGTCAGATCTCTGAAACACTTGTTGTCATTCCCATCAACTAGTAATTAATTGTGTGCTATCATTTTCTAATTTGTATAATGAACAGTAAAAAATAAGTATGACCTGATAGGAAATCTGAGCTATAACTCAAGGTAGATGCCATTAAGCTTGGTATAGATAACTTCAGTACAATGTTCTAAACAATATTTCATCCCTCTACTTGATATTAAATAATCATTAATTGTTCTTATATCATTTAACTTTAAATATATATTTATATTATTTAAAATTATGAGAGGGCACCTGGGTGGCTCAGTCGGTTAAGCGTCTGACTTCAGCTCAGGTCATGATCTCACAGTTTGTGAGTTCCAGCTCCACATAGGGCCCTGTGTTGACAGCTCGGAGCCTGGAACCTGCTTCAGCTTCTGTCTCCCTCTCTCTTTGCCCCTCTGCCACTCTCACTGTGTGTGTGTCTTTCTCTCAAAAATAATTAAAAATTTAAAAAATATATTTAAATAACAAAATAAATAAAACAAAATAAAATTATGAGAACTTTTATTTATAAAAAAGTTTGAAAAAATTTAAAAATATTTTTCAATGTTTATTTATTTTTGAGGGAGAGAGAGACAGAGCGCAAGTGGGGGAGTGGCAGAGAGAGAGGGAGACACAGCATCCAAAGCAGGCTCCAGGCTCTGAGCTGTCAGCACAGAGCCCTATGTGGGGCTTGAACTCACAAACCATGAGATCATGACCTAAGCCAAACTCAGACACTTAACCAACTGAGCCATCCAGGTGCCTGAAAAGTTTGAAATTTTTTTATTTAAAGGGAAAATATATGCAGAAAATAATAAAGTGTATTAAAATGTGTTAAAATGTTTTAAATTAGAATGTGCAAAAAATTGTATATCCAATTATCAGAGTCCTTACAAGTTAATGAGATAATCTGAACTACAAAAAAACAGAATAAACATGTAATTACAAAACATTTTGTATCAATCATTAAGTGAGTAGATAAATTAGAAGCATCAAGGATTTATCAAATGGGGAATTCATTTTATTTCATTAACACATACTTTTCCAGAGGGCTCTTGAGAAGTCTTCATTTACTCAGAGCTTACTCTTCCATGTTGACTGTTGCAAATGACAAGATCTCATGTGTTTTTACGTGAACAAACAAACGAGAAAAGAGAAACACACTCATAAATACAGAGAACAAACTGCTGGTTGCCAGAAGGGAGAGGAGTGGGGACATGGGGTAAATAGGTGAAGGGGATTAAGAGGTACAAACTTCCAGTTATAAAATAAATGAGTCACAAAGATGAAAGTTCAGCATAAGGGGAATATAGTCTATAATATTGTAATGATGCTGGTATGGTGACAATTGTGACTATACTTATCATGGTGAGCATCGAGGATTGTATAAAATTGTTGAACACTATGTTATACACCTGAAACTATTATAATACTGTAGGTCAACTGTAATTCAATATACTTTTTAAAAGCCTACGGTAAGTGTGACGTTAAACAGTTAAAATAACTTCATCCATTCTGTTTCAGCCAAGCCATATTCCTTTTCTCTGATACTGGGTTTGTTCCTCAGATTTCTTAGGGTGGTCAAGTCATTGCTGCTGTAGCTGAAACTCCTTCAGAGTTTCAGATCCATCTTCAATCATCAGAGAGAGGAGCCTTTAATGTACATCTTGTTCCTTTTTATTTCTCTTGCATTTTATGTATGTTTCAGAGACATATTTTCTGGTTCCACTATATTTTCCGTTGACTTTGCTCCTGTACGTGGAAATCTGATTTTCCCCTTTAATCCATAGGAGAATAGTTATCACAAAATTATATTGAACATAACTGAGATGTTCTTTGATTATATTCTGGTGCCTTAGTACATGGATTCAGAACACATATTCTCAAATATATTTTAAGGGGTTTTTTTAGGTCCTTCTTCTTTTCTTTTTTTTTAATGTAAACGTTATATAAGTATTTATTTATTTATTTTCGAAATTTAATTTCAATTCCAGTTAGCTAACATGCAGTGCAATACTGGTTTCAAGAATAGAATTCAGTAATTCATCACTTACAAACAACACCCAGTGCTCATCATAACAAGGGCCCTCCTTAATACCGATCACCCATCTAGCCATCCCCTACTTACCTCCCTCCATTGTTTATTCTCCATCTTTAAGAGTCTCTTATGGTTTGTTTCACTGTATCTTTTTTCTTATAACCAGCCTCCCATATGTTCATCTGTTTTGTTTCTTAAACTCCACATATGAGTAAAATCATATGGTATTTGTCTTTCTCTGACTTATTTTGTTTAGCATAATACACTCTAGCTCCATCTACATCATTGCAAATAGCAAGATTTCATTCTTCTTGATGGCTGTGTAATATCCCAAATATATTTGGAATTACATATATATATATATATATATATATATATATATATATGGAATATATGGAATGTATGGAATTATATAATATATATGGAATATATATATGGAATATATATATATATGTGTGTGTGTGTGTGTGTGTAGATAGATATATATATATATATATATAGATATATATATATATATATGTATATATGGAATATTTATCCACTCGTCAGTCAATGGACTTTTGGGCTCTTTCTATAGGTTGGCTATTGTTGATAATGCTGCTATAAACATTGGGGTGTCTATGCTCCTTTGATTCTGTCTTTTTATATCGTTTGGATAAAAACTTGTAGTGCAATTACTAGATCAGAGGGTAGTATTGTTAACTTTTTGAGAAATTTCCATACTGTTCTCCAGAGTGGCTGCAACAGTTTGCATTCCCACCAACAGTTCAAGACGGATCCCCTTTCTCCACATCCTGACCAGCACCTGTTGTTCATTTTAGCCATTCCGACAGGTGTGAGGTGACATTTCATTGTGGTTTTGATTTGTATTTCCCTGATGATGAATGATGTTAAGCATCTTTTCATATGTCTGTTAGCCCTCTGGATGTTTTCTTTGGAAAAACATCTACCCATTTATTCTGCCCATTTCTCAATTGGATTATTTGTTTTTTGTGTGTTGAGTTTGGTAAGGTCTTTATAGAATTTGAATACTAGACCTTTATCAGGTATGTCATTTGCAAATATCTTCTCTCATTCCATAGGCTCCTTTTTAGTTTTGTTAATTGTTTCCTTCACTGTGCAGAAGCTTTTTGTCTTGATGAAGTGTCAATAGTTCATTTTTGCTTTTGTTTCCCTTGCCTCAAGCAATGTGTCTAGTAAGAAGTTGCTATGGCTGAGGTCAAAGGGGTTGCTGTCTGTGCTCTTCTCTAGGATTTTGATGGTTTCCTATCTCAAATTTAGGTCTTTCATCCATTTTGAATGTATTTTTGTATATGGTGTAATAAAGTGATCCAGTTTCATTTTTCTGCACGTTGCTGTCCATTTGTTGTAGTTCCTTATTTTCTTGATCTATTTTTTCCAATTTAAAGTGAAGAGCAAGAAGACAAAATTTAGTAAAGCTAAAGTTCTAATTGTTATAATAAATTGAGAAGTCTGTTAGGACAGATTATGTTAAATTTAGGTTTTGATAAATTATAAAATCTGTTAGGAAGGTCTTGGAGGGTATAAATTCAAAGAAACAGAGTAAAGAGTGCAGGAAGTAAATACATCAGGTTGGTGAAGAAGCATGCAAGAAAGTACTGAATAATATGGAAAAACAATAATGAACGAATGGGGATTGGTTGGTTGTGATGAGAGGAATATGCTATTCAATTGCAAAAGAGATATGACATATATTTAAGCCTTTGATTTAATCTCATCAGATTGATTTCTCTAATCAAAGTTTATCTTGATATTGCAAATTAAATTAGATATCAGAGACTGTAGGTTATGGCTCTAGGATAGGAAATTAAATTATCCAAGTTATCTCTTGTGAAATGATCCAAAATAAGCACTACATAATTCTGAAGATTTCACATTTTTGTTTATATTCATGAGAGATATTCATCTGTAGTTATTTTTTCTTGTGATGTTTTTATTTGGTTTTGATATTAGAATAATGCTGGCCTCTTGGAATAATTTAGGAAATGTTTCCTTTCTTAGTTTCTGGAAAAGTTTGCATGGAATTAGTATCATTTTTTCATTAAAAAACGGAAGGAGGACAATAGTTAAACCATCTGGTCCTGATGCTTTTTTTTGGAAGGGTATTAATTATTGATGAAATTTATTTAATAGATATAGACCTATTAAGATTATCTAGTTTTGGTACATTGCACCTTTCAAGGAATAGTCCATTTCACTTATTAATTTTACTACACTATTTCTTGTTATTTATATGTACGTGTATGCATCTACATTTTTGTTTTGCTCAGTGTTATAGCCCAGTGTCTAATACTGTATCTGGAATTTACTTATTTATTTATTTACTTACTTATTTATTTAATATTTATCTATTCACTATTTAGCTTAATCAATTAATTAATTCACACACAGGTATAAAAGAACACCTAACTCAAATGGGTCTATCATGTAGTGATTTTGATTGTTGTGTTGTTGTTTTTTACTGTTTATTTTTTTTAACCTATTAGGGAAACCTCGGTGACTGGCCACTAAGTCATTAAATGATAAAGTTCTGTAACATGGATAATGTCTTTGTCTCATCAGTCTTATGACATCAATTTTCGCCATCCAATCATTATCATTTAAACACACAATGATTGCTGACCTTAACTTTCAAATCAGTTAGAAGGAAAAACCATGAATAGTTGCAAAGTGTTATTTACTTTGTTCAATTTGATGTTGGTGATGTAGAATAGTGAAGGAAATAACATCATTTTAAGTGCTTCATGTACATAATTTCTTTCAGAAAAGCACATTTCTCTGTACTTGCTGATATGATTATCTCATATGCTGTAAATAAATTTAGTATTTACAAAGTCTAACATTTGACCAAAACATGTTTCCCTTCTTTACAGATCAGTGTGAATTCACTCATAAAGAAGAATGAACAGTAACAGAATGACAGTGTGGAAAACACATATGAATGACCATATATTACAACACGGTCATGGAATCTAGGCTAATATATTTACCACCACTAATCTGTTTTTATAGTGAAGATATAGAGATCACTATCCCCATAATGTCATCAGATGCAGAGCTACATATTCATTTGCTCTCAAGTTTTAAAAATTGTGCATATATAGGCATTAGTCTGAATTAACAGACATATCACCAACCTCAACTCTATGGGACATATTCAGCTGACTAATGTTGGTGTCATCACCTACTAACCAGAAATTGTACACTGCTACATTCCTAAAACGTTTCTTTAAAAATTCACTTTATTTCATATTTTAAAAATTAAAAAATAAATAAAAATAAAGGGATTTGCTCATTCAAAAAAAAAATTCACTTTCTTTTTCTATTCAAAGTCTAAAAGGAGACAAACTTTCTAAATAACACTTACTCTTTCTGAATTTATGTTTTTTATTGCTGATTTCCCTATACTCTGGGTTACCTGCATTTAATATCTGAAGTCAGAACTGAACTTTTTTTTTAATCTTAACTACTCACTTTTATTGTTAAAACCATATTCTTTCCTTTTCTGCTTCAGGGTGTGAATGTAGTTTTTGCTTTTTGGTTTTGGTGGGTTTTTCTTTTTTATTCCAAGTCCACTGTGCCATTACCCTCACCCTCACTAAGATCCTTCTTTATTTATACTCATACTATAATTGCTGCTACAAACTGGTCTTGTACCCTGTAGTCCCCAAATTCAAATAATCGTTCACACCATTTCCAGCCGGTCTCGTTAAAACAACTTTTGGTGTCATTTCGTTACTTTGATTAACAACGAGTCCAGGAAATGTTAGTTGTCATAAATTGAGTGCAATCTACCTTTAGTAGGTTTTCCACTAAACTGCTTCAAACCTCCTGTCTATCGATTCCTATCCTTACTCTCTGTTTTCCGAATTATGAAGTCAGAGATGTTGAATGGTTAAACACAGTGCTTGAGTGTTGATGATCTTAAGGTTGCCAAAGATCTATTCCTGGACAGCCTTTTACTAAAATAAGTGGTTTTTTTTTTTTTGAAAAATTTTATTTTAGTTGAATTTTTAAAGGTTGTTTTTCATATGATAGTGAATATATACATTTTAATATATGTGAAATACAGAAAGAAAAGCAATAAAATTTCACATGTATCCACCATCCAGTATTAGAATGGCATTTTATCAGTGTTATTCATGACCCCTTTCCTCAGTCGAACTCATTAATCTTTCCACCCTTGAAAGAAACTGATAATATTGTGTTAATTATGTTCTCCTTTTTATTATTGGTTCAATACTTGAACCTTCAAGTTTTAAAATATTTTTAACTATTCTTTTAAGTTTATTTATTTACTTTGAGAGAGACAGAGTGAGAAAAAGAGAAAGAAGCAGGGGCAGACAGAGAGGGAGAGAGAAAATGCTAAGTAGGCTCCGTGCCATCAATGCAGAGACCATCACAAGGCTCAATGTCACTAACCACAAGATCATGACCTGAGCTAAAATCAAGAGTTGGAGGCTTAACAGACTGAGTCACCTAGGCGCCCCAAATTTATTGTTTTAAATGTAGGTCTGGAACATATAAAAATGAAATTGTACTCCATGCTTTTTTCTATCATTTGTTTTTTTTTTCAATACTGTCTCTTCACATTCATCCTAATTAATGTCCATACTTGTAGTTTGTTGGTTTTTACTGCCATGTAGTACTGCATCATTTGAATGTACCACAGTCCTTATACATTCTGTTGTTTCCAGTTTTTCACTGATCTGAATGTTTGTAAATACTCATAGAGGTGAATTATTAAGTTTCATGTTATACACACTTTCCAGATCTACACATTGCCAGAGTTTCTAAATTAGCAGTATTTTTTATTATGGTCAAAAGAGTATATGTTTATGCACATGTTCTTTTTAGTAGTTCCAGTAAACAAACCATAATAAAGAAACAAATGAGATTTTCCTCTTCTTAAGGGATGTAGAGAGAATATTTACTGCCATTCTTTTTTTTAAAATTTATATCCAAATTAGTTAGCATATAGTGCAACAATGATTTCAGGAGATTTATTAATGCCCCTTACCCATTTAGCCCATCCCCCCTTCCACACCCCTTCCAGGAACATGCTGTTCTCCATATTTCTGAGTCTCTTCTCTTTTGTCCCCCTCCCTGTTTTTATATTATTTTTGTTTCCCTTCCTTTATGTTCATCTGTTTTGTCTCTTAAAGTCCTCATATGAGTGAAGTCATATGATATTTCTCTGACTGACTAATTTCACTTAACATAATACCCTCCAGTTCCATCCACGTAGTTGCAAATGGCAAGATTTCATTCTTTTGGATTGCCAAGTAATACTCTATTGTATATATATACCACATCTTCTTTATCCATTCATTCACCGATGGATATTTGGGCTCTTTCCATACTTTGGCTGTTGTTGATAGTGCTGTTATAAACATTGGGGTGCATGTGTTCCTTTGAAACAGCACACCTGTATCCCTTGGATAAAAACCTAGTAGTGCAATTGCTGGGTCATAGGGTAGTTCTATTTGTAGTTTTTTGAGGAACCTCCATACTGTTTTCCGCAGTGGCTGCACCAGCTTGCATTCCCACTTACTGTGTTATTCTAAACAATGCAGAGCATATGCTTTTCAAAAAGTGTAATACATCTTTGGTCCTCACACCAAAACTTTTCTATTAGTAGGATAGAGAATAACGGTTCCAAAAGGTGGGCTAAATGGGGTCCACTGGCACTTTTCTGTTTTCAGTTGACATTCCACCTTAAAATGATATATAGTGAAAGATACCTAGTATGAAACATTTTCAGTGGAAGAAAACTGACCAAGAGACATTAGGAGCCACTTGTTTTTCAATAGGTAGATTGAATAATTACCATCCTTCCTTTATACTTTTTAAATCAATGACCATGCCAAATATATTACTTAATTAAACTATGTCTTAATTATATGAATTTCAAGCATCATATATTGTCTTATAGTTATATGGACTCCGGATCTAAAACAAGTAAAAAAGAAAAAAATATATATATTTAATACTATAGAAATGTAAAGCCAACTTTAATGTGGTTTTCCACCAGTGGTTCCACTAACCATCGGGCTCAGTTGATTTGTTTAAACAGTACATAACTGACATCTGAGTAAATAGAGAAGACAGTCTTTTCAAAGCATGCTTAATGATTCTGGAATTTCAAAGCTTTTTTTCAGTAGCTTCAAATCAAATCTAAGTAGTTTTAGTTTTCATTTTAACCTAATGCTCTTGCTTATTCAAATAACTACTTTTATAGTTCAGAAGTCTGTCACCACCTTTTCTTTCAAATCCTTCCCCAAATCAGACTTATTTCATCAATTCTTTCAAACTTCATCAAGTCTTTCGCCAAAGGATGTGAAGAATGCACACACTGATTAAGTGGAAAGAGATTACAAAGAAGCCTTGACCTTGACATTTAAACACTTGAGCTGAAATCTCTAAAATGTTCTGTGAGTCCTAACTAGTAATAAACAGCAACATTTGGATTAGAAGGGAGATTTCTAAAGATATTCCCAAATTAGCACCTCTAACAGGTCACTGAGTATCATTTTAAAATTTGTTTCGAACAAGGAATAGTTTAGTCTCTTTTCAACTGAATTTCTCAATACTGAAAATTAATGTTCTGATCATTTTGTAACTTTTTTCTATTTTGTTTGTGAATTATATTTGTTCTCTTGAAAATTGCCCTGTTTATACCGAGAAGACTCATTTCATGTAAACTTTACTCTTCATAAAAGTTTTTTTTAATATGAACTTGAAGAAATAATTTAAATCCATTTATCTCAAACCTAACATGGTAACCATAATCTCCATTCTATATAGTTCATGGGATTCATTTTGCACATCATACCAGATAAAATATAAGAAAGTCCTTTGTAAAATATACAAGATGCTATACAAAATAAAAGCGATGTTGATTTATTTTTAGATTTATTCCACTGTGTTACAAACCTAAGAAGGGAAACAGATAATACTTAAAATTATTTTATAATTTATATCTTGTATTTAACTAATGATGCAATATCAATGCTTAAATGACAGAATATATCTGGGAATCCATGTAAATGAGATATGCTTCTTTTTTATAAGGTTTTCAGCTAATATCTCAAATTGACTTCAATAGTTTTGTAAAAAATGGATGGCACCACTCAATAAAAACAGAATTTTCTACTTTACAGCATCTTCAAAGGCCACCTAATCAAGCTCTTTCATTTACAGATGGGCTTCTGGAAGTTCAGAAGCACAAACTAACTGGTTCCACATGCAGTGTCATTGACAGAACCCACTTGCCCTAGCTTTCATATTAGTGCTTTTTCCATTATATCAACTGGTCATTTGATTGAAAGCCTGAGAAAGCTACTTTGAAAATCAGAGGGCAATAAATCTAGCTCATCTACACATTTGAAGGTCAACTTTTAATTTATTGCCAAATGTGTGAGTTAAAACTTTCTCTATGTAGTGTATGGATTAGTACGGATCAGCTAACCTAGAATACGTGAACAATTAGAATGGATTAAAACCTTTGAGCAAGTTGGAAATTATGCTAAAAATAGTAACATTAGTTTCATACATTGTCATGTTAAATAATTCCTGTCATGTAATGCATTTCATGCTAACACTGGTTAATATAGAAAGAGATACTACAAAAATTGTGGGCTAGTAAGGGTTGTATGGAAAGTGGAATTTTAAAAAATTTATCCATAACATTGATCTGAAACTACAAAGTTCTTCTGAGGAGTTTATGTGGCATTTTAAAAAATCTTCTTGATTATGCTTAAATTTTTAGCACAAAAGATTGTGCTTTTCTCCCCTGTTTCAGGAAACCTCCACCCTCCAAGAACACTCCTAGAGATTTATTAATCTGATGCCTGGTTTTCAGACATAATGAAAATAAGGAAACCTCTACAAAGCTCATGCTACCATTATTGATCTCAAGCTTTTGGGGATAACAACCAAAGCTCAAAGGTAGATAATATTGCAGACACTTCTCCCCATGACAGCAAACCAAGATCCAGACCAGAATTTTCATCAGTAAAGAATGCTGACCTGGGAAGCATATGGAGGGGGACATGGAACATTTAAAATATCAAGGGCCCACTTACCCTTTATTCTAGCAGTGGCTGAACTAATAAAAGTCAAGGGTTATTGAAAATATATCTTTCCATCACTAGTATTTTTCTGTAGCAGTTATCACCACTGGGCCTAAGGGTTTTGACAAAGGAGCTTTTTAACATGAAAACAGCAAGAGCAAAGCCCAGAGCTGAGCTGGTTGGAAGCCCAAATGGTGCTTTTTACAAATAAGCTTGGAGAGCATTAAGAATCTCTGAGCAGGCACTTCCTTCCCCTTAGGATCACAGATGCTACTTTTAGGCTTTTTCCTCTTTCTTAAGGATCTGTAAGAAATGGGGCCAAATGAGATAGCTCTGCAAATAGCCATTCTTTACCCCCTCAAGATTCTTATTTCTTATCCCTAGTAAGGATGGCTCTCAGAGGAAATTGAAAGGAAGTAAATAGACTCAGAAGAGAAAATGAAAGTGTAATAATCAATAGAGTTAACGTTGGGGTTGTAATGACAGATGAAGGTTAAATTTCCTATTTAAAACCTTGTAGTTTGCAATGTATTTCCCAAACATTCTATTTGCAAATATGAAATAAGGGAAGTCAAGTTATCAAGATTTCCATTTGTTTTTACATTTCCTCATGACTTTTTAGAGTGGTAGGCTAGCAGTGGAGGATGATCGGACTCAGCAAATCAGTGGGGTCAGGGTTAGTACAAAGAACTGTGGGACAAGCCCATAATTAGCAAGGTCAGAAGAAAGCATGTAAATTGCATGAGGTGCTTGCGTCTTCATGCAGCAATGCCTTTTTTTATTTTTAATTCATATCAGGGTTTCTTGATAAACTTTGGCACGCTTTGCATTTATCTTGTGAAAAGAGAACTGATTCATGGACCACCTCAGCAAGCTCATAGGATGATGAAAGCCACAATCACCTCTCTTCTTACTATTCTTACCATGTTTATCTAATTATGTCCTTCTGAAATATACTTATTAAATGCCTACCACGTGCCATTTCTGTGTTCACATGCCCTGAAATCTGGAACTTATAGAAAAGGAACAATGGTTGTATGCAACATTTAAGAGGGCAGGTTTACTTATCACATAAAGCTTTGGCTATAAATAGAATCACATTTCTTTTTTATGCAATTATCCTTTCTAAAAACAAAATAGAATCGCATTTCTTTTTTATGCAATTATCCTTTCTAAAAACAAATAATGTTTATTCCATAATCTACACAAGCACCCCAACACATTAATTAGTACAGGAAGTCTGCAGTGCTGAATTAAAGCATCTCAACAGGAGGGACATATGGAGTTCTCTTTCTGAGAGAACCTGTTTGTTAGTTGCTAGACAGTAATTGCTAGTATTGCCTCCTTACGTATCATAGCTATTCTGTACCCCACTGATATTAATGCAGTTCTTAGAATTAGGGATAAAGATGCTTCTAATTTCAGAGACAAATCTTTCATTGTTTAAATAACACCACAGGCTACCGTTAAGCATTTTAACAAAACAGAATAATCACATAAAATTAAAGAGTAAAAGCCATCACTCTAGAGTACAATTTCATCCACACTTTTCTGTGAAGAGCAGCATATGGGTATGCCTTGAGCTTTCATTTCCATGTATTATGGATCATATGTATTTATATTTATATGAAGGTAAACAAACATATAGTAATCATATATTATTTGCTGGGTTCTGTGGTAAACACATATATTATCTTCCTTAATACCTACAATTACCCAATGAAGTCTGGTATCATCTTTATTTGTGTGTGAAGGTAAGGAGACCTAAAAATTTATGTAACTTTCCCAAGCTTTATGATCTTTTCTCCATGTCACACTGACTACAATATTTCTTAAAGTAACTTTAAAAAATTTTAAGTTTATTTATTCTGAGAGAGAGAGAGAGAATGTGAACAGGAGAAGGGTAGAGAGAGAAAGCTCCATGCTGTCAGCACTGAGCCCAATGTGAGGCTCAAACTCACCAATGGTGAGATCACGACCTGAGCCACGACCAAGAGTCAGATGTTTACTGACTGAGCCACCCAGGTTTCCCATGACTACAGTATTTCTTAATCTCAGATTAACATAACATGTGGTATAATTATTATATCTACTTATTTCCAGCATTTATAAATATAAACTGTTGTGTTTGTATAAATTAAATAGATCACATATTTTATATGCAAGAAGCATTGACAGATTATCTCTGAATATTTTCAGTTACTTCTGTTTTTATAAATATTTTCTACAGGCAATTACTGGGTTTTAAGTGACATTTATTTTTTATAATAATTTTATCTTTAGGTGTTAATTATTTGCTTTAGTAATTTTCACAAAAAATTTAGAATATGTAAGAGACAAAACTGTAACATGGGACTATTTATTAGCATATGAGTAGATTTAATAAATACTTTTCATATGCTAATACATTTTTTCTTATACCTATGAATTACTTAGCTACACCTTCATTTGTGTAAGTGAAGAAGTAAAAATTCATATTTTAACAGTAGATGAATTACAAAATGATTAATTTTATAAATGATTATTAATTTAATATATCAAATATTCATTTAAAACGTATGATTCAAGTATTTTCCTGGATTTCCTTTGCTAACAAGCCTATTAAATTTATTTATTTATTTTTTTTAATTTTTTTTTTTCAACGTTTATTTATTTTTGGGACAGAGAGAGACAGAGCATGAAGGGGGGAGGGGCAGAGAGAGAGGGAGTCACAGAATCGGAAGCAGGCTCCAGGCTCTGAGCCATCAGCCCAGAGCCTGACGCTGGGCTCGAACTCACGGACCGCGAGATCGTGACCTGGCTGAAGTCAGACGCTTAACCGACTGCGCCACCCAGGCGCCCCAAGCCTATTACATTTAAATCTCAGTTTATTTTAAAAATTTCTTTCCAAAATTCCCCACTACACACACATTGCAATTTGCCCTCCAAGAATGTAAAGTCATTAAAGTTATTTCGGTATAAAAAAGGATGACAAAGAAATATAATGTGACAATATGGAGGTCATCTACTGAATAGAGGTAATGGGTTAATATTTATTAAAAGTTTTAAAAGTGTGTAGACCTTATCCATCAATTTTACTTCTATAAGGCATAATTCAGAAAAGCATGCCTAGACGCAAGGACACCAATGCTTATTGAAAGATTGTTATAATACTGAAAAAAATGGGCACTGTCTAAACATCCTTCAGTAGGTACTGGGGGAAAACTTGTGCATCAAAGGACACTATCAAGAGACTAAACAGGCAATCCACAGATTGGGAGAAAATATTTGTAAATCATATATCCAATAAAGGTTTAATATCTGGAATATACAAGGATGTCTTAGAATGCAATAACAAAAGGACAAACAGCACAATTCAAAAATAAGCAAAAAACTTGGGACTCCTGGTTGGCTCAGTTGGTTAAGCATGCAACTCAATTTCAGCTCAGGTCATGTTCTCACTGGTTCGTGAGTTCAAGCCCCTCATCAGGCTCTGAGCTGACAGTGTGGAGCTTGCTTGGGATTCTCTCTCTCCCTCTCTCTGGCCCTCCCCTGCTATCTCTCTCTCTCTCTCTCCTTTCTCTCTCTCTCTCTCAAAAGAAATAAAAACATTAAATTTTTTTTTAATGAGCAAAGAACTTGAATAAACATTTATCCAAAGAAATACAAATGGCCAATAAGTATATGAAAAGATGTTCAACATCTTTAATTGTTAAAGAAATGCAAATAAAAACCATAATAAAGTACTATTTCATACCTTCTCAGAAAGCTATAATTGAAAAAAAGGAAAATAACAAGTGTTGAAGAGGCTATGGATAAATTGGAGTCCTTATGCATTGCTAGTGGGAATATAAAATGCTACAGCCATTGTGAAAACAGCTGATTTATCTAAAAGTCAAACATAGACTTATGATGTGATCCAACAATCCCACTCTTAGGTATCTATCCAAAAGAATTGAAAACAAGGATTCAAACAAATACTTGTATGCTAATGTTCATAGCAGCATTATCCACGCTAGCCAAAAGGTGGAAACATTCCCAAGAACCATCAACAGATGACTGGATAAACAAAATGTGGTGTATATATACACAGTGGAATGTTATTCAGCCATAAAAAGAAATGAAGCTTTGATATATACACAACATAGATGAACCTTGAAAATAGTATGCTAAATGAAATAAGACATATACAAAAGAATAAATATGGTATGATTTCACTAAGATGCATTATCTAGACTAGGCAAATTCACAGCATCAGAATGATTAGAGATTATCAGAGGCTGGGGTTAAGGAAAAATAAGGTTATTGTTTAAGGGATATAGGGATTCTGTTTGGAGTGATGAAAGTTCTAGAAATAGTGATGATGACTGTACAACATTATGAATGTAATTAATGCCACTGAATAGTACATTTTAAAATAGTCAGAATGTCAAATCTGCTCACATATATTATGCCACAACAAAAAAGAAGACTGTGGGTTAAATATGAATTCTTTCAGATTATCATTATGCAAACATTTAAACATTGCTGTATATCTAAATGTATTGGTAAAGAAAGATATCCACCATCCATTTATGAGGAAAAAAATCCTCAAAAATCAGTTTATATAGTGTGAGGACATATGAATAAATAAATGTGTATGTTGTGTTTCCATGTGTGTGAAGGAATGTGTGTGTAGCTCTTCTGTGTGTATGTGTGTGTGTGAGAGAGAGAGAGTGAGAAGGAAACAGAGACAGAGACAGAGAGACACAGAGAGACAGAGAGAAATGATAGAACTACATACATAGTGGTTAAAACTAAGCTAAGATTTCAGGTAATCTTTTTTTCTTTTCTGAACTCTGATGTTGTTCTCTTGCATTTTTTAAATAGACAGAACATTTTAAAAATTATGCTTTCCTACCTTCCAAAAAAAGAGAAAAAATGAGTAACATATGAAAAAATGGAAGAGGTTAAGAAAAAGAAGGGAAGAAGGACAGAAGTAGAGGGAAAAGACGGACGAAATAACACTGAGACCAGCTTATTGCTATGGGCTTACCTTAGAGAACAGTCCTTTACGGAAGGAAAAAGCCTTAGCACTCTGAGCCACAGAAGAAGAACCAGGCAAGATCAACTCTTGTAGTTGTATCTGTTTCCCTTCTATTGTGTGCTTGCCATCCAATCTTTCTTCTAGGACACTTGTAGTAAGGATTTCTGTCCAATGACGTGGCAGGGCTATTCATGTCATTAATAAAATTGTGAAATTTTTTCATGAAGATAATTCCATTTTAGCAGGACTAAACTTACATTCTTCCATTTCATTTTCCAGTTTCAATCTGGGCATGTGGGAGGATGGGACTTCCTTGGCTGTGTGAAATTAATGTGATCATGCATTTTGCCTGGGCCAATGACATATGAATAGAAAAGCCAGATGTCAAATCCAACTGGAACCTTTAGAGTTAGCACATCATTTTTCATGTTGGCTTTTCATGCCTTGACAACGTTGGAAACACTGAGATGGAGTCTCCCTCAGCCTGGGTACCTGACAGATGAAAACATAAATCAAAGCCCCCCCTTGATCCGTGACCAACAGGTAGCATGAGTGAAAAATAGATCTTTGTTGTTTTAGTCACTGAAATGTGGGAGTTTCTTGTTACTACACCATAGCCTCACTTGTCTAGAAGGATAGATTAGCGAAAAGCATTTCTGAGATCTTGTATTCAGAGATACAAGAAGAAATTGATTCATCAAACATTTCTTGAGCACCGACTTTGTGCCAGTTTCAACTAGATGATAAAACTCACTGAACAAAACCAGCCTCGTCCACTTTTCATTTTAATGTGGGAAAGAGACACAAACAGTAAACACATAGAAATAAATCATATGCTATTCTAAAATATGATAGTGCTACAGAAAAAGCATTAGAGTAAGATAAAAGGGATCAAAAGTGATAGGAAGACAACGGGATTAAAATTTTAGATAGGGTGTTTGGAATAGATCTCATTGAGAAAGGACATTTGCTCAATGACTTGGAAGCAAACACCAACTTCAAGTGACTCAAGGTGAACTAAAGCTGGGGAGCCAGAGGCAGTGAATTGGTTAACATGCCTATTTGGAATAAAAAAAGTTACTGAGAATATTATTGGAAAATAATCTCAATAGATACTTGGTTCCTGTGTGAATTCTTGGCACATACACAATCACATTTTCCCTCATAAGATAAAGGTATTAATTTTAAATTCTTAACTGAACTAAAAATAAAATCCATATGCTTATGTGTATGAACTATGATCTAATACATTTCCATTTCACTTATCATTGCTTCCTCTGGATCATGAATTGGATAGGGTTGTAGAAATCATAGAGGGTTCAAAGGAGTTACTTTAAAGATTTGAAAACAGCATTCATAGTGAAATGCTGAGGGGATTAAAATTCATTTGCAACACTATAAGTGTGTGTTTATTTCCATATAATGCATATGTATAGACCATTCACATATAGACACACTCATCCATGCATATAGATATATATCCTTAGACTATTTTAATGCCATTTGCCATACAATTTCTTGCCATACACAAACTGAGAGCCCAAGTTACAGCTGGCTATGTCCATAGTTATCTGAAGTTTCCAGTATTTCTAGATTCAAATCTCAACTTGGTCAATTCTGTGAGGAAAAATTAAATGCTTTAGCCTGGTTCACTCTATGGATGTTTTAGAGGAATGGCCTAAGAGATATGTGAACTATTTTTTTCCTCTAGATTCACTAACTGTAGGAAGTTAAAACCATGCATTGATCTCTGAAAACCTTGAAGAAGTGCCTTTGTAGAAATATGACCTAAGAATCTTCTGTTGGCATAAGTAGTTCTATATACTGAGAGAATAGTGAAATAATTATGCAGTTTAGCACTCAGACATTTCTAACTCTGCAGTAGAGCAAATCCTAGTTCATGAATTTGAGTCTCTAAACACCTTCATTCATCAATGAAAGATCAAACAATACTAAATGAAAGGGTAAAAATGGGAAGGCAACACTTGAACTGACTATCCTTTCCTCATTCATATAAATTCAGATAGTTGCTATTCAGTGCAGGTTTCAAGGCCTGCCCCAAATCAGATTTTTATCCATCTAAAGCAGCAAGGAGATCAAGGAGGGATATTCAGTAAAATTCTATTAACTTTATATTACACTCTGCTGATGAATGTTTGCTCTCAGGGGCTAAACAGTAGAAGACTAGTAGTCAGACTAACCGTGGTTACACTAAACTTAACACTTGGGATAATAGTAACACAAGTATCAGAATTGTAAGCAAAAGAATATTGTGACTATAAACTATGGACAGCAGTATACCATTTTGAGTAACTTGGTTAAACTTGTTTTTCCTTTCAAATATATTCCTGTGGATAAATCAAAAGGATAGTTTGAAGGGGAAAAGAACCCTCGAACTGAAGCTTTGTCCTTGGCTTTTCATTGCTCAGCTGGGAGAAAACAGCTACCAAAGGGGTCTGCAACCTTACTCTGCCATATCGTTCAGAATGTCAGCCATAGATCACCTGTGACAAGTATTTAATTCTTTGTCTCACCAGGGACAATGTGCAACCTTCTCCTGGAAGTGAGGTGTTTCATTTCATTTTAAAGCTGCCAAAAATAGTTGTCTTTTTGGCCTTGCAGCAAGCTCTTTTTCAAGTTAGTATTCCCAACTTCTTCCTCTAAAAGCTGTGAAAATCATTCCCTTTCCACTGATTTCCATGCTAAATCCTTTCAAAAGTCTATGACATACATGATTCTTCCCTTCATAAGAGTGTCTGTTCTTGTTTTCCCACAGAAGGCCACACAGAGCATTTTTGGCTTTGTTTTTCCCAGCTGAACAGAATAAAGTATTAGGATGCAATGATACAAGAGGCAGACAAAATGTGCTTTAGTGATTGAGTTTCTGCTGAGGCCGAGATACAGATATGAGCAAAGTTAAGTAAGTGGTTTGGTGATGTGCCGAAAAACACAAATGATGTCTAACAACAGCTGATATGCACAGTCATTGGAAGACGTATCCTACCTCTAAGAAGAGAGTATCTGCAGCGTCAAATATTGCCTCATACTGAGTTGACAACTCAGTATGCCTCTGTACCCGGACCATAATGTAGCCACATAGCAGTCCAGATTAAGCCTCCACTCCTCCAATTATGTCCCTCTTGACTGAATTTGAATCACCACCATAATGCTATTAAAAAATCAGACATATCTAAAGTATTCTGTTGTATTTCAATTTCTAACAAATTGACCAATAAAAGTGAAGTGTGTGCTATGTGCTCTATTCAAAATGTATTAAAAGCATTATTTTCTAAATGTGTGAACATACAATGGATATCTACATGCTTTAGCATGATATGAATTTGGCCCGTTGAAACCTAGAAGAAACTGCAGTCCTGTTGTTCTAAACGGGTTCTCACTGTTACAGATTCTCACTGTGAATAATGAAAAACCTAAAAATTGTGGGTTTTTTTATTTTTTAGAAAAAAAGTGTGATCAGGGGAGAGGGGAAGAGGGAGAAAGAGAGAGAATCCCAAGCAGGCTTCATGCTCAGTGTGGAGCCCGACACAGGGCTCAATTCTGTGACCCCGGGATTATGACCTGAACCCAAATCAAATCATCCCACCTGAGCGGGATGTTCAACTGACTGAGCTCCCAGGCGCCCTAAACATTGTTATTATTAAATGGAAAAGAAGGTATACATGTAAGAATTAAATAAACTTACAAACAGTTTGGTCTTAAAAGTCGTAAAATATGTGTGGAAAATACAAAAATAGACTAAAAATCTATTTGTTTTTATGCTAGAGGTATAAGTTATCTAAACAAGGGCAAGTAACAGTACGTATCGAATAATAAATAGGTTTAGGTCATTGTAGCAAATTTAAATTTAGATATTCACTAACCTGAAGGAGGCCAAGTTTGTTCAAATTGTTTAAACATTCTAAGTAACTGCTATTGGTTTATTAAGAAGCCTTTCCTCAGATGTAAACTCTCATCTGTGTATGAGAGTACCCCCAATTTGTGTGTATGAATTGGTGTTATGTGTATATGGACTATTTTGGTTTCCTTTCACATAATATTTTTAAAGATAAGATGGATTTTAGAAAATAAAAGTAGAAAATAAATATGGAAAAATGTAGTGTTTATAACTTTAATTTTTGTATTTACAGGTTTAGAAATATTGTTTTAATTTCATGTGTACTTTATTTCTCCATATATTACATTTATTCATCACGTACTAAGTTGCTTGTGGGCATACGGAAAGCTTCAGTAAACTGCATATAAGCTAGCTGAAAATTTGCTGTTATTCCAGTGACAGTCTTTCCCAAAGTTGTTTTCTCTGTTAAAAAATTTTTGCAAGAAATGTGGAAACATTATTTTCTATCTGTTAGGCTCTGACTGCATTCCTGACCCAACCATGCCAGTAAGATATATGTTAGAAAATATTATGGCATTTGTAATAATGCTTTCAAGTGGAACATATCCCTGTGGGACATATTTTATGTGTGCTGTACATATTGGGAAGAAAAGCATTCAGGGGCATGTTACTCACAGTGAAGCTGTCGCCAGGTAATAGAGTACCATGGTACTTGGGTGAAATGATACAGATAGACTTATTTCATTTTCCAGTGAAACATTTTAACTGGCTTCCTCTTAAGAGTCTGCAACTTGTCTAAGCAGGGGGAAAAAAAGCAGCAAGGCTGATAAAATCATAAATAGCTTTTCCATCATTGCTGAAACTCTAATTTTCTTGCTTATTGCTTGAGTTGATAAAACAAATAAAAGAAGGAATCTCAGAGAGAGATTTCTTTAATATGCAAAATGAATTTCAATGTACTCTCCTGCTGGTATTTTTATGGAAAACCTGACTACATGGTACACATGGAATGTAGAAATCTGCATTTAGATAGAAATATTATAAAATGCATGGTAGGGTACAAAGTCAGTCTTTTAATGGAGATGGTAAAGGCTGCATTATACGGTTGAGTGGAAAGACAGCACGCATATAGCTTTTCACTTCTTCGGTAACCAAGTGCCTGGTTTGCCCAAGAGAGTATTACATTATTTTGAATCTTTGACAAATATCGATGAGAGAAAAATATGCCAGATGGGTAGGTCCCTATCCAAAGGAAATTTTTGTGTTATCTATAAGATATGCCTGTAATGCATAAGTTTTCTTCATTTCCTTCAAATCCTTCTGGGAAATAGTGAAGATTGATTGCATTGGAAGGTATTTCATTGTACTTAGGTGAATTTCACTGTAAAGAACTGAGTGATGTCTCATGATTATATGAAAACAAAAGAGGTCAGAAATGCTTGATTCTATTACCATAACTGATTTTGGGGGTGACCTTGGGAATTTCACAGTCCCCCAGTGGCTCAAGCATCCTGACAGTAAATGTAGAGAGAAGATTGCCTCCCGTCCACTGTTCCACAGGGCGGGAAGGACTAATGAATTGACATTTGTGCAGGCATTTGGAAACACGAAATGAGCATTTCTTGATGCTGTGGGTGGAATTGTTATTACCAAATACATGTAAAAATAGCTATTATATGAATGAGAAGAGAGTGAAGTAGTAGTAATAGAGATATATAAATTGTCGAAATAAAGATACTTGATTAAAAGTAATTATAGGCAGAAGCAATCATAAGGATTTGAGCTACTTTATATAAAACTATCTTTTGTAATATGAGCACATTTGAATTATGAGTTCTTAACAGAGAAAAAAATCAGTGACACAAACATGGCAGATGGAAACGTGTGTACCTGTGCTCTCTTCAAAATCCTCACCCGCATGAAGAAAAGGATAAATAAAAGACCATGTCATTCCACAAGAACCAAGAGCACAGGGTTCTCTTTCATCATTCATCATCATTTCATCATCATTCTGATGATGACAGAATTCTGGCACCTGGATAGCACTTGTACAAGGGATGCCTGATTAAGCGGACTGGAGAAAGTGGTGACGGGTCTGGAGGGGCTGAAGGAGGAGGCCAAGGAGTCAAGCTGATCGCCACCAGAAAAGCCCAGACAGGCTGAGGCGTTACTCCACCAAAGTGGGGGTACAGATGGGGCTACAAATAGGACTGGCTGCAGGTCTGTGTGCTCAGCAATTAGCTGATCAGGGTCCCTTCCTCGGCATGACACAGGGGTGACAGGTCACCACTGTAGAGGAAGAACCAGAGAAAACGAAACCCAAATTTGCTGAAGGTGGGAAGGCTGTATGGAAGCTTTGACAAGTAAACGAAAGTCTGCAAGTGGCAAATCTTCATAGAACTACATTTTTCCATAGTAAAAATCCATTACCTCTGAAATGATTACGAGCTTGTTACTTGGAAATATGAAGACAACTTCCAGAGAAAAAGAATGAAAAACTAAAATAGCTAAAAGTGAGAGCCAATGGTAAACACAGACTGCAGGCAGGGGGGACTTGCTCTCATTCTCCCGAGCTGGTAGAATTACTTGACTTTTGAAACTACCTGGTGCACAAATTTAAAAAGCAAAAATTAAATTCAATTGCAGAACCGATGACACTGTTTGTGAAAAGAATCGTACGGACATTAAACCAAGTACAGAGAAAAGAATAGCACACTGATATATTCAGCAATGAGCACTGTTGTTTCAAACCCAGAATCTAAATGATCTGGCAAAATATTTTAGTAATCAAAGTGTGAATGAATCCCTTCATGGTTAGGAAGTGTATTTTTCTTGGTAACGATTCTTTTCTCACACTTTTCTCTTGAGAATTTCTTCACTCATCTTTAAAATTCCTCTTTCTATGGGGCGCCTGGGTGGCGCAGTCGGTTAAGCGTCCGACTTCAGCCAGGTCACGATCTCACGGTCTGTGAGTTCGAGCCCCGCGTCGGGCTCTGGGCTGATGGCTCAGAGCCTGGAGCCTGTTTCTGATTCTGTGTCTCCCTCTCTCTCTGCCCCTCCCCCATTCATGCTCTGTCTCTCATTGTCCCAAAAAATAAATAAACGTTGAAAAAAAAATAAAATAAAATTCCTCTTTCTAGCGCATTTTTATAATGGGACACGACATACTCCAGGGGATTTGACTTAACACAGAGTGTGCCATTTTACTCAGCGCCAAAACAATTAAAAGAGATCATGAAAAGAAAAGCAACCTTAGGGCAAGTAAAACACATGGTTAAGTTCACATTCCTCACGTAAATAAAAAAAACCTATTGCTTTAACACAGTACACTGAAGTTAAACACGAAAAAGAAAAAGGTAACCAATGATTACATAATTCAATTTAAGGGTTAGAGTGTGATCACCCTGATTTTTCAATAAAGTTTAAATAAATAGAATAAAGGAATAAAGTACCTTAAAAAAACATGTTTTTCCCCAAATTTCAGCCTCTTTGCATTGTTTTGACCAGAAAAAGGAAGTAAAACAGAATTATTGCAAAGTTTTTAGGGACCAAATATCATAGGCATGTTTTTTATAAGCAGCCAAATGCAGTTTTTCATCATCTCTTTTTTACTTAATCTAATTCATGTTTAATTAACTCTGAATCTTAAGAGTCTCTGAATATTCAAAATAGGTCTTTCTGCAAAAATCAGCAGAAAGTAATTCAGGACATACTCATGTTCACTGTGTTCCCATGTCTGCCCACTGAAAGTAATGGAGACACTGTGTGAGGCACGTCTTGGGCCTGCCCTGATTCTCCAGAGGTTAATGGATGACTATACTTTAGTTGAATTATCAAATATAATATTCTACCGTACGTGCTATTGACTGAGAAGACACAACTAGGCACTAGAAGCTAATGGCCATTACTTTACTCGGCTTTCAACTTTAAATATTGCTCCCAAGCATTACTTGCTTTACTGATGTTGACTGTTATTGACTTGAAGAACATCATTTTTTTTCCTGATGCTTTCATTCTCTCATCAGGAAAACCAAATGGAGCCTTCCTTCCTTTTATCAAAATGCTATCATTATGAAAACAACAGCAATGAAATTGTGTATGTTGCAAACATTCAGATTTTGTAAAAGGAAATTTAGAAGAGTCACCAATGCTAAAGATATGTAATTAAAAAAATAAATCTTCCTTTGCTGGTTCTATCCTTTAGATATTAATCGAACGTGTTAAAAGTAAAAATGCACTGCAAGGATTTCATAGTTATTTAAGCCTAAAATAAGATAAAGATTGTTAAAGATTTATGAAGCATATCATGAAATTAAATGATGAGGCATTACGAATCTTTGACTCTGCACACATTCCACAGGCATGTTTCAAGGAGTAAAGCATCATCCCTGCATCTACCCAAGAAGAGGAAAGGAAAAAAATGACAGATGGACCAGGTTTAATATTATAGGCATTTGCAACTGAACAGTCTGGCTTCCTGTTTAAACTACTGAAGCTTCACTCTCAGAGTTCATTATATCATCCTGATGCTTCAACTAAACTGCTGATCGTGTTAATGCCAAACGCTATCTTACTCTATTATGAGACTTCTGTTCCCCTAATTGTTGTTGGGTCTTACTTGATTAAGGAAGGCAGAATGAGCATGCATTCCTCCCCTGTTCATATTTAATAGGATAAAAATGCTCTGGAACTTCCTGTATCATCTTAAACATGAACAAATATTAGAATAACAAGACTTCTGTTTTTAAGAATAAGTAGATCTTAGAATGTTTAATTTCTCCTATGACATAACTTCATCCATAACCTGCCACAGGATTCCTTTTGAATGTCCAGGTTCATTAGTATCAGGATAGATCTTCAGATATAATCTAATAAGACGGTTTTTTAAACCAAAGCTCTTTAACCTACTTTATTAAATTTCCTTTCTTGTTAATGCAGAAATTCAGTAATAATTAGGACTGTGATGGATTAATGATTGATAATTTTTCAAGTTAATATTGGCAAGCTGTAGTCAGAGACATGCATTATTGCTTTTCATCCCTGCTCCCTGGCATATTGAACATAAGCAAACTTGCTTTCCTTCCCTCTGTTTAATGGGCTGGAAGGTATTGACCTGGACTTGCAGCCTGCTCATTTTTGTGATTGATGTATTTCCACTTAAATAGTGTGGATCCTTTTTGCAGTTTGTGTTGCCGTTCAGAATAGATTTAAAGGAGACCTGACATGTCATTAATCCTTCAGCTCATATTTTAGATTATATGAACATAGCAAAAATCACTATGATGGAGAGAAATAGTATTTGTTTATCCAGTACAACTGCACACTCAAGACGAATTCTAAGTAGGTTAGTATTTTTTTAAAAAAAATAGATGCCTATTGTTTTATCCTAAAAATGGAAACCAGTTAACATATTTTGGCACCTATGAGTAATCCATGGAAATTAAGAACTTTAAACATAAATATTAACCAGATTTTTTAAATCTCCATTTTATCACAGATTAGGTTTTGTCTTGTAAGCCACAAGGGATCATAAATATTTTGCTTTTATTTTGTTTTAAGCGTGGCAGTTATACTACTAAATCTATTTTTTTAAATTATGATGCCGCTTGCTCTGTAGATGATGGATTGGAATATAAGAGGCTCTGAGGGCAGAAAGACCAGCTAGGAGGCTATTACAGGGTTCCAGGTGAGAGGTGGAGGGTGGTGCTGAAAAATGGTGAGGTGTGGAGTTATAGGAGCAGCTGTGGAAAAGCAGAATAGGAATGGGAAGAGAGGGAGTTTGGAATGATACAAAGTACTTACGAACCAAATGACAATTTGCCCATGAGTTTATGTGGATGAAGCAGGGGCAGGGGTTGGAAGGAAAAGCTTGAGGTGGGAAAGGAAGTACTAAAGATGAATTTGAACAGACTATTTGGGGCAGCTAAAGGAATGTTGACATCCAATGCAGTCACACCACATGTTACCAATGTCTCTGCTCTTGTACGAAAAGAGATGTGTGTGGGGTTTTGTTTGTTTTCTGCATGGAAACCCAAGTGCATGAAATAAATCAACATTTATCGTTTATGGAATACAACTTTGTGCCACAAACTGAGAATGCAAAGTTGTTTACATCAAGAAACAAATGGGCAAAAAACATACTGCAGTCAAAGACAGATATCTTGAAAAGGTCCACTCAAAATAACTAAAAACAAGCTTTTAGTTGGAAATAAAAGAAAACCACTTACTGTAAATCCGTACTGGAAAAGATAGAAGGTATAAAGTAAAAGTGTCTCTTTTGTCTTTATTTTTTTTAACTCTCTATCTCCTCACCACTACCATTTACATTCGGCTTACATATTTCCAGAACTTTCCCTGCCTAAGTTGATTCTTGAAAAGGGAGGATTATTTTTAAGGCTAAACAGAGTAATCATATACTCAGAAACTTTCCTATCACAATTTTAACTCCAACCAAACTTCAAAGTAGTTGGGGTTTTTGTTTGTTTGTTTGTTTGTTTTTTGGTTTTTGGTTTTTAAGATTTGTTGGCATAGGACTGTTACTAACCTCTTCTGGTGACTAGAAACCTAACCTTTTTATTTCATAAAATTATTGAGCCAGAATATTTTATGCTCCCTAACCATGTCTTAGACATCAGCAATATATCTGATTTTATTACTAGTACATTCTGCCCAACCAAAACCCAGTTATGAGCACTGGGTTATCTAGGATATCTATTTGTGGACCTTCACCATTTAAGTTAATGCAACAATGCATTATAATAGAAGACAGTTCTGGATCCTCCACCTTGGGCAATATAAACTATATGAATTCTTCGTGTGCAGTTTAATCTTTGTGATTATTTACCCTCCCTATAGCACTTTTCAGCAGAAAACACCATTTATTTATAGCTTAGCACACTTCAATAATCTATAGTAACTGAAACAGTACAAATGAGTTTTTTTAAAGGTTAATAACATTTTTTTAAATATGAAGAGAAGACAGTGACTTGAATTCTAATATTCTATATATTTTACATAGAACATTTTTTTCTTATATAAGTGCAAACATCATCAAAACTGATTCATAAAACAGATTCCAGTTTTGTGTGAGACTCTTAGTATTTATACAGCTACTAAAAACATAAGGATAACTTTGTAAAGAGTTGATCTCCAAACACTGCTAGGTGTTTGCAATCTTCAATTGCAATCCTTAGCTTCAAGAAATCTATGAGTTCTGCAACAGAAATATCAAGTATATTGATCCACATTCTTTCCCTCTGTATTGCCGATGTTATCTCTTGTTAACAATTTGGAAAACAACTGTTTCCAATAAAGATTACAAAAGACAAGCAGAGTCTCTGAGTAAAGTTTATAAGAGACAAAAATCATAAATAACCATAGACAGAAATATCCTAAATTATTATAGACCATTCAATGACTTACATACCAAAATATCAAAAATCTTCATATATAGCCTTTTCTATTCTGTTATACAATGTTTTGCTTTCATTAAGATTATTTCTTGACATCCTAAAAACATTAATATATTGTGGAGGAAAACAAATTGTATCTTGCTAGAATGCTTAAATCTAAGCATACACCTGAAATAAATGCCATTAGAAGCTGTGTGATTAATGATATAAAATCTCTAAGTTTTAATCAGAATAGACTTTACAGGCTGCACATTACATTCTTAACAATATAACATTCTGGTGGGTTGGGCTGTTCTTTTAAATTTTTTAAAGGTTTCATTTATTAGGTTTGGCTTTTAAATAGTTTTACAACCCAGTAGAATTAGAGTATGGAAATTATATTTTTTTTAACTGAGAGAAAGAAAAATAGATTACAGATATCTCTAATGTAATACCTTTTTAAAAAATTCATTAAATGCTTTCAACATTATCTCATGATTATAGCTAATTGTACTAACTCTTTTTTCTTCTTCATTAAAAGTCTGCCACCTTAATAATGTGCTATTGATGTTTTCATTAAAAGAAATCGTTGTTCTCTTGTTCCAAACACATTTTCTTCCACTTTTCTTTCAGATGTGTCTATGACTGTAATAACTTTTCTATCAGGAATATTCTGGTTCAGTAATTTTATTAAATAAAAAGGATGATTTTTTACTCATGAGAAGAGGCTTATTAACACAGGTCTATGCAAACAGGTATTAAAGAAAATGACTACATTGAGAAGACTGTGTTATAGAAAAGCAGACATGTATGTAAAATTTCAAATATAAGCCTGAATCATGTTTTCCTCTAAGCTAAAATAGTCACTGCTTCATAGACAGCAAAAGGAAGAGAATGGCAGAAAATTGGGGAAATGTCATTTGGGTTCAGCAGCCAAACGTGACCATGTGTCTCCTAAACATTGGGGGACTTTTTGACATTGGGTCAAACATTGGGGGACTTTTGACTAATCAAAAACCATATCACTTATAGTGAATTTTTCAAATGCAATAATCTACATTAAAAAATGCACATACAGGGGCGCCTGGGTGGCGCAGTCGGTTAAGCGTCCGACTTCAGCCAGGTCACGATCTCGCGGTCCGGGAGTTCGAGCCCCGCGTCAGGCTCTGGGCTAATGGCTCAGAGCCTGGAGCCTGTTTCCGATTCTGTATCTCCCTCTCTCTCTGCCCCTCCCCCGTTCATGCTCTGTCTCTCTCTCTGTCCCAAAAATAAATAAATGTTGAAAAAAAAAATTAAAAAAAAAAAAAAATGCACATACATTTAACATATAGTTCCAAGAATTTTGTAAACAGCATATGCCCATACAACCTACACTTCTATCAAGATATAGAACATCTCCATCATACCAGAAAGATCCCTCAGAATAACTTCAAATGGCTTCAACTAATGTACTTTTTAATGTCAAATATGACGTGTAAAAGAGACAACTGTATGCTACACACAAAAGATTGATCTGTGTGATCTAAAAGTATCAAATAAGCAAATTGGAAAATATATATCAAGTTTATAGAACAAAACAAAACAGACTGTCCAATTTAATATTAATCTCATTCAAATATCAGGTATTGGCATCTAGCGGGTAGAGACCAGAGATGCTTCTAAACATTTATAACGCACAGGACAGTTCTTACCTCCCCCAGTAAACATTATCTGGCCCCAAATGTCAATAGTACCAAAGCTGAGAAGACTTGATGTTGGGGCACCAGGGTGGCTCAGTCGGTCAAGTGTCTGACTCTTGATTTTGGCTCAGGTCAGGATCTCATAGTTTGTGAGTCTGAGCCCCACTTGGATCTCAGTGCTCACAACAGGGAGCCTGGCTGGATTCTCTCTCTCCCTCTCTGGAGCCTGTTTGGGATTTTCTCTCACCCTTTCTTCTACCCCTCCCCCACTCATGTGCAGACATGAGTGCACACCCCCCCAAAATAAATAAAATTTTTAAAAGTCTTGATCTGAATCAAAGTGCATATTCTGATGACAGAAAAAAAAATAAATATTGCATCTTGAAACATTTCTTAAGTACAATTGATATTTAAGGAATATGTAAAAGTGTAACTGACAGTATTATAAAAAACAAAACAAATTTCAATAGCGTTCTAAGATTTAGGATATATACCATACTCTGAACAAAGTGCAGTTTCAAACTCTCTAAAAATTTAATATCTCTCCTTGAACCAATTCTTTTGCTAAAAAGAAACAAGGTAGAAACTGTAAAACAATTAGAAAAAGTATTTTTAAGAAAGCACTGTATATCAGCAGAAGAAACCAACACTTAAATGCTCAGATGATAAAGAATGCAGAAAAGTTAATTAAGTACCAAATTAAAAAAAAAACTTGAAAAGGAACAGAAAATTAATATACCCAAGAACTGGAAAAGTGGAATTCACAAAGATAAAAGTAGAAATTAATGATCTGGAAAACAGAAAAAAAAAAAAAAAACAAACCTTAACTACCAATCCAAGAGCAGACTCTGAAAAAAATAAACCTAATAAAACTTAAAACTGCTAGCTACTATAATTTCTTTAAAGTAGGAAATGCAGAAACACACAAATTAGAATGATGTGTTGGCAAATTTTCTTAGCTTGGGCTACTGTGACAAAATGCCCTAAACAGGGAGGATTATAAATAATAGAAATGTATTTCTTACAGTTCTAGGGGCTGGAAGCACAGTAGGAATCTGGTGAGAGACAACTTTCTTCCAGGTGCAGATAGCTGACTTCTTGTATTCTTACCTGCCTGAGAGCAAAGAAGAAGCAAGTTCCCTGATGAGCCTTACAAAGGCACTAATCATGACCTCATCTAATCCTAATCACTTCCCAAAGGTCCCACCTCCTAATACCAATACATCAAGAGGTTAGATTTCAACATATGACTCTGCTGGGAGGGGTGGGACACAAACATTCAGTGCATAACACAAATGTTCACAGATTCCAAGAAAACATAAGAGCAATATGAGAATCATTTCTTTGTCTATATTAAATAGATGGGAAAACTATATGAAATGATGGATTTTCCAGGTATATGTAGATTATTCAACATTTATTCTTGATTAAAAGTATATTAATAAAATAGCATTATAATTAATAAAAAGCAAGTAGCATTTCCATTTAAATCAGGGAAAACACAAGAATGACAATATGACTTAATATTGTCAAGAAAGTTCTGCAAAAAATAGAAAAAATTTATGATTTGCCAAATTTCCAGGTATAACAGGTACCTGGAAATTCTAAGAAACAATAGACATGCTATTAAAATAATAAGATAATTTGGTAACATGGTTGATTGTAATAGTGACAGAATATAAACATTTCCACATTTAAATATAATTAATAAGAAACTACACTGAAAGAAAAGACAGCTTTTGAAAACTGACTTACAAAAAAATGTATAGAAATTTATCTTTAAATAAAAAAAAACTGTTTTGAGGTACATGGAAGACCTTAATAAATGAAAAAATAAGTCAGTGTTAGGGTGAATATTATACAAATGTCATTTACCCCCAAATTAATCTATAAATAGTAAAAACAAATGTGACCAGTTTGCAATGTGAAAAACTGATTTAGATACCTGTGGAATAATGAAAGTGCAAACAGCCTGTAAAACTTTCAGGAAGAGGATTATCTGAGTGTAATGACCTAGCAGATACTAAAACATACTAGAAGGATAGAGTAATTAAAATAGTTTGGTAACGTTTTAGGAAGAGAAAGACAAGCCAGTGAAATTGAAAGTCACAAGTGCCTTGGCAATTGGATAAATGATAAAGAAGGCTTTTTACAACAGTGTGGAAATGAGGAATTATTTACTAAATTATATTAGGGACAGAAGATGGTGGCATAGGAAGACACTGGGCTCACATTGTCTTGCTAATCACTTAGATTCCACCCACACCTGCCTAAATAACCCAGAAAACCACTGAAGACTAGCAGAACAGACTCTCCAGAGCCAAACGTAGACAAGAGGCCTGTGGAAGAGGGTAGGAAGGCCGGAGAGGTCGTGCACTACACAGACTAGCAGGAGGGAGCCAGGGAGGTAGAGGGGCAGCCCACCCAGCAAAGCAGAACCCCCCAGTCTGACTTGCAAAAGTGGAGGGGCCGGATTCCGGGAGTTGTTACAGCCAGTGGGACTTAACATCTGGAAGGTCAAAAGTCAACAGCTCTGCTCTCAGAGAGCAGGGAGGGCGAGAGGACACCAGGAGGGAGAGTTGTTGAGCCCCGGAAGACAGAGCTCAGCTCGGCGGGGAAACAAAGGGGCTGGCAAGCACCATCTCCCTCTCCCATCACCCAGCTAAAATTCCAAAGGGAACCAGTTCCCTTCACCAAACTTGCTTGAACCACGCAAACACCCAACACGGTGCTTCTGTATATCCATCCCTCCGACGGGTCTGCCTGCCTCCCTGTGACACAGGGCCCCTCCCGCAGGGGACCACCCACAGCAAAGTGAGCTGAGCCTGCCCCTCCCGCCCCTGTGCACCTTGCAGATCCACTGCGGCTAATATGCCAGATCCCATCAGAGCAGCACCACAAGCCTGGCAGTGTGCAAGTAGCCCAGACAGGGGCCACACCCTGCCCCTGAGAGAGGGGAAGATAAGGTACACACCAGTCTGACAGTGCTCCAGCAGTGGGTTGGGGACAGACATTGGGTCTGACTGTGGCCCCACCCACCAACACAAGTTACTCCAAACAGCACAGGGGAAGAGCCCTGCACTTCCACACCACTCCAGGGACTATCCAAAATGATGAAATGGAAGAATTCTCCTCAAAAGAAACTCCAGGAATTAGTGACAGCTAACGAATTGATCAAAAATGATTTAGGCAATATAACGGAATAAAAATTTAGAATAATAGTCATAAAATTAATCGCTGGGCTTGAAAAATGCATAGAGGACAGCAGAGAATCTATTGCTACAGAGATCAAGGGACTAAGAAATAGTCATGAGGAGCTAAAAAATGCTATAAATGAGGTATGAAATAAAATGGAGGCAGCCATAGCACAGATTGAAGAGGCAGAGAAGAGAATAGGTGAATTAGAAGATAAAATTATGGAAAAAGAGGAAGCTGAGAAAAAGAGAGATAAGACCCAGGAGTATGAGGGGAGAATTAGAGAACTAAGTGATGCAATCAAATGGAACAATATCTGTATCATAGGAATTCCAGAAGAAGAAGAGAGAAAGGGGCTGAAGATGTACTTGAACAAATCATAGCTGAGAACTTCCCTGTTCTGGGGAAGGAAAAAGGCATTAAAATCCAAGAGGCACAGAGAACACCCTTCAGACGTAACTTGAATCAATCTTCGGCATGACATATCATAGTGAAACAAATCCTGGAAAAATACAAGGATAAAGAGAAAATTCTGAAAGCATCTAGGGACAAACAGGCTCTAACTTCCAAAGGGAGACCCATAAGAGTAATGGCAGACCTATCTACTGAAACTTGGCAGGCCAGAAAGGAATGTTATGAAATCTTCAATGTTATGAACAGGAAAAATATGCAGCAGAGAATCCTTTATCCAGCAAGTCTGTCATTCAGAATAGAAGGAGAGAGAAAGGTTTTCCCAAACAAACAAAAACTGAAGGAATTCATCACCATTAAACCAGCCCTACAAGAGATCCTAAGGGGGATTCTGTGAGTGAAATGTTGCAAGGACCACAAATTACCAGAGGCATCACTACAAGCATGAAACCTACAAATATCACAATGACTCTAAACCCATATCTTTCTATAATAACACTGAACATAAATGGACTAAATTCTCCAACTAAAAGACATAGGATATCAGAATGCATAAAAAAACAAGACCCATCTATTTGCTGTCTACAAGAGACTCATTTTAGACCTGAGGGCACCTTCAGATTGAAAGTGAGGGGATGGAGAACTATCTATCATGCTACTGGAAGTCAAAAGAAAGCTGGAGTTGCTATACTTATCTCAGAAAAACTAGAGTTTAAATTAAAGGCTGTAATAAGCGATGAAGAAGGGCATTATATAATAATTCCAGGGTCTATCCATCAGGAAGAGCTAACAATTATAAATGTCTATGTGCCAAATACAAGAGCCCCCAAATATATAAAACCATCACAAACATAAGCAACCTTATTTATAAGAATGTGGTAATTACAAGGGACTTTAATACCCCATTTACAACAATGGATAGATCATCTAGACAGGATCAATAAAGAAACAAGGGCCCTGAATGATACATTGGATCAGATGGACTTGACATATATTTAGAACACTGCATCCCAAAGCAACAGAATATACTTTCTTCTCAAGTGTACATGGAACCTTCTCCAAGATAGATCACATACTGGGTCACAAAACAGCCCTTAATAAGAATAAAAGAATTGAGATCATACCATTCACACTTTCAGACCACAATGCTATGTAACTTGAAATCAACCACAGGAAAAAGTCTGGAAAACCTCCAAAAGCATGGAGGTTAAAGAACACCGTACTAAAGAATGAATGGGTCGACCAGGCAATTAGAGAAGAAATTAAGAAATATATGGAAACAAATGAAAATGAAAATACAACAATCCAAACGCTTTGGGACGCAGCGAAGGCAGTCCTGAGAGCAAAATACATTGCAATCCAGCCCTATCTCAAGAAACAAGAAAAATCCCAAATACAAAATCTAATAGCACACCTAAAGGAAATAGAAGCAGACCACCAAAGACTCCCCAAAACCAGCAGAAGCAGAGACATAATAAAAATCAGAGCAGAAATAAACAATATAGAATCTAAAAAAACTGTAGAACAAATCAATGAAACCAAGAGTTGGATTTTTGAAAAAATAAACAAAATTAATAAACTCTAGCCAGTCTTCCGAAATAGAAACAGGAGATGACCCACATAGATAAAATCATGAATGAAAATGGAATTATTACAACCAATCCCTCAAAAATACAAGCAATTATCAGGGAATACTATGAAAAATTATATGCCAACAAACTGGACAACCTGGAAGAAATGGACAAATTCCTAAACACCCACACACTTCCAAAACTCAAACAGGAAGAAATAGAAAACTTGAACAGACCCATAACCAGCAAAAAAATTGAATCAGTTATCAAAAATCTCCCAACAAATAAGAGTCCAGGACCAGATGGCTTCCCTGGGGAATTCTACCAGACATTTAAAGCAGAGATAATACCTATTCTTCTCAAGTTATTCCAAAAAATAGAAAGGGAAGGAAAACTTCCAGACTCATTCTATGAAGCCAGCATTACTTTGATTCCTAAACCAGAAAGTGACCCAGCGAAAAAAGAGAACTACAGGCCAATATCCCTGATGAATATGGATGCAAAAATTCTTAACAAGATACTAGCAAATCAAATTCAACAGCATATAAAAAGAATTATTCACCATGATCAAGTGGGATTCATTCCCGGGCTGCAGGGCTGGTTCAACATTCTCAAATCAATCAATGTGATACATCACAAAAGAAAAGAACCATATGATTCTGTCAATTGATGCAGCAAAAGCATTTGACAAAATTCAGCATTCTTTCTTAATAAAAATCCTCAAGAAAGTCGGGATAGAAGGAACATACTTAAACATCATAAAAGTCATTTATGAAAAGCCCACAGCTAATATCATCCTCAATGGGGGAAAACCGAGAGCTCACGAACACAACAGGGATGTCCACTCTCACCGCTGTTGTTTAACATATTGTTAGAAGTTCTAGCATCAGCAATCAAACAACAAAAGGAAATCAAAGGCATCCAAATTGGCAAAGATGAAGTCAAGCTTTCACTTTTTGCAGATGACATGATGTTATATATGGAAAACCTGATAGACCCCACCAAAAGTCTGCTAGAACTGATACATGAATATAGCAAAGTTGCAGGATACAAAATCGATGTACAGAAATCAGTTGCATTCTCATACACTAATAATGAAGCAACAGAAAGGCAAATAAAGAAACTGATCCCATTCACAACTGCACCAAGAATCATAAAATACCTAGGAATAAACCTAACCAAAGATGTAGAATATCTGTATGCTGAAAACTATAGAAAACTTATGAAGGAAATTGAAGAAGATGTAAATAAATGGAAAAACATCCCATGCTCATGGATTGGAAGAATAAATATTGTTAAAATGTCAATATTACCCAAAGCAATCTGGGCATTCAGTGCAATCCCAAACAAAATTGCACCAGCATTCTTCTCGAAGCTAGAACAAGCAATCCTAAAATTTGTATGGAACCACAAAAGACCCTGAAAAGCCAAAGTAATATTGAAGAAAAAGACCAAAACAAGAGGCATCACAATCCCAGACTTTAACCTCTACTACAAAGCTGTAATCATCAAGACGGCATGGTATTCACACAAAAACAGACACATAGACCAAAGGAATAGAATAGAGTCTCCAGAACTGGACCCTCAAAAGTATGGCCAACTAATCTTTGACAAAGCAGGAAAGAATATCCTATGGAAAAAAGACAGTCTCTTTAACAAATAGTGCTGGGAGAACTGGACAGCAACATGCAGAAGAATGAAACTAGACCACTTTCTTACACCATTTGCAAAAATAAACTCAAAATGGATGAAGGACCTGAATGTGAGACAGGAAACCATCAAAACCCTAGAGGAGAAAGCAGGAAAAACCTTTCTGACCTCAGCCGCAGCAATTTCTTACTTGACATCTCCAAAGGCAAGGAAATTAAAAGCAAAAATGAACTACTGGGACCTCATGAAGATAAAAAGCTTCTGCACTGCAAAGGAAACAATCAACAAAACTAAAAGGCAACCGACAGAATGGGAATGCAAATGACATATCACACAAAGGGCTAGTATTCAAAATCTACAAAGAACTCACCAAACTCCACACCCGAAAAACAAATAATCCAGTGAAGAAATGGGCAGAAAACATGAATAGACACTTCTCTAAAGAAGACATCCAGATGGCCAACAGGCACATGAAAAGATGCTCAACGTCACTCCTCATCAGGGAAATACAAATCAAAACCACACTCAGATACCACCTCACACCAGTCAGAGTGGCTAAAATGAACAAATCAGGAGACTATAGATGCTGGCGAGGATGTGGAGAAATGGGAACCCTCTTGCACTGCTGGTGGGAATGCAAACTGTTTCAGCCACTCTGGAAAACAGTGTGGAGGTTCCTCAAAAAATTAAAAATAGATCTACCCTATGACCCAGCAATAGCACTGCTAGGAATTTACCCAAGAGATACAGGAGTGCTGATGCATAGGGGCACTCGTACCCCAATGTTTATAGCAGCCCTTTCAACAATAGCCAAATTATGGAAAGAGCCTAAATGTCCATCAACTGATGAATGGATAAAGAAATTGTGGTTTATGTACACAATGGAATACAACTTGGCAATGATAAAGAATGAAATCTGGCCTTTTGTAGCAACGTGGATGGAACTGGAGAGTGTTATGCTAAGTGAAATAAGTCATACAGAGATAGACAGATACCATATGTTTTCACTCTTATGTGGATCCTGAGAAACTCAACTGAAGACCATGTGGGAGGGGAAGGAAAAAAAAGTTAGAGGGAGAGAGCCAAACCGTAAGAGACTCTTAAAACTAAGAATGAACTGAGGGTTGATGGGGGGGTGGGAGTGAGGAGAGGGTGGGTGATGGGCTTTGAGGAGGTCACCTGTTGGGATTAGCACTGGGTGTTGTATGGAGACAATTTGACAATAAATTTCATATTAAATAAATAAATAAATAAATAAATAAATAAATAAATAAATACAAGCAAAAAACAAAAAATAAAAAAAATAATAAATTATATTAAGATAATGCACTAGCCAGTTGTAAATAAGAATAAAATTTAAGTGCTGGGCCACCTTTTCCACCAAAGTAATTCTTACATGGACAAATATTTAAATATACAAAATAGATGGTTACTGTGGACAAGATATGATACCCAGAATCTATAAGGGAAATATTTTTAAACATTTGTACAAGGAAAAATTCATATAGATCCATCCAAATTATCAAAGCCAAATACTAAAAATTTTAAGACAAAAGACTGACTTTTTAACACACAAAGGACAGCCAGTAAATAATCCACAAATTCAAAAGCAAATGGCAAATATATGAAGGCATTTTGTGGAGGGGAAATACAGACTACAACATAAGAAAATAATTCATAAATTTGAGTGAAGGAGTAAAATTGTCCCCTGAACAGACATGGAACTGCCTAGGAGGCTGACATCTGCCTTCACATAGTGACTTCACTTTTAAAATATCTGAGTTAAGATAAATGTGGGATGTGAAGTACCAGTAGTCAAATTTTACTACAAATTTTTTTTTTGTTAGGGAAACAAAAGTATAATAAGGGAAATACAAGCAGAAGGGTGGAAATAATAAAACTAAAATCATAGGTTAATGATCTGGAAAGCACAGGTGACTTAGAGGAGTGCCCAAATAAACAAAATCTAGTGATTTGTTATGAGTAATAAACAGCCCTCTGGTAATATTGATACAGAAAATAAGGACAACGAATTCCACTTAAATTTGGCACATTTTAATCTCTAATCACTTACAACTCCATAAATGTCACATTAAAGAAATAAACACACAAAAACAAAGAGAATGAACAAGTGAAGAAACAGCAGACAAGTGATGTCATAATTTTGAATACAGGTAACGTTTGAACAAACAGTAATGGCAAGAGCAGGGAAAAGGAAAGATGAACGTCGGCTAAGGATGAACCAACTTGATTGGGCCAATTTACATTCCGGTTTTCTGGAAAGGCTCTAGAACTGAGCACATCAGACTCCTCTCTTTCCAGGATAAGGCAGAAACCAGATCAGCCCTTCCCCAGAGCCATACACAGCTGCCTTCACTCTGACCAAAGCATGGGTTGCATTAGAGCTCTGGACTAGGAGTTGTCTCTTTACGTGGACTTTGTCTTTCAGTGACTTGATCATAGCTCACACTATGATCCTGACTTGATCATAGCTCAGAAAGCTATGATTCCATATGGAGGTCTTGGGCCTGTGTGATGATAACATAAAAACAGGTGGAAACCAAGGTTACAGTTTCTCTGGGGTAAGGCAAACTACCTTGATCTCACTCTCAGGAGATGAATGTTCCATAGATGGGTGAGAAGTGGGGGTGAAGAGACAAAGAAGCTGCATGTGGGTGCTGTGTTATGGGGGCTCCACTCTGGAGGCTGTATGTGGCAGCTGTGGTAAAATGAAGACACTGTGTATGTTGTGTTTCCCTTCCAGATTCCATCTATAACAGCTAAACCAGCACAGCATTAGATTAAAGTTATTGTGCTTCATCAGTGTGATTGCCCACTACTCATGGTGGGACATACGTCAAATTAAAATGCAAATTAGAAGAACAGCAAAAATTAGTTTTACCTATCAGATTTGCAAGGATTAGCAGTGATGGTGAAGATATGGAGAAATAAATACCTCATATATATATTTTAGAAGGTTCCCTTGGTAATATCTCTAAAAACCAGAAATACACATACCATTTTCTCTAGACCTTTCACTTGTTGGAGCTAATCCCACAGAATAACTATTATATGCTCACATGAAATATATTATTAGGTATGTCTATTTTAGGATTGTTTGTAATAGAAAACTCTCCATCTAAAAAGTTTGCAGTTAACTTTGTTTTTTATTTCTTTTAACGTTTATTTTATTTTTGAGACAGGGAAAGACAGCATGAACGGGGGATGGTCAGAGAGAGAGGGAGACACAGAATCTGAAGCAGGCTCCAGGCTCTGAGCTGTCAGCACAGAGCCTGACATGGGGCTCGAACTCACAGACCGCAAGATTATGACCTGAGCCAAAGTCGGATGCGTAACCAACTGAGCCACCCAGGCGCCCCTGCAGTTAACTTTGATATTCAGTACTAGAGTACTCTTTTAAAAATTTTGGTATATGTATTTAACAAAATATTAAACAAATATTTAAAAAATAATGAGAAAAATCTTGAAACACATACATATAAAAATACTAAGAGACAGGTGTATTTTTTTTCATTAATAAAAAAATACACATATACCTTTTTGCCATGGAGAATTTCTTGAGGAACATTCTAAGACTATTGGCTATTTGGGGAATAGCTAAGCTATTCAAATACTAAATATATATGTACAAATAGATCTTTAAAAATCTTCTCAGAGTTGAGGCTATTCTCATAATTGGGAAGAAAATATTATATTAAGAAATACAGTTCATTGAAACTTAGTCTGTAATGTACCCACCAACCTCTCTTTATATATGTGATAAATTGATTGCAGTAATGACCTCTAATGTGTAAGACAGAGATTCATCAATGATTTTTTTTTCTTTTTCTCTCCAAACAGTAACAATTTAAGAAAAGAATATTCTGGGGCACCTGGGTGGCTCAGTCAGTTGTGGTCCAACTCTTGATCTCAGATCAGGTCTTGATCTCAGGGTCATGAGTTCTAACTCCATGTTGGGATCCATGCTGGGTGTGAAGCCTATTAAAGAAAAAAAAAGAAAAAAAGATCTTATGAGACAATTTGAATACACGTTGGAAGATCAATTTACCTCAAACTTAAAAATAGTTGCTACTACTCTATATTAATATTGAGTGCTGACATAACTACAAAAATTGGAAGGAAACAGGAAATCTGTGCATGCGAAAAATTCAAATACAATTATTAATTGTAGTTGGTACAAAAGGAAATTTGGTTTGCATGTTGATTTAAGATTCTTTGTCCCAATGGAGTATAACTAAGCACAGCAAGTCATTGATTTATCATCTTTTCTACAAAAAAGTAACACTATGTGTCATCCCAGTTTCCCAACAGGATCACCAGAAGAATTCTCATTCCAAGTCCTTAACAAAGAAAACACGTGTAGCAACTACACTGTCTACAAACTCATCCTGTCCTTTACAATAGCAATCGGCATGCTTCTAAGTGATTGATGTAATGGGCATAAAGTTTCTGAACTACTTCTCTTTTTAGGATATTTCACAATAAGGTGACATTCTGATTTTACAAATGCTTTCTACAAGTTAACTGGGAACTAATATTAACCTTCACCTCCATTAATATAACAAGAAATAAAATATAAAACCCAAGCCATCAACTTCTAGTAGAGCTTTTGAATTTAGTGTCTATAATATATATTATACACAATATGCCTTTGCCTATGGTATACATACTATTTATTTATTTTTATTTAATTTATTCAGACTAAAAAAAAACACAAAACACAGAAACCATTCACCCGTGTCTCCTATCTTCCACCCTCACCTCTGGAAAACACCAACCTGTTCTCTGTTATCTATAAGTTTTGGGTTTTTTAAATTAACTATTATTATTATTTTTAGATTTCACATGTAAGAGAGGTCATACGGTACTTATCTTTCTGTGTTTGACTTACTTAATATAATGCCCTTGAAGTCCATCCATGTTGTAGCAAAATGGCAAAATTTTGTTCTTTTTATGGCTGAATAAGATTCCAGTGTGTGTGTGTGTGTGTGTGTGTGTGTGTGCATATCACAATTTCTTTATCCATTCACCCATCAGTGGACACTTAGTATGTTTCCATACCTTGGCTATTGTAAATTATGCTGGAATGAGCATAGATATTCAGAAATATCAAATATTATTTAGAATCTGTTTTACCATAAAGAAAAACTCTCTGGGGCTATAACAATTGAAGATGCTAGGTCTGTAAGGTGAGTCTTATTAGTTGGAAATATTTGGTTCCCTTTTGAGGAAGAAAGAAATCCCTGTGGTTTGGGCTTTATTTTATTGTTCTGTTTTTCTGCTCCAGGGACCAATAGTATGTCTAGCTTATAGAAGACCCTCATTTCATGCTAGTGTAATAAGTCAATGACGTTTGTCTAATTAGGGAATTGAAAAAAGTCCTTTTTTTTCTTATTCTGTTACAAAATGGACACAACCAATGGGAGATACTTTCTGAGATGAGATGCCAAGAGCAATATTGATAATAAGTCCGTTAAAAGTATCAGGAAACGGATTGATGGAAATCTTTAATTAGTGCAAACCTGGTTTATCATCTCAACTCTCTAGCTTTCTCTCCATGCACTATGCTCTTTTAATTTCATTAGCTTTCCTGTAATTGTGTTTTCACATATATAAAAACAAAGACCTCTTTGTTAATGTTTATATATTTATTTTGAGAGAGAGAGAGAAAGCACATGCTTGTGAGTGGGGGAGGGGAAGAGAAAGAGGGATAGAGAGAATCCCAAGCAGGCCCCATGCTGCCAGCCCAGAGCCCGATGTGGGGCTTGCACTCACAAACCATGAGAATATGGCCTGAGCCAAAATCAAGAGTTGGATGTTTAACCAACTGAGTCAACCACATGCCCCACAAATGCCCTTTTAAATCACAGTGGTGGCTGAGCGGGGGGGGAAGGGGAGGAGTCCAAAGTAGACCTTGCCAGGAGGACTGATCTGAGGGTAGAGTGAGTGGTTAACATTTGAGTGTTTCAAACTTTGAGAGTCATAAAGATAGAATCCTTAGTAACCAAGAGATAAGAAAGACCTTCAACATTTAGGAGAAGGTGGTAAATTGTAGAGTCTCACTGTATGTTTGCTAGGCACTGATACATACATTAAAAGTTTGACAACATTCCATATTCAAGATGAACAGGCAACTTTTTTACTGTCTAGCCAACAAGTCTCAGTACACCTACACTTTGTCTAAACAATGAAAATATATTATATTACAGTATTTATGTTTTAGTTAACCAATACTTAAGTAAATGCTTTCAGAAAAATAAATTATATTTAAGGCTAAGTCATAATATTTCAATAATTTTCAAAAAAAAACCCTCCTAATAAAAATTTCAATAGATTATAGAAGAAAGTATCTTCCAAAGCTAAAGATGAATTTAAATTATATTGAATTTAGTAAGTCTTATTTTTAGTCCATTATTACTTTTAAAATCATGTTGGGTAGTTTTTTTGGAGAAAAAGTGTTTTTTTATTCTCTTTATATGTAAAATTACACTAAACCAATATACAAAGATGCAAAACAGCAGCAAAAACACGGCCTCCAAATTTCTTGGAAGCTAGTTAGCTCTAAGAAATAAGGTATGTCAGGGCACCTTGATGGCTCAGTCAGTTAAGCATTAGACTCTTGGTCTCATCACTCAGATCATGATCTTACTGTTTATTGAGTTCAAGCCTCATGTGTTCAGCTCCGTACTGATAGCACGGAGCCTGCTTGGAATTCTTTCTCCCTCTTTCTGCCCCTACCTCACTTGAGTGCGCTCTCTCTCTCTCTTTCTCTCTCTCTCAACATAAATAAATAAACTTAAAAAAATAAAAAAAATAAAGGTGTCTTAAACTATTGAGAAAGCATAAGATTCCAAGAGAATAGCTCTATTCTGCAAATGGGACCACTTATTTATAACCCATACTATGCTTTTAAGTAGACATTATAAATATCAGGATCTTTAGCATAGAGCACTTGCTATCTACAAATAGTGAAATCCTATAGAGAATAGAATGTTAAAGTGTTTTGTGGAAAAGTCAAAAATTATTTTTTTCACCCTTTTTTTTACATTTATCAGGTTCTTTAAATCTATTCATATTGTGCGATACGAATTTTATGGCTAGGATGGTGGCAACTTCCTTGCCTTAGTCAATTTTTTAAACTTTTTTTAATGTTTATTTATTGTTGAGTGAGAGGGAGAGCATGAGCAGAGGAGGGGCAGAGAGAGGGGGCACAGAGGGTCTAAAGCAGGCTCTGTGCTGACAGCAGCAAGCCCAGTGCGGGGCTGAGATCATGACCTGAGCCAAAGTCAGATGCTCAACTGACTGAGACACCCAAGTGCCCCACCTTGGTCATTTTTAAGTCACTTTTAATCCATCTCAAACCCCAGATTAATTAATTCCATGTATATTCTGATTTTTTAAAATTGATTTGGAATATAGTTTCATTGTTTCCTTCTAGTAGAAGCATGTTCAATAGAATTTCATACAACCTTAACTATTAAAAAAAGATTAACTGCTAATAAAGCAAATATTTCAAATAGTATTAACTTTGGAATATACATTTTGAAATTAAATAGTAAAGACTGAGATTTTTCAGTAATGAATCTTTTTTCCACTTCAGTTTCTTTCCTCTTTTCCATGCATACTCTTAAGGAGTTTTACTACTTAATAATATAGAATTCTAGCTCTATATCATAACTAAGTTCACCTCAGTAAAATCTGCTGAGAATGGCCTGTGTTTTATCAGTGATTTAAGAGAAGAAAAATTCAGTACTTTATTTGGAACAGTAAGAGTCAGCTAAATTACATTTGAACCCCCCCCCCCCATAACAAATTTCAATTTGGTGGTGGTGTTGAATCTAATTTGCCTTAATTACATGGCAGTCAGGGTTTCAGGAGCAGGTCATTCTTGTGAGGAAAACAATTTCAGGACTGTTTTGGAATTATCAATCTGCCAGGAGGTATGCAGGCCTGACAGTGACTCTATCTACAATCTCCTACCATGACATCTGGCAGTGTGGTGCCTTGCAGAGATGTTCTTAAATATGATTACTTATTGGGGGGAAGGAAAGACTATGCAGATAAAAGTTTGGAAAATAGGGACTTTTTCCTGTCTCTTATCTGCAAGTTTTCTAAGCCAAAATCTATTTTCAATACAGGAAATGCTGTTTAGCCCATGATGAATGGGCATTTGAATATTTATGCTGATAACAAGAGTCACCTCTGGGCTCCAACTTGGAACTGTTATGATTATATAGCAATAGTATGTGAGTTGTTGCAAAGTTAGCACCCAATTGTTCGTTGGTCAGGTCATCACTACAAGTTACCTTATTAATTGATGATCAATCAGTCCTTAGGACAACTTAGCACTGATGGGAACGGATTGAAAGAAGTATTTTAATATTATTTATACATCTGGGTCTTGGGGAGCCTGGGTGGCTCAGTCGGTTAAGTGCCCAACTTCAGCTCAGATCATGATCTTGTGGTTGGTGAGTTTGAGCCCAGGATCAGGCTCTGTGCTGACAGCTTAGAAGCTGGAGCCTGCTTTGGATTCTGTGTCTCCTTCTCTGTCTGCCCCACCCCCACTTGTGTTCTGTCTCTCTCTCTCTCTCTTTCTCTCTCTCAAAAATAAACTTAATAAAATAAAATAAAATAAAATAAAATAAAATAAAATAAAATAAAACAAAAATAAAAAGCACTTAGCAGACTGACCAGGAAATACTGAACACTGAACAAATATTGTCCATAATCACCAACTATCCTCATGACCATTACCATATTACACATGGGAAAACTAAGCTTTCACAATTTCTGTGAATATTCACCACATGCATTTCAAAATTCTCATGACTTTTATTGTTTATGCCACATAATTTAGCATTATACATATCCTAGATTCTAATCATTTTTACACATTTCTATATTTGACAGCACAAAATTTAAATTTATATTAAATTTAGATAAATATACATAGTTATACATTTCAATTTATATTAGACTCCATCTGCGAGAGTTTAATATAGACCTAGGGAAACTTAACATATATAATACAATTAAATATATTTTCTCAACAATTTAATGATTATTATCTGATAGAACATAAAATGCACTGATGTTATCATGGATGAAGGAACAAAAGGAATATCAGCAGATAAAAATGTAATGAAAGTATAGGGCTGGAACAAAATTATTCTGGATGCTTACATATCCAATATGTTGCTCAGATAGAGTGATAAATATAAAAGATGTTCATAAATATCAATATAAAAGATATTCATAGTCATTTTTAAACTTATATAGTTTAGCTTATTATAGTTCTTGAGAATCAGTTAGACGCCAATCATTGAGATAGACATTACAAATACGACTTTAGCCCAAGATCTGATACAAACTTATCTGGGGATACAAACAAGTAAAGATATAATTGGAATTCAGTGTGATCGAGGTATAAACAGTACATGGGACAGTATGTAAACAGTTGGAACTGACTCATTCTTGGGGATTCAAGAAAGCTCCCTAGTGGAGGAACAAATAACCAGAGTTCTTAAAGAAATAGATCTGAGGTATGTATTTATCAGAGTCCTACAGAATAAAAAATTTATAGAAAATTTGCAGATTTATCAGTAGTTCAACACGACATAGACACAAAATGACTTGAGGATGGAAATGAGAAAAATAAAACAGATGAAATGAGAAGAAATAGTATCCATTCTTACCGGACCTAACACTAAAATATAAGCATACTTAGGGTAATTTGGTAAATATCTCCTCTTGACTAAGTATCTGAGAACACATTAAATTAATTAACCACTTGATCAATTCTCGAGCATGTCTAAGAGACAAATATATCATATACTGCATGTCAACAGAGCCATATTAGCTTTTATACTTGAAACTTTTTCTATGCGGTGTTTCCCAAATTTAAAAGTGATTCTGAATATTATATTTGAAAATTACTGGGCAAACACAACATACGTAAAACAGTAATATTATACCATGTTAAATGTGTATATATATTATACCATTTTGGATATAATATGCAAATAAATATTAAAAATAACATGAATAACAGTGTCTACTCTCAAATATCTGTATTATATTAATATAAAATGTGTATATATTTACCTTGGTGTCATTTTTGTTTAGTATATTGATTTCTTGAGGACAGTAGGCTGCAGTAGTTTTTTAATATTTACTTCATAGCTCTTATTCCCCTGCTTAGTGCATTCTGAAGACTTAATCAATGCTGAAAGCAGATATAATACACTTGCAATGTATTCATATCAACACTTCCTTCCCCCTCTGACTTTTGGGCTAATTTCACCACTATCCTTCTCTCCATGGACACACTGGACTCAATAGTTCCAGTCAGTTGGATTAGTTTCCTTTTCCCTTTTCAATTTTCTGGATACCTTTTCTTTTACATTCTTATTTCTGACATATATATATATATATATATATATATATATATATATATATGTCTAAAGTACTCATATCATCTCACTTTTAAAACACGTATTTTTAATGAGGGTACTATATAGGAAACTTAAAAATCATGGGGTTTTAATAAAGTTTAAACGTACTTCTATAGCATTCCTATAGAAACTGACTCATTTTCATTCAGTTCAGAGTTGCATTCATTGGCACTGTTATTTTTAACTAAGACTTTTTTTTTCAGTTAGCTGCTTCAGCAAATAATTATACTTCTAGTCTTTAAAGTTTTTTTTTAACATTTATTTTCAAGAGACAGAGCAAGACAGAGCACGAGTAGGGGAGGGGCAGAGAGAAAAGGACATGCAGACTCTGGAGCAGGTTCCAGGCTCTGAACTGTCAACACAGAGCCAATGCCGGGCTCTAACTCAAGTACCACGAGATCATGACCTCAGCCCAAGTCAGCCGCCCAACCAACTGAGCCACCCAGGCGCCCAAATACTTCTAGTCTTTAAATTTAGGAAGTTGCATTAAAAGCCTCAGTGATGAAGAATAATTGCCACTTCAAAGAAAACATTATCATTGTAAATCTTGTAAAATATTAATACCTGTAATAAAATAACAACACTAACAAATATTTGCTATTTTTGTCACTGTACAAAGTGCCAATATATGATGACAATAACAATCTTTGCCATGAGAAATCAAGGTCATTTTGCAGATAGTAAAACTAGGAGTCATGGTCATTAAAAATTTCCAAAATAACTAAATAACAAGAGACAAAATTCTAGAACATAGTACCAAAATCACCAGACTTTTCCAGATAATTCCAAAATTCTCCAAACCCTTTATCTATAATAGTTTTCTTTGATAGGAAGTAGCCAAGAACATATGGGTAAAACTTACATCCTCCTTAATGTGAATATATATATATATATATATAGAGAGAGAGAGAGAGAGAGAGAGAGACAGAGAGAGAGAGACAGAGACAGAGAGAGACAGAGAGAGGGAGAGCACACTTATCATGTGACAGGCACTTTTCTAGCTGCTAGAGAATTTTTTAAATAAAGTTCTTATACTCAAGGAAGTGACAATCTACTGGAGGTGGATGTATAAAAAATAGCTTTATATATGCTATAAAAATATAATAAAATGTGGTAAGGAGTCTGACAGAGGTGCTTATGGTTTTGGAGAACAAGAAGATCAGTTAGTCTGACATCAAGAGAGTAAGGTAGTTTCGAGTATAGGAGATAAGAGCAAAAAATGGCTTAATTTAGAACCCACCTTCCATGGACTTTTAGAAGATAAGCAAGAGAATTCAAAACAACGATTTTTCCAAGGAATAAAAGATAGAAAAAATCATTCTTTTTAGCTTAACAATATATCACAGCGAATATGACCATACACCTTATCAGTTATTAATCAGTATCTAAAACAACAGGTATACACTGAGACTGTACTGTACAAACCCAGACTTGTGGTTGCACTCCCTTCCCCCAGAGAGAAAGGCAATACAGTACAAACAAGAGCTACAGAATTAACAATATTATACTTCTTCTCAGAACTCACTCTGTTATTCCCACCCTCTACATCAAATAATGTTATCATACTGCTTTTTTACTCAATACAAAAAGCTGGAGATCATTCTAGACCTTCCCTATGTGCCACATACATTATGATATATCGTGTAAAACGTATCTACTACTTCTGTTCCCTCTCTCCATCACCATTGTCACAACCTTAAATCAGACCTTATCATCTCATGCTGAGACTTTTCACTGCCTGCTGATTAGTCTCCTTTCCTTCAGCTCTGACCTTTTTTCTCCACCATGCCCCGGGTTAAATTGCCTAAAATTCATCTCTTATCAAAGAACTCACTGGGACTTTAGGTTCAGTACATATATATTGACTGGCACCTAAGGCTTTTCCTGATTTGTCTCACCCATCAGTTTGTCTTCTGTCTTGCTACTTCTTTCTCACTCCTTATACTCCAGTGATTTAATAACATAGCCTAAACACAGCATACTGTTTCCCCACCTTTGAATTTTTCTATGTGCTGCTCTCTCTACCTGGAATTACTCTCTCTTCATTGTCTTCTTCGAGACCTTTAAAGCCCTCTCAAAGGTCATTTAATCCCCTTTAGTTCCCCTTTGATTAATCATAACTAAGAACAAATTGCTTTCTGTCCCTTGCTTTCATACACATTGAATAAACACCTATTTCTGCACTCATTGTACTATGCATTTGTTTATTTGTATGTCTCTACTTGACTGCCAGGGAAAAGTACAGGGAGAGCAAAGGTATTCCCTGCTATTCACTGTGCTCCCAAACTGCCAACTGATAATTGGCATAGTATGTGATCAATTTTATTCCTTGTCAAAAGAGTGGTATGAGTGAAATGATGTGGCTCATTTGCCAAACAACAATAAACAAGCTCAATTCAAAAGTCTTACAAATGTTTTTTTACACACAGCTGGAGATATCCTTGTATCATTCTTTCTGTGAAAATACTCTTAAGATGATTAACAACACTACTAAATATACTTGGGTCTGATGGTAATTTTGAAGATTCATTTTTTTATAGAACTCTTTGTAGGACAGTAACATATAGATAATCTCTTCCTAACTATAAACAGTACCACAGGTCATTTATAATTCTTATTTTTTAGCTTAATCATCTGTGTTATGTATATTTGCTGTCTGACCCTCAAGCAGATGCATTGGGCATAAAAGTCGTCACTCTAGTCATCTAAGTGGCACAGGAGTGGGGGAAGGGGACAGTGCAGAGAGGAAGCAAAAGGTGTTTTAATAAAATTTATGGTAGTTACCATAAATACTTACATCATAATTATTTCAAAATTGGAGTTAGATAAATAATTAATCCATTACATATTTGTTATTTGTTTAGAATAGAAGAAAATTCCACATGCTTCTTTCTAGTTCCCTTGAGTAGATTATTTATAAAATGTCTAGAATGTATTTGGAAATATTTAGAAAGTGACCTAGTATATGTACAAGTTATTGTGATTTAACTGTAAAAAAATTTTTTTAAACTATTCTACAAGCCATAAATTTAATCACCCAACAAAGCTAAAATCTATTACACAGATTATAGACAATTCTACAATTTTTTACTTGAAAATAGAAAGACCACTGGTTTCACAACTAAGACTAAGACTCTAATGAGTTGATTTATCTACTTTTTGCCAAATCTACAAATTGACACCACAGACTGCATGACTGCAAATCAATTTATGATGTGAGCTCCCTCAGGATGATTGTGAAAACCAACAGCATCATTCACAGTTGAGACTAGAAGCCACAGAGTTCATCAATAGCACTTCTGATCTTGGAGAAAATTTTCACTGTAGAAATGAAAGGCAGGAAGTAATCTTAACCTCTGGACCTTGAAAAGTCTAAGAGAAATACTGAAAATCCTGTGTTCTATTGTTCTCTAATAAAAATATATCAAAATGACCAAACCAACTCTTTACCTATAGCAAACTTTTGGTGAATTAATGAAAATTCAAAGTTTATCTTGTTACATCTTTTAGCATATTGTTTGGAAGTTGAACAAAGAGTTAGAAAATGTGCTTTTGACTGTGAATCTGTCTAATACACCAAAATAAAATATATTCAAAACCATATATACAAGAAGGCAGCCTAATTTTCATGTTAAAATATTTTCATATTGGGTCATATGGAATTTTAGGGGTCACTTACTGTATAAGCCAATGATTTTCTTTTTTTTCCTTTCTTTTTAATTAAAAGACACATGACAGTTGTCTCCCCATAGTCCTGGTTTATTTAAAATAGCTAAATAAAAGCTGAAAAACAACAATAAAAAAAGTGCATCACCTGATAAATGGATATACAAATTGTGGTATATCCAGTGGACAACTACTCAGCAATGAAATGAATGAACTATTGATATATGCAACAATATTTGTGTGGCTCAGGAAAGAATATGGGACAGAAAAATATATTGTAAGTAATAGTGAATGAATATTTCTCAAAAGTGGTCAGTAATTTCACATACACATTCAAGCTCAGTTTATCTTAAGCAGGATAATATGGAGAACTCCATACGTTTACTCATCATAGACAAATTACTTAATATAGAAGTAAAGAGAAAACTTCAAAAACATCCAGATTAAAAAGACACATTTGCATACATGGTGGCCTATGTGGAACCCTAAAAGTGCAAGGTAAACAAACTTCTCATCATAAACAATGCAGATATGAAAAAGATGATTTAACAACTTTAAGATGTTAAAAGAAAAAAAAAGATTTTTATCCCAAATTTTCTATTCAGTAAAATTATCCTTCAAAAACTGAAGATACCATAGATTAAAAAAAATAATAATTTATTACCAACAGACCTGTGGTAAAAGGAAGTTTTTCAGGTTAAAGGAAAAGTATACCAAATAGAAACTCAGATCTACAGAAAGGAATACTAAAAACTAACTATAGCTACAAAATATTTAGCAAGGCAATTGTAATTTGGTTTGGGCCACAGATACATGGAGATTAAACAATTTCTGCTAAACAATGAATGGATCAATCAAGAAATAAAAGAAGAAAATAAACACATGGAAACAAATGAAAATAAAAACACAATGGTCCAAAACCTTTGGATGCAACAAAAGCAGTCATAAGGAAGTATATGGCAATATAAGCATACCGTAAGAAGCAAGAAAAATCTTAAATAAACAACCGAGTTTTTCACCTAACAGAGGCAGGGAAAAAACAAAAAATGAAACCTAAAGCCAGCAGAAGGAAGGAAATAATAAAGATTACAGCCGAAATAAATGACATAGAAACTAAAACAAACAAACAAGCAAACACAATAGAACATATTGATGAAACCAAGAACTGGTTCTTTGAAAAATTAATAAAATTGATAAACCTCTAGTCAGACTTATTAATAAGAAAAGAGAAAAGACCCAAATAAATACAGTTACTAATGAGAGAGAAGAAATAACCAATATCAAAGAAATACAATTATATGAGAATATTATGAAAAACTATATGCCAACAAATTGGACAATCTGGAAGAAATGTATAAATTTCTAAAAATATAAACTACCAAAACTGAAACAGGAAGAAACAGAAGAATACTTGAACAGACCAATAACCAGCAAAGAAACTGAATCACTTATAAAAAAATTTCTCAACAAACAAAAGATCAGGGTCAGATGGCTTCACAAGTGTATTCTATCAAACATTTAAAAAAGAGGTAATGCCTATTCTAATAAAATTATTCCAAAAATAGAAAAGGAAGCAAAACTTCCAAATTCATTCTATGAGGCCAACATTACCCTGAAACCATAACCATAAAAGAGAACTACAGGCCTATATCCCTGATGAACATAGATGCCAAAATCCTCAACTAAATACTACCAAACTGAATCCAACAATACATTTAAAAAAATCATTCACCATGATCAAGTGGGATGTATTTTTGGTTTGCAAGAGTGGTTCAATATTTGCAAATCAATCGAGGTGATACACCATATTAATAAAAGAAAGGATAAGAACCCTATGATCATCTCAATAGATGTAGAAAAAGCATTTGGCAAAGTACAACATCCATTCATGATAAAAACCCTCAAAAAAGTAAAGTTAGAGGGAGCAAACAGCAACATAATTAAAGCCATATATGAAAACTAATATCATCCTCAATGTGGAAAACCTAGGAGCCTTTCCTTTATGGTCTGAAATAAGACAGGGATGTCTGCTCTCACCATTGTTATTTATCATAGTACTGCAAGTCCTAGCCATAGCTATTAGACAACAAAAGAAATGAAAGGCATCCAAATCAGCAAGCAACAAGTTAAACTTTCACTTTTTGGAGATGACGTGATAATCAATATAGAAACCCTGGAAGACTCCATCAAAAGAACTGCTAGAATGGATAAACAAATTCAGGAAAGACAGTGGATACAAAACCAAGATACAGAAATCTGTTTCATTTCTACACACCAATACTGAGGCAGCAGATAGAGAAATTAAGGAATCAATCCCATTTACAATTTCACCCAAAACCATGGGATATCTAGGAATAAACCTAACCAAAGAAGATGAAAGACTTGTACTCTGAAAACTATAAAACACCAATGAAAGAAGTTGAAAATGACACAAAGAAATGGAAAGACATTCCGTGCTCATAGATTAGAAGAATAAATATTATTAAAATATCTATATTACCCAATCTACACATTCAATGCAATCAAAATACCAACAGCATTTTTGCAGAGTTAGAAAGGGCCATCCTAAAACGTATATGGAACCACAAAAGACCCCAAATACCAAAGCAAACTTTAAAAAGACAAACAAGGCTGGGGCTCCTGGATGGCTCAGTTGGTTAAGCACCCAACTCTTGGTTTTGGCTCAAGTCATGATCTCACAGTTTGTGAGTTCAAGCCCCGCATCAGGTTTTTCACTGACAGTGCCGAGCCTGGTTGTAATTCTCTCTCTCCCTCACTCTCTGTCCCTCCCCCACTTGTGCACACACTCTCTCACTCTCTTTCTCTCTCAAAAATATATAAATAAACTTTTAAAAAAAGAAAAGAAAAACAAAGCTGGGAACAATTCCAGACTCTAAGATATATTACAAAGCTGTAGTGATCAAAATAATATGGTACTGGCACAAAAATAGACACATACATTAATAGAACAGAATAGAACACCCAGAAATGAACCCACAGCTATATGGTCATTAATATTTGACAAAACAGGAAAGAATATGCATAGGGAAAAGACAGTTTCTTCAACAAATGGTGTTGTGAAAACTGGACAGCTACATGCAAAAGCATGAAATTGGACAACTTTCTGACACCAAACACAAAAATAAATTCAAAATGGATAAAAAACCTAAATACGAGTCCTGAAACCATAAAAATCTTAAATAACACATGTAGAAACCTCTTTGACTTTGGCTAAAGCATCTTCTTTCTAGATATGTCTCCTGAGACAAGGGAAACAAAAGCAAAAATAAACTATTGGGACTTCATCAAAATAAAAAGTTACTGCACAGCAAAGAAAACAATCAAGAAAACAAAAGGCAGCCTACAGAACAGGAGAAGGTATTTGCAAATGACATCTGATAAAGGGAGAATTCATACAACTCAACACCAAAAAAAAAAAAAAAAAAAAAAACAAAACAACAACAACAAAAAGCAACAACTGAATACTCCAATTAAAAACTGGGCAGATGACATGAATAGACATTTTCCAAAAAAAGACATACAAATGGCCAGCACACACATGAAAAGGTGGTCAATATTACTCATCATCAGAGAAATACAAATCAAAATTACAATGATATATCACCTCACACATGACCAAATGGCTAAAATCAACAACACAAGAAACAACAAGTATTGGCAAGGATGTGGAGAAAGGGTAACCCTCTTGCACTGCTGGTGGGAATGCAAACTGGTTCATCCACTACGGAAAACAGTATGGAGTTTCCTCAAAAAATTAAAAGTAGAACTACCCTATGATCCTTCAATTGCACTACTAGCTATTTACTCAAAGAAAACAAAAATACTAATTCAAGGGGACACATGCACCCTGATGTTTATAACAGCATTATCCACAATAGCCAAATTGTGGAAATAGTCCAGGTGTCTATCAATGGATGAATGGATAAAGAGGAAGTGGTATATATATATATATACAACGGAATATTACTCAGCCATAAAAAGAATGAAATCTTGCATTGATCCACATTTGCAACGATGTGGATGGAGCTAGAGAATATTATCCTAAGCAAAATAAGTTAAGTCAGAGAAAGACAAATACTGTATGACTTCATTCATATGTGGAACTTAAGAAACAAAACAAATGGGCAAAGGGAAAGGAAGAGAGGGAGAGAGGCAAAGCAAGAAACAGACCCTTAACTATCAGGAATAAAACTGATGGTTATCAAAGGGAAGGTGGGTGGGGAATGGGTTAATAGGTGATGGGAATTAAGGAGGGCTCTTGTTATGATGAGCCCAGGCTGCTGTATGGAAGTGTTGAATCATTATTTTGTACACCTGAAACTAATATTATACTGTGTGTTAACTAATGGAAATTTGTGTAAAATATTTATAAAAAGAACATACTCTTCATAGCATATTATTATATTTTATTATAGTTTATTTTATTATATTTTAATTATATATCCACAATATATAAGATATTGTTGTGTAATTATAATAATCATTTTGATTTTGCCAAAAAAATTCTACAAGTGTTAGACACTCACTTCTGAAGAAGACTCTAATTTAAAAAGACTACCTAGCACCTAAGCTCCCTTTAAAGAGTCACTCTTGAAAGTACATCCTATTGTGAATCTGATTGTGAAGGATTGGCTTAATCTTACGACTGAGCATCAAATTATATTATATTTAGGCTAAAAATAATCATTTTTCTCCTCTACTACTATTCATCTTTCTTCTCCACTCAATGTCTCCTTTTAAAATGTTCAAATAAGTTTCTTAATGTTTTACATAGACATAAAGATATTAACAGTAATTTTTATAATCTAATTCTTCTCTAAGTGCATTAAAGTTTAATGTAGTCTAGCAATGGCAGTTCTAGCAAAAACATAATCTGCATAAAACATGAGGCAGCATGAAGCAGTTATTCAGAAGGGATTCTGGCTTCTGGTGTTAACACTCACAATTTAATTCTATGCCATGAAAACACACATACAAGTATACTATTCAGAATTAATGAAAGTTTCATTGTTTTAAAGGTGTTTCCGTCATATGTCTTTCTCTATCTAGATACTTCCAACTATTCATTCTCAAATATGGATGTGCTTATGACTATAGTTTGCCAAATCTGACACCACTTAGGCATGTGCCAGCCAGCATCTTCATGAATCTCAAAATATAATAGACTTTCATATATTTTATATTAGAGGTATCCTAACATTAAAATAACTCTCCTATTATTAAAACGTACTCCATATATAAATGGAATTTTCAATATGTCATATTAATATTATGATCAGCCACCATCTGCCTCCTGTTTTATCCACAGAAAATTAGATGTAGAAGAGAAGATGCTGACTTTGAGCAGTGCAAACTTTTATTTTAAAACCTAGGCTCTGGAAAACAAAGAAAAAGTGAAAGGCAGAATGAGACAAGCCATTTCTTGGGAATAAGAGATCTTTCATTTCCTGCTAGGGTCTAATGAGTCATTCAAGAGATAAACTGAACACAGAGTATAAACACATGAATTTACCCACATACCTATAGCACAAGAACAGCTAGGAATGAGTTGCTTTGACCCTCACGGATCAAGAATAAACAAAAACTGAAACTTTTGGGAACAGCATGGAAGTTTTTGTGCATCTCACGTCCGAGAAATACAACCAGACCAACACTAAACCATCCTACACACCTAGAAAACTGATTGGAGGATTAACACAACAATCTGCACAACATGAACCACAGAATTCAGTAGGTATGTGGTGTGGAGAGGTGAACTTGGGGAGAGAGAAGCCGGCAGTGGGCAGGAAGCTGCCTTTGCAGGCGGAGAGAGGATGGACTGGGGTGGGGGAGAATATGTGAAAAGCACCCCTCCCCAAAAGCAGCTGGAGAGAAAGTGGAAAATTAGAAACAGCCACAGGGACTAAACTAAAAAGGGAGAAAGGAGAAAGAAGAGGGTTTTAAATTCCGTTAAGACTGTAAACAAGGGGAGCGCAAAGTCTGAAACTCTGCAGCTGGATACCTGGTGGTGCTCTGGTGGGAAGGGCGAATCCCCAGGAACAGAGTGGGGTCCAGGAACAGTGAGGGATCTGGGAGGCTCTTGGGCCACATGGGAAAAGCGGTTCCACTGCTGGAAGGACATTTGGTAGAGACTGTTGAAGCCACCTGGTCCCAGCAGACCCCAGAAAATGGCCACATTAGCTGGTGCTGGTACAAGGTCATTAAGTGTGAAGCCAGGTGCCAGATATGTGTTGTGATCTTCCATAATCCCTGAAAAGCTGCTGCTACACTATCTCGCGAACTTTTTCGGGGGCAGGCTGGTACCTGGCCCCAGTCTCCGGGCACCAGCAGCAGCAGGGTCCAGAAGGCATTCCTGGGTGCAGCCAGCATTTGGCCATTGCTCATTGAGACCCTCCCACAGAGGGGCAGAATGGGTCAAAGCCGCAGTCCTTCAGAAGTAAGGGGTCGGGAAAACAGCTGCATCTGAGACAAAACTCGGGAGAGAGGTACTGCCTGGGGCTTGGTCACAGACAGTGAAAAAGTGGGGAGTGGATGAAAGCTGAAGACAGAGGATAGGTGTGCAATTGCTGATAGGAGAGAACAGAGTTCCCATACCAGAGACTGGGTAGCTGAGTGAGGCCATTTTCACTGCTCTGGCGCATGCACATATGCACCTACGAGCGCCACAATGCTTCACCCCAGTAGGCTAGCAGCACCATCTAGTGGAGAACAGAGCCATTACACTAAGCCCCACCCAACTGGGCCAACCTCGCTCTTCAAGAACACAAGACTCACCACCTGCTTAGTTTATGGACTATAAAGCGATACATAGTCTGACTTCTAGAGGAAAACAAAGTAATTTCAGTACTATTTCAATCTGTTAGCAAGTCCATCTATTCAATTTTCTTTCTTTTTTTCTTCTCTCTTTTTCACTTCTTTTCTTTTTCTTGAATACAGAAAGAGAAAAAATTCATTTTTATTTTCAATTTTTATTAAAAATATTTTTCTTTAATTTTTTCCTATATTTTTTACTTTTGTGTAAATTTTTTCATATTCTATCTTACTTCCATAATTCTATTTTAGTCCACTAAATACCAGTGTATTTAACTTTTCAAGTTTTCAAACGATTTCCTTTTTTTCTTTTTTCTATTTTCATTTCTTTTCTTTTTCTTGGAGGCAGAAAATGAAAAACTTCATTCTTACTTTCAATTTCTATTAAAAATATTTTTTCATTAATTTTTTACTATATTTTTTGCTTTTATGTAAATTTTTCAAATTCTATTTTACGTCCATCATTTTATTTTAGTCTACTACAGTGTATTCACTTTTTCAAATTTTCAAATGATTTTTTTTCTCTTTTTGCTCTTTTTTGTTTCTTTTCTTTTTCTTGAATACAGAAAGAGAAAAACTTCATTTTTTATTTTTAATTTTTATTAAAAATATTTTTCTTTATTTTTTCCGACTATATTCTTTACTTTTCTGTAAATTTCTTCAAATTCTATTTTACTCACATCATCTCATTTTAGTCTACTTCAGTGTATTCATTTTTTCAAATTGTCAAACAATTTCCTTTTTTTTCCCCCTTTTTCCCCTCTAATCTGTCAAACCACTTTCAATATCCAGACCAAAACACACCTAGGATCTAGCATCATTTATTTGATTTTGTGTATGTGTGTGTGTTTAATTTTTTAATTTTGTAATTTTAATATTTTTTTTATTTTAATTTCTTTTTAATTTTAATTTTTCTGCCTCATTAATTCCTTTTCTCCCTTCAAAATGACAAAATGAAGGAATTCACCCCAAAAGAAAGAGCACGAAGAAACGACAGCCAGGGATTTAACCAACACAGATACAAGCAAGATATCTGAACCAGAATTTAGAATCACGATAATAAGAATACTGGCTGGAGTCGAAAATAGATTAGAATCCTTTTATGCAGAAATAAAAGAAGTAAAAAATAGCCATAATGAAATTAAAAATTCTATAACTGAGCTGCAATCACAGACGGATGCAGCAGCGGCAAGGATGGATGAGACAGAACAGAGAATCAGCGATATAGAGGACAAACTTTAGAGAATAATGAAGCAGAAAAAAAGAGGGGGATTAAGGCAAAAGAGCACGATTTAAGAATTAGAGAAATCAGTGACTCATTAAAAAGGAACAACATCAGAATCATTGGGGTCCCAGAAGAGGAAGAGAGAGAAATAGGGGTAGAAGGGTTATCTGAGTAAATCCTAGCAGAAAACTTTCCTAACCCGGGGAAAGACACAGACATCAAAATCCAGGAAGCACAGACAACCCCCATTAGATTCAACAAAAACTGACCATCAACAAGGCATATCATAGTCAAATTCACAAAATACTCAGGCAAGGACAGATCCTGAAAGCAGCAAGGGAAAAAAAGCCCCTAACCTACAAGGGAAGACAGATCAGGTTTGCAGCAGACCTATCCACAGAAACTTGGCAGGCCAGAAAGGAGTGGCAGGATATATTCAATGTGCTGAATCAGAAAAACATGCAGTCAAGAATTCTTTATCCAGCAAGGTTGTCATTCAAAATAGAAGGAGAGATAAAAAGTTTCCCAGACAAACAAAAATTAAAGGAGTTTGTGACCATTAAACCAGCCCTGCAAGAAATATATATATATATATATCAAAAGCAACAAAGATTATAAAGGACCAGAGAACACCACCAGAAACTCCAACTCTGCAAGCATCATAATGGCAATAAATTCTTATCTTTCAGTACTCTCTCTAAATGTCAATGGACTCAATGCTCCAATCAAAAGACATAGGGTAACATAATGGATAAGAAAACAAGATCCATCTATATTCTGTTTACCAGAGACCCAATAAAGACACCTTCAGATTGCAAATAAGGGGATGGAGAACCATCTATCATGCTAATGGTCAGCAAAAGAAAGCCAGAGTAACCTTACTTATATCAGACAACCTAGATTTTAAAATAAAGCCTGTATCAAGAGATGCAAAAGGGCATTATATCATAATCAAGGGGTCTATCCACCAAGAAGACCTAACAGTTGTAAACATTTATGCGCCAAATGTGGGAGAACCCAAATATATAAATCAATTAATCACAAACATAAAGAAACTCATCGATAGTAATACCATAATAGTAGGAGACTTCAACATCCCACTCACAGCAATGGACAGATCATCTAATATAAAAATCAACAAGGAAACAATGGCATTGAATGACACACTGGACCAGATGGACTTAACATATATATCCAGAACTTTTCATCCTAAAGCAGCAGAATATACATTCTTCTCCAGTGCACATGGAATGTTCTCCAGAATAAACCACATACTAGGACAAAAATCAGCCCTCAGCAAGTACAAAAAGATCAAGATCATACCGTGCATATTTTCAGACCCACAATGCTATGAAACTCGAAATCAACCATAAGAAAAAATTTGGAAAGGTAACAAATACTAGGAGACTGAATAACATCCTACTAAACAATGAATGGGCTAACCAAGAAGTTAAAGAGGAAATTAAAAATATATGGAAGTCAATGAAAATGATAACACCACAGCCCAAAACCTCTCGGATGCAGCAAAGGTGGTCATAAGAGGAAAGTATGTAGCAATCCAGGCCTTCCTAAAGAAGGAAGAAAGATCTCAGAGACACAACCTAACCTTACACCTTAAGGAGCTGGAAAAAGAACAGCAAATAAAACCGAAAACCAGCAGAAGACAGGAAATAATAAAGATTAGAGCAGAAATTAATGCTATAAAAACCAAAAAAAAAAAAAAAAAAAAAAAAAAAACCACAGTAGAACAGATCAATGAAACCAGAAGCTGGTTCTCTTAAAGAATTAACAAAATTGATAAACTACTAGCCAGTCTGATCAAAAAGAAAAAGGAAAGGACCCAAATAAATAAAATCAAGAATGAAAGAAGAGAGTTTAATAGGAAGATGGCGGCGTAGGAGGACGCTGGGCTCACCGCGCGTCCTGCTGATCACTTAGATTCCACCTACACCTGCCTAAATAACCCAGAAAACCACCAGAGGATTAGCAGAACGGAGTCGCCGGAGCCAAGCGCAGACGAGAGGCCCACGGAAGAGGGTAGGAAGGGCGGCGAGGCGGTGCGCACTCCACGGACTGGCGGGAGGGAGCCGGGGCGGAGGGGCGGCTCACCGGCCAAGCAGAGCCCCCGAGTCTGGCTTGCAAAAAGCGGAGGGGCCTGACGGACTGTGTTCCGACAGCAAGCGCGACTTAGCGGCTGGGAGGTCATAAGTTAACAGCTCTGCTCAGAAAGCGGGAAGGCTGGAGGACAAAGGGAAGGAGAACTGCTGAGCCCCCGGACGACAGAGCTCAGTTTGGTGGGGAACAAAGGCGCTCGCCAGCGCCATCTTCCCCGCCCATCCCCCAGCCAAAATCCCAAAGAGAACCAGTTCCTGCCAGGGAACTTGCTCGCTCCGCGCAAACACCCAACTCTGCGCTTCTGCGGAGCCAAACCTCCGGCAGTGGATCTGACTCCCTCCTGCTGCCACAGGGCCCCTCCTGAAGAGGATCACCTAAGGAGAAGCAAGCTAAGCCTGCCCCTCCTGCCCCTGTGCACCTTGCCTACCCACCCCAGCTAAGACGCCAGATCCCCAGCATCACAAGCCTGGCAGTGTGCAAGTAGCCCAGACAGGCCACCCCACCCCACAGTGAATCCCGCCCATAGGAGAGGGGAAGAGAAGGCACGCACCAGTCTGACTGTGGACACAGCGGTGGGCTGGGGGCAGACATCAGGTCCGACTGCGGCTCCGCCCACCAACTCCAGTTATACACCACAGCACAGGGGAAGTGCCCTGCAGGTCCTCACCACGCCAGGGACTATCCAAAATGACCAAGCGGAAGAATTCCCCTCAGAAGAATCTCCAGGAAATAACAACAGCTAACGAGCTGATCAAAAAGGATTTAAATAATATAACAGAAAGTGAATTTAGAATAATAGTCATAAAATTAATCGCTGGGCTTGAAAACAGTATAGCGGACAGCAGAGAATCTCTTGCTACAGAGATCAAGGGACTAAGGAACAGTCACGAGGAGCTGAAAAACGCTTTAAACGAAATGCATAACAAAATGGAAACCACCACGGCTCGGATTGAAGAGGCAGAGGAGAGAATAGGTGAACTAGAAGATAAAGTTATGGAAAAAGAGGAAGCTGAGAAAAAGAGAGATAAAAAAATCCAGGAGTATGAGGGGAAAATTAGAGAACTAAGTGATACACTAAAAAGAAATAATATACGCATAATTGGTATCCCAGAGGAGGAAGAGAGAGGGAAAGGTGCTGAAGGGGTACTTGAAGAAATCATAGCTGAGAACTTCCCAGAACTGGGGAAGGAAAAAGGCATTGAAATCCAAGAGGCACAGAGAACTCCCTTCAGACGTAACTTGAATCGATCTTCTGCACGACATATCATAGTGAAACTGGCAAAATACAAGGATAAAGAGAAAATTCTGAAAGCAGCAAGGGGTAAACGTGCCCTCACATATAAAGGGAGACCTATAAGACTCGTGACTGATCTCTCTTTTGAAACTTGGCAGGCCAGAAAGAATTGGCACGAGATTTTCAGTGTGCTAGACAGAAAAAATATGCAGCCGAGAATCCTTTATCCAGCAAGTCTGTCATTTAGAATAGAAGGAGAGATAAAGGTCTTCCCAAACAAACAAAAACTGAAGGAATTTGTCACCACTAAACCAGCCCTACAAGAGATCCTAAGGGGGACCCTGTGAGACAAAGTACCAGAGACATCACTACAAGCATAAAACATACAGACATCACAATGACTCTAAACCCATACCTTTCTATAATAACACTGAATGTAAATGGATTAAATGCGCCAACCAAAAGACATAGGGTATCAGAATGGATAAAAAAACAAGACCCATCTATTTGCTGTCTACAAGAGACTCATTTTAGACCTGAGGACACCTTTAGATTGAGAGTGAGGGGATGGAGATCTATTTATCATGCTACTGGAAGCCAAAAGAAAGCTGGAGTAGCCATACTTATATCAGACAAACTAGACTTTAAATTAAAGGCTGTAACAAGAGATGAAGAAGGACATTATATAATAGTGACAGGGTCTATCCATCAGGAAGAGCTAACAATTATAAATGTCTATGCGCCGAATACCGGAGCGCCCAAATATATAAAACAATTACTCATAAACACAAGCAACCTTATTGATAAGAATGTGGTCATTGCAGGGGACTTTAACACCCCACTTACAGAAATGGATAGATCATCTAGACACACGGTCAATAAAGAAACAAGGGCCCTGAATGAGACATTGGATCAGATGGACTTGACAGATATATTTAGAACTCTGCATCCCAAAGCAACAGAATATACTTTCTTCTCGAGTGCACATGGAACATTCTCCAAGATAGATCATATACTGGGTCACAAAACAGCCCTTCATAAGTTTACAAGAATTGAAATCATACCATGCATACTTTCAGACCACAATGCTATGAAGCTTGAAATCAACCACAGAAAAAAGTCTGGAAAACCTCCAAAAGCATGGAGGTTAAAGAACACCCTACTAACGAATGAGTGGGTCAACCAGGCAATTCGAGAAGAAATTAAAAAATATATGGAAACAAACGAAAATGAAAATACAACAATCCAAACGCTTTGGGACGCAGCGAAGGCAGTCCTGAGAGGAAAATACATTGCAATCCAGGCCTATCTCAAGAAACAAGAAAAATCCCAAATACAAAATCTAACAGCACACCTAAAGGAAATAGAAGCAGAACAGCAAAGGCAGCCTAAACCCAGCAGAAGAAGAGAAATAATAAAGATCAGAGCAGAAATAAACAATATAGAATCTAAAAAAACTGTAGAGCAGATCAACGAAACCAAGAGTTGGTTTTTTGAAAAAATAAACAAAATTGACAAACCTCTAGCCAGGCTTCTCAAAAAGAAAAGGGAGATGACCCAAATAGATAAAATCATGAAGGAAAATGGAATTATTACCACCAATCCCTCAGAGATACAAACAATTATCAGGGAATACTATGAAAAATTATATGCCAACAAATTGGACAACCTGGAAGAAATGGACAAATTCCTGAACACCCACACTCTTCCAAAACTCAATCAGGAGGAAATAGAAAGCTTGAACAGACCCATCACCAGCGAAGAAATTGAATCGGTTATCAAAAATCTCCCAACAAATAAGAGCCCAGGACCAGATGGCTTCCCAGGGGAGTTCTACCAGACGTTTAAAGCAGAGATAATACCTATCCTTCTCAAGCTATTCCAAGAAATAGAAAGGGAAGGAAAACTTCCAGACTCATTCTATGAAGCCAGTATTACTTTGATTCCTAAACCAGACAGAGACCCAGTAAAAAAAGAGAACTACAGGCCAATATCCCTGATGAATATGGATGCAAAAATTCTCAATAAGGTACTAGCAAATCGAATTCAACGGCATATAAAAAGAATTATTCACCATGATCAAGTGGGATTCATTCCTGGGATGCAGAGCTGGTTCAACATTCGCAAATCAATCAACGTGATACATCACATTAACAAAAAAAAAGAGAAAAACCATATGATCCTGTCAATCGATGCAGAAAAGGCCTTTGACAAAATCCAGCACCCTTTCTTAATAAAAACTCTTGAGAAAGTCGGGATAGAAGGAACATACTTAAAGATCATAAAAGCCATTTATGAAAAGCCCACAGCTAACATCATCCTCAACGGGGAAAAACTGAGAGCTTTTTCCCTGAGATCAGGAACACGACAGGGATGCCCACTCTCACCGCTGTTGTTTAACATAGTGCTGGAAGTTCTAGCAACAGCAATCAGACAACAAAAGGAAATCAAAGGCGTCAAAATTGGCAAAGATGAAGTCAAGCTTTCGCTCTTTGCAGATGACATGATATTATACATGGAAAATCCGATAGACTCCACCAAAAGTCTGCTAGAACTGATACATGAATTCAGCAAAGTTGCAGGATACAAAATCAATGTACAGAAATCAGTTGCATTCTTATACACTAACAATGAAGCAACAGAAAGACAAATAAAGAAACTGATCCCATTCACAATTGCACCAAGAAGCATAAAATACCTAGGAATCAATCTAACCAAAGATGTAAAGGATCTGTATGCTGAAAACTATAGAAAGCTTATGAAGGTAATTGAAGAAGATTTAAAGAAATGGAAAGACATTCCCTGCTCATGGATTGGAAGAATAAATATTATCAAAATGTCAATACTACCCAAAGCTATCTACACATTCAATGCAATCCCAATCAAAATTGCACCAGCATTCTTCTCGAAACTAGAACAAGCAATCCTAAAATTCATATGGAACCACAAAAGGCCCCGAATAGCCAAAGTAATTTTGAAGAAGAAGACCAAAGCAGGAGGCATCACAATCCCAGACTTTAGCCTCTACTACAAAGCTGTCATCATCAAGACAGCATGGTATTGGCAGAAAAACAGACACATAGACCAATGGAATAGAATAGAAACCCCAGAACTAGACCCACAAACGTATGGCCAACTCATCTTTGACAAAGCAGGAAAGAACATCCAATGGAAAAAAGACAGTCTCTTTAACAAATGGTGCTGGGAGAACTGGACAGCAACATGCAGAAGGTTGAAACTGGACCACTTTCTCACACCATTCACAAAAATAAACTCAAAATGGATAAAGGACCTGAATGTGAGACAGGAAACCATCAAAACCTTAGAGGAGAAAGCAGGAAAAGACCTCTCTGACCTCAGCCGTAGCAATCTCTTACTCGACACATCCCCAAAGGCAAGGGAATTAAAAGCAAAAGTGAATTACTGGGACCTTATGAAGATAAAAAGCTTCTGCACAGCAAAGGAAACAACCAACAAAACTAAAAGGCAACCAACGGAATGGGAAAAGATATTTGCAAATGACATATCGGACAAAGGGCTAGTATCCAAAATCTATAAAGAGCTCACCAAACTCCACACCCGAAAAGCAAATAACCCAGTGAAGAAATGGGCAGAAAACATGAATAGACACTTCTCTAAAGAAGACATCCGGATGGCCAACAGGCACATGAAAAGATGTTCGGCGTCACTCCTTATCAGGGAAATACAAATCAAAACCACACTCAGGTATCACCTCACGCCAGTCAGAGTGGCCAAAATGAACAAATCAGGAGACTATAGATGCTGGAGAGGGTGTGGAGAAACGGGAACCCTCTTGCACTGTTGGTGGGAATGCAAATTGGTGCAGCCGCTCTGGAAAGCAGTGTGGAGGTTCCTCAGAAAATTAAAAATAGACCTACCCTATGACCCAGCAATAGCACTGCTAGGAATTTATCCAAGGGACACAGGAGTACTGATGCATAGGGGCACTTGTACCCCAATGTTCATAGCAGCACTCTCAACAATAGCCAAATTATGGAAAGAGCCTAAATGTCCATCAACTGATGAATGGATAAAGAAATTGTGGTTTATATACACAATGGAGTACTACGTGGCAATGAGAAAAAATGAAATATGGCCTTTTGTAGCAACGTGGATGGAACTGGAGAGTGTGATGCTAAGTGAAATAAGCCATACAGAGAAAGACAGATACCATATGGTTTCACTCTTATGTGGATCCTGAGAAACTTAAGAGAAACCCATGGGGGAGGGGAACAAAAAAAAAAAAAAAAAGAGGTTAGAGTGGGAGAGAGCCAAAGCATAAGAGACTGTTGAGAACTGAGAACAAACTAAGGGTTGATGGGGGGTGGGAGGGAGGAGAGGGTGGGTGATGGGTACTGAGGAGGGCACCTTTTGGGATGAGCACTGGGTGTTGTATGGAAACCAATTTGACAATAAATTTCATATAAAAAAAAAAAAAGAATGAAAGAAGAGAGATCACAACCAACACAACAGAAATAAAATTAATAATAAGAGAATATTATGAGTAATTATATGCCAATAAAATGGGAGTCTGGAAGAAATGGACAAATTCCTAGAAACATATATACTACCAAAACTGAAACAGGAAGAAATAGAAAATTTGAACAGACCCATAACCAGTAAGGAAATCAAATTAGTAATCAACAATCTGCCAAAAAACAAGAATCCAGGGCCAGATGGCTTTCCAGGGGAATTCTTCCAAACATCGAAGGAAGAGTTAACACCTATTCTCTTGAAGCTATTCCAAAATATAGAAATGGAAGGAAAACTTCCAAAGTCTTTCTATGAAGCCAGCATTACCTTGATTCCAAAACCAGACAGAGACCTACTAAAGAGGAGAACTATAGACCAATTTCCCTGATGAACAAGGATGCAAAAATCCTCAACAAGATATTAGCCAACTGGATACAATAATACATTAAAAAAATTATTCACCATGACCAAGCGAGATTTGTACCTGGGATGCAGGGCTCGTTCAATATCTGCAAAACAATTAACATGATTCTTCACATCAATAAAAGAAACGACAAGAATCATATGATCCTCTCAATAGATACAGAGAAAGCATTTGACAAAATACAGCATCCTTTCTTGATAAAAACCCTCAAGAAAGTAGGGATAAAAGGATCATACCTTGAGATCATAAAAGCCATATATGAATCACCCAACGCTAATATCATCCTCAATGGGGAAAAACTGAGAGCTTTCCCCCTAAGGTCAGGAGCAAGACAGGGATGTCCACTCTCACCACTGTTATTCAATATAGTATTGGAAGTCTTAGCCTCTGCAATCAGACAACACAAAGAAATAAAAGGCATCCAAATCGGCCAGGAGGAGGTCAAACTTTCACTCTTCGAAGATGACATGATACTCTATATGGAAAGCCCAAAAGATTCCACCAAAAAAACCTGCTAGAATTGATTCATGAATTCAGCAAAGTTGCAAGATATAAAATCAACACACAGAAATTGGTTGCATTCCTATACACCAACAGTGAAGCAACAGAAAGAGAAATCAAGGAATCCATCCCATTTACAGTTGCACCAAAAACCATCAAATACCTAGGAATAAATCTAACCAAAGAGGTGAAAAATCTATACACTGAGAGCTATAGAAAGCTTATGAGAGAAACTGAAGACACAAAAAATGGAAAAAGATTCCATGCTCCTGGATAGGAAGAACAAATATTGTTAAAATGTCAATACTACCCAAAGCAATCTACATATTCAATGCAATCCCTATCAAAATAACACCAGCATTCTTTACAGAGCTAGAACAAACAATCCTAAAATTTGTATGGAAGCAGAAAAGACCCCGAATAGCCAAAACGATCTTGAAAAAGAAAACCAAAGCAGGAGGCATCACAATCCCAGACTTCAAGCTATACTACAAAGCTGTAATCATCAAGATAGTATGGTACTGGCACAAGAACAGACACTCAGATCAATGGAGCCGAATAGAGAACCCAGAAATGGACCCACAAACGTGTGGCCAGCTAATCTTTGACAAAGCAGGAAAGAATAGCCAATGGAATAAAGACAGTCTCTTCAGCACGTGGTGCTGGGAAAACTGGACAGAGACATGCAAAAGAATAAACCTGGACCACTTTCTTACACCATACACAAAAATAAACTCAAAATGGATGAAAGACCTCAATATAAGACAGAAAGCCATCAAAATCCTCGAGGAGAAAGCAGGCATAAACCTTTTTGATCTTGGCTGCAGCAACTTCTTACTCAACACATCTCCAGAGGCAAGGGAAACAAAAGCAAACATGAACTACTGGGACCTCATCAAAATAAAAAGCTTCTGCACAGTGAGGGAAACAATCATCAAAACTAAGAGGCAACCGACAGAATGGGAGAAGATATTCGCAAATAACATATGAGATAGAGGGTTGGTATCCAAAATCTATAAAGAACTTATCAAACTCAACACCCAAAAAATTAATAATCCAATGAAGAAATGGGCAAAAGACATGAATAGACACTTCTCCAAAGAAGGCATCCAGATGGCCAACTGACACATGAAAAAGTGTTCAACATCACTCATCATCAGGGAAATACAAATCAAAACCACAATGAGATACACCTTATACCTGTTACAATGGCTAACATTAACAACTCAGGCAACAAAAGATGTCAATGAGGATGCTTTGAAAGTGATCTCTTTTGCATTGTTGGTGGGAATGCAAGCTGGTGCAGCCACTCTGGAAAATAGCATGGAGGTTCCTCAAAAAATTAAAAATAGAACTACCCTATGACCCAGCAATTGCACTACTAGGTATTTATCCAAGGGATACAGGTGTGCTGTTTTGAAGGGACACATGCACCCCCATATTTATAGCAGCACTATCAACAACAGCCAAAGTATGGAAAGAGCCCAAATGTCCATCGATGGATGAATGGATAAAGAAGAAGTGGTATATATATACAATGGAGTATTACTCGGCAATCCAAAAGAATGAAATCTTGCCATCTGCAACTATGTGTATGGAACTGGAGGGTATTATGTTAAGTGAAATTAGTCAGAGAAAGACAAAAATCATATGACTTCACTCATATGAAGACTTTAAGAGACAAAACAGATGAACATAAGGGAAGGGAAACAAAAATAATATCAAAACAGGGAGGGGGACAAAACAGAAGAGACTCATAACTGTGGAGAATAAACAGAGGGTTGCTGGAGGGGTTGTGGGGCGGGGAATGGGCTAAATGGGTAAGGAGCACTAAGGAATCTACTCCTGAAATCATTGTTGCACTGTATGCTAACTAATTTGGATGTAAATTTAAAAAAATAAAAAATAAAACAAGTTAATAAAAAAAACTCCAACTTTTACTAAGCTAGCTCAGCTCTTGTTTTATTTACTTGTTATTGTTAGTTGGAAAAGTTATTAGGTTGGTATTTATTGGTTTGTTTTTAAATAAAACTATAATCCACCTGGGAAATCAGTCACTTTTATGAATACAAATTTGCTTTCCTCTGACACAAGTCACTTATGTCTATCATAAACATAATTTAAAGCTAATATGGAATGGAATGAGTCAGTAGCAAAGGTTTGTTTCCATCTTTCATCTTACTCTCAAGGGTTAATATCCCAAATTCAGAAATACGTAGGGAGAAAAAAAAAAGTCAATGCTGTATAATCTCTTTGGTTTTCCAACTCACTAAGCTATACTCCATTAAAACCAAGGTCTGCTATATTCAAGGGTTAACTGGCACGTGAATCTGACAGTGGTCATATTGATGCTCCAGAAAACTCAGTGGAACTTTTTACAGAGTTTGGACCCTTTTAAAGTTGAGAGGGTGACTAATTCAAATGCCTCTTTTTTTTTTCCAGATTGAACTGCATGTTATTTGTCTCTTCCTGCTTCATCTTGGGTATCCTTGAACAAGACTGGAGGGAGAGATTTATACTTGCCTAAACAGAAAGAGAGCACTGAGGAAGTTTTACCCAAGCCTGTATTTCTATAAAATTTACTGCTATTATCTGTAGAGGAACAGATCAGTACAATACAAAGCCAATACTTAAAATTTGCATAAGAAAACATTGCAATGTCAAAGTAGAACTTCAGCACAAAATGAAAAAAGACACCACTGGGGCTTGACAGAAATGATCATTTATTTTACAAGTCTCAGGAGAACCTCCCTGGTGAGAACCCATGCTGATATCCTGTATCAGTTCACCTTGTACAAGTGGATGTAAACTGCACACAAAGCGGAAGCCAATTTTATTGTAAATTTTTTTCATTGCTGAGATTGACTCACAAGAGGCTCATTTTCTTGTGGGTCCCAAAGGATGGCAGTCACGCAGTGTTGTTTAAGCAAACTCATTACAGTGCAAGCAATGCCATGTAAACCTTCCGTCTGAAACAATAGATTCCACAGTATAAACCTGCTTCTTCAAACAAGCACTTTAAACCAGAGAAGCTGTAATTACAGCAAGAATCAAGACATTTCTTTTTTTTTTTTTTTTAATTTTTTTTTTTTCAACATTCATTTATTTTTGGGACAGAGAGAGACAGAGCATGAACGGGGGAGGGGCAGAGAGAGAGGGAGACACAGAACTGGAAACAGGCTCCAGGCTCCGAGCCATCAGCCCAGAGCCCGACGCGGGGGTTCGAACTCACGGACCGCAAGATCGTGACCTGGCTGAAGTCGGACGCTTAACCGACTGCGCCACCCAGGCGCCCCATGAATCAAGACATTTCTTATACAGACTATGAACATAGGCACCAGAGCAGACTCCTTTTTAGCTATATGTTTTTGAGTGCTTACTATGTGCCAAGTAATATAAATGTGTAATCTCTTAGTTGGTACCAGAACAGAACTGATGCACAAATCAAGTCTCAGTCCCTAAATTCTGGGCTCTTGATGAAAGGTACTACAATCTTTTTAGCCCTGAGAGTTTTCGGCCCAATTCCTGGATTCCTATTTTTATTATCTTATTTTTAACCCCCATTCCAAACTCCAGGGCTCTTCTTACTTCTAGTTACTGGAAGTTTAGGAAATTTTAGTAACAATTTATGTTGTCAATTTTAGAGAAACAGTAGTCCCTGGTGGGCATCAAGATGTGGGCACTGATGATATCTGGTGTCGGGGAACAATCAAAAGACCGAGAGCTGTCATCTCCATCAAGCAAACATACTCTCTGGCTCTCCTAAAATGGGAACCTATACCAACCTCTAGTTCAGCCACTAGAGCTGGAAACCCTGGAGGCTCAGGACTCAATACCTGGGCAAGAATCTACCATCATTTACCAGCCTTAGGAGTCCCAGTAAACTTTCAATCATCCTGAACTTCACCTCCAGTTCCATGAAATGGAAAGTGTAAAAGAAAAATTACATCAATATGGTTAATTAAACAGGCAAGGGCTTTATTCAAGACTTTTTCAATGGGGATCAAAAATATTACAGTAGAGGAGATTGAACACAACTTCTCTGGCACAAGAGGCAGGAGGGTTTTTAAGCAATGGAGTGAGCTAGTAGAAAACTATTGGAGGACATTGGAGAGTTGCATTAATGTGATAAGGCCATCTTTATTTGTAGTTTTTTTCCAGATTTATTGAGATATAACTGTCATATAACATTGTATAAATTGAAGATGAACAGTGCGGTAATTTGATACACTCAAATATTGCAAAATGATTACCCCAGTAGGGTTAGTGAACACCTCCATCACCTCACACATATGATTACCATTTCTTTTTTTTTTGTAAACATTTAAGATCTATTCTTTTAATAACTTGTTTTTAATATTTATTTATTCTTGAGAGGGTGCAAGTAGGGGAAGGGCAGAGAAAGAGGGACAGAGGATCCGAAGCGGGCTCTGCACTGACAGCTGACATAGTGAGTCCAATGTGGGGCCTGAACCCACAAACAATGAGATCATGACTTGAGCTGAAGTCAGACACCCAACCAACTGGGCCACCCAGGTGCCCCAACAACTTTCAAATGTATAATACAGTATTGTTAACTATAGTTACCATGCTGTACATTAGATTTCCAGAATATTCATCTTATAACTTGAAGTTTGTATCCTCTGACTGACATTTCCTGATTTTCCCTACCCCTAATCCCTGGTAGCTACCATTCTACTTTCTGTTTCTATGAGCAGCTTTTTAAAATTCTTTACAGAAGTGATATGTTATCTTTTTATGCCTGATTTATTTCACTTAGCATAATGCCCTCAAGTTTCATCTATGTTGTCACAAATAATAATATGTATATATCATGTAATAATATATACATATATCACATTTTTATCCATTCATATATAGACAGACACTTAGGTTGTTTCCATATCTTTGCTACTATGAATAATGCTTCAGTGAACATAGGAGGGCAGATATCTCTTCAGGTTCCTGTTTTCATTTCTTCTGGATATATACTCAAAAGTGGAATTGCTGGATCATATGATAGTTTTATTTTAAATATTATGAAGAACTCAGATACTGTTTTCCAGAGTGGCTATGCTAGTTTACATTTCTACTAACATTGTTCAAGGGTTCCCTTTTTCCCACACCCTTACCAACATTTGTTAGCTCCTGTCTTTTGGATGACAGCCATTTTAACAGATGTGATAAGATATCTCTCTGGTTTTGATTTGTATATCCCTAATGATGAAAAATATTTAGCATCTTTTCATGTGCCTGTTGGCCACCTTGGTCAAGAGTTAATAATAGTAGCTTCCATGGTGGCTTTTAAGATTGAGACTCATAATGCTTATTAACCTATTGCCAATGTGATTGACACAGAGCAAGAATTCAAAATATAATAGTGGTTATTTGTCATTAATTATCATATTAATGATATTAATTCCTATTCCTCCCCCTTGTTAGTCATCACTGATTTTGGATCCACCCTACATCCTCAACATCTACACAAGTAATTTTTCCTCCATCCTCTCTGACTCTCTAATAAGATCAGCGAAGTCAGAGATTTCCAAACTATTTAGGTCCATGGTAAACTAGTGTCTTGGTATTTTTTTATAGCACATCTAAGCCAAATGAAATCCCTAATAGCTCTATTTGGTAAGGAATTAGATACAAACAACTTAATAAGCATTTAGAATCCAACAATCTAGTAACCATTTGAAAAAATAATAAAAATAAATTTAAAAGATAATATTTTTATTTCATTTTTAAGTAACCAAAATTACTTGCTAGTGGGATATGTGTACCTGGGCTCAACATAACTCTCAAACCCTGGAGTTGCATTGTACAATTCCACCTTTATTTCTTCTTCTATACCTTTTTTTTTAAGTATTATTTTATTTTTATTAAAATAGCCACTGAATAGTATTCAATAGTGTTTCAGAGTGTTCAATAGGTTTCAGGTTTGTAGACAACTATTAGTATCAGTGGCTTTAATATCCCTCCAATGGATATCCAGAAAAATAAATGGATTTTTTTTATTCAATTTCCAGCTATTGAAGAGGCTTCCATGACACTGGAATGACACTATCCTTTTGGGTGCATTCCCACACAAACAGAGAACTTGGACAGAAAAGCCTGGTTAGAAGTCCTGCATCTTACAAAAATGGTTAAAATACCCAATCTTAAATTTTTCAGGTCATGAATTTAATTATTCAATTACCTTATTCATTTACTCAGTCAACATTTGAGAACATTTTCTGTTCAAGGTACTAAGTTAGGTATTGGGCATACAAGAATAATAAAGCCTCAGCTCTCGAGAAACTTACATTAGAATGGGACTTTGATACTGTCCTTACATCCAAGCTCCACACTATGGATGAACCCATATAGTGCAATAACAAAAACAATTCATGCATTAAAACATACATGGGTGTCTTTTACTCACTGATTCTGGTTTCAGCATTGACTCAGAGCAACTTATAACCCTAAACACTATTCAGGCCCTAGGGAAATACTTTATATCTGATGCCTTGCATTCAGTACCAAAGTCCACCATGTCTAAATGCTGTGAAGGCTTGTGCTTTATGTTACTGTTAATGTTAAAGGAGGCAGACGGGTGCCTGGGTGGTTCAGTCGGTTGAGCATCCGACTTCGGCTCAGGTCATGATCTCACAGTTTGTGAGTTTGAGCCCCGCATCAGGCTCTGTGTTGACCGCTTGCTCAGAGCCTGGAGCCTGCTTCAGATTCTGTGTCTCCCTCTCTCTCTGCCCTTCCCCCGCTCACGCTTTGTCTCACTCTGTTTCTCAAAAATAAATCAATGTAAAAAAAAATTAAAAAAAAAAAAATAAAGGAGGCAGAATCTGCTTCGGAGTAAGGGGACCATTTAAACAATGATGAACGTAGATAAGAGAAAAGCAAACCAAATTGAATTGTAAAATCCTTCCTTCATGACAGCATGTTGTAAAATAATGTCTTACATAAAAAAGAATCATTTCCAGAAGCACTGAGCATTGTCTTCCTTATTGAAGACTTGTTTCAATTCATGCTACCAAAGGTACTCAGAATTAACATTGTATTCACAAGACTTTCCCATAGCAGCTGAGGAATGTTTAGCCATATTAAACAAATCATATTGGGGTACCTGTGCGGCTCAGTCAGATAAACGTTGGACTCTAGATCTCAGCTCAGGTCATGGTCTCATGGTTGGTTCATGGGATGGAGCCCCATGTGGATTTCGGGCTCCGGCCTGAGCATGGAGCTTGCTTGAGATTCTCTCTCTCACCCTCTCCCTCGGCCCCTCCCCCCAAAAAAGAAATAGAGTTTAAAAAGAACAAAAGCAAAAAAGTCTTACTACTCTTAAACTTGTGTCTATGTAGGCCTAGATGTAACATACTTGAAGTGCGCTGTACAGTCTTTACATTGCAGATAGATGGACATTGAACATGAGAATTTCTAACAGTTACTTCTTATAAAAATGTTTAATAAGATTTCATAATTTAAAAAAAGTAACTAAAAACTTTAGCTACATTTAAATCATTTTGACCACAGCACCTGGGTGGCTCAGTCGGTTAAGCATCCGACTTCAGCTCAGGTCATAATCTTGGCTCAGGTCATGACCTCACTGCTTGGGGGTTCAAGCCCCACGTCTAACAGCTTACAGCCTGGAGCCTGGTTCAGATTCTGTCTCTGTCTCTCTCTGCCCTTTCCCCCTCATTCTCTCTCTCTCTCTCTCTCTCTCTCTCTCTCTCAAATATAAATGAACATTAAACAAATGAATATATAAATAAAAATAAATAAATCATTTTGACCTTAACATTTATTTAGTAACTATAATTATACTCTGTATTCATTAAACAATTTTAAATGTTTTAGAGGAAAAATACATTTTGACTATACATTAAGATAATTTTAAACTATCCTTACTTTCATTTTAATAAAAAGATATTCAGAGCTTATATTCACTTTGAGCTTGACTAATCACATTTTAGTATGTTAGATCATAACCACCAATTAAACACAAATTATTTGAAATCTGTGTTTAAAAATATAATTAATAAGTTTGCTGAAATAAAAATATTTTATAAGTAAATAATACTTTATGAATTCTGTGTCTCTATTTAATTATTTTGGTAAAATTTTCTGACTTATCAATAGAAAAATAAGACGTATAAGAAATGTACAATACAAATTAAATTTAAGGATTTTCTGTTTTGTTTTTCCAACTGCTCATAAAAAAAGATAGAAAAACAAAGTTTCTTTTTGTTTGTTTCATAATTTTGAAGGCATATTTACCAAAGGAGGAAGTGAAACATTTTACTTGACATAGTGTTGGCTCCTTTTTGGTTTTTAAATATTTGACATGCAGCATGTAGGCTTTCATTTTTACTCTTGTCCTGGGCCTCACAATAGTTAGGGACAGGCCTGCAAGGACTATACTACAAAAGAAACCACTTCTAAATAAAGGTATGATTTCTGGTAAAAATCAGTGGTTTGAAGAAAATTGATGTCAGTCTTGTGAAATGATATGATATGATGTGATGTGATATTATATCATGCGATGTGATAAAAAAAATGACTGGTGGGGGAAGACCTTATTTTAAATAGAAAACTAGCCCCTCAAGAAAAATAAAGCTTGGGAAAGACTGAATGACAAAAAGGAGACACAAGAAAGAAGATTCAGTCAATGCCAGCCATGCAGGTATGGTAATTAGTCTTCATTGGATTTCTATGTTAGGACATTTTTGGGGTTTTTTTTTGTTTGTTTGTTTGTTTTGGTTTGTTTGTTTTTGTTTGAAAAAAGCACCAGATTTCAAATCCTGTGACACAGGGAGAAGTCTTCCATTTTCCATTTGTTTCTAGGCTTATGCACTCTCATGTGTTGTAACAACATGAAAGTGTGTTATTTGTGCCTAACGTGTCAGTGAAGGTGCAGATGATAACTTGTAAGGGCATAAATGCATCTCATCACAAATAAAAGCACAAAGAGTAGTTTAAAATAATGGGAAAATCTGGGAATATGCAAAGTTTGGGCCCATTTGTAATGTCTTTTGCTAATCAAATATATGATATAGGTGAGAATTTATCTAAAATTTATCTATCTACACAATGGACTTAGAGAAAATAAAAAGAAACCATTATTTTATAAGGAGTTGAGCAGACGTTGTCAATAGACTGCACAGCCTTGGAAAGTCTGTAGTGGTTAAAGCATAGATTCTAGAATCACCAGACATGGATTCAACCCTGGCTGTACAAATTACATTACGTATTTCCTTAATCAAAATCCATAACCTCTCTGCACTCTCTTCTCACCATCTGTAAAACAGGGCTAATATGATCCACCTTCAAGGCTGACCTAAAAAGATAGTGTTCAGGGTGCCTGGGTGGTTCACGCAGTTAAGCATCCAAATCTTGATGTCAGCTCAAGTCATGATCCCATGGTTCGTGAGATCAAGCCACACAATCAGGCTCTGTACAGTCAGTGTGGAGCCTGCTTGGGATTCTCTCCCTCTCTTTCTCTGCCCCTGCTCTGTACTCGCTATCCTTCTCTCTCTCAAAATAAATAAATAAACGTAAATAAAAATGAAAGAAATGGCCTTCAGAAAAGTGCTTGGCATTTAGCAGGAATAGTAAGCAATATATGGTAATTTGCATACATTATTTTAAAAGTTAACCTCTAGAAATTAATTCAGGGAAATAAAAATCAATTTTGATAAGAATGAGTTAGATTTCCTGTTTTGAAAAAAGTTAAATGAGTTCTAAATTTTGTTTCATAAAAAGCCTCAGTCATTACTGTTTCAATTTATAGTCATTATTGGAAACTTGATAGCAGTGGCAAAACTATCCCTTTGGTTAAATTAATTAAGTTAAAAAACACAAAGATGTACCTTAGAACACACTAGAAAATCTCCAATTTCCTGTTTATTTTATCAGTTAAAAAAATGTCTTTTCCTGATTCATTTCAGCAAACTAAACAGACTATATCTCTGGATGAATTGTTTTTTGTTTATTAATCCATGTTTCAATATGATTGATATCCCATTTAATTAACAGATTTATTATTTTATCATTTATAAACTTTATGCTCGAAGATTCTTTTGAAATAACCGTGTGTCAAAAGAGAAACTAGCACAGCATGGATGTCACTAAAACTAAAGTTGCGTATATGTTTTTGAAGTGAGTTTTGTTTTTGTTTTGTTTTGTTTGAGTCAGTATGATCATCACAGCTTTTGCATAAATCTTCAGGTAGCATGTTTCTGATTTCTTTAAAAATGAGTTTAATAACTTCTAGGTATGCATTCTGGAACTTCTTTTGGTGAGGTAAAACCAGAGAGTCTATACATAAATGAGATATATAAATTGTCCATCTGTTTGGAACATTCTTGCATATTTCATGAAAATGTTTCCATGTGAAAAGATAACAACATCCCCCTAGAAAGATAAGATAATGAAGTAGATTTCAAAAACAGCCATAAGCCTTTCAAGTTCTATTAAACTACTCCCATCAAGAGGCAGAGTATTTCTCTTCACCTTGAATTAGGGATAGACCTGTGACTTGCCTTTAACCAGTAAAATATAGTAGAAAGGATACTGTGTGGGTTCTAAACCTAGGCCTCCAGAGGCTGTGCATGCTTCTGCTCTCCCTGCCTCTTGGAACTCCTCCACCATTTAAAAAAAATACAGAAAGTATAGGGGCGCTTGGGTGACTCAGTAAGTTAAGCCTCTGAGTCTTGAATTTGGGTCAGGGCATGATATCACAGTTTGTGGGGTCGAGCCCCTCGTCGGGCTCACCTGTTCTGCAAGGAGCCTGCTTGAGATTCCATATCCCTCTCCCTCTGCCCCTCCCAACTCTCTCTCAAAAATAAACGTTTAAAAAGTAATAAAAATTTAAAAATAAAAATACAGTGCAAAGAATAATCTAAAGATTACGCATGTTCCTACCACTTGATTAGTAATGCTAACATTTTGTCAGATTTGCCAGTCATTTTTCAAAAAAATAAAGCTTACAAATGAAGACAAGTCTTCTTTAATCTTCCCAGTATCACAGTCCCATTCTCTATTGTTAGCCCTCCTTCCCCATAGCAAATGCCAATAATTGCAGACCCAGTTTTCCAGTAATCTGTCTATCTGTCTATCTATCCATCTATCTGTGTAACTATCCATTCATTTATCCATATATGTAAATACCATCTTTGAGTGTATGTAAGATGGTACACATCTTACACACACAGATACACACACATAAACACACAGATACATACCTACACGTATACACATATGTGCATGGCCCAAATGTGTGTGTGTGTGTGTGTGTGTGTGTGTGATCATTAACCAATATATACTATTTGGGGATGGTGACTTCTTCATTATTTCCATAAATTTTTTTTCTCCAAATATCATTCTGTACCTCTTCTTTCTCAACATTATGCTTTTGAAATAAATTCTTGGTAATATCAATAGATCTAGTTTTTCTTTTCCAAACATATCACCATATTATATTGTTTGACTTTGTGAACATTTTATTAATCCATTCCTCCTATTTAGGGACATTAAGAATGTTTCATTTTTGGCATTTCAATATTCAGTGACAGACATCATTCTTAGTTTATTTTGTACATTAAAAAAAGTCTTTAGTGCATATTCAGAAATGAATTTATTTATTCAAAGAGAATGGTGGATATCTATCCTTCATTATTATCTAAATGTTTAGAACACTTAATTCATATTTCAATATTCATCCAAATTGTGAACTCTGACTTCAACATGGAATAAGGAAAAATATTCCCAGTTTCACTTTCTAATAAGGTACAGATTTTGGAATTAGATTCTGCCCATCAGATGCTTCCTGGAATTCAGAAGACAGCTATTTAAGAAATAATGACAAGCACAGGGCATGCACTTTGCTATCAAGGAGGCAGTGGTAAAGGCAGTGTATTTCTGAGGTCAATGGAGTCCAAGGCAGAACCCCAACTTAGCAAAGATATTACATCCTGGCACAGTCCAGTTGTGATAGCCAATTCTGCAGTGTATTTTTAGGCATTGTCACTATAACACCAGGCTAAAGTTTATTTCTTTAGCACATCCAGCATTTCTATAACTGTTCCTTAATAGATGTACTTCTTATTTAAACATGATAAGACTGTGTGTTCAGAAAAAGAAACTGACATACAAATGCTGTGAACATTTTAATTACACCATATTTCTGGCAAATTGCTCCCCAAAGTTGGAATACAACAGTAATTTATGAGAATAATCTTTCCCACCACCACTTTAGCATTGTAATATATATTTTTTCAAAAATATTATCTTATTTTTATGTCAATTTTAATTTTTCTGTCAATGAGATTAAATATAGTTTCATGTGTTTACTAGGCATTCATTTTTTTAATTTTATTTATTTTGAGAGAGAGAGAGAGAGAGAGCAGGTGTGCCAGTGGGGGAGGGGCAGAAAGAGAGGGAGAGAGAGAGAGTCCCAAGGAGGCTCTACACTGTCAGTGCAGAGCCAGACGTGGGCCTCAAACTCACTAACTATGAATCATGACCTGAGCCAAAATCAAGAGTTGGATGCTTAACCAACTGAGCCATGTAGGTGCCCCTAGGCATTCATATTTTCTTTTCTGTAAAGTGATTGTACACTTTACCACTTTTTCTATTGAGCTGTATATAAATTTATTAATTATAATTATTATATATTTAGGATCAGTGAATATATATTAAATATATTTTCTACCTTTGTTGTTTTCATGTTAATTTTATTATCATTACCTTTGGCAAAACAGGATTTGTTGCATGTTGTCAAATTTGTTGAGACTGCACTCATGCAGTACGTTGTGTCACAAGAAAGGAATCCTATCCATGACTATGGAATATCTCTCTCTCCATCTATTTTGTTCTTTTTTTTATTCAGCTCCTGTTTGATTTCAGCAGAGTTTTGTAGTTTTCCTCAGACAGATTTTGTGCATATTTTGTCAGATTTTTACCTCAGGTGTTTTGTTTTATTTTGTTCTGTTTTGTTTTGTTTTGGTGCTAATGTAAATGGTACTTTTTAATTACAAGTTCCTCTTGTTCATTGTTGGTGTATGGGAAAGAGATGGACTCTTTTATATTATCGTTATATCCTGAAACCTTGTTATAATTACTTACGAGTTTCGGGAGTTTTTTGGTCAAATCTTTCAGATTTTCTACATAGATAATTATGTCATCTGCAAACAGAGACAGCTTTTTATCTTCCTTCCCAATCTGTACATCTTTATTTCCTCTACTTGCCTTATTGCATTAGCAAGGACTTCAAGTATGATGTTGACAAGGAGTCATGGGAGGAGACATCCTTCTCTTATACCTAATGTTAGAGGGAAAACTTGAAGTTTTTCACTATTAAGTATAATAACTGTAGATTTTCTGTAGATGATCTTTATCAAGTTGAGAAAGTTTCCTTCTACTCTTTGTTCTACTGGGAGTTCTTGACATGAATGGATATTGGATTTTGTCAAATGCTCTTTCTGCATCTGTTGATATTATCATGCAATTTTTCTTTCTTAATCTATTGATATGATGGATCACACTAATTGATTTTTGAATGTTAAAACTTTTTTTCAAAGAAAGCCTTAGAGTGGTAAACTTTTTGAGTCTTAGTTATATGCTTTTACACTTTCAAATAAATAATAGTTTTTCTAGATAAAGAATTCTAAAAGTAAAGTTATTTTCCTTTGGTGTTTGAAAAACATTCCATCATCCTCTTGCATCCAGTGTTCCTGAAGAGAATTTGAAAGACTTATTTTGTGTTTTCTTAAACTTAGTACATGTCTATAATGTGAATGGCACTGTATCGAATGTGGTGATCTTTTTCAGTTCACCACTTAAAAAGCTACATGCCACACTGTAATGTATAAGCAAAAGTCAAAATGGCCACCAAAGATCCATAAAAAGAGAGTAGACTCAGATGAAAAGAACCTTTATGCTCCTCCATTTCCCCATTTTTACTAACTAGAACATGTCTACAAGATAAAGAAACATCTGTAGATGACAAAAAGAGAAGAAACAAACAGGATCTGGGAATTTGTGGTACTGTTGTATGAGCGCTAGACTAATTTTTTCAGGTTACTCTCTTTCATTTATTTGCATGCAACCAAATTCAATGTTTAGCCCTGTCTGCTGTACTCCCAGCTGCTCGAAGCCCCCAGTTGTGTACCACACTTCAGTATTCTGGATGGGGCAAGAAAGAGGTAAGTCTCTCTGGCAACATCCCACACGGCTGGGAAAGCTGGGTGTTCATGAGCCTCACTCCAGGGAGAAATCACTGGCCAAGATATATGTCTCTTGACACTGAGCTGTGCCACCTAAAGGGAAGGATGGTGCATGTAGAGTAAAACTGTTCCCCTTGCTGTGTTCAGTGCATCCAATCTCATATGTTTCTGTGCCTGTGGTATGCTGGAACTTCTCTACTGGATTCCTAGACTATAGGAAAGGGTCTCTCATCAATGGGTGAATGTCTAAACTGATGTTCTGTGGGGAAAAGACAGTGGAAAAACTCTTATTCTGCCATATCGATGACATCATTGCTGGTAATTCCCATTTTTTTCAAATAGTGCTTCAACACCATTCCTTCTATTTTCTCTTCTGAAGCTCTTAATATTTATGTACCTCTTGATCATTTTTCCCTTAATTTTTCATTTTGTATATACTTTCACTTTATCCCCTTGTCCCACATTTTAGGTTGATCCAGCAGACCAATCTTCAAGATACTGATTGATTCTTTTGCTCCCTCCATTCTATTTAGACTCTATATTGAATTTTAAATCAACTTAAATTTATATTTCCACAATATCTACAAATTGTTTCTACAATAAAATAATTTAATTATATCTCTGAAGATATAAAATTAAATTGAAAGACCTTTTCTTGTTAATAGATAAGTTTACCTCCTCAAGTGTAAGTTCTTTGTCATCTCTCATAATGTTGACATTACACGAATTTCTGGAAATTTCATTTTCTGATCTCATCTGTGCAATATATTACTGACTACAGTAGAAGTACCCTCTACTGGCATAACCTGCCTGTTGTATGAGACAAATCATCTGCTGAGCTTTATTCACTTGTTACTGTGACTAATGTGTGTCTAGTACATTGGCAGCTGATCTCCAGGCTTATATACTACCTACTTTTTCCATTCAACGGCAAGCCACCTGGAGCCCCTCTCCGCCTTTTTATTTCAAGAAACCTACTACTTACACTAGAAAAATCCCTTCACAATTTCTGCCCAAAGGAATTGGGATGATGTCTAGAAAGCCAATCTATCTGGTTGATAATGCTTAATTGCCTCAATCAATTGCATTCTTGCCAGATGCTTCTATCACACTGAGCTTCCTCAGTGCTGCTTCTGTGAAAACTAAATTTAAAGGTAGTTTTCTCTTTAAGCAACCTCATGTATCTCGGGATGTTATTTCTCTCTTCAATCTAATCTTGACCACTTTCATCAAGTATTTTCTACATTTTCTCATCTTTGAAACTCCCTTGTTATTTTTAGTGCTGAAGAAGAGGAACGAAGAGTATGTTTGATCTTCATTTTTGACACTTGAACAATCATATTATTCAATGTCTCAGTTTTCTTTAAAATGAGAACAATATTTTTTAATTTTTATAATTTTTTTCAATATATGAAGTTTATTGTCAAATTGGTTTCCATACAACACCCAGTGCTCATCCCAAAAGGTGCCCTCCTCAACACCCATCACCCACCCTCCCCTCCCTCCCACCCCCATCAACCCTCAGTTTGTTCTCAGTTTTTAAGAGTCTCTTATGCTTTGCTCTAAAATGAGAACAGTATTAGTAGTTAGTATTTATAAAGTAGTTGTAAAAATTAAATGAATAAATACCTGTAGAAGCTGTAACATACCCTGATACATAATAAATGTTTGTAATAGTGATGGTGATCATATATTAGTAAACAAGGAATTGTGAATGTGAAATTACAAAGTAAGATATTGGTTTCCAAAATTGTATGTGAAATGTTGAATTTTGAGGCTACTTCAATTTGTTTACATCTTTCAAGTTTTATGCAATGTATAAGAATTATTTTTATAATTAGAGAAAAGTAGAAAAACTATAGAAAAGACAACGTAATTAAGTTATATTTGTTCACATTCAGACTTTTACATTCCATTTGCTACTTTAGTTTGTTCTAGAGACCTTTTTATTAACAAGACAATTTGTAATTTTTCCTTCTTATAATGTGTTATGTTTTGCACACAATTTCATAAGTGTAATAATTTTTTAAATAAAGAAATTTGTGTGAATACCATGACCAGGATAAAATTACAATTCATAGTCCTTACCTCATAATCATGTTTTTTTATATTCCTCACAACTCAGCTTAGCTATGACCTACTCTAGATCTTCATAGCCCCTGGATTCCTTTTAACATTTTCTTTTACAGATTATGGTTTTAAAATGTATTCCTGTGACTTTCACCGCCACAAGATTCTCAATTACTAGAAGACAGGAGGCACCCAATGACATCCCTGTTTCTTGCACAAGAATTCCAAAACTGTACTCAAAAACTAACAAAAATGTATGATACAATGAACTAAACCTCACAAGATAAAAGATAATCCTTAAATTTGAGTAAAAAAATGTATGATGATCAACATATATGGGTTACCTTTACTTGGGTCTAAAAATTGATCAGAGTAACAACTGTATGAACTTCTTTCATAAGAAAATAAGCTCTCATACATCTCCATCCACTATTGTAGAATTTGTAGCCATTGTATGTGTTGACCATTATGAATATATTGTATAGAATTTGTTCTCATGTTTATCTTTGTCAGAAGCAAAATGAATTGTTGAAAAGGAAAAAAATGATAAAAAAAACAACGTAAAAAATCACGATTCCTTGTAAATGCATACTAATAGGGATAAATGTAAAGGTATTTGAGGAATGAAGTAAGTTCATCAATTTTATAAGCTAACATTAATTCTCCTGTGGCATCAGCTTCACCTCACAGATATCTATTAATACTTGGGTGATTAGTAAGCCTTAAGTTTTTTAATATAATCTGGACTAGTTCTTCAAGTGAACAGCATAAAAATACTACCAACAACTCATCTGAGAGAAACATTTTTCCAATCAGTCAACAGAGAGAGAGAGAGAGAGAGAGAGAGACAGGAAAATGGGCACAAGAACTGTGGTATAATTGCCCTGTTTTGATAGCCTGAATGAATCTCAGGTATCCGGATTCAGGCCCAGAAAGTATACTTGTATAGACTAATTGGCATAGGAACATTTTAATGACATTCTCTAAATTCTGCTGTTACCCATTCTAATGCAATCACATTTCTATTTTTTTTTTTATTTGGTGAATTTAATGTGTTTAACCCTGATTAAGGAGTAAAATTTCACAATAAGAGAAAAAAACTGACGACCACATCTATACAGATAGCTTAATATTATTAAATTAAAGGGAAAGTTAGAATCTATTTTGTCCCAGCCATCAATAAATGTATCTTCTCTCTAATGCCCTGGGCAGATGGTCAATCAGCCTTCAAAGGATCAAAGCTTTTGTTTCCACCAAAGGCAACCTAATCAATTGTTGAGACTTTTAAATTGTTAAAATCTTCTTCCCTTTATTGCTGTCTTATAAATTCTATCCATTGCCCTCTTCTCTAGAAGAGAAGAAAAAGCTCTTATTTTTAAAAATGGCTATTATAGCCTTTTCTGTTCTCTCTTCTCAGAGCCATACTTTTTTAACTATGGGTTTTAGACACTTAATCAATCTGGGTTCCCTCACATATTTTGAACACATACACAAACTCTCACACAATTTATCAATGGCTTAGATGAAATGTAAACCTGTTCAGAGCTATAATTTTTAAAGCAAATAAGGAACAAAAAGTACCTTATTATTGGATATTTTTACTATAATTTAAAATATTTCATATGAAGTAGTTTGCAATTTCATATCTGCATCTTTAGAAGGTTGATTTCTTAATATATGGAAAATTAAAATAGCTAACCTCAGCTACAACTCAGGGCTTACAATGTATCACTTTTGTAGAATCTTAGAGTATAAGTGGTAAACTAAATTATTTCATTATTTTTTTCTTTCTCTCTTGTTCTTTTGGTAAAACTGAAAAACGTTGAAATAGAATTTTGATTATTCTCAAGCTAGGTTCTTATGCGTGAAATATACTGAAAGTAAACCTAAGGTTCTTTAAATTACACATACCATTCTCCCACCTTTGCTAAAACAAATTCTTTCAAGCCACTGCAAACAAAGTTAGTTATCAAGATCTTTGTCTTTGCAGATGTTTTCTCCTCAGTCCTTTGCTTAACAGGCCCCCAGTTTTCACAGGCTGTCTACCCTCTTTCCCCTCAGCAAAACCTAGTCTCAACACAAAATATTACACTCTTTATAGTGAGATACATATTGCTGATAAGATTGACCATGACCCTTCTGGTCCTTAGGTGTTTTATATGCACATTAAATGTTGAAAAGCCCTACTTTAGATTCCTTTTCCAAGAATTGCTTTCCTTTTTGTAGTCTCTAGTCTTTTCCTTGACAGTACTTTTGAATACAAATGCCCATGTTTCTTCTACTTAATGGAAAAATTCTTCTACTACCCAAGCAGTCCTCTACCTATGTATATCATTGCTCTCTTACCTTTTCCCATAAGATGTTTTGATAAGGTTATTCCATATAGGACACTTCTATTTATAGAATAAAAGTTAATAGAGGTTTAAATGGTTATTATATAACCATTTAAAGCTTTAACTTTTTAACCTTTGACCTCTTTAATTCTTGTCCCCCAAATACAAAAATTAGTTACAAAATTTCATGTAATTTTGGAGGCCTTGACCCTTCTCTTACTGTATTCATTCTATTGTAGCAGACACAGCTGGTTGTCAAATTAGTATCCTTTTCCTGATCCCTCTTGGATAACAGAAATCTGATTCATAAAGAAGTCCAGCCTCTTTTCAAAGAAAGGTGACCACATGCCCAAATTTGGAAGTAGATCTTAGTTAATCTAAGCTCACATAATAGTTCCATTCTGCTTCTTCTAGAAGCATTGGAGATATGACCCAATTCTGGCCAAAGAGAAGTTTGTTCGATTCAAGAAGCATTTCCCTCACTCATTACAAAATGTCCCTTTGCCCATAGATAAAGATGTTTTGTGATTTTAAAGTATATGGAAGTAAAGCATATGGAAGTCTATCATCATCTTGGAACCAAGAGAAGAGCCTATCTCTCAAAAGTTAAGTTAATAGAGTAAAGGAACAAAAAGAGATGGAAAAATCTGGGCTCTTGATGACGAAACTTTCTTCATCTGAGTCATTTTAGAAAGTTATTTGACATCTTAAAGGGCTTTATCACACCTTGAAATATATTATAGTTTTCTGTATAATTCTCTTTTTCCTATATTAGAGTATAACATATTTGAGGACAATATCTGAATCGTATTGACTTTTGTATACCTTTTGGTATACAGTGTAATATACATAGTGGATTTTCAGCACATGTTTGTTGATTAAATGAAAGCTTTCCTCTGCTTCAGAGTGTATCTTCTTTTTAATTTAAAAAAGTTTTTTTTTAATGTTTATTTATTTTTGAGAGAAAGAGAAACAGAGCACAAGTAGGGGAGGGGCAGAGAGAGAGGGAGACACAGAATCAGAAGCAGACTCCAGTCTCAGAGATGTCAGCACAGAGTTCAACGCAGGGCTCGACCCCACGGACCACGAGATCATGCCTGCGCCAAAGTCGGATGCTTAGCTGACTGAGCCACCCAGGCACCCCTGCTTCAGAATGTATCTTCTGAACACACGGTAAGCTTTTCTAGATTTTTCTTAATGTTTAAGATTTGGATATTTAAATACCAAATAACATGATGGACTATACTTTGAATATAGCTCTGCTTTGAAAAAACTAGATAAAGCACCCAGTTTTAATATTGAAGACAGAATAAGCTTAGGTATGTTTTAGTTATGAAATATGATAATGAAAATATGAAAGTGTAATATTTCTGGAGCAAAGGAGGGCTGGGAAGGGATGCTTAAATATACAGGGAATTTCCCATGGTGAAAACTTTTAAATTTTTAAGTAACCAATTCTTGGTACATGGAAAACATGTAACATTTCATAATGTGTCCATTTTTCTTTTCTATAACTAGCCCATGGTTATAGATACAACACCAAATGATGAAATCATACATCTAAGAAAGATCAATGAGAAATTTTTCCCTGTTACCGCTGGAAAATTTTATTAATCTACTCAGTCATATGCATATCTGTGATAGCATACTCTGCGAGTCTCAATGCCTCAGAAGCATTTATTTTGGAAATTTAGGTCTAATTAGATAATTATTAAATTTAATGCTAAGTTTAGAAACGCTGTCAAGTAACAATACCTACATTTTCCTAAAGCATTACTTTTGTTCCTCAGGAATAAAAAGTTACTGACAAAAATCTCATCATGCACATTTCTCAGTAAACCATATGAGCATTTGGTTTGATATGAGGAGAGCCGTTTGAGTGTTTTTAAGTCTCTCAGTGTTCGGGGCCACCTGTCAGCCAATCCCAATTAGAAGCAGTGCCTGATTAAACTGCTCTCTCTAGAACCATTCGGACAACTTCATTAGTGCTTCAGTTTATGGTAGTAGAGCAAGCTGTGTTGCAAAAAGTCCTGACAGCCTAGAGAGGGCCCATTTGGGCACATAGGACACAGGGCTCAAAATTGTGCACAGTTGCAAACTTTTGATTGCATGAATTATACATGAGGGGTGACCAACCATTTGTGTTCAACGATGTTAGCCAATCAGCACAGGTGCAGGAAAGAAAGCAAATTGGGGGAGAGGAAAATCATAATACTCAGAAAAGCACTGTTTTTTGTTGTTGTTCTTTTGGCTCTACCAACTCAACGCATGACATTGCAAATCTCGACCAAATGTATTACACCAATTCTGAAAATTCTGAGGTAGACTAAGAATTAGAATAAATAGACAGAAGAAAGTAAGAAAGGGGAAAGAAGTTCAGTGGGCTCTGCTTGCAAACTACTGTATACATCCAGGAGCTTTATATGGTGAACATAGGCAGAGTACCTGAATGCTGTGCCACCTTGCTATAGACAAGTCTCCACTTTGCACCAATTATTTCTCTATTCTGTCAATTATTAACTTTTCTAATGCATGGGGTTCTGCTTACTTTTTGTTTTTTTTACTTGCACTTCAGCTGACTGTAAAGAGTTTCAAATGTTTAGAAGAGAAAGAAGCAACAGTATTTGTACATGATTCAGATGGTTTATAGATGATTTTTGGTGATAACAAAGAAAATTGTTGGTATTATTAATAACTCCACCACTACTACTTGCGTGTGGATTTTAAATGTGAAATTTAATGGGGCTGAGAAATTAATTTTGATAAAATACATAGTGTAAGTTGTAGAGAAAAAGAATCACAACACAAAGAAGAGTCTCTTCTGATCTCCTAGCCTTTGTTTACTTAAGGGTAAATGAAATGCTGTTTCTCTTTCTACCCTTTTATTATTTAACAGTGGCTTTGATATCAATTCCTATTACTTTCTGGACTAAGAAGCATATTGCATAAGACTGTAATATAATTGAGATCTACTTTAAAAACCACAATATACTTTCTTACCAAATGGGGCAGCAATGAGGTCGTTCATCAAGAAGAATGTTTCAGGGTCACCAACAAACAAATACACCACACAGCTGGCTTAAGGAGAAGAGGAAGCAGAGGAGGCCAGCAGGGAAAAATTGTATATTTGTCAGAATTGACAGTTTGCTTTATATTGGACCCACCTCCTCTTTAAAGTAATTCCCATTCAGTTTATGGTAGATTGGTATACAATGAGGTCAGGCACAGCAAATCAATTCTGATATGATTGCATTTTAGCCATAGTCATATTTCTCCTGGAAATCTTGCCAGAATCAGCTATTCATTTCATAGGAACATTGATTTCCCTACCTTTCCCCTCTTACTCTATTCCATCTTCCATTCAGCAGGGCTTCTCCTTTAGGGAAAATCATGTAGGTCCCAAACAATCTCCCCAGGGGGTGACTACAACTACAGAGAACACAGTAAATCCTCCTCATCAGGTGAAAGCACAGGTAAAATTCCATTTCAACAAATGTTATTTTTAAAAGTTTCTAATAAAGCGATTTTTGTATGCCAGTGCATTGCCCAGGACAACCATATTTTATTCCCATCTTGGTAACTATATCTTTATCATAAAAAAAAAATACTTTCTAACTCTGTTTAACATTGTTTACCAAGCCCTCTTTGCATATCAACCAGCACAACACTTTCCAGATAGCATTTGATGGCAGACCACTTCCTAAAAATGAAGAAACATAGAGAAACTTAAACAGAGAGTTTTTGCTCCTGTTTTTGTTTCCAAAGGAAAATACTGGCCTCATTCAGATTGCTGAGGTCTTCCTCCAATTATTCTCACTGGATTTGAAATTTTGCCTGCTCTCACCTTTGTTACTTATCATTCTGCTAATGTGCTGTTTCTGGGATCCTTCATTTAATTACTAATCTTTGTTAAACATGCCAGTCTCAATACCTGCTATGACTCTATATATTCCTGCATGCTTCTCACACCCATATCTTCAAATGGTCAGGAGATCTCAGAGATGGAGCGTTGAATTAAAAATCCTCCTCAATTCATACCATACTAACATTAATCTGTGCTAGGCTCTCCTTTTACTTATTTTCCTATCTAGTTTCTATCTCAATCTTCCCCATTGCCTGCAATACATTTGGGATATACTCTCGATTTTGAAAGGCACACTGACATGTGCACGCACACACACACACACATACACGCACACACACACATGCACACACACCTTTATTTAATTGTTTTGACCACTACATATTATTTAGAGGTTACCTGTCCTAAGGGATACAGTTAATTTTGTCTTTATGCCATCTCGATATTAGCCCCTATAACTAGTGCTGTGATTAATGTTGTGTTTTCCCCTTTCAAGTGAAGCAATAGGCAACTAAGGAAGAGAAAAATAAATCTAAAATCTTGCCCTACTCAGTCTTCCTTCCCTAGTACTCAGCTCCCTTTTACTCTGAGCTGTTATTACTTGTTTTCCTTTCACCCAAACTCCAATAGACTTACAGACTATTTTTAGGTTGAAAAATCCATCAATTTCACATGGACATCTGCGGGGTCTCTAGGTTACACAGAGAGAGCTAGGAGTTCATGCTTATTCACTTTCATGGCAGGACTTGCAATCACTATATATTTCTTTTGCTTTTCCTTGTGGTTGTATATTTGATTGTTGTTTAGCAAACATTCACTCATTCCCTTGACAAATTGGTCTCCATGGAAAGAAAATCCTCCCTGTCCCACTGATCTCGGGTTTGGCCATGTTATTTCCTTTGTGTAACAGCATGTTAGTGTACATGACAAGACCTAAAATATGCATATCCCTTTAGGCAAACATTCTTAAGCTCTGGTGTTCTGCCACAAGAAGAGCTTTCCCAGATTTCTTCCACCTCTTTCATTCTTAGTTCCAGAATATACTGTAGCAGACTCTGATTCAAAAGGAGCCATCCCCATGGTCTAAAGGAGAAATACTCTAGCTGAATAACAGATATATAAGTAAGAAATAAATAATTATTTCTTGTGTGCCACAAAGATTTTGTGCTTGTTATGCAACAAAACCTTATTAACACAGAATTGGTCCTAAAGTATTGTTCTGTCATAATTAAAACTGAAAATACATGGCAGTGACTTTGGGAACTTGCAGGATGGTAAGGAAATTGCCAAAAGCAGTTGAGAAAAAAAATGATATAAGTAATGTAGTGGCAAAACATTTGGTAAAATTGACTCTGGTAGTGATGAGGAATAAAGAAAACGTATATATTAAATTGGCAGTGTTGAGCCAGGCAATATTGAGGTAGTCTCTTAAAAGTATAAACTAGTTGTAATTAAGTACATTGGTATGATGGTGACCTTTATGTGTCAATTTGATGAGACTAAGGGATGCCCGGATACTTGGCAAAACATTGTTTCTGGATGTGTCTTTAAAGGTGCTTCTGAAAGAGATTATCATTTAATTCAGTAGACTGAGTAAAGAGAACCACCCTACCAATGCCACCCTACCAATGATGGTGGCATCATCCAATCAGTTGAGGACCTGGACAAACAAAAAAGGTGAAGGAAGGGAGAATTATCTCTCTTCTTGAGATGAGATGTCCATTTTTTCCTACCTGTGGACATCAGAGCTCCTGGTTCTCACACCTTTGGACTCTGAGACCTACACCTTTGACTTCCCTGGTTCCCAGATAGTTGGACCCATACTGAATTATACCACCAGCATTCCCAGTTGTCCTGCTTGGATACGGCAACCTGTGGAACTTTTTGACTTATATAACTGCATGAACCAATTCTTATAATACATCTCTTCTTCTAAAATAAATAAATGCATACATACATACATACATACATACATACATACATCTCTTCTCCTATATACCTACATATTTCCTATTGGTTCTGTTACTTGGAGAACCCTGACTAATACAATTAGATAAGACACACGAGAAAAAGATGAGCTCAGAAATGAGCTGACCTGTTGGTAAGCAGAGGTCAGAGGAAATAGAGAGCCCAGAATTCAGAGTTGGAAATGAAACTGTTTCTAAGTCAAAAATGAAACCAGGAGGGTGTCTGTAACACTTCTTTATGGCCCCTGAAAAAATGAAGGTGATGTTCATAGATTCCTTCAATTCGATTAAGTGGCTTTTAGAAACCTTGGTGTTGGGGTTCAGAAAAATCAAGTGTACCCACACTGCAAGTAAGTAAATTTAGAAGGAAAACAAGACTGGAAAAGAACTATAGGCTTCCAGTAGCATGATAGATAGTTCTCTACCCCCTCACTTTCAATCTGAAGATGTCCTCAGGTCTTAAATGAGTCTCTTGTAGACAGAAAATAGATGGGTCTTGCTTTTTTATCCATTCTGATACCCTATATCTTTTGATTGGAGTATTTGTTCCATTCTCATCCAGTGTTATTATTGAAAGATATGGGTTTAGAGTCATTGTGTTATCTGTAGGTTTCATACTTGCTGTGATGTCTCTGGTACTTTGTAGTCCTTGCCACATTTCACTCACAGAGTCCCCTTAGATCTCTTGTAGAGCTGGTTTAGTGGTGATGAATTCCTTCAGTTTTTGTTTAGGAAAACCTTTATCTCTCCTTCTATTCTCAATGACAGGCTTGTTGGATAAAGGATTCTTGGCTGCATACTTTTCTGTTCATCACATTGAAGATTTCCTGCCATTCCTTTCTGGCCTGCCAAGTTTCAGTAGATAGGTCTACTACTATCCTTATGTGTCTACATTTGTATGTTAAGGCCCATTTATCCCTACCTGCTTTCAGAATTCTCTCTTTACCCTTGTATTTTTCTAGTTTCACTATGATATGTTGTGCAGAAGATCGATTCAAGTTACATCTGAAGGGAGTTCTCTGTGCCTCTTGGATTTCAATGCCTGTTTCCTTCCCCAGATCAGAGAAGTTCTCAGCTATGATTTGTTCAAGTACACCTTCAGCCCCTTTCTCTCTTTCTTCTTCTGGAATTCCTATGATACGGATATTGTTCCATTTGATTGAATCGCTTAGTTCTCTAATTCTCTCCTTGTAATGCTGGATTTTTTTATTCTCTTTTCTCAGCTTCTCTTTTTCCATTATTTTATCTTCTAATTCACATATTCTCCCCTCTGCTTCTTCAATCTGCACTGTGACTGCCTCCATTTTATTTTGCACCCCATTTGTAGCACTTTTTAATTCATCATGACTATTTTTTAGTCCCTTGATCTCTGTAGCAATAGATTCTCTGCTGTCCTTTATGCTTTTTTGAAGCCCAGCAATTAATTTCATGACTATTATTCTAAATTCTTGCTCAGTTATATGGCTTAAATCTGGTTTGATCAATTCTTTAGCTGTCACTTCTTCTTGGAATTTCTTTTGAGGAGAATTCTTCTGTTTCATCATTTTGTCTAGTTTTCAGTCCCTTATGAGTTTTAAAAGCTTGTTATGTGCTCTGCACTTGTGAGCACTGCTATATTAAAGCGGGGCCATACACCGTCCAGGACCTGGCCCCTCAGGAGTTGTCAAACTTTCACTTTTTGCAGATGACCTGATACTCCACATGGAAAACCCGACAGACTCCACCAAAAGTCTGCTAGAACTAATACATGAATTCAGCAAAGTCGCAGGGTACAAAATCAATGTACAGAAATCAGTTGCAGTTTTATACACCAATAATGAAGCAACAGAAAGAAAAATAAAGAAATTTATCCCCTTTGCAATCGCACCAAGAACCATACAATACCTAGGAATAAACCCAACGAAAGATATAAACGATCTGTATGCTGAAAACTATAGAAAGCTTATGAAGAAAATTGAAGAAGACACAACGAAACGGGAAAACATTCCATGTTCATGGATTGGAAGAATAAATACTGTCAAATGTCAATACTACCGAAAGCAATCTACATATTCAATGCAATCCCAATAAAAACCGCACCAGCATTCTTCTCAAAGCTAGAACAAATAATCCTAAAATTTGTATGGAACCACAAAAGACCCCAAAAAGCCAAAGTAATATTGAAGAAGAAAACCAAAGCAAGAGGCATCAATCCCAGACTTTAGCCTCTACTACAAAGCTGTAATAATCAAGACAGTATGGTATTTGCACAAAAACAGACACATAGACCAATGGAATAGAATAGAGAAGCCAGAAGTGGACCCACAAATGTACGGCCAACTAATCTTTGACAAAGCAGGAAAGAGTATCCATTGGAAAAAAAGACAGTCTTTTTAAAAAATGGTGCTGGAAGAACTGGACAGCAATGGAATAGAATAGAGTCTCCAGAATTGGACCCTCAAAAGTATGGCCAACTAATGTTTGACAAAGCAGGAAAGAATATCCTATGGAAAAAAGACAGTCTCTTTAACAAATAGTGCTGGGAGAACTGGACAGCAACATGCAGAAGAATGAAACTAGACCACTTACTTACACCATTCGCAAAAATAAACTCAAAATGGATGAAAGACCTGAATATGAGACAGGAAACCATCAAAACCCTAGAGGAGAAAGCAGGAAAAACACCTCTCTGAACTCAGCTGCAGCAACTTCTTTCTCAACACATCTCCAAAGGCAAGGGAATTAAAAGCAAAAATGAACTATTGGGACCTCAGCCGTAGCAATTTCTTACTTGACACATCCCCAAAGGCAAGGGAATTAAAAGTAAAAATGAACTACTGGGACCTTATGAAGATAAAAAAAAACTTCTGCACTGCAAAGGAAACAATCAAAAAAACGAAAAGGCAACCGACGGAATGGGAAAAGATATTTGCAAATGACATATCGAATAAAGGGCTAGTACCCAAAACCTATAAAGAACTTACTAAACTCCACACCCAAAAAACAATCCAGTGAAAAAAAATGGACAGAAGACATGAATAGACACTTTTCCAAAGAAGACATCTGCATGGCCAACAGACACATGAAGCGATGCTCAACATTACTCCTCACCAGGGAAATACAAATCAAAACCACACTAAGATACCACCTCATGCCAGTCAAAGTGGCTAAAATAAACAAATCAGGGGACTCTTGATGCTAGAGAGGATGCGGAGAAACAGGAACCTTCTTGCACTGTTGGTGGGAACGCAAACTGGTGCAGCCGCTCTGGAAAGCAGTGTGGAAGTTTCTCAAAAAATTAAAAATAGAACCAACCTATGACCCAGCAATAGCACTACTAGGAATTTACCTCAGGGATACAGGAGTGCTGATGCATATGGGCACATGTACCCCAATGTTTAAAGCAGCACTTTCAACAATAGCCAAATTGTAAAAAGAGCCTAAATGTCCATCAAATGACGAATGGACAAAGAAAATATGGTTTATATATACAATGGACTACTACTTGTCAATGAGAAAGAATGAAATCTGGCCATTTGTAGCAATGTGGATTGAACTGGAGGGTATTATGCTAAGTGAAATAAGTCAGTCAGAGAAAGACAGATACCGTATGTTTTCACTCATATGTGGATCTTGAGAAACTTAACAGAAGACCATGGGGGAGAGGAAGGGTGAAAAAAAGTTACAAAGAGGGAGGGAGGCAAGCCATAAGAGACTCTTGGATACTGAGAACAAACTGAGGATTGGTGGGGGGTGGGGGAGAGGGTTAAGTGGGTGATGGACATTGAGGAGGGCACTTATTGGGATGAGCACTGGGTGTTGTATGGAAACCAATTTGTCAATAAATTATATTTAAAAAAAGAACTATAAGTCTAGCTTTGGGCAAAAAAGGTTGACTAGAAACAAATGCATAGAACATGTACAACATTTTCAAAATATCTATATTGGCAAAAGGATAAGCAGTCCATATTTAAAGAAACTGAGATCAGATGAAGTATAAAAAAAACTAGACTCTTGTAGATGTAGAAGGAAGCTGAAAGCTGTGTATTCACCAGTGAATGACATATTTTCCAATTCTTTCTTTAGTAATGACCAAGGGGAATGATGAAAAATGAAGCACTCTACAGATGGTGGATTGAATAATTGTGGAAACCTGTAGATTAGAAAGCTAGTCCCAGGAAGTGAATTGGAATCTGATCGAGGAATCTTCCCTAATACTACAGGAGGAAGATCTTGTAATATTAAACCAAATATTTATGGATCAGTAAATGTTATGCACTCTCCTTTTTGGATGGAATTGTTAAATGTACTTGTCTTGCCTCTGTTCCATTATTTTATGTTGGGTATATAAGGAGCAAATAACTTTTCTTTTCAGTTAATTGGTTTCTGGTTAAAAAGCAGAAAAATTTAGGCCCAAGGTAAATTACAAGATCCTAGACTTTGAGCTTGATGCCATGATAGAATGAGACTTTTTAATAAGAATTTTGCCATATTTTCCTGAAGGAAAAAGTGAGCAATTTTAAATGAAGAAAGGAAATAGGTACTTGTGAACAAGAGGGCATATTGAAGATTGGATTACTTTCAGCACATATTACTTCCTACCCCTCTCCTTGTCATGGCAAGAGTGTACTTATTTGTTTAATTGATTTTGGTTTAGATATACACCATTGCTTTGGCCAATGTAATGCTAATGGATGTGATACAAGCAAGGTTTGGCATGTGCATTGATGATTACACTCTAGAGATCATTTGGGAAGTTTCCTCTGGGTACATGTTGCTCTTTTATCTGGGCTCCAGAATGAAGACAGGTGGAAGAAAACTGAACCCCATTTGTAACCAAACTAAGCTGATCCACAGTCTGAAACACTGTCGCCCTGGCTGAACTACATATCTACCACTATAAACAAATCCACACAAATGAGTAGAAGAGAGATGAACAAGAAATAAATGCTTATTGTTACATGTTACAGAGGTTTTGTGGTCGCTTATGATGCAGAGAAACCTGACTGATATGTCTTGCCTATCCAGATGCCTGACTTGCCTAACATTCCTCTTCAAATATTTCTTTGATGATTTCTGTGCTAATGACACAGAGTACAAATTGACAATAAAATATATCTGGCCTCTGGAAATTTACTAGCTCCTATCTACTGAAGTACTTTATTGTTTTCACTATACAAGAGGATATTAAAAAAATCCATTTACTTCTGGAGCACTTTATATACATTTGGCCTAACACAATAACAATTGTCCAACTTTCTAATCTTCTCTGTGTAAAAAAAAAAAAAAAAAGAAAAAGAAAAAGAAAAGAGAAGAAAAAACAGAAAAATATAAGAAAAACAGAAAGAAAAGAAAAACAGAAAGAAGAGAAAAACAAGCCCCCAAGATAATCAATTTTCTGCAAAAAAAAAATATGTTTTGCTCACATACTATGTACAATATATATGAAGAAATGCCTCTCAACTTCAACCATGGCTTATTACATGCAAAATATTCAGTAATATCTTCTATATAAGTTATATAAATTAAAGTAGTTGTGTTATGTAACTATAAGCAAATGTAGAAGGATATAGGTATTTTTCAGTGAATATGCACCTCAGCATATTCACAATATATTTTCTCTATTTTTATTGAAAATTTATCAATGTCATTAGTCACAATCACATACATATACAAAACCCCAAGTCCATTGTTGAGAAATATACTTTTTAAGAAGAACTATAATTTTGTAGATTGTGAATACATTATCTGCATAAAAACAGGCTTTTAGCTTTCATTAAAGAATATGCCCCTTTCATGCAAAATTTTCTGTCTCTTTACATACCACAAAAAGTAAAAAGTAGAATCAACTGTCTATATGTTCTCAAATTTCTGAATTCCTGATTAGAAAATGTTTACTTTCCCAATTGCATGGATTAGATTCATGTATCTAGAGCCATGAGGGTTCACCAGTCACAGACGTTTCCTCTTGACACTGTGATCGATGGATGGTAGGTTGTGTCTGTTTGCACTTTCACACAGCAAAGCCAGAAACTCTGGGGCAGTTACACTTTAAGACATTAATATCTATTTTTTTTTAATTATCTGTATCTATAGACTGAATTGCGCCCCCTCACACAATATTCATATGTTAAAGCTCTAACCCTCAAGGTCGTTATATTTAGAAATAGTGCTTTTTGGAGATAATTATGATTAAATAAAGTTATAAGAGTGGGGTCCTAATCTGATAGGATTGGTATCTTTATAAGAAGAGAAAGAGAAAGGTGTGTGTGTGTGTGTGTGTGTGTGTGCATTGTGTGTTTGTACACAACAAGGAAAAGCCATATGATGACACAGCAAGAAAGCAGCTATCTGCAACCCAAGGAGAGGCCTCATCAGACATTGGCCCTTCTGACACCTTGATCTTGAACTTTCTCTCTTTCACAACTGTGAGCAAATCAGTTTTTGTCGTTTAAACCACCTAGTCCGTGTCTGTTGTTGTTGTTGTTGTTGTTGTTGTTGTTGTTATGACAGCCCAAGCTGACTAAAACATTATACAACTAAATTATCATATGAAATTTCAAAAATAGTTTAAAATAGAATTACTTAATATAAATAGTTGGTAAAAAAGTACAACAATCCCCTCTAAAAGATGTCACTTAAGAAGAAGATATGTTAAAAATCTAAGTTATTAAAAGATGACAGTTCCTTGGATTATAAGACAGAATCATTTACAAACATTTGGAAATGGCAAAGCCTAAGAAAACAAGTTTGAAAATATTTGCCTTATAAGAAAGTGCCATATCTAAAATTAGAAGCACTGTGACCCAATGCTTTATATTCATATTAGAAGAAGCAACATATTTCCCATATGTCAAGTTTTTTTGAACCAACAAAATATGTATTTGAACTAGGATATCAGATGACACATTTTCTTCCCCTTGAATTTGGTTAAGTCAATCAGTCAAGAAGTACTTTTAACTGTTTACTGTGTGCCAATATCATTCTAAGCACTAGGATTCAGCAGTGAATAAGATAGGTAAGGTCTCTGCTGTCATGGTATCTATATTCTAGTGGGTTGGAGATAAAAATAATCAATGAGTCAGAGTGTACCAAGATGTGACATAGGGGACTCTTGACCACCCCTTCTCTCACAGGTACACCAAAAGTATAGCTACACAAGAGCAATTTCCTCAGAAAGAGATCCAGAAACTAGATGAGTGTCTCCCATATATCAGGCAAATTAGAAAATGCCCACATCAAAACAAACAGAAAAGGTGAGAACACTCTTATCATAAACCCTACCCCTGGCACAGTACGAATCAGGAAGGAACCCCTACCTTCCAGCTTCACCCTGAAGAACAAAAGGTTTGGACCATATATATATATATGTGTATATATATATGTGTGTATATATATATATATATATATATATATATATGTATATATATATGTGTGTATATATATATATCAGCCTAATTTTTACAACTCCTACCAGAAGGATGTACCTCCAAAATAGTTCTAAAAGCCAAAGGGGTTTGTCTCCACAAGACTCACAAGATTATGGCAAACAAAGAAGCAGCTCTTAACAGGCACATGATAATGTGACTATTGCTTCGGGGTTCAGCACAGAGGGAACAGGCAAAACTACCTCTCATCCAGTCCTCACAAAAAGGGATTTATCTGCATACTTTAAAAGCTCTGCCTGAGGGAAAAGCTTCTAATTTAATAGGCACTGAGGGATGCCTACAGTCCTCCCAGAGATCAGGGAAGCTGTTTTTTGTTTTGTTTTGTTTTGTTTTGTTTTGTTTTGTTTTGTTTTGTTTTGCATTGCTTTTGGAGTTGACATGAAAAGCAAAGGAAATTAAGGCACAAACAAACACGTGAGACTACATCAAGCTAAAAACCTTCTGCACAGCAAAGGAAATCATCAATTAAATGAAAAGACAAACGACAGTATGGGAGAAAATATCTCATAAGGAGTTAATATAGAAAATATATAAATAACTCATACAACTCAATAGCATAAAAACAAATAACTCATGTAAAAATTGGGCAAAGAACCTAGATAAAGATTTTTTTTTAAAGAAGACACATAAATGGCAAACACGTACATGAAAAGGTGCTCAGCATCACAAGTCATAAAGGAAATGAAAGTCAAAGCCACACCTGTTAAAATGGTCAAAAAGACAGAAGGCAGCATATGTTGGTAAGGATGTGGTCAAAAGAAAACCTTGGTGCCCTGTCAGTGCCAATGTAAACTGGTACAGCCAATATGGAAAAGAGTAATGCAGTTCCTCAAGAAACTAAAATTAGAACTACCACATAATCCACAACCCTTTTCTGGATACACATCTAAAGGAAATGAAATTACTATCTCAAAGAGATATCTGTACTCCTATTTTTGTTGCAGCAGTATTCACAAGAGGCAAAATATGGAAACAACCTAGAGTCCATCAATGAATGAACAGATAAAGAAAATGTGGTGTGTATGTATATGTGTATATATATGTAAATGTATATATATATATATATATATATATATGTAAATGTATATGTACATATACACATACATATGCACACACAGAATAGAATATTATTCATCCTTTAAAAAGAAGGAAATATTATCATTCATAACAATGTCAATGAACTTGGAAGCAGTATGCTAAGTGATATAATCCAGACAAAGACATACTGGTAACACTTATATGTGGAATCTAAGAAAAAGTCAAAGTCATAAAAAATAGAGAGTGGAATGGTAATTGCCAAGGACTGGAAGGTGAAGAAAATAGGAAGACACTGGTAAAGGGGAAAAATTTCAGTTATAAGATAAATAAGTTCTGAAGTTTTTTTTTTTTTTTCAACGTTTATTTATTTTTGGGACAGAGAGAGACAGAGCATGAACCGGGGAGGGGCAGAGAGAGAGGGAGACACAGAATCAGAAACAGGCTCCAGGCTCCGAGCCATCAGCCCAGAGCCCGACGCGGGGCTCGAACTCCCGGACCGCGAGATCGTGACCTGGCTGAAGTCGGACGCTTAACCGACTGCGCCACCCAGGCGCCCCTGAAGATTTAATATATAACATGGTTATTCTAATTGATAATTAATAATATATTAATTCTAATATAATTAAAATGTGCTAAGATATTAGAATTTCTGCTCTCAAAGAGAATAAGAAAGAAAGAAAAAAGGAAAGAAAGAAAGAAAGAAAGAAAGAAAGAAAGAAAGAAAGAAAGAAAGAAAGGTGGGGGAGGGTTAAGATGGAAGAAAATTCATCCCAAAAGAAAGAACAAGAAAAGGTCATGGCAAAGAATCTAATTGAAACAGATAGAAATAATATGCTTGATCCAGAATTTGAAACAACTTTCATAAATATACTAGCTGGGCTTGAGAAAAGCATAAAAGACACCAGGGATCCCTTACCACAGAGATAAAAGACCTAAAAACTAGTCAGGCCTAAATGAAAAATACATAAGCAAGATTTAAAACCAACTGGTGGTAATGACAACAAGGATGGAAGAAACAGAGGAGGAAGTAAGTGATATCGAAGATAAAATTATGAAAAATAATGAAGCTGAAAAGAAGATGGAAAGAAAAATTTTAGATCATGAATGTAGACTTAGGGAACTCAGTGGCCCAACAAAGCATAATAACACTAGTATCATAGGAGTCCCAGAAAAAGAAGAGAGGGAAAAGAGGGCCGAAGGTTTATTTGACCAAATTATAGCTGAAAATTTCCCTAATCTGGGGAAGGAAACAGACACTTTTATCCAGGAAGCACAGAGAACCCCCATTAAGATCAACAAAAGTAGGCCAACACCAAGGCATCTCATAGTAAAATTTGCAAAATACAGAGACAAGGACAAAATCTAAAAACCTCAAGGGAAAACAAATCCCTAACTTACATGGGAAGACAAATATGGCTAGCAGCAAATCTCTCCATGGGAACTTTTCAGGCTAGAAGGGAATGGCGTGATGTTTTCAGTGTGCTGAATGGGAAAAATACACATCCAAGAATATTTTATCAGCAAGGCTGCCATTCAGAATAGGAGAGATAAAAAGTTTCCCAGATAAACAAAAACTAAATAAGTTTGTGCCCACTGAACGAGCCTTGCAAGAAATATTAAAGAAGACTTTGAGTGAGAAAGAAAGACAAAAAGCAACAAAGACTAGAATGGAACAGAGAAAATCATGAGAAGCAATGACTTAACAGGTAATACAATGGCACTAAATTAATATCTATCAATAATCATGCTGAATGTAAACAGACTAAATGCTCCAATCAAAAGACATATCAGAATGGATAAAAAAACAAGACCCATCCATAGACTGCATATAAGACACTTATTTTAAACCTAAAGACATCTGCAGGTTGACAGTGAGAAGTGGAGAACCATCTATCATGCTAATGCACATCAAAAGAAAGCTGGAGTAGCTATACTTTTATCACACAAACTATATTTTAAACCAAAGACCGTAATAAGAGATGAAGACATGAGCTATATCACAATAAAGGGGTCTATCCAACAAGAAGATCTAATAATTATAAATATTTATGTTCCCAACTTATAAGCACCCAAATAGATAAATCAATTAATAACAATCATGAAGAATTCATTGGCAATAATACAATAATAGTAGGAGACTTTAACACACCATTTACAACAATGGAAAGATCAGCTAAGCAGAACATCAACAAGGAAAGAATGATTTTGAATGACACATGGGGACAGATAGACTTAACAGATACATTCAGAACATTTCATCCTAAAGCAGTAGAATATGCGTTGTTTTTGAGTATTCACAGAACATTCTCCAGAACAGATTATATACTAAGTCACAAATCAGGCCTCAGCAAATGTAAAAGATTGAGATCATACCATGCATACCATGCATATTACCACAATGCCATGAAACTCGAAGTCAACCACAAGAAAAAATTTGAGAAGACCACAAACATATGGAAATTTAAAAATATCCTGCTAAAAAAATGAATGGGTTAACCAGGAAATTAAAGAAATTGAAAAAATACATGGAATCAAATGAAAATGAAAACATGACAGTCCAAAGCCTTTGGGATCTAGCAAAAGCAGTCACAGGAGGGTAATATATAACAATGAAGGCCTGCTGCAAAAAGCAGGAAAAATCTCAACTACACAACCTAAACTTACACCTAAAGGAACTAGAAAAAGAACAGCAAATGAAGTCTACATCCAGCAGAAGGGAAATAATAAATATTAGAGCAGAAATAAATGATACAGGAACTAAAAAACAAACATGCAAACCCAATAGAACAGATCAATAAAATCAGGAGCTGGTTTTTTGAATTAATTAATAAATGTAATAAACACCTGGCCAGACTTCTCAAAAAGAAAAGAAGGACCCAAACAAATAAAATCACAAATGAGAGAGGAGAGATCACAAACAACACCAGAGAAATACAAACAATTATAAGAGAATATTATGAAAAATTACATGCCTACAAACTGGGCAAACCTGAAGGAATGGATAAATTTCTAGAAACATACAAATTACTAAAAGTGAAACAGTAGGAAATAGAAAATTTGAACAGACCAATAACCAGAAAAAAATTTTAATCAGTGAACAAAATCTCCAAACACCCCAAAGTCCAGGGCCAAATGGCTTCCCAAGGGAATGCTACCAAACATTTAAAAAAGAGTTAATACTTATTCTTCTCAAACTGTTCCAAAAAATGGAAATAGATGGAAAACTTTCAAACTCATTCTAGAAAGCCAGCATTGCCTTGATTCCAAAACCAGACAAAGACCACACTAAAAAGAACTCTAAGCCAATATTCCTGATGAACACAAGTGCAAAAATTCTCAACAAGACACTAGCAAATGAAATCCAATAGTACATTAAAAGAATCATTCACCATGATCAAGTGAGATTTATTCCTGGGCTGCATGGGTGATTCAATATTTGCAAATTAATCAACATGATACACCACATTAATAAAAGAAATAACACCCATGTGGTCCCCTCAACAGATGCAAAAAAAGCATTTGACAAAACACACCATCCACTTTTTTTTTTTTATTTTTCTTTAATGTTTATTTATTTTTGAGAGAGAGAGAGAGACAGAGCATGAGCGGGGGAGGGGAAGAGAGAGAGGGAAACACAGAAGCCAAAGCAGGCTCCAGGCTCTGAGCGGTCAGCACAGAGCCCGATGCAGGACTCAAACCCACAAACTGCAAAATCATGACCTGAGCCGAAGTTGGATGCTTAACCAACTGAGCCACTCAGGCACTCCAACTATCCATTCTTGATAAAAGCTCTCAACAAAGTAGGGATGGAGGAAACATACCTCAACATCATAAAGGCCATATATGAAAGACCCACAGTTAATATTATCCTCAGTGGGAAAACTGAGAGTTTTGCCTCTGAGGTCAGGAATAAGACAGGGATGTCCACCCTCACCATATTTAACATATACTGGAAGTCCTAGTCCCAGCAATAAAAAAAGAAATAAGAGGCATCCAAATCAGTAAGGAAGAAGTCAAATTTCCACTATTTGCAGATGATATGATACTGTATGTAGAAAACCCAAGATGCTTCACCAAAATATTGCTGGAACTGATACACAAATTCAGTAAAGTCACAAGACACAAAATCAATGTATAGGAATCTGTTGCATTTCTATACACCTATAATGTAGCAACAGAAAGAGAAATCAAGGAATTGATCCCATTTACAATTGCACCAAATACAATAAGATCCCTAGGAATAAACCTAAACAAAGAGGTAAAAGGTCTGTACTCTGAAAACTATAGAACACTTATGAAAAAAAATTAAAATGACACAAAGAAATGGAGAGGCACCTGGGTGACTCGGTTGGGCATCTGACTTCGGTTCAGGTCATGATTTCACGCCTTGTGAGTTCAAGCCCCATATCAGGGTCTGTGTTGACAGCTGGGGGCCTGGAGCCTGCTTCAGATTCTGTGTCTCCCTCTCTCTCCGTCCCTCCCCTGCTCACACTCTGTCTCTCTCTGTGTCTCTCTATCTCTCTCTCTCTTTCTTTCTCTCCCACTCTTTTTCTCAAAAATAAATAAACATTAAAAAAATTTTTTTAAAGTAATGGAAAAACACTCCATGCTCATGGACTGGAAGAACAAATGTTATTAAAATGTCTATACTACCCAAAGCAATCTTCACATTCAATGAAATGTCTATCAAAATTCCACCAGAATTTTTCACAGATCTAGAACAAACACTCCTAAAATTTGTGAAGAATCACAAAAGACCCCAAATGGCCAAATCAATCTTGAAAAAGAAAAGCAAAGCTGGAGGCATCACAATTCCAGACTTCAAGCGGTATTGCAAAGCTGTTGTCATCAAGACAGTATGGTACTGGCACAAAACCAGACACAAAGATCAATGGGACAGAATAGAAATCCCAGAAATGGACCCACAACTGTATGGTCAAGTAATCTTTGACATAGCTGGAAAGAATATCCAATGGATAAAAGTCCCTTCAACAAATGGTGTTGGAAAAACTGGACAGAAACATGCACAAGAATAAACTGGACCACTTTCTTACACCATACACAAAAATAAACTCAAAATGGATGAAAGGCCTAAATGTGAGACAGGAAACCATCAAGATCCTAAATTCATCAAGATAACTTTTCAAGATAAAAGCTTCTGCACAGTGATGGAAACAATCAACAAAGCTAAAAGACAATCTTTGAATGGGAGAAGATATTCGCAAATGAGATATCTGATAAAGGGTTAGGTCCAAAATCTATGAAGAACTTACCAAACTCAACACCCCCCAAAAAAGTGAAGAAATCAGAAGAAGACATAAATAGACATTTTTCCAAAGAAGACCTAGAGATGGCTAACAGACGCATGAAAAGATGCTCAACATAGCTCATCATCAGGGAAATACAAATCAAAACCACACTGAGATACCACCTCAAACGAATCAGAGTGGCTACTCATCAGGGAAATACAAATCAAAGCTACAGTGAGATATCACATCAATTCGGTCAGCATGGCTAAAATTAGCAATACAGGAAACAACAGATGTTGGTGAGGAGGCAGAAAAGGGAACCCTCCTACACTGTTGATGGGAGTGCATACGGGTGCAGCTACTCTGCAACACAGTATGGAGGTCCCTCAGAAGGTAAAAATAGAACCACCTTAAGACCTAGCAATTTCATTGCTAGGTATTTATCCAAAGGATACAATTTATGCAAAGGATAGTGATTCAAAGGGACACAGGCACCCTGTTGTTTATAGCCACATTATCAATATAGCCAAATTATGGGAAGAGCCCAAATGTCCATAAACTGGTGAATGGATAAAGAAGAGACTCAGCCATAAAAAAGAATGTAATCTTACCATTTGCAATGATGTGGATGGAGCTAGAGTGTATAATGCTAAGTGAAATAAGTTAGAGAAAGACAAATGCCATATGATTTCACTTATAAGTCAAATTTAGGAAACAAAATGGATGAACATGGTTGGGGGAGAAGGAGGCCAACCATAAAAGAGAGTCTTTTATGAGAGTCTCAGAGAACAAACTGAGGTGTGGCTGGAGGTGAGGTGGGCAGGGGGGTGGGCTAAATGGGTGATGGGTATTAAGGGGGCACTTGTAATGAGCACTGGGTGTTATATGCAAGTGATGAATCACTAAAAATTCTACTCCTGAAACTAATATCACACTATATGTTAACTAACTGGAATTTAAATAAAACTTGAAACACTAAAAAAAAAGGTAACTATGTGAGGTGATGGATGTATTAATGGATGTACACTTTAAATATATTATGATTTTGTCAATTATACCTCAATAAAGCTGAAAAGAAGAAAATTAAGTAAAACAATGAGATAGAAAGAGATTTATAGCTACTTTATATTGAGTGACGTTTATCTTCAGATCTGAACAATAAGGAAGAAGCAAGCATGTAAAGTTTAGAGGAAGGACATTCCCAGCTGGGACCATATCTGGTATATAATGAGTTTGGATGTTTCAAGAAATAGAAGAATAGTTAGAAATGCTGGAATATGCTGAGTTAGGAATTAGAATGGTGTAAGACTAAATCATGCATCACTTTATAAGAAGTGAAAGAAGTTTGAATTTTATTCCAAGTAAGCTAGAACAATATTAAATGTTTTAAACATTGAGATGACAAAGTATATTTTACATTTCTTAAAAAGCACATTCTAGGGGCACCTGGGTAGCTCATTCAGTTAAGCCTCTAACACTTGATCTCAGCTTAGATCTTGATCTCAGGGTCCTGAGCACAAGCCCTGTGTTTGGCTCCATGCTGGCCACGAACCCTACTTAAAAAAACAAACAAACAAACAACAACAACAACAAATATGTTCTATTCAGTTTTACAAAATAAATAATTAAATGAAATGATTAGAAGAAGAAAAAGCAGTTTAGAGCCTATTGGCAAGTGATAAAATTAATCGTGGACTAAGGACTTTTATAAATGGTGTAAAATGTGAGGATGCCTTCAAGTTAACTAACTGCAGTATTCTGCAAGCCAGAGTAGGTGATCTGGCGTACAGAAGATGTTATTCATAGACTGATACTTGAAAATAATTTTTCAGAAGAATGGAAGTTTCTAAAAATGACAGGATCGAAGATCTGAACAAGAGTGGGACAACCCATAGGTGAGAAGATTGAAACCTGGGAACATCTTCATTTTATTTTGTGTGTAATGTTATCACTCAAACAATGCCAATATCTCGTCAATACCTATAGAAATAATTACCACATGGAAGAAAAATTGTTTCAATTAACATATTCTAATCTTTAGATAACAGCACCATTAAGTACCATCTAAAGTGAAAACAGCAAGATAGAATCTGAGCAGAATTTCAGGATAACAGACATTGAAGCAAATAGGATATAATGGTGTTTTGAGATCTGAATGGATACTTACACAATCCTATAAATAAAAATGCAGTGTAATGTAAAAAAGAAAAATATTAAGAAGGAATACGTTATTAGTTAATTCTTGTTCTTGTTTACATAATAAAATATTTTATTCTGCACATATGTTATAATACTTTAAATAAAAATAGTGATGCATAGATGCTTGGGATACAAGTTATCAGAGCTGAGACAGAATTATACTATGAACATCATTTCATCTAAATTTACCATCTTGGGATGACATTAGCAAAATATGGGAAATGTGAAGTGTTATTTCGTGTCTTACCTTTTGAGACTCTAAATAAGTAATTCAAGGCAATGTAAAGCGATCCAATATCACAATTGATAATTGGAGGCTTGGTTTCAATATAATCCTGGAATTCAATAAATTTATGGATGAAATCTATGACAGTTTATAATGGTTATTTCTTGGTTGTAAGTTATGACTAACCTTTATTTTCTTCTCTATGTTTCTCTCCACTTTATGATGGAGTGAATATTATAGCGAGTATTCATCATATAAATCAGAAAATAATAAAAGTTTCATACAATTTTGTTTTGTTTCTTAAATTCCACATATGAGTGAAATCATAGGGTATTTGTCTTTCTCTGACAGACTTACTTTGCTTAGTATAACACAGATGAACATGGGGGAAAAAAGAGACAAAAAATGAAATGACAATTAATTGTATAAAACTTTTATTATTTTCTGACATTTTAAATTCAAAAAAAGGGGAATCATTTAGACTATAGAGCTTATCTGCAATTATTGTATATATTTTTTGGAGAAAGGATAATTATGATAATTTTTAGAAATTCAACCCACCATCTTTAAGTAAAACACAAGCTTTTTAGACCATATGAAGATTTTAAAATCCTGGAAAAATTGATTCCAATATTTTAGAATGTATGTATCTTCTTCATTTATAGTCATATTCAATACTAAATGTACCATTACACTTTGATCTTTGAAAAAGTTAATGGCAGACCTCCACTATCATTAGCTAACATTTAAGTCAAATAAGCATTTGTTTAAGGCAAAAGATGGTGAGCCAGAGTAAAAAGGATCTAACTGGAAATAACAAAGATGTGGAAAAGATAAATTGAAATCACTTTTTAACTAAACTTTCTATCATAGTTCTGAGTTTAAAACCTATCGCTTAACATTTGAAAAGGAAAACACACATACACACACACATACATTTACATAGACCCCACCCACCCCCCTTCTCCACCACACAGAGAGTTTTATCTTCTTTGCATCAAAAAATCTAGGGCATGCTGGGGTGCCTGGGTGGCTCAGTCAATTAGGTGTCTGACTTCAGCTCAGGTCATGATCTCACAGTTTGTGGGTTCGGGCCCTACGTGGGGCTCTGTGCTGACAACTCAGAGCCTGGAGCCTGCTTTGGATTCTGTGTCTCCCTCCCTCTCTGCCCCTCCCCCACTCATGCTCTGTCACTATCTCTCTCCAAAAATGAATAAGCATTAAAATTTTTTTTTTTTTTTTAATCTAGGGCATGGATCACCTGGGTGGCTCAGTTGGTCAGTTGGTTAAGTGTCTGTTTTCAAGCTTAATGTCTTGATTTCAGCTCAGATCAGGATAGCACAGTTTTGTGTTTGATCCCTGCCTCAGGCTATGCACTGACAGTAGTTAGCCTGCTTGAGATTCTTTCTCTCTCTCTCTCTCTCTCTCTCTCTGCCAATTACCCACTCTCACTCTCTCCCTCCCTCTCTTAAAATAAAGAAACATTAAAAAAAATCTAGGGCAAAAAAGTTGATTTTGAAATGTTTTTCCTGCAAAATGTTACCTGCTGGACTTACATAACAACCACATAAAGTTCTGTGACTAATTGAAGGAGTGTATCCAAGTAATTCTCTCTTTGGCATTCTTTTCCTATACATATTGAAATATTCAATTAAGCCACCTACGAAAATTACAAGCTAATGCATGTTGGAGTCATAAATGTGTATAAAACTGTTTTGTTGTTTGTTTTTGTTTTTGTTTTTCCTGTGTTTGTCACTTTCATAGAAATACTTTTTTGTCTATAATCGATATTTATTATTCATGTTTTTCTCTGTTTACGTTTCCATTTTAAATTTCAGTGTTTTTTTACCTGCTTAAAACCCTTTATTTATTTTTTTTTAATTTCCAAGTGTTTCTTTAAATTCCAGTTAGTTAAAATATAGTATGTTAGTTTTAGGAGTAGAATTTGGTGATTCATCACTTACATATACAAGAAGTGCCCCCGTTAGTACCCATCACCTATTTAGCCCACACCCCTTCTACCTTCCTTCCAGCACCCCTCATATAGGTGACTAACAAAACCATGAAAGTATACTCAACATCAGTAATCATCAGGGAATTACAAATAAAAACTACATCAAGATATCACCTCACACCTGTCAGAATGACCAAAATTAACAACAAAGGAAAAAACAGATGTTGGTGAGGATGCAGAAAAAGGGGAACACTCTTACACTGTTGATGGGAGTGCAAACTGGTGCAGCTATCTGGAAAACAGTATGGTCGTTCCTCAAAAAGTTAAAAATAGAACCACCCTAAGACCCAGCGATTGCACTATTAGGTACTTCATCTCAAGGATACAAAAATACTGATTCAAAGGGGCACATACAGCCATTAACAGCATTATCAACAATAACTAACTTATGGAAAGAGCCTAAATGTCCATTGACTGATGAATGGTTAAAGAAGAGGTGTATGGAATGTTACTCCTCAGTCATCAAAAAGAATGAAATCTTCATTTGCATTGGCTGGGGAGAACTACAGTGTATTATGCTGTTTGCTTTAAAATCCTAGCAGAGGAGAACCAGCATGGCTCAGTTGGTTGGGCGTCTGACTCTTGATATGGGCTCAGGGTATGATCTCACGGTTGTGGGATGGAGCCCCTATCAGGCTTTGTGCTGACAGCATAGAGCCTGCTTGGGATTCTCTCTCCTCTCTCTCTGCTCTTCCCCCATTTGCTTGCTCTCTCTCTCTCTCTCAAAATAAATAAATAAACATTTTTTAAAAACTCTAGCAGACTTGTGCTCTATGCTTTCAGTTAAGGTTCTATGGTTCTCTACATCCTTGCACAATTGTTATGTCAAAAATTTTCTATGATTTTATCCATGACTATCAAAGACTGTAACATAAATAGCTTAGCTGCTAAGATGATAGAAGACCAATTTTTGTGAAGACATCTAATAAGAAATCCAGAAAGTAACATGTATAGACCACGGGTTGGCCAAGTAGGGTCTGCATGTCCAATCCAGCTCATTGTCACAAAGAGTCATGGGCTAATAATGGTTTCTACACTTTTAATTGGCTAAAAAAACAAAATAAGAAAAATATTCCATGATATGACTATTACACAGAAATGACATTCCAGTGTTCATAATAAAGTTTCATTGTACCATTGTCATTTATGTATTGTCTATGGCTGTTTTCTTGCCACAGTGACAGAACTGAGCAGTTACAATGAAGACTCCAAGGCCCACAGAGCCTAAAATATTTACTACCAGACTCTTTGTAAAAGATTATTCACTTTTGTTCTAAACTCTAGAGAACACTAATGTCTACACTCTGGAGCAGTGCTTACCATGTGAATAGCAATAATGATAACAATAAGCATAACAACAATAATAATATTTGCTGTAATGTGGGCTTCCGGGGAGAAAAAAAAAGAGCATTCTCAAAATACTTTTGCCAGTCAAAAGGAGTCATCATATTCTGAAGTTTGATAATCACTACCCCAGAGTCAGATGATATCTGAAATATTTACATTTAACTTAGAAGAAAGTAAAGCAAAAAAGTAGTGTCTTAAATATTTACTTGAATATGTCCAATCTCAGCCTATTCTTTATCTTGCCACATACCTTCCTTATCTCTTTAATTTCATTATAAATATCCCTCAGTTGACTTTATTTTGTGATCGAGTAATGTATCTTTTGATAAGGACTCAAGAGAAAGACATCTTTCCTGAGGTTTATGAATCTCAGAATTATGCTTTGGAAGAAACCTAAGCTGAGTATGATCTTCTTAGGTTGTCTAACATTATCTCCTGGCAACATATGAAGTATGAAAAAAAAGTAGGCTTTCTGCCTATGTGTTTTTTATTATTATCATTCATCTCATCTTTAAGTTCTAAATCTCACAACGTGTGCCTTGGTATTGCCTTTTCTGAATCAAATTTTGTGGGATCTGAATCACCTTTATTAAAAGGTAATTTTATCATCCATTGAAATACCGTTTTCTACATGCTATATTTTCTTCTTGGGAACACAAATTATATGTCTGTTGATTTCTTTTGTATATCTTGCAGAAATACAACATCTTCAAACACTATTTATCCTATTTATTTGTTTTATTTTTTGTGTGGTTTTTCTCAGTTGTCTAATTTCTGTTATCACTGGACTTTCAGCCAGGTTCATTCTACTTTTTACTACCTCTACATCTTCCTGTAATTTTATGTTTTTTTTTCTCTTTCATTTCTTCCTGAGCTATGTAAGTTCACTTTGGTTCTTTTAAGATGTCCTGTTCTCTTCTTCAAATTCTTTTTTTTTTTTTTTTGAGCTCTCATAAAACAAACACAAGCATACACATTTTCAAAATACTACAATACTGTAGAGAATTGAATTCGGTACACCTTCTGATTCCAGAGCTAAAACTTGTCAGATGTTACTTTTATCTTTCTTTTTTTCCACTTTCTGTCTGTTTTGATTGTGTTTATATGCTTATTTTATATGCTTATTCTATTTATTTTAATGTTGGCATCATCTCTGCACAGGTCTTGCACTTACTCCTTTCTGAATTGCAACTAGTGGTATTCAGCACTAACTGTAGTGAAAGTCAAGGGACTCCCTTGGAGCTACCTCACATCAGTTCCGGCTTATCCTGAATCACTCTCCAAAACTTTGCTGTGTTCTTTTTCGTTGGGTGCAATGCTATGCTTAGATTTGGGAGGTGATGCTGTAATCTCGGAATCCCATGCTCCTCTCTGCCCCCTCTGCCAGCCTTTCAAACATCTTTCCTCTAGCAGTGTCTCTCACTAGGAGGGGAAGGTTATTCCATGATAAAGGTGAGCTCTTCCTTTTCCATTACTGCCAGTCTCCATTCAGACTTGGAATTGAGCCATGGCAGTGACTCTCCCTACTTTACCTTTGATCCATCCAAACCCTTGGATTTTGTTCTACGAATCAAGGGAACATTGGATTAACCTTTCAGAGGTTTGGCACTTATTTTTAAAGATGTATGTATTCTACCCAAAATTTAGAATAACTGTGTTGTTCTTAACATGCTCTCTTGTTTGGGACCATATCTGATTATTATTTGGCAGTTATTATTAATCACTCATTGTCATATCACCACTTGATAATTACATACACACACACACACGCACCTTTTTTTTTCCTTTCTGTGTGTTTTAAGAAAAATAAAAATACTTGACTCTATCAACTTTAACCCTAAGTCTACACATTTGGACTTTCTCCTCCAATCTATCGTCTTCACATGCCAAAGCAATGTTTGCAAAATTAAGCTGTAAATCCTTCTTTTTGAAATCCTCCATAGAATTATGTTTCTCTTAGACAAGCACTAACATTGGTAACAAAGTCTACATATCATTGTATGATATGTAGCCTAATTCCCCAGCCTCACCTTACAGGTTAGGCACCATCCCCCTCCTCCAGTTCAGATTCACTGGCCCTCTCTCCTCTTCTCATTTGCCTCAGAAACTCCGTGCATGCTGATGCCCTTAACAGAATGTGCTTTTCCCTGCTCACCCACATCTTTACTAGATTAATAGCTCTTCCGATTCAGAACTCAGCCACCCCTAAATTGCTTTCTCAAGGAGAGTATCTGGCCTGCCCACCCTACCAATAGTCTATTTTCAAAATTTGAATATTTTTTCCAAACACTTATCAGAGTTGGGACATTATACACTTATTCATTAAATGATTGACTGAATGAGAAAATGAATGACAGAGTAGTATCTTGGTAACTGCATTTTATCATCTGAAATGGTTAATAAAAGTATGTTAAGTGAACAATATTAAGCAATATTTATTTAACAATTATCCAATAATTTGATTTGATATGATTATTCATTCACTAAGATCTAAGTTATACAATGTTACTGATTTTGCTTGATTTCTTATGAAAATAATCCTCATATATTATTTCTTCATGTACTCACACACTCTCTGTAACCTCCTCACCTTCTCTATGCAGATAGATACATGATAGATAGATAGATAGATAGATAGATAGATAGATAGATAGATATACATTGTGTATGAATCAACTGATAATGAATTTGACAAAACTCTATCATATAAACACCAATAAAGATATTAACAGAATAACAAACATGATAAATTCCAGTCCCTAATTCTTATGACCCAAATAAGGCCACATATGTGAATTCACACGGCTTATGAAGTATGCAAGCATCAGACTAGCTTCTTGAGTTCTCAATATATTTTCTCACACTTGACACTGCATTTTCTTGTAAAGAATGCATTATTCATTTCAAGCTACATGCATTTTCCAACCATTACTTCCATCAGCTCAAAGCCTAACATCAAAAATATTTTTTAGGGGTGCCTGAGTGGCTCAGTCAGTTATGTGTTCACTTCTTGATTTAGGCTCAAGTCATGATCTCATGGTTGGTCAGTTAGAGCTCCATGTGGGGCTCTGTGCGGAGAGCATGGAGCCTGCTTGGGATCTCTCTCTCTCTCTCTCTCTCTCTCTCTCTCTTTCTCTGCCTCTCTCAGAAATAAATAAATTAATTAATTAATTAATTAAATAAATAAACTAAAAAACAAACTTTAAAAGATAATTTTTTTAAAGAGCTTAAAAGTCTATACAGAAAATATTCTGAATGTCAGTCTATCTTTAGGCCTAATTCACTTGGATTTGATGTTAGGATTAGAATACTATGCCTATGTTTGCCCCACTTTCTCCTTCATGTTGCCAAGTTGTGAGCAATATACATTAAACACCAATGAATAATCAAGTGGAATATTAATGCCAAATCACATTAGCTGCACTTACTTTCCCGCTCACCCATCAACAAAGCCCTTAAGAATGGCACCTTATAAGTAATACAAGCTACCTTAGCTTTCCATATGCCCCCCATTATCTGCCCTTCACCAAACCACTTTGCTTCCTTCGGCTGTTATGATTTTTGACTGTATCATTCCTTTCATTGCAGTTAGGAATTTATAAGCTATGAGACTTAACTTTCAAAAATAAAAAGTTTATAAAACATTAGCTTATAATGTAATTTTAAACTAACTTTACTTATTAAAAAAATCTACACTCAGTCATTTACTTAATAATAAACTGCTGTCTGGGGCGCCTGGGTGGCGCAGTTGGTTAAGCGTCCGACTTCAGCCAGGTCACGATCTCGCGGTCCGTGAGTTCGAGCCCCGCGTCGGGCTCTGGGCTGATGGCTCAGAGCCTGGAGCCTGTTTCCGATTCTGTGTCTCCCTCTCTCTCTGCCCCTCCCCCGTTCATGCTCTGTCTCTCTCTGTCCCAAAAATAAATAAACGTTGAAAAAAAAAAAAATAATAATAAACTGCTGTCTTTTCTCCACCCAGACGGTCTATGGCACCCTAGCCACACTCTCTGCAAACTGCTTTCAGCTTTTGCCAGATTTCTAACAAAATTTTACAATAAATAATCACTGCAACTCACTGAGGAATATCTGACTTACCAGTCAACTGTTGGGAGGAGAGGTCTCTCCTATGCCTATCGCAATACAGGTGTGAATGAGGGACACAGAGTTATGGTAGGATGCGGGTTACATACGATTCCTCCCATCCATGATCAAGCCCATCCTGCCACTTGTTGGGTATCTCAGCCTGTTCTCTCATCTGTTTCTTGTGAGGCTCATCTTTTCTTTTTTCCACTTTTAAATCTGAGTGCAACTCTGTAAATTTACTTATCATTCTGGGTCCATTCTGTTGTTTTCCTTCTTAAGACATTTCTCAGACCCTTTTGATTTTCTACTTGTTCTCTCTTTCTTAGCCTCTGTCCCAGGCCAATATTCCTACACCCCACTGTCCCATCTGCCAGCAACAGTCATCCTTAGAAATATAGCTGACCCTTGAACAACACTGCTTTGAACTGCTTGGGTCCATTTATATGTACATTTTTTTGATAAATACAGTACAGTACTTTAAATGTATTTCTCTTCCTTATGATGTTTTAATAACATTTTCTTTATTCTCACTTCCTTTATTGTCAGAATGTGGTGCATAATACATATGATGCAAAAATTGTGTGTTAATCAACTATTTACATTATTGGTAAGGCTCTGGTCTACAATAGGCTGTTAATAGTAAAGTTTTGGGGGAGTCAAAAGTTATACATTGATTTCCAACTTCAAGAGGCTGTTACTGCTCCTAACCCTTGTGTTGTTCAAGGGTCAACTGTATAATAATTAAATCTCATTTCTCATTGAAGCAGCTGGCATCTATGAGCAGTAGCCTAAGTTTATTATGTGTAAAGTCTTGGGACACACAAGAAGCTTGGTGAGAAGAAAGGGAATTGAAGTTCCCCTTTAATATGGGTTATTGATGTTTCTATAAAGGAAATTACTTTTTTTGAAACTCAAAGAAATGTCAAAAAAATTGATGATTTAGCCTAATGGATGTAAGGGTTAATTTCATTGCTTTGTTTTATTTTGTTGAATAGAAACATTGTTTTCTTTCTTTTTTTTTTTTTTTAAGTTTTGAACGGACTTTATTTTCTAGAAGAGTTTTGGTTCAGAGCAAAATTGAGTAGAAAGTACAGAGTTCCCATTTCCCCTTGCCCCCAGTTTCATGCCCTAATAATCTTTTTTTTTTTTTAAATGCTTATTTATTTTTGAGACACAGAGAGACAGAGCATGAACGGGGGAGGGTCAGAGGGAGAGGGAGACACAGAATCTGAAACAGGCTCCAGGCTCTGAGCCATCAGCCCAGAGCCCGACGCGGGGCTCGAACTCACGGACCGCGAGATCATGACCTGAGCCGAAGTCAGATGCTTAACCGACTGAGCCACCCAGGCGCCCCCCTAATAATCTTTTATGCTCTGCCTGTTCACACTTCCCTCCCCTTAGCAACCACTGATCTTTTCACTGTCACCATAGTTTTGCCTTTCCCAGGATGTCATATATTTAGAATCATACAGCATATGATCTCTTAATATTGGCTTCTTTCATTTAGTATTATGAATTTAAGGTAACTCCACATCTTCCCGTGGCCTTAGGCAGATTTCTTTTTAGTCATAAATGATACTCTGCATATACAACAGTTTATTCACCTGGAGGGAGGCCTTGGATGCTTCCAACTTTGGGCAATTATGAATAAAGCTGCTATAAATATCCATGTGCAAGTTTTGTGTGGACACGTTTTTCAATTCTTTCGGGTAAATACCCAGGAGTGTGATTGCTAGATCATATGATAAAGCACGTTTAGTTTTGTAAGACGCTGCCAGTTTTCCAAGGTTGCTGTACCATTTTGCATTCCTATCAGCAACAAATGAGAGTTCCTGTTGTTCCACATCCTCACCAGCACTTAATGTTGTCAGTGTTCTGAATTTGGGCCATTCTGATAGGTACGTAATAAGTAGTATCTCAGTGTTGTTGTTTTTTTTTTTTTTTTTTAATTTTTTTTTTCAACATTTATTTATATTTTTGGGACAGAGAGAGACAGAGCATGAACGGGGGAGGGGCAGAGAGAGAGGGAGACACAGAATCGGAAACAGGCTCCAGGCTCCGAGCCATCAGCCCAGAGCCCGACGCGGAGCTCGAACTCACGGACTGCGAGATCGTGACCTGGCTGAAGTCGGACGCTTAACCGACTGCGCCACCCAGGCGCCCCTCTCAGTGTTGTTTTAATTTGCATTTCTCTGACGACATATGATACAACACGCAATTTAGTATGATATGTTGGCATCTGTGTATTTTTGTTTTTGATAAGGTGTCTGTTAAAGTCTTTGGTTAAAAGTTTTTTAAATCAGGTTGTTATATTATTATTGTTTATCTTACTGTCTACTTTTAAGAGTTCTTTATGTATTTTGGACAACAGTCCTCTATCAGATGTCTCTTCTGCAAATATTTTCTCCCAAACAGTTTGTCTTCTCATTCTCTTGGCATTGCCTCTTACAGAGCAGAAGTTATTAATTTTAATGAAGTCTAGCTTATCAATTAATTCTTTCAAGGACTGTGCCTTAGTGTTGTATCCAAAAGGTCATCACCATACCCAGGGCCATCTACGTTTTCTCCTACGTTAATTTCTGAGTTTCATACTTTTGCATTTTACATTTAAATCTGTGAGCCGGGGGAGGCTGGGTGGCTCAGTCAGTTAAGCACCCGACTTCAGCTCAGGTCATGATCTCACAGTTTGTGAGTTCGAGCCCTGCATCGGGCTCTGTGCTGACAGCTCAGAGCCTGGACCCTGCTTCAGATTCTGTGTCTCCCTCTCTCTCTGTCCCTCCCCTGCTCATGCACTCTCTCTCTCTCTCTCTTTCTCAAAAATAAATAAATAAACATGAAAAAAATAAAAAATAAATCTGTGAGCCATTTTAAATTATTTTTGCAAAGGCTATAAGGTCTGTGTCTAGGTTAATTTTTTGTATGTGGATGTCCAGTGTCCAGCACCATTTGTTAAAACTCTCTGTTAGGTTTGATTTATTAATTTGTCTATTCTTTGACCAATCCTAGACCCTCCTGATTACTGTAGCTTTACAGTACATTGTGGAGTTGGGTGATGTCAGTTCTCTTTGTTCTTCTACTTCAGTATTGTGTTGAGTGGTCTAGGTCCTTTCCCTTTCTATATCCCAAAATAACTTGCTAGGATTTTAATTGGGATTGCACTGATCAACTTCATTTTTACACACTAAAAGGGTATTAAATTTTTATCTAAGGAAAATCTAGTGATGGAAATTCAGACAGTATATAATTAGAGAATGAAAGTGGGATACCATGATTTTGAGGCAAGAGAGACCTCCTGATGGCTTCCAAATTTATCATGTAACTATGCACATAATCTAGTTATTCATAAGTTTAGTCTTAGGAAGTAAAATTGAAAAATAACTAGGATAAGTGACACACACATAAAAAAATACCAACACCTTCCTCCTGTTCTTGGATCCCCTCAGTAATTTCAAAAAGAATCTGAATTAAAGGAAGTTTGTTACATTACATGAAGATTGCTAGGCAATGTACTTAAATGACTGGATTTCATCCATAATTGGACTGACACTCAAATGTAGCCACATTAAAATAAGCAGCATATGTATGGAGATACCCTAATGAGGACCAAGAGAAACATTATGGAAATCCAAAGACAAAATTCCAGAATGTATGAATATTAATGTAAAATTTAAAGAATAATGGCCTAATAATGGAACCAACCTATAACATTAGTCATATTTGTATCTATGCTAATTTAAATATTGCAAAGGTGTTATAATTTTTGTTGCAATGATATATAGTATTTTAGGCTTAGCTTGGAAAAAAAAAAACAATTAATCAGCCATCAACAGTGGCCTTGTTAAACAAAGGGTGGTTAATAGAGGAAATTTTTTTTATTACCCTTTTGTTTCCTTTATTAACATATAACTTCCCATTGGCATAAATATCTTCTTGGGTTCTATTTAAGATTTATCTCTAAATATCATATTTTTGTATCACAAATCGCAGACCAAATAAATCAGCAGCTTTTCTTTGTTTAGAAAAGTGCCTATATTTCATAACAGCTGAGCAGTAGGCAATTCAAATGTGAAAAAGATAAACAGTCATGTTTTAGAATTTAGCTTATACAAAAGTTACCTCTTTCCACATTAACAAAGAATCATTTTGCAGTAACACAGGAAAAACTGACTTTCAATTAAGCCTAAAGCATATACAAATCAAGTCTAATTAGTCCAGTCCTCTAAATATGATCTGCAATTATGAGATAAATCTACCCACAGAGATTTATTAAACCTTATCATTTTTAAACTGAAACTTCAATGAGGCTGCCTTTAGCTGTACCCTGCAGTGACTGGCAAGGTTTTCCTAATCTTTCTGGTTCCTCAGGTGCAATTTCCAAACAAAATTCTATGAAAAACTGATTTTGTGTTATTCTTGCTGCTGGAACTAGATTTTGTGTTAGCCCCTTTTCATTTTCCTGTCCTCTATTTTTGCTCTTCCATCTTCCTAACCAATGACACCTAGAAATGAACTTGGTGGCTCTATATTTATTTAACAGAGGAAAAAGGAAGGAGTTTACTGTTTCTGACATTCATGTAATGCAATCACAAAGGTTGAGGTTGTGCACCAGCACAAAATGGTCACATGTAGCAAAGGCATGGTTTTGAGCATACCCACTATGCTGCATTCATGATTACATTGGTCCCAGGATGGGCTGAATTGTGAATGAAGCATCAACTTGAAATAACATGAAAGCCAGAAGAATGAACTTCAGAAACAGAGTCACATGGGCAGGATAGAAACAGTAGTAGGCTCACTCATCTTTTCCCAAAGCACAATCTTCTTAAAATATTGCCAAATTCTTGGTTCATATTTGCCTTTGTTAGGGAATAAGTTTTCCTCGATTTTTAACAATTCCACCAATAAAAATAATCTTTGTTTAATACAAGGTTTTTCCTACTAATAAAGTCATTGAGTTGTATCCAGCTAAATATCACAAATGGACCTTTTTGCTCTTTAGCAAATAAACATGATCTTACTGGTTCATTTTAAACAAGATATATACTGATAGTTGTTTTGTTAGCTGCTGTGATGAGAATGTTTAGATTTGTCAACATGATCACTCTTTGTCTTCTGTGAAATGTCTATCAGCTAACTAAAAGTTAAGGATCAGAGCAACATTAGGTGATCCATACACAGGTAATGTGGTAACCCTGATTTCATTCAAAACATAAACTGAAAAGCTGACCACTCATGAGTAAATACATCATTAGTTAGAGAATATGGTGCCAACAAAAGCACTATTAATTAGCTAATGTATCACTTAATAAGAATCAGTTTCTAGATTTTAGCAGTGGTTTACACGTTTAAGTTTACATGTGCAAGTAATTCTGTTAGCACCAATGAGGTGAACTTCTCATCTCTTACATTATAAGCCTTATCACGGTAAGAATCTGACATTTGATTTTTAGGCAAGTAATGTAACATTAGTACATAATGCACACAGGGAAGCTATTCAACTAATCTAATCGGTGGTAGTAATGATGATGTTAAAAAAAATAATAGAAAAGCCTTGCAGACTAATATTTTTTTACTTCTTTTTGCCGCTATTTGGCTAAATGATACATCTGAAGTTCCTTCATTTTTTTTCCAGTACACTTAGATTGTTATAACCTAGGAGACTAGGTATAAATTCTGTTCACAGTTTGGCCTCTTCTGCTACAGTGTATTATTTTAAAAATTGGAACATGTAATAAACGTTATAAATGCTGAAGGGTTGATGTCTGCTATTACTAGTATACGGGCTCCCCCCTGCTACCTGAAAGTAGAACATTCCTACGAAACTCTTGATAAGCCAAAATGGCATAAAGCAAAGAGTATCCCCACTTTCCAAAAGTTTATCTTAGGCTACTTCTCTTTTATGAAAGACCTACATGAGTACCTGTTTTTGTTCATCTAAAGCAATACATAGATTCAATGTAATTTTCTATCAAAATACCAACAGCATTTATTACAGAACTGGAACAAATAATTCTAAAATTTGTAAGGAACCACAAAAGACTGTGAATAGCCAAAGCAATTTTGAGAAAGAAGAACAAAGAGGGAGGTATCACAATCCCAGATTTCAAAATATACTACAAAGTTCGGGTAATCAAAACCTCATGATATTGGCTCAAAAAAAGACACACAGTTCAATGGAACAGAATAGAGAGGCCAGAAATAAACCCACAATCATATGGTCAATAAATCTGTGACAAAGGAGGCAAGAATATACAATAGGGAAAAGACAATGTCTTCAATTAATGGGTGATGGGAAAACTGGGCAGCTACACGCAAAATAATGAAATTGGACCACTTTCTCACACCATACACAACAATAAACTCAAAATATATTAAGGGCCTAAATGTGAGACCTGAAATCATAAAAATCCTAGAACACAAGCAGTGATTTCTCTGACACTGGTCATAGCAATATTTTCCTAGACATGTCTCCTCAGGCAAGGGGAACAAAAGCAAAAATAAACTATCAGGACTACATCAAAATAAAAAGCTTCTGCACAGCAAAGGAAAAGGCAACTGACTGAATGAGAGAAGATAAGTCAAATGATATATCCAATAAGGTGTTAGTATCCAAAACATATTAAGAACTTATACAACTCATCACCAAAAAAATAAACAATGCAATAAAAAAATGGGCAAAGGATTTAAAGAGACATTTTTCAAAAAAAAAAAAAAACACAGATGGCCAACAGACACAAGAAAAGATGCTCAGCATCACTCATCATCAGGGAAATAAATGCAAACCAAAGCTATAATGAGATATCACTTTACATCTGTCAGAGTGGCTAAAATCAAAAAGACAAGAAATAACAAGTGTTGGCAAGGATGCGAAGAGAAAGGAACCCTTGTGCACAGTTGGTGGAAATGTAAATTGGTACAGTCACAATGGAAAATGGTATGGAGGTTCCTTAAAAAATTAAAAATAGAAATACCACATGCTGCAATAATTCTACCACTGGGGTTTTACCCCAAGAAAATGAAAACACTAACTTGAGAAGTTATATACACTCTTATGTTTATTGCAGTATTATTTATAATAGCCAAACATACGGAAGCAACTTAAGTGTCCATACATATGTGGAATATTGTGCAGCAATGAAAAATTATTAGATCTTTGCATTGACAACAACAGGGGTAGACCTAGATGGTATTATGCTACGCGAAATAAGTCGGACAAGAAAGACAAATACCATAGGATTTCACTTATATGTGGCATCTAAAAGACAAAACAAATGAATAAATAAACAAAAAACAACATCAGACCTATAAATACAGAGAACAAACTGATAGTGTCCAGAGGGGAGAAGGGTAGAGGGATATGCAAAATGGGAGAAAGGGAGTGAGAGATACAGGCTTCCAGTTATGGAATGACTCAGTCATGGAATAAAAGGCACAGCATAGAGAATATAATCAATGATATTGTAATAGTGTTCTTTGGTGACAGATGGCAGTTACACTTCTGGTATATAGAGAAGTTTAATCACTATTTTGTACACCTGAATCTAATGTAATACTCTACGTTAACAATACTCAAATACAGACAAAGAAGTACTAAGGGGATTTTTACTTAAAAAAAAAAAAAAACTGTTGCTATGTAAATGTAGGGCTTTCACAAAAGTGAAGGGCCATACCATGAACTTTCAGCAATCAGGGGATACCTGTATGTTGATTGTTTCCCTTAGACCGCTTCACACAGCATTGTGAATCTGACTGCACACAAAAATTTTAGTAGAGAAAAGTGCTTAAAGAACATTCCCTCTATAAGCTATTGCATTAGAAAAATGACCATCTTGATTGTTTGGTATTGTTTTGTTTTTCAAGCATGTTTCATGATTCCATACAAAAATGAACCCTGGGTTTTATATTTTATTCAGTTAAATTAACCAATATATATTGACTAGTTTGTTCAGGCACTGTGCTCAGCAGTGGAGATCATGAAAATAGCAAATTAAAATAATAGATGTTTACACAAAAGCAAACTAAAACCTCCATGAAAGCAATGACCTTGTTTATTTACAATTGCATCTTTGGTACATATAGACATATTTACTGAGTAAAAGAAAGAGAATTTGCTGAATGTCAGATACTTTCTTTGCTCATGCTTGTTTAGTCTTCACTAATTCTGTATGTCAGTCATATTCATTCTCACCCACCAGGAAATCAAAGTCTCTCCAATTCTTCTCTGATCCCCTCCCAGAACCCACTCGCTCCCTGGGAATATTTACTCTCTCTTTATTCTACTCTGCTACTCAGCACTAGCTGAAAAATGAAGGAAACTGGTTTGACTAACTCATCCCCAAAGCCCATTTTACTTTACTGTTGCACTTACTCTGTTTGCAGAGCAAATACACAATGCAAAATTATAAAATGATTCATAGCCTATGTATTCGTGGTATATAATTTAAGGTCCTATGTGGGCAGAGAAAAGGCAGTCTTTGATTTTGCCTTGGAAATGGGCACAGAAGACATCACAAACACAGTGAAGTGTATCTAGTATGTATAATCCAGCTGTTTTGCCCAGGCTACATGTGGGGTGTGACGGAAAATGAAGTTGAAAAGGGGGGGAACAAGATTACTATGGCTCACTCATGCCCTGTTAATATGTATCAAATTTATCCTTTAGTCTATGAAAAGGAATTGAGGGATTTTGATGAGGTGAACAATAGGAACAGAATTTTATTGTATGAAGAGCATTTTCTCAGCACTACTGAGGTGGGGATCACATGAATAGGATGTGGAAATAAGGCAAGTGGTTTTACTACTCTCACTATCATGCAAGTGACGAGTGATAGGACTGAACCAAGAGAGTGACAAGAAGAATGAAAAGCAGGAAAGTATCTGTTAGTGGGAGATAGACTTGGCAAGATGCAAAGACTGTGACTATATGCAGAAGGTGAAGGATAAAAGAGGACTCTGAGTGTCACAGAAGTGTCTGGTTAGACCAATGATTACACAGCAGTTTCTCTTAGGATTTCCCAAGGATTGCTGGCAATTACTAGGAGCTAGGAAGAGGCAAGGAAGGCTCCTCCCCTAGAGGCTTCAGAGGAATATGGCCTTACTAGCACCTTGATTTCAGACTTCTAGCTTCTAAAGCTGTGAGAAAAGGAATTTCCATTGTTTCAAGCCATCCAGTTTGTAGTAATTTGTTACAGCAGCAGAGGGGCACGTGGGTGGTTCAGTCAGTTAAGCGCCAATTTCGGATCAGGTTGTGATCTCATGGTTTATGAGTTCAAGTCCCGCACTGGGCTTCAAGTCAACAGGGCTGAGCCTGTTTGGGATTCTCTCTCTCTGCCCTTCCCCATTCATGCTTTCTCTATTTCTCAAAATAAATAAACTATATATATATATATATATATATATATATATATATATATATATATACATACACACACACACACATAGTTGACCTTTGAATAACATGGGAGCACTAATCTCCCCCACTCACTCAAAAATCCACGTATAACTTTTCGCTCCTCCAAAATTTAACTGCTAATAGCCTACTGTTGATCAGAAGCTTACTGATAACATAAACAGTTGATTAACACATATTTTGTATATGTATTATATGCTGCATTCTTACAACAAAGGTAGAGAAAAAAGGTTATTAAAGATGACAAGGAAGAGAAAATACATTTAAAGCACTGTACTATGTCAAAAATACATATACAAGTGTTTTTCAAGAGTCAACGGTCTGTATAATACATATATAATAGAGGCACCTGGGTGATTCAGTTGGTTAAGCACCAACTTCATCTCAGGTTGAGATGTCATGGTTCATGAGTTCAAGTCCCACATTGGGTTTTGAGCTGACAGTTCAGAGACTGCTTGAGATTCTCTCTGCCCTTCCCTGATTTGCACTTTCTCTCTCTCTCTAAAAATAAATAAATAAACTTTAAATTAAAAAATACATATGTAATATAGATACCATATATAATATATATACTATATAATATATGCAGTGTATATTATATGTATAATATGCAATATATATTATTTATATTACATTTATTATGTATATTATGTGTGTGTGTGTGTATATATATATATATATATATATATATATAAAACTATAATTATATATATATTTGTCCCACCTAATTCCAAAACAGGTTTGTACTGACAGTAAAATTACATATAAAATAAAACTATTTAACACAAAGTCAATTAAGTTTTAGAATTATAATTTTGGGGGCGCCTGGATGGCTCAGTCAGTTAAGCATCTGATTCTTGGTTTCGGCTGTTTTCACAGTTCATGAGATCAAGCCCCACACTGGGCTCTGTGCTGGCAGCATGGAGCCTGCTTGGGATTCTCTCTCTGCCCCTCCCCTGCTCATGCTCTCTCCCAGTCTCTCAAAATAAATAAACTTAATAAAAAAGAATTATAATTTTTTAGTTCGATGGAAAATTGGAGATAATCACATTTAGGAGGAGAAGTTATATTGTGAATATAAATACACTGGCTGTTGATATTAGACCATAAGCTCTTTCCCTACTTTTTCCAGTAACAAGAAACAAAAAATAAGCAACCAAAAAAAGAAAACCACTGAAGTTTAAGTGAAAGAGAGTATGTTTATATAATACATGGGCAATGTACATACGTTTCATCATCAAACACTGGGACATCTCTACCTTTGTCCGGAGAGGCCACAATTTTCTTGACAAATCCATTTAGCATGAGGACAAGCAAGCCTATATACTTCAATGATTCTTGTAACTGTATAGGACAGAAAAATAATTGGTGCTCATAGACATGACCCTGTGTCATCAATAAAAGGTTCCATCCAATGTATTCTGTTTCATAAAGCAGAGACTGTCTAATACATTTATGAAGTGGATATAAGTGAGCCTGAAAGAGATGACTGACAGTTTTAGTCATGCCTCATGTCAGTAGGAGAAGAATTGGCAACATGACAGAGGACATTCAATGGGGTAAGGAATGGTAATATGACAGCTGGGTGGAGAGGTGGTAGGGGGCTACAGATTGATGGAGAAGGGACAGTTGCCAAAAGGACAGAGACTGGAAGTGACTCTTTGCCAGGAAAAAAAAAAAAAAAAAAAAAAAACTCAAAAACAAACAAATAAAAAAGAAACATTGTAAAGGAGAGAAAGATGCTAATAGCAGGCTGGGGTACAGGAGTAGCAGGAGGTGAGAGAGCAGAAGAGAGAAAGAAAAGTTTTATTCATTTCCTACTTGCTTCCACAAAGTGTAAGCACAGCGATTACTACTTACTGACCTTTCTATATACCAGCCACTTTGTAGATACAGTAGCTAAACTTTGTAGATACATAATCTTCTTTAATCTTCAAAACAAGCCAGTGGAGTGGGCATGATTATGTTCATTTTACGGAGGTCAGTAAACTTATACAAATCACATTATTAGTCAATGGCAGGGGCAGTACTGCAGGTCAGGCCTGTCTGAGTGCCCAGGGCATACTCTTAACCATTCCCTTCTAAAGTCAGTCAATTTCAGAGAAACTCGGGAAGTCAAGCAAACAGCCATGATGCTGGAGAGATGATGTACTTACCTGTGGATCTTGCAAGGTTTTACCTATAACTAAATCTCTAGGGAAGACTACAGAGGTGAAAGAGTTAAGGAAGGACTTCTAGGAAAGCTGACCCAGAAAAACACCCTGCTCACAGACCACTGAAAGAGGTGGCAGATAAACTAATGAATGAGATTTTAGTGGCATGGTATAATTATTATTTCCAAATGCCATTCACCGACTTATTTTAATATTATATCAAATTAATGTTACTTCCACTATTTTCCCCAAAATATTGCTTACCTCCTCTTTTTCTTTTTCTTTCTTTCTTTCCTTTTCTTTTTCCTTCAGATTCGTTTTGCCAATGTCAGATTATGACCTGAAGGATTTCACTTCTACTAAATATCAGCCAGGTGAGACGTTGGAGGCTGTATCCTTGGGCACACAAGTTTTAAAATGATGCTTAGTGTTACAAACCTCAATCACCCTATAAAATCGCCATGTGCCACTAAGGGCTATGTTCCAGGAAATTTGGGGATGGGTGCTCTGACAGATGTGTTATACACTTTAGAGAGCTTTCTATTAAAAATGACTTAAATATGGCTTGGTGGGAATAGCTTCAGCTTTCTTTAAGAGCAGTTATTCCCAGATAATGGCAAATAAATACGACATTACTGAATAAGCTAAGTTAAAATTACATTGTCACTGAAATATTTATGAATCTATCTTTATACATTTACATCCAAATCAGTTTAAAGAATAAAGCTGTTTTGTTTAAAAGGAAAAAAATGTTAAAATAATAAAACAGAAATGATTCTAGTAAATATATTTAAGAAATAAACAGATTTGTTAATAAATGATTTGTGGTTCAAGTTCTAAGACACCATGACCAAATGTTACCTGTGTCCTTCAAACATGTGAAGTTGATATACTTCTCATGTGATGTGGCAAGTTTAACATGATAGAACTCATGGGGCAAATTTTGAGTTTCCCTATATTTGTTTAGAGAACTAATGCATTCATAAATCCTTACATTTAATAGACAGAGAATTATATGGCCTAAAGTATTTGGTTTTAGTGTTTATTGAATGACTTACCCAGGGAATCACTAAACCCTCATGACACTTTGCCTAAGAAAGCAGAGTCAGAAAGTTCTACATGCAATGATCTGCATACATCGTTTAGTGTATGGGCTCACAAGGCATGAAGGACGGTCATTATTTGGCAGGGGGGAGAGGGGGTGGTCAGATGAGTGGTCCTCTTTGACAGAATGACCTTGTTTAATGCCCTCTGTGCCATTCACTCCTCCATTCTTGATCAGCCAGTTCCATTTATCATTCTAATTAGGCAGCATCTTGCCAGCTCAATCAGCCTCAATTACTTTAGGCCTCATTAGTGACTGACATTCTGTATCAAGTGCATCTTTGAAGGAGCAAGGTCAGATAAAGAAGTTGAGTACATAGACAGCAAGCACACTCATATCTCTATACATGAGGCTTTTAGACTTGGCAAGACATTCATAAGATATTCAAAGTTTTCATTCCATAGTCAGATTACAGCCCTCCGACCAAAACATTTTGTTTGTATTTAATGTCATCTAACTGCTCTCAAAGTTGATGTCTAAAATCTCTGGTCAGAGAATTTAAAGCCATGTGTAGTTCACAAGTAACTGTTACCTATCAAAGAAATTGATTCACCTATGGTATTTATTTTTGTTTCATGTATAGTGACATAGCAAAACAAACTAACAAAGAAACAAAACCAACCAAATAGAAGAAAAACCCTCTTCAGAACTGCTGGGGGTCAGGGGTGCGGTGGGTGGCTCAGTCAGTTAAGTGCCCAACTTCAGCTCAGGTCATGATCTCACAGTCTGTGGGTTTGAGCCCCATGTTAGACTCTGTGCTGACAGCTCAGAGCCTGGAGCCTGCTTTGGATTCTGTGTCTCCCTCTCTCTCTGCCCCTCCCCTGCTCATACTCTCTCTCTCAAAAATAAATGTTTAAAAAAATTAAAAAAAAAAAAAAAGAACTGGTGGGGTCAGTGGGTGAGATTTTCACCATTTCTATTTACTTAAATCTAGAAGAACACAGGTAACAAGGTAACATTATAAAATCAGTGCATTCAATAAGATTTAGATAATACCAATCTGGAGGAATATTTGTGATGTGCTATTAAGTAAAAACTACAGACTTTCAACAGCATATATAGCTGTGCAAAATATGGATATATGTGGTCAAGTTCTAGAAAGTAATGTGAAAAAAATGTTAAGCTAGTAAGATTATTATCATTTTACTTTGTTTTGGTTGTACAAAGCTGTCATTTTTTAAGATTTTGTAAGGTTTAGGGTTTTTTTTTAAGTGCAGATCAGAAACACTGTACTCAAAGTAAGAATTTTTTTTTTCTTTTTATTTTCAAAATCCGGTAAGAATCTACAGTTTTATTCCTAAGAATGGAGGAAAGTTACTGGAACATAACACAATTCTATTTAATAATCTATTAATCCCTACTATGTGCCAGGCACCAGTGATTTGAGTATATATTAAACAAAACCTTTGCTTCTTAGTAGTCCATGGATTAAAAGTGGAGACAAACATATAAATAAGTAATGATCATGCTACATCGTACATACAATAATAGTGTGTCCCCAGAACACCAAGGAAGAGACCTCTAACTCTGTCCAAGGTTACCACAGAGGAAGTATGATTCAAAGAAACCTTCAAGGGGCGCCTAGGTGGCTCAGCTGGTTGAGCGTCTGACTTTGGCTCAGGTCATGAACTTGTGGCTTGTGAGTTTGAGCCCTGTGTTAGGCTCTGTGCTGACAGCTCAGAGCCTGGATCCTGCTTCAGATTCTGTGTCTCCCTCTCTCTGCCCTTTCCCCAGCTCACACTCTGTCTCTCTCTAAAATAAATAAATAAATAAATAAATAAATAAATAAATAAATAAACAAACAAACAAACAAACAAAGTAAGAAACCTTCAGAAACATGAAGGTGTTTAAAAGATGGATAGAGGGCGTGGGAAAGCCCCAGGAAGAGCAGCAACCCCAGTACAGGAAGGACATGTGAGGAGAGAAAGAGGTGGATTACAGCCCAGTTAAGTGGTAAGGGGCAGACTGGCTGTCCAAAGCCTGGAGCAGCAACCAGGCACAAAGGGCCTTGAGCAGGAGAGCACGACACAAATGTCATGGGCTGTGCTCCTGAGAATAGACCACCTCGTTAATTAACTTGCAAAAACCAAGGTCTGCTGCTCTAACTTTCACTTGCCTTCTTAGTTTTACCTGCCATCAGCTTCTAACCCCTTCACTACAACCTAAGTTTCAGGTTCAGGCTTTGGGTCCAGATATTTTATTTGTTCTATGCACTTTGGCTCAGGAATAAACACTATAATTTGACCTCCGTCCTGGTCTTGACCCCCTCCCCCTGATTCTGCTCCTGAAGGCTGCCATGTCTGACGTAGAATCCCCATTCCTCTCTTTTTCCTCTGTCAGCCAGGAAACTTTTTTCAGTTCACAGATGTTATGATAGCTTTAGAGAAAATCACACTATCCAGTGGGACTGTACATTCTCTAATGTGTGCCTGCTTGGGACTCTCTCTCCCTCTCTCTCTTCCCCTCCCCAACTTGTGCTCTCTCTTTCTGTCAAAATAAATAAAAATAAACTTTAAATAAATAAAATAAAATGTATTCCAATAAAGAGATTAAATAATATTCAAAAATGTCATTATAAATCCATTGCAATATCTCCATAGAGACAAAAACTGTTCCTTTTCAACAATTGCAGTTGCTGATTTTTTGTTTTTGTTAGTTATCAGAAAAATTTTTGTTATGTGTATAGAACAGAATTGAACTGTTCTGGTAAGCTGATAAATAAATACAGAGATTTTATCCTGAGAATACATTTCAAACGTGAGATTTGTTTAAATTTTCCACTTCCCTATTGAAGAGTTAAACATGCTTTCAGGTTGCTTTCAACAAATGAGTCACAATATGTAACGTGCACTCATGATTAGTAGAAACTCTCCTGCAGTAAGACTCACTTCGCTTGCCTAAACAAATTTCCTGTGAGAAGCTAGATACACTATCAAAAACAAGACACTCAGTGTATGAAAAAAAGGACTTTAGGGTATTAAGCTTAGTGACCTGAATACTATTAGTTCGGTTTAATATTTAATCTATTGTACTTAGAAAATTAAGCAAGAAAATGTATTGTTAGGTATTCCATATCTGCCAAGCAGATAAGCAGACTCCTTCGTTACATCACTACACTGCAAAAAATAGGCGTATTCTTCCAGGTAATGTAAACTCTGTTCTTTTTTATTCTTACCAACCCATGAATAAGATTTGGGTGCTAGCAAAAGAGAGCAGTTTTTATCTGCAACTCCCATCTTCTGCTCAATCCCCCCCCCTCATTTCCCTAAATTCTAAACATGCTCTATGAAAGAGTGGCTCTAATTGCATCCATTGCTTTTCATCTTCAGCAGGACCTACATGTGTCTCCTAAGTTCTTGCTAAACATCCTTCATAATGTGACAGTCATTTCTTTCCTTCTGCCATGAATTGATTAATGCAATACCCACTATTAACCTGTGCTTCTACGAGCACTTGGTGTGCGTAACCTAGTAAACATCAGATAAAAGCCTAACGTACAGCTCATTTGCAACACTGCATTTGGTCCTGGCTGAGAGAATATACTGGAACAGATCCAGTGGTGTGTATAAATCAATTCCGTTCACACCCCTGAAAAGCTGCCTAGTCCTGCCAGCTCGAGCTGTTGGCAGATGGAAGGCTATGTGTGAAAACTTCTGCAGTTGTTTGCACCATTCCTAAACGAAATAAAGAGAATTATAGCAAAGAATAGTGGAAAACATTTCAGCTTCATGCACTACTGCTCTGGCTAAAACCTTCGTTTTTAACAGGGATGCGTAACAATCTGTAAAACCACAGAGAGAAGTTTGGATCTGCCACAGGACTTTAATTTATCTGTTTAATTTGTTTTTGTGATTAACGGGTTACAATTTGCTTACATCTATAGAAAATTCCATAACTATTTGGCATATCTCAGAGACTAAAGCACATAGTGAGAAGACAGAAAATGTTCTGAAGTAGGCACTGCTATACGTGAGCTTAACTACTTGCCAGTTTGCATGGCACCTCCCATGTATTACCTCTATCAATAGAGAGGAATAGCTGTTATCAAATTTTCTTTGGATTACTATGGAGCATTTGTATTTTTGGAAAATCTTTTTCTGTCCTTATTTCTGCAAACACATACTTCTTGATCAAGAACTGAAAAAAAATAAGGTACTATTATAAATTCTAAGATAGCGTGAGTATTGGAGGGAGATAACCCCAAATTCAGAGTTGGCAAATAGATCTAATCTCCCATGCCAACTCTCATCAACTACTTGTGGCTCCCCAGAGCGGCCCACGTATTAGTATTATTGTATCTTACAAAATTTCAGGCAAAAAAAAAAGCCTTAGTTACTGATGTCTGACAGTAGTATGGGTGGGACCAATGCTGAAGATCTCCTGTCTACTTATATTTAAAAGGATACATCTTCGCAGACAAAAATGCAATAAAATACAATGAGGATCAGAGACTAAGAAGAATAGTAAACACAAATTTGAAAATTACATCATACATATTTGTTAGATTTTCAAAATCTGTTAATGAGACTGGCAACATGGAAATGAAAGAAAAGCTAGATAAGCAGCCAGAAAATGGATTTTCTTAGAAAACTGCAAAGTAACCTCAGAATTTATATCCTAATTAAGCCCCAGAAATGAAAATCTTTTGCCTTGTTCTAAACGTCTGTGTCATAATTAAACAACTGATACAAAAGTCAGCCCCCAAATACTTAATAGTTACCTGCTGATTGAAAAGTGTGGGCACTGCCCAAGAATATTTGATTGACTTGCTCTTGAGAGGAAGGCAACATTAAAGGTTACTTTTTAATCATGGCCTATTATAAAGTCAACCAGATAGGAAATATTGCCAGCATTATCTAGAGGTACAAGATCATGTTCCTGGATTCTTAAAGCATAAAGTGACAAAGCAAAGTTAATTTTTAATTTGGATCAAATACTACTCTAATTTTGGAAACAATGGTAAGAAGAATAATTAGCTCAGGAAAATTTAGAGTCCTGACTCAAAAACACCAGGGAAATCTTGGCCAGTCTATTCTAGGCTATAATTCTATTCTCTCTATTCCAGAGACCACCTCTGTATTAGTAAAGATTCTCCAAAGAAACAGAACCAATAGGAAGTGTTTATCAATTGGTTGATAAAGAGATATATTTATATATGATACATGTGCATATATATATATATATATATATATATATATATATAAAATGTTTATTTTTGAGACAGAGAGACAGAGCATAAACAGGGGAGGGGCAGAGAGAGAGGGAGACACAGAATCTGAAGCAGGCTCCAGGCTCTGAGCTGTCAGCACAGAGCCCGATGCATAACTTGAACTCATGAACCATGAGATCATGACCTGAACCGGTCAGATGCTCAACCAACTGAGCCACCTAGGCACCCATATATGTATGTCTGTATATATATATATATATATATATATATATATATATAGTCTGTATATAGTCTATATATAGTCTATAGATATATATATAGACTATCTCTCTCTCTCTCTATATATATATATAGACATATATATATGGTTTATTTTAAGGAATTGGCTTATGTGTTTCCAAAGGCTGGCAACTCCAAAATCTCCAAGGTGCACAACCACCAGCTGGCTAGAAATTTAGGAAGAACTGATATTGCAGTTAAATTTCAAAGTCTTTCTGCTGCAGAATTCCCTCTTGCTTGGAAGGGGTCAGCCTTTTGATCTATTCAGTCTTTCAATTGATTGGATGACGCCCATCACATTAGAAAAGGCAACGAGCTTTACTCAATATCCACCAGTTTAAATGTTGATCTCATCCAAAGCCACACTTACAGAAATATCAAAATAATTTTGACCACATAACTGGGCACTGTGGCCCCGTCAAGCTGACATAAAATTAGCCATCACAACTACCTACCCGAGAGACACAAGAAACAGCAAAACTACAAAGGTTAATGTATCTCTAATACATGAAGGTAGCATGGAAGCTTGAAACTTAATATCTTCTTTGCTTGAGAATTCAGTTAAGTTTGAATAAATTAATAAATTAAGTTTCTCAGCTATTTATTGCACATTATGACAGATTGCTTTTCATAAAAATGATCACAACAATATCTTTTATTCCTCACGCTCTTCTGCAACGTGACCTTGACATTTCCCCATGAAGGGGAGGGCTATCATTTTCTTCTCTTTGAATGTGAGCTGTCCTTAGTGATTCATTCGTAACCAACAGAATTCTGTGGCAGTGACACTGCATGACTTCTGAAGGTAGGTCAGAAAAAGCTGTGAGCTCCCAGCTTGGTCATTTCAACACTCACCTTCAAGATGAAGGTGCTTTGAGAAGCAAAGGCACATGGAGAGACCAAATAGGAGCTCAAGGTTGCAGTCACAGCTAAGCCCATACTTAGTCATCCCAGTTCAGATGCTGGAGACATGAGTGCAAGTTGCCTCTGATTATTTCAGCCCCGAGGCATCCCAGTCAGCCATTGGCGTGTTCCTGGTTGACACCCTGGACAACATGTAGCAAGAGAAGTGTCCCCACTATGCTCTGCCCAAATTCCTAGCCACAGAATACATGAGCATAATAAAATGTTTGCTGCTTCATGCTACTGAGTTTGGGGTAGTTTGTTAAACACATAGATAACCAGACCAAAGGCAATCCCTTGGCCCCTATGTATAAGCAAAATACAAAGCGAGAAATAAAAGTAAAATAAAATTAAACGTTATTGACATTCCATCTACAGGAGTTAAAAATATAAAAACATGAGGCAAAAGCCTGCTCTTAGACCACAAAGGCATATTACACTTATTATTAACAAGTGATGTACATAATACCACTATGACAGTAATGTTTTTAAATGTAGTTCTTTCTTTAAAAAGTAAACATAAACGCTGTTTGTTTGATTTTTACAACTCAGATCACTGGCTATGTGCCTTCTTTGTCTTTCTGCCATCCTCTCTTGACATTTTTCTAGAAGTAACTTGCATAGAAGTAACTCCAAAACCTGTCAGAAGCAACGACTACCCACAGTCCCTGTTACAAGAGACGTGGAGGGAGAGAATCAAAGAGGTTTCTTCCTCTTCACTAATGCCAGAGGATGTGGGGGAGCAGGAGGCAATCAGGCAGAATATTTCAATAATTCATTTTTCTATTTCATGTCCTTCATCTTCTAATAGAGTGGATTTTTTTTTAAAAATCTGTACAGAGAGCACCTTATATTATAAATCTTGTTTCACTAGGTTGTAAACTCTTAAATGACAGGAAGTCTGTCTTTTTTCTCTCCATGTTTTGAATAGTGTCTTGTATCCTGACCTCTCAAATATTAAATCAGTCAAGCCTTGGAACAAAAAGTATTCAAAAAATTGGGTTTTTTTTCATAACCTACAGAGTCTTTTTGCTTCCCAGTGAAGGTAATGAAAGGTCTTAATCATATCATAGGTTCCAGCTTTTCATTTTCCTGGTGAGTGCCCTGGTACTAAAGCCAAATCAAACCCTCATTGCAGCAAAGTTAAGTTACTGGGATGACCAGCCTAGCCGGTCATCTCACCATCTTCTCCCATCTCCCACAGAGTGGAAGATTGCTCCATAAACCATGTGCCTTCATGCTCATCCAATCCTATTGGAAGTGATGAAAGTAACAGTCTCACAGTCTTTCCTTTAAGAAGCATTTCATGATCCTCAATCTAGACTTTCAAAGCTTAAAGCGCAGCAATTACACAACTCGACAAAAATTTAAGGGGCCAGTAAATTGCAAACGCAGGGCCAGAACTTATTAAGGTAAATGAAGCAGTCTGGTCACTCTTAGTCATGGAACCAAACACATAGAATGACAGGTCTGCCACAAAGACGGGTAGCTAGTCATTTGACCTTAAGGCACCTTTTCTTATAGCCACATAGGGAGGTGTCTAGTCAGTAGTCTCTTAACGACAAATGAAAAAGAGAGAGAGAAAACACATACTTCTCTTTATCATTTAAAGGAAACAAAGAAGAAATGGGAGTACACGTAAGTAAACAATACCCAGAACAAAAATAGTGGAAAAATAAGATATACCACTTAAATAGCATACAGAAAAGGCAAAAATAAAAACAAATAGATAAGCTAACTGTATGTATGTATGTATTTTAAAAATCAAATTTTAAGTCTCTGAACTAAGATTATGTGTGATATGCAAGATCACTTCAGAAAATGTCCAAATTTGTAATCTTAACACTTAAATGTTATTAAACGTTGCTTCAACAAAAAAGTCTTCACATTAAAAGAGTAATTGAATAGGCAGTGTTGTCTAAATGATTTGCAGTGTTCACTTTTTTATTTTTTTAATTAAAAAAAATTTTTTTTAATGTTTATTTATTTTTGAGAGAGAGAGACAGAGAGAGAGACAGAGCATGAGCGGGGAGGGGCAGAGAGAGAGGGAGACACAGAATCCAAAGCAGGCTCCAGGCTCCGAACTGCCAGCACAGAGCCCAATGCGGGGCTTGAACCCATGAACCATGAGATCATGACCTGACCCCAAGTCGGACGCTTAACCGACTGAGCCACCCAGGCACCCCTTTTATTTTTTTATTTAAAAAAACTTTTAATGGGGGCGCCTGGGTGGCGCAGTCGGTTAAGCGTCCGACTTCAGCCAGGTCACGATCTTGCGGTCCTTGAGTTCGAGCCCCAAGTCAGGCTCTGGGCTGATGGCTCAGAGCCTGGAGCCTGTTTCCGATTCTGTGTCTCCCTCTCTCTCTGCCCCTCCCCTGTTCATGCTCTGTCTCTCTCTGTCCCAAAAAAAAAATAAATAAACGTTGAAAAAAAAAAAATTTAAAAAAACTTTTAATGTTTATTGATTTTTGTGAGACAGAGAGAGAGACCACAAACGGAGTAGCAGTAATGAGAGAGATAGACACAGAATCTGAAGCAGGCTCCAGGCTTCAAGCTGTCAGCACAGGGTCCGACTCTGGGCTAGAACTCACAAACCATGAGATCATGACCTGAACCAAAGACGAACACTTAACCGACTGAACCACCCAGGCGCCCCTGCCAGAGTTCACTTTTAAGATGAAATCAGGATCTTTTGTTCAAAAACTAGGAAAAAGCGTTTTCATTTGTCCAGTTTCTCCCTCAATCTGTCATGATGTCATTTACTCTTATTTTTCATATTTAAATAAATAGATTATATTAAAATATATATATATAAATTATAGAACTTTATGTATGTATATATGTATGTATGTATGTCACACACACTTGGGTGTAGGGATTTTTGCATCCTGAGCACAGACCCTTACAGATATCAAATAGCTCACACTGTGATTCCATCCTTCCCCACACCCAGGCCCTGGCCCCCACCTGGGGTGTAAAGTGGCAAAGAATCAATCCCAATAGGATCCAGGCCTTTGGCACATGTTCATTTGTCCCGTTCATTTATAAAACCCAAATGCAAAGATATAATTATTAGTAATTTCAAAATAGTATTCATTGAACAGCAAACTCTAAGCCCAGTGTTCTTCTGAGTATGTGGTTTTGTGTGACTATATTGATTACATATCCAGGAAACCAGCCCTATTTACAGGCAACATTTAGAAAACATATCTTTAAATTTATGATTTTTAAGGCAGTTTACTATTACGCCTTATTCTTACTATTATGCCTTATACATGCTAAGAGTATGTGTTCTCATAATTTATGCTTTCTATTTTAATATTTTAATTTTGCTTAATTTGAATTTGGAAGGATTTTCTCTTCTACAATAAGCTTCTTTAGGACAAAAAGATATAGTGGATTTATAATGGGACGACTTCACTAAGGTGAATCCCACTTCTCTTCCATGAATGCCTCTGCTTATAGTGGACTGCCGAAGAATCACCTGGGAGGTCTGGACAGTAGATGTGAAACAACAGCCATTTTGGAGCTTATACATACATTGTTGTTTATCTGTGGTTCATGTTGTTGGTATGAGGGTATGGCCAGCCATGCAGATTAATCAGCCCCTGCAATTGTGTAAGATCAAATCCCTATAACATCTCAAATATACATAATATATAATCACATATACATATATATTATTTTTGTCCACAGAAAACTGCATTTTTACACAGTGGGGTTTCATATATATATATGTAAATATGTATATATTTACATATATATTTATATATACATTTACATATATATATTTACACATACATATATGTATACATGTATATATACACTTCTCTGATAGAATCCTAATGCAAGGAGTTACTAACAAAATAGGAAACATTCTGTGATTTACAAGCAAGATAAATACATTTCCTAGGAAATTTAAAATTTGTTTATAATGCTCAGATGATTTTCGGGGCATCTGGTTGGCTCAGTCACTTAAGCGCCAGACTTCAGCTCAGGTCATGATCTCACAGTTTGTGGGTTCGAGCCGTGCATCAGGCTCTGTGCTGATAGCTCAGAGCCTGGAGCCTGCTTCAGATTCTGTCTCCCTCTCTCTGCCTCTCCCCCAGTTGCACTGTTTCTGTTTCTTTCTCTCTCTCCCTCTCTCTCTCTCTCTCTCTCAAAAATAAATAAACATGAAAACAATTTTTTAATATAATGCTCAGATGACTTTAAATAAAATTTGGGAAGTGTTCTGTTTCTTATTATTAGACATTCTTTATTTTTCCAGTCTTTGGGAACATCGTTCTAAGCAACCTATCTTTGTTGGCCCCCGCTAGTTCTGTTCTCCAGTTCCACTGCACATGAACTCATTGTGCACTAGCCATACTCAGAATCCTCTCCTGCACATACCCACATCTTTTTGAGCTGGAAACATTATCTCCAGCTATCACAACAAATGCTTTTACAGTACCATTCTCAAGTGATACATGTATATAATATCTCCAGTTTCAAACTTTATGGGTATGAAGATTTGTCTCCTCTAATATGCATATTCTCCCAATCCAATATTTTGCAAATATTGGATTTTCCAATATTTTGGGTTTTTTACAAAAAATTTTTACAAAATTTTCTGGTATTTTGGGGTTTTTTTTTTTTTACAAAAAATCAAGGGAAGAGATTTATGAAACTGTAGGATATTATGAGAAAAATGAGTTAGTCTCAAGAGAGTTGTGTGTTCCAACTATACAAATAGAGTGATCAATAAATAGTAAAAGGGCCTTTCTACATCTGCAAAGGTACTTAAACTTTGTGGGACACTTCTTCTTTTTCATATACTTATTTTCAATTCCTTCATAAATATAGATTAGGCAGCCTTTTATAATATCTTCCAGGAAGGAGCTCGTAAATAAGTCTGTACTGTGATTTTTTTTTCCCAAGAAATATAAAATTCCCAGGTTGATAAATAACAGGCAGATAATCAATGTTATTTTTTTTATACTTATTCCCTAAGTCATTTTCAGTCATTTTGTTTCTGGGACTCCTCTAAAACACTTTAATCAGCTTATGTAAGCACACAAAATTATGTTCCACCTGTCCTCTGAAAGTCCCTCCAAAAATGGATGATGAATATAAACAGAATAGTTGATACATTGGCATTATTATTTTTTTTATATGAGTGTAGGTGACACTCAGTGTTACATTAGTATCCGGTGTACAACATAGGGATCCAACCTCTCTATAGTTATGCTATGCTCACCACAAGTATAGCTACCACCTGTCATCATACAAAACTATTATAATATTATAAACTGCATTCTTTGTGCTGTATCTTTTATTCCCATTGAATTTCTGTTTGTTTCTATTTCTTACATTTCAACAAAGTTACAAGTTTACTTTCAAATTGCAAAATTTTTTTGCAAATGAGAATCTACGTTCTCAATGTCTTCCTCCAAACTGTCTGCTCCTTAAGTTTCTCTTTGGGTGGAGTCCAGAGTTCTTATCCTCTTTAGAATAGTCCCTAAAATGTTAGTAAACACTCCTTCCTTTTCTCTTAATTAATATGTAAAATGTGAATGTGCATGTTTTAATGGTGTAAGGTCTTAATATCGATCTATATATAAAACACATGTTTATCTTTTAGGTCCTTTTGGTCCTGTCTTAACTTTGAGCAGTTTCTGCCTATGAGTTTACTATGACCAATTTGTGTCGGGTTGCCAGCTTATTTATATACTGACATGCTCCACAAATGCACTGATGTAAAAGTAAGAAAAATATATGTGACAAAGAGAGGTAAAAATAAACCTCGATGACCAAAAATATGAAATAAACAGAGATGTCCATAACAGGAGGACAGAAAAACACAAACATTCAAACAATAAAAATAATCATATTATTTTACTAAAATACAAACTTTTACCTTGGGTTCCTTCTAAGTCAAAGTGCAAAGTGAAAACAAAGCAGTGATTCTAATTTTGCATAGATCTGCATATTACATGCAGACCTACACATAGGAGTATATGTATACATATACAGGTTATGAGTGTATACATATACACTCATACATATACACATATATACACTTATATATACATATATGTATACATACATGCATATATGCACTCATATATGTATACATACACAGGTTATGAGTGAAATCAAAGCATTTAATAAATAATTAAACTCCATGTAGTATTAATTTACAGAACTGATGCTTTGAATGCATTTTTTCAAACATGCAATATATTCAGAAGCTATTTCTAGTAGCTTCCATCAAAGAAAGTTGAGTGTAGCATCTAAATACACTTTATTGAAAATGGATTCAAAAAACCAAAGGAAGGCTATAACTTCCATGCACTAAATCACAGAGTATATTGGAAAATGTAATGTTTGTCTACCAAATGTCAGGGATGTAAGTATTTTATTCATGGGATTGATGAAAAAAAAAATCTTTTATGGATAGTAAATACAAGATCAAAGAGATTGTGCACACTTAAAGCTCATCATTTTAAGACATTTCCAACTGCATCCTAAATTCAAACTTGTTGCTAACATTTGCCTTCAAGCAATCTGTCAGAGCAATTAATACAAGGAGGGCTTTGTCAGTCACCTATTAGTAAACTGAAGCTGGTTAGTTACGCAAAAAATCACAATGGAAGCAATTTTTAATGATGTATCCAGCATGCTTTGGGTTCTACTTCTGTTTAAAAACTGAAGTTGGGGATGCCTGGGTGGTTCAGTCTGTTGGCATCCGCCTCTTGGTTTCGGCTCAGGTCATGATCTCACAGTTTTGTGGGTTCGAGCCCTGCATCAGGTTCTTTGCTGGCAGCACTTGGGATTCTCCCTCTATCCTTCTCTCTCTGCTTCTCCCCTGCTCGTACTGTCTCTGTTTCTCTCAAGATAAATAAATAAACGTTAAAAAAAATTAAAAACTGAAGTTGAAATATTTGCATATTATAAAAATTTTATTTTAGAATTTTGAAGAAGAGCTATGATCATCCTGGGGTAGAGTCTCATCGCCGTAATCAGATCCACTGCAAATACATTTTTTTTCTGAATATGCAACTTTAAATATTTCATAACACTCAATTATTTCTCAAAATTATAATTATAAATGTCTATTTAAAACATAATCTGTTTCTTAAATGTTTTCTCCAATGTTTATGTGTGGGAGTATTTTCCATGCTACACTAAGCCACACTTTTCATTTATGTACTCTCATTGCATTTCTAGATCACTGGGCTTTTCTAATTCAACACATGGACTCTGTGCCCCTGAACCGAACACTAAGAAGACAATGCTTGCAAAATTTGCTTTCACTCCATTAAAGTGAGTTTTATGGAAGGCGCTTTCCTGATTATTTGAATCTTGCTCATTCATTTGTTAACGATAATGTATCTTTCCCACATGGTATCCAGGGCTGCTGGCCCTGACATTGGTAAGTCAGAAAAAGCTGAAAATAAAGTGATCTTTGGGAATTGCCTAAAGGAACACAGACTCATTTTCTAGTGTCCTTTATAAGAAATATGCACATATTCATTAATCTAGCAAAAAGACTTCTTTAAAAATAATTTTAGTCATTTTTAGGCTGTACTGTCCCTTTTCTCCCTTGGAAATTATTTCTTAATTCTGTTACTTTTTTAAAAGCTTATAAGTTGATGGCATGTACAGAGGAGAAAATCTAAAAGGTGCTTTTCAAAATATATAGCATATTGGTGAGGATCTAGCTTATCATTTGAATTTATGTTCTCAACTTGTATGTAGCATGTTCAGATAAAATATCTGCTTTTAGGTCACCACCACCACAACAAAAAATAGTAAAGCCAATTTAGAAAAGAACAAAGCTATTTTACAATTGCAAAGAAATTTTGAAAGAAATTGTCATTTTCTTGTTTTCTTCTTTATCCAATGTTTCCTGGGTACCAAATAATCTTTTGAGTGGCACATCTTCAGCATCTAATAATGTAAGTACATCTGTTACTCACAACTCCAAAAGAATGAAGGTTGTCATGTAAGGCCACAGTTTTGTACTTGAGACAAGCTAAAGCAAACTGCGACTGTAGAGGGCAGCTGATAGATGGCAAGTGGGTTAGGGTTAGCTAGTTTGGTGGACTTCCTGGGAATTGACTAATTTGAATACTTTGCCAGCTCCAGGGCTTAGGGGCTGTCCCTAGTCAAATAGTACCTGAGCCAGGGTGACTAAAGTGGGGTATAGCGGCCCCCAAGTACAAGAGGTTGGATGTGGACTTAATCAACTGTTCAAGAAGTAGAACTGATTGGTGTCCAGCTAAGGCCTCAAAACTGGGTCACTACAGCATTGTAAGAAAATATATTATAGAGTCACTACCAATTTTCTGAACCATGTCCTGATGATATAATTCAACACTGATGGAATAAATGTTTTACACTTTACTCTGCATTCTTCTGTATTGTACTAGGTATGAAATAACCTTAACTTTGGGACATTGAGGAAGAAACTTCTGGTCCCCGTGTCCCACAGGATGCCTCCTCAGAAGCTTGGCCTCTACCTGTTGGCTTCTGTCATTGCTATGCCCACAGTTAGGACAACTCTTGTTTATTTTGGGGACTGTCAAAGCCTGTCATCTAAAGGCTCTGACGGTGCTACCTCTGACCCTTGACTGCACACTTCACCCATTAAACCCCATTAAGCCTTAAGTGTTAGAGCACCTTCGATATAGCAGCTGTTGGACAATAATTTCTACTATCATTTTTACATTATCATTACTTGGGGCATTTCTATTTTATTTTTGAGAGAGAGAGAAGAAGAGTGTGAGCAGGGTAGGGGCAGAGAGAGAGGGAGACACAGAATCTGAAGCAGGCTCCAGGCTCCAGGCTGTCAGCACAGAGCCTGACGCAGGGCTCGAACTCACAGACCATGAGATCATTACCTGAACCAAAGTCAGATGCTTAACTGACTGAGCCACCCAGGCATACCTCCTGGAACATTTCTAAAAATTATGTTCTGACCACATCCCCAGCATTAAAATCAAAATTTCTTCGTGGGTTATGGCCTGGGATTTAAATGTGTACACAGGATTGAGACAATTGCACGTAGATGGCCCTGACAGAAACAGGGCACTTATTTCTCAGCTGGTACCGTCTTGGCCTTCCCTACGGTTCAAGGTGCATTTTCAGATTTTTTTCTCTACCTCACTAGAGTAAATAAAGATGGAGGGAGTCAGGGCCGAAGGAGATGGCACGTTCACATTCCCATCATTTAAGGCTTCATGCTCCAGCTTCTACTCTTATGTGCGTCAGGAGGAAAGGAGGAGGTCAAGAGGGAATTCTTGGAGCATTCATGCCTGCTTCAGGAAATGCACATTTCCCATGGCTTGCCTCACTTGGTGTCCTGGGGAGCCTGAATGCTAACATCTTCAACTTGAGTTTCTCTTCATCAAGCCAGAATAAAGTTCTTCATAAACAGTCTATCACTGCCTTACCTACCAAGACTTATACCCTACAAGGTTACAAAAGAAGTTTGAGTGTCCCCATCCACCAAGGGACTTCTGGTATTAATTCTCCTAAAAAAACCAAACCACTTCCTTTGTTATCATTATGGTCCCTCAAGTCTTCTATCTTACATTATCTCTTACATCATCCCATTTTTTTCAGACAACAAACTCAACACAGAGCACTTATTAAACCCTTTTTGGGGCGCCTGGGTGGCGCAGTCGGTTAAGCGTCCGACTTCAGCCAGGTCACGATCTCACGGTCTGTGAGTTCGAGCCCCGCGTCAGGCTCTGGGCTGATGGCTCGGAGCCTGGAGCCTGTTTCCGATTCTGTGTCTCCCTCTCACTCTGCCCCTCCTCCGTTCATGCTGTCTCTCTCTGTCCCAAAAATAAATAAACGTTGAAAAAAAAAAATTTAAAAAAAATAAAAAATAAACCCTTTTTATGTAATGGGCTCTGAAGATACAATGACGATCAAGATAGATGTGGGCCTTGTTAGCAATGTAAAGGGTATTAATCTCGATCGACCAACTCAGGTACCTAAAATTACAACTTTATTGTTTTGTAATGTAACTGTAGATTTATGCCTAGTTGGTCCCAGCATGTAGCTTGCCTTTTCATCTTCTTAACAGGGTCACTTACAGAGCAAAAATTTTTAATTTCAATGCAGACCAATATATTGATTTCCTTTTTTACTGTTCCATGCTTTTGGTATCAGGTCTAAAACCTCTTTGCTTAACCTTAGAACCTGAAGGTTTTCTTCTATGTTTTTTTGGAAAGTCTGACTGTTTTACATTTTAATCTCTGTTGCATTTTGAAGTGCCTTTTCTATGATCTGTGAGACTTAGTTTAAGATTTGCTTATTTATGTGTGAACCGCCTATCTGACAAAGGACTAATATCTAAGATGTATAAATAACTCTCAAAGCTTACTAGTAAAAAATCCAAATAGAAAATGAACCAAATACATGAAAAGACACTTCACAGAAAGGGATATAGAGATGGTAAATAAGTGTATAAACATATATTCAAAATCCTAGCCACTAGAGAAATAAAAATTAAGAGTATGATGAGATATCCATACACATCTACATTTTTTAATTTGACACATACAAATTTAGATAGTTGCATAGAATACAATTTTTATATTGAAAATATCAATATTTTAAAAACTAAATTGTTATCCAATAAAATATATCAAGTATAATATCAGAACCATTTAATACCCACCATTATCCACTTAAAATATGAGAAAGCTCTTTTTATCACACTTAGAAGTTTAACAGATTTCCATTTTTCCATTTGAATTCATATTTATATTCTGCTTCCCCTTCCAAAATCTATCCTAATGTATTTTATGGCTAAGAGTCTTTTATGGTTAAAACTCTGTGATATTCCCATCCTATCTTCAATAAAGATATGTATATTTTAAAAAGTATTTAGAATTGACTCCTAATGGGTTCAGAATTCCTTCAGAAGGGGATAAAAATGTTCTAAAATTAGATTGTGGTAATGGTTGCAATATAGTCTAAATATATTAAAAACAATACATTAAATTTTTGTTATGGACTGAATGTTTGTATCTTCCAAAATTCATATGTCGAAATCTAATCCCCAGTCTGACAGCATTTGGAGGAGAGGCCTTAGGGAGGTAATTAGTTCAAGAAGCTGAAGTCCTCAGGAATGGGATTAGTGCCCTCATAAGAAGAGGCAAAAAAGCTAGCTTACTCTCTTTATGTCATGTAAAGGCACAATGAAAAGTCAGCAGTCTACAACTCAGAAGAACCCAACCATGCTGGCATCCTGAATGCAGACTTGCAGCCTCTAGAACTGTGAGGAGTAAATTTCTGCTCTTTATAAGCCACTCAGTCTATGGCATTTTGCTATAGCAGTCCAAATAGATTAAGACAATTGTACACTTTAAACGGGGAATTTTGTGGGAAATAAATTCAATAAAGCTGTTCAGAAAAATGTATAGAGCAAGAAAATAAAGAAAATCTTAATCTAGTAAGTGGGAAGAAGATACCAAATTCACAAGTGACAGAGGGAAAACCATGCCTCCTTGGTGCTCCACTCAGGAGAATGATGTCCAATGTGAATAGAAGCCAAAAATAAGGTGAAAATAATAATTGAGCTTCTGCATATTTTAAAGGAGTCCAAGACTCCAAGGCCCAGAAAAATAGCTTCTGGAGTTGTAAAAGATCTTAAAGGTTTGGTCATTATCTGCCATTTATTCTGTGAGAAATTAGGGAGAATTAGAGGGAGCCAGTTTTAGAGAAGGATATTTTTACAGAATTGTCAAGAGTGTCCTAAGAAGGGTGAAAAAAAAATCAGGTGGACATAGTTGTCAGTGTCTATTTCTTTATTCTGTTTCATTGACCTTTTTGTCTTTCCTTCCACCCATATCACACAGTTTTGATAAGTGTAAATATAGAATAATTTTAAAAGCAGATAGATTGATTCTTTCTACTTTATTCTTCTTTTCAAGTGGTTTTAGCTATCTTATTTGGGGGGGGGGGGGCTTTATACAAATATATATCTACATGCCTCTATCTACAAAATGTCTTAATGGATTTTGATTGGAATTGTGTTAACCCTGTATATCATTTTGGGAAGAAATGACATCTTTAGCAAGGCTCCTAATCCACAAACTCAGTATACTTTTCCATTTATTTCAGACCTTCTTAGATATCCCTCATCAGTACTGTGTGGTATTCATAGTATAGGTCCTATACATGTTTTGTTAAGTTTACACCAAAGTAATTCATTTCACTGAGCAATTATAAATGGCATTGCATTTTTAATTTTGGTATGCCTTTATTGTTAGTATATAGATTTATAACTTTTTAAAATACATTGACCTTATATCCTGTAATCTTGCTAAATGGATTTACTGTTTTAGGAAACTTTTTTTTTATAGAATCCTCAGGATTTTCTACACAGATGATCTATTTTATGTTGCCTGCACATAGGGGGGGTGTTTATTTCTTCCTTTCCCATCTCTATGTCTTCTATAACCTCTTCTTACCTTATTGCCCAGGCTAAGACTTCCAGTACTATGCTGCATGCCAATGGTAAAAGTGAAAATCTTTGCCTTATTCCCTATATTAAGGGGAAATCATTTAGTCTTTCACCATTATGTATGATGTTAGCTGTAGGGTTTTTTGGTAGATGTTTATCAAGTTGAGTCTATTCTCCTTTATTCCTAGTTTCCTGAGAGTTTGGTTTGTTTTGGTTTTGGTTTTATTTTGCTTTGTTTTTTTCTTATCCATTAATAAGTTTTATTTGAATATGTATAAATATTGATATATTGATATATTTTATTTTTTATATTTTATAATTTATATATTTATTTTTATTACTTTATTTTATTTTTTTCTTTCTGGTAATGGGGAATCTTATAATATTCACAAGTGGGAATATTTATTATTGACACTATTTTTCAGCTTCCTAAAAGTTTATCTTCCAAAAATCTTACTTTTTTATCCTATTGCCTATAGTATCAACCCAGAGTTTCTCATTCCCTTAAAGTATTTTTTACCCCCAAATAATCCTTATTAATATGCATATATATTGCCTGAAATGTGGCACAAAAACAGACACATAGACCAATGGAATAGAATAGAAACCCCAGAACTAGACCCACAAACGTATGGCCAACTAATCTTTGACAAAGCAGGAAAGAACATCCATTGGAAAAAAGACAGTCTCTTTAACAAATGGTGCTGGGAGAACTGGACAGCAACATGCAGAAGGTTGAAACTAGACCACTTTCTCACACCATTCACAAAAATAAACTCAAAATGGATAAAGGACCTGAATGTGAGACAGGAAACCATCAAAACCTTAGAGGAGAAAGCAGGAAAAGACCTCTCTGACCTCAGCCGTAGCAATCTCTTCCTCGACACATCCCCAAAGGCAAGGGAATTAAAAGCAAAAGTGAATTACTGGGACCTTATGAAGATAAAAAGCTTCTGCACAGCAAAGGAAACAACCAACAAAACTAAAAGGCAACCAACGGAATGGGAAAAGATATTTGCAAATGACATATCGGACAAAGGGCTAGTCTCCAAAATCTATAAAGAGCTCACCAAACTCCACACCCGAAAAGCAAATAACCCAGTGAAGAAATGGGCAGAAAACATGAATAGACACTTCTCTAAAGAAGACATCCGGATGGCCAACAGGCACATGAAAAGATGTTCAGCGTCGCTCCTTATCAGGGAAATACAAATCAAAACCACACTCAGATATCACCTCACGCCAGTCAGAGTGGCCAAAATGAACAAATCAGGAGACTATAGATGCTGGAGAGGATGTGGAGAAACGGGAACCCTCTTGCACTGTTGGTGGGAATGCAAATTGGTGCAGCCGCTCTGGAAAGCAGTGTGGAGGTTCCTCAGAAAATTAAAAATAGACCTACCCTATGACCCAGCAATAGCACTGTTAGGAATTTATCCAAGGGACACAGGAGTACTGATGCATAGGGGCACTTGTACCCCAATGTTCATAGCAGCACTCTCAACAATAGCCAAATTATGGAAAGAGCCTAAATGTCCATCAACTGATGAATGGATAAAGAAATTGTGGTTTATATACACTATGGAATACTACGTGGCAATGAGAAAAAATGAAATATGGCCTTTTGTAGCAACGTGGATGGAACTGGAGAGTGTGATGCTAAGTGAAATAAGCCATACAGAGAAAGACAGATACCATATGGTTTCACTCTTATGTGGATCCTGAGAAACTTAACAGGAACCCATGGGGGAGGGGAAGGAAAAAAAAGAGGTTAGAGTGGGAGAGAGCCAAAGCATAAGAGACTGTTGAGAACTGAGAGCAAACTGAGGGTTGATGGGGAGTGGGAGGGAGGAGAGGGTGGGTGATGGGTATTGAGGAGGGCACCTTTTGGGATGAGCACTGGGTGTTGTATGGAAACCAATTTGACAATAAATTTCATATATAAATAAAAAAAATAAAATAAAATAAAATAAAATTGAAACCAAAAAAAAAAAAAAAAACGTGTATGATTATCATGTGTTAAAAAAAAAAAAAAAAATTGCCTGAAATGACAACCATATGACCCAGTGAATGCCATTAAATACATGACAATGAATTTGTTGATTACCTTATACAGAGCTTGAAGGGACACTAGAAAGGTAAACACTGTGAGGGAAATCTGGATAACTGTAAAGAAAATAATGAGATATTCTGATATTTCTAAAGGCCTGGAAAAGAATGATTGATAAGAGAAAATATAGATGATTTTGAGTATGGCAAGGACTGTTTAGAAACAACTTCAAAGCACAATGATAAACTGGACTTTATTAAATTTTAAAATTCCTGCTTTGCAAAAGACAATATTAAGAGAATGAGAAGACAAGCCACAGACTGAGAGAAAATATTTGCAAAAGACACATGTGATAAAAGACTATTATTCAAAGTATACAAAGAATTCTTAAAACTCAACAATGAGAAAGCAAACAAAGCAATTTAAAAATGGACCAAAGACTTTAATAAACTCCTCACCGAAGGAGATACAGAGATGGCAAATAAGCATATGAAAATATACTCTACACCATATCAGGGTAATGCAAATTAAAGTAATAATGAGATATTACTACACATTTAACAGAATGGCCCAAGTCCAGACAGTGACAACACCAAATGCTGACAAAGAAGAACAACAGAAATTCTAATTCATTCCTAGTGGGAATGCAACATGGCACAGCCACTTTGGAAAACAGTTTGGAGGTTTCTTACAGAACTAAACATACTCCACCATATGATCCAGCAAATCACACTTCTTGGTATTTACTGAAACAAGCAGAAAACTTATGTCCACACACAAATGGGTACGCAGATGTTTACAGCAGTTGTATTCATAATTGACAAAACTTGGGAGCAACCAAGATGCCCTTGAGTACGTGAAAGAAAAAAAACTATGGTACATTCAAATAGTAGAATAGTACTAAAAGGAAATGAGCTATCAAACCATGAAAAGCCATGAAGGAACTTTAAATGTATGTTATCAAGTAAAAGACAATCCAAAAATCTACATACTGTATGATTCCAACTGTATGACATTCTGGAAAAGGCAGAACTATGAAGACAGTAAAAAGACCAGTGATTGTCAGAGGTTGGAGATGAGAAGGAATGGAGGAAGACAGAGCACAGAGGATTTGTAGGCAGTGAAAATATTCTGTATGATATCATAATGATGGATACATGTCATTATACATTTATCAAAACCCACTGAGGCTATGCATGTGTGGGTACAGAGAGCGTATGGGAAATCTCTGTACCTTCCCCTTAATTTTGTTGTGAACCTTCAAGTGCTCTAAAAAATAGTATTGTTTTTGAAAAAGAAGAACGAGAAGAGAGAGAAGGTGTGTTGAATGAAGAAGTCAACTGAGGGAAGCAAATGTGCCACTCAATTGCTCTCTGGCTTGCCTGACCCATCTGAGTTCACTTATTCCTTGTGTACTTCTAGATTGTATGCTTACAAGGGCAAGGGATTTTGATATATATTAATATTTATTTATTTGCATTTAAGATTTTTAGGCCCTTATTTTTATTCATATGTATCACTTCAGTTATTATTTATTGATTATATTTTTTTGTGTGTCATTCTCCATGCTAAGTATATTTTTCCTTTTTAATATTTCACAATCCAAAATGAAATCTTACACTTGATCTTAGCCAAAAAGCTAAGAAGTAATCAAGATGAATTTTTTAAATTCCTAGACAGCCACACAGCATGTTAAAGAAAAGGTGTTTTCATGACCGAAACCTGGGCATGAGTAGGTATATAAGTAACAGTGAGTAGAGTCTATTAAATGTTTTAATTCTGACTCATTTGGCAGTACTCTTAAAACTCAGCCCAAATATCCTGGAGAGTAATGCATGCTAATGAAACCAAAGAGGTGGAGACTGAATGAAAATAACAGCTATAAATACAGGATGCTTGTGATTAAACATGCTGAGGTGTGTTAGGAAGATTTAAGTTCCACTAATTATCAAGAGTTTGGACCAAGTGAAGTATCTGTTCAGTTATGGCTTAACTCAGAGAGTCAAGCCTTCATTGCTATTATTATTATTATTATTATTATTATTATTATTATCATTATCATTATCATTATTATTACTGTTTAAAATTCAATAACTTTAAAAATAGATATGTTTGGCCTCTAATAATTTATTCAGTTTCTTGTTTAATAAACTTCCATTCATTTCTTGATTTAATTAAAGAAAATAACACCTGGAATTAATCTGATGCTCAGTAAAAGGCTGGACATTTGGGGAAAATGGGACACAGCTTTTATCCTCTGCATGCCATAGGAAGAATTTGGAGTATGGAAGGTAGTTTAGAAGAAAGGAATCAAGGAGAGAAGAGAATAAGGAAGAATAAGAAGCACATGAGGTGAGCCCTGCCCAGAGAGAAAGATCCAGGGATGAAAACCACAGTAAAAGTGTGACTGAAAGTCATTCTGAGAGACACAGAGGCTATCAAACAGAGATTTCTTCAAGGAATTAGCTATGTGGCACACAGCAAACATCTCAGACTGAAACCTCCCATAGACTCCCAATGCTCCAGTAAAATCAACCATAATCACTGATGCTCTGTGTAAGTAGAAATGTGCATATGTGGGTGAAATTATGAAGGCAGATTACCACATCTGAATAAATGCATGAAAGAGAAGAAAACACTTGGGGAGCATAATAGAAGCAGGAGTACGATGGCAGAGGAATCGAAAAGAATAACTATCCTCTGGGAATGCACAGAATTCTTGGAGAAGGCTATGAACTCCGACAAGCTCCAGAAATACGAGTTTAAAAAGCAGTTTTATCTAGATCTCAAGGGGCAGGGATGCTGTAGCTGCCATCTCTGTTATATTATCATGTTTAAAGAAAAAATCTTTTGATTGGAAGGATATAGTTTTGAGTAGCAATAAAAATGTAAGAACAGGAAAGTCGCAGAGGAATATGTCAACAGTGCTCATCCAGACACTGTGCAGAGAAGAGAATGTCTTGCTATGGACCAAACAACTCAGTTCCTGATGCCCTTGGTGGAGGCAGATGCATTAAATTGTTATAAACAGATGTCATTAAGTAAATCTTATCACTAAATATCCTTTTTGTTTTATTTCATGGTTAGCAATTAATACTCTGACTAAAATTTGTCTTCTTCACTTACTACATTGATTGTTATGATACTTGGCAAAGATTGATAAAGTGACTTTTTTATTTTATACAGCATTTCTACAGCTTAGCCAATGGGAGCCTATCAGTGAAAATGGATGTATCTAAAGACTGAAAGATCAGATTTACTGGCATGCTAAATAAAGGCCAGATACCAGACCATAGCAAATGAACCTCTTCGTATATAAACTGTAAAACCTCTTAGAAAACAAACCAAGTTAGTCTCTACTAATGATAACCAATTGTTCTCAACATGGAACTTTTTTACCTCGATACTTTTACAACCCACAGCAGTTCGCTCAATCCACTATATATAGATTATAGCTTAGACAAGCTAATAAAATATAAGGTACATAATACAACTACATACATATATAACATGTAGAGGGGAACATACTTCTCCTATTTCATATAATTTCTGTGTTTTATAAAGACCTGATGAGCCCGTTGAAATGGTAGCCATTATTATTTCACTGTGTTTGTAAATAATAATGTAATAAGAACTATTTAGAATATGTTTATTCATGTTCCTTCCTCCCCTTATTGTCTCTAGTTGTCAAATTAAGAATTACTTTTTGAGCAGAGTATTTGATTCTTGATACACTCTATCATTTTAAGACACCCCCTTTATTTAAATGCTGGCCAAGTTTTTGTGAAAAATTAGCTGTTAGTGGTACCTTGACTCTTTCTTTAAGTCAGGCAGACTATATACACTGGTGAATCTCCGAAGGAGCAGTTGGATAAAAACAGAAGAGGAATGGCATATATTTTGCAAAATGAATAACAACAGTAGAGGGTTCGTAGATGAGAAGCGCACAATGAATCAATATAATGAAGATCTCAATGAGACTAAAAGGCAGGTATATTAAGAATAAGTGAAGGAAAAAATAAGATATATTGATAGTTACAATTAATATGTATAGTTTAAGATTCCAGAGAAATTATAATTAAAAGTAAGGGAAATATCAAGAGTCAATTTGTTATTTCCACCAAGGTAGAGATTGATAGCTGATATTATAAAGGAAGAATCTCAGAGAAGGATGAATCTCAGAGGAGGAAGACTGAAAGGAGCTCCAAACACAATGTCAATTCCACCTGCAGGCCCAGGGTATGAGTAGTGCTGGAGAATATGGAAGGAGCAGTGAAGAAGAATCCAGGCTCTGAATAAGGGTTTGTTTGCATTTGACTGCCATTTTTTCAACAGAAACTTCAGGTAATTGTCCCTATTTATTGAAGTTGGATATATTAATTTTGTATTGAATTGTTAAAGGATTGGTAACATAAGATATGCCAAGCAAGCAGCACAATGCTTGTCACAGGATAAATGGCCAATATGTAATATGCAGTATTATACATTAGAAATCTTAACTTTCATTAAAGATCTATGATGGCTGTACTTTGGAATTTTTTCATTAAGGAAGAAAGTAAAAGGCAGCATTTTACAAACAGTATAAGAAATAGGGGGGTTGATTTAACCAAGAGTGGTGGTTCTAGAGTACCTAGTTTAAATAATCTAGTCCATGGGGAAGAATTGGTGATCAGTATTATATTGAATATTCCAGAAAAAGATGCCTCTTGCAGCTTTTATTTTGATTTCTAGACAAATATAAGAGGACTGAGAGACAGAGGGATTAACAAACTCAGGACCTGGATATACTAATCTATTTCTATCTTAAAAAATGCCCGGACTGGGGCGCCTGGGTGGCGCAGTCGGTTAAGCGTCCGACTTCAGCCAGGTCACGATCTCGCGCTCCGTGAGTTCGAGCCCCGCGTCAGGCTCTGGGCTGATGGCTCGGAGCCTGGAGCCTGTTTCCGATTCTGTGTCTCCCTCTCTCTCTGCCCCTCCCCCGTTCATGCTCTGTCTCTCTCTGTCCCAAAGATAAATAAACGTTGAAAAAAAAAATTAAAAAAAAAAAAATGCCCGGACTAAAGGCTGTCCAATTAGTCTCAGATCTTCCTCAGCCTCTGTGGGATTCTCCTCTTTTGATTATCTCTCAAGTTGTTCAGGTTGGTCGATGCTCTTTTCACACTCTACACACCATCATAACTTCAACGATCCACTGTGTTCACGAGAACCTCTGAGAAGCAGATGCCAGCAACATGGGATTAAACAAGCAAGGATTTTATTAAGGGAAATGCTGAATGAGGGTGGGGGACTGTAGAGAGGGGAAATGAGGAACCAGAGAAGGCCAGGAGAAAGGTGGAGTGGAAGCTTCCTAGACTGACATGCCATGTAAGAAATGTCTGCCAAAGCCCATAGGGACTCCTTTAGCAAACGCTGGGAGACAAGGTTCTCCCAAGAATGGATCTGCCAACTTTGTCTCTCTGCTCAATCATTGGCACAGTGGTGGTGGTGCCCACAGCCTGGGCAAGGGATTTCAAAGCTCAGCTGCTGGCACCCTTCTGGTGGTCAACAGGTGTGTTTTCAAGGCCTCTACACTAACTGAACATTCTTAACTCCCCATGTCAGTCCCCAATAGAGACCTCATTCCCAAGTTCTGGATTAATTTAACTGCCTACTTTATATTTCTCAATGAATATCCCACAGGATCCTTCAACCCAATGAGTCCCAAGCTGGAATCACCAACTTTCCCTGTCTCCTTTTCTAGTGCTCCTACCTCAATCTATTATCTAGTCCCCTATGTTTAAAAGCAGCAAATCTATCCAGTTAACCCAAACAGCAGTTAAGCCCCAAATCTAAAGTTCTCAAATATTTCCCCCCTTTTATACCCATTAATATTTTCCAGCAAGATCCTTAGCCTAAGTCTGTCCTTCTCCATCATCATTACCTTAGATTATTGCAAGAGACTAGTATCTTTGACTCTAACTGTTGCAATAGGCTCTTGACTTCTGTACTTGGCTCCAGAGAATGGAAATTTCAGGGTATAGTTTGATATAATATGTGAAATTATTACATTATTTTGTTTTTTAAAAAAATTATTTTTATATTTTAAAGATGTATGCAACAGTATCTGTGAATGAAATCCTAAGAAGCCTGGGATTTGCAGCAAAATAATCCAATGGGTGTATGTAATTAGTTAGAGGTAGGGAAAGCAATGAATTGAAAATAGTTTAAATTGAGGGATAGCCAGATGGAAGTATATTATTATACTATTCTCTGTTTTATGTGTTTTACATTTTTCCACAACAAGAAGTATTTTAAGAACTGTTGGAAATAGAACTAATAACATGGCAGAGAAACAAGAGAGGAAGTGCTTAATGCAAAGAAATTGATAGGTGTCTAGTGCATAGACATGGTGAAATATATATGTATGATTTATAAGGCTAACAAGTTGGTGAAAATATCAAATTTTATAACAAGTAAACACTAAAGGAAACAAAATAAATACAACTTAGATATCCGTGTATATGCATATGCATATACATGCATGTGCTGTGTGAGAATAAAGGTGGGAAGGTAGTGAAGAAGATCCAAATATGTCAACAAAAGAAAAAAAAACTAAATGCAAGGTATCAGCTTTGGAGACCTGCAGAACACTTTTTGACTGCAAGAAAATAATGCCCTGATCTGTAGCCAGTCCCATACCTCACCAAATAAGAAGATGTTCCAGAGCACACATCTGTAAAAATGAGGTAAAACCTAGAAATTATTTTCCTTCTGAAAGCAGTGGCATATGGCAATTTTCAAAATTGGCGCCTCAGATGTTCCTTTAGCATTCAAGAATCTTTAAGATTTTGGAGCACTTATTCAGTGCACATAATTGAAGGTGATATTTACTGATAGATTTTCACTGAGACTGTAGAGAGACAGTTAAAGGTACCATCTCTACCCATCCCCCAGGCCCCTGCCCTAACTTGTGCTGCCTTGGAGAACACAACAATATTAAAGGAGTCATTCTTTACCTCTGATTATTGATTTCATCTAATTTTCATACTGTCACTCATGATAGATACAGTTAATTTTTGCTGTTCTTTATGTATATTGGATATTGTCATTTATACCATTAATCACATGCATAATTGTCATAAGAACAGAAATGCCTTTTCTTAGACATTTAATTCTAAAATATAATTATCTAGACATCCTGCTGTTAATGGCATTGAATCCTAATTACTTTAAAATGAAGTCATTTTTCATAAACTTAGAGCCTGCACCACACGTGTTTACAGTAAGTAGATGGGACAATATTATAAAATTTATTATCTAAGGTAGGGCTCATTTTCTAGAAGTTGATTTAACTGCTCAGCTTCCTACTACTGCTTTTTTTGGCCAATGTCATTAGCATATGATAAAGTTTACCAGGTCATATTTAGTCTGAACAATGATGGTAAAAATTATACCTCACTGAAAGGTGACATTCATAACTGCTTTACAAACAACATGGTTAATGACAAACTCCCTCATGACACAAACTGGGCCACTAGTAAAATGACACCCTCCATTATGATTATTTTTCTGGATTTAATGAAAGATAAATTATGTCAGAGAAGTGCACCAACAAATTGTTTCTCCAATAATTTGTGATCTAAAGATAAGAGTCATAACCTAATAATTACACATTATATTTCCATGGTGCCATATACTTTTCAGAGAATTTTCACCTCCATTTGTCATATGTGACCTTATATATTTTATTTATATGGCATTTATCTATTTAAAGTTCTGTTCACATGACCAACTCCTGCAAAACCTTCACACATTCCTTATGAATTACTGATGAACTTAGTACTCACAAACGTCTGTTTGCCTAATCATTCAAGAATTAAGAAAAAATATGCATATAAATTGTCCAAAAATAAAATGCATTTAAACTAAAAAAAAAAATCTATCCTTCCAGTTTGTTTTTCTATCTCTCTTACCATTTTTTAAATTTATTTACTTATTTTGAGAGAGAGAGAGAGAGAGAGAGAGAGAACACAAGCAAGGGAGGGGCAGAAAGAGGGAAAGAGAGAGAATCCCAAGCAGGTCCATACCATCAGCACAGAGCCTGATGCAGGGCATGAACCCAGGAACCATGAGATCATGACCTGAGCCAAAACCAAGAGTCAGATGCTTAACCGACTGAGCCACTCAGGTGCCCCACTATCTCCCTTACCATTTATCAACAGTTGCGTTTATGCAATCCTTTCACCACAAAGAATTCACTTTTTTCCCTTTCAAGTCTTAGTCACTTATATATTGGAATCTTGTATTAATTTTTAAAGAGCACTTCTTTTTTTATTTAAAAAAATTTTTTTAATGTTTATTATTTTTGAGAGAGAGAAAGAGACAGAGAGCAAGCAGGGAAGGGGCAGAGAGAGAGGGAGACACAGAATCTGAAGCAGGCTCCAGGCTCTGAGCGGTCAGCACAGAGCCTGACGCGGGGCCTGAACTCACAGACCACAAGATCATGACCTGAGCTGTAGTCGGCCACCCAATTGACTGAGCCACCCAGATACCCCAATTTAAAGAGCACTTCTTAAGGCAATATTCTAAATAATTTCTGTACCTTCTTCGTGTTCAATCTCTTGTCAATTCCATCGGTACCATATTCAAGTGTATCAATTTGTATAAAGCTACTCTGATATTTCTTTGTAAAATGTTTTGCTAGTTTACCATCTTAATAATCTCCATTCCATTATCACTCATACATGATTTCACTGCATTACATTTTTCCATTTCCACACATCTGTTCTGGGGACATGCAAAAGTAGACAGTCTCCCAATTTTGTAGAAGGAAATTGCTACAAACACTCTAGACCACTCTTTGTCAACACATGTTAAGATATTTTTGACTTACTAACCTCAAAGAGATAACTCATGATGCAAAGATGTAAGCTTTAAAAGATTTATCACATCATTATATTTTTGGAACATTAAACATTTTATAATCTGGAAGTGGCTATATAACATAAGCTATTACCAATGAACAGTGATACAGTTGGTAGATACAGGTTGTACATAACGCGCGCGCACACACACACACACACACACACACACACACACAGAGTGGAATATTATCTAGCCATAAAAAATAATGAAATCTTGCCATTTGCAATGATGTGGATAGAGTTAGAGAGTATAATGCTAAGTGAAATAAGTCAGTCAAAGAAAGACAAATATATGATTTCACTCATTTGTGGAAATTAAGAAATAAATGAGCAAAGGAAAAAGAGAGAGACAGAGACTGGGGCGCCTGGGTGGCGCAGTCGGTTAAGCGTCCGACTTCAGCCAGGTCACGATCTCACGGTCCGTGAGTTCGAGCCCCGCGTCGGGCTCTGGGCTGATGGCTCAGAGCCTGGAGCCTGTTTCCGATTCTGTGTCTCCCTCTCTCTCTGCCCCTCGCCCGTTCATGCTCTGTCTCTCTCTGTCCCAAAAATAAATAAAAACGTGGAAAAAAAATTTAAAAAAAAATAAAAAAAAAGAGAGAGAGAGACAGAGAGACAGAGACAAACCAAGAAATGGACTCTTACCTAGAGAGAACAAACTGGTGGTTACCAGAGAAGAGGTGGGAGGGAGGATAGGTGATATATGTGATGGGGATTAAGAGTACACTTATGATGATGAGCACTGAGTAATGTATAGAACTGTTTAATCACTATGTTATACACCTGGAACTAATATAACACTGTATGTTAATTACACTAGAATTAAAATTAAAACTTAAAAAAAAAGAGCATGTGCCAGTCTGCCATGTGAGTGCCTGGGTTCAAAGTGTCTCTCTGCTATAAGCCAACAGTGTGATAGGTGTGGTAATGAAATTCTGAATCTCCATTTATCATGGGCAGAGCAACTTCTCCACAGAGTTGTTGAGAGAATCCAAATATAAAGAAAACTTGTAACACCTTATCTGGTATATAATAGTGTTCAGTATACGTTAGCTACTAAAATTACTTTTTTGTTATTTTTTGTTTTGTTTTGTTTTCCAGTTTTATTGAGATATAATTGACATACATCACTGTGTAAGTTTAAGGTGTACAGGATAATGGTTTGACTTACATCTATTCTGAAATGATTACCATAATAAGTTTAGTTAGCATGTATCATCATATATATACATATATATACATTTATATATATATATATATATATATACACACACACATATATATATATAATGAAAAGAGAAAACAAAAAAAGAAAAAATTCCTGTGACACACTCTTAGGATTGTTGCAAATAATAGGATTTCCTCATTTTTTATGGCTAAAAAATATTCGTGTGTGTGTGTGTGTTTGTGTGTGTGTCCATTTTTTAACATGAATGCATTCATTCATAGACACTTTGGTCGTTTCCATGTGTTGGCTATTGTAAATAATGCTGATAAGAACACGGGAGTCAGAAATCTCTTCAAGTTAATGTTTTCACTTCCTTTGGATATATTCCAAGTGGAATTGCTGGGTCAGATGGTTTCTACTTTTAATTTTTTGAGGCTCTTCTATATTGTTTTTCATAATGGGTGAACCAGTTAACAATCCCAGCAACAGTGCACAAGAGTTTCCTTTTCTTCACATCCAAGCCAAAATTTACTGTTTCTTGTCTTTTTGATGATGGTCATTCTAACAAGTATAAGATGGTATCTCATTGTGTTTTGATTTTCATTTCCCTAATGACTAGCAATGTTGGGCATCTTTTCATGCACCTACGTCATTATTTTTAATAGAGAAAAACTGAAAACCCCACACATATCCTACACTATGTAAAAACTGAAAAAGTAAATTATGCTATAGCCACACAGTGAATATGATGAAACTTTCTAAAGCAACGTGGCTCCATTTTTTCATCATTGCTCTTATCGTGTCCTATTGTTATCCTTGTTTCTTCCACTGCTCCCACCAATACATCAAGGTTTCTATGTGATCTCAGCTTTCATGGCTTTTAAAGTACAGGGCAGCTGAAAAGGTTTGAGTCAAGTAGACTTCAGGTTCCCCACTACCATATTTACTTAGGCAACTAACAATGTCTCTCCATACTTATGTCCTACCAAGTCAGAGAACTAGATAAAGTATCACTGGTTCAGCCTCTGCTTGATAAATATTTCAAGCCAGATGCACTTGTTTGAGAATTTATTTTATATACATAAAGGTGTCACAAAATTAATCTATATCTATTTTCTAATACCTGTTGGCCCTAAAATGGATATTATTAAATTCATTTTTATTACCCCTCCGCTGATACCTCATCACTGGGGGAATAGTAGGTGTTTGCAGGACTAAGACACACAGACATATGGGATTTTGTGGGGCTGAACACATCAGATTTCACAGTTTATGGGCTTTAGACTCATACAGCCTATATGTTCAGTTTCCCAGCCCAGCATGGTCTTTAATGAAGCTATTTAAAGTTATGCACATAAAGAGTTTTATTTTTATTGAAGGAAATACTTATGAGGAAAAGCTAGAGTAGAAAAGAGGGATACAAAATTAAAATGCAGGTTGAGCCTAACTAAATAGATAATATGCCCAGATGGAAAGATGTGTGCTAATATAAATTTCCTCCCACAGAGGAGAATCTTGCCCTGAGGATTGAAATATTTGGAGAGTTTCTTCAAATTATCCAAGCCACCACTATCTACAAATGAAAGATTAATATCAATTTCTTTTAAGGACTACATTTCTTTCATCCCTCTTCTATACATGTGCACACACACACACACACACATACACACACATACCCACACACATACACAAGTACACAAGCATATGTTTTGAGACTCACTAGTTTACTAGAATCGTTTATGGGAAAGTCTTTATTTTTTTTTATTTTTTTTTATTTTTTTTTTCAACGTTTTTTATTTATTTTTGGGACAGAGAGAGACAGAGCATGAACGGGGGAGGGGCAGAGAGAGAGGGAGACACAGAATCGGAAACAGGCTCCAGGCTCCGAGCCATCAGCCCAGAGCCTGACGCGGGGCTCGAACTCACGGACCGCGAGATCGTGACCTGGCTGAAGTCGGACGCTTAACCGACTGCGCCACCCAGGCGCCCCTATGGGAAAGTCTTTAAACATGTAAGCTGTTAGATGCAAAAAAATATGATAGAGAATAATTGTATAGAAATCCTGAACGTTAACACTGGTTAGTAAGATATGAGTAACTTTTAAAATAAGCTTTATTGTACATGTTTTCTGTAATAAACGTGTAATTTTAGAACCAGAAAAAAATAAGTATTTATGTATTATCTTTTAAACTTACTTTAGGCAGAGCCCTTGTGTTTCAAAACAAATCTGGCAGAATCTGTTATCTGCTCTCAATTTCTCCCATTACAAAATCTTATTAATATTAAAATACAAAAGAACTAATCTTTATGATATTCTGCACTGATGTTACATATACTTCCTCTTCCTCCTGGAATTCATGAAAACTGGCCACTAAGTCAGCCAAGACATTTCATAAGACATGAACACACTTATCACCAGGGGAAAAATCTGCTCTGCCTGTAAAAGATGTCGCAGTAGTAATACTTAATGACTGTTAAATATCTACCATACACACTCTTCTCATATGTATATAAATGGAAACCTTACAACCTCAGAAGTAGATACTCTTTTTGTTTCTTTGTGAGGAAAAAAACAGAGACCCAGGGAGATTAAATAACCTCTAATGGTAGAGCCCAGAATTGTGGCCACAAGGATCACTTCTAGAATTCACTCTATTAACCTCATACTTCAATAAATAATCCATAGTTCAGCTGGCACCAGAAACTCCATGACCTATTTTCACTTGATTTCTAACTATGTCTAAAACTCCTCTCTAAACGCAGTTGCTGGCACATCACAAGATCTCATTAAAGAAATATGGAATATTTTTAATATAATTATATTATTACATTTTTCATCATTTCACTTCTTATTCTTTTTAATTTCCTTTGTCTGTAAAGAATTCTCAGATGTCCATCTTTCCTTCTATATACCTTTTGCATTTTTCTTTTCAGTTTGGGGGGAATCCATAATAGATTGAATTTATTAATGTTTTCATTAAATAGAATAAGATCTCTTAACCTCCTTTCTTTTATTATTTCTAGGATTATCTTCTGAATAAATGACCATGTACTTAACAGGCACCAATACTGCAGCAGTCTAAAATCTAGAAGGAGAATACTTAGGTGATCTTATCATTCACAAGCTTATAGATGCATAATGTTGGCTAGAATCTGCAACTAAATTACTCAACAGAAGGCTTGTGCATCACTCTGGAAAAATTATGTGAATTTCAATTTCTTAATAAATTCCTTAATATTACTCATTTTTTACATAATAACTGCTTTTTAGCATCCCCATATTATTTGTCACTCATCCAGCTATGTTTCCTTAGTACTTCATTCATTCATTTATTCAATTCATATGCATTTATTATCTAGCATGTGTTAAACACTGGGCTAGGCTCTGGAATTTAGGAATTATAAACACAGCTCTAGCCTTCAAATATTATAGCTATTAGAGGATATAAACAAAAAAATCAATTACAACTTAGGAGAGTCTTTTATGGAAATAAAGAAAGAATACCTGATGGTCTTTGAGAGTGGGAGGAGGAGTGGTTAGAAAGATATCACAGAGTGTTTCCTCAAAAAACCAGATAAGTAAGAGCCTGCTTGAAAATTCTGGAATTAGCTAAAGACAACTGTGGATGTGGATGTGAGTGCATAGGCTTGTGTGTGTATACATGCATCTATGGGTGTGTGTGTGTGTGTGTGTGTGTGTGTGTGTGTGTGTGTGTGTATTCATACTGTAGGTAAAAAAGCAGAAAAATTGGAGAGATAAGAAGAATTCCCAAAAGGATACAAAATAGTTTGGTAGAGAAGTTATTATACAGCATCACTGCCTGTACCTGCACTTGAAATAGCTCAATATGAACACTGCAAAGGACAAAGTCAAAATGTTTTTAGAGATCAAATACCTTCATTCTTTTGCTTACACATTAATCCACTCTACAAATATGTGGCTGACACCTGCAATATTAACACCAAACCCCACATTCTAATGAATAATAAGCAAAAACTATATGTAAGGTAGAAGACTCTGTATATTCAAATGCACTTCAATTTTGTACAGAAGACATGGGAAGTCACTGGAGGGTTTTAAGCAAGGAATTGTGTGAGCCGATGTTCATTTAGCAAGGCCACTCAAGCATTATTCTGGATTGGACTGTAGGTAGGGCCAGTTAGTAGGTAGCTGCATCATTAGAGGCATAAGTATCTGAACCAAGGCATAGAGTAGAAATAGAGAACAATGGGTGAGGAAGCATGCCAGGTTCCTGGCATGAAATTTTAGGTGAGTGATAGCAGGAATAAGGCAGGAAATATGGAAGAACTGGTTGGGGGAAATGGGTGGGGATGAGGAATTTAATTTTGGACATATGGAGTGTGAGGTGCCTGTAAAACCTTCCAGTTGAATGCAATTGTCTGAATAACAGGTCTGGACTGATAATATAAATTTATGCTTCCTTGTTATGCCACAACCGATAAAGACATGGGATTATATGTAATTATCAAAGAAGAATATGCAGAGTACAAAGAAAACAAGGACTCAGACAAATCTCAAAGTCAATACCATTGGTTTCTAATTAGGTGGGCATATCAGAAATATCTGGGCTACATTTATAAAATAAAGATTCCTGAGGTAACTTCAGACCATTTAATGAGCATCTCTGTAGTTCATAGTTAGAATATGGTTTTATTTTTTTAAGCTATATATGATCTATGTGAGTTGATAATTTCTTTTTTAAATAATTAAGAGATAAACACCCAGAGAGGATCCCCAAAAGATGAGAAAAAGGAATAAAAACAAGAGAAAGTCTTATACATCATTTAGATACAATTAATTGTATATGTATCTTCCTCCCCATATAGAGTAAGTGTTTTTTGAGGGCAATATGCTCATCTTTGGCAAGTACTCAGGGACACATGTTGCACATGTTGAAGCAGTTAGTAAATATGTCTGTGTATATTCCTTTTCCACATTTAACTGCCTATAAACTCTTCCTTATTGGAGACTTACTAAACCTGAGCTATTTGTTTTCTTGACTAAGAGATAACTCCATCCCCCAACCAAGCAGTCTTAAAGAAAGAAACTCTAAGACTTGACAAATGCATTCATTAAACTTAACAGGACTCATAATATTTTAAAAGAATCCTTTATTTGCATTTTCAAATAGGAAATATATCTCAAATTATTTTTCTTAGATCACAAATAAATCTTGGAAATTAAGCTACCTCTATGTGACTAATGCAACAAACACCCTTGGGTATTCCTGGCATCTAAACAATGTAATTTTAATTGGTTCAATTATACCTTGTTTTATAGATTGACATTTAAGCCCTGTAAATGTATCTTACCATGAATGTTTTCCATCAAAACCCACTCATGACCTTGGAGAAAGTAGGCAGTGCATGGTCACCTATGGAACTCTCTGCATAGTTGGAATCCCTTCTTTGTCCCTCAATCCATCTTCAAAGCTGTTGCGTGAGCAGCCACATTACAATAAGCTCCCTTTCAATTGGATGCAATTGTTTGGTCCAGGAGTGGACATTTCCTCCAAATAGAGCCAACGAGTCTCTTCTATAAAACTTTTGAATACAGAACCAAGATAAAACACAATCTCTTTCTATTGTGTAGAAATGAGACAGAAAATCTCAGGAAATACAGCAGTCATATTTTTCATAAGAAGTAAGCCAGCCTTCAGTAAGAGAGAACATGGAAGGAAATAGAGGAAGTATAGTCTAGATATAAATAGAAAAATCATCCATCTCCAAGCCCTAGGTCTATTAGTTCCAAAGTCCTAGACATATCCCTTCCCTTCCCATACCTTTATTGGTCAACTTTTCTCTTAGATTATCTGATATATCATCATCCTTTCAATAACCTCATTCTTTTGCTTAAACTAGTTCAAGCTGAGTGTCTATGATTTAGTCTGAAACAGCCCCAATTGATCTACTTTTTAAAGAAAATTACTGCTGTGTCTAATGTGTATCAATGTGAATGCGTTCCGGTAAATTTCTGTCCTGTGTTTTTTGTATGGTTTCCATTGTGTACTAGAAAAAAAATGGCATTTGAACATATTTTCCCAGAGTGTGGTGTTATTTCTTTCATAATGACCACTATATACAGTTTGAGTTAGTTCCTTGGATAGCATACAAAAAGCCATTAGAAGGCCCCTGGAAGATGGATTCCTATCACATAAATGTGACATTGAGGCTGTTTTAAAATACTATCATTTAGCATTCCTTTTATGACTGTTGTTTCACTTATTTATTGATTACACCAGCTGTAGCTTCAAATCTGAGTCCCTGGATTCTTGGTCTCCACACATTTCAGTCAATTTCTGTTTATAGCACCATTTAATCGGTGTTATGTAGCATTTTGGGCTAAGGCTTTTAATTAAAAGAGCATCTTTATGACACTGGAATTTGAAATTAGGAATATTTAACTGTGGTGTTTTATTATATAACTTATTTTCTTTCATAGTGTCTTAATTTGATGGTCTGATCGACTTGAATTTCTACTTAAAGAGCCTATAAATAGAAACTTGGAAATAATTAGATATTTTTAAAAGAAAATTATTTTGACAAATATCTTAAAACTCAAAAAGGAGGATACGTTTTCCTAATTACAGATATTATCCCATAAAACCAGAAAAATGGGAATGTGTGACAGTATCTTATTAAAAGTTAAATCATTGGCTTGTTTTTAGCATACATTTTATTATTAAAAACCTTAAAATAAAATTATCCCTTTTAGATTTTCATGCACTTCACAATTTTTTAATATTTTACAGCCTATTTACTCTCCCACTATAATTTTTGAAACTTGAATTTTTAATATTTCCATGATATTTCTTCTATAACTCGAATTGTTTTGTACATTTTTTTCTAAGTGAAGAGATTCATTAAGCCATGATTCGGCATAGAGCTGAATAGATGCCACAAAGAGAAGGGAAATTTGAATCAACAGGATTGAAATTTGATATTTAATAGTGTCCCATTTTAAGTATTAGTTTCTTTTTTTTTTTTTTTTTGGTGTTTATTTATTTATTTGGAGATACAGAGAGTGGAGATACAGAGAGGCAGATAGAGAAGGAAAGAGAGAATCCCAACCAGCGTCCACTCTCAGCACAGAGCCTGAAGGCGGGGTTCGATCTCACGAACTGTGAGATCATGACCTGAGCCAAAATCAAGAATCAGATGCTTAACCAAATGAGCCCCCCAGGTGTCCCTTAAGTGTTAGTTTCTGACTTAAAAGTTCCTCAAGCAAGTCTTCGGCCAATGGAAAACTCAACAGAAGACTTTCTTCCTATTACACCAATGAAATTGAGGTTACACATCATGAATCCTTTGTGTTTCCAGATCTAACTCTATAAACAGAAATAGTGCTGGGTCTTTATTACTGCTTACCTCCCCTCTATCTCAAAATGTAAAATATATTATTTGTTATGTAACACCTGTCTCCCATCTTTTTCCTTGATTTCATTGTCTTCTATCTTCCCATTACCACACCTCCCTAGTTAATCAGGATCTTCAACTTTTCTTTCTATTGGCGCCTTGACAGCAGCTTTTAAACATTTCCTATTTTTCCTATTTCTCCGTTATCTATATATATTTTTATTTTTCTAATAAATTTCATTGAGATACAGTAAAATGCACTCATTTTAGGTGTGCACTTCAATGCATTTTGACAATAAAGCTATAGAACATTTCCATCACTACAAAAAGTTTTCTTATGCGTTTTTGCTGCAACTAACCTCCCAAACCTCCCAACCCAAGGCAGCCACTGATTTGCTTTATGTCACTATAAATTAGTTTTGCTTGTCCTGAAATGCCATATACATATAAAAAATCATATTCTTTCATGTATTCTTTTGCACTGTGTATTATTTTTTAAGATGCATTTATGTTGTGCATATCAGTAGTTGATTCGTTTTTAACTAAGGAGTAGTATTTCATTAATTAGACCACAATTTGTTTACCCATTCACCTATCAAATAGACAGGTTATTTCTAGTTTTGAGCAATTATGAATACAGTGCTTGAATATTCAAATAGTGGATATATGTTTTCATTTTTTACAAAATACCTAAGAATTGAATTTCTGAATCATCTAAGTGAACAAACAGCTTTTTAAGAAACTGCCAAAATATTCCAAAGTGGTTGTACCATTTCACATTTCCACCAACAGTTTAAAAGAGCTCCACTTGCCCCAAATTCTCTCTACCCCTTAGTTTTCCCAGTCTTTTAAATAGGTGTATATAAGGGTTTCATTATGATTTTAATTTGCATTTTTCTGACAATTAAAGATGTTGGCCATCTTTTCAGAAATTCACTGGCCATTTTTATATCTCCTTTTGTGAAGTATCCCTAAATACTTGGCTTACTTTTCAATTGTTCAGTTTGTTTTGTTCTTCTTACAATTGAGGTATAGGTTTTCTTTATACATTCTTGATAAAAGTTATTTTTCAAATATATAATTTTCTATATAATATATAATGTAATATATAACTTATAATACATAAAATATTTTCTCCTAGTCCTAGATTCATATATGTATTTTAACTGTGTCTTTTGAAGAGCAAAATAATATGTTGACATGAAACTTGTATCTCTCTCTCTTTCCTTCTCTCCCTCTCTTTTTCTTTTTTTTCCTTTTATATCCAGTCTCAAGAAATCTTTGTCCACTCAAAAGTCATGAAGATTTTTTATGTGTTTTTTTTCTAGAAATATTATCATTTTAGCTTTCATGTTTAGACCTAAGATTCATTTTAAGTTAATTTTTATGGCTAGTGTAAGGTAAACTTTGAGTCCATTCTTTTTTTCAAAAGGGTAACAAGTGATCACAGGGCTTCATTGAACAGATTTTTTTCTTCTTCACTATTATCTTTGTCAAAAATAAATTAACCTTATATACATGGATATATTTGTAGATTCTCAATTCTGTTTTATTTTACTCTGTGGGCAGTAGATTACCATCTTGATTACTGCGATCATATAGTAAGTCTTGAAATCAGGCAATGTAAAGTAATGTAAGTCCTCCAACAATTTTTTCCCCTTTTCCAAAAGTGTTCATTTATTCTTGGCTTTTTGAATTTCCATATAAACTTTGGAATATGCATGAAATTTTTACCCAAAACTCTACTGTGCATTTTAATAGGACTGCATGAAATCTATAGACTAATTTGGGGGGGTGGGGGGGAAGGGGAGGAAAATGACATCTTAGTAGTTACTGAATTTTGTAATTCAATAACATATCTCTCTCTTTCAATCTTCTTTAAATTCACTTAACAGTGTTTTATATGTTTAATTTACAGGCATTGCACAAATTTTGTCTAAGCTTTTATCTAAATATTTATTTTAGTGGTCTTTTAAATAGAAATATTTTTATTTCCCTGTCTAATTTTTTGTTTTTCTGTAAAAAATATGGAATAGACTTTTATATAATGGTCTTGCATCCTGCCACATTACTAAACTGACTTATTCTATTGAAAGTTTTATCTATTTCCTATGAGTCTATGTATTCATATCATCTGTAAATATAGTTCATTTCTTCCTTTCCAATATGTATTATGTTTCCATCTCTTATTGTACTGGTGTGGATTTCCAGTAAAATACTAAATTGAAGTGGTAAGATTAAACATTCCTGCTTTGAACTTGATTTTAGAGGAAAAATGTTTCAGTCGTTCAAAACTAAGTTTGATGATAACTATAGGTTTTTCATAAATGTCCTGTATTAGATTGAGGAAGTTCTCCTTCTCTTCCTAGTTTTTGGAGAATTTTTATCATCAATTGCTGTTAAATCTTCTTAACTATTCTTCATTCACTGAGAAGATCATAGGATTGCTTTCTTTTGTGCTGTTATCATAGTGAATCACATTCATTATTTTCAAAACTAAAAAAAGAACTTTGTTTTTCCAGTTGAATACTGCATGCTTATCGTGAATTATCCTTTCTATACACTGCTTGAAGCACACTGCTAATACTTTCAATTTGGCTTCCATACATTATCCTTTTCCTATTATTGTCATGGTTTCCTATTCCTCTTTCTCAGGGTTTTTTTTGTTTTGTTTTGTTTTTTGTTTTGTTTTGTTTTTTTGGCATTGGCATTTCCCACTCTATGCTCTTTCCAGATGATCTTATCTATACTCATGATGTCAATTATCACCTCTGTGACAATGGTTCTTCAAATTATATCTCCAGTCCTTTCTCTTCCACAAAGTGTGAACCCATATCCTACCTCCTGCTATGCTCTTTTAAGCTTTTTGTCCCATATGTATCAGTCTGAACATACCCAGAACCTAATGTGTCTTTTATTTTCTTCTTTTCTACACTGTATTCCCCCATATGATTTTTTTTAACTTTACATGATATTGCTACTACAATTCAATGTCACAAAAGAAAATCAAAATTTAGCCTCAACTGTTTCCTTTCTTTTACCGTCAGCATCTAATCAGTCACATAAGTTGTCTTATTTAATCTCAAAAAGGTCTTAATCATTCCACTCTTTCTGTTCTTGAGCATCTCTTTTCTATTTCATACTACAGTAACTTCTTAATTCTTTTCTCAATTTCATGTTACACCAACCTTATTTATCAGAATATCAGGTGCTACTTGCTTAATTATAACCTTTAATAGCTCCCCATTGGTTGCTCATAAAAATCTAATTTTTTAGTGTGATGTACACGTCTCTTTGTCACCCTGTTTTTTCTTGCCAAACTCACTTTGATATTCTCCATATCATATATTAAAAAAACTAAAGCAATATAGAATTACTTGAAATTTCCTGAACACGCTCAGTTGTTTAACATCTTTGCTTCCAGCTGCTTGTTTGTTATTCCATAAGACAATCAGAATGCATGACATCCAGAAAACCTGCTTGTCCTCTGACCCTCAACTCCAGTTTGGGTGAGTTGTTTTGTTTTGTTTTGTTTTTAATTTTTTTTTCAACGTTTATTTATTTTTTTTGGGACAGAGAGAGACAGAGCATGAACGGGGGAGGGGCAGAGAGAGAGGGAGACACAGAATCGGAAACTGGCCATCAGCCCAGAGCCTGACGCGGGGCTCGAACTCACGGACCGCGAGATCGTGACCTGGCTGAAGTCGGACGCTTAACCGACTGCGCCACCCAGGTGCCCCTGGGTGAGTTGTTTTTATTCTAAGCCCTCAAAACACTTTGGAGACCTGTGTTATTGTACTTACCACCTTGTAGAGAAAGTATCTGTTATATATACTTATAGTGTCCATGTGAATACTCTCTCAAGAGTAAGAATCTTCTTTCTATATTTAATTCATCATTCTATCTCTGTGCCTGGCACTATATATGTTAAATTGAATTGAAGCTTAGATTCCAATCTCAGAGTTAATTTTTTTTCCTAAAAGAGTGGAAAGCAGTGCAAGGAAAAAATGCTGCTCTGTGATTCACAATACCTTACATTCAGATCTAAACATTTATTCCAGGAGATATAAATGGGAAGTGGATTTTTCCACACGTATGGGAAAGAAACAAGACTATTTCCAATACAATGAAAAAGATTTATTACTTACTCTGAACTTCGAAAAATAACACAAGCAAACACTAACACAAAGTTAATAGAAGGAAACAAAACCTCAGTACTGGCTGCAATGACATAAAAATGCTGTGGTTCACTGAAGGTTAGTTGGATCCCGAGGAAGAGCTATGTAGGGCCAGAGTAGATCAGAAACTCCTGTCTTATTTATATTTAGCTAAAGATTTTCACCAAATTTACAGCTGATAGCCTTAGTACATGTTACATATTAGGTTTTCTAAATGCTTTATGTTTAACTGAAAAACAGTTGGTATGTGATTCTCATTCTAGAGTGTGCATACAGTCATCTTGAAATAACTGGCTTTTCCTTTAAAAGTCAGTGGATCCATCATCCCTAACGAAGTTGTTAACAAAGCTTATTTCTTCCTAAGCGGCAACTATGTCTGGCCCGTCAGCTTGTCCTTTATTCCTGCGTGCCTTGAGGTCTGGAGTATGAGGTCTGATATAAGAATACTAAAAGTAATCTCATATTCTTTTTTTCTCTTTTGTAGCTTTGTCTATTGTAAAAAAAAAAAAAAAAAAAAAAAAAGATTCTTTCTGTAAAGATTTTTGACACTGGAAGGTCATAATTTCAGAGGTAGAATGAAAGCGAGAAAGAAGATAGCAACTGCTTAAAGTGGCTATGCACTGCTAGACCATGGGCTGAATCCAGCAATGGACAGCGTGGTTTGATTTGCTTGTTTTTTTGGGGACCACACATTTTTAATGCTTTTATACTAGATAAACAATTTTCTATTAGTCTTCAGTTCCCAGGACTTGCCACTGTCTTATACCAAGTTATTTCTGTTCTTTCAGTCATGGAAATTACCTGCATTACTTGTGAATCCATTTGCATTTAGGATTTCAGGTGTAAGTTCACTCATGGCTTCTTTTTAAGGAAATCACCCGGCTACAAAAATAACTCATTGCCCAATTTTATACACCTGGTCAACAGCAGAATCAGCCTGATATTATAGTTCTTTCAGACCCTAGACCTTAGGCAGTTTCTAAATAATTTGCTATCTCTGGGCTCTTAGTTCCATGATGTGGGAAACAGTTGAGAGTGGTAAGGGGAGAGGATATAAACAAAAGAAAGCTGGGAGAAAAGTGCAAACTTTTCAAACAATTTGAACGCATGTGCCTGGATGTGTAGGTGTGGATGGGATAAATTTGTGTATGAGAACAGGAATGTGTAATTTTTAAAAGCCACTCTCAAAGCTGACAATAAGCAATATGAGTTTAAGGAGTCTAATGAAGGATTATGCTCAATGAAGGGGATGTAGGCTGTGGGTCAAGTAATGAAATTTGGATCATATAAGGAAATCCGCAAACACTGACAATTCATCATCTAAGGCATATAATAAGAGTAACAGTGGAAGTAAAGAGAACAAAAACAGGAAGAAACAAAGGGAGATCATCAATTTAACTGCCGTGTTTGAAGGTGAGAAATATATGGCTTTTTCTGGGCTTCAAAAAATAACGGCCTTTGGCCAAGTCTCAGCTGCAGTGTTATCTTCAGCTGAGTTTTTTTGATTATGGATTCGTTTGGAAACTTGCTACAGTGGCACTTTGCTATAATTTGCCCTGCCTTCCACAGAAGAATTACATTCAGCTCTCATCTAGCTACCTTTTCATGCAGATTTGTGATGCATTGTTTCTTGCCTCTGGAGGATTCCATGACATTAAAACACTGCCCTGTTCAGAAAGGGCTTCGGAAGAGCAGTCAAAGCCAAACTGAGACTCTGAAGCTCACGTTAGTTACCACATTTGATGTGGAATCCTGTTTTCAGCATATCCTTGAAATACCTTTTCCAGTGAGTAAGTGCCAGGGGTAGAAACACGAGGGATGATGTATGCCAACGTGACTGCAGTTTTCTACAAAGGTCACAAAGCTGGGTGCAGATAATAATGGCAGATTTAGCAAATACAGACTGCCAAGTTTTAATTGTGCTCATGGACTATCTGCAATGCACAGGAAAGAAAGCTGCGTGATTCTTGGGCTGGCAATGAGAGTTGAATTCCTTTACCATGTTTTCCACTCTATAGCCCTTTCATCATGATCCAAGTTACTTGGGATATGGCTTTGCACATGAAAGCCAACAATTCTAGAATCATTACAATAAGATTTTTCAGTCAAAACAATTATTGGCAGTTTGGCCTTGCGAATCTATTGTCAAAAGAAAAAAAAAGTTTTGGAACACTACCTAATTTGGCCAAAATTATGTGTAGTGGGCTTTGAAGTTACCCAGACTCTAACTAAAATCCTAGATCTGCCTCCCACCTTCTCTGTATTGTGTATGCAAATGTGTACATGTGTGTGTGTTGGGTGGGGAAGAGATCTATATTTCAATTATTTTTATTTCAGTGCTCTATTACTTTTATCATCTGCAGAGATGTGGTATTTTTTATCTGTATATGTGATGCTTAAGTAAGATAACACATGAGAAATACAATTTTGGGTTCATAGAAAACATACAAAAAGAGGTGACTAATATTAAATGTAATCATAATAGGGGCGCCTGGGTGGCTCAGTCGGTTAGGCGGCCGACTTCGGCTCAGGTCATGATCTCGCGGTCAGTGAGTTCAAGCCCTGCGTTGGGCTCTGTGCTGACAGCTCAGAGCCTGGAGTCTGTTTCAGATTCTGTGTCTCCCTCTCTCTCTCTGACCCTCCCCCGTTCATGCTCTGTCTCCCTCTGTCTCAAAAATAAACATTAAAAAAAATTGGAAAAAAAATGTAATCATAATAAGCATCTTGCCTCAACACAATGAAGCAGAGCTTTTTGACCCATATTTTAGGCTGATTATCACAGTTACCTGTGGAATAAATTTTCAAATGAAGAATTTTAGACCTTTATTCTTACAGTTAAAATTAGAAGGCCTGGGGTAGGACCCAGGAATCTGAATTTTAGCATATTTCGTTTTCCTAAGGATCATTCAAATAAATTTTGAAACACTAATGTGGCATAAAAGGATTTGTAAGGAAAATGACAGAGAAGATAACTGTAAGATTAATCCTGCCTTCAAAATTCTCAGTTCCTAAGATAAATCTTCTATTGATGTAGCCATTAATTTATTTTTCAAGTAACCAGCACATCCCGCTAATTGAGCAATAAGGAGGGAATCTTCAGACCTGGCGGACAGTAAGGGCTGTGTCAAGGGCTTGTGTGTCTCTTGATGGATTCTGCCACTGAATCCTCCATGGCTGGTGAAAGTGGGGTAGGGATAACAGCCATGGGATTTCTCTTACCAAACACCAAATCACTAGTTCCACAATTACACACTTATTATTTTTTTTTCTTTTTTTTTTTTTTTTAATTTTTTTTTCAACGTTTTTTATTTAATTTTGGGACAGAGAGAGACAGAGCATGAACGGGGGAGGGGCAGAGAGAGAGGGAGACACAGAATCGGAAACAGGCTCCAGGCTCTGAGCCATCAGCCCAGAGCCCGACGCGGGGCTCGAACCCACGGACCGCGAGATCGTGACCTGGCTGAAGTCGGACGCTTAACCGACTGCGCCACCCAGGCGCCCCAACACACTTATTATTTTTGTTTCTAACCCCTTGTGTATGCTTTGAGCTATCATGTTTAGTCTTCGAGTTACTATGTGGCATAGTGTAAAGAATAAAAATGTTTGAAACAGAAACTGTTTCCCCCTCTTTCTCCGCCCCTCCCCCCCCTTGTACTCTGTCTCTTTCTCAAAACTAAATAAAACATTTTTCAAAAATTAAATTTAAAAAAGGGGGATGCTGGGTGGCTCAGTCGATTGAGCACCTGACTTCAGCTCAGGTCATGATCTTGAGGTTTGCGTGTTAGAGCCCTGACATGGGGCTAACAGCTCAGAATATGGAGTCTGCTTCAGATTCTGTGTCTCCCTCTCTCTCTGCCTCTCCCCCCACCCCTTGTACTGCTTGTACTCTGTCTCTCTCTTACCCAAAAATAAATAAAACATTTAAAAAAATTAAAAGTTTGGCTCCCTACCTCCTCTGTGACTTTTGGCAAGTTTCTGGAGCCCTTTTCTAAAGACTTGTCACACTCCTTGATCAACACTTCCACCAGAAAACAGTCAACTAAATGGTTACTGGACAGACAGCTCAGTGCCCACTACTTTGCACGAGGACCCCATGCACGTGAAGGAAATACAACTTAAAGGGGAAAATGTCAACAAATATGTATTTAGTAAGACAAAAAATTTAAATTCTAGGATTGGGCCTGGTCTCCAAATTTTCTTTTTTTTTTTTTTTTTTACATTTATTTATTTTTGAGAGACAGAGAGAAACAGTGTGAACAGGGGAGGGGCAGAGAGAGAGGGAGACACAGAATCTGAAGCAGGCTCCAGCCTCTGAGCTGCCAGCACAGAGCCCATGCAGGGCTTGAACCCATGAACCATGAGATCATGACCTGAGCTGAAGTCAGATACTTAACCAACTGAGCCACCCAGGTGCCCCTGGTCTCCAAATTTTCTATCAAAGTAACTCCAGGGTTTTACAGACCACCCACATAATGAAACATTATACAGCTACTCAAAGTTATGCTAAAAATTGTGAAGATTCCATAATAACATAAAAAAGAAGCAAGCTAAGTACAGCACGTCTTCAGTTTTACTACGTAAACATATTAAAACATATTCATAATTCTTGGGTAGGGGTATGATGATAATTTTATATTGTTAGTAGTCTCGTATCTTTTAAATATACAATAATGGTAATGTATTACCTTTGTGTTCCAAAACATAAAATAACAATAATAATAATAATAATAATAATAATAAATAATACTTTGGGTTTTCTTTCACTGGGGTACTTTAACTCATTCAAGATTTTTCTCTTTTTCTTAAATTTTTTTAATGGTTATTTATTTTTGAGACAGTGAGACAGAGCACGAGCTGGGGAGAGGCAGAGAGAAGGAGACACAGAATCTAAAGCAGGCTCCAGGCTCTGAGCTGTCAGAACAGAGCCCAAGTGGGACTCAAACCCACAAACCTGAGATCATGACCTGAGACAAAGTCTGCTGCTTAACTGACTGAGCCACCAAGGCACTCCCAGGCAGGATTTTTCTTGCTTTACTGTCAGGCTTCTGTTTGATCCATCACCATGCTTGGAAGCCCAGAAGAAATCCCCTGAACCAGTTTCCTGCTTCCCGTAATTCACAGAGATCAAAGAATTGTAAGTGCCTATCTTTCTTTCTGGTGATGTGGGAGAGAATCTACAAATTTTAATTGATCTTGATCAATTCTTAACTGTTCTGTATAGTAACATGGAAGAAGAGGGGACTTAAGTTGCAAACATGACATAGAGCACTAAGTCAGAACTTAAAATTCAAGAGGCAGCATCAACTGAAACAGACCCTTGACAGGAATTAGCCAAGGAGGGCAAGCAGTGAAAAGATCAAGGTTTGTAACACATATTATGGTTCAGAAAACAGGTTTACAGTATAACCAAATGAATATGTCAATTCCCCCATCCTCCCCTTAAAAAAAAAAGGAAGATCAATAAGAAACAAAACTAAAACCAAGCTGAAATTATTCTGCCATGAGTAAACTTAAATACTGGAAGTGTGGGTTCTTCAAAACCTTTGCATCATTGCAAATGGATATTCACATGGCTTATGCTTAAAGTTAAGTTACTTGCAAAAAGAAAAGGACAAGAGAATATCTGAACAAATTTATATTGAAAATCAATTGGGCTGAACTGGAAATAACCTCTACATCCTTTTTAAATGCTCAGTCCAGTGTGTACTGTATCTGGATAAAAAGCTTTTTACCAGTTGCCCCAGAGAAGTTTCTGTGTGAATGACCTAACAAGAACATACAGGAGAAAATGCAGGATTTGTGTGTGTGTGTGTGTGTGTGTGTGTGTGTGTGTGTGTGTTAAATGTGTCCTATTTCTTTGCTCAAAAAGCTGGCCAGTAATAACCTGGCTTGTTATTTAAGTGGAATAATGGAATAGATATATTCTTAAGATATGATGGAGCTTTTATGAAAAAAAAACTATAAATAATATACAGAACCAAAACCAGTTATTTTTAAATGAAAAATGGAAGTAATATTTTACTTGTATTTCCATACTTGCACCTTTTTATAAAATTTTAAATATCTAAATTCATAGTTGTATGGTGTCATTCTATTTACATTTTCACCTGCATTGGGAAAACAACACATATAAATATATACAACACTCTTGAGAAAAGACAAATTTTCCTTTCAATACTCCAGATTGCTAAATTATGCCTATCAGGTATGGAAGTCTTTGTTTTTACCCCTTTTTTGCATACATTCTGTGATGCTAGATGATGAGCAGTCTGGAGCTGGGTGTGACTCAAGATTGCCAAATTCTCTTAAACATCAGTGTGGGAAATGGGTAGCACAACTAAGTATAGCGAATTTTCCATGAGGGTGCTATTTGAAGGCTGGTATGAGGCTGGCCATGACTAAAAACATCTTCTCCTCCCTAATTAAACAATATATTCAGACCATTCATGCGTGTGAGGAAACTGTCCCATTGAAATATACATATGTTTATCAAGAGGAAAATACGTAACTATCCACTCACTCACTTAGTTAAAGTGGAAGACTACAGAGGTTGATTTTGTCAAGTTTCCAAGAAGAAAGAACCATGTTTTCAAAGGCGAAGAGGTGAAGAAGAGCTTGGAAGATCAGAAAACAGTGACTACCCACTGGACCATTAGGAGCTAGGTGTAAAGGGATGCAAGGAAATGGAGAACAGTGGAAGGTCAGAAAAAAGTCAGTGGGGCCTGATTATTAGACTGGTCAGTTAACACAGACTAAGTTACCAGATTTTCCAGCTGCCCTTTCTCAAATTCTGAGCCTTAATAAATGATTCAATTAAAAACATGGACAAATGCCACCCTGGTGATATGTATGTGCTATTGAACAGAATGCTACTTTTCTATCAGGGCATCTGTGGAGTTATAATGGAGAGGTGGGACAGCCTTTTGGATATCCATCTCAGAGTTTAAAGGTATCTACAAATATTCCCTTTTCTTTAAAAATTCATCAAGGTCAGGTCAACATGAATTAATTAAACCTATTGTGAAGCTATTGATCTAGGCTTCTCAAACCTTCTTATAGAAAATCAAATCCCATGGGTTTATTACCTAAATCACAAAGTAATTCTTCATTTCATTTACTCTAAGTTAATATTCAGGTATCAAAAATTATCTCTTAGGTCTAGTATTCTGAGAGTCATTCTTTAATTAAGTTCATTATTTTATAGCATTGATCATAACTCCATTCTATACTCTTTTTACTATGAAAATACAAAGGGATAGCGTCCCTAGCATCCACTGTGCATAATTAGGGTTAACTTGCGGCTGGATATTTGGATTTGCAAAGCTCTGTGTTTACCTCTGGGAATGGCCAAGATAAAGACAAAATATGCTGGGTCTTTTATGCTCCTTAAAGTCCAAAACTTCCTTGGAAGTATCCTGTACTGGTTAGTTTGCAGTGTTTAGGGTGTACAGCTTAATGTTTTGTACCTGGTTTCATTGGTTACTCACCTAATTTTACCTGTGTCATTAACAGAGTACAAAAAGACTATCATTCAGTAAACTAGTACCTGAGCTCTCTTGAAAATCAAGTATCTCCTACATATCTTGGAAGGTTCCTAATCCAAAGCATATACATCCTATATGACTGTGAGACCCCTGGAAGTCTTGGACCATTCAATCACTACCTGTGCTTTTTCTCCTGTTGTACCATATACCTTATATTTATTAATGTCTTATGTGAGTGTACCTTATTTAGCCATGTGAAACCTTCCAAGTACACAAACTTATGTAATCATTGCATTCACCCATACTTCTCCAGCCCAACCGAGGTATCAGACTCTTTCATTCTTTTCCACCCAAATAATTGTTACACAGCACGGAACCTCAGAAATTCTAAGGTATATCTCAAATGTTTCTTGATGTCTTATGTTTATTTATAAAAATATAAATGATGCTATTTCTCCAAGAATATCATAATTAGGTTGGTATTCTGAGAGATATGCATCCCTATGGGTTTGTAATATCCTCAGAAACCCTCCGCGGTCCTATTATACCTCTTTCAGATCACAGTAGGGTGATCAACCATTGTGGTTCGTCCAGGACTGAAGAAGTCCCTGGGACATGGAAACTTCAGTGATAAACTGGGAGAATCTGGAGCAAACCGTTACCATTTTATCACCCTAGAACTTAGACCTGTATAACTGGACCCTTAAATGGTGACTTTTATATTCCTATAAGTTTTCTTCCAAAACTTAGATTTATTGCAATAAGAGCTCATCTTTTTTGAGAAAGCACTGTCAACTTAAAATTGTCAGAGGATAATAATTAAGCAAAAGCATTTATTTGGGCTCAAAAAATTGCTATTTGGGGTACACAGATTTGGGCTGCAACCCAAGTAATGTTCTACCAGGGAGCTAAAGTCAGGGGTTTTTTAAGCAAAAAAGGAAATGCTTATATAGGCTGTTTACAATGAATTCTTATTGGTGCTGGTGGCAGAAAGCTAAGCTTAGCTAAATATAATTGGTTGCTAAGGCTATCACTAAGCAAAAGTCCCTTACTATAACAAGTTGCAGGTGTCCATGCAGAGTCCTTGGAAAATTTGCAGTTTGGCCCCGTTCACGAGTTCATCATTCTACCCAGTGAGGACAGGCATAAGGCCTTGCTCCTTACTGGCCACCCAGCTCCATTTTAAAACCCCTGGATGTAAGTGACCCCATTTCATTTCACCTTTCACAGCATTTACCTCATGGAAAAGGAAATTGCTTGTAATGATCACTGCTTGATTTGACTGAGATCAGGTTGCTAAGTTTCCTTATAAACATTTTTAAAAGTACCAGACTCATGAAAGAGTATCAGATCAGAAGTCAGAAGGCCACCAAGAGCTTAGATTTGATACTTGGATCTACCCTATAACTCACTATTTTATCTTAGAAAAGCCATTTTCCTCTCTGGGTTCATTTATTTATTCAACAAATGTTAATCTCCTAATTTATTCCAGCACTATGCTAGCACTAGGGGGAGGGGAAAAATAAGTGGGAGACATAGCCCTTCCCCTCACGGGCTTAAATTCAAGTGGACAAAGATCTTTAAAGCCCCACTCAGCTCTAAAGTTCAATGGCTCTACTCACCTTATTCCATTATTTAGCATCCCAGCCTTACCCTTTGTTAATTATCCCTCTGTTTTTATAGCTCCAAACTCTCATAAATATGGAACCGTGGTCTCAAGTAAAAGCCTTTCTCATTTCTGAAATAACTGATTAGAGGAAAGATGCTTCTTTAGCTTTCTCTGTTTTGAAATAAATATTTTACCCATAAGCTTAGAAATATTTTCATTCTCTTTTCTTGACACTTGGGTTGAGATGATCATTTTGAGGTGATCATCTTGGAAGGAGCATTGGATGAAAATGTTGAGAGTTATTGCTGAAAATATTATATTTAATAAAACTAAGGAGGGGGTGCTTGGGTGGCTCAGTCAGCTGAGCCTCTGACTCTTGATTTTGGTTCAGGTCATGATCCCAGAATTGTGGGATCAAGCCCCTCATCGGGATTCTTTCTCCCTCTGCCCCCCCACTCCCCGGATCCCCTGCTCACACTCACTTACAAAAAAAAAAAACAAAACAAAAAAAAAAAAAAAAAAAACTAAGGAAATCGATATACCAATACAATTTCTCTGGAAGAAAGTTGGTGTTTAGGTTTAGATACTCTGTAATATAAGGCCAAATATTTGAAAATAATACTCTTGCCTTCTAAATTAGAAGTTATTCTTATTCTGCTGAAACCAAAAATGCAGAAAGCCACAGCAACTCATATTCTCGTCGTTAACCCTATTTAGGCAACATGTTTTAAGGAGCTAATGCTGCGTTGGTGAGCTAACCTTTAAGGCACCAGAATCCGCAGGAAACCGAGCAACTAGCTGAATTCAGTGAAAGCTGATAAAAGCTCTGTCTCAATTTTGTAAGATGGGCTTGAACGTGATATGACAACAATATAACTTAATACCAAGCAGAGCAATGATACACCGGTGTTCAAGTTTTCTGAATTATTGTATCTAGAACTACAACTTTTCAGCTATTTATGTACTTCTGTGTCTCTAAATAACATCTATTATGTAGCAAGAATAGAAATTTGTTCTGGCTTTGCCTATTCAAGAAACAAATCTTGTCTTCCCTACGGTAATATGCTGCAGAATGGGGAAAAATATGCTGATTGAACTGCTTTTCTCATGCAATTGTGAATTTGTGTATTTTTCTCTATCAGCATAACCTTTCCCTTTTGTGCTATATTTCTCTCTGCACCTCAGATTATAATTTGCGTGTTCCTTCTTTGGGTAACTGAACATGCCGGTGACCAAGCACCAACTCTGCATGTGTTAATTAGGAGAGCCAGTGTTATTCATGTGAAAACATCATTCCCAAGTGTCAAACTCAGGTCTCCTGAACAATAAATAACCAAGTGGCAGCAGTATGGTTTTGTATTCATCTTTTTATATGTGAACATAATCTTCACAATGCATTAGCAGTTCTTCTGCAAGCATACACATTTAATGCTCTCTCGCAGTGACGTGACAAACTAACTCCCAGGTTGTCCAAACCCAAGACAGAAAGGTATTGGAAGATTCTGTGAAGGGGTCCAAATTTAAATGAATCCGAGAGCCCAGAAGCAAAATCGTAAAATACAGCATCCATTTTCCTCATTTAATGAAAGCTAAGGCATAGCTTATGAATTTGTCGGAACAACTTTCACAAACTCATAAAATTTTTCACTTAACCTGCATTAATGGTTTCAAATACTTTACGGAAGACAATGCTCTGTGTTTTGGGCATAAATCCAGCCTTTTACAAAAAAAAATGAAGGGGGAGAAAAGGTGCAAGGATGCATCAACACTAACATGAATATGGAGTCAGGATATTAAAATTCATGAAGTCCTGTCAACTGAACTGATGCAAACTCTATTTGCCCGAAATACATGATGACATTGCAAGCCAGCAAAGATGAAAACAGCTCGCGAAAGCTTTTTCTGATGCTATTTCATTTCTCTGAATATCAAGTAAGCTGCCTTTCTCCAGGTAGGAGCCACGTGCAGATTTGTAATTCTGTAAAGTTAGGCCCGAGTTGGTTTTCCAAACAAGAGTTTTCCATCCCTCTGTTCTCCTCCTTGCTCCCTTCTCAGCATGCTCTCTGCATATGGAACAGAAGAATTCTCTGAACCACGATCGCATTCTCTCAGACAGGCAATGTCCCCTCTTGTCACTTGACCTGAACTGAAACCAAACAAGCCCCACGGATACATTTGCATTCGGACTCAGTAAAACACTCCTTTAGAATATTGTCTTGGGGACTATTCCAAAGAGCTCTGCCTGGTGGCCGTAAGAAGGGAGGCGAGCCTTAATGCAATCTGGGAATGAGCTGGGAGATACACTAACCTGCTAGAAGAATTCTGACAAGCCCTTAGGTAAAGATCTAATAAAACATGGCTACAATTGTTAGTAGTTTAAACTGGAGAGTTACTGAAGTTTTGCAAATTAAATTGGGTAAGTCAGTTTCTTCTAATTTGTAAATGAAACAGGACAAGTAAATGCTTTGAAATCTTGGGCTCTGTCACTCACATTTTCTTAGAGTCATCAATCATCATGAATCTTTTCATTAAAGCTGTTACAAAATGTGATCTATTCTTAAATACACTTTGAAGAGTCTTGAAAAAAATTCCTTACAATCAAAGACCGTGTCTTCTGTGGATTCTGTGAAAGGTTCAGCATTTGGCTGGCACAGTTCAAGTTTAATTATAATTGCAAGAATAATTATATGTAGATCCAGAAGGGACCTTGGGAGGTCAAAAGTCCAAAGACCCACCTTCAGGCTATGTGACTGTTAAGCCTTCTCTGGAACTGAGAGTTTATCCTATTTGAGAGAGCTCTATAACAGAAAATCTCCTGGCCTTCCACTTACCCCCGAAATTATATAACATGTCTGGTTAGAGATTTTCTTCCTTTAATATTTACTCTTTTATTATGACTTAAACACTCATTCTTTAGAACAGAGTGCTGTCCAATAGAACTTTCTGCAAAGATCATATATTCTATCTCTGTGTGTCCAACATAATTGTCACTGGCTACGTGTGGCTATTAAACACTTGAAATGTGGCTAATGTAACCGAGGGACTGAATTGAGAATTTTGTTTAAGTTTAATTAATTTAAATGGCATTTAAATAGCCACATAGTGTTGGTGGCTGGTTTAGTGAACAGTGTTATTCTAGAGATTATGTTCATCATAATCTTTAGTTGAAAATACCATCTCTATATTTTCATTTGTCCAATAGATATATATAGAGAGAAAGAGGATGCCCTTGGTCTGTTCTCTGCCAGGCACAGTTCTAGTTAGAAGGAATATAGTTGTGAATAACAGAGAAAGGTACCGTTTCACAGGGAACTTATATTCTAGTGGGAGGAAGCACGAGTAAATTACAAGATAACTAAAACAGCAATAAATATGATAAAGGAAAACAGAAGGGAAATGAGATGAATACTAACTGTCCAGATGTTAGAATTACTATTTCATATAAAGTGATCACATGGGTCCTTTCTGGGAGGTGAGATTTGAGCTGAGACCTGAATGATGAGGAAGAGTCATTGCTGCTCAGAGCCAGGGAGAAGCATCCTCGGAAGAAGGGAAGAATAAAGGTAAAGGTCTGAGGCTGGACCTAGCTAGGGATGTTGCAGAAACAGAAAGGTCAGTGTGACTTGAACTCAGCAAGTGGTGGCAAGAAGGAATAAGATGAGATCAAAGAGGTAAATGAAGTTAGATCAAGCAGGGCTTTAGGGACCATGGTGAGGAGTTTGCTTTTATTCTAAATGAATAGAAAAGATTGTAAGACCCGAAAGTGCTCTGATTTACATGTTGTAATCATAACTTCTAATGGAATAACACAGTAACACAGACACAGAAATAGCTGTGTTAAATTTCACTTTATTCTACAGATTATTTAGAAGAAGAAAAATTAGAAAGTGTTAATTACCAGCACTTTTTGCTTAATTTTATTTGGAAAGAGCTTGGTAAACATATATTCTTTGATCATAACATTGCTGTTCCTATATCTTAATCAGATATATACCTACCATAGTGAAATTATGGAGAAAGAAGAAGGAAAGCTGTTTGTCTATTTTTCATCTCATTCTACAGGTAACTTTTGGAAGTCTATCAAATGAATAGCACTTTTCTTTATATTCTTTTCAAGATGTTTTTCTTCAAACTATGTACCAACAGAGTATTTACAGCATCCTGATACCTAAACAACCAAGGAAAGGAGTTTATTTTAACTTTATCGAAAAGCCAAATAAAACTAGGAAAGTCATCTAGTTATCATAAGTGATCATCATATGGGGGCACCAGAGGGGGGCAGAGACACCTGCAACTTCTGTTATTCCATTAGTCAACCAGACTAATTCAGCTCTCCAGCGCTTGAATCTCTGCCTGCATTCCTCCAGAAGCCATGTATTTGCACAACACAAACAGACCTCTCCAACTCAGGATGACCAGTCTTTGTTCAAGAGGACACAATTAGATATCTTCCCTGAAATCCTCTAAATGACAACAGCCAACGACATTTTCAAATAAGATCCCTCTTTGAGCAACTCATCCTCTCAAAAGTAAAACTCACATGCTAACAGATATCAATGGGTAACTATGAGCTTTACATAAATGGCAATGACCCATGCAGATCTGACGTTGTCAACAGTGTAGTTTCTGTGAGATAAATCCGGAGCCTCCATCCTTATCAGCAACTGAACCAGCTAATTCACATAGCTCAAAAGATTATTTCTATGCATTTTTGAGACTGCAGGATCTCCCCATCTGTAGTCCAATAACTACAACTGCATTAAAACATCTGATCAATAGCCCAAAGCTAAATAGGGACCCAGGAGGGAATCTTTTTGCCAGAAATGTTTGAATCTTTTCCTAAGTGGTGGGCCCCAATCACTGCCAAAGTATTTACTCTAATTATCTCGTCAAGTATAGTTCCCTCAGGATGAATTCAAAGTATAGTCTACCCAATCTTCTAAAAGGGAAATCCTCTAATTTCCCCCCAAATTACTGCCCCATTAGTCAGCTGGCCAATCCTTTTAAACTCTGCTAGGATCCTTTCCAACAAATTTTAAAATCGAGGTGTTAAATCTAACATCCTCCCTAATAAGTAAGCAGATGTTTTAGGCACAGCTATTTCTATGCAGATCATTGACTTGCATTGGTCCATCTAGCTGTAAAAACAATTAAGAAAACATGAGACTCTTCAGTACTTCAAAACATGTTAACTCTAGAGAAACGGCTATAGTATATATGTATAGTCTTGATTCTCCTATAACTAATATCAATGACATTAAGTGTTACAAAATATTGCTATTGATAAACAGGATAAAAGTTTGGGGAATTCTTCGAAGAGTGACATTTTGGCTAGGCCATAAGGATTTTCATAGAAAGAGATATAGGGAGTGAGGGGCCTTCCCACCAAAGCCAAGATACAAAATTAAGAAACGTGGGGGGAAAAAAATGTTGTTGAACTAGAAGTAGTTGAGATTTTTTTCTAGCATATTCTATGATATAGAAGAAAAGAAAGCTAAAACTGAAAAGGTGGGTTGAAGCCAGACTATGAAAACCCGTGAGTTAAATAATGACTATGGATTTTACTCCATAAGCAATGGAAAAGCGTTGAAGATTTATGAAAATGAGAGCTGCTTATTCCCACATCCACTCTCGCTCAATTCTGAAGATGCACAATAATTTTATGTTTGAGATAGGAATTATACCATGGTTACCATCAGGGAGGTGCTAAAACTGAAGGAATCTGACAGCTAATTCTATGGAAAATGTGACCAGGAAAAAGGATGCTTTGATCTAGGATGACTAGGACAGTATAAATAATATGAGTTAGGAGGTATGTGGTGCCTTAAAGATGCTGTACAGCTTGAGGGGGCACACACAAAGACAACCTAAAAAACCCAAACCCAAGTGGAAAAGAGAACCCATCACATTTTCTTGAGTCCTGTGGCCCATTAACTTGACTAAATGTTATAAAAATTTCAGTCTTAGACCAAAACTTTTAGCCTCTTCTTTACTAATCTCTCAAAATCTAGAACCTTCAATGTAGTAGCAATGGCTGCCTCCTCACATTTCTGTCTCTGAGAATAAGGATCAAAGTTTCCAACTTTTTAGAATTTGCCAATTCTGCTGGTTATTTCAAGTACAACATGCAAAATGAAAAGAAGATAAATGTAAAAAAGTGGGAAGATAACAAATTTAATTTTGAGTAGATCTAATTGAGCTATTAAGGGTACAAACCAAATATGGGTCTAGGATTAATAGGAAAAAATAGAGATATATATTTGGGGGTCCCTAAGTAGGGAGGATTGCTTAGCTACAAAAAATAAGGATACCAGGAAACAAGAATTTAGGAGAGAAGAGAACTGGCCCAAGAGTAGAACATAAGAGACTGTCTAAATTTAGATGAAAACAAGCCAGGGAAAATTACCCAGAAATAATGTGGGAGTAGCAGCAGAATAACCAGGAGGAGGAAAAGATGAGGAAGAATTGGCCTCAAGGTTGACAAAGCTATAAAAATGTGATCCTGGGACTTACAACTAATGGCTTTGTCCCCACAATATGGAGGACCCAGTTCACAGATATTGAGAGAAAAAATACAGAAAGGTGGAGGGAAGGGTCCTGACTGAGTTCAAATCTCAAGAAGACCCTACTGCCAACCTCATTCTTACTCTTCCAAGACTAACATTTGGCCACTTCATTTCTTCCGCACTCTTCCCTAGAATGACTCTAATAAATGCCCCTTTTCCTTTGTTCAGTCCCTTTGCTGGAAGGTTCCTGCCACCAACAACCAAGAATCCTGACTAAAGGAGAGATCAAGAAGCATAAGAACAGAGGGGAAGTTGTTTGGCTTTGTAACTTGTAGTTCATAGGTAACCCGAAGGAAACAGGAATCAGTAAACTACTGACAACAGGAAATAGATGTCAAAGTGTTCAAGACAAAAGATGGTAAAGAATGGAGTCAGGGAAGATGGGCTAGCCTTTTGACAAGTGTAGAAGGAAGGAAAGGGATACTAACTTTAAAGAGTAACAGGTTTACGAGTAGAAGAGAATGTTCCCCTTTTTACATCAGTAATTCTTACTTTATAAATAAAGGGATATTTTATTATAAAGTGTTGTTACATTGCTATTCAAAAGGGTATACAGCTTGTCTTCAGGATATTTCTTTGGCATTTTCTATTATACAGAAACAAGGTCAGCCAACATTGTAGAGTTAAAATTTTTGAAGAAAAAAAAGCTTCGATTTTATTCACGTTTAATGATTTCATTTCTGAGTGTAAAATGTATTTATTAAAGTTGCTTTTGAAAATGTCAATCTTTTTCAGCTATGCTAAGGAAACCATCAAAAGGATATCAGTTGATTTGGGAACTATCTATTCAAAAGAGGGATAAAGAGGTTCCCACGGGGGAACATGTGATAACCAATAAAAGGTAGAAGTTACTGGTATTGACTTGGTTCTGTATCTTCCCTCTTGGAAATTCTCCTTTCAAAGCTGTTCTTCCTCAAACCTGGAAGCTAGATTGGGAGCAAGTGGGAGGAAGAAGTTGTCTTAACATAGGAAATCAATCCTCTGAGGGTGGACTTGAGTAGAGAAGCAACTTCTCTGTTTCACAGGGAAAGAGGAGGAAAGTTGTGGAAGCATGAAAGTTTCCACGGCACCTTACAAACATGCCATGATGAAATTTATGCAGGCACATACTATCCAATTTCATAGTTACCACATCCCTGTGAGAAGGCCGGACAAGATGTCCTCATCTTGTTCGAAGGGATAAAGTAAAGGAGGTTCAGAGAGTTTTATTGGATTTTCCAGAGACTGCCCAGCTACTATGCAGGAGAGCAGAGAACTCAGCCCAAATCTACTGACACAAACTCCAGAGGACATGGCTTTCTCATGCCTCCTCTATATTTAAGTCTTTCAACTGCTTCTCTACCCAATGAAGACCATATTTTCAGTGAAATATTTTAAAAAGTCTTTTACTTTTAATTTCTTGTAAAATTGTATAGAAACCTTGCTGGTGGATCTCTCTCATTTAAGACTCCTATGTATCTAACTTCAGGTATTTGGGTTATAGTCACTCCTGTGTAGACAATGTATGGTTGATGGCTTTTTCTAGCTTAATGAAATCCTAATTGCTACTAGAAACAACAGATAGCATTTATTATGCACCTACAGCATAACAGGTATTTTGTAAACATGATCTCACGTAATCACAACAGGCTTGAGACATGGGCATTCACTTCTTGGAAGAAGCCACTGAGTATGGACATGGATGTCCATGTCTGGATAAAGGGCCATCGAACTACAATGAAAAATGACATATTTGCAAAAATACTGGTCCATAAGTAGGACCTGAGCATTTTCTCTTTAAAGGAGATTTCTTTACTTGCTATAAATATTTCTAGATGGAAGTGATGCTGAATTTGTATTCAAAATATTATAGATCTTTAAAAGGTGAATGTAAGCATTGGAAGAGAAGCCTCAATTGTGTTAGCCAGATCTATTAACAGTGTCAAATCCTCCTTTGGAGCCAGTGTCCAAAACCACATTTGTGAAAAATGAGGTAAATTACAGCATGCACCCTGCTGATGGAGACTGAAGTTTCCGCCTCAAAGGTTCCAATCCTAGCTTTATGCTTTCAAAATATCATAAACTGTGATTGTAGTACTCCGGCAAACAGGAAATAATTGTCAGTAATGTTAGATGGTTTGAAGGAGGCTGTTGCTTAAAAAGTTCAAAGTGCTTTCTTCCCTTTGTGAAGAATGCTTGCCTTTCCTCCAGGAGCCATTTCTCATAAAATCAAGTGAACAGATGTCTTGAAAACATGCTCCTTTGCAGACAGGTGCACCTTTGCCTTGTCACGAAGCTGAAATGACTACTGTAGTCTTTAATGGGATTTTCAAGCAGTGAGAAGATTATCTGAAAGCCCAAACTAATAAACGCCTGTCTCTTGCCTCTGACCTAGAAAGGACTTCCCTTTGGTAAGCAGGGAGAGTCTGTTGCTGCCATGTCACTGAAATTGCTTTGGAAGGATGTCTTGATTATCATATTGTGTGTGGAGGTGTGAACTGAGCTCTCTCAACAATTGTCCTTTGGTAAAATCAATAAAGAAGTTTGAAATTCTGAAGCAATACCTGCTGCTCTCTATAAAATAAGATTAGCATGTGTTTTACAATGAAAAGGAGGAGGAGAAGCCGAAGGAGAAAAGGAAAGAAAGGAAGGAAAGGAAAGGAGAAAGAAAGAAAGAAAGAAAGAAAGAAAGAAAGAAAGAAAGAAAGAAAGAAAGAAAGAAAGAAAGAAAGAAAGAGAGAGAGAAAGAAAGAGGAAGGAAGGAAGGAAGGAAGGAAGGAAGGAAGGAAGGAAGGAAGGAAGGAAGGAAGGAAGGAAGGAAGGGTCATTTTCATGGAAGAATGATGTATTCTATACTACTGAAGGAACAAATACTTGACTTCCCTATCTTATTGCTGCTGTTTTTAACTGTCAAATATTGAGTCCCCAGCTCTGACAACACAAAAACCAGAGTAAAAAAACTCTGTAATGGAAAGTTCCTTCTAGCACACAGTTCTCAAAAGAAAGATCTGTATGTGCTGGTATTAACAAGAATGTCTAATGGGTTTTTTTTAATGTTTGTTTATTTTTGAGAGAGAGAGAGAGCATGAGTGAGAGAGGGGCAGAGAGAGATGGGGAGACAGAATCTGAAGCAGGCTCCAAGTTCTGAGCTGTCAGCACAGAGCCCAATACGAGGCTCGAACTCACAAACTGTGAGATGACCTGAACTGAAGTTGGACCTTTAACCGACTGAGCCACCTAGGAATCTCATCTAACAGTTTTTAAAAAATTGTAACCGGAGTGCTACCAGTGTTAACTGCCCAAATTTGCACAACCTAACTTACTTATCAGTGCCCGTGCCTTAGAAACCGGGACACTTTCTGAGAAGCAATTAATGATCTATTTTCTCAGAAATCAACACTGAATTCACAGATATTCAGTTATGTAAATTTTTCTCTAGAATTATCCTAAATAACATAAATTTCTATAAGGGTAGAGAAGTACTTTTCAATAGCAAATGTCCTTCTCCCAAAATTGGTACTTATTGTATTCTTTCTTGAAATTATTACTAATTTGCATCACTATAAGATCTATCAATCTTTCCTATAGATGCCTTGAATTGCTACGATATTTTAGGTTTAAAAAATATTTAGCAACTTAGAAAAGACATAAAATTACCCCTAATGTCAAGCCTACTTGCTTTAGCCAGTTGTTATTTCCATTGATTTGATTAGATTAAGCCAGAAACAGAAGTTAAACTGATCAAAAAAAAAAAAGGGGGGCGCCTGGGTGGCTCAGTCAGTTAAGCGTCCGACTTCGGCTCAGGTCATGATCTCACGGTCCGGTCCGTGAGTTCGAGCCCCGCATCGGGCTCTGTGCTGACCGCTCAGAGCCTGGAGCCTGTTTCAGATTCTGTGTCTCCCTCTCTCTCTGACCCTCCCCATTCATGCTCTGTCTCTCTCTGTCTCAAAAATAAATAAACGTTAAAAAAAATTTTTTTTTTAATAAAAATTAAAAAAATAAAAAGTTTATCAAAGGACTGTATGTGTCAAAATCAAGTGAGAAGAAAACCAGTATACAAGGCAGTTACTTTTTTAAATACAATATTTTACCGAAGAGTGACATTTATAAATGAAAATGCACAAATTATAATGTATAGCTCAATGAATTATCACAAAACATCACACCTATGTAACCACATCCTCCCCAAATAAATGAAATGTTAAAACACCATAGGAGACCCTAACTGTCAATACTATTTTGAATACCATAGATTAATATAGTCTCTTTTTGGACTTTATATAAATGGAATCATACAGAAGTATCTGGTTTCTTTTGTTCGATATTATATTTTTGAGATTATCCCATGTGATAATTTTGTTGCAGCAATTCATTAATTTCCTTGCTGCTAATACTACATTGTATGATTATAGTACAACCTATGTATCCATGTTATTCTTGGTGAGCATCTAAATTATTAATAGCATTGGATTAATAAAATTGAGTTTACTATGATTATTTTTCTCTCCTTTATTCTATTAATGTGGTAACTGATGCTGATTGATTTGAACGTTCAACAAACCTTCATTACCAAAATAGACGCAACTCTGCTGTATTTTCCTGTTTACATATTGCTTTATTTGGTTTGCTTACCTTTTGTTTATAATTTCTGTAAAATGTTCACTAAAGATTTTTAACATTTAAGTTTTGTCTTATAAATGTACTTGTCAGCTTTTTGTTTTGTTTTGTTGGTTTTTGTTTTGTTTTGTTTTTTGGGTTTTTTTTTTTTTTTGGCTACATGTAATGCTCCTTCATAAATTAAGTTTGGAAGTAACCTTTGCATTTATCTTCATGATGTCTGTAGGATCTATAATAATGCCACCTTTTTAATTATCCATATTAGTTGTGTTTTCTCTTATTTTTTTTTTTAATTTTTTTTTTCAACTTTTTTTTTTTATTTATTTTTGGGACAGAGAGAGACAGACCATGAACGGGGGAGGGGCAGAGAGAGAGGGAGACACAGAATCGGAAACAGGCTCCAGGCTCCGAGCCATCAGCCCAGAGCCTGACGTGGGGCTCAAACTCACGGACCGCGAGATCGTGACCTGGCTGAAGTCGGACGCTTAACCGACTGCGCCACCCAGGCGCCCCTCTCTTATTTTTTAATGATCTGTATCACTAGGGTTTATCAGTTTTTTAAATATCAATTTTATTTATCTTTCTGAAAAACCAACTTTTGTCTTTTTTATCTTTTCTACTGTTTTTCTTTTCTAATTAAAATTTCCCACTAGTGCAGTGTGTAACTATTTTAGTTCTGTCATTTTGCTTTATATTGTTATACTATCTTTTATTAAGAGTATATAAATGTCAAATGATAATATCATAATATCTCCCTGGTGAATTAAACATTTTATCATTATGGAAGATGCCTCTTTATTTGTGTTTTTTAACCTAAAATCTATTTTATTTCATTTTAGTCTAGTTGCAGCAACTCTGTCCTGCATCATTTTACTTTGAAACTCTCTGTATCCTTCCAGTTGCACTATATCTTCTGTAAGCACCTTTTAGTTGGAAGTTATTTGGCATTTATACTCAATGTGACAATGTGTCTTTTTTTTAATGGAGTATAGTTTATTTACATTTAATCAAACATCCAATAAATTTTGCTTTAAATTTACCATATTATTTTTTTCCTGCAAGCTGGTTTTCAAAGCATATGAATCTTCACTTAATTCACAATATAAAATATCTGTACTCAAGGCCTCAGGTAGTTCAGTTTCATTTCCAGTTTTGGATTATGTTTTCCAAGTGAAAAGGAATTAAAAGTGCAATATCTGGTGCCCAGGTTGAGCTAGATGGCTTCAAATTCAAGAGACAAGTCTTTCATGTAGAAAAGGGCCTGCGTGAGATGTCTTACAAATGAATATAGATTTTCCTTATGTTGATGAAATAATTCTCCCCCTCCTCCATTTTGTCCCTCCAGTGAGTCATTCCTTAAACTATGTTCACCAAAGCTTTAACTCTGAAGAACTCGAAAACTGAAAGTCAGTGTCAGCCCCGGGTAAGGCAATGATAATTCCTCAGAAAAAGCAGCAAAATTAGGTGATTTTTTTTTTTTTTACTTCTTGTTTTGTTTTGTTTTTACCTTTTGACCCCCTTCACTCATTTCTCCCACCACCACCTCCTTCCTCTGACAACCACAAATCTTCTCTGTATCTATGAGCTTGTTTTGTTGTATTTTTATATTCCACATATTACATACATTTACCACATTATTATTTGATTTATATTTGTACTGGATGTTCTGTGTTCCTTTTTTCCCTTTCTTGCCTTTTTAAATATTACCTATTTTTATTTTATTTTCCCTTCTATTAGTTTGTGAGTCTAAGTTGTCATTATTTTTTCAGTGTTTACTCATGAATTACAATATGACTTCTTGATTTATCAACCTCTAAAAAAATTAATAGTCTCGGGGTGCCCAGGTGGCTCAGTTGGTTAAGCGTCTGACTTGATTTCGGCTCAGGTCATGATCTCAGGGTTCGTGAGTCCGAGCCCTGCATCCAGACCCATCTGTCCCTCTCTCTTTGCCCCTACCCCACTCACGCTCATGGGCTCTCTCTCTCTCTTTCTCTCTCAAAATAAATAAATAAACTTAAAAAAATAGTATTAAAGGACAAACCTTTAGTTTACCACCCAAATCAGTACACTTTGAGAGTGGCTAAAATACATTCTGAGTAACATTATCTCACGCATTTTCATATGCTTCCATATGAATACAGATGGACTTCCTGTTATCACTCACAACACAAGCTACATACAGCCTATTCACATAAATAGAAAGCCCTCATAAATATCGTAGAGGTTTCAAAAACAAATTATGACAACGCAAAGTTAATTTCATTCCTTTTTATCATTTCTTAATTATTTGTATTCAATACATCCTTTGTATTTTTTCTCCCTTTCCATTGCAGAGTTGTACACCTCATGGGAAGGAATTTGATAGTGCATCTGATTGGATTCCTACCACACTAAAATCTTCATTACAATCTTTGTTTTAAACCTATATTATTTCCTGATTATAAGAGTAGGTTTTAAGGCAAAATGCTGCATCTGCAGAAATTCTAGGCAACATTTACCTTCAACCAAATGGCACTGCAGGAAGTAGAGATACAGGTAAGACACAATGGACACTTAGAAGGAAGATCCCATCCTGACTCCAGGCACCACAGAGGATCTCGTGTGTTGACTTTGAAGACAATTAGATCTGCCTAAATTTCTTCTGAAAGTCCAACAATATTCAAATATTCTATCTTCCATATTTTCAAACATTTTTACTTAGCTGGCAGAAAACAAGTCTCAGTTTCAGCTGTGACCCTGAACTCTGGAGAGACCCCTGAAGTGACACACAGTTTTCCCGAGGCCAATGTTGGTGGCTTGGGAAGGTATATAGCTCAGTGCTGTGATGACTGTTTTTACTTACTCTCCGTCTGAATCATGTATTAACTTAACTTTGTTAAGTTAAATGCCAGCTGCACACCTGACCTGCAAAATACTAGCATTGGGAGATCAGTGGAATGAATGATACAGAATTGACCTACTGACAATGTTCAAAGGTTCTGACACAGAATTGATTCATGAGTAAGTCTCAAGATCAATTTTCTGGATCCTTATTGTAGGATAACCTAGCTTCCAGTTAAATTACTCAAACTACAGTATCTTATTCAAATTTGTGCCTCATTTTTTTCCTACAGATAAATTAATAACATATTTAATAAAAATAAAAAGGCATATTTTTGCCAACCTCTAAAGAATTATTGCATCCTGGAAAATATGATTGCGTTTATTGGTATGTTCCCAAGTGACAAATGGAAGACCGCTGGGACAAGTTAAATGTTAATTCCATGATAGCAGGAGCATGGCTCTCTGCACAGCTGTACCTCATGGTCTATCAGAACCCAGCATACAGCAGGTGCTCAGTAACTGCTGAACACGACATGAACATAGTCATTTCAGTGGTTACAGCACTATCTTTATTTAATACATGTTTAGTCTAGCTGCTAAAACAATGCTGTTTGTTGGTTTCTTTTCCATTATAACTTCTCCCAATATCTACAACTATTCACACATTCAACTGACAGCAAATAAGTATCAGAGACTGTATGACGAGATGACAGGCTAGCCACTCAAAACAAACTTTATTATCCTAAATTCTTCTCTGTTAAAAAGAAATATGATTTCATCTGTGCCTGTTATCTACTCATAAGCCTAAGCACAGTTAGAGAGGAAAAAGAAAATCGTCTCTGAAATGTCTCCCATTGTCACTATACCTTTTATGACTGAAGACATCTTCTTATTCTGCAAACTGATGAGCTGAATTTTATTAAGAGAGATTTGTGGCAAGACTCAAGAAGATTTGTGTAATATTCTCTCCTGTACTAAGAAAAGATCTTCCCATTCATCATCAATGGTTGATAAGAAGTGCTGTTTTAACAACATTTCTGATGATGAATGAGCATATCCTTCTTTCATATTAAAATAAATATTAAAAAACAATCTTCCTGAATCATGGAAGAAATCTTTCAATACAGTTTAATCATAGAGTGGAAGTGAGATTAGCAGAGGAAGGATGTATATGGAGAGTGGTGGCCCATCACACTGTCTATACTACACCCTCTACAATTACAGGACAGGAAAAGAGAAGTAACTCCCCATTCTGCAGTCCAACTAAGACACTAATATTGTTCATTTGAAATGTATATTTCTGTCATACATTGGAAAATAAGAGGAAGACATTAAGCCCTAGGTAATTATCCTCACATGAAAGAATATCCTCGGGAAACCCACAAGCCCATTCCACTTTACAGTTCTTTAGTTCATAGGTATAGAAATCAGTGTTAACTCCTTTTTTTTTTTTTTTAATTTTTTAAAATGTTTATTTATTATTGAGAGACAGAGAGAGCCAGAGCATGAGCCGGGGAGGGGCAGAGAGAGAGGGAGACACAGAATCCGAAGCAGGCTCCAGGCTCTGAGCTGTTAGCACAGAGCCCGACGCTGGGCTCAAACTCACAAAACCCAGTGTTAACTCCTTTTAAGAATATGTGCAGCAATCTGACTTATTTAAGCTTCAGGGCAGTCTGCTAAAAGGCAATGTTTTTTGAAACTAGGACTTGATCATGACTAGTTCTTTTGTTACATGATTGAGGAAGGATAAATGGGTGGCCATAGGATGCTATTTAATGACTCTGAACATTTTACATACTCTGCATAAATGTCATTTTGAAATAGCTGTGACAATAGTGCTTCACTTGGGCCCTTAAAGCATTTCCATTAAACATCTCATTTGGAAAGAAAAAGTCAAGTTATTTTAAATCTTACTAAGCTACAATTAAGATGATGATTTCATCTCAGTGCAAAATACTGGCTGGAGTTTGGGGATGAATTAAAACATAGACATAAGCTTCTAAATACTTTATCCTTCTTTTCTAAAATCCGCCTTTCATTTAGAAAAGAATTTTCCAAGGTTTAACAGGTATATAAGCTTAAAATGTGGTTGTTAGTCCAACAAATGTAGATGTTTTACAGTTGAAATTCTATCACTCCAGATCCATTCATGTGACAATAATAGAAAATTCTGCTAATGCTGGCTCAGTGTAGGGGTTGGCATACTTTGTATGTAAAGCCACATATAGTAAATATTTTAAGCTTTGCAGTCCATATGGGCTCTGTCACAACTACTGAGCTCTTCTATTATAGTGAAAAGAGCCATAGGCAATATGTAAATGATCGTGGAAATTGTGTTCCAATAAAACTTTACTTACAAAAACACATAGTGGACTGGATTTGGCTTGCAGATTGCTCTTTGCCAACCCATGACTCGATCCATAAGAATATTTCCTGTTTATTTACAATGAAATTTGAATACTGGAAATTTGGGAGTTTATTCAGCAGCTCTATGAGTCTGACCACTGGGTCCAATGGCCTTTGCTACTTAAGGCCTATTCCACCTAATCCCAAGATGGCTGCTAAGACTCTAAATACTTGATCCTAAAATGTCCTTCTAAACACAGAATGCATGAGTGCTGTCAAAGCAGAGAGTGAGCCTTCCTCATAGTCTTCCTCTCTTTGATAAGGAAACAAAGAAACTTCCCACAATATTTCCCTTTTATCTCCCTAGTCAGACTGGGTCATAAGCCTATGTGTTGGCCAATCATTTCCAAAAGGGGATAGAGGAGGCATGATTAACTGAAAGGGGCTGGTCTTATTACCACTGAAAAATATGGAGGTTCTGTCACATGGATGAAGACAGAATGGCTATTTTATAGGCAATCCACACTGTATCACACAACAGTAGTGAGGTTTGTGCTGGTTTGCTTTGTTTTACCAGTTAAGACCTAAGATTTTAGATGGTGTTCAGATTCTGTTTTGATTCATGGATGGACGAAATAAAAATGACTCCTCTAGATCTTTTATTTTCTCCATTAAAGTTCTAAGTCTGGACTTGGACTGCATATATTTTAGGCAGATAATTTTATTTTTCTGGTCATTTGTCTCTGATGAATTTCCCACAGAAAGTAGAAAAGTATTTTTAAAGATCTTGGTAAATGGAAGAAAAAAATCTTTTTTTAGAACCACACTCTCAACAAGTTTTCTATTCCTAAACAATTACAATTAGAAAACCTAAGTACAGAGACCCAATTCTGGTACCAGAAAAATCACAAATGAAGATGTGCATCAGCCCAGTTGGACTGCAGATTGTGTCCCTGCTCAGGTGTGGTCGTATCTGGAGGTCAGCAGAGTAGCTGCTCTGTATCTGTTCATGATAGACTCCAGAGAAGAGAACATTTCCTAAAGAAAGAGAAGTCAGGTGTAGAGATGTGGTCAAAATAAACCCTTTGCTGTTAGAAGGATTTTCTATACTAACCAAGACATGATACCTCACTTGAGGTTATTCCTCAGTTTAACCCTGTATGGACTCAAGGAGAAGAGGATCTATAACTAAAATTTGAGAGGATGGTTTTATCTAAAACTGTGAAATTCTGGAGCACAAAGTAGAACAGCAAAGACAGAAGTGATCTACTCGTGTCAGGTGGAGATTGCGAACCCACACCAAGGTCCAAGGACTCCAAAGAGCAAGGTAACACTGCGGAGCCTCCAAAGCCCCAACTCATGAGCAAAGATGTAAGCAGCACCTGTCAAAGATACTGTGCCCAGAGGAGCTAGCAGTGGAGCACGGAGGTGACTCCGGTACCCAGTTAAGCTGTTCAGTGCACAACAGAAGAAATGTTCCCAGTGAGATGCAGGCCACTAGGACAAATGGTGGGGCACACCTTCATGGCTATCTTGGGCCTTCGTAGCAGGGGAAAAGCTGGAGCAGAGGAAAAGAAAAAAGTATACACCACAGAGGACAAATTTGTGAGTACATGCACAGGATCCCCTAAGAACTCCAAAAAGATCTCAGGGGACTCTCTCAATGGCAGAGGTGCTGCAACTGAAAATGATTCCAAAATACCACTTGTTAAAGCTAATGGGGTCTTCCTTATAAAATGAGACTGACATGGCTAGAGAAAGCACAAAATGCCAGCATAAAATGGAGCTTAAAAAAGAGAAATTAACTCACTAATCCCTTTTTTTGTCTTCTAATAATCTGCGTATGTAATTGCACCACAACTGGTTAAAAATGTTTTCAAATAATTCAAATTATTAATCTCTTTTGGTATAATGCATACAATCTAGAATAGATAGAGGTCTAACTAATATAACTTCCCTGTATGTAGACTTGAAGGGGATTGAAATGTCTTCCTCCTCAAAAATGTTTTGGTCCTGACCTTGCCCATACCTGAAATTCTCCAGTGTGCCCACAGACACTGACTGCTGTGTCCTCTCAAGTACGAAGCCCTGTGTCTGGCCATTCTAATCTTATTACACACTCCACTGGGTTAAGGTGTTGAAGGCCTGTGTTTAAATACAAAAGCTATGTGGAAGAGATAACACATTAAGCAGTCACATGCCATTAAGGCCTTAACTCATCAGATTAGTCTCAGTCACTCAGGAAGACCCTTCAGGAAACTAAATATGGGCAGATATATGCATTTCCATGGAGTAGTAGAAGCGAGCACTTCATTTTTAAGATAGGATGTTTACAGAATTGGCAGAACATATGCTTCTTTGTCATTAGTCTTTCTGCTTTTGCAGTATCTTGATCTATATCCGGACATTCTAGTAACTCACACTCTCTCTCTCTCTCTCTCTCTCTCTCTCTCTCTCTCTTTTTAATTTTCTAATACACACATGAACACAAATATGCCCATACTCAGGTCAGGGCATATAGTAAGACATTTTGCTTTAAGAAATCTTGAGCAATGCAGAAGCTAGAGGTCAATCCAACTTATAAGTTTTTTTTTTTTTTTTTTAATTCTAGTTTTACTCTGAACAGCTATTGTACTAGTTTTGTTATCCACAGCTGTTATTTATTGAATGCATGCTTAGGGTGTGATGGTCTTTGAGATAAACGCTTTAAGCAGCAGAACCTAGATTTGCATATCAATCCATCTGATTTTAAGGTATGAGAATTAAAAAAAAAATTAAGATCCATTTCTTAGCTGCAAAGAAAAAAGGAACCAGAAGCACAAAGCCTGAAGGTCTTTGTATCCTGCATTTCTGCTGCAGCCAAGTAACAGGGGCTTCATTTTATTTATTTATTTATTTATTTTCAATATATGAAGTTTATTGTCAAATTGGTTAGGGACTTCATTTTAAAAAGCAAGTGTTCTGTTTGCCACATCTAGCTGGCTGCCTTCATTTATATTACCTGCCTTAACTAGGCCCATAAACATGTCCATTTGTAGAATTTCACCCCTCCTACACTGCCTCATACTCATTTATGATATGAGACAAACAGAATTCCCTGTTATTTTGAAACACCACAGCTTATAAATCAGTAGCACTAAATACCATTCAAAAGTATCGGCAGAGGGTGAACAAAATGACCTAAATCTATTGCTATTATAACTTCTTGGGAAGTAAGACCCATACTATGTTAGTGAAATTATTTTCAAATATCCATTATAACCCAAAAAAGTATAAAAACAAGAAAAGTAATATTGAGAAAAATCACTGCATCAAGTTTTATAAGACCACTGGAAACTAAGAGAATTCATTCTTCACATCTCCTTGCTGTCTACTTATAAATTCTTCCAGTATCCAGAATCATCAAAGCTTGTCATAAAGCACACATCTGTGTTAGGATTTAGAAGCAAAATATTCTATGTTCAATATGTGTTTAAACTGAAAAAGTTTTAGTGTTTAAACTGAAAAAGTTTTAAACAGGAGCCAAATCATTAAGTCACCTTCTATAAAAAAACAAAGTTAGAAATTCTCATCAGAGGTACATAGAGTAATAGGGCAGTTAAACTCCAATTCTCAGGGGAGATCATTTGCTTACTGTAAATGATAATTTTGTGTGTCAATAAACATAGAGATAGCTACACAGTATGAAAACACGATGTTAATTAAGTCAATTCAGTGAGGGGTAAAAATCAAACCAACTGGCTATCTGGCATCAGTTATGCAAATTAATCTGTTGATTGGATTTTCTTACTGTTTCTATCAGTTGCTTTGTTATATTGTAGTCAGCCTATGATTTCCTCAGTGGGGGCTGAATGAAGCCTCTCTCCACCATGACTATGGGTCCAGAAACCAACACAAAATCTATCAGAGGAGAAATGTCTGGAAAAGTTTCTAAAAGGTTATCCAAAAGCTAGTTAATAATCTGTAAAGAGGTAATGAATTTTATACAGAACTGCTTAAGCAAAAACGTCATTCACCCATTCATACACTCATTTGTTTATATTAAAAAATATTGAACACCTCCTATGCTCTAAGCTTGTAGTCCCTTTCCTCTTGGAGTTTACAGTCTAATTAAGGGAATAATATTAACAAGAAAATATTAATCAAGAGCTGGTAAGTACCAAGAAACAAAATGACACTGAGAATACATAGAGAAGATCCCATCTAGTCCTGCAATTCTGAAAATGCTTCTCTCTGGAAGTGACAGTTGAGATAAATCTGATGGATAAATAGACCCTAAGACTTTCCCCACTGAGGTAACACTAATCCAAATTTCACTTAAAGTAGCCCTCATTCACATAATGGAGATTCTCTAGTCTGTACTACCATAAGGTTTCACTGAGTTATTTCTAGAACCCCCAGGAGTTCTCAACTGAGCTTTTTTTTGATTTTCTCCTTTTATGCTCTGAAAAGCTTCATGACATCCTTGCCTGGGTGGAAACCTTGAGAGTGGAAGCATCCTTCTGAGAGAACATTAGGTCCTATGGATTCTGTGTTGCAATGACTCAGGAATACACAGCATCTCTGCATGTACCCAATGACCCAGAGATCTTCTTACATGGTCTATGTCTCTGTCTCTCTGACCTGACACAAGTCCAGACTGCTGGACCAGGGCCAGTGACCACTATCTGGAAAAGTCCCAGTGCTGTCCTCCACATTCTCCTTTTTCTCTCTCCTTTTTTATCACCATCTCAGTTACCCAAGCAAATCTCCCCTTTCTCCCTCAGCCTAGAGTCCACTGCTCCTCCTAGTTCAACCTGCTTTCAAGTTCAACCAACAAACCACAATGGAGACTCATCAAAATTATATAAGTGGCTCAGATATCAATTCAGAGACAACATAGTAGCCTGTAATATATGAGTTAATTACAGGTGAAGATATGTTTAACTATTTCCTTAATTAGCTCCTTTATCTTACCCAAACTGCTTCTTTCTATAGATGATGCCATATTCACTCCTCATGGAATTGAGTTTTTTTTCATTTTCTGGTCCGTGCCACCTGTGATGCTGTTGAAGAACAGCCAAAGAGTTCGATGTGCAGCAGTTTCTTGGTTGTTGACTGCTCACTAACCACAAATGGCAGCACAAACTATATTTATAAGGAAATGAGCTATGTTGCCATGTCAGGTAGAGCAAACTGATGATAATTTTCTTTTTTTTTTAATATGAAATTTATTGTCAAATCGGTTCCATACAACAAACAGTGCTCATCCCAACAGGTGCCCTCCTCAATGCCCATCACCCACTTTCCCCTCCCTCCCACCCCCCATCAACCCTCAGTTTGTTCTCAGTTTTTAAGAGTCTCTTATGCTTTGGCTCCCTCCCTCTCTAACTTTTTTTTTTTCTCCTTCCCCTCCCCCATGGTCTTCTGTTAAGTTTCTCAGGATCCACATAAGAGTGAAAACATATGGTATCTGTCTTTCTCTGTATGACTTATTTCACTTAGAATAACACTCTCCAGTTCCATCCACATTGCTACAAAAGGCCATATTTCATTCTTTCTCATTGCCACATAGTATTTGTGTATATAAACCACAATTTCTATATCATCCACAATGGGGAAAAACTGAGAGCTTTCCCCCTGAGATCAGGAACACGACAGGGATGTCCACTCTCACCGCTGTTGTTTAACATAGTGTTGGAAGTTCTAGCATCAGCAATCAGACAAAAAAAGGAAATCAAAGGCATCAAAATTGGCAAAGATGAAGTCAAGCCTTCACTTTTTGCAGATGACATGATATTATACATGGAAAACCCAAGAGACTCCACCAAAAGTCTACTAGAACTGATACATGAATTCAGGAAACTTGCAGGATACAAAATCAATGTACAGAAATCAGTTGCATTCTTATACACTAATAATGAAGCAAAAGAAGGACCAATAAAGAAACTGATCCCATTCACAACTGCACCAAGAATCATAAAATACCTAGGAATAAACCTAACAAAAGATGTAAAAGATTTGTATGCTGAAAACTATAGAAAGCTTATGAAGGAAATTGAAGAAGGTATAAAGAAATGGAAAAACATTCCATGCTCATGGATTAGAAGAATAAATATTGTTAAAATGTCAATACTACCCAAAGCTATCTACACATTCAATGCAATCTCAATCAAAATTGCACCAGCATTCTCCTCGAAGCTAAAACAAACAATCCTAAAATTTGTATGATGATAATTTTCTTAACTCTCAAGACTGTCTTGGGTGACAGTCTAAAATGTAAATGTATTTAGTATGTAAAGTTTCCGAATTATAGTATTTGTATTTGGTGAAATGATCTGCATTAAGCAAGGTAAAAACTTTAAATCAGTATTTTAAAATACTCTTTATGTTTTGTATCCATTATTCATCTGAAGATTTGCTGATTTATTTGATTCCTAGAAGAGTCTAAGGCATTCCAGTTGGATTTTTTTAAGATATTGCTTAAGTACACTGCCCAACAAAAAATATTTTCCAGAATCTCCCAAAAAAGACACAAAGACAAATAAAGGTGAATATTTCATATTATTAAGAAATTACTGTATACCTGGTTGCAACTTAATATCATGAAGCAATGAGCAATTAATCACACCAATACTGCGTGGGGCCATGAAGTTGGCAGAAATATAAAGTAAAAATATAACTTGTATTTGAATATTTTGAACATTATATTTCAAATGAAATATTTAAAAGACAAAATAATGGTAGCTAGGGTGTATGGTTATAAGCCCAAGAGTATTATGTAATGAATGATGTCATTCGGTAAGAAACAAAACCATCAATGTTCAGCTTCATTTTCCTATCTTATGTTCAAAAAAATAAATCTGAGTCCCATTTTCCCAATAAGTAAATATTTCCATTAATAAATCTACAAATCCCAAAGCCTGTGGTGAAAAAAAAAAAAAGCTATGTACAGTTCTCTGCTAATTAGCTGAGAGTACATAGCATTTCTCAAATTAATATTATGAATCTAAATTTTTTATTTAATCACTATTGATTACTTTCCTTTCCAAACACAAGAGTAGCATTAAAGAATGTTGTATGTGTTACTCAAAATTTGTCAGTAACAAGAAAATATTCGCTATGTGATTCAAGAACAAGAAACGACAGATTATATATTAAAAGATATCTAGGGGCGCCTGGGTGGCACAGTCGGTTAAGCGTCCGACTTCAGCCAGGTCACGATCTCGCGGTCCGTGAGTTCGAGCCCCGCGTCAGGCTCTGGGCTGATGGCTCAGAGCCTGGAGCCTGTTTCCGATTCTGTGTCTCCCTCTCTCTCTGCCTCTCCCCCGTTCATGCTCTGTCTCTCTCTGTCCCAAAAAAAATAAATAAACGTTGAAAAAAAAAATTAAAAAAAAAAAAATAAAAGATATCCAAAACAAAAAAAGAAAATTTCAATTTTGTTTGACATGATTTTTGATTTTCTAAATCTAGATACCAAACGATCAATAAACAGCTGAGGTTTGTTATTGTTTCCAAAATAAGAAGCTCAAGGTCAAGCAAATTGTTTTCCAATTGATTTTTGCATAAGCAGGTCCTATACAAACCTTTTCTCAACCTTCAGATAGCTGAAGACACAGAGAAACTAAGTAGCCTGAAATCTAAGGAGAGGTAGACCCCCGAAGAAACAACAGAAGGCCAGCCCTGGCTCACCTTTAGCAGAGCTCAGGAGTTAAAGATATAAGGAACCATAGAATTCAACAACAACTTATCTAAGATTGTTAACAAATTTATAGAAGCCAAATAGTGTGCAAGTATAGAAGCCATGGGGTCTGCAGACACAAGAGGAGTTTGCACTCTGGCTCTAATGCTCTAATGAGCATTCATGAAGAGACTAAGGATAAAGCAAGAAGCTAGAGAAAGCCTCCCCTCATTGTACTGTCCTGAAGGAGAGGAGCAGCCAAGAGCTACAGGAAAGGAACAAAGTCCTGCCCAGACTGCTCTCCCCTACAGAACAAATATCTTAAGTCACCAAAGAGGCAGGATACAAATGAAGACCCTTTGCAGCTGGAAAAGAGTAAAAAAAAAAATTTTAATATGAAATTTATTGTCAAATTGGTTTCCATACAACACCAAGTGCTCATCCCAAAAGGTGCCTTCCTCAATACCCATCACCCACCCCCACTCCCTCCCATCCCCCATCAACCCTCAGTTTGTTCTCAGTTTTTAAGAGTCTCTTATGCTTTGGCTCCCTCCCACTCTAACCTCTTTTTTTTTCCTTCCCCTCCCCCATGGGTTTCTGTTAAGTTTCTCAGGATCCACATAAGAGTGAAAACATATGGTATCTGTCTTTCTCTGTATGACTTTTTTCACTTAGCATAACACTCTTCAGTTCCATCCACGTTGCTACAAAGGGCCAGATTTCATTCTTTCTCATTGCCACGTAGTACTCCATTGTGTATATAAACCACAATTTCTTTATCCATTCGTCAGTTGATGGACATTTAGGCTCTTTCCATAATTTGGCTATTGTTGAGAGTGCTGCTACAAACATTGGGGTACAAGTGCCCCTATGCATCAGCACTCCTGTATCCCTTGGGTAAATTCCTAGCAGTGCTATTGCTGGGTCATAGGGTAGATCTGTTTTTAATTTTTTGAGGACCCTCCACACTGTTTTCCAGAGTGGCTGCACCAGTTTGCATTCCCACCAACAGTGCAAGAGGGTTCCCATTTCTACACATCCTCGCCAGCATCTATAGTCTCCTGATTTGTTCATTTTAGCCACTCTGACTGGCGTGAGGTGATATCTGAGTGTGGTTTTGATTTGTATTTTACTGATGAGAAGTGACATTGAGCATCTTTTCATGTAAAAATTTTTAATATATATCTGGCAGATAAGCATGAAACAATCTTGGGCCAAGGATTCTATATCAATACTTTAATTTTTTTAAGGATTATTTATTTTTGAGACAGAGAGAGACAGAGCATGAATGGGGGAGGGGCAGAAAGAAGGAGACACAGAATCCGAAACACGCTCCAGGCTCCAAGCTCTCAGCACAGAGCCCAAAGTGGGGCTCGAACTCACAAACCGTGAGATCATGACCTGAGCCAAAGTCGGCCGCTCAACTGACTGAGCCACCCAGGCGCCCGTCTATATCAATATTTACTAGGGCCAGCAAAGGGGCAGGAAATTCCCACATAAGAACCAGCTAAGCTACATGTGGCTAGAATACTGATATAGTCCTATCCCTGGAACTCAAGAACACAGAGCCTGCTTCAGACTGAGACTATACCAGAAAACAGAAACCCTCCTTCTCTTTCTTCCAGCAGAGACTAGCAATCAAAGAACAAAAACCAATACCCGTGTATCTCCAGGGAGAAGCAAGAGAATGGACAAAGATCCAAGCATACAAGAAAAGCCACAGTCTGAGGATGACAGAGAAATGCTCATTCTATGCACATGGTAACACTGGAAGACTGAAGCCAATGGTTCAGTGAAGGCAACCACAGCCACATCAAAGCCCAAACTCAGAACACCTCCTGAAGAGAGTGGTTTAACTACTACATTAAGAATATAGTAGAAGAGGCAAGCCATTTATAGGCATAAACACTATTTACTTAATTCTATACTGTTCCAGCCAAGACCTCCAAAATTTAGTCACAAATTAAAGATATACAAAATGCCAAAGAACTAGACTCAGAATTGATAAAACTATTGGAACTATCAAGCAGAAAATTTAAAATAATTATGATTAATACATGTAAAGCCATAATGTAGAGAACATGAAAAGATCAGGTAGACATTTCAGCAAAAAAGATGTAAACTACAATAATCAGTTGAAAATACTGAAAATAAAAAACACAGTAACAGAGATGAAGAATACCTTCAGTGGGCTCATCAGTAGACTGAATATAGCTTTAAAAATCAGTAATTTGAACATAGGTTAATAGAAATTGCACAAACTTAAATATAAACAGAAACTTAAATACAAACAGAAATAACAGATTATTTATAAGCTATGAAACAACATGAAATGGGACAACATTACCACAACTGGAGTTTCAAAAGGAAGAGACAGAATGAGATAGAAGAAATGTTTTAAAAGATCACGGTAAGAAATTTCTAAAAAACAAAATAAGGTATCAAAACACAGACCCAATAAACTCCAAGAATCTCAAGAAGAAAAAAAATAATAACCCCCCCAAAAAAAACATTCTTAAATTCCCAAGATCAATGATAAAGAGAAAATCAGTATACATAAGACAGAAATTTGTTTTTTCAGTCCTGAGGCATTGAGTGGTGGCAGCCTGACCCACTGAAAGAGAAAGAGACAGCCTTGCCCTCCAAGGCCTGTGTCCTCTGAGCTTGTTTGAGGAGTGGAAAACTGGTCATTTCTGAAGTGCTTTGGGATCATTCTTTCCTTCTCTTGAAGAATAACACCCATGTGCATTTGCACCTGAATAGTTCTTTTGAATAAGAGAATAATAATAGCTCTATTAGAATCCAAGAAGTCCAACAGCCTTCCTTCATTCTGTCCCATCTCCATCCCCTTAAGTCCAAACTTGCAATGTTACTACTGGTATAATCCTATAATTGGTTTATCAAATGATGATCCAGTCATACCCTTGGTGTTCCCTCCGGAACACTTTCTCCATTTTTGCAGTATGGATACGCTGGGAATTTTCCAAATCTTCACATTTTGGTTCCTTTTTGCTTAACATCTCCTTCAATTTATCCCTCCTCTTCATTTTGCCATCAGTAGCAAGAAGAAATCAGGCCAGGGGTGTCCAAGTGGCTGTTGGTTGAGCATCCGACTTTGGCTCAGGTCATGATCTCGCCGTCCATGAGTTTAAGCCCCACATCGGGCTCTGTGCTGACAGCTGGGAGCCTGGAGACTGCTTCAGATTCTGTGTCTCCCTCTCTCTCTGTACCTCCCCTGCTCGCACTCCATTTCTCTCTCTCTCTCAAAAATAAACAAACATTGAAAAAAATTTTAAAAATTAAAAAAAAAAAGAAATCAGGCCATATCCTCAGCACTTTGCTTAGAAATCTCCTCAGATAAATACCCCGGGCTGTCACTTGCAATTTCAACTTTTCACAAAACCTGGGGCACAGTTTGGTCAAGTTCTTTGTCCCTTTATAACAAGAATCACCATTCCTCCAATTGTCAATGTTCCTCAGTTCCACCATGAGATCTCACCAGAATCACCTTTAACGTTGTCCATATTCCTGCCAGTCCTTTCAAGGCATTGTAGAATTTTTCTAACAAAAACCCCTTCCAGCTTCAAAACTCTTCTAGTCTTTAACCATTACCCAATTCCAAAGCCCATCCTACCGTACTAGGGATTTGTTAGGACACCACCCCATATCTTGTTACCAAAATCTGTCTTAGCTCAGGCTGCCATAACAAAGTATCACAGACTAGGTGGCTTCAACAACAGAAATTTATTTTTCACAGTTCTGGAGGCTGGAAGTCTAAGATTCAGTTGCCAAAGGTTTGGTTTTTCTTGATGTTTCTTTCTGGAAAACGCTTCTCTCCTTGGCTTATAGATGGCCACCTTCTTGCTGTGTCCTCACATGGCATCTTCTCTGTGCACCTCCATCCCTGATACCTCTCCATCTTCTTAAATGGATGCCAGTCATATTGGGTTAGACTCCAAATCACCCTTAGGACCTCATTTACACTTTTTTTTTTTAACTTTTTTTTCAATGTTTATTTATTTGTGGGACAGAGAGAGACAGAGCATGAACGGGGGAGGGGCAGAGAGAGAGAGGGAGACACAGAATCAGAAACAGGCTCCAGGCTCTGAGCCATCCGCCCAGAGCCTGACGCCAGGCTCGAACCCACGGACCGCGAGATCGTGACCTGGCTGAAGTCGGACGCTTAACCGACGACGCCACCCAGGCGCCCCGGACCTCATTTACTCTTAATGACCTCCTTAAAGACCCTATCTTCTAATACAGGCACACTGGAGGTTAGGACTTCAACCTATGAATTTGTTGAGGACCCTCCGTAACACTAGCTGATTTCAAAACTGAGCAGAAAGCTATGGTAATTAAGACAATGTTGTATACGCAAAAGCATAGAGACATAGATCACTGAAATAAAATAAAGAGATCAGAAAAGATGCCTATAGCTCTGGCTAAACGGTTTTCGACAACGGTGCAAAGGCAATTCTGTGGTGAATGGCCATCTTTTTGACAAACGATGCTGGAACAATCAGATATCCATGTGTAAGAAAACGAACGTTGCACCACACACCAAAATTAACTCAAAATGTATAACAGACTTAGAATTCAAAACCTAAAGATATAAAATTCCCAGAAAGAAAAAATTTTTCCCAGGAGAAAATTTTTGTCACCTTGAGGTAGGCAAAACAATAAATTAATTAAATAGGAAAACACGACACAAAGAGCTTGATCACAGAAAAGTAAAAATTGATAAACTGAACTTCATTTAAACAAAAATCTGTTTTCAAATGAAACTAATAACAAAATAAAAATACAAGCCTGTTGGCTCGTAAACTGGTCCCATGCAGGGAGGGCAAGGAGAGATCAAAAAGGCAGAGGACTGCGGTTTGGTAGGTTACAGGTTTAACAAACAAAGGAACTTACCTACCAGGCACGCCTTCGGCGGCTGCGAAACAAGTGGATCTCCGATCTCCGTTCGCACCCACAAGAATCTTAAAAGTTTATATAGAGGCCTTGGGGAGCCTGGGTGGCTCAGTCCATTAAGCTGCTGACTGCAGCTCAGGTCATATCTCATGGGTTCGTGTGTTTGAGCCCTTGCATCAGGCCGGGAGCTGACAGTGCGGAGGCTGCTTGGGATTCTCTCTGTCTCCTCCCTCTCTGCCTCTTCCCAGCTCGCGCTTTCTCGCTCAAAATAAATAAACAAACTTAAAAAATTTATATAGAGGCTTTAACTGGGTTCAGTCATACATGCTGTCCAGAGCGTCTAAACAACACAGCACCACCTCAAGGCTGCGTCCTCGCAGCAGCAGCTTCCGGGAGCCCAGGAAGCAAACAGAACACGTTCCAAAAACAGGGGAGGGGCTGAAAAGCTTCCAGGTGCCCGGATCTAGCTCACCGGTCAGCCAGCAGTCATGTCCCCTGGATGACCTCTTCCAACAAAGCCACAGATTAGAATAAGATATTTGATGAACACATATCTGATGTGTGATATATAAAGACTAAATAAGAAGACGATTTAATTTTTTAGAGGCCACTTGGCTGGCTCAGTCAGCAGAGCATGCAACTCTTAATCTTAGGGTTATGAGTTCGAGCCTCCTGTTGGGCAGAGAGATTACTTTAAAAAAAAGAAGACACCTAATTTTGTAAAGGGGCAAAAACTTGAATAGACACTTAAACCAAAGGGGATACCGAAATGGCAAATAAACACATGAAAAGATGGTCAATATCAGTAGTCATTAAGGATATCCAAATTAAAACTAAAATAACATATCATTACATACCTATTATGGATAAAACCACAATAAAAACTTGACAATACTAAAAAGGTGATGAGGAACTAGAACAATGGGAACACTCAGGTATTGCCAAGTGGAATGGAATATAGTATAATCATTTTGGGAAAAAGCTGCACAATTTCTTTTAAAATTAAATAAATATTCACCATACAACTCAGTGTTTCCACTCTTAGATTTCCTTAAATAATTTATTTTTTTAGAGCAGTTTTACTTTCACAACAAAAGTGACAGGAAACGATGGAGATTGTCCACATACCTCATAAATGGGAAAAAAATATTGGTACATGTAACAACATCGATCGATCTCAAAAGTATTGTGCTAAATAAAAGAAGCCAGACTCAAAATTACATACCATACGATTCCCAAATATGATATCTGGGGATAAGGCAAAGCTGTAAGAAAAAAAAATCAAGTGGTTGCCAGGGGACGTGTGCACTAGAAGTCAGGAGGAACCATGACAATGGAATATTTAGGGGCTGTGAGGGGAGATGGAAGTGTTCTTTATCTTGACTGTTGGGTTCACCTGTCTAAAAAAAAAACGTAACTGGGGATCCTGGGTGGCTCAGTCGGTTAAGTGTCCAACTTGGGCTTAGATCATGATCTCACGGTTCCTGGGTTTAACCCCACATCGGGCTCTGTGCTAACAGCTCAGAGCCTGGAGCCTGCTTCAGAGTCTGTGTCTCCCTCTCTCTCTCTGCCCCTCCCCTGCTTGTTCTCTCTCTCTCTCTCTCTCTCTCTCTCTCTCTCTCTCTCTCTCAAAAATAAATAAACATTTTTTAAAATTTTGTAAAAACTCACAGAACTATGCATTAAAAACAGTGAACTTTATGTTAACTTTTTTCAATAAATCTCTCTGGGAGGATTTCAGAATGAATTTTCTCATCTAGGTAATAACCACAGCTAATATTTTGGCTGCTTCCTTTTATTTCTGTGTGTGTGTATGATTATCCACAGTAATTCTGTGTTCAGGACTTAACACTACATTAAGAACACTTTCTCATCTTTAAATCATCTTCCTAAATGTCATTTTTTTTTTAAGTGGGTAACAGCGTGCCTGGGTGGCTCAGTTAGTTAAGCCTCCAACTCTTGATTTCAGCTCGGGTCAGGATCTCATGGTTTGTGAGTTCGAGCCCTGCATTGGGCTCCACGCTGACAGTGCAGAGCCTGCTTGGGATTCTCTCTCTCTCCCTCTCTCTTTACTCCTCCCTTACTCCTCTCCCTCAAAATAAATAAGTAAACTTTTAATTAATTAATTAATAATAAATAAATAACAAAAATTGGGTAGCATCAAATTTCATGTTAGAGGAAAAAAAGTGTAGAAATTTTTGTTAATTAAGTTATTACTAAATGATACATGAAATGTTTAAGAATTCAATTGCTATACAAATATTAGTTGTACATATGTTCATTTTTTTTCACTCAATCATTCAACAAACACATACTGAGCATTACGGATAGAAAAGAAAATGAAATTAAATGGAAATTCATGTGTCCAAAGATGTAACTGAGTAGCGAAGACACAGAAAATCCAAAAACTAATTATAATCCTAGAGACATATGTTATAATAGAGGTATAAAAAAGTGTAATTATTTATAATATTATTCATAAATTACTATAAGACTTTCATGGTGAATCATTTTATACACTTAATCACCATTATGTTTAATTGTTTTTCAGATTTGCATTTATATGCCTGTATTAATGAGATTTTCCTTGGTCATGGTGATTCTGGTCACTCTTGCTTTGAAAATATTCTGTACAAACCAATGATATGCAGGTATAACATTAACATGTCATTCATTAATTATTTTTTCTTGTGTCAGTTTTGAGCCACAACTCTTTCTAATGAAAATTTCTTGCTCCTGAGTAGGTTTCCCCCTGGTTTGGAGACAAGGTGACCATGAGCTAGAAGGACCCAACCCTTGGTGGGGCCTTTCCATTTTCATCAAAAGTCAAGTCTTCTGTCCAATAATCTATGTTTAAACCTTAATTGGCAGCATAGAAGCAATATTTTATTTTATGCCTTACCACGAAGTTTAAGTACCCTCTGAAACAATGTATTTTACCCCAACTCCAAACACACACACACACACACACACACACACACACACACACACACATTGTTCGTTCATCCATTCTTCTGAGTAGTCTAAACCTCCTCTCCAAATGAAGCTGTTCCAGAGATGGCACTGTGTTTGGACTACATTGTTGGGGGTGCTTAGAATTTCACTGGGGTAGTCCTCCCCTAACTTGCTCTGTTTCTTCAGCTGCCATGCAAAATAAGAAGCACATGAATGCTGAAGTATAGATTATTATCAAATATTGTAAGGAACCTGCTTATATAAGTCATCTAGGACTGCCATAACAAAATACCACAGAGTGAGTGGCTTAAACAAAAGAACTTTACTTTCTCATGGTTCTGGAAGCTAGAAGTCCAAGATTAAAGTGTCTGCAGTTTTCATTTCTTATGAGATCTCTCTTCTAGGTTTCCAGGTGACCATCTTCTCACCGTGTCTTCATGTGATCACTCCTCTGTGCATAGGCATGTATGTGTCCTAATCTATTCTTAAAAAGACATTTAACCTTAATTACTTCTTTGAAGGCCCTCTTTCCAAATGAATTCACGTTTGGAATTACTGGGAGTTAAGACTTCAACCTATGAATTTTGAGGGGACACAATTAAGACCATCACCGCAGCTATGACATTTATCAGAGCTGCTACTGAAAAAAGTGTTCACTATACGCTCATAAAGAAAACGTGTTCCTGATTTCAAATAAAGCAATGTGTTATTCCCTCTGAGGAAGTGGTCGGTTTTCTCAGTAACTGTGAATCATGTAACTGGTCACGTTTTGCACTTTGCTTTGACCTAGGAATCCTAGGCTCAATTTAAGTAAATGTATTCTATTTACTCTATGGTCTCAATTTAAATTGCAACTTTACCCAGGTTTCACTCAATTCATTTTGCCTGCAGTGTCAGAATCTTGATTCTTACCACTTATTTTTCTCTTTTATGGAAAGCAGTACACAATACGATATCCTGGGAAGCCAGATTAAATTAATAAATGGTTGGGACATTATTCAGCAGATGTTAAAAATGCCTAACATCTAAGTGACCACAGGTGACTCTGTCTGACTTTCCGAGCTGTGGTGAAGTCCCTGTACGTCTCCGTAGCACGTCTAATGAAAGCACCATTTCTATGGCCCAGTTGTCTTCTCTACTCAGTAGATATTTATTGTCTTTAGGTCAAAACTTCCTCTGAAACTCTGAAAGTTATAAAACCTATTCCCGATCAAAAGATAGCACAGGGTATGTGCTGATTAGGAATATAGATCCAAGGGCCAGACTTCTGAGTTCAAATGCTGGCTTGACCCCTTGGTAGTTGTGACGCCCGAGGCAAATTACATAAAATCTTTGTATGTCATTTTTCTCATCTGCAATAGAAAGATAATGGAAATATTGACATCCTAAGGATGTCATGAGGACAAAGTGGATAGAAACTCATAAAATGATCAAACCAGCTCTAAAGAAATAGGTACTGCTCAGGCACTGTTAAGTCTTATCAGCCCAGAAAAATACCCTCCAAATTTGCATATCATTTCAGTTTTCACAGACACCTTGAAGCTCCTCCCTCCCACCATGCAGTCCTGGGTCCATGAACACCAGTTCATAATTCTTACTCCATATGTTTTGTCATGAGCAATAGATACAATTTAATTTAACTCATAAACACACAGTGTTTCTATTTTTCCTTTAATGTCTGTTGTGCATCCACAGAATATTTAGCAGAGAAGTGCCAAAGTATGACAATGTTGTTTTTGGGTTTATTTTACTTTCTTAAAAAAGAAGTCCGAAGAATAAATCATTGGTCCAAATGGCATTGGACTGTAGAGTACCTTTGGCCATGTGTTTTGTTTTGTTTTGTTCTGTTTTGATTGTTTTGTTTTTGTTTTCTGGGAAATGATATCAGGTAATACAGTTTTCTTTCATCTTGTTCTTTCACATTTAGTGAGCATCTCCTTTGTAAAGTTAGTCAGGTAAAGAGAGAGGGAGAGATAAATTGTTGGGTTTTCCCAAGCTAAGACTCAGTGTGATTTGTGACCAGATCAATGAAACCACAGAATTCGGTGTTGGTTATGATGGCAATCAAAAGGATAGACTAATTGTTCTTTGTGCTGGCTCCCCTGACATATATGAGCAGTCTCAGGCATCAGATTTCCAAATACAATTTATAGTAGCATAAACTCTCTACCCTTTTATTCACCCAAAGATTGTTAAAGGTACCATTTGCATACATCTTCATGCATGTCATTATACAAAATAAATGGAAATATAAGAAATGTTAAGCTAAATTCTGTCTTTTCTTGTTAAAATAGAATTGTTATTAATATAATTTTTTCACCATTCTCCCACATGACCTCATCCATGCAGCCTAAAAAGTTTGGGGCTGAATAAAAAGTGAATTGGGTGTACTTGATATGAACAGTCAAGAGAGGAAAATCCTTTACACAGAAGCTGATATTTTGTAATATAAAAGCTCTGCATTCCTCTATTACTGTGTGCTAAAAGGACTCTCTAGTTTTCAAATAATTTTGCATTAGCTTTGGTTCAGCAGTGATGTTCTTTTCTTTGAAGCAGCTTGCCCACAGCTCTTTAAGCCTTCATGTGTAAATTAAAGAGAATGAAAAATAGCCAGCAAGCAGCATCTTAGAGACCTTGACACTCCATCATCATTGCCACAAATGTCCTCATTAAATTTAATTCATTGATGTTCCTGGTCTAAACTATTTTTTTTTCCTCCTGAGACTAAAGTATATGGAATATTTATTTTCTAAACCAAATTTATTAATAACTGATCAGTAAAAAAAATCTTTAAATTTCGTTAGGTAACAAAGGTTTATAGAAACTTCAACAACCATAGAAGAATTTTCTACATGGGCACAGCCTTAGTCAGTCCTGCTTCAATTTAACTCTGGTAAATGCAACATACTTAGAATAATCTCATCAAATGTTAAAAAATTTATTTGTAATAAAATAAACTCAGCAATGGCATTAATAATTGTTTAAAGGATTGATATTAGTATTTTAGTAAATTATATAAAAATATTATATTTTCCTTTATTATTTGAGGGAAAATGGTAAAATATCAATGAGTTAAGAGAAAAAAGTCTACACTCATATTTTCACTGCAATGCATTCTAGAAGAAATTTAACTCAATTGTAAACACACTGGCATATTGAAATTATACCTTCTTTTTTTAAGTTTATTTATTTATTCTGAGAGAGAGAGAAAGAGTGTATGCAAGCAGGGGAGGGGCAGAGAGAGAGAGGGAGAGAATCTCAAGCAGGCTCCATGCTGACAGTGGGCTCAAACTCACCAACCGTGAGATCATCACCTGAGCAGAAATCAAGAGTCAGACGTTCAACCAACTGAAATTACACCTTCTGAAAAAAACAGTTACACATATGCTAGGATAAAGATGGAGGCAAATATGGAGGGAGGATGGCTTCACTGCAGCTCTAGGAAGAAATGGGATATTAGATCCAAGATTACAAAACCTGGAAGCTTGACAAAATCAGAGGTGAGTAAAAACCACCAAAGTATCTATCAAAAGATGAATGGAAAAACAAAATGTGGTATATACGCACAATGAAATATTATTCGGACATAAAAAGAATGAGGTTCTGATATATGCCACAATGAGAATTAATCTTAAAGACATTAGGCCAAGTAACATAAGCCAGTTACAAAAGGACAAATGTTCCATGGTTTCACTTATATGAAATATCTAGAATAAGAAAACACGCAGAGACAGAAAGTATATGATAAGTTCCCAGGGGCTTAAGGGAGGGGAGAATGGGGAGTAATTACTTAATCAGTTTCTGTTTGGGTTTGTGGAAAATTTGGGTAGATGGTAGTGATGATTGTACAACATTATGAAGATAATTCCACTGAAGTATACTCTTAAAAATGTTTAAAATGATAAATGTTATATTTATTTTATCAGTTTTAAACAATGGATGTATCCCCTATTCCCCCTCCCACATACACACGCACAAAATGCAAGTCAGAGGCATCAGCAGATAATACATATTAAGAACTTAGCATGGAGATAATGTACCTGGCACATGGTATATATTCAATAAACACCAATTGTTTTTAAACAGGAAAAAAGAGAACTTCACCTTTAAAAAGATGGAGCCTACGGGATGGAAATGGAAATTCATTTACATTTGCTTGCTTTCCATACCTTCCACAGGATGGAGCACAGAGCTTTCAACTAGTAGGCGGTTGGTATATGTTTGCTGAGTGACTGAGTGAGCTTGGGCTTAGTTACCTTGGAGGGGTTAGTGTCACCTCTGCGTTCATAAGGAAATAGCCTAGTAGCATTAAGTAATAAAGAATGACTAAGCCATTCGTAAAATAATAATAATAATAAATAATTTAAAAAGCAGTAGAGAAATAATTGTAATTCTAGATTTATGGAAGTACAGAATGTTCCAGCTAAAAATAGGAACTTTATTGTAAATTCAATGAGGAAATTGAAGTCAGGAACATAAAATGAAAAGGAATGAAAAGAAAATCAAGTAAAAATGAGTTAGCTGAGGCCAACAAGAACCATGCAAACATCTGTCTTTATTAGTATCATGGATTCAGAGAGCATTGCCTTACGCTTCTCCTGAGCCTAGCGCACTGCTTTGTCATATTGCACGAAGTAATTAGTAATACTTGTCGATCAGTAGATTCTGGTATCTGTTCATGAGCTAAAGGGTCATACTGCAAATAGGAGAGGCAGAAGTGTAAAATGTCCAATCCCTTTGCCTAACATGTTTAATTTCTATTAGACAACATTAAAAATAGGAATCTCGGGGCGCCTGGGTGGCGCAGTCGGTTAAGCGTCCGACTTCAGCCAGGTCACGATCTCGTGGTCCGTGGGTTCGAGCCCCGCGTCAGGCTCTGGGCTGATGGCTCAGAGCCTGGAGCCTGTTTCCGATTCTGTGTCTCCCTCTCTCTCTGCCCCTCCCCCATTCATGCTCTGTCTCTCTCTGTCCCAAAAATAAATAAAAAAAAGTTGAAAAAAAAAAAATAGGAATCTCGGGGCACCTGGGTGGTTCAGTTAAGTGTCAGACTCTCAGTTTCGTGAGTTTGAGCCCCAAGTCATGCTCTGTGCTGACAGTGCACAGCCTGCTTGGAATTCTCTCTCTCTCTTCTCTCTGTCTCTCTGTCTCTCTCTCTCTTTCTGCCCCTTACCCATTCATGCTGTTTCTGTCTCTCTCACAAAGTAAATAAATATACTTTAAAAAAAGTAGGAGTTTCTACATAGTCATCTGAACAAGGTTGGTTTATCCTTCTAGTTTATAGATATAAACCTTTGAAAAAGCAAAATCACAAAGGGAAGATCTACAGTTTAAGAAAAAATATATTGTGGTAACCATCCTTTATTAATGGGAACTGCATCCTATGTTGGAATATAGTTGCTATTTTCTTTCCAAAAGCATGCTAAACAAACAAATCAAATACCCCTACAGGCCTCACCAGAACTACTAAATAAACCATGACGGCAGCATATGAAATAAACAAACCAAATTAGAAGAGAGGACAAAAAAAATTAAATGCTGTGGATAAAAGTTAAAGACACAAGGTAGAATTGGGCAATATATAGACTACATTTCTTTCTCTCAAGGACGTAGAACCAAAACAATACAGCCTTTGTCTATAGTACTCTAATTTTAATAGAATATTTGAACTTTGTGACAATTATATGCATTACACTAGAAAATGAATAATTTTATCCTTGAATTTTCTATTTATAACGAATTTTCCTTTGTTATACCTATGAATGTTTTTACATTCAGAGACTCAATTTTTAACATGAGAATAAATTTTAAATTTTAATTTGTAATTATTCTAAAAATATCATTTGACAAAAAGAAATTTGTTTTTATACTCAGATTTGTGGGGGAGATCATTTCTTTTAAAATTCATTATATTTTATCAAAACTTACAATTATCATTTATAAAAATTATACTATAAGACAGCACACTCCTCTCTTAAAAAGAAACTATAGGGGCGCCTGGGTGGCGCAGTCGGTTGAGCGTCCGACTTCAGCCAGGTCACGATCTCGCGGTCCGTGAGTTCGAGCCCTGCGTCAGGTTCTGGGCTGACAGCTCAGAGCCTGGAGCCTGTTTCCGATTCTGTGTCTCCCTCTCTCTCTGCCCCTCCCCCGTTCATGCTCTGTCTCTCTCTGTCCCAAAAATAAATAAACGTTGAAAAAAAAATTTTTTAAAAATAAATAAAAAAAAAAAAAAAACTATAAATACTTTAGCTTTGCCTAAAAGTGATGGAATGAGCAAAATTATTTTCCCAATACCTTTTTAACCCTGTAACTAAGTAAGATGATCGTGTATATTCTTCAGATATTACCTATCATATATTCTATCTTTTCCACAATGATCCCATTAATGTAATTATTTCACGTACTTCTAGATTAAGTTGATGATAAAAAAGCCTATTAGAAATTGCTTATTTATTTATTTCATTAACATTTATCATGCAGTTATTTTGTCTATGCGTCAAAACCAGCAATTGGGAGGTGCTTGAGTAGCTTAGTCGGTTAAGTGTCCGACTTCAGCTCAGGTCATGATCCCACAGTTCATGAGTTTGAGCCCTGCATTAGGTTCTTTGCTGACAGCTCAGAGCCTGGAGCCTGTTTGGATTCTGTATCTCCCTCTCTCTCTGCCCCTTGCCTGCTCACACTCTGTTGCTCTTTCTCTCTCTCTCTCAAAAATAAATAAAAATAAAAAACTTTTTTAAAAAACCAGCAGTTGGGTGGGCCTGGGTGACTCAGTCAGTTAAGCATCTGCCTCTTGGTTTCGGCTCAGGTCATGATCTCACAGTTTGTGAATTCAAGCCCCACATCAGGCTCCACACTGATAGTGAGGAGTCTGCTTGGGATTCTCTCTCTCCCTTCTTCTCTCTGTCCCTCCCCCGCTCACTCTGTCTGTTTCTCTCAAAACAAATAAATAAATTTAAAAAAAATTTTTTTAATTAAAAATCCATTTAATCACAACAAGCCCACTATGTACTATAAATTCAATATAAAACTTTAAGTAATATAAGTCATCAACACAGCATTGAAACTTTATTTTTACTGCCTCATAAACAATATTTATATTTATTTTTATACAAAAATATTTTTTTTCTCATTATACTGTCTTGGTAAACCAAACCAAAAAGAAGTTTTGCTCAGGATGCCAAGTATGATTCAAATTCTCACCATTCATCTGAATTGATAATTTGATATTTCTTTGAACAACAAATGTATTGGGGGCATATACTGAATGTCAGGCAGGGTAGGTGCCAGGGGTGCAAGAATGATACAGAAGATCCATGGTCCAACCTGCATCACAAAGAAGTTCACAGAACCGTGAAGAGGATGTTCATCATTCCCTTCCTTGGCTACAACCGGCATAATCTGCCTGGAGTTATAGCCACTTCAAATCTAAAGTTTTGTCTGGTACTTTGCAGTCGCCCTAGTCTAGCATTTGTCATGTTACCATGCTCTCATCCTTGATATCTACTGTTATTTCCCTGATACCGACCGTGTAGCCTGTCTACAGTACAGAACGTGGCCTGATTAAGATTCTAGATGTTGCTTTGTCTGCCTTTTGAAACGCCCTGTTCCATCAATAGGCTAAGCTGGACAACCTTGATATCCACTGCTTTCCCCCCCTTCTCCCAGGTACCTGCCACTTACATTTTAAGACATCAAGCTCCATCAAACTAACCACACCAGTATGCATTTCCTGAACTACAGCCCTCTGTTGTTTGTAACGTCCCATCAGTCAGTCTTTTTCATGGCAGTGTGAGTGGGAGAAAGAAATATTTTTCATCTAGTCATTTCCTCCACAGAAGGAAATTCTACCTGAATAAAAATTCCATCCTGGGTCTGAATAAAAAGCTTCAAGAAGCCTACGACTTTTTGTTCTCTCCTGAATGTCCTTTTTAATCGTTCTAAACAATAGTTAACACATTTTTTTCAAAATATTACCTTGAACCTTTCCAAACCCAACTTTTTATAAATGTAAATAAAATTCAAAGTGATCAAATGACTTTTCCAAGGTTGTAAGTAACAGCAGAGGTAGGATTTTTTTTTTTTTACCTCTAACATTGGCATTCCATGATCAAAATCAGACTTAAAAGAAAGTCTTTGGCAGTTAATGAACTTGCCAAAGTTTTATTACTTGGTGGGCAGAACTTTGATCTTTAAGATAGAAAGTTTATAAAAAATTATCCTCAATGTATCTAACCAATTATACTATAACTGATTATATATCTCAGAAGTTTCTGATTTTTCCTAGGTAGTGTGCAAGATAATATGCTTAACACAGACATTTGCTGTATAATAAAGAAGAGAACAAAAGATGTTTATAGGGAAAATGTAGTCAAAACAAAAAATTTGTATGTCTATATATTTTTTGATCATTTCCCATATAAGCATAAAACATATATTTTATATACATACATGTATGCACACACACACACACAATAGCAAGTAAAATGTCTTAGATCCTAAGATGTTAAAATAATCAGCATTCCCTAACCAAGCTATCATTGTGGATTTGCTATAAAATGAAATTAATTATATTAGCCCTCCCCAGAAATTCACCAATTATAGGGCCCACTGAAAATGGTTTAATAGCAAATCTTAAAGAATCAATACAACCAAGTGGAAAAAAATTCTTTCTAAAATACAAGATCTGAATTCTGAACATGTAACACTGGCGGTACTATCTGACATCCATATGAAAGAGGTTTCGCCCCAAATATGCAGCTCATGCTGTGACAGTGACAGTGATGTGCACTGTGTAATGTCAATTCAAGAGGAGAGGCCACAGCAGAGTGGAAAAGACTCCTTTCAACATGCATTTCATGGCACTATGAAATCGCTTAAGAACCTTGACTGGAAAGTGACTGAACAATAGGCCAGACGTGACACTTGCTTTTTGGCCGTTTAATGAAAAGAATCTAATAGGATGTCTATCTATTTGGTTAAAAGGGCAGATTCACTCATTTTACCTTTCCATATATCCAAATATTGGTCATGCTTTCTGTATACTCTGTGGAAAATAATATATTTGGCGAGAAACGTCTGTCATCATGTGGAAAAATATCACTTTAACCACCTCGGTTCCTCTGTGAGAGAGTGCCATTGTGGAAAACAGGCCGGTCGGGCTCTGAACCAAATATTTAATAAAAGAATACAGCCATTCTAGTCAACACCAAGAACTTAATTATAAAATACTTTTTTTGTACTATTGCTAACTGGTGATTATCCATTAGTTAATGGCTATTCCAATACTGTGACCTAATTTATTACACCAATAGTGGAGTCCCTTCCTTGTGACCTGCAAGCCCTCATATGGTAGTCATCTGCCACCATGCCTTTAAAATCCCAGTCCTGGTGTGTCAGGTGAGATTTATGCTTCTGGCACAAGACTGTAACTACCACTACTGGAGTAAAGCCTTCTTAACCAAGTATCTCAGGGGAAACACGCTTCTCATCAAGTTCCTTTCAGCTCCATGAAGTGAGCCAGAAAGATTAGTGACCTTTATAAATTTGAAGGTCACTTGGGGGAAATTCTTTATTTTATTTTATGCGGTATTTATTGTATGACTAAAATGCAACCACTGGTAAAGCCCAACAGCCATGTTCTTACAATACTACTTTGGAATTAAGGAAATAGGTTTTCAAAAATATTTTGTCATTTTGAATTACAGAAAAAAAAATGCCTTTGTGTGTCTCTAGGTATGGATGAGTATTTCATCTTACCAAAATCACTATCTTCTTCAAGGACACTATCTTGACCCAATTGTACTACCTCATGCATGAAGGGGGACTCACCTCATGCAAGTCCACAATTCTCATGGTTTCTTCTATAAGAAGAGTTTATTAATTCATTTATCACTTTGTTATCTTTGACATCTTTAATTTCTCCTATTAATGATACTCTTCATGGACATAAAATGTGATCAGATTTGGAGGAGTGGCCATTTTATGAGCATCGGATGTCTGTTTTTCCATTTCTCAACAGATGCATATTAGAAGAAAATGTCAATACTGTGTCATCTCTAGTTCAGATTTGTAGGCAATAAAGTTCTATGTGTGGGAATTTTACAATCTGGCAGGTAGACTAAGCTTCCATATCAATAAATCCAGAAGGCTTACCTGGTAGAGCTCCCCAGTCCCTGTGGCTTAACGAGAGTCTCAGAGAAGAGAAAATGCCTCCCAGCAGCCCCATCATTAGCTTGCATTCTCATTGTGGTTTTTCCTTCTACTTCCCTGCAGTGATCACAATATAACTGGAAATGCAGAGACAGCTTCTTGTGAGAAATGGTTTAGGGCCTTCTGTTGTAGAAGCAATCATCTACAAATCTTAACGATTTGCTTCTCCACAAGTGAGAACATTAGCAGGTATACTTTGGAATACAAGAGAAAAAAACTAACTTTTGGCTGAAATTATTGCTTTACTAATTTACTTAAATCATAGATTTTCAGCTAAAACAAACTAACTTACTCGCTTTTTTACTCTTGGCAAGGAAAAACGAAAACAAAAACTAACTCAAATCGCATCTTTTCTTAGCAGTTTGCAATTTAATTAATTTAATTAAAATAAATTAGTTTTAAATTTGGAGTTTGAATTTTGCAGGGATGCCTGGCTGGCTCAGTCGGCTAAGTGTCTAACCTTGGTTCAGGTCACGATCTCACAGTTCATGGGTTCAAACCCCACTTTGGGCTCTGTGCTAACAGTGCAGAGCCTGCTTGGGATTCTCTCTCACTCCCTCTCTCTCTCTGCTCCTTTCCTGCTCTGTGTGTGTGTGTGTGTGTGTGTGTGCGTGTCCCAAATAAATAAATAAAAAAAGAATATTGCAGATGGCCACTCTCTTTGTCATTTGTGTCTCTTGGGTGCTTATTGCCTTCTGCTGTATGTTACACACAGAAGATGGGGCATTTATTGAGGCAATATTTTAAAATATGAGCTTTAGTCCTGAAAATGATGAAAAGAATATTTTACAATGTATTCACACAAATTATTTTTTATATAAATAGATAAAGTTTGAGGACAATTGCTTGGCTGAAAGCATCTATTGCTCAGGGTGATGTGGTGGGAGAGAATCCCACAGCCCCTCCTGCCTCCTTTCTACCCAGGCTAAAAAAAGAAGTCTTTGATTTCTGGTTACAATTGTCATTTGCCTGTTCTGGTGTTTTTCAAATTTTGCCTCACAATTTGGGTTGACCTCTGCTTACTATGACTTCTATTTCTGAGTGCTACAATTATGACTGTGTCCTCAGGAGATTTCCTTGTTTCGAACTGTAACTCAATTTGCCTCTCTAATAGTTCTATGGTGTTGAGACAAGATAAATATGAACAAGAAGGGCAGAAGCGTTTCCTCTCTTCTGGTGCTGGCTGAACTGGAAGAATTCCTGAAGGAGCTTGCATTACTCATGTAATCCTGAGAAACTATACCTTTTAAGAGCTAGAAAAATTAAGAACGCTGGATGTCTCCAGCCAAGATTTTCGTAGGATTAGTTTCATCACAATGGAAATTCAAAAATAGCAAGAGCCAGACCAGTCAGAGTTGTAGACTCCCTTTAGGCTGCATCAAACTCAGTGACAAACTGAACCTAGATATCACCCACACTGCATACAGTTAACCCAAAGGTGGAATTGTTTAATCTTTGAAAAGGCCCTGAACTCCAAAGAAAGCGTCACACATTTCATGATGAAAAGGAACACCCATTCATTCACCCACCAACTCATTTATTGTTCAATGTCGTGCTTCTCTGCATGCCAGGCACTCATGTTATACTGAGGATACGATAAAAAAGAAAATAGACAAATAAAGCTGTCAACTCTTGGAAACTGCATTTTACTGGGAAGAGATAAACTATAAATACCTAAGTATTTATGGGGTAAATGTAATGAAGAAAATGAAGGCAGTTAAGGGGACAGGGTGACAGAGGGGATTACCATTTTAGCTAGCTAGCATGGTCAGGGAAGACCTGGAGGAGAAGGGCGCATGTCTTATGAGGATAGAAGAAAGAGAAGTGACAAGTTACAGAGACCAAGTAAGTGTTTGATTCAGATGATGTGGCCCTAAGAGTGCTCTGAGGACCACCCAGGCATCACCCAGGAGCTTGTTAGAGAGGCCCCACTCCTGACCTCTTGAGTCAGAATCTGCATTTTCACAGCAACCCTCTGTGTACAGTTAAGTGTGAAAGTGCCTAATGTAGGAAGTTGTTACCCAAACAGTCCTGGAAAACAGATCTCCTAACCTCTCGTTTCTTCTATCCCTAAGCTTCATCTCTACATTACAGATGCATCTTTTTATCCTGCTTATTATAAAACAGATAAAAAGAAGACTATCTTATGTGGATATTTTTCAATTCCATAAAAATCATCATATTCTTTCAAGATGGTAAGAAAAAGTTCATCTTTTCCTAAATGTCAGAGCTGTCATTCGTACTACTGAACCCAGTCAAATTCATGGCGTTATACCCTAGAATTGAAGTGGAGTTAGAGAGTAGCACCTGAGCTGCATTCACAGCTGGGCTACCTTTTCATCGTGCATCCTGGAGCTCGGCACAGGGCCAGATGAGAAAGCAGCAGTGACAGAGAAATGGGAAGAAATGCATCCACTGAATTCTTCTCAACTTCTTATCCAGCTAGAGCCAGGCAGCACCTCTGCTCCTGTGCCATGGCTCGGAGCCTGGGAGGCTCTTCCTGCCTCAGCCTACAGCTATCCTTTCTGCACCCCGGAGCCTTTGCCCTGCCACCCTGCCCAACCTTCCTTCATCCACTTTGAAAGGCAAAATCTTCTGCTCATAGCACACTTAAATAATCCTTTCCCACCCTCTAAGAGCGAGGTCTTTCCACAAGGTGCCAGAGAATCTGAAGTGGAGTGACTCGGGCATAAGCCATCACCGAAGCAATGCCACTTGCTGGCACTTATTACAGTTCCAATTCTATATTTATAAAATCGACTCAGACCTTCTGCCAGAAAACAAAACAGCATTTAACAAAGCTGAAAAAAATAAAAATAATAAAACAACCAAGCTTACATGCTAATTTATGAAAAGCAACAAAGTGCCATCCTTTTCCTTTATCTTGCTCTGTTCTTTTGAAGTGATTTCCCAAAATGCTTTCCTGTAGAGTGCTGTTCTTCAGAAATGTACCAGAGGGCATCTTACCAGCTCATTCTTGCTCTGTGCAAGTCTATAGACTTCTATCCCCAAAGCACAATGTTCAAAGATACCATGGTGATATGTTGGGGCAGTTTGGCAAAATTCCAGATTATTTAGCAAGCCCTCCAAGTGTTCAATAATATGGGAAAAAATGAGTTATTCAAAGAGTTCCAATATGAGCAAAGGGGAAAGCAAATCATAGTATTTTTTCTCTAGATATACCAATGACTTTTTCTGGAGGTATTTTTAAGGATCTTATATATGCTATATAAGCAGTACATTACAATGCACTAATTTCTTTACCCCCTAGAAATTCTAAATAAAGGATTTTTTTTTGCCTACTACAGTATGAAAGAAAGAAAGAAAGAAAGAAAGAAAGAAAGAAAGAAAGAAAAAGAAGAAACACATACACAACAGAGGAAGATGATGGAATACCTGAGAAAGATAAATCACAAGTGCTGTCACAGACAATAGGCAGAAATATTCTTCACCAGACTTGGATTCCCTAAAGTTTTCTCCTGCTAGATGTTCTGTGAAGTAGGAATTCATTGTCATCCTCTTCAGTTCCCCATTTTTAAGCCCTTGCTTTATGCCTGGCTGGTCAGCTGCACATAGGCTCCTCCATGAGAGTGTTAGGTTCCTCCCTTTAGCAGCCACACCTCTGAAAATTTGTTGCAGCCACATTTGGGTGAAGAGCGCTGGACTCTGAGGAACTCCCCAAATCAATATGAACAAGAACGGATGTTGCTAAATTTCAGGTTCTACAATTCACCACACCACTGTCCCAGGGAGAATCTGAGATCTCTGTCACTTATAGACATAGAAAAAGACTGGAACATATTTAAGATCAAGCTACCTTCCAGACAATATTATTTTCTTCATTATTTATTATTAGCATCCATTCTATCACATCATTTATATTATACCTAATTCCTAAAGAATATTTAAAACATTTACATTGAAACACATTCATAACTTGACTATTAAAATATGAGGGGAAAGAAAACAAATAACATATGATTTCACTCATATGTGGAATTTAAGAAACAAAGCAGATGAACATAGGAGAAGGGAAGGAAAAATAAGATAGAAAGAGAGGGAGGCAAACCATAAGAGACTCTTAAATACAGAGAACAAACTGAGGGTTGCTGGAAGGGGCCTGGGTGGGGAGATGGGCTAAATGGGTGATGGGCATTAAGGAGGGCACTTGTGATGAGTACTGGATGTTGTATGTAAGTGATGAATCACTGCATTTTACTCCTTAAACTAATACTACACTACATGTTAACTAACTTGAATTTAAATAATATCTCGGAAGAAAAAAATATGGAAGGAAGAGAGACAGAGCCTCCAAAGTAAAGGTTCTTAAGGTTTTATGAAAATTTGATGAAAGCTATAAATCTTCTCCCTAGAAAAATATAGATATGCACATTTGACAAGTGAGTTTTAAAAAATGCACACTCATCAAAAAAAAATTCTCAAAATTCCCGTTTGAAGGAACTAAATCGTTGTGCGCTAAGACTACAGGTTGCAAACTCACCTGCCTAGGAGACAGGCAGATCGCAGTGAAGTGGGCTGGGAGGAACATGTTAAGAAGCCAGGAAGCCTCAAGAGAACCAGACCAGAACCTCATCGATGCCAATAGGCTGTTCAGCAGCTACTCAGGTCCTGCCTTCTATTGCCAGGTGGCTACATGGCCCGTTGCTACTGCCAGAGTTTCAAGCTTCTCCAGAGAACACCCAAGTCTAGATTGCTGTGTAAAATTTCTCAACGCCTAAGGTTTAGCCACTAAATTAAAATTGGTTTCAAACCCTGTGTCAAATTTCTCAACATCTAAATTTCAGCAAAGAATTCAAACTTGTTTAAAATACTGGGCAGGACAGGGGTGCCTGGGTGGCTCAGTAGGTTAAGCGACCGACTTCGGCTCAGGTCATGATCTCGCGGTCCTTGAGCTCGAGCCCCGCATCAGGCTCTGTGCTGATGGCTCAGAGCCTGGAACCTGTTTCAGATTCTGTGTCTCCCTCTCTCTCTGACCCTCCCCCGTTCATGCTCTGTCTCTCTCTGTCTCAAAAATAAATAAATGTTAAAAAAATTTTTTTTAATACTGGGCAGGACAAAAAAGCAAACAAAATTTAAAAAAGCAACCACCACTGTGGCTGAATGGTGAGTGCCTGACGCCTATATATTCCGTTTTATTTGAAAAGAGATTGATATTGTTCTGACAATAAGTTCTCATTAGAAAAAGCCTGTATTTTCTCATAGAAAATTAAGAACTTAAAATGTTCTTGCCACTTCACCTTTATAGGAGGAAAACTTCAGGAATATTTGGAGAAATACTTGACAAGGCCAAGACTTTCCTAAGGAAGCAGGTCCAGAGCTGTGAAAACTTGTATGATTAAAGTCACGGTTTTCCATAAAACAAAAAATTGTGTCCTAACAATTCCTGAGGGTAGTAGCTACAAATCAGTGGCTTCAACCTTTAAAAGGTCTTAGTGTGGCTACTATAGCACATTTGTTCTTGAACAGGCTTCCTGCTGATTGGTCAACCAAGATCCACTAGCTGCAAAATGTTCCCTCAGATGACTCTGGGAATTGAACCGTGAAATGGAGTTACTCAGAATTGTCCTTGCAGGTGATGAAGAGCATCCGCATAAAATAGGCATTTTGTTTCTATCACTAAAGGCAGCACTAAGGATTTCAGCCTGCTTGACTTGAGGTAAATTACTAAGTGAACCTAATATGACTGCATTTCTCAGAGAGTTTTCTGTCCCCCCGCCCCACCGCCTCCACCAAAGAGGTAGGTGCACTCGATGGCATAGATCAAACCATCTGCGGGTGCCTGGAGAATCAGCAAGAATAGCGCTTCAACCCTGCTCAAAGTTCATTGATATAGATAGATGCAAAGTAAAGACACTGTTAAAATCTCCCTAGTATTAACCGATGTATGTCTGCCCCCAAATGTTATTGTGCCACAAGGAAACAGTAAATCAGAAGATAAACTTCTGTATCTCACAAAAGTCTCCCTGTCCAATTAGAATGGTCCCATGGTAGATGGGCATTGATCTGGCTGCAAAGCATTCAAACTCATTTTCCTGGCCCCTTGGGAAATTCTATAAGCTACTTATTGCCACATAATGTACCTGTTTTGTTTAAACCGCTTAGAGCCAATTCCTTTCCAACAACTTTGAACTCTAACTGATAAAATACCTGAGCTTCAATGGAAAGGACTTTTCTTATGTTTTACAAGTTGGGAATGTTGCACTCCAGGCACATGGGCTCCCAGCCTCTCTAGCGTCCCTCCCCGAAGATTGGCATGAAAACAGCAAAGCCACCAAACCAGAAAGGAATCTGTAGTTCCATCAGTAACCAGTTTGTTTGACTAATTGCCATTGACTGGTAAGCCCAGATCGATGCTTTGGCTCTCAGGAAGAGCTGAAAAATTTTGCACAATTCTTGTTGAGGGGAGGGGTAGCACAACAATGACAGCATTGAATTTCTTGCTGGCTAAGCAAGAGAGGAGCTCGGAGATAAGCTTGAATTGATACTTTTTCAAAATAAAAAATATTATTTATTGCACTCTTGAGTTTACTGAAGAAAGTTCATATCCATAATAACAATGGTAATAATTATAATTATAACATATTTAACAGCATTGATATATAGCACATTTTGACTTATGTAGCACTTTCATTTATATGATCCAGACTGTAATCAGCCCATGTTAGTATCAGCATTTCTCCAAAACACACAGCACTTCTCATCTGTGTTTACTAGATTATCAACAACCATAAAGTAGGATGATCAAAGAGAAATTTAAATTAAGAAAATGGAAGAAACAGCCATTGAGCATCAAGTGAAAGTGGAAATGAGCTAAGAGATCTTACTAAAGAAGAATATAAAAAATCAAATATATTTCCAAAACATATGATTCTTGCCATATTAAGAACTAAGGAATAGTTTCCACTTGTTATCTTAGATGAAAAATTTACAGCGTCCTAGTAGGAATATTATTCTCTCAGAGGAACATACTATTTTGCAAATCTTGTCTGTATTAATGCAGTAAGCCCAATGCTCCTTGGTATTCTGACATAATAGTAAAATTAGCCTCCTCAGATATAAACCCAGGTTCTTACATTAACCTAGAGGCATCTGGATGAGACAGGAAAACTATTTTAGGAAATGAATGATGCAGTTTTCTATTGAATCTCAGTGATTTGGCTCAGTCCAATACAAACAAAAATGAGTTTACCTCATAGAACGCACCACTGAGATTGGCAAATGTGTCGTTTCAAATAACATTTTGAAATTAATTAAAATATGCATTTTGATAAAGGAATTTTGTTTATTCAGCAAATGTTTACTAAGCTGTTTACAATTTGGCAGGCACTATTCTTATACACACACACACACACACACACACACACACACACCATGTGATGACGAATTCTATAAGAAAAGTAAAACAGGTAAAGAACTTGATAGAAACTGTTGTGAGGAGTTCTATATGAGGTAGGGTATAGATGATCAAGGAAGGCCTCTCTGTCCTCATAGATGAGAGATTTGATCAGGGATCCAAATGAAGTGAAGGCATAAATCATAAAGATATGTCAGAGGAAACGAGGTAAGCGGCAAATATGAAATGCAAAAGCCTTGAGGCCAAGAATGTCCATGTGATGGCAGCGCATCCTGAAGGCCAGTGTGCAGGAAGCACGATGGTCAACATAAAGATAGAAGGTACAATATGAAATCACTGATGCAGCAGAAACCAAACCACCTAGGTTGTGGTATGGCCTTGAACTTCACACACACACACACACACACACACACACACACACACACAAATGAGAAGCCTTTGGGAGGATCTTCAACTGAGTAAATGGTATGATTTTTATATTAAAGCGTCAACCAGGCAACGGAGAGGATAAAAGTTTGCGGGAGGCAAAAGTGAAGCAAGCAGGTCAGTCAGAAGCTCTTGCAGTAATTAAAGAAATAAATGATAGGGGCGCCTGGGTGGCTCAGTCGGTTAAGCGTCTGACTTTGGCTCAGGTCATGATCTCGAGGTTCATGAGTTCAAGCCCCATGTCAGGTTCTGTGCTGACAGCTCAGAGCCTGGAGCCTGTTTCAGATTCTGTGTCTCCCTCTCTCTCTGACCCTCCCCCGTTCATGCTCTGTCTCTCTCTGTCTCAAAAATAAATAAACGTTAAAAAATTTAAAAAAAAAAAAGAAAGAAATGATAATTGCATGGAAGAGTGTGGTGGTAGAAGTGGAGCCTAAGGATAGATTGCAAAGACAGAACAATTTCCTCTTAGACTGGACGTGAGTGTGGAAAAGGGAAAGGAGGCAATCATGGCTCCAAGTTTTTGGCCTGAGCACCTGTGAGCGGGCTGGAGTTGCTACTTTCTGAGTCAGAGCACACTATAGTAGGATCAGTGGCAGAAACAAAATTCATGTTGGACATTTTAAGTTTGAAATGAGTGTTAAATGTCCAAGAGTGATGTCAGAGGGTAATTTTATGCATGAGTCTAACATTCAGTAGTGAGGTTAAGGCCTGAGCTACCACTCTGAAAACCATGGTATTTACGTGGCACTCGAAACCAGGCCTAGATGAGGACCCCGAAGCTACACATGTTGATAGAATATGAAAGAGGACTCAAAGCCTTGTTGCAGTGTCCAGAGTTTACAAAGATAGGAGGATTCAAAATATGTATCATTGTAACCCTGGAAAAGGAAAACAAGGCAATAGAACAGAATTAATGTTTAAAACTACATTTTAGGTGGGCCTAGTTGGCTCTGTCACTCAAATGTCCAACTTCGGCTCAGGTCATGATTTCGGGGTTTGTGAGTTTGAGCCCTGTGTCAGGCTCTGTGCTGACACCTCACAGCCTGGAACCTGCTTTAAGTTCTCTCTCTCCCTCTCTCTCTGTTCCTTCCCCACTCACTCTCTGTCTCTCTTTCAAAAATAAATTAGCATAAAAAGATTTAAAAAAAATTAAAACTACATTTCTAGAAAAGTTTCTGGACATACAAAATTACCTGTATATATATTACATACAATATACTATCTACTTGGGAAAATCGACCAAGAATAGTCAATTCTGAGACTATTATATTAAGCCTCTTAGACGTCAAAGATGAAGAAAAAATCCTCTGGTTCTACAGGAAGAAAACAGCAATTGCAAAAGGAAGTTAGGCTGGCATCAGACTTCTTTGTAACAATGAACAAAAGAAGACAAAAGCAAAACAAAATTTTAAGAAACTTGAGGGGTGCCTGGGTGGCGCAGTCGGTTAAGCGTCCGACTTCAGCCAGGTCACGATCTCGCGGTCCGTGAGTTCGAGCCCCACGTCGGGCTCTGGGCTGATGGCTCGGAGCCTGGAGCCTGTTTCCGATTCTGTGTCTCCCTCTCTCTCTGCCCCTCCCCCGTTCATGCTCTGTCTCTCTCTGTCCCAAAAATAAACGTTGAAAAAAAATTTTTTTAAATAAAAATAAAAATAAAAAAATAAAAAATAAAGAAACTTGAGAAAAGAAGATATGAGGAGATGGAGAATAAACAAAAAGAAAACAGAGCACATAGAGAAAAAATATAGTATATAGTAAATATAAAAGGATATGAGTAAATATAATGAAATAATTTTTTAAATATCACCAAAGTTAATTGTTATGATAAATGTAAATGGGCTCAACCCAGCCACGCAGTGAAAAAAAATTACAGATTAACTAAAAAAGCAAATTTCAACTCTATACAAGAGAAATATCTAAAAGGACTATTCCAGAAAAGTTAAAAAAACAAACAAACTAGGGAAACAAATAGAAAATGTAATTTAAACAATGCAATTTACAATATCGTCAGAAAAATTTAAGTAACAAAGAATGTGTACATAGAATGTTAAAAAGTTATAAGAATTCACACAGAGGTGAAAGTTAGAAAGTCAAAGCAAACGTGAAGAAGGACAAAACCACATGGTATGAACATGTAGTAAGTTATACCAGTTACTATTGTACAGTGTGGCACAATGATAAGTAAGCAGACGAATGAAACAGAGTAGAATCCGGAAGCATAAGTGCACAGATAATGTCCACTTTATTTAAAAGAGAATAAAAATCTTACTGGACCTAATTGTATATCCATATAATAAGTGTATATTCAAAATACATCTATATCGTGATCTTCTACCTACCATCATACCAAAAAAAAGTTATTTCCAGATGAGTCACAGAAATAAGTGTGAATGGTAAAACAATCAAGTTTCAAAATGGAAACGTCTACATGCTCTTAAATGTAGGCAAATTTTCTTAAACAGAACACAATTACTAGTCATTAAAAAAAATGATAAAGTGATCTATATTGAAATTAAGAAGCTTGCTCATCAAAAGACACTATTAAGAGAGTAAAAACAACCAAGAAAGTGAAAGATATTTACACTATACATAATCAACAAAGAATTTGTGTTCTGAATATATGAAAAACACCTATGAATCAATAAGAGACAGATAATTCAATAGAAAAATAAAGGGGGAAAGACATCGAACCTTTCACAAAGGAGGAAAATAAGCACTTCACTGAAGAGGCAAAATAAAAATATATAAAAACTATAATGTGATACTGTTTTAATGCTCACAGTGAGAAATAAATGTTGTTCAAGGATATGGAGCCATAAGAGGAGAAGCTAAGACAACAGAGTCAAAGGATTACTCTAGGCCTGCCTGGTCCCTTGAACGCAGCTAGATAAATATCAAATCATTCTGAATATCTAAGAAAGCAATGTGAAGACTGACAGAACAAACTGCACAGCTAGAGGGAGAGAAGAGACCACATCATGGAAGTAAGAGGTGCAGAGATGCAAGTTGAGGGAGAAGTGGATGGCAGGTGCCATGGAAGGGAGCAAGCCCTTGTCTTGGACAGAGGAGAGTGAGGAGCCCACAGGAGATGTCACAAGGAAGATTTCCTTAAAGCCATTGACCAGGAAAATGACAGGAGCTGATTTTCATGAGTTTTCACAACCACCGGGCTCAAGGACCAGAGTTTTAGAGGTCCACAGCATGGCAGATGTGGAATCCAGCTGGCGCTGCAGTGCTCCTGTGCAGAAGGAGGGCAGATAGCCTGGGGGAGGGACTGAGTGATCTGAAGATCCCTTGGGATGCACCAGGAGAGATGATTCCCCCTTCTTGTAGTGCATCTGAGAGAGGTGGCTTTACCTCTCTGGGGACAAAGGAGCAAATGTTTCCATTTCTCTTCCTTACCCCTCAGCATAAACTAACTTCAGTAAGCATCATAGAGCCAACAGTGGTGGCAAAAACCTATTACACCAAGCCACTTCCCCCACCCACGCTCTTTAGGTGCTGCTTTTCTTGGGCAAGTGTGCCTGTGAAACACTTCCTCAGAAGACCAGCACAAACACCCTCCACCCGCATGCACCACATCTACAGATCATAGAGGTCTGCAAACCTTCAGCTCTAGTGGAAATAGTATCAGGTCCCTTTTAACAAGCACACCGGAGTACATCTAGTTACAAATCACCCACAATTTGGCCAAGGTCCAAACACTCCCCACTGCAGGCAAGGCAAAACTCAGTCTGCAGGTCAGACTGACCTGAGGGAAAGAGTAGCCAAAACCCAGCAGCAGAGGGTGCACAGCATACCCTAGAGACCCTTCTTGAAGTGCCAGGCCCTGGACAGTATATAACCTCTCCTTTATAAAGCCAATACTCTCAGGAGCATAAAACATAACAGGCTTTCCTAACACAGAGAAGAAGACAAAGACCTAGACAAAATGCCAAGATGGAGGAATTCATCTCAAAAGAAAAAACAAGAAAAGGTCATGGCCAGGGATCTACTCAAAACAGATATAAGTAATAGGCTTGATCTAGAATTTAAAGCAACAATCTTAAGGATACTAGCTGGGCTTGAGAAAATCATAGAAGGCCCCAAGGGGTCCCTTACTGACGGGATAAAAGACCTAAAAACTAGTCAGGCTGAAATAAAAGATGCTATAACCAAGATGCAAAGCCAACTGGTTGTAATGACCCCAAGAAGAAGAGGAACAAATAAGTGATATAGAAAATAAAATTACAGAAAGTAATGAAGCTGAAAAGAAGAGGGAAAGAAAAACTACTGGATCACAAATGTAGACAAGGAACTCAGTGACTCCATAAAGCATAATAAGATTGCTATCTTAGAAGTCCCAGAAGAAAAGAGGGAAGAGGGGGCAGGAGGTTCTTTTGAGGAAATTATAGCTGAAAATTTCCCTAATCTGGAGAAGGAAATGGACATCCAAATCCAAGAGGCACAGAGAACTATCAAAATCAACAGAAGCATGCCAATACCAAGATACATCCAAGTTACATTGCCAAAAATAAAGCTAAAGAAAATTTCCCTAAAGCAGCAAGGGAAACTAAATCTCTAACTTACAAGAGAAGACAAATAGATTAGCAGCGTGTCTCTCCACAGAAACTTGGCAGGCCAGAGCAAAATGGCATGATATATTCAATGTGCTGAATGGGAAAAATATGCAGCCAGTAATATTTTATCCATAAAGCTGTCATTTAGAATAGAAGGAGAAATAAAGAGTTTCTTGGTCAAACAAAAACTAAAGGAGTTTATGACCACTAAATGAGCCCTGCAAAAAATATTAAAGAGAACTCTTTGAGTGAGAGAGAAAGATCAAAAGTGACAAAGACTAGAAAGGAACAGAGGAAATTTCCAGAAATAACAGGTAATAAAAATTGCACTAAATTCATATCTATCAATAATCAATCTGAATGTAAATGGACTCAATGCTCCAATCAAAAGATACAGGGTATCAGAGTAGATTAAAAAAAAAATTATATGCTGTCAACAAGGGACTCGTTTTAGACCCAAAGACACCTGCAGAATGAAAGTGAGATATGGAGAACCACTAATCATGTTAATGTATGTCAAAAGAAAGCCAGAATAGTCATACCTACATCAGACAAACTAGATTTTAAACCAAAGACTATAACAAGACATGAAGAAGTACACTATATCATAATAAAGGAGTCTATTCAACAAGAAAATCTAACAATTATAAATATTTATGACCCCAACTTGAAAACTCAAATATATAAAACAATTAATAACAAACATAAACTCATTGACAATAATACAATAATAGTAGGGGACTTTGACATTCCATTTATAGCAATGGACAGATCATCTGAGCAGAAAATCAACAAGGAAATAATGGCTTTGAATTACACAATGGATCAGATGGACTTAACATATATTCATAACATTTAATCTAAAAGTGAGAGAATACACATTCTTTTCAAGTGCAAATGAGTATTCCCCAGAATAGATCACATAGCCAGCCACAAATCAGGCCTCAACAAAAACAAAAAGATTGAGATCATACCATGCATATTTTCCAAGTACACTATGAAACTTGAAGTCAACCACAAGAAAAAAAAATTGGAAAGACCAAAAATATATGGAGGGTAAAGAGCATCCTACTAAAGAATGAATGCATTAACCAGGAAATTAAAGAAGAAATTTAAAAATACATGGACGTGAATGATAATAAAAACACAACAGTCCAAACCTTTGGGATGCAGCAAATGCAGTCATAAGAGGGAAGTATATAGCAATACAGGCCTACCTCCAGAAGCAAAAAATTTCAAATACCCAACCCAAACTTACACCTAAAGGAACTAGAAAAAGAACAGCAAATAAATCCCAAGATTCATCTGAAAGAAACGAGAAAGAACCCAAATAAATAAAATCAAGAATGAAAGAGGAGAGATCACATCCAACACCACAAAAATAACAAGAGAATATTATGAAAAAGTATATGCCAACAAATCAGGAAATCTGGAAGAAATGGATAAATTCTTAGAAACATATAAACTACCAAAACTGAAACAGGAAGAAATAGAAAACTTAAACAGACCCATAACCAACAAAGAAATTGAATTCGTAATAAAAATCTCCCAGCAAACAAAAGTTCAGGGCCAGATGGCTTCACAGTGGGAATGTTACCAAATATTTAAATAGCTAATTGTGCCCCCCCCAAGAAAGAGAGAGAGAGAGAGAAGAGAAAGAAAAGAAAGGAAAAGAAAAGAAAAGAAAAGAAAAGAAAAGAAAAGAAAAGAAAAGAAAAGAAAAAAGAAAAGCTCTCAAACTCATTCTACAAGGCCATCATTACCTTGACTCCAAAACCAGACAAAGATCCCACTAAAAAGGATTACAAGCCAATATCCCTAATGAAACAGAGATGCAAAAATTCTCAGCAAAATACTAGTAAATCAAATCCAACAGTACATATAAAGAATCACTCACCACGATCAAGTGGGATTTATTCCTGGGCTGCATGGGTGGTTCAGTATTTGCAAATCAATCAGTGTGATACACCACATTAATAAAAGACAGGATAAAAACCATATGATACTCTCAATAGATGCAGAAAAAAAGCATTTGACAAAGTATAGCATCCATTCTTGGTAAAAACCCTCAACAAAGTAGGGATATTGGGAACATCCCTCAACATCATAAAAGCCATACATGAAACACCACAGCTAATACCATCATCATTGGGGAAAAACAGAGAGCTTTTCCTCTATGGTCAGGAACAAGACAGGGATGTCCACTCTCACCGCTATAACATACTACTGGAAGTCACTGCCACAGAAATCAGACAACACAAATAAATAAAAGGCATCCAAATTGGCAAGGAACAAGTCAAACTTTCACTATTCACAGATGACACGTTACTCTACATAGAAAACCCAAAAGACTCCACCCAAAAATTGTTAGAACTGATACACAAATTCACTTACATTGCAGGATACAAAACCAACATACAGCAATCTAGCTGCATTTTTAATGCCAATAATGAAGCAGCAGAAAGAGAAGTCAAGGAATTGGTCCTATTTACAATTGCGCCAAAGACAATAAAAAACTTAGAAATAAACCTAACCAAAGTGGTAAAAGATCTGTACCCTGAAAACTATAGAACACTTATGAAAGAACTTGATGAGGACACAAAGAAATGGCAAAACATTCCTTGCTCAGGGATTGGAAGAACAAATATTGTTAAAACGTCTATATTACCCAAAGTGATCTACACTTTCAATGCAATCCCAACCAAAATAACACCATTCTTTACAGAATTCTTTACATTCTTTACAGAGCTAGAACAACCTTAAAATTTGAGAAGAATCACAAAAGACCCCAAACAGCCAAATCAATCTTGAAAAAGAAAAGCAAACCTGGAGGCATCATAATTCTGGACTTGAAGCTGTATTACAAAACTGTAATTATCAAGACAGTATGGTACTGCAACAAAATCAAACACATAGATCAATGGAACAGAATAGAAAACCCAGAAACGGATTCACAACTATGTGGACACCTAATCTTCAACAAAGCCAGGAGGAATATCTGGATAGAAAAAGACAGTCTCACGATCTCGCGGTCCGTGAGTTCGAGCCCCGTGTCGGGCTCTGGGCTGATGGCTCAGAGCCTGGAGCCTGTTTCTGATTCTGTGTCTCCCTCTCTCTCTGCCCCTCCCCCGTTCATGCTCTGTCTCTCTCTGTCCCAAAAAAATAAATAAACGTTAAAAAAAAAAAAAAAAAGAAAAAGACAGTCTCTTCACCAAATAATGTTGGGAAAACTGGACAGCTACATACAAAATAATGAAATTGGAACATTATATATGTGTATAACATATAAATCTCTATTATGTGATACTAAATGGAATATTGTTCAACCATGAAAAAGAATGAAATCTTGCCATTTGCAACAAGGTACATGTAGCTAAGGTGTATGATACTAAGTGAAATAAGTCAGAGAAAGACAAATACCATATGATTTCACTCATATGTGGAGTTTAAGAAACAAAACAGATGAAAATGGGGGGAAAAAGAGATAGGCAAACCATAAAATAGACTCAAGTATAGAGAACAAATTGAGGATTGCTGGAGGGGAGGTTGGTGGAGGGATGGGTTAAATGGGTGATGGTTATTAAGGAAGGCATTTGTGATGAGCACTGAGTGTTGCATGTGATGAATCATGTAAGTCTACCACTGAGACTAATATTACACTATATGTTAACTAACTGGAATTTAAATATGAACTTAAAAAAAAGAATGTGGAGCTCTCTAATATATTTCTAGTAAGTATAAATTGGTACACCTTCCATGGAAAACTTTCAGCTGGTATCCACTAAATCTAAGCATACACTTGTCCTTATGACCAGACATTTTATTCTTACATATATAAAAAATGCACACTTTTTTATTCTTACATTTATAAAAAATACACACTCTTTTAATCTTATATATAAAAAAATAAACACACATTGACACATAAACATGTATCAAATTTTACATCTCCAAAGTAGAGAATATTCTTTCTTATTCTTTCTTTTGAAGTGGACATAGAACATGCACAATTGACCATATATATTAAGTAACAAAAGAAAAATGTCAATGATTACCATAAGGTAAGTATAATACAAAAAGTATTCTCCAATTACAGTGGAATATAACTAGAAGTTCAAAATAAAGCTAGAAATTCTTATCATGGGACATTGAAAAACTGATTGTTAAGTAACTCTTAGGTAAACAAAATGAAGAAATCATCCTTGAAGAAATAGCAGATTCCATGTCAAGGCCAGAGAAAGCGAAAGGATATCTTATGCCAGGAAAAGATTGAGGATATGTCAAAAAGACATCAAAGGCAGCTTAAAGGAACTCCAGTGGCAAATATGAAATATTTTCAACATTAAAAAAGTAATAATATGGGGCGCCTGGGTGGCTCGGTCGGTTGAGCGGCCGACTTCAGCTCAGGTCATGATCTCGCGGTCTGTGAGTTCTTGCCCCGCGTCGGGCTCTGGGCTGACCACTCAGAGCCTGGAGCCTGTTTCCGATTCTGTGTCTCCCTCTCTCTCTGCCCACCCCCTTTCATGCTCTGGCTCTCTCTGTCTCAGAAATAAATAAATGTTAAAAAAAAAATTAAAAAAAAAAAAGTAATAATAGTAAAGTGTTACAACTTACCGAATCTGAAAATGCAAAAAATTATAGTGATATTCAAAAAAAGGGAAGGGGAAGAATATCTAATCAGAGCAATGCCAATTAATAAATGTAAAAGAAGCAGTGAATTTGAAAATTACCTTTTTTAATCCATCAGTGTAATAATTGAGTGAGTAAAAGTTCACCAATGTATACTAAACTCATCAGATGAAAGATATTGGCAAACAGGATATTTACACATTCTCAGAGTATCACTCCACCCAAATACTTATTAATTATAAAGGGAAAAAAGCTTTTTCTATGATGGAGGCACCCGGTGGACTCATCTTAATCCAGAGACTTTAACAACGGGCGTTATGGGTCTTTTGATTCAATGCAATAAGAATACATACCACCTCTCTAATATTATTGTTTAACCTGAATCTAATCATTAGGAAACAATCAAGGAAAACCAGATTAAGAAATTTTTTACAGAACAATTTATTTGAAATCGTAATGAAAACCAAATAAGGTGAAAAAACTCTTTTAGAAAAAAACAGAGTAGAGCTGCCTGAGTGGCCAAGTCGGTTAAGTGTCCAACTTCGGCTCAGGTCATGATTTCCTGGTTCGTGCGTTCAAACTCTGCGTCAGGCTCTAATGTCAGTGCAGAGCCTGCCTCAGATCTTCTGTCTCCCTCTCTCCCTGCTCCTTCCCCACTTGTGCTCACTCTTTAGTTCTCTCAAAAATAATTAAACATTAAATATAAAGAAAAAGCAGACTAAAGAAACTTAAAAGCCAAAACCAAAGAAACTATTTTTAATTGGACTCCAAACTTAAAAACAAAAGGTTTTAAAGCACATTATGGGAATAATTGCAGCAATTTAAGTATTTGCTGTATAATAGAAAATGCCGGGGGCGCCTGGGTGGCGCAGTTGGTTAAGCGTCCGACTTCAGCCAGGTCACGATCTCGCGGTCCGTGAGTTTGAGCCCCGCGTCGGGCTCTGGGCTGATGGCTCAGAGCCTGGAGCCTGTTTCCGATTCTGTGTCTCCCTCTCTCTCTGCCCCTGCCCCGTTCATGCTCTGTCTCTCTCTGTCCCAAAAATAAATAAACGTTGAAAAAAAAAAAAAAAGAAAAGAAAATGCCATATCATTGTCTAAGTTTTCCATGTGATAGGGTTATTATGTTTACGTTAAAAAATATTCTTGTTCTTGGGGCACCTGGGTGGCTCAGTTGGTTAAGAGTCCAACTTCAGCCCAGGTCATGATCTCACAGTTCATGGGTTCGAGCCCTGCATTGAGCTCTCTGCTGACGGCTCAGAGCCTGGAGCCTGCTTGGGATTCCTTGTCTCCCTCTCTCTCTGCCCCTTTCCTGCTCATGCTCTGTCTCTCAAAAATAAATAAATGTTAAAAAAAATATATTCCTGTTCTTAAGAGACTTATGATGAAATACTTTATGAAAAGTGAGAGAGAAGCACTTTGGGAAAAAAAGGCTGAAATTGTGTCATTCCAAATGACTATCACATACCAAAAAATTCTGTAGTAAAAATTAAAATGATCTAGTGGCTTAAGAGAATGGAAGGGAAAAAGGAAGAGAAATTCGGTGGATGTGCCAGACAGCACCAAACAACCTGGCTGGTGGCCTTCAGTCGGTCGTGAGCTAGTGTAAATGGTTCTATGTTTTCCTTCAGCCACATTTAAGGCTAAAGTGCAGGCATAGGGTGAGCGGTTCAGTTTTCCTCAACCAGGGCCAGGGTTTCACCCAGTGGGTTTTGTCATGGAGAGGTCCACAAATGCATTATGTTTATGAAAAGAAAGTATGATGATAGAGACCCCTGAACTGAAGGGGTAGAGGGCTATGGCTCTAGAGTTGTGTTCCTCAGCATAACACCCTGCTGGGTCTCTCTTCCAGACCAAGGAGTCTGCCTCTGAACCGCCCTACATCCCGGGAATCCTACGTTCCAAACGTCTCTCCAATCTAGATGTCTTCTCCATAGATGCTATTTATCTCCTTTCTTCTTATCTTTCATCTTATTCTTCATTTTGCCCCCAGAATGATTCCTCAAAAGCCCAAATATGATCACATTACCCCTGCAGTGTCGGGGCCAAGGTCATACTTCTTCACATAGACCAAGGAGGCTTGACCCAGGATCCCCAAACATACCTATTCTATCAACCAAAGCTGCTTACAGTCTCTGCCACCACATTTCTGTGCCCTTGTACATGCTGCTCTGGAAGCTACAGCTGACAGTCATGTCTGCCTGCTTATGGCCTATTGCATACCTGTTCATCATTCCAGACTCAGCTTAGATCCTAGCTCCTCCATGATTTTCAAGCGTGACTCCTCTGTGACTCACCACTCAGCGATCTACACTGAGTCCTCACTCAACGATCTACACTGGTAACCACCCTGTCCCTTGACCTCCTATAGAATCTGTGAATTTCTCTAAATTTTTGGCTTTGCTTTGTTTTTACTTTGTTATATCTTTTTTAAGGGCTTCAACATCAGACAAAGCTGAATTTAGATTCTGACTCTGACATTTATTATCTCTGCAACTACGAGCATATTCCTTAACCTCTTATTTCCTCAGTTTCTTTATCAGTTAAAAGAAAGATAAGAGCACATATTGCCTTGGTCCTCCCTCTCAGCACCCCCATTTCTGGAATTTCTTTCCATCCGACAGCAGAGCTAAACAGCACGAAAAGAAAAGATACCCCCAAACCATATTTATGATGAAGCGGAGTCTATCTGAAGAGAACTCTTTAATTAAGGTATGTATTTCAGTAACTATAACTAATACTGCAAATATCACCACTATAAAACCATTAACTAACTGAAAAAAATTTTAATGAGGAAATAACAGCAAAAACTGTAATTATGCCCCTTTGAGGACACTGAAATTTTTCAAAAAGTATACCATATATAAAATACCAACATGTAAAAGAGGTTGGGTGAAGGGTTCAGCACACAAGAAAATCTTACAATCACTCCTTGAGAGTTTCTGTGTGTTGTATTGGGATGTATGTGGGACGGGCAGATGGTGGTTAAAAAAAAAAGAGAGAGAGAGTCTTGATTCTGTATTGTGTTACCTACTGTCATCAATGACAGCAAATGGATCTCAGCTCCAAATCTGCAGTCATGGGCTCAGAGCGGTTAGCCCCAGTGATTACCTAGGGTAATGTTGTGTGCTGCGTTTCCCTTGCTTTTAGTGGCAAAGCCTTTTATTTCACTCTGGTAGCACTAATTAATTATGCATTACGATTGCCAAGTAAGAGAAAGATTTCACCCTAAATTTACAGAGACATAAAAAAAGGTTAAGTAACCTTATCAAGGTCACACAGCAGGCAATCCACAGAGGGAGGCATAAGCCCTTTGAATATTCACCAGTGAAATATTTAATATTAAAAACAAGTTTTCCCAAAGTACCGTCAAATGTAATGAACACTGCATTTTGAGTATAGAATGAAAAATGAGAATGCTCTGAGGGAAAACAGTGAAATGACTCACTGTTGGTTCTAGTTGAAAGAAAAACACTCATTACAAATGTCCCTGTGTTGCAATCCACTTTCTAAAGAAATTTTGAAAACCTTTTACAATTTGTAAGGTTAAGACATCCCACGCTATTGTAAAATGGTCTATAGTCAAAAATGCCCTTAGCTATATTTAAGAGTCAAAAGATCTGGGTTTGAGTTCTGACTTCAATTACCACCTGTGTGACCTTGGACAATCACTTATGCTCTCAGAACATCAACTCCATTATCTACAAAAATGAGAATAAGACAATAACTACCTGGGCTATCACAAGGGTTAAAGGGGATAACGGAAGTGAAATTGTGCAGATTGCAAATGGCTATACAAATAAAAGGTATTATTATAGGAAAAGAACACAAAGGGTTTTTCTCAGTTAGAAAATGATAAATGTGTAACTGCAGCTTGGAATGTCACTTTGGTTTTAAGCAGAAAAAGCCCTGCCAAGTGGAAATGGAGATGTGAAGTCAGGAGTATTTGGCTACTTTCAACTGCATTGGAACAGCATGCCCTTTTGGGTCTGAACAAATCTGTCCCTCACTCGTTGTGAGCCAGCCTAATATAATAAATCCTGAGGGATGTGCTGAACTCATTTGGCCAAGGTTTTCAGCTTGGGGCTAAAAATCTTGTGGAGCAAGCACTCTGGCCTCACAAAACCACCGTGGAGTCATTAGTGTCCGTATTGAGCAGATCGGGCTCTGATTCAGGTTTTATCACAAGCAATACCTTTGATATATTTTTCATGTTCACTACATTAAACATTAATATGTGAATGTCACAATAAAGAGTGCGGTTTTTCATTAAATAAATAAATAGGCACCAAACTTGAGCCAGAAAAGAACCATTTTAAATCAGATTTCATACAGCCGTGAAAATAAACCAGTGTTGTCATCACACATAAGAACTGTAGAAATGACTTATAGGGAGAAGGTAAAAAGGTCAGACAGAGGGGATAAAATCCTTGACATGCCAGGTAAAGAAAATCATTTCTGCTTTTTCCCTTCTGAAGCCCATAATGCTAATCAGCACAGATACAAAAAGAAGGTTCAACTAAAACCTGCAAGTGAGTCACATCTAGAAAGATAGCATAATCCATGTAATACCCTCCGAGATTTCCCAGTGAACATGGTATTATCATTTTTGCCTTCCAACAGTTTCAAAGATTACATTAAAATTAAAAGCAGGGACATCAATGTAGCACATGTTCCAAAATTTCTTCAGACAATTTTCTAAATGTATTGTCCTTAGAAATAACCCACCATTCCCATGTAGTAGAACTAAAATTTATTAAATGATTAAATTTATTAAATAACTCCATTTTAAAAATGCTATTCAGCCACAGTAACTTTGTTTGTTTGTTTGTTTGTTTTGAGAGAGAGAGCTCATGCACGCCAGCAGGGGAGGGGCAGGAAGAGTGGGAGACAGAATCCCAAGCATGTTTCAGTGCAGAGCCCCACAACAGCTCAAACTCAGGACTCAACCGTGAAATCATGACCTGAGCTGAAATCAAGCATTGGCTGCTTAACTGACCATGCCACCCCAGCACCCGTCAGCCAGAATAATTTTTTTTTTAATTTTTTTTCAACGTTTATTTATTTTTGGGACAGAGAGAGACAGAGCATGAACGGGTGAGGGGCAGAGAGAGAGGGAGACACAGAATCGGAAACAGGCTCCAGGCTCTGAGCCATCAGCCCAGAGCCCGACGCGGGGCTCGAACTCACGGACCGTGAGATCGTGACCTGGCTGAAGTCGGACGCTTAACCGACTGCGCCACCCAGGCGCCCCCAGAATAATTTTTAATTGTTTCAAAAGAAGGACTTACAAAAGTGTTTGGGTATTTTTTTATTGTTGGTCTTTTTCTTTTGGTCAGAAAATATAATCTGTTTTATTGAACTGCCAAGTTCAGAACTGAACAGAGCTTATTCCTATTGCTACTATTGCTATGATGGCTCAACCGTAACTACAGTTCAGCGGATTCCCTGCACAGTAAGCATATGACTTTTGATTCCCCCAAAAGTTAACCACTAATAGCCTATTGTTGACTGGAAGCCTTACCAATAACAGTTGATTAACATATATTTTATATGTATTATATATTGCATTCTTATAATAAAGTAAGCTTAAGAAAAGAAAATGTTATTTAAAAAATCATAAAGAAGAGAAAATATATTTATAGTACATACCATAAAAAAAAAAAAATCTACATATAGGTGGGCCCATGCAGTTCAAACCCATGTTGTTCAAGGGCTTAAGGCAAAAGGGACAATTTTGCCATTTCCAAGGTAATTGGGCAACTGCTTTTCCACTATGAGTGGAGCTTAAATTGCTGAAAAGTGTATATATATATATATATATATATATATATATATATATATATACACATATGTATATATATGTATACACATGTATATACATATATATGTATATATATACACATGTATACACATATATATGTGTATATATGTATATATATACACATGTATATACATATATATGTGTGTATATATGTATATATGTATACACACACACATATATATGACATATACACATATGTATATATGTATATGACATATACATATACATATCTATATCTCTCTATATACAGAGAGAGAGAGAAAGAGGGAAGGAGTTGGAGGGAGAAGGTGGTAGAAAGTCTATATGTGTGTGTCCTGCTAAAAAAACAAAAAACAAAAAACATGTTGCCCACAGTTCTCTCATAATGCCTATATCAGTTATGACCCAAAGTTGGGAAAAATCGGAAATAGTTTTCAAAAGGAAATTGGATGGGTTGGAAGTGGGGGAGGGAGTAGAGGGAGAAATAGTTGAGAAGTTGGAAAAGAAGCCTTTGTTCCCAGGAAAACTTTCTTCCTGAGTTCAAAATATAGGAAGAGCCATTCTGGGAAAATGATCATAAATTCTGTTTGCAAGGGGATAAAAGCTGCCTCTGATTCAGCCAGATGGAGACATAAAGTCAGTATTGGGAACTACAAATCTGGAGTCAGAGAGGAATCTAAGGCAGAGCTTCTGAAACTTTAATGTGCATAGAAATCATTAAGGGATCTTGTTAAAATGCAGATTCTGATTCAGCGGATCTGTGGTGGGAGCAAGATTTCCTCATCTCTTACTAGTTCCCAGGCGATGCAAGTATCACTGGTCTAGGGATGAAAATTGGAACAGCAAGCCTCACACTAAACAGGAGTAAACTGTTCAAATAGGGTTCCTCATGTTTGAGGGAGTGAGCCTAGGATATGGACAAGCCAGAGTGGTCTTTAAACTGACAGAGAAATCAGATGGCACCAATTTAATACAGTATCGTTCCGTTTTGTTTCATAGCTTTTACCTTCTAGATGGTGAGTCAACAAGCGATACGTAAGTTCAATTGCAAACGAAAAATTTCCATTTAACATGACCACATTCAAGACAAACTTAGGATAGAATTTGGTGAATGCTATAATCTCGGAACTTGCCATGCCGAATCAGAGGACATGGTGATGAACATGTTCACAGATTTCCCTAAAGGAAACTTGGTTTCCAGTCCCACTTGTGGAGCCAGCTTACTGTGGGACTGCGTGAGCCTTCCACTTCTCATCCATTAACTGAAGAATTTAATCTGGCAGATTTTTTTTCCCCTCTATCTCATTCCCCCCCTGAACTTTGCACCCCTCTTAAATCATTTGTGTGAGTTGGCTTCTATTGGTCATTTGGGTGGGTGCCTCTGCCCTTCCACAGGGTTCCTGTCCAAGAAAGGCAGAGACCATATTTGGCTCATTTTTATGTTCAATCCCAAACCCTTGCACACAGCCCTTTTCTCACAATAGCTGCTCACTAAATGTGTATCTGATTAACATCCATCTCTAACATTCTATGATTCCTTAATTCCAAAGTTATCACCATTATAATTACTGTCATCTCTCAGTAAAAAAGATGACACAGCAACTTGGAATAGTCTCTTTGTTGTGTAACTGTCCACTCAGTGTGCACCTCTGTGCTGCAGTGTGTTCTGGGACAAGGAGCTGTCTCAGAACTCGGCCTAAGAGATGCCTGGAAGCCTTGGGGGTATGAGCACTGATTCCAATCCTTCCAAAATTTGCTTGTGGCTTTCTGATTTATAATCACAGTAAGACCCAGATTCTAGCCTCTTGGAACTACTGTCCAAATGTACAGACATTCTACTCTGATCTCTGGGGCCTGAGACATCAGCTGGGAAATGAGCATGCACTGGCTCTCTACTGACCACAACAGCAAGCTGTGGATAAGGCCTTCCCAGCTCCTTGTTTACAATAAGCCTATTTAATTCTCACTCTCTTGCATATGATGTTCCTTCCAAGAGGCCACACCTGGCTACCCCCATTCGTTGGAACCCAGACGGCCCCTGCTAGTAGAAGGGACTTCGTATGCAGACATACTATATCTATATTCCTTATGGCCCCAAATAACAGTCATTTTTGAGCAATATATATCATTTCTATGAGTTTCTGACTCTTCCATATGCCCCAAGTACAGAATATGCTTTTTGCTATCTTTACCGTCACTTTGTACCCAACTTCATTTCTTTGTCTTTCCACTACCTATCCCTATTACTGTTGTGCATCACGAATCTCCTGTCACAGTCTTTTGATAATTTAAGTTGTCTTAATGGCCTTCCTAAACACCCTCTGCAGTACAATCTGTTCCTCTTGGCACTCACAAGCACCACCGGCTTCTTTGGGTACATTCTGTTCATAATCCTTCCTGGCACTGTCATCACACCCCATGACACAGCTCATTGCCCCAGTGTTCAGTGACTGCCACCATGAGAGAGAAGCTGTGTGAGGTACAGGAGGCTGCTCATCCAGACTCCAGGCTGATGATCACCACACCCTCATTACAGCCCAAACGACTTGTGAAAGTGCCATTGGAACACATTGGCATGATTATACACTTCTAATTTGAGAACCCAGTGCAGAGCAGCAAAGAGGGCTAGAGTGAGGCACTGCCGAATGGCTTTGCTCCTTATAATATGATGACAAATCTCTACAGCAGGTGCCAGGCCACTGCTAATGCTGCTCTTGGATGGAGCAGGTTTGAAAACAATATGAACAATAACTTCTATTCTTCAATCAGTCAAGAGTAGCATGTACTGAGCACTCAGCCAACACAGGTGCCCAACTAACACTATAAGGCTTACAAACAAGAAGGACATGGTGCCTTTCCCAGAGGAGTCTGCCACAACAAATGTCTTCCAATAGCTCCAAGGAACAAAAGCAGATTTTATAAGCCATCCTTAATTACCATGATGAAGTTAAATGATCTTCATTTCTCCCTCTGACTTCCCCTATTGATCTTTGCACCCTATTAAATCATTCATTTGAGTTGGCTTTCTATCAGCCTTTTGTGTGGCTTCCTCTGTCTTTTCATAGCATACAAGTCTGGGAAAGACAGAGACCATAAATGGCTTCTTTGGACACTCAACCATTAACCCTCACATAGTCCTTTGCTCACAGTAGGTGCTCAGTAAATTTGTGACTAAATTCATGTTCTAATATTCTATGACCATTTTAAAATAGGTGAAGACAGTCTATTTCCTTTTATATCTCCCCTTATATGGATCAATAAATAAACATCCACCAATAGATCTTGGAGAATTATATAATACTAGAGCTATAAAACGTTTTACTTTTTTAATTAATTTATTTATTTTGAGATAGAGTGAGCATGAGCTGGGGAGGGGCAGAGAGAGAGGGGAGAGAAATCCCAAGCAAACTCCATGCTGCCAGCAGAGAACCTGATGAAGGGTTCAAATTCATGAACGCTGAGATCATGACCTTAGCTGAAATCAAGAGTCAGATGCTTGAGAGGGGTCAAGATGGAAGAACAGCATGGAAGTTTTTTTGCATCTCTAGTCCCTGAAATGCAGCCAGATCAACACTAAACAAACTTGCACACCCAGAAAACTGATCTGATAATTAACACAACAATCTGCACAATCTGAACTACAGAACTTGGCAGAAAGAGAAAAATTTTATTTTTATTTTCCATTTTTATTAAAAAGGGTTTTCTTTAATTTTTTTCTACTATATTTTTTACTTTTTGTAATTTTTTAAAATTCTATTTTACTTCCATAATTTCATTTTATTCTGTTTAATTGTACCCATTTTTTGAAAATTTTCACTTTTTTTTCTTTTTTCCTCTTTTTATTGCCTTTCCCTTTTGTCTCTAATCTATCAAGGTTTTTCAACAACCAGACCAAAACACACCTAGGATCTAGCATCCTTTATTTGATTTTTTGTGTTGTTTTTATTTTTTTTTTTACTTCATTAGTTCCTTTTCTTCCTTCAAAATGCTGAAATTAAGGAATTCACCCCAAAAGAAAGAACAGGAAGGAATGATAGCCAGGGACTTAATCAACACAGATACAAGCAAGATGTCTGAATCAGAATTTAGAATCACGATAATAAGAATACTAGCTGGGGTTAAAAATAGATTAGAATCCTTTTCTACGGAGATAAAAGAAGTAAAAAGCAGTCAGGATGAAATAAAAAATGTTACAACTGAGCTGCAATCTCGAAAGGATGCCACAGAGGCAAGGATTGAAGAAGCAGAGCAGCGCATCAGCGATACAGCAGACAGACTTATGCAGAATAATGAAGCAGAAACAAAGAGGGAGACTAAAGCAAAAAGCCACAATATAAGAATTAGAGAACTCAGTGACTCATTAAAAGGAATAACATCAGAATCATAGGGGTCCCAGAAGATGAAGAGAGAGAAAAAGGGGTAGAAGGTTTTTGTGATCAAATCATAGTAGAAAACTTTCCTAACCTGGGGAAAGACACATACAACAAAATCTAGGAAGCACAGAGGACTCCCATTAGATTCAGCAAAAACCAACCATCAACAAGGCATAGCATAGTCAAATCCACAAAATACACAGACAAGGAAAGAATCACAAAAACAGCAAGGCAAAAAAAGCCCTTAACCTACAAGGGAAGACAGATCAGGCTCTCAACAGACCTATCCACAGAAACTTGGAAGGCCAGAAATGAGTGGCAGGATATATTCAATGTGCTGAATTGGAAAAATATGCAGGCAAGAATTCCTTATCCAGCAAGGCTGTCATTCAAAATAGAAGGAGAGATCAAAAGTTTCCCAGAGAAACAAAAATTAAAGAAGTTCATGACCACCAAACCAGCCCTGAAAGAAATTTTAAGGGGGACTATCTTAGGGGAGAAAAGTTGAGACAAACAAAAAAGATCAAAAGCAACAAAGACTAGAAATGACTGGAGAACACCACCAGAAACTCCAAGTCCACAGGCAACTTAAAGGCAATATATTCATATCTTTCTGTACTCACTCTAAACGTCAGTGGACTAAAAGCTCCAATCAAAAGACATCTATATGCTGTTTACAAGAGACCCATTTTAGACTTAAAAAACACCTTCAGATTGAAAATAAGGGGATGGAGAACCATCTATCATGCTAATGGTCACCAAAAGAAAGCTGGAGTAGCCATACTGATATTAGACAATCAAGATATTAAAATAAAGACGGTAACAAGAGATGAAGAAGGGAATTATATCATAATTAAGGGGTCTATTCACCAAGAAGACCTAATATTGTAAACATTTACGCTCCAAGCATGAGAGCACCCAAATATGTAAATCAATTCATCACAAACATAAAAAAACTCATTGATAATAATACCATAATAGTAGGGGACTTCAACACCCCACCTACAACAATGGACAGATCATCTAAACAGAAAATCAACAAGGAAACAATAGTTTTGAATGACACACTGAACCAGATGGACTTAACAGATATGTTCAGAACCTTTTATCCTAAAGCAGCAGAATACACATTCTCCTCTAGTGCACATGAAACATTCTCCAGAATAGATCACATACTGGGACACAAATGAGCCCTCAACCAGTACAAAAAGATTGAGATCATACCGTGCATATTTTCAGACCACAACTCTATGAAACACGAAATCAACCACAAGAAAAAATGTGGAAAGATAACAAATACTTGGAGACTAAAGAACATCTTACTAAAAAATGAATGGGCTAACCAAAGAAGTTAAAAAGGAAATTAAAAAGTACATGGGAGCCAATGAAAATCACATCACAGCTCAAAACCTATGGGATGCAGCAAAGGCAGTCATAAGAGGAAAGTGTATAGCAATCCAGGCCTTCCTAAAGAAGGAAGAAAGGTCTCAGATACACAACCTAATCTTATACCTTAAAAAACTAGAAAAAGAACAGTAAATAAAACCCCAAAACCAGCAGGAGATGGGAAATAATAAAAATTAGAGCAGAAATTAATGCTATCGAAACCAAAAAAAAAAAGCTCTGACAGCTCAGAGTCTGAAGCACTTTGGATTCTGTGTATCCCTTTCTTTCTGTACTTCCCCTGCTCACACTATGTTTCTGTCTGTCTCTCAAAAAGAAATAAATGTTAAAAAAAATTTTAAAGAATGAAAGAGGAGAGATCACAACCAACACAGCAGAAATAAAAACAATAGTAAGAGAATATTATGAGCAATTATATGTCAATAAAATGGCAATCTGGAAGAAATGTACAAACTTCTAGAAACATATAAACTACCAAAATTAAAACAGGAAGAAATAGAAAATTTGAGCAGACCCATAGCCAGTAAAGAAATAGAATTAGTAATCAAAAATCTCCCAAAAAACAAGAGTCAAGGGCCTGATGGCTTTCCAAAGGAACTCTACCAAACATTTAAAGAAGAGTTTACACCTAGTCTTTTGAAGCTGTTCCAAAAAATAGAAATGGAAGGAAAACTTCCAAACTCTTTCTATGAAACCAGCATTACCTTGATTCCAAAACCAGACAAAGACCCCACTAAAAAGGAGAACTATAGACCAATTTCCTTGATGAACATGGATGCAAAAGTCCTCAACAAGATACTACCCAACCAGATCCACAATACATTAAAAGAATTGTTCACCACGACCAAGTGGGATTTATACCTGGGATGCAGGGCTTGTTCAGTATCTTCAAAAGAATCAATGTGATACATCACATCAATAAAAGAAAGGACAAGAACGACATGATCCTCTCAATAGATGCAGGGAAAGCATTTGACAAAATACAGCATCCTTTCTTGATAAAAACCCTCAAGAAAGTAGGGATGGAATGATCATACCTCAAGATCATAAAAGCCATATATATGAAATACCCACTGCTAGTATCATCATCAATGGGGAAAAACTGAGAGCTTTCCCCTAAGGTCAGGAACACAACAGGGATGTCCTCTCTTGCCACTGCTATTCAACATATTATTGGAAGTCTTAGCCTCAGCAATCAGACAACACAAAGGAATAAAAGGCATCCACATTGGCAAGGAGGAGGTCAAACTTTTACTCTAAGCTAACAACATGATACTCTATATGGAAAACCCAACAGATTCCACCAAAAATCTGCTCAAACTGATCCATGAATTCTGCAAAGTCACAGGATACAAAATCAATGCACAGAAATCAGTCACATTCCTATACACCAATAATGAAGGAACAGAAAGAGAAATCAAAGAATCAAACCCATTTACAATTGCACCAAAAACCATAAAATACATTGGAATAAACACAATCAAAGAGGTGAAAAATCTATACAGTGAAAACTGAAGAAAGGTTATGAAAGAAATTGAAGAAGACACAGAAAAAATGGAAAAATATTCCACGCTCCTGGATTGGAAGAAAAAATATTGTAAAATGTCAATACTACCCAAAGCAATCTACATATTTAATGTATTCCCTATCAAAACAACACCAGCATTTTTCACATTGCTAGAACAAGAAATCCTAAAATTTTTGTGGAACCAGAAAAGACCCTAAATAGCCAAAGCATTCTTGAAAAAGAAAACCAAAACTAGAGGCATCACAATCCCAGACTTTAAGATGTATTACAAAACTGTAATCATCAAGACAGTATGGTACTGGCACAGAAACAGACACTCAGATCAATGAAACAGAACAGAAAAGTCAGAAACGGACCCACAAATGTATAGCCAACTAATCTTTGACAAAGAAGAAAAGAATAGCCAATGGAATAAAGATAGTCTCTTCAGCAAATGGTGCTGGGAAAACTGGACAGCGACATGCCGAAAAATGAACCTGGACCACTTTCCTAGACCATACACAAAAATAAACTCAAAATGGATGAAAGACCTCAATGTAAGACAGGAAGCCATCAAAATCCTCGAGAAGAAAGCAGGCAAAAACCTTTTTGACTTTGGCCACAGCAACTTCTTACTCAAGATGTCTCCAGAGGCAAGGAAAACAAAAGCAAAAATGAACTATTGGGACCTCATCAAGAGAAAAGCTTCTGCACAGCAAACGAAACAATCAACAAAGCTAAAAGGCAATTACAGAATGGGAGAAGATATTTGCAAAAGACGTGTCAGTTAAAGGGTTAGTATCCAAAATCTATACAGAATTTATCAAACTGAACACCCCCCAAAAAATAATAATCCAGTGAAGAAATGGGCAAAAGACATGAATAGACACTTCTCCAAAGAAGACATCCAGATGGTCAACTGACACATGAAAAAATGCTCAACATCACTCACTCATCATCAAAGAAATTCAAATCAAAACCACCTCACTCCAGTCAGAATGGCAAACATTATCAACTCAGGCAACAACAGATGTTGGCAAGGATGTGGAGAAAGAGGATCTCTTTTTCACTGCTGGTGGGAATGCAAACTGGCTCAGCCACTCTGGAAAACAGTATGGAGGTTCCTCAAAAAATTAAAACTAGAACTACCCCACAACCCAGCCACTGCACTACTAGGTATTTATCCAAGGGATAGAAGTGTGCTGTTTTGAAGGTGCACATGCACCCCAATGTTTATAGCAGCACTATCCACAATAGCCAAAGTATGGAAAGAGCCCAAATGTCCATCGATGCATGAATGGAGTATTCCTCAGCAATCAAAAAGAATGAATTCTTGCCATTTGCAACTACGTGGATGGAACTAGAGGGTATTATGCTAAGCGAAATCATTCAGTCAGAGAAAGAAAAGTATCATATGACTTCACTCATATGAGGAATTTAAGATACAAAATAAATGAACATAAGGGAAGGGAAGCAAAAATAATATAAAAACAGGGAGGGGGACAAAACAGAAGAGACTCATAAGTATGGAGAACAAACTGAGGGTTACTGGAGGGGTTGTGGGAGGGGGCGAATGGGCTAAATGGGTAAGGGGCACTAAGGAATCTACTCCTGAAATCACCATTGCACTATATGCTAACTAACTTGGATGTAAATTTAAAAAATAATTAATTAATAAAAAAATAAAAGAGGTGCTTAACTGACTGAGCCACCAAGGCACCCCAAGAACTATAAAGAATCTTAGCTATATCATCTAATACCATTCTAGGGCCCTTTTGGTGAAGGAAAAGAAAACTCCAAAAGCCAAAAGAACTTCTCAAAGTAGCAAGGCTCCTTTGTGGCAGAAATGACTAGAACCCAGGCCTTATCTTTTCCAATATAATACTCACCACACTCACTATTGTATGATGCCTCTGAGCTGGTTGCCACTACTGTCTCCATCAAGCTTCGTTAAGTTCAGTTTGCTGGACTTCTAACTCAGACATGTCCATTAAAAATAGTAACATTTCTTTCCCATTAGCATCCAAGGCTGCAGCCTTATAAGGCACAAGTCATAGACAGCTGCACCCCCAAGTTCCCAAGTATCTTAAGGCTATGGCAAAAGAAAAGAAACTTTTCTTCAATAAGCAAATGTTTTTGCTTATAAGAACTGGTCATTCAGAGAAAAGCCCTGGGCAACTGGTCATTCAGAGAAAAGCCCTGGGTAACTGGTCATTCAGAGAAAAGCCCTGGGCAACTCCGATTGGCATTACTCACAAAGCAGTCCTTTCAATGGTGATGTAGTTACTAGGGGATGTAGAGTCCTGGTTCATCACTTGTTCAGATTCACAGCAATTATCAGGGCAGTTGTTATGCCAGGATCCATAGAGGTGGCAAACAGTTCACTAAATCCTTTCCTTTGGTCTAGTATGAATTTGATCAATGAGCAGAATTGAGTAGGGGGGATATTTAGAAGAAGAGTGCCTTTCTTCAAAACGTACTGGTCACAAAGACTATGAAAACTTCTGTCTAAAATTTGAATGACAGGATAATAATGAGTATATAAGATTGATTCTCAACCCTTCCCACATAGCAGGAATTACAACAGGACTCTTAAAAGTACCAGTAGCTGGGTTTACTCCAGACCATTTAAATCAGAATTTCTAAGGAGCATTATCATCTTTTAAAAGCTCCTCAAATGTTTAAAAATGGGCAGAGTACCCCTGAATACATATTCTTCCAAAGAAGGCACACAAATGGCCAGAAGACACAAGAAAAGATGTTCAGCATCACTAATCATCATGGGAACGCATATCAAAACCACAGCGAGGGTAGCACCTGGGTGGCTCAGTCGGTTAAGCATCCTACTTCCTCTCTGGTCATGATCTTGCAGTTTGTGGGTTGGAGCTCAGTGTCAGGCTCTGTGCTGACAGCTGGGAGGCGGAGCCTACTTGGGATTCTGTGTCTCCCTCTCTCTGTCACTCCCCTGCTGGTGCTCTGTCTCTGTCTCTCTCTCTAAAAAATAAATAAATATTAAAAACACACACACAATAAGATGTCATCTCATGCAAGTCAGAATGGCTCATTTCAAAAAGAGAAGATATAATGGGTGTTGGCGAAGATGTGGAGAAAAGGGAACACTCGCGCACCTTTGCTGGGAATGCAAACTGGTGCAATTGCTGTGGAAAATGTTTGGGTGTTCCTCAAAAAATTAAAAATAGAAATACCGTAAGATCCAGCAGTTCCACTGTTGTGTATTTACTCAAAGAAAACAGAAACACTAATTCAAAAAAACTATGTTTATTGCAGTATTGTTAACAATAGTCAAGATATGGAAATAAACTTAAGTGCCCATCAACAGATGAATGGATAAAGAGGATGTAGTGTATATGTACAATAAAATACTGTCCTTCAGTCCTAAAAAGGAATGAGATTTCGCCATTTGCAACAACATGGATGGACCTAGAGGGTATAATACTAAATGAAATAAATCAGACAGAGAAATACAAACACCATACGATTTCACTTACATTTGGAATCTAAAGAAGAGCATAAATGAATAAAGAAACAAAAAGCAAAAACAGGTTCATAAATACAGGGAACAAACTGGTGGTTGTCAGAGGGGACGGGGGAGGAATGGGCAAAATAGGTGATGGGGATTAAGAGGTATAAACTTTCAGTTATGAAGTAAATAGTCCCAGAGATGCAAAGTATAACATAGGAAATAGAGTCAATGATATTGTAATACTGTTGTATAGTGACGGATGGTAACTACACTTATCATGGTGAACATTGTGTAATACATGGAATTGTCGAATCACTCTGTTGTATACCTGCAACTGATATAATATATTTCAACTAGACTTCAATAACAAAAATTTAAAAAAAATAAAGTTACCTCTTTCAGTAATAGGGGCTCACTAAAGCATTGAATGGGGCAAAGGAGTTGTTTGTGAATGAGATAAGATGGGTATCTTCTAGGAAAGCATGTTAATCTCATCAGGGAGGGAAAGGCAAAGAAATGCTTCACACTTCCACCCTCCCTGATGGTCATAGACCTTTTGCAAGATTTTCTCTTCCTCCTTGTTAAAATGGAAGTAACATCTAATTCCATCTCACCTTGCTCCAGGCTGTGGTGCAGAAAAGTATTAAAGAAGGCTCTTTGTTTTTCTTGATGCCCTCTCCAGATCAAGTCTGGTCTTATCGCTTTTGGCCAAAGGCTGTTTCAGAGTTTACAGAGCAAGTCTCTGTAATCTGATCTTCCAAGTGAGTTACAGTTTGGGACTGAGCACTTAAGTATGCTAAAGAAAAGAAAATGTAGCATTTTAGAGGCAGATTTTAAAATAAATCATTATATGTGTTGTTATATTTTCCTATCTAAAATAACTTTACCTCTGATTTTTAAGCAGCCTTTTTAGAAAAGCCTCTTAAATTTATGTCTGTGTTGGGTGAGAGACAACTTACTTTTTGAGTGGAGTATTGATCGTGAGTAAATATTAGCTGAAATTTATTTGGAAAACATTTGATATGGAACCAGGCACATAAGTGAGAATATGTGTGCGTGGGGGGTGGGGGGGTATATACACATACATATATATAAGATCTGCTCCATCAAGCCTCCAAATGCAGGCCTACTGGCTGGAGAAAGATATCAGTTGATCATAAAAGTGTGAGTTTAGGAAGAATAACAGTGTCCAGAGAGACTAAGCTCCTATGATCATTTTGGTTCTCCAGCCCCACCCTTCTTGAGGGGAAAATACATTATAAGAAAAGAAAATATCAGTCTCAAAAACTAATGATAATAATAAAAATCGGTCATGCAACCATGGAAAGTGAGCATGCAATTTATGCACTCTCATTAATCCCCTTGATTATCTATCTTCAACTAGTACAATTTTGTCATGGGTTTGTGGTGATTTTTTTTTTTTCTAAAAGGAAAGAGATGTATGTTTCAATTAAGAAAAGGACACACACGCACACAAAAGTCAAAAGGTAAATATAATTTCAATCTGATTAGATCTGTTTTATTTACTAATAGTGCTTTCAGTATTAGAGGTTACCTTGAAAGAAGGGGAAACAAACTATTAGCAACATATTTAACTCATTTAGCACAAGGAAATATTCCACTAAATTCAGAAACATATTTAGAGCATCTATCTAGAGACAGACAATGTACTTCGAGTATAATGCCTTTTCTCAAAAAGTTTACAAGGGTCACTTCCTCAAGTGAGACCTCCAGCCCTCTAGAGACCAGAGGGCTCTGTGACACTTTCTCACAGCAAACACATTTCTCTTTACAGCACTTCCTGCAACAGTCTCTTAGTCACCTGTTTTGAAATGAATCAGTCTGTCTTCCTAAAGAACATCAGCTTCATCCAGAAAGTCACTGTGTCTTGTTCACTAATATCCCCCCAGAAACTAGAACAGTGCCTGGCACACAGACCATGCTCAAAAAATATTTGTCACATAACTAAACAAGTAAAGAACAATAACTAAAATAGAAGATAGAAAATAGTAAGAGAGAGAAGGTAAGAAAACGATGGTTATGCATCTACTTATTAACATAAAGGAGGAATTCATAGAGTGAAAGACTCTTTTTTTTGACACCACATATTGTTGAAATGTTTCTTCAAGGAAGGATATGAGTCTGTTATTTGCCTTTTGCTCTCATAATAGTGTCTTTTGAAGAGCAGAGGTTTTTCATTTTGATGAAGTCAGAGTCATGTCTCAAATATTGCAGAAGCTATAGAGAATCCTGTCTGACTAAGTAGCTGCCTGCTTTTTGATTTACCAAAAGAAAGTGGAATCACTGTCGAAATCATATTCAAGAGCCAATAATTTGAATCTACATTATTAGTCATCATGCTGCCTCATCAGATCTAAGTTTTAAACTAGAAAAGTAGGGCAAGGATATCTCTGAGTCATGTTGTGTACCCTTCCTGGGCCTGAACAGCACCCTAGTATCAGGCATTCGCTAAGTAGACAACCTGTCTCACAAGACCACTATCCGCCCTAGTGTATTACTGATTTTCAGTTCTATCTCTTGGCAGGTTTAATGGTGATAATCCTATAAGGAATATGGCTTAGAAAGAAGTTTCTACCTTTGTAGTTCTTCAGACTTAATGTGGACTATAGAAAACCTATTCCCTAGGTGTTTGGCTAATTGCACACTGTCATCGGGGTTAGCATGTCCCTTTGTTCTTGCAAAATCGGTTGGAGTAAGCCATTAACTTTCTATTAAACCAGCATTAGTGGATTCACTGTGTTGATCCCCTTCTGATAGAAAATTTATATGCAATAAATAATTTAACACTGAAATTTACATTACACAGAAACTTCCTGGTGTGATATCAGGGATTATTATCTGGAACAAATTATAGGCAAAGAAAAAAATCATTTGTACAATATCCGTACACCAAAGATAAGGTTTAGAAAATCACCATTAAACCAACAGACCATGAAATGACAATAGGCACTATTAATTCAAAGAAAAAAATGATTAACTCTCTTATTTAGACATTGACACTAAATTATAAGTTACATTTGGGACATCAGTGTGTTTTTAGAATTAAAGAAAAGCCAACCAGAAGAAAAACGCTCGCAAAGGCTTTTTAAAAATCCTTTATTTAAAACTATTTGTGCACTGTTAGCACAGTTTCAGTCCTAACTTGTGAATGGGAAAATCATTCCAGGATAAAACATTCAGCATCAAAAATACACCAAAAAACATGCAATAATCTATGTCAGAGGAAAAGTAAGAACTTTAATGTTACTAGAAGAGTAAAGCACACAAGCCTTTCTAGATTTAGAAATATTGCACCTACATATTTTCTTTTTATCTCAATATATTTCCTTTCCTAATTGCAATCTTGCGAAAAATAGCATCTATAATCAGAGACAATCTATGATAATGTAAGTAAATTCCCAGAAATGTTTTCTAATGCATGGCTGCCATTTGAATAAGAAAATGAGAGGAGGAAATGCATTATTGCAACATTAAGCAATTAAGGAAATATTATCAAATTAGAGTGTCCAAAAAGTATTAAAATTTGACATAATTTTTCTCCCTGTCTTGGTCAAGCATCACTCATTTAATTCACAATACTTTTTAAATAACATCAGTGTAATTGTCTTCTTAGCCTTCAAAGAGGGTGTAAATAACACTTTCTTCTCCACATACATGGTTGACGGGGGTGGGGGCGGGGAATCTGTCTTCCCACTTCCATCAAAATCCAGGTGACGTTTGCCCAGAGCTGGCACAGAATTTCTTGCCACGTCTCAGTAGTTACCCACAAAACAAATTCCAGAAGATCCGTACATCAGTATGTCAAAGCAGAAGTTGTGGTGTGGCAGCTGTGTGATGAGAGTATGTCACCGGCAAAGGACCCAAGGAAGCCAGGTTCTGGTCATCACCTATCACATTTGTTCACCTCCTGTAGCATAAGAGCCATGGGGAAGACAGTAGTGTGGATTTATTTCCCCTTCTTCCTCCTCCAAAAATGTTAGCACAGAAATGGAGTTGGGGGGGTGAGATTCTATGCTGTGTATGGACATTTTCTGACTGGAATAACAAAAATATCACAGAATCCCTTGTGGATGATATTCTTTTGCCTATAACCCATATGAGGGAAATATGGTGAAGGATAGTTGAGGCCTATGTGTGCCTTCTCTCAGAAAGGCCCTTTTGCATCTGAAGTGTCAGTCTGGGCCAGGCCCTGGACCAGGGGAAGACAGCCAATCACTGGTGCTGGTCCTAACGTGTGGAAGAGGGGTAATGGTGGGAAATGCATGGCAGTGTTTCTGCCTCCTTTAAATAATTAGTACGTTTCTTTCAGTGGCCAGCAGGACTGGTGTGAATACCTTTGAGGTGGGGACATCAAATATCACCTAAATATTGTGGGATTTCACATAAAGCTAAAGAGATCAGAGCAGGGAGAAAATGTTGAGAGGTGCCTGGGTGGCTCATTCGGTGAAGCGACTGACTTCAGCTCGGGTCATGATCTCACGGTTGGTGGGTTTGAGCCTCGCATGGGGTTCTGTGCTGACAGCTCAGAGCCTCGAGCTTGCTTCACATTCTGTGTCTCCCACTCTCTCTGTCGCTTTGCTGCTCATGCTCTGTCTCTGTCTCTCTATCTCTCAAAAATAAACAAACATTAAAAAAATAAAACTTTGAAATATGTGACTGGTAGCAGCAGTCAACATTTTTGTAGGATTTTAGTTTACCATGCACATTAACCTTCTTCTTCTTCTACAAAATCGTGAAAATAATATTACCCACATCATAAGATTGCTATGAAAATTAAATTGGATAAAACTTGCAAGAATCTGAAACAGTACCTGGTACATACAATATTATTATGTGTTATGCATTTTAACATTATATGTTATTATTATTAGTTTTCATACTCCCCTATATTTTATTATCCCAATGTTATGTACAAGAAAACTGAAATTTTCTAATTATACATTTTGTGGGTTTTTGATACACCATACTATTTTAATAACACTAATTATTACTATCATTACTAATATAGTTAGCATTTATTCGGTGTTTATTATGTGCTAAACTTGTCATACATGTTAATCTGGTTTGAACCTTGTTGCTCTCACAGGAGGTAGACAGTATTATCTGCATTTTACTAATGAAATGACCCAAGCCCAGAGATCCTAAATAGATTCACCAAAGGCACAAAATTCAGATGTTGAGCAGAGATATGAAAGCTTAAATCCCTAACTATTCTTGCTACTGTCTCCTATTTTAGTATAATTCCTCTAAGATTTGCCAGTTTTCAAGTGAATCACCAACTGACACACAGATCAAATGGGTGGTCTTGGTGCACCTTGTATTCTCTCTTACTCCAATCCTGATCTAACAAGGAGGAAACTACAGATACCCAGTGCCATGCTTTCGGCACTCGCTCACCATCCTCAAAGTGCCAGTCCTGCTCTTTGATATGTGGCTCTTAGCTTTGCTGGAGGCAGGGTGGGGATTGTAAGATATGAAGCAGCGCCCCTAACCTGTACCTTCTAGATCAAGCACACCATCACAATAGTGACAGTCAACAGCGTCTCCAGATATTGCCAAAATCCCCTGAGGGACAAAAATCACCCTTGCTGAGAACCGTTCATCTATACTTCCTTGTTAAAATGTTCACACCTATTTCGAAACTACGAGCTTTAACCAATAACAGGGACTGAAACCCAGATTATAAGGCAAGATTAGGTCCGGGTTAATTTGGAGAAGATGAGAAATGTCAGTTGCAACAGGACTGGCCGCAGGGATGAACTTCAGCTTAAATCAGTTGAACAAATATTCACCAAGCGCTGACAAGACTCTGGCTGTGGACTGGGCCTGTAAGAAGGAACCAGAACAACTCCAATTTCAGGATCCACCATCAGGCATCACCCCTCCACCCTCCCCAGATCCTCCTGAGGCCTGCTCCTCTGCAGTGAGGCTTTCTTGGATGTTTAATTTCTGCGACTTTGATTTGCTGACTCATCACTTGCTCTTCCTGTCGGAAACTGTCTGGAGACGGGAACTGGATTTAAACTTTTAGTTAAAAGGCACAGAGTAGAAAATCTATGTTTCCTGAGGTCATAGTGACAGTCAGCTCTAATTTCAGAAGCATAGAACTCTACTTAGGTAGAAGCAAAAATTATCCTCTGTCCAAACCATGGCAGACTAAGAGTGTTTCACCTCCAAAGGTTTCTACAGCTATTTTAGAAGTTCATTAGGTTTGGGGGGCTTTGTTGGTTTGTTTGTAGATTTGCTGCTGGCTTTGTTTCTATTATTTTTTAATATAATTTTAAATGAGCTTGCTTTTTTCATTGCCTTAAAGCAGACAATATGAGTTCAAATTCTGGCTCTGCCACTGTTTGTGTGTCCTTGGGCAGATTACTCAAGTTCATTACAAATTGGAAAGAACAGTGCCTGAATCTCAGGTTTTATATCTACAAATATGGAGACAGTATTTACTCTGCATTAGGGACTGTCCATATGACTCTTGGTTTCAGTTCAGGTCATGATCTCACAGTTTGTTTCGTGGGATCAAGCCTGTGTCAGTGCCGAGCTTGCTTAGGATTCTTCCTCTCTCTTTCCCTCCCTCTCTGCCCCGCCCCTGTTCGCACTCAAGCACTCTCGCTCTCTCTCAAAATAAATAAATAAACATTTAAAAAAGAGGAGGAAGTGGCAATTAGACATTGACACAGGATGAGGACAGCATCAAACATAACAAAGTCTTTAGAGGCAAGCAACTCTGGGTGTGTGGTGCCATTTTGACAGGTTTCTTTCATAAACGGTTATTTTTTTTTATAAAATATTATAAATATTTTTTTTATAAATGGTCGATTTTTTTATATATAAATGGTCAAGGTTTTCCTAAGTTCTGTGTCACCTGAAGGGGCATACTTCTGTCCTTTGGAAATTTCAGTTACAAGGGAGAATATGAGGTAAAGGATACTAGGCAGAGAGTTACAAAGACCCTTTAAAAAATAGCTTCATCTAGTCATCTGTTCAGTGTGTGTATAATCATCAGTATGTATAATAATCATTAGGGGTTGAATCGTTTCAACTTCAAATGTTAATGTCCTAATCACCAGCACCTCAGAATGTGACCATATTTTGAAATAGGATTGTTGCAGATATGATTAGTTAAATCAAGATGAGATCATACTGGCACGATGTGGACCCTAATCCAATATGTCTGGTGTCCTTATAAAATGGGAGAATCTGGACCCAGATAAGCATAGAGGGACACTGATACGCAGAGGCGTGCCCATTGAAAGACAACCAAACACAAGCCAAAAAAGTCTGCAACTGACCCTTCCCTCACAACCCTCAAAAGCCCTCAACAGCCCTGAAAACACCTCAGCTTCAGAATTTTAGCCCCCGACCCTGTGAGATGGCAATGCCTGTTGTTTAAATGACCCAGCTGGTGGCACCTCGTTACGACAGCCCTGGTGAACTGACACAATTGCCAACTGTACCAGTCACATGGTCTAGGTTATGCTACAATAACAAATGACACCCATGTCACAGGGTCTTCTTCTAACAAAAGTTTACTTTTCTCTCACACAAAATCTCTGTCACTCTCCATGGAAGCTGTCCTGTACGCCGTTGTTTAGCATTTCAGGCTGCTTCCAGCTTGTGGCACCTTCAGCCCAACATGCTACTTGAAGATTTTCCTCAACATGAGAGAGCATTGGAGGGTCTCACACTGGCAAGCAAATGCCATCCCTGCCATTGCCTAGAATGTGGCTCTTTCCCACTGTAAGGGGGCTGGTAAATATAAGCATCCTGGTTCCAAGAACAGGAAAACCCGTAACACCCCCAGACCAATGACATGCTCAGTACTAGGCACACAAAAGTTTGAAAAAAACAGACGTGGCTCTCACCCTTCCAGGAATTCAACATAAAGGAAGCACGCTGGATACGTAAAAGACAAATGCAGAAAGAATTCAAATGGTGGTAAGTGCCTTGAAGGAAACCAAGTGGGTCCTTGATAATGAATAAGAAAGGAGCAGCGGACTATACAGGGTTATCCGGGGAGGCCCCTCTAAGATGTTATTCAAGGTGAGGCTTGATGAATGAAAAAGACCCATCGATGCAAAGAGGAGGCAGAAGAGTAGACCAAGAACAGACCTTTTTACATAGTATGATATCAAACACGTACATGGTGACTACACGTACATGGTATACCAAGAGCTGTATGCTCTATGTGCCCTAAATATAACCCCATTTTGCAGATAAGAAAGGAGACAGATGGTCAAAGCGATTGCCAAAGGTCACAGAGCTCGTCAGCAGGGGAGCAAAGATTCAAACGCATGCACTTCGGTTCTAGAGCCTGTGTGCTGAATCACTATGCCTACTGCCTACGTGTGAAGAGGTTGGCTTGTTCAGAGAACTCAGTGGAGGACAGGATGGGCCAAGAGAGTGAATCGAAGAATGGCTAAAGGGGTATCACAGAGTATGTAACCAGGGAATAGATCACGTGAGGCTTTATACATTTTTGGCAAAAGTTTAAATTTTATCCTTTCAGGGCAGTTTGAAGCCACTCAGAGTTTTAAGAAGAGCTGGAAAGTGAAACGATTTACATTTTAAAAGACAAGTGAGCATTGCATTGGATCTAGACTAAAATCTGGAAAGGCTCTGGATAGCTGAAATTAGACCTTGTATGTGTTTTCTGGTGCTGCTCTGACAAATTAGCAAAACCTTTGTGTGCTAAACACACACATTTATAATTTTGCAGTTATATAGGTCAGCATCGCACAAGAGATCTCATTGAACCGAGATCAAGTTGTGGGGTCCTTTCTGGAGGCTCTACGGGAAATCCGTTTCTTTGCCTTTCCCATTTTCTAGAGGCTGCCTGATTTCCTTGGTTCATGCACCCCTTCTTTCATCTTCAAAACCAGCAACATCAGATGATCTGGCTAAGTACATCTTATTCTGCCACTGACTGACTCTCTCTTCAGACTTCTCCCTCTACTTTTAATGACCCTGATGGTGACACTGGACCCCTTCTGATAATCCAAGGCAATCTCTCTCTTTTAATGTCAGCTGATAAACCTTAGTTTCATCTGCAATCTTAATTTCCCTTTGCCTTGGAACTTCACACATCGACAGGTTCCCAGAATGAGGATGTAGACATCTTTGGAGGGCCATTATTCTGCCTCCCACACTCTTGAATGACGATCAAGAATGGCTTGACTTAATAAATTATGGTATAACCTTATAATGAATATCTCGGCAACCTGTAAAAAACAAAAAAGTTTATGACATGGAAAGATTTATGTGATAAAGTGCTATGTAGTGTGGAAGTCCATCATCTCCCACTCCTGGATTTCTCCATATAGTTAGGTCAGTGAGGACAGGTAAGGAAATGCTTTATGTACACCAATTGTGAAAAGTACCAGATGGCAACAGCAGGAAAGTCGGTGCTGAGAATGTCACCAACCTGGTACCCTTGACCTAAATCCTTGCCCATAGGACCTCAGTCTTCCTCCTCTGCACAGACTCTTCCCACATAATTCTAATTCACCTGTCTCTGATAATCTCAAGAATTTCAAGTCTGTTCATTCTTTCCTCCTTTACCATATCTGTTCCCAAAAACCTTGTTAACCAAAATACACTTCTTTTAATGACGACTGTTTTCTTAATGATCACACTCATGTTTTTCTTTTTATTCTACCAATTCCACCCTTTCTATTTTGTATAGGAACACATAAAAAAGTTAAAATAATATATTCTTTAACACATATGACTACCTATAGAACCACCTAGAAAGTACAGTTGACAAATTTTAATCAATATATCAATAACTCTTTATGATAATACGATTTTTCCCTCTGATTGAGATTTTCTATACTTCATAGGGTGCCTGGGTGGCTCAGTTGGTTAAGTGTCTGACTCTTGATTTTGGCTTAGGTTGTGATCTCACAGTTCATGAGATCAAGTCCTACATCAGGCTGTCAGTGTGGAGTCTGCTTAGGATTCTCTTTCTCTCTCTCAAAATTAAATAAACAAACATTTAAAAAGATTATCTATACATCTCACCTGTTGCCTATGTTCCTAAGTTTTAGCTTCCAGTAGAAAGCTGTATTTCTCTACATTCTCTGTTCCTGACCAACCTCAAAGTAAAAACAGTTTATTCACATCACAGCATTTTTAGCATGCCACTAGGTAAGTGTGCTCGGGTGTATGTGGAGAGGTGCACGTGTGCACATAGGTCTGAATGTGTTGAGTCCATAAGATATATACCACATCATGATCAATGTTACCTGTAGGTGGGGAATATAAATGAGAATTGAGTTTTTATAGCTCTCCTCGTTTCAAAATAAATATGTATATAAAAAGAGAAAAAGTGAGGGGCGCCTGGGTGGCTCAGTCGGTTAAGAGGCCGACTTCGGCTCAGGTCATGATCTCGCAGTCCGTGAGTTCGAGCCCCGCGTTGGGCTCTGTGCTGACTGCTCAGAGCCTGGAGCCTGTTTCAGATTCTGTGTCTCCCTCTCTCTGACCCTTCCCTGTTCATGCTCTGTCTCTCCCTGTCTCAAAAAATAAATAAAATGTTAAAAAAAAATTTAAAAGAGAAAAAGTCATTTCCATTTGTCAATAAATATGTTTTAAGAAGATTAGAAGTACTGGGTGCTCTACCTTATGTTCTGTGTGTAACTCATATTTCATGGCACTAATGGACCCATCCTCTTCTATCCCTGGGTCACAGGTCACACTGGACTCTGTCCTCAGATATGTGAAAAACGCTGACCCTGGTTAAATAAATAATAAACTGATGCTGAAAGCTAATAGATTTACCATCAACAAATCAACAAGATTCCAGCAGTACCAAAACTCAATAAAAGGAAGAGTCCATTTTTGCCTCATTCACTTTCTGAGGAAGACTGTTTGTACCTCATTGATTTTTCTCTCTTCATTGAATAACGTTTGCCAGTTCATTTAATTTAAAGTTGGAGAGCCAGGGATTGTACGTCTGTTTTTTTATTTATGTTCCCTACCCGTTTACCCCCCGCCTTCAGTTTCTTAACTCTTTATTTTACAATGACCATAAATGCCACCTAACACCTGAAGCTGAGATGGGGTCCACCATTGCTTAACTGCAGAGCCTGCAAAATAATTCTGAAAATAGAATGCACAGGTGTATGTGCTTCTTGATTGGCCTTTTCCCTTTTATGAAAAAAATGAAACATGTTAGTAAACTACCTTTTTCTAAGATCATGTATTTATTTTGTGAGAGAGAGAGAGTAAAAAAGGAAGAGAGAGAGCATGGGGTAGGGACAGAGAGAGAGTGAGAAAGAGAATCCCAGAATCTGCACTGTCAGGACAGAACCCGACATGATGCTCGAACCCACACACCATAAGATCATGACATGAGCCAAAACCAAGAGTCAAACGCTTAATCAACTAAGCCCAAAATCAGACATGTTAAAAAAAAAAAAAAAAAAAGGGAAGGTGAATCAATTCTATTTTTTAAGTAGAAAGAACTAGAACAAAATGCTAAAATATTATATGAGTATGAGACTTATTGAGCTAAGCCTGACCTTCAGGATTATAGGAAATGAAGGCCAGTTTGCTAAGAAGATTCTTATAACTATATGTCATAGACTGTAATTGCCACCTTTTTGTAAGTCTGTATAATTCGGTTAGTTTTGTTGCCCAAGTGTGTTTGTCACTCCAGTGTCTCCATAAACTTCTTAAAATGCACAAGTCCATACACCAGATTTTTAACTAACTTGTGCATTTTAACATGTTTCATCGTTTCAGAATAGTACATCTTACATGTGTCAGGTTCATTCATTCCACAAAAATAATATCGTATACCTCTTGTAGGTCAGATACTCTTCTAGGTGTTGAGGATAAGCAAAACAAACAAATAGGCAAAAGTCCCTACCCCGAGAGAGCTTACGTTTGAAAGGGGAGAGACATAGAATAAAAATATATTCTTGTAAATATATAGCTTGTATCTAGAGAAGTAACGCGGCGAAAAAAAGCAGGGTAAAGGCAACAAGAAACGCCAAAGTTCAGGGTCAGGTGAGTACAGATGTCACTCCTCTGGATGGCCCAGATGGGTTTAAAAGTGACTGAATGATTTTTCTAGTTGTGTTGCTCCTTAAATACAAACGCGTTTTACTCTTCACCATTAAAAATTCTAAACAAAAATAGATCTCTAAACTCCATTTCCTCAAAATCCCTGCCTATTGTCTCTGTCTCCCTTTTCCTTCAAAGCTAGGTGTTATAAAGACAAGTCCACATGCAATTCGTGTCCATTTTCTCACTTTCCATTCAACCTCAGAACTTCTGCCATGTGACTATCCCCACCTCACAGGGAAGCAGCTCCACCAAGATCATCACTGACTTCCCAGTTGCCCAATTGCCTAAACTTCCTTTAACATCTCTGAGTCATTTGTCACCGACCATCACTTCTTCACTGACATTCTTTCCACAACTGCCACACATGTTCTCCTACTTCTACTCCCTGCTTCTTGACCTTTTTGCAGGCTTCTTTTCAGGCTTTTCTGTTATCATCCACGCGTCCCTTCAACCTGGGTTCTCTAGAAAAGGAAGCTAAGGCAAGATTTAAAGTGTGATTACTTTATTTAGGTCATGCAAGCCCAGTCAGGGGGAGAGATTAAAAAAGGAAAGCCTTATGGGCAATGAATATAAAGAGCAGTTTGCTCAATAGATGCATTGACTCAGCAAGCTGGACTCTTCAGGAAGGCTAATACAAGAAATTGCCCTCAGAGTAGTACACAGGAGAGAAGAAGGAAGACAATTTATCTGCTTAGTTCCTCACACCTTCTGTTTCCTCTTGGCTGGAGTCCCAGTAGTATTGACTTTCTTGAACTGGCTGGTGACTTCATCCAAACTCTTCAATGCCCCCACATGGTTCTTCATCATCTAGTCCATCTTTGATGCTGCAATCAGAGTGTCCTTTCTCAAAGAGAACTATAGCATTGCTACGTCCCTGGATAAAGTCCTTCAATGGCTCTCCATTGCAGCATCAGTGTTACCTGACAAATGGTCCAGCTCAAGGCATTCCGTGGCATGCACGTTCTGCTCCAGCCAAGTTTTCTGAGGGTGTATACATCGTGCTGACTCAAAGGTCTGGCTCTAAGGTTCAGCAAATCTAGCACACTGCTTACTTATGTCTAGCCTTTGAACTAAGGATGATTTTTAGAATCTTAATTGTTGCATAAAAGTATATGCAATAGAGACCTCAGTGGCCTGCAAAGCCTAAAGTAATTAATGTCTGGCTTTTTGCAAAGAAGTCTGCCAAGCTCTTGTCTGCACTCCTTCTTTTCAGGTTACTGGGACAGTGAACAACCAACCTCCCAAAAAGAGTGCAGCCAGCCCTCCTGGGACAGACACCACTGGGCTTCTTCAGTCTCATCATGCTCTTATCAACCCCGTGCCCTGTGCTCTCGTTGTGAATTTGCATTTCACGTCTTTGAAAATATTTTCCACCTTTCTGTATGGAATTCACATCCCCCAACCCCATTTTGTCTGTCTGAAAAAACTGCTATTCACAACTCAAGATCACGTATCATTTTCTCCATGAACTAGCTCTGGCTTCCCACACCACACCCAAAACAGAGGCTCTTTTATTTCTACCTCCAACTGTTTCTCCTTCTTAAATTTGAATTTCTGAGTCCAAAATAATACTAATAATAGCTAACACTTAGCATGTGACAGGTTGATTCAGTGTGATTTACATAAATTAAGTCATTTTATAATCACGACAATCCATGAGATAAGTACTTCTATTATGCCCTGTTTACAGGTGAAACGACCAAAAATAAAAATAAAAACAAGTTCATAGGTGTTAAGGAACTTGCCCAATGTCACAGGAGTTTAAACCAGCCATTCCTGCTCTAAAGTTGAAACTCAACCACTATGCTATTCTCCCACTCAGTAGTAACTTAAAAATAAAATAACAAGGACGTTATGAGTAAAGCGAATTGAAAAACATCTTGGTACTGGATTCTGAAATGGGATTTCTACTCTCCTATATTCATCTGCATCAGACACAAACAGAGGTGCTTACAGTAAGACCCGCTCTGATAGGTTTACCGGGTTCATCTTCAGGCAAGAGAGGAGTAAATAGGGCAGGAAAATTAGGAGAGACTGAGAATGTGTAGCTGGAAGTTGCTATTGTATGGCCAGGATAAACATAAAATGATGAAGAGGGGCCTGACAAATAAGGGTCTGACTAATAAATAAAATGTTGAGAATATTCCAATAATCTTATCTCATAATTGGACAGGGTCTGAGTCCATGGTTGAAAGTCCTCTATAATATTCCCAGCATTCCTGTTGAATCATTCCCATCATTGGCAATTCACTGTTCCCCAAGGCATTCTACTGTAATTTCAAATGGCTCAAATTATTAGACAGTTCTTTATATTTTGATGGTGTCTATCCCACATCTACTTTGACTCATTTGCCTTGGTTCTGTTCTATGGAGATAAAGATAAGACGTGATTACTTCTCCCACATGAGAGACATATGGTAGCCAATTCTAAATTTGTTCTGGTCTACACTACATGTCTCTCATTTCTGCATGAAAGACCAAGGTTTCCTGCCTCTCACTGTCCAGTCATTTTCCTGTGAACCTGACCTCATCTGCCAATGTCTCTTCTACTCTCCGGTATCCCAAACCAGACACAATATTATAGTTTCAAAGTCTCACCAGTGCTCAGACTAAAACTATTACTTCTGCACTGAAGAAGATAGTTACCATCTGTTCTGTCACCATAGTTCGGTTACCATGACTCACAACTGATTTGTCAGGAGATGGCCATATGATACTGTTACTTCAGATTATGCTTCTGGGTAATAAAAAACTGAGGTTCGTTTTATTTTGTTTGTCTCTTTGTCTGCCTTTGTTATTAGCAGCACTACCATCTAACTGTGACTTACCCAATCTCTACATGCCCAGTAGTTTGGGATCTTTTTCAAAGAACATGCATAAAAAGCTATGGATGTATGCCTAAAGTATCTCATTTCACAGAACTAGCCCAATATTTCAACTTACTGAAGATCACGTACATTTCTGGTTCTGGTATATGGTCATTCCTCCATCTTCACCTCTCCGTTTGTTCATAAGCATGCAGGGAATATGCTAATAAATCGTTCAACTGCTCATCAACGCAGATGACCCTGGATAACTTCTTTCGCCAAGCTTGCGCAACTCCATGTGCCTAAAATGTAAGAGATTGCATTTTTTATAAAGATTCCGGAAGGAAATGAGACGTCTCGCTCTACAGACTGGCCCACTTCTAATTAGTGGAAATTATCGAGACTCTTCAGAAATTATATCAATGCAGTTTGTCAGCAATCTGTAAAGTGATTTGCCATTGCATCTGGCACTGACAGTTGGGAGCAAGTGTACCTCTCTTTTGAATGGTCTGGTGACAGTTGATAACTGTCATTCAGTCAGATCCTGAGGGCGCCTCCTGTCTTAAACTGAGGCGGTTTCAAATATGAGGCCATGGAATCAGTAAACAGACTCTTTGACATATTCAGAGGATATGCTAACAAATTCTTTATTCTGGTTGTTACTCTTGATATCACGGAGCACATATTAATCCGCTCTCTCATTCACTTAAATATGTTAGGTATTTTTAAATCTCAGCTTTCTGTTAATAAGTGATTTATGGAGATCTTAGTAGAAAATTAATAGAGCAGCTATTGCTATTTGTTTTTAGAATCAACAGATGTTTTCCAGTATCATTGATGGCATAGGAGAGGATTCCAAGAAGGCACTGAGGACAATAAATAAATAAGACTTATAACCTGCTCTCAAGGAGTTTCCAATCTATTGAAAGAAAAAAGAGATAAACACTTACTAGGCTAATGACACATAAAGGGAAATGCAAAAAATATATAGTAATACATGATGTATGGCACAAAATCAGTAGAGGAGACTCATAGAGGGTTAATGATATGAATTGAGGGGCTTGAGGTTGATTAACATTGACAAGATGCAGATGATAACATTTTTATGGGGGAGGAACTATGTGAGCAAGGTTTGGAGGGGACAGCTTAACTGTAAAATGATAAACTATGTAAGTGAGGAATAATAGAAACTAATAATTTATATTCTCTAACAAACCTTTTTCCATCAATAAAATATTGATTAAAATTGAACATTCACTTAGCTGCAGTGACAACAAAGGGCCTAGAAAAAGAAACACTCTGCCCTCTAAACAGATGAAAACTCAACAGAATAAACAGGATATATATATATATATATATATATATATATATATACACACACACACACACACACACATATGTATACATATATATATATGTTTCTTCTTTTCATATATATATATATATATGGAAATGACATATAAATGGAATTAAAGATGAGATAAAAATTACACAAAAATCCATGCATTTGTATGGAACTTGTAACATCGGTGGTGGAGCAAATGTCATGGTCAATCCATTTGGGGTTGAGTTATATTATATTATATTATATCATATTTATAATGTTTTATACTTGAAATAGTTACATTTAAATTATTCCCAAGATTAGATTACATGACCTCTAATTTTAAATTCCTTGAAATCAGGTTCTTGTAACATGATCGTTGCTTCGTTATCTTTTTCTTAGGAACGAAGAATTTATCCTCACTTTTCTTTTGCGTATGGGTTTCTATAAATCCTTTGATTCACAGAAAATATATTACGGGCTGGGACCCTTTATGTTCTGTGTTTCAAGAATACTAATTGTTATTCAAGGGTCTCTTTAACATTCTGTATAATGAAGAATAGTATTACTCTTTAATCATTGCTTGATGGATTACAATCAGCACGTCTAGACAAAGTGAGTTCATGTTTTTCTCGCAAGAAAATTAACAAGCAACAATTATGCAGCTTGTCCACTTTTTTTTGCAAGGGAAGCTTCGAGAGCTTCAGTAACTCAAGCTCTTGGAAGATGACAAATTGATCGATAATAATCTTCTGGCTTTAAATGGCTTCAGGTATTCTCTGCATGTATACAGTTACTACTACCAAAGAGGCTGCTACCTTAGATTGCCTTCAGTCTTTAATATTTTTCTACTGATAGGAAGAATATTTGGTGTTTGAGGACCTGGAGAATAACTTACTTATGCTGAATGAACTGCTCTTTCAATACACTGCTGTTTTGTTCCTAGCACTTGCCTTCAGTAATTTATTTTAGGGCAAACCAATGAGATCATTAAAAATGGGGTAAATGAATTTTATCTATACTACAAAATTGGATGGTATCTAAAAGACAAATCAACTATTCCTTCTCTTTCTTCCATTTGATTTTAAGATGCATGTCTTTATGCTAAACAGTGTAGGTGGTAATTATTTGTTCTCCCTAATATCTGAAGTTCTCCATGATTGCATAATCTAAGAGTAGAAACAACCATATAAGCAAAAAAAAAAAAAAAAAATCACAATCCAATGCAGTAGAAGCCATAACAAAAGTTGGGGCACCTGGGTGGCTCAATCAGTTAAGCATCTGACTTCAGCTCAGGTCATGATCTCGTGGTTCATGAGTTTCAGCCCCACGTCAGGCTCTGTGCTGACAGCTCAGAGCCTGGAGCCTGCTTCGGATTCTGTGTCTCCCTCTCTCTCTGCCCCACCCCCGCTCATGCTGTATCTGTCTCTCTCAAAAATAAACATTACAACAAATTTTTAAAAGAAAAAGGTGTCAGGGCACCTGGGTGGCTCAGTTGGTTAAGCACTGACTTGGGCTCAGGTCATGGGCTCAGGTCAGGATCTCATGGTTTGTGAGTTCGAGCCCTGCGTCAGGCTCTGTGCTGACAGCTCAGAGCCTGGTGTCTGCTTCAGATTCTGTATCTCCGTCTTTCTCTGCCCCTCCCCTGTTTGCACTCTGTCTGTCTCTCTCTCTCTCAAAAAACAAATAAACATTAAAAAAATTTTTTAAAGAAAAAAGTGTCAATGTAACAAATAACTTCAACTTGGAGACAGGAGAGATTTCATAGAGGAGATGGCATTTCAAGTGATCTGTGAAGGATGAGTATTATTTACCGGGTGAGGAAAAAGGAGAAGGGTATAGCTAAAGATGTAAAAGCATGTGCAAATAAGGAATGACTACTTGACATATTCAGAAAGGAACAAGTACCCTGGGGGTATGTATGTCCTGAGGTCTTAGTCCGGGCTACTATAACAAAGTATCATAGACTGGGTGGCTTAAGAAATTTTTTCTTCATAGAGGCTGGAAGTCCAAGATCGGGATGCCAGCATGGTCGGGTTCCGGTTGCAACATCTTTCAAGTTCCAAATGGCTGTTTTCTCATTGTATCTCCACACTGGAGAGCAGAGAAGGAAAGCAAGCTCTCTGTGTCTCTTATATGAGCCCTAATCCCATTCACAAGAGCTCCACTCTCATGACCTCATCTAATCCAAATTACCTCCCAAAGGCCCCACCTCTTGATATCATCACATTGGAGAATAAGGCTTCAACATATGATTTTGAATTTTGGAGGGACACAAATATTCATCTGTGTTGCGATATAGACAATGATATAAATACAGATAGGTATAGATATAAATATAGAGACAGATATAGTTATATACTTATACCAAATCATTATGCTGTAGATCTTAAATTTATATAACCTTGTATGTCAATTATACCTCAATAAAACTAGAAGAACCCAAAATTCACTTGCTAAATTGCTTAGAATTTATGCTGCAAGCAGAGGGAAAACAATAGTTTTAGAAAATAAGTGACATGGAGAGGTATACACAGGGACATGAATCAGATGAAAAGTGGTTGGAATAGATATTAGCATGTGTATGCTTGTAGATATTTTTTATAAAAATATTATGAAATTTTTATATCACACCTACAATCTTGATCTCCCTGGACAGTCTTTTTGCCTTGGTCTACATGTTCCACAAATGATAGGTCTTGAAACAAACTGGAAGATCATCTAGTTCAATACTCTCTCTCATCTTCCAGATAAAGAAATTGAACGATAAGCCACCCCAAACTTGGTAGCTTATAACAAGTGCCACTGATTTAATCCATGCATCTGTGGGTGGGTAGCTTGTCCGCTCTGACTGCTGATGTAGGCTGGGCTCACTCATGGCAGTATGGTCAGTTGCCAGGAAGGATGGGAGCCGACTAATCTAAGATCAGTCACCTGGCATGACAGCTCGTCTTGGATGCACGTGGTGTCCCCAGCAGGTCAGCCCGTGGTCTGTGTCTGGCCTCCAAGAAAGCAAGAGGAAGTATGAAAGCCCTCCTGAGGCCCCCACCTGAAACAAGTTCAGCTTTGTTTCTCCCATCCTATTGGTCCAGACAAGGGACAAAACCAGCTCAGGTTCTAGGAGTGCAGAAATAGTCTCCACCTCCCATCTCTGGATGGAAGGACATGCAAAGAAGTACGGCTTTTTTTTTTCTTTTTAAGTCTACTTGACCTACAGAAGTTTTATGGCAACTTCTACATCACTCTAGCCATTAAGAACACCAGAAATTAACTCTTTCCATTTAAATTGAGTGATATCCCTCCATTGTTTCTACACTCACCCAGTTCACCCATATCCCTTTTTATCAGACATGTTTTTTTAAACTACCACATTTATGTTAGTAAGAATTCGTTTTCACGAATCATTTGTCCTTGTACAGCTTTCGTGAAAGTTTTTCAGAAGAAATGCAATATTATTAAACATTTTCTGTGTCTCAACCAAGCCTGGCCAGTTAACTTGCTTCCGTCTGAAATCTTATCTCAACGCAGGAGAAGAACAACCTTTGGACCTTTCTGCAGCCACCCAAACAGCCCTCCTGTTTACAATGGGGCTCATTTGCAGATACACGGAAGGGCATAAAAATATGAATGCAAATGTATTCTCTTCTTTAAAAACAGATTTGGATCACTTTAGTATATTTTTGGAAAACTTTGTTCACTTCATCTTTTTGGCATTTCATTATACTTTACGATCACAAAGTCAACTCTCCTGCAACAAAGCGAAACATGGCCCTTTGAAATAAATGTTGTCATTAACAAGCCATGCCAGGCATGGTGACAGATTTGCAGCTGTAATGAATAACATTTCCCGCAAAGTTCTTCTGTCTGACAGAAAAGCTGTGACATTACTGCAGGCAACAGTGTTGAAAACTAAAAGATTGATTGATACAAGTGGATAATTGAAACCTCAGTACTGTCACATGCATGTCAGCCTAACAACCAAACTACTACTCTAAGATAATATTTATCATGATACAGCCTCTCTATGAATAAAAAAAAACCCACTTGTTGAAAAACGTAGACTATATCCCATTAAATATGATTTAGAGGATGCCATTGTAGATGAGCCCATCAGCATCAATAAATTACACAGGGCTCAAACTTACTCAAAAACTCACATTATAGTTGAAAATTAGTTCCTGCAATAAAATTCAGTCAAAGTAGGCATTTAATTCTCTTTTAATAGCAAAGTAGAGGGTACATTTTTTTTAGTTCATCTGTGCTTAACCTTGCAGTGATCCAGTATTTAGGAGGCTGAATTTGAAAAAATGAACAGGATAGAGCCTCGATAAAATTTTCTTTTCAAACCATATCTCTTCACATCTATTCACTTATACCAGATTTATTTCTAAATACTTATAGGTCTATATGTATACAGAAAACATGTGTTCTTGCAGAGAGAAATTACATATAGAAAAGGAGAACATATATTTTGCCTGTGGTAACTGTTTCATATTCAACAAATTAGAGGAAGAGATGACATTACTATAGAGAGCAAAGATTATAACCCGTGAACTGCTTATTCACATGAAAAAGGCAGGAACCTGGAGGCCTCAGCTTTTCCAGCAAATTTGGACTCTTTGGAGATTGGTACCAGTTCTCTGGGTGTGCTTGCATATATATAAAAGGATTACAATAGTCATTAGGGGGACCAACCGGTGGCAGTTACCTGGGATGTTTCCTAGATATATAACTGAAGGTGCTGCATCTGGGGAAACCCTCAGTCCCAAGCAGAGATGACTAAGCATGTACTAGTAATATACACATAACTAATCATGAATGTCTTCTGTATCATAGATTCTTTTAAAAGCGATGAAAAGTGTGGGCCCATTCTCAGAAAAATGTACACCCCAATTCACAAAAGGTTCCATTAAATTTCAAAAGGTCATTGACCCATTTACAAATTGCAGCTTAATCACCAATTCCACTAGATCATTATTCCATCTCTTTCCAGCTGACGTCATATCTATAATTAGTGAGAAGATCTTCTGTGCTTATTGTTAAGGTATCATTTGCATTGTACTGAACAAATAAGAAAAGGTGAAATGAGCTTTGTCACCCCAGGGCTTTATGATTCCAAGAACACACAGAACAAGAAAAGTGACATTTTTTTTCCCAGTGAGTATAATGGGGGAAAAAATGGACAAAACAGAATAAAAATGGCCTTCAAAATATTTTTAATCAAATTTGCCTTGTAGGTTTTGTAGTACTGTTAATGTCAGACATCTTCTAACCTTTTCGCTGGATTTCTCATTTCCTGCTACACTGTCCATCAAAGCCTGCATGCCTTAAAACCTTATCTTTTTTTATTTTGTTCAATGATGCAGGGTGGGTTTTTTCTTTTGAGCTTTTGTTTTACTTCAATTTTTCTCTAAAATGATATTATATGTCTACATGTCTTTTTCTTCTTTCCTAAACACTTTATTTTGGTTTGGTAACATCACCTGGGTCACATTTTCATCTTCTTGTTTACATCTCTTTCCTTTTGATCTAACATCGCAAGAAGATTATTGTGTATTCAGGATTCTGGAAGGAGCTCACCTTAGCACTGATATATGAGAGTTCATATTAAGCACATAGTTCTGCAATTTCTTACCAGAATCCTGACTTTAAATCTTTATTTAGTGTCCTTCTTAGTCATCACAACATGGATTTTGGTGCAGTACAACTTTCTCAGGCAACCATGGTACTCAGCTTGCCTTTCAATTTCCTACTGCTCTCTTACACTACGATGGTCAATCACAGCCTGAAATTTGATGTGGTCACCTATCTCCATGGCCCTGCCTCTCATATTCTCATGTATCCATTATTTAAATACTGCATGGCCTTTAAGTTTAAACTCCTCCATGGTTTGTTCACTCAATAAATTTTTACTGAGCGCCTGCTATGTGCCAGGTACTGCTTAGAGCAAATCACAAAAAAAAAAAAAAAAAAAAAAAAAAAAAAGAAGGAAGAAAAAGAAGAAGAAGGAGGAGAAAGAGGAGAGAAAAGAAGTCCCTGTCTCCATGGAGCTTTTCATTCTAGCATGAGAAATAATAAACTGTAAAAAGGAAAAGAGCAGAATAAGAGATTGGTGAATTCAGGAGGGCAGAATGGTGGTTTAAAATTTTTTCAAGTTATTTATTTATTTATTTATTTATTTATTTATCTAGTTATCTATTTATTTGGAAAGGACAAGTAGGGGAGGGGCAGAGAGTGAGGGAAAGGGACAAAATCCCAATCAGGCTCCACACCATCTGTGCACTGATGGTGCGGAGCGTGACTTAGGGCTCGAACCCATGAAACCATGAAATCATGACCTGAGCCGAAGTCGGATATTCAACCAACTGAGCCACCCTCTTGCCCTGGCAGTTTTAATTTTAAGTTGAAGAAATAATTAAGTGACTAAGTGATGGAGGCTTCCATCAGGAGTCAACCTTTGAACAAGACCAGAAAGAGGTGAGGACATGGACATATCCATTTATAGATTTGTGGGTTCTGGAGGCTTCCAGAGGTTAGAACTTGACAATGCTTGCACTGGGTGTTTTTGAAAAGGAGGGATGGTTAGCTGAATAGCTTTTCGAGGTTAGTTTTCTTTTTTTTTTTTAATTTTTTTTTTCAACGTTTTATTTATTTTTGGGACAGAGAGAGACAGAGCATGAACGGGGGAGGGGCAGAGAGAGAGGGAGACACAGAATCAGAAACAGGCTCCAGGCTCTGAGCCATCAGCCCAGAGCCTGACGCGGGGCTCGAACTCACGGACCGCGAGATCGTGACCTGGCTGAAGTCGGACGCTTAACCAACTGCGCCACCCAGGCGCCCCTTGAGGTTAGTTTTCAAGATCTCACCCAGGAGCAACATCAGTATCTCACCATTACACTGCAACTAACAGGTGCATTACTCTTCCTAGATAGTGTCATGCCCGCAGTGACCCCCAGGCTTTCCAACATGAGACCAGTTTTGCCCAACTCCCTCCTGAATTGTTGAACTAAGATAAGATAACACACATACTGAAGACCTTCAAGGACAGCCTCTCTTTCCCTGTCCTTCCCATTCCTCAACTCTGCACCCCCAGTACCTTCTTAGTTCCCTTTGAATGCCTGTATGTAGAAACTAATCACACTTTTTAAAATTAAATTCCTATTTATCTGGACCATGAGGATGAGGATATATTTTTATCTTTGCATCCTTAGCCATGATGCTTGATAAATATTTATTGAGTGAATGAACTGCGGAGTCCATCTAATAGCCTTTTATATTTATAAATGTGAAAAACAAAATTTAGAAAAGTAAAGGGATCTATCCCAGGTTGAGCAGAGAGTTAATATCAGAGCCAGGAGATACTGGCAAGCAAAATAATGTGGAATCACCAACTTAGAAAAAGGAATATCTATTGCAAATCTTTTCAATGAATACAGAATGAATTGTTCTGCCATCTAAAATTATATGTCTATGTAGTAAAACATGGCACTAAATAAACCAAGTACTTATGGCCATCATTCTCATTAACTGCTTTGATAAAAAGCACCGACTCGTGCTAGGGCATGTGAGGTCTTCAAAAAGCCTCTGCTCTCTAACTTACCTCATTTTTCTTTAGTTTATTCCTATTAGATCGGTTATTTGCAAGCCATCTAGCCAACCCTTTTCTGGGGCACATAAGAAAATATAAGGTCAATATAATAAGAAATTTCACCCAAGATACCAGCATATTTTGAAACAATATCTAAATTTTCAGTTGAAATGTGAAGTCGTATGTTTCAGAGACTGTATCAGCACTTCTGTGTATGTGTGTATGTGTAGAATAACTAGACATTCTACCTGCTGCCACTGTGCAAACCTTTCCCACTGTAGTCCAAGCCAAGAACGTTGCCAAGCCTAAGTATGTGTCTGAAATGTGCCTCTTCTTTGTTTTCCATTAGCTTTTATTCTCCTAGAGGTCTCGCCCTGCCCTCTTGGCTTCCATTTCTGGAACAACCTTATTTTGCATCAAACAAACCTATGACTTCCATTTTTACATGAAGCCACCATAGGATTCACTATTCTGGGAGACATACCTTGACTATCACCTTCCCACATGGACCAAATTGAATATGTCATATCCCTGCTTTGTTTCAGTTTCTGATTATTGTCCCTGCCCCCACCCCAGCTCACTAAGTGAAAGGGCATTAACTCCTATCTGTGCTTAATTCGGTCATCCTGTTTTTTCCATGTCGCCCATCCACAGTGAATCACAGCCCCTTCTCTGCTCTGGTCTGCATTATGCACTTGGCAAATTTGTCCTTATGGAGAGCTGCCATCTTTTTCTTCATGCTCAGTATCCCTTCCCAACTTGTGAGATAAATTTCTTGCATAGGCAAATAAAACTAAGTTTGGTTAATTTAAGGAGAAAAAAAAAAAATGGAATTTATTGGATGGTGGATGGTGATTCATAAAATTGAAGGAATGACCGAGCAATCACTTTCAGGATAAACAGGAACCAGGCAGCTTCTTGTATCTGGCCTCTGGATCTATTAAGTTATCTCTTCAAGACTCCACTATGAGGATTAACTGGTATGGTAGGCAAAATAATGTCCCCTCCCCCAAAGATATCTACACTCCAATCCCCAGAACCTGTAAATACGTTATTTTACAATGGCAAGAGGGGCTTTGCAGATGTGATTAAGGATATAAACCTTCAGATGGAGAGATTATGCAGGATATTCTAGCAGGCTCAATATAATCACAAGAGTCCTTAAAGTGGAGAACTTTTTCAGGCTGAGTTAAAGAGAGAGAGCTGTAATGATGGAAGAAAAGTCAGAGGGAAGTGATGTTAACCAGTTTTGAACATGGCGAAAAGGGCTCAGGAGCCACAGAATGAAGGTAGCCTTCAGAAGCCAGAGAGGGCAAGGAAACACATTCTCCCATGGAGCCTTCAGAAAAGAATACATCCTTACCAACACCTGGGTTTTAGCCCAGTGAGGCCTGTGTTGGACTCCTGATCTACAGAACCACGAGCTAACATATTTGTGTTGTTTTAAGCCACTAAATTTGTGGTAACATAGCAGCAATAGAAAACTAACACAATCAGCTTCAGGAGAACTTCTACAAAATAAAAGACAAATCATCACAATTTTTACCTCCAACCCGTTAAAAAGAGAGAGAGAGAGACTGAGATCATTCAGAATTTTGGAGGCAACATGAATCACATTTGGGTGGTCTTCTCTGATCCATTTCCAACCTGAGGGGAAAACCCTGCCTGCTCTTCAAAGTTTAGACCTTTTTGATACAGCACGTATTACAGTGCTCAAAATGTCAGTGTGGATTAGAAGTGTTTAGGGGATTTATATTAAGCTCTGAGAAAAGAATCACAGCATAGACGTCTGGAATTTTAGAATGAAACAAAATCCCCCTTGACAAGTACTCCTTTCCCCTGGGAAATGGTTCCTGACTTCCTCCTAGGGTCTGATGGATGCTGAACACAGGCCTGGGTCACTGGGTAATGTGTAATCGGAGCTGTTCTTCCAGTAAGTGCTATTTCTTCTACTTTACCATTAGGGTGGGCAGTCCAAGTGTACATGGGGCAGGACTGCACAGGTTTTGAAGGCCCAGTGAAGTGCCTAAGCAGGTGGTCCTCACTAGGCGATGGTACTCCAGACACCGTCATCTCATGCTCAACAACACCTGTGGCCTCATGGTTAGGACTCCGTGTGAGTCGACAGGGGATGAAAACATACCGTCTTAGGTTAGAGGTGGTTCTGAGCAAAATGCTGGCACCAAGCATAAGTTTACTGCTACGGGGTTAATTCTTCACTCGGAAGCTCCCTGAAGATCAGTGGGCAGAGCATCATGACAGGAGATTGGCAACAAGATGTGAAAAAGGAATGTGGAGTTCTGGGCTGCAGGACTTATCCGTTGCTTTTCCCTTTGAGCATTGCCTCTTAAATTGCCAACATCACATTACTTTTACCTTTGAGGAGATAGTCCCCTCCTATTATAAGATGTCTCCAGACTGTTGCAGGGAGTAGGCCAGAGTCTCCAAAGATGAATTCGTGAACAAAGTGCAGTGAAGTGAAGGTCCTCATACTTGAGGCCCTGACTCCAGAATGAAGCTTCTTTTTATTAGGATAATTGCTAAAGACTATCCGCATAAAGTCAGCTAAGAAAGTGTGTGAATCAATCTAATGGTTTAGCTTTTCAAGGTTGAATTTCAAGTTAATTGGTTTCTATAACACTAGGAAGGGTCCGGTGTGAAGGAGGATCTGGCCCTGGACAATATTAATGGCTCTAGGCGTTCCTTACAAGCCGCAGCCGCGTTCATCTGTGTAAACATCCTAAAGCCTTGTGCCTTCTCCAGCCCTTCCCTCTTGAAGCCTTTTCCTTTGATGCTTCTCTCCTGCATCTCCCACACCAGACCTCTCAGTATAGTGCTCTGCCCTTTACTGAGGACAAGCAGCACCCCTATTGCCAGCTGGGGCAATCACACATGGAAGACCTTGAATGTTTGTAGCTTCAGCAGCTGGAGAACAGATTAACTTGATTCATTTTAATGGCAAAACCCCGAGAAGATTGTTCATCAGTTTCTCCTTCAAAGATTCCTGGAGCTTCCTGGTTCTTGATCTTTCCCTAGCCTGGATTTTGTTCTTTTCCTTCAGTAATGTAAGCTATTACTTACCTTACTAGTTAATTCTCCTTTTAAATGACAAGAGTTAATTGCTGTTGTTGTTGTTGTTGTTGTTGCTGTTGTTACTTGCTGCTAATCAACTCTGACACACTTCCTCACTTATCTTATAAACTGTGCATGAAAGAAAGTGTATTTTATACAATTACTGCAGATCCATTCTTTCCGAAGAGTGCCCGCGCTGGGATATACTATGGCAATTCACACACTGGGAAATACCTGCCCACACAGGAAGCATCTTCTCAGGCATTTTGTCAGTCTTCCATTGGGTGGAATTCTTTGTGCCCTTAGGAAAGAGTTGTCCATTTTTAGGGGGTATTCATTCTTCTTTGGAAACTCTGCCAAAATGGAGAATTATTGGGTCTCCACCTCCATATGTTGTCAGACCCCTTCCTTTAGTTACAATCCAGGGATAACCCACTCCGTTGAAGGAGTGGCAACTCATCAAATCATGAACTTTACTGTCAAGAGGGAGGGATGGGTGTACCGTCACCAAACGCCTCCACCATCACCACCTCACCATAAGTTTCTTAATTTATAAATGGTTGTTAGGATCCATTACCTTAACAGTTTCAGTTCTGAGGAACCATCCCACATTACTAACTCGCAAGAATCTTGACTACTTCACCACTATATAGAAGCCTCTTCCATGGTCCACTAGCTTGTATCTACCATGAGTATCTAAAATGTTCAGTAAGACCCCATCTCTGGGTTGCATCTCCTTGCATGTCAGTGGAGTTAAGGTGTCTTTGCTGATACACAGCATTAAGCTGAGCTGCCCATGCTAAGCATTTGATGGTATTCAGTAACTTGAATGTTTCTCCTTGTTTTAAGTGCATAACTGTTCAAACTATTCATTTGAATTCCCCTGTTGGCCAATGAGTGTCTTAGGATCCATCTTAAATATCAATAAACAAGGAGGGAAGTTGATAACATTATACTAGTAGCACTGTGTGCATGACACGGGAAGCCCACATATTTGTTTCTGCCTAATAGCGTCTTTATTTCTGCAGTCCAGAATATACTACAATCCAATTTTTAGAAGACTTAAGCACCAAAAACATTATGGAAGCACCACTTATAAGTCAAAATAAAAGTGATAAGTACATATGGAATAAAGTTCAACTTAATCTTGCTTTTTCATTAGTATTATGTTGACTCTTTTCTAAACTGTTTCGGTGTTTCCACTTTGCTGGTGGCATACACATGTACTTAGTTCATCTATTAGATAATCACTAACCGCCCCCCCCCCCAAAATTAACAGATCTTCCAAATCTCTCAGCTCCTTTGATGATTTTTATCAAATGAAATAATTTCCTGTAGCAACTTACTCTCCATTTTTCTTCTCTGTTTAGAAGAGATCCGATCAGGAAACTTATAAACCTGGATCTGAGCAAGTTGTGTGTAACTGAGAAGTTTTCCCAGAATGCTTGCTGTGATGTTTTCTGTCTAGATGGAAAATTCTCTGATGTAACATGTAAAGTGGCCTACTACCAGCAAGGTTCATATTCTGAATATCTACTTTTAGAGAGAGAAGTGGAATGTGGGTAAGTCACTTTTAAGGAGACTGACTTGAGGAACAATAAATGTGGCTGAATGCATTAGGTACAGGTAACATATTTTTTCTTGAACTTCTTTTATTTACCTTCTTGGGTTAGAGGAAAAAGCTATCTCTAATTTTCTCTTGCCTCTTCCCTTCTAAGATAAGAAAACCTATATCCACAGCAACACCACACACAGTTCACTATTCACTTGCGCTATTTCCATCCGTTTACAGAGTAGACTCTCCTGAGGTTGGAAAAACACCTATATCCCTACACTATCAGGGTGTCTTTTTTCCTTCCATAAACAGCTGCAGCTGTGAATCACCCCCATAGTACACTGTATTCACTCTCTCCATGCTCTCTCCTCTCATCTGGAGACAGCAACAAAGAAAATGAGGAAATATGAGTCACTAATGCTGTGGCGATGGCTCAGGGGTTGTAGCCCAGAGCTTCTAGCCACACAGTCTCTCTTTTCCCATAAGCAGCCCTTTTGCTGACCCAGATGGCATAAAATGGCATATACCTCTCTGCTAGATATGGTGTGAGTCCACATGGAGGGGTCTCTGACACAGAGCATGTACAGCTCTGATACTTAACCCACCTCTGACCAATATGCAAAATATAACCCTCTAAGAAAGCTACTCACTCTACCCATAATATCCAACTTAGCGAAGGAATATTTGTGAGGGGGTTTTCAGACCTTACTTAGAAAGAAGTCCCCAGGGGCACTTGGGTGGCTCAGTCGGTTAAGCGTCCGACTTCAGCTCAGGTCACAATCTCGCGGTCCGTGAGTTCGAGCCCCGCATCAGGCTGTGGGCTGATGGCTCAGAGCCTGGAGCCTGCTTACGATTCTGTGTCTCCCTCTCTCTCTGCCCCTCCTCCATTCATGCTCTGTCTCTCTCTGTCTCAAAAATAAATAAAACGTTAAAAAAAAAATTTAAAAAAAGAAAGAAAGAAAGAAGTCCCCAAATAAAGTCCTTTAAGTTATGCATGATATACCACTTTAGTCATAAACATTAAGTTTATAAATAAGACATCCCGCTGCATATCAGACAGACTATAACTAGTGGCTAGACTCTTTACCCAAGACTCTTATATAGCCCCACATTAGCCTAGCCATGTGGATGTCAAACTGTGTAAAACACAGGGACTTACGTTTCCCAGAATGATAGACTTCCCCGGGTCCATAGGCCAGTGCCACATCTCTCTTCCCGAGCCTTAAGCTGATCCTGGCCATTCCTTGTCTGGCTAAAGATCTGAGTGCCAGGACACAAACTTTGAGTCAAAAGAGAGAGAGGTTTGTGTAGGTAAGTCTGATATTTATCTCTCCACTCATAGTAACTGGTGAATCTTCCAAGATGTTTGCAATTATCTAACATTTTTTAGACAGAACCAGTTGGAGGGAATAAAATGGGTTAAGTAGTGCCCCCTCCAAGAGATATATCCATTTCCTAATCTATGGAACCTTTGAATATTACCTTTTATAGCTACAGAGTGGATATTACCTCCCAAGAAATGAAACGTAATCATTCCTCTTGGGAGGAAGAGTTTATCCTGGATTACACAGGTGGGCCCTAAATGCCCTCACATGTATCCTATGAGAGAGAGGCAGAGGGAGTTTTGACACAGTCAGAGAAGAGCAGGAGGCAATGTGACCACAGAAGCAGAGATTGCAGTGATGCGGCCATAAGCCCAAGAATGCTAAGTCAGCCACCAGAAGCTAGAAGAAAAAAGAAACCCATGTTCTCCTACAGCTTCACGGGGAACACGGTCCTGCTGAGATCTTGACTTCAGATGTCTAGCCTTTCTACACCTGTGAAAGAATAAATTCCTGTTGTCTTATGCCACCAAGTTTTTGATGATTTGTTACAGCAGCCACAGGAATTGGACACGGATAAAAAGTCTCTTCTGGACTTGTGTTCATACTTTGTTCAGAAATACTTTGTTTCATATCCTCCAAGAGCAATAGAAAAGACATTTGACCGGTGACGGTTTCAACATTATCCCTCAAGGTAATTAAAATCTCTCATGCTTTGAAAGGGCTTGCCAACACACAATTGCCATCACTTGCAAATAGTTTATGCTCCCTGATGGAGGCTGGTAGGGATGTCAGTGATATGCCGGAGAACCGCCTGAACTGGAAAATTTATCTTAATGGAGTTTTGTTTTCCCTTTTATTTCTATGTTAATGGGAATACCTTAATAAAACACTCAGTATCACTGGGTTTCTAGTCAGCAAGCAAAGATACCCTCAACTTGGAGTGTCATGTACTGTTCAGAATTAATTTTTTTTTCAGTCTTTAGAAATATATACCCATCCCAGGCACCTGGGTGGCTCAGTTGGTTAAGCATGTGACTTCAGCTCAGGTCATGATCTCCCAGTTCAGGAGTAAGTTGGGGCTCTGTGCTGACAGCTCAGAGCCTGGAGCCTGCTTCAGATTCTGTGTCTCCCTCTCTCTCTGCCCCTCCCCTACTCTCACTCTGTCTCTCTCTCAAACATAAATAAACATTCGAAAAAGAAGAAATATACAGCCATCCCGATTATGCCACATGTCTTCAAACCACCACGATTCAGCAAGTAGTGACCGAGGTATAATACATCAAGTAAAGGCCACTCAGCCTGATGCATTAAGTCGCCGAATTCCCCTAGATTGCTTCCCATTAGCAAGACTCCATCTCTGTACAGTGTTGCCCCCCTTTCAAGCAGCCCACGTCTCAATCAAGAAGAAAGCATATCATCTCCACCACCACGCTCCACAGCTCCTCCTCTAGTTCTCGTTCATTCCTCAAGTGTCAAACAATCTCCAAAGTCAAAACTGCTGAGATTACATAGGCTGGTTCTCCTCCACTCTATCACAGACTGTGTGCTGAAATACATTAGGAAATTCTTCCTGATCTCCTGGCTTATATTTGACCGTCCTCATTAGAACACAGGCAGATACATGTAGTCTGGTCAGATACCACTTCACTGTAATTGCCAATGTAAACAATAGAACATGTGACATAAGTTGGAATTTTTCCTGATTAGTACACACCTCCCTCAAACGTGCAGTACCTAAGCAAAGACCTCTACCAGTTCCCCTCATTTGTCCAAATTGCAGAGGTCAAGTTAAAGTGGATTAGAAGGACATGAAGATGTTGGGTGCTAGTTGCTTTGTCTTTTCTAAAAGTCAAGAACTCTCCTGAAGAGCTGGTCCAGAGCCTGGCCTAATGTGACTAGAATGTTATGAAAACCTTGATACAAGATTTAACATCAAATGAAAGAAGATATCGAAGTATTAGAAGTCTGTAGATCCATCATTATTGAAAATAAAACTCAAGCGAAGAAGGAAAACGGAAAAAATACTAAAATGACATAACTAAGGAAGTCTAGAAATCGAACTTTTGTGTTACCACCACAAACGTAGAGTGGTGATTTTCAAACTTCAGTGTTCATATAAAGCACCAGAGGACCTTGTTAAAATGCAGTTTTTAATTCCATATATCTGAGGTTGGGCCTGAAAGTCTGCATTTACAACAAGCTTTCAGAGGATAATGATCTAAGGACCACACTATGAGAAGCAAAGCTTTATACCGTGAAGGCTTGAAATAGTGTACTACCTTTCTCCAGTTAATTATGACAGCACATATGCTGCTCTTGGGTCTTGATTAGTTCAGCACACTCAACTACATGCTTCTTTACAAGCTTAGAAGAGCAATATTAGAAAGCTGATGCCCCGGGCCATCTGCCATGGCAGATTCACAATTATGTTGTATATTCTTTCCATTAGAAACTGTAATGTTACAAGATATCCCTGACCGAGCTCTCTGGTTGATCAAATCACAGTGACTGGTGCCTGAAGGTGGATGGCCAAGAAGGTAAGAAAGGGCCTGAGGAATCACACTGGTCACAAGCCATCAACATGAGTTAATAGCATATAAAAGAAAGGGACTCTCATTTCTCTTCTAGAAAGCAGCTGTCATTACAGTGTCTTGATCAATGAACTTGTTGTTCTTTGCAGAACTGTCCCCACCAAAGTATTGGCTAGAAGCTTTACCTTGCAGGGACATATGAGGAAGGAAGTAGAATTAATGTTGACTCAGAAACTAGAAAATACTTGTAAGCGTTTATAAAATGCTAAGCTATTCAGCATCATTTGTCCAAATTTTCTACATTTCTATGGAAAGGGCTCAAGAAATTTTAATGAAGAACCATATTGAACAGAAATGTCTTTATTGTGTTTCAAAATTCAAAGAGTTTCTGATTTTAAGTCAAGCCATTACTGCAACAATTGCAGGTTTATGCCATTGGTAGTGGTTTGGAGTTACCCCAGGTGAGCTCGTTCTGTCAGTGATGCCTAATCTGAGCACTAGCAAAGGAAGACACTGAAGGAAGTAGAAAGCCCAGACCTAACACTAGTCCTTCCTACAGGTGTCATGGGACAGTGTATGATAGAGACTGTTCAAAAGCCCCTGAAGCCCCTAAAGGCTTATTCTCAGAATTAACAGTGTGACAACTCTCCAAGTTTCCCATATATGAAAGTAATATTATTTTTTTATTACATTACCTCCGAATCACTTTATATTATAAATTATGACTTTTTAAATACCCTGCAATTTTTGAAGTGAGACATCTAAGAGGATAAAAGTGAGGCTCAAATGTTAAGTAATTTGGTGAAAAAAAGAGGCTAGTGACATACAAAGCCAGATGGTGACACCAGATTTCTGAAGTCCAGTTCTCATCACATTCAGCCAGACTAACCTTGGATGTATATGTCCATGTTCAGCAAATGGAAACAATCCCACCCAGGCTATAATGAGGCAATATGCCTTACTGTCTCCATCCAGACTTGACTAAGACAGCCCAAACATATTGTAGATATCATAGTGTCCATGCTGCCCTTCACGTATTTATACCCTCAAATTCCTCTTTGCAAGGACCCGTGGTCCTAGGCCAACATGCAGCTGCTGCATTGGCACAACTGAGATCGAAGTCACGCAAGTTTCCAGGTACACACAAACGAGTATGATGTTGCTGCGAGAGCACACACAAAAACATTCTTCCTAACCGCCAAAGCTTTAGAAGCATTTTCTGTCCAATTAGTATTGTTCACTATATGTGAAGACCATACCTTCTAAAAACTCTCAAGAGCCATGAAATGAAAGAAACACTGACTGTTCTGGGGACAGCATGATCAGGACAGAAGTCAGATGTTTTTCACCGACTAATAGAGCACAGTCATCATCTCATAAAATGATGCTTCCTTATTATTTATTTATTTATCATTTATTTTGAGAGAAAGAGAGAGAGAGCGTGCAAGGGGGTGGGGGGGTGAGGGGCAGAGGCAGAGGGAGAGGGAGAGAAAATCTTAAGCAGGCTATGCACCTAGCACAGAGCCCAACGCGGGAGATGATCCCACAACCGTAAGATCATATCCTGAGCCGACATCAAGAGTCCAACTCTCAGCTGACTGAGCCAGCCAGGCGCCACAATGCTTCCTTAATATTTAAGTGATCATGTCCCTCCACGGTACATGACAAGGGGTAACAGTGGGGCATTCTAGTGTGTATTACATGCACTGGAGTTCTGCAGTGGTTTGTGGGGGTCGTCATGTGAGTGTGCAATCGGGAAAAAAAGAGAAAGTTAAATGTAAATAATGCTACAGTATTAAAAAATATCTTTTTAAAGTGTCCTCTAACTTTTTTATCTATTTTCCAACATAGCATTTTACTTCTTTTCTAAGTTTATTTTCTTTGCTTCAGAGTTCATAGCAATGTCCATTTAACATCAAATCTCCAAGATTTGATGGGTCATCGCTGTGTGCTTTGGGGAATTCACCCTTCCTGAACTGTGAGTCAATTTTGATGCTTCAATATCTATGCAAAACAGTTGCTAAATGCTGGTAATATAGAAAATGAAATATACTCAATCATCATTTGGAATTCTTTTATAAGGGAGACCATGAGTGAAAATTTAAATCCACACAATTGTCATAAGCTCATATATCTGCTCAGCTTATAATTATCACAATCTTTTATAGCTAATAGAGTAATCATTAGCAACAGATAATTTAATAATGTGCATCCATTAATTGTTTCTAGATATACTTTCTTGACCTTTAAGTGGAAATAATCCCTTCTAGGCAGCAGGCTGGAGTCTTTAGTTGGTTGTTTGAGATGCAGAAAGACAGATTTTCAGAGTTTGTCTAGAAGAACCAGGAGAAAGATAAAAGGAAGTCAGGGATTTGCCCTTCTGCAGCAAGATGTGTCAGATAATGGAAAAGATTATGACATATTGAGTTACTGTCACTGTTTATTAAGAGGAGAATGCATAACTTAGCATTTCCTACTAAAATTTCATTATATGAGGAAACCAAGAGTTACTGAAGAAGGGCCATCAAGCTCGTCTCCTGGAATTATTTCCTTTTTGGCACAATCCAGACTGATTACCATCACTCATATATGACTCATCAGGGAAAAGTCTTTTTCTATTATTTTCATTGCATAACTTTAATTAAATGTATTCAATTATTGTGTAATAGGAGATATTTTATTAATAACTGTGCAAATTATCATGGAAAATGTCCTTTTCAATAATACCCTCACATCAAATTCAAAAAAAAAAAAAAAAAGAAAAAAAAAAGACTTGACTCCAAGTTCAGGTTTAGCATAAGGAAAAAAGCTGGAGTCCTCAGTGTTCCATGTCTCATTGTCAAATAATGCCCCCACTGTAATTACTGCCAGCATCAGTGATCACCAGAAACTGACATTAGGAAAAATATGACTTAACAAAGCTCCAATCTATTATAGTCACACTGCCCTCTCATAATCCATGTCCTTTGAAAATGACAAGTTCAGCTTTACTAGTGAAAACCTGTTTGCTTCTCTGGTCATTGTTGAAGTGCAATGCAGTCAAGAAATGTTGCTATTTTTGTTTTTAATGACATCAGCATACCAGGTAATGAATGTCTGGTGTAATTTCAATATTCTAACAAATAAAATTACAATTTTGTTATTTAAATAACTATAATAGGGGCGCCTGGGTGGCTCAGTCAGTTGAGCGTCGGACTTCGGCTCAGGTCGTGATCTCATGGTCTGTGAGGTCGAGCCCCGCCTCGGGCTCTGTATGTTCAGCCCCCTGAGCTGCTGACAGCTCAGAGCCTGGAGCCTGTTTCAGATTCTGTGTCTCCCTCTCTCTCTCTGACCCTCCCCCATTCATGCTCTGTCTCTCTCTGTCTCAAAAATAAATAAACGTTAAAAAAAATTTTAAATAACTATAATAAAGCAAACATATTTGATGTGATTAGTTTTTTCACCTACAGAGTCCTCTGCTCAAAGAAAAAATGTGAGGAATATTCAAAGCTTAAAGAAACCACCAATTAGCATTTCAATTACTGTAATTTAAAAAGAAAAGGTATAAGTCAAAAATAGTGTTATTCTACGTAAACAAATTTGTATTTACTTTCAACATCTTAATATTATAAGTCCTATTTATAATATCTTAATCTTACAGTTTTAAACAGAAAACTCCTGGGGGGGGGGGGGGGGGAAGCACATAACTTTCTCCCCTTTCTTCTATCTCAAAATGGAGTCACATTTTTAAATCATATTTAATGGGAATGAACTGTTTATATTATTACAATAATGAGAAATGGGCTTAAAGAATGGAATGTGGAGTTTTAAATTAGTATTTTTCCCTCTAATGATGAAACCACTGTTGAATACGCTAATCCCCTCATGCTGTCAGATCCATTATCTGTATTTATATTTTATAAAAGTGTAAGCCCAGCGCTAAACACAAAGCTACTGAAATAAGAAGATAAATAAAATTTTAAAATCCTAAATAAACAGCACATTGACCTGATCCTTTGGGCGGTCGGTTCTCTACTATTTTTAAATAAAGTCGAAGTATGGGGAAAAAAATTTATTTTGAAATCAGTCAGGCTTCTCCGCATACAGCTCTATAAACTTTGGTGTGTTATTTAATCTCTCTGAGGTTATACAATGGATAGAACTACTAGAAATAATATACAAGATATATTTGATTCAAGATGACTAACTAGGCAAGCATTTATGTCTCCTCAACACCAAATTCCATTAAAATGATGCAAAACATATAATAAATTTCTAGCAATGATGAAAGCCTGAGATGGTGTTACCAACTGATCAGAATAGTCTACTTTCTGGAAACTATGACAGATAACAGCAGGATAAGAAAACCTAAGAGAGGGACACCTGGGTGGCTCAGTCAGTTAAGCCTCCAGCTTTGGCTCAGATCATAATCTCATGGTTTCTGAGTTCAAGCCCAGCATCAGGCTCTGTGCTGACAGCTCACAGCATGGACCCTGCTTCGGACTCTGCGTCTCCCTCTCTCTCTCTCTCTCCTTCCCCTGCTCTCTCTCTCTCCCTCTCTTTCTAAAATAAATAAACATCTTTAAAGGAGCAAAAAAGAAAACCTAAGAGAGTGAAAGGAACAACAAAACTACTTCCCAACAGAAAAATAAGAGCACCACCTCAAAGCTAATACTGACAGCAGAACTCAAAAATATCCTCATGCATGAATAAAGTTGAACTGTGTAAAGGAAGGGTCAGTGGGAAATTCACCAGGTAGTTGGCTGAAGAACAGAGCAGTTGAATCTTGGTTCCACCCTCAGAATATCTGACACTGGGTGTATAGAATAGACAGTAGAGCAGGAAAAAAAGAAAGTGCTGCCAGGTAGCTTATAACCATCACCCAAGAGTCCCTACTCAGAAGTCAAAACAGTTCATACTCCAATTGTACACCAAGATGCATAAGCACACACGCACATATTCCACGGCGTGAGCGACACTACAGCCCATTCCTACACTCACATTTGTTGCCTAGAGAAAAGTTTCTCACTTGGGCAGAGGAAATACACTCTGGGCAACAATTTTGATCAGTTAAAATCCTTAACCATGAATCAATAGACATTTGAAGAGAAATAATAATATGAAGCAAGCAAATAAATATGAAATAGGAAAACTAAACGACCAACAAATATTAATATAAGAAAATAAATGGTAAGATGAGGAAAACCAACAGATATTCAAGAGGATAGTGCGATCATTAAAAAATAATAATAAAAGAACAACCTGCAATGAAAAAGGAAAAGTGGAGTACTTCAAAATTCAGAACATAATTACTGAAATAAGAATTAAATAGACACATGCTAAATAGATTTTACACAATTTAAGATCTTTTATTTTTTTAATATTTTTTAAGTTTATTTTGAGAAAGAAACAGAACGAGCAAGAGAGGGGCAGAGAGAAAGAGAGAGAGAGAATCCCAGGCAGGATCCATGCTGTCAGTGCAGAGCCCCACGAGGGGCTCAAACCCACAAACTGTGAGATCATGATCTGAGCCAGAACCAAGAGCTAGGTGCTTATTCAACTGAGCCACCCAGGTGCCCCTATTTTTTTTTAAATTTTTCATGTGTATTTATTTTTGAGACAGAGAGAGAGGAAAGAATGTGCACACACGGACGCAGAGGAAGAGCAGAGAGAGGGAGACAGAGGATCCAAAGCAGGCCCAACACTGATAGCAGAGAGCCCAATGTGGGGGCTCAAATTCACAGAACCACAAGATCATGACATGAGCTGAAGTCCAAGGCTTAACCAACTGAGCTACCCAGGTACCCCACACAGTTGAAGATTTAATTAGAAATCTGAAAAACCAAGTCAAGGAATTCTCTCAGAAGGCAATACAAATGGACGAAGAAATGAAAAGCATAAGTTTGAAAGAAAAGGGTGTAGAAACAAAAGCAGAATTCCAACATGATTGTAGAAGAAGAAAACAAGTAGAATGAGAAGTAGACCAAGGTAACAATATTAAATAGAATTTGAGATGAAATTGTCAAAAAATATATTTAGATTAAAAAGTGTAATTCTTTTTGGGGACATAAATGTATACATCCATTAAAAGGTGAGTACCATGATGTTGATATAAGCCTTATGTTTATATAACCCAAACCTGGAAATAACTTAGGTGTCCATCAACAGGAGAGAAGATAAATCCTCATAAATTTGAACAAGGGAATGCTATGTAGCATTTTAGAAAACATCAACTAATGATAAATGCACAACGTGGATAAATCTCACTGACATAATGATGAGTCATAAAAAGCCAGACATAAGAGTATATATGTGACTCCATTTATTTGTGAACCAGGGACAAAACTGATCAATGGTGAGAGGGGGTCAGTATACTGATTATTGTTGATAGATGAGAATAGCAACTAATAAAGAACATAAGGTGGACTTCTGAAAAGTGGTCTCTGGGTGTTTACATGGGTATGTGGATATATGTAAAACTTCTAGTTATACACTGAGGATCTGTCCCCTTTACAATATTTATATTTACTTCAATAAGAACCATTGCAAAGTTCAAGTCACCAGGAAAATAGAACAGTTGTGAACATTTTTGTAAGAAAGAGCTTTCATTAATCACAGTAAATATTTTTGTGTCTTTTGATTGGTTTACAAGTGTAAGACATAGAATTTTTAAAAACAAATAACACAGGTCATGTGCCTAGTATAGTGGTTTCTACACTCAAGAAATGATAGCTGTTTTTCACACTTTAAAATTTAATGATTCAGGGCACCTGGGTGGCTCAGTCGGTTAAGCGTCCGACTTCGGCTCAGGTCATGATCTCATGGCTTGTGAGTTCGAGCCCCATGTCGGGCTCTGTGCTAACAGCTCAGAGCCTGGAGCCTCTTCAGATTCTGTGTCTTTCTCTCTCTCTCTCTGCCCCTCCCCTGCTCATACTCTGTCTCTTTCCGCCTCTCAAAATTGGATAAACATTAAAAAAAATTTTTTTAACTTAATGACTCATCCAAGTCAAGAGATATAGCTAATAGAAATATTTATACAGTAAATAAATATCACAACACTCAAGAGATTTTAAAATATTTATATGGTCATTATTTTCTTAAAATCTCACTAAAACTCTGCATGGGTTTGCATGTCTTATTTCTGATCTGAAAATCAGTTAAGCAAGCTTTGTATGTTCAGTGATCTGACAGAAAATTATGCAGTCAGGAATGTAACTCCTATCTGCTGATTTCAAGTCAATTAAAATTTCCACTAACCGTGCTATGAAAACCTACTGAAACATGTAAGTGAAATACTATTTTTCTTGTCTTGGATCATGGAGTAAAAGGATCCTATCAAGGTTAAGTATGCAAAGTAACGAGCATTTGTTTTCTGTATCACCTCCGAGCCATCATTTGGCCTCCTCTTGACTCCTGGTGTCTTAGCAATTCACACCCTCAGCGACCGTTTGGAAAACATATCAAGTTCTAGAAATTAGAAAGGCTGCTCGTCCTTTCGTGGATAGACACTTAAGTAAGTACCTCTCCTCTGGCAGAAAATGTGGAAACTGAAGAAGTACTGAAGAAGTATATTTCCATAGATTCTAGCTGATAACTTGTGAATTCCAAGCACTGAAACTTATAACTGATTTCAAGGTCATGTGTAGTAAGAAAATGTTAAGCATGTTGCATAATCAAGATTTTCGAAGAAAAATAGGACAAAAAAGGAATAAAATAGGAAAAATGGCAATGGTCAGAACCCCAGCATGTGTTGATTTCTTTCACTTAACTACTTAATGCTAACATTTAAAAAAAGGTCAGATAACATTTCTCTAATAATTTTGGATTCTAAGAGGTCATTAGGTGAACCTTCTTAAACACAAATCTAATAAAGATAATATGAAATTAGTAACCTGCTTCACGTTACTTACTTCACTTATTAGTATTTCCTTCCTTGCCCATTTCTTAAACAGATTAAGCTATTCTTTTTTTCTCCTTATAAATTAATGCCATGTTCTTACAGATACTAAATGCACGCAAATTCTATATTCTTATAGAGAGCTTCATCTCCAAATTGATGTTAGCATTAAGATGTCTGTATAATACAAAAGTGTATATGTCACAGAAAAGTCCCTTTTGTTAAATTTCCATATTCCTGAGTGTTCAAATGATTATGGCAATTTATTGTCCTTGAAATTTATGTTCATTACATGGGCAAATTCAAATTGCCATTTTCTTTCACACAATATGTTATAATTTCAGAGCTATTTAAGTAATGTACAAAAAGCACAGGGTAGATAAATGGAAATTGTAAAGAGTAATTCAATAAATAATAATCAAAGCAGGACAATCAAAAAGGAAAGTCATGTAAAAGCTGCCAAATTTGAAATGTTTTAAAGCAAGTGAGCTAAGTGTTCTCCTTTTTTTCTTGAAATATTATTTAACATGCACCTCTCTTTATTTGTTCTGGGAGGTTAGGTCATAAGTGGAAAGGAAATAAAGTCCATCCTCCTAATTGGGCACACTTCTGCTCTCTGCTCCAGCATTTCCAATTTCCTGATGTTCTGGAGTGAATTCAAACCTGATCACTCTGAAAGAGGTGCAGAAATTCTGACTCCATTCCTTAGGAACTTTGCATTCAGCTCAAAGGTTCATATGAAAAATTTTTAAATGTGAACCATTCATAAAGGATTGCACGGAGTTTGGATAGAGTAATAAGCAGGGACTCTTTCACCAGGATCAGATTCTCAATTGCCCTGGATGTTCAACATGCATAACTTCTACTCAGGTAAGCGTTACCGTCTCACAGCTTACCTGTCTGGCAAAAGTTTCAATCTCTAGATTTCTTCCTAGTGCATTTCTATATATGGACTTTCCCTCAAGAGCCATCTTCGCATCTTGCTTGACTGAAATCCTTTGCAAAGGGAAGTGCTTTATGGGAAAGAGGCTTTTCTGCATTCCAGGTGAGATAAGGCATACCTCTTCTGGGACAGAAGAAGAGGCTATCTGGAATGAAGAAATCAAAGAGAAGAAGAACTGAACTCCGTGAGGTGCAGGGACATGTGAGGGAGTGGCTAGTGACTGAGTGGGGAAGAGGATTCCCAGGAATGGCACAGTCTCAGACAGTCTTGGAAAACTAAAATGTTTCAGAAAGTTTTTCAAGTTGCCTCTGTCAGTAAACTTGTTCCTTCATTTGTCCTTCACTTAAAATTATTCTACATTGTTTACTAATGTTTTGACAAAAGAATAGAATTATTTAGGAAAACTCAAAGAAAAGGGCTGGGGGTCATTTGTCATATCAATTATAGACATGCCTAACTAATCTTTGACAAAGCGGGAAAGAGTATCCAATGGAAAAAAAGACAGTCTCTTTAACAAATGGTGCTGGGAGAACTAGACAGCAACATGCAGAAAAGAATGAAACTAGACCACTTTCTTACACCATTCACAAAAATAAACTCAAAATAGATTAAGGACCTGAATGTAAGATAGGAAACCATCAAAACCCTAGAGGAGAAAGCAGGAAAAAATCCTCTTTGACCTCAGCTGTAGCAATTTCTTACTTGACACATCTCCAAAGGGAAGGGAATTAAAAGCAAAAATGAACTATTGGGACCTCATCAAGATAAAAAGCTTTTGCACTGCAAAGGAAACAATCAACAAAACTAAAAGGCAACCAACAGAATGGGAAAAGATATTTGCAAATGACACATCAAATAAAGGGCTTGTATCCAAAATCTATAAAGAACTCACCAAACTCCACACCCGAAAAACCAATAATCCAGTTAAGAAATCCAGTTAAGTTCATGCAGAAGACATGAACAGACACTTTTCTAAAGAGGACATCCAGATTTCCAACAGACACATGAAAAGATGCTCGACATCACGCCTCATCAGGGAAATACAAATCAAAACCACTACTGAGATACCACCTCACACCGGTCAGAGTGGCTAAAATGAATAAATCAGGAGACTATAGATTCTGGAGAGGATGTGGAGAAATGGGAACCCTCTTGCACTGTTGGCGGGAATGCAAACTGTTGCAGCCACTCTGGAAAACAGTGTGGAGGTTCCTCAAATAATTAAAAATAGATCTACCCTTTCACCCAGCAATAGCACTGCTAGGAATTTACCCAAGGGATACAGGAGTGCTGATGCATAGGAGCACTTGTACCCCAAAGTTGATAGCAGCACTTTCAACAATAGCCAAATTATGGAAAGTGCCTAAATGTCCGTCAACTGAAAAATGGATAAAGAAGATGTGGTTTATATATACAATGGAATACTACTTGGCAATGGGAAAGAATGAAATCTGGCCATTTGTAGCAATGTGGATGCAACTGGAGGTATCATGCTGAGTGAAATAAGTCAGGCAGAGAAAGTTACTGTATGTTTTCACTTATATGTGGATCCTGATAAACTTAACAGAGAACTGTGGGGGAGGGGAAGAGGGGGAGTTACAGAGAGGGAGGGAGGCAAACCATAAGAGACTTAAATACTGAGAACAAACAGGGTTGATGGGGGGGGGTGAGGGGAAAGTGGGTGATGGGCATTGAAGAGGGCACCTGTTGGGATGAGCACTGAGTGTTGTATGGAAACCAATCTGACAATAAATTATATTTAATATAAAAAAATTATAGACATGCCTTTGTTCCAAATCACTACTCTACACCTACAATTTTGGCCCTAGCTTTTTCCTAAGCTCATGTGAACAAGGTCAGGAATTTAGCAATTGTCACTCTGTTGTGAAAATTGTATTGCTATAAAGTAGTATGGTCAGCAAGACTTGCTTGGCAAGATAAAGATCTTACACAAAACATGAGGTTAAGGGAAAAATAATAAAATGGCAATAAATACAACTTCAAAGCAGGAAGCAAACCTTTTAGAATCATCCATTTCCGAATGAAACCAGATTTATCCATTAAAACCTGCTTTGGTAGGTAAGTATTTTTTTGAATCCTCCCATCAGAAAAAAACTGCAGATTTTTCTGCTAAGACAAATTCTTTCATAAGTTTTATGCTTGGCAGACTCCATGGCTGCTCCATATACAAAAAGAGTTTATGGGCAGCTGTCTGGTCAGAAGATGGGGACTTGACTTGAAGCAGGATTATTTGCTATAGTAAACACCTTGGGTCAAATGCTTAGTTGCGAATTGAAAGCTAGGACTGTCAAAGTCCCCAAAACAATCCCCTTGACATCACTATGGTACAGACCAGGTTTCTTTTCATAGTTTCCAAACAGATATAGCAATTAAACATCATTTACATAGCATTTTCTTTTGTTGTAGTTGTTTTTCAGAAGTCTCATCAAATGCTTGTTCGTCAAGTATATTAACTAAAATATAACTCATGAAATGTTCATGAAGTATAGTAACTACACTTAATATTACCCTTGTCTCGACCTGATCTTTTACTCGTATATTAAAATTATGGGGCATGTAACAGATTAATTATTCTGCACTATTTAACACACCTAGAAAACCCCGTGCTTGCCTTAAGAAATTTTGAAGGATATAAACTTAAATATATGTTGGATAATATTGGTTTCCTTTTTTGAAGAATGCTATACCACATTGCCATGGCTGTATTGGCCAGAATGGATGTTATCATTAGGAAGAGAAGCAAGGGAAGATAAATATCAGGTTCCTCTTGTCCAAACTTCCATTGTTCTCAGCAGTGTGCCGTTGGTGTTCTCTCTAGTTCTTAGGTGTTTGGGGTCTACACTAGACTGTATGCTTTCTGAGGCAGAGATTTGCTTTTATATGTATTTAACGCTAAAATTTCTAGCACTGCTGTATGTAAAAAAAAAAACTTGTCACGAAGTATTTATCCTTGGAGAGATACTGAATTTCACAGGCAGGTAAGAAGGAAGTATTCAGGAGAGAACACAGTTTGCCAGAGCACTGAGGCATGGGGCAGGTGCATTCAGTGGAGTCCCAGCAGAGCAGAGGGTGCGTGGTGTGGTCTGTGAAGGTGATCTGCATAGCCATTTCATCTAGCTTCTTGGTCAAAGGGACACATGGTAAACTTACAGACAACACTCCAAAAACTAAATTTCTCTGCCCTGTGTCTTCCTCCCAGCAGGAGTGAGGATTAGCTACCCAGGCGCCTTTGCAATGGTCATTCTTTCTTCTGCCTGCAGTGATCTTCCTCTGGGTCATTTCATGGCCACTCTCTTCTCATCATTCACAATTCAGCATGGGTGTAACCTTGCCACAGACCAATTCAACTAAGCATAGATCTGTCCAACCATTCTATCTTTAATTACATATGTAGCTTTCTTTATATATGTAAGTTTTCCATCAGCCCCATGCCTCTACCTGGCAATATAATTTGAACTTTTTAAGGGGGAGTTCTGAGTACCTTTTCTTCAATGTATCCCAGCAAGAGAAATGGTGCCCGACTCACAATGGCACTGTTATGGACTGAATGTCTGTGTCCCCCACCACCAGCAAATTCATGTGTTGAAATCCTTCCCCTCAGTGTGATGGTATCAGGTGGTAGAACCTTTGAGAAATAATTAGATTTAGATGAGGTCATGATGGGGAAGCCTCCATAATCGGGTTAGTGCCCTTACACGAGGAAGAGACACCAGAGCTTCCTCTCTCCATGTCAGGTCTCGACAAGAAGGCAAGCCAGGAAAATGGCCTTCGTCAGACACCAAATCTGCCAGGACCTTTATCTTAGACTTCCCAGCCTCAAAAAATGAATAAACATTTATTATTAAAGCTACCTAGTCTATGGTACAGTATTTGGTTATAGCAAGCCAAGTTAACTAAGAGACCCTCAGTGTATTTTCTTGAGTACTACTGACTCACTAACCCTCCACTGGCTGTTCTCAGACAGTCTTTAAGAAAACAAGAAGATTGAAGGCAATGTCCACCTGCAAGCTAAGGGTATCTAATATCAGTTTTACTTCATTGGCTTTGGCACATGGGATACTAGGAACAAGCTCTGGGCGTCGCCATAATTTCTGAGATACAGCCTCTTCTCATCCTACATGTTTTGGACCCAACCGATGTTACTAGCAATAATAATTATTTATAGCTAAAATGTATTGAGTGCTTACCAAGTGCCAACACTGTTGTAAGTGGTTTACATATATCATTTCTTTGCTCCACACAATAAAGCCCATGATGTACAGTCCATCAGAGGTTTCATCTGACAAATAAGAAAACTGAAGCCCAGGAAGGAAGAGTGACTTGTCCAAGGCCACACAAAATGCCATCAGTTTTCCTTCTTTGACTTCTCTTTCCGTCAGGATTGGAACTGTACACTGAATGCCTGTGTTTTCTTTCTGGAACTTATATACCTTTATGACTTGGATGGCTTTTCGGTCCTGTGTGGATAGGAACTTCCTTCACTACCTTCCACCCTTACCTCGGGAACTTCTCATTCTTCAGGTCTCAGCACAAGCACCATTTCCTCCAAACACCAGATTTCCCCAGGTAGAGTTTAAATGTCATTCTTGAGTGTTCATGCACAGTCTATACTCCCCCATTGGAGCACTTCTCATCCTGTGTTAAAATTATTTATGTGTTTGCTTCTGTTCTGAGACTTCAAGCTTATGGGAGCAGGAACTGTATTATCCCACGTATATGTAACTAAACAGTCTATCTCTAATATGCTAACCCCTAGCACGGTGCCTGCTACACTATAAGATGTTCAGTAGGGAAAGGTTGTAAAGGAATGAAGGAGAGTAAATGAACACTGCCCTCTGGGCTGAGTTATGATATGAATAGAATGCCCTCCTAGTCCATGACCCTGCCATTAGCCTGTGTCACTCAGGGTATCACTTCCTCCCTGGGGTCCCTTTGTTATTCTCCTACCTGTTGGATTCCATCCCCATTATGCTCTTCACTTGATCCATATCTGAGCCTTTCGAAAAATTATAATTCTTTACAAGCAAAAGAATGTATTCTGTTCACTACTATTTCCCCGGCAAGGAAGACAGTGCCTGGAAAATATAAATAATTAGATATGTATTTGTTGAAAGAATTCATGAGTAAAAAAATTAATGAATGGTACATTGAATAGTCCATTAGCCTCTCAGAAACCAGACTTCAGAACCCTGACAGATTACTCCCACCCTTCTTCTACAAGCCTCAGATTTCTTTTCTATCTCCACTAGCTGTGATGCTGAAAACCAAAAACATCTTACATTCAAGAGTGCCCTAAAGTGACATCATGAACCTGTTCTCATTCAGATTCATCCTGACAACATCTCAGATGTAATAATCCGCTTTTATCTGGCTTGTCAGCAGACAAACCCTCCTTTCACAACTTGTCAATGGCTAATACCAAGCAAATTCCAGAGCCTGCAAATTCATCCACGCCATCTCCACTGAACTTTAGACCTACCTGGATCCTGCCACTCAGTTCTGTTCCTTATTTTTTATCTGGGGTTTCTGAACGGCCCATAAAAATTTCGTTCCATATTTTAAATTTCATTACACTTGACCTTATTAAAAGAAGGTTTTTAGATATTTAAAGATAAAGAAGGTTTTAAAGATATTGAAATCTCTAGTTATAATTTAAGCTTCATTTAAAGCTTTGCAGATATAATCCCAGACCGATTTTTTTACCCATGAGCTTATAGTTTGCTTTTGGCTTTCCTGACTTTGACCCCCAACATGTAACAAGAACTTTAGCTCACATATTCATTCTTTCTTTTTTCTTTTGACTTCAGCTACCTAAAGTAAAATATGTTGCCTTAATTTTTGATTTTAAGACTTGGTGTCAAACATCAACTCTTCTGACACAGATTCCAGCCAGGATGATCTTGGTCCTTACATGGATGGAGATTGAGACCGGGATACTCTATTTTACTACAAAAGAATTAATATATCAGCAGCAAAAATATAAGTATGGTGTCATAAGAGAAGTACAAAGTCACTTGTATTCTCTTATCCTTGTTTATAGAGCAGCAAAACCAAAGACGAACTCATTTCTTTTCTTTAGTGACAACTAATATAATTTTGGATTATAAATATTATGTGAAAGGTGGCTTAGTTATAGTTATATAAATAACTTGTAACAAGATGTAATAACTCATTTGAAAACTTCTGGATAAATATGTGTATTTAGCACAAGTATTTAGCCCTAAAATGACTGTAAGTAAAATTTTTAAAAGACATAAACCCGCAAGGACAAAGAGAAAGGGAGAGATCCAGAAACTTAACAGTAGATTTATGAGTGGTAACTGGCATTACAAATCTGAGATTTTAAAAAATATTCCAGGGGCGCCTGGGTGGCGCAGTCGGTTAAGCGTCCGACTTCAGCCAGGTCACGATCTCGCGGTCCGTGAGTTCGAGCCCCGCGTCGGGCTCTGGGCGGATGGCTGGGAGCCTGGAGCCTGTTTCCGATTCTGTGTCTCCCTCTCTCTCTGCCCCTCCCCCGTTCATGCTCTGTCTCTCTCTGTCCCAAAAATAAATAAAAACGTTGAAAAAAAAAATTAAAAAAAAATATTCCAAATTTGGGAAGCTGAGGAACAAAACTATTTACATTGTAGAACCTTCAAAGTCTCAGGCATTGATAGCTTCAGATATCTTGGAAAGTTGAGACAAAACTGGAGCTAAAAACAAACCTTGGTTAAAGGTCTAAGAAACACATTTCCACACAAACCAGTGTCCCTCTCTCACCCTGACAAAAGACTGGAGATTTGTTTTCTGGAATGGTAACAGAAAGTCTCAAGGTTGTGATACACTGACCATAGCCATAGATCAATGTGACAGGGGGAGGCCTCAATTTAAAATAGTTTACAACATAGTGGACACACTGAAGTTCAGATCTTCAGCTTTTTTCCACCTGTAGCCTCCCAGAATGCTGACAACCAGACATAAATGCTCCAATCAAGAAACTGGAGAAGACTGCTCTTAGAAATCTGACCAGCTCAGGAAAAAAAAAACAAAAAACAAAACAAAACAAAAAAAAACATCTAAAGAAATTGGCATTCAGGTTTACCAAGTTATTCAAGGCAAGGGTTAGTTTCAACACTACGGGAGTAAATATCACATTTAAAGACACATGCACAGAGCTCTTAACAGCTTGTTACTTTCCCATCTTTATTTTTTTTTTTAATTTTTTAACATTTATTTATTTTTGAGAGAGATAAAGAGACAGAGCGAGAGCAGGGGAGGGACAGAGAGAGATAGAAACACAAATCTGAAGCAGGCTCAAGGCTCTGAGCTGTCAGCACAGAGCCCAACCAGGGGCTCGAACTTACGAACTGCGAGATAATGACCTGAGCCAAAGTCAGACACTTAACCGACTGAGCCACCCAGACACCCCATGTCCCATCTTTAAATATAAGGCAGAGATCACCACATATCTGAGGAAACATCTAATATGAAATATGGTAACCAAGAGAAAAACAGAAGAATATAATCTAGAGAGAAAAGAAACTATACAAAGAAAAAAAATCTTCAAATACTATCATTTCTAACCAGAAAGAAATAAGAAAGGACATTATATATTTGTGAAGGAAGAAGAGGATGCTATTTTTAAAAAGGGAAGAGGGGGGCACCTGGGTGGCTCAGTCGGTTGGGGCGTCCGACTTCAGCTCAGGTCATGATCTCACGGTCCGTGAGTTCAAGCCCCGCGCCGGGCTCTGGGCTGATGGCTCAGATCCTGGAGCCTGCTTCTGATTCTGTGTCTTCCTCTCTCTCTGTCCCTCCCCCATTCATGCTCTGTCTCTCTCTGTCTCAAAAATAAATAAACGTTAAAAAAAAATTTTTTTTTAAATAAAAAGGAAAGAGGGTATTTGGGGAAAAAAAGGAACTCTTGGAATTCAAAATATGATAGCAGAAAGGAAAAACAATCTCAATTAAATGTTTAGAAGATAAAGAATATGTTGTAAAAAGACGCAAACATGGAAATAGAAAAAGATGATGAAAAGAGCCCAAAATGAAAAAACAAGGGCGCCTGGACAGTTCAATCAGTTAAGCATCCAACTTTGGTTCAGGTCATGATCTTGCAGTACGTGGGTCCGAGCCCTGTGTCAGGGTCTGCGTTGACAGCTCAGAGCCTGGATCCTGCTTTGGGTTCTGTGTCTCCCTCTCTTTCTGTCCCTTCCCTGCTCATGCTCTGTCTGTCTCTGTCTCTCTCTCAAAAATGAATAAACATTTAAAAAATTAAAAAAAAAAAACCGAAAATAAAGGGAATGAATTTTTCAAGTAACTATTTTAAGCATTTTGCCAGAAATGAGCCTCTGGGTTGGCTTATTGAGTTGACTTGAGAAGAGTTCAGCCTCATGGAATAAAATGGACTCACAACAGTGCACGTCATCATGACATTTCATAACTTCAGAAAAAATACAAGATAATATACGCTCCCAAAGAAAATAAAACAGGCGTTATTATAAATAGTCAAGAATCGGAGGGGATCTAATGTAAAGCATGGTGATAATAGTTACTAACACTGTATTATATACTGGCTAAGAGAGTCGATCTTAAATATTCTCACCACAAAAAAGAAATGGTAACTATATGACATAATGAAGGTGTTAGTGAAGGCTATGATAGCAATCATTTTGCAAAATACATAGGTATCAAATCAACACTGTGGTACACCTTAAACTTATACAATATTATATGTCAATTATATCTCAATAAAGCTAAGGGAAAAGGAGAATCAGAACATCATCAGACTACTCAACAGCAATCTGAAAGAAAATGATTTCCAATACACAAATCCAGCCAAATCACTAATCAAAGGTAATGGTAAAATAGAGACCTTTCAAACATTCGAGATCTCAAAATATACACCTCCCATGTAGCCATTCTCAGAAGGTTATGAAGAATGTGAACTACCAAAACGAGGGAGTTAATCTAGAAAGAGAAAGACATGGGATCGAGGAAATGGAGATTAAACCGAAGAGAAAGGCAAAACCAGAGAAAGTTTATGAGATGACCATGGACAGAAGATTGAGAAATCAACCAGCTAATCTACAGCAAGTTACTAGTTTCAAGTGAAAAGTCTTCAAGGAAATGAAATTGACAGGGTACTTAATGTGTTTGAAAATGTTAAGGGTAGATTTTAATGGTTGCAAAGAAATTGGCAGATAAAAGAAGTCTATGACAAATATTAGCCCTGGGTCAGAGGCTGAGGGATAGATTATACACAGAAAAGGAAATTTATCACAGTGGACTGCATGGCTGCATTACGAATCTTGCTACATAATCAAAATAATATCAAGATTGTGTATTGATCTAAGCAAAATCAGTGTTCGTACACATCTATCCATGTTTGTAATGGGGCAGAGCAATGAAAGAGGGCTAAATCCTCATCTTCTATAGCCGGAAGTCAGTAAATACAAACTATAAGTTTTGGGGGAGGCAGCAATAAGGCATGTTATTTAGAGATATGTAGGTAAGTACCAAGACAATTGCATCAGTGTCATATGATGTATAAAGACATAAGAATCCCCAAAGGTATATTACATTGCCTGGAAAATAGAAGGAAGGACCTTCTTACCAGAGAGAACATCTCCATATGCTGTGGTCATAAGTCTACATCCTCATCTAAAGAGCCACTGTCCTCCCTGCCACGGCTTTACCCACACCCTAACTTCAGGAGTTCCTACTCCATTCACATTTGGTTATTCACTTCAAACTTAGTTTATATTTGCTGTCAGTCCTGTCCAGCGGAGTTTGGTCTTTCCTTTTCCACGTTCCCATCTGCCGTTTTTACTTTGCTCTCCACTTTCCCTCACAGCCACACAGAGCTTCTTCTCCATGTTCTGCTGCAACAAGATTGCCTGCCAGTTAAATAAAGGTCAAACACACGCGCTCTCTGTTCTTCAGGCTGATATGGTTGCTCTGACGGATTGCTATTCTTACCAATATTGATGGCCTTATTAGATTCCAATTACAGCTCCCTTCAGCCTGGTACCTAATTGGATTAGAATCTGGAGGCTTCAACTACACAAGCTCCCTCTGCTCTTAAAAAATGCAGATAGTCTTTAAAGAAAGACAGTCTACTCCCAATTAAATTAGATACACAGTACACATGGCTGATAAGTTTTGATATTAAGCTCCAACATAGGTGTCTGTTTTGTAGAAGGCTAAGGGCTAGCTAATGAAATAATTTTAATTTCTCAGGGAAAAAAGTACTGACCAGCAATACCATAACAACAACATAGAGTAACCATTTACACCCCCAATCATTCAGCAAACATTGATGAGAATCTGCTCTCTTCTTGGAATGCTGGTCAGTAGGGGTAGAGAATAACAGAGGCATAGTTTCTGCCCCATGGAGCTCATAATTGAACAAGGATGTCAGTCTACAGAACCGTTGATTATGATGTGTCTTCCAATAGCTCTGTGAGAAAGATTTAGACTTCTTTCACTCCAAATGCTAGAGCACATTTCCAAAACGTGACTGTCACTCAAATCTCCAAAGTTTTCAGTGATGTAAGATGGGAGCAGACAGGGGTATATTTATTATTTGTACTTTCCCGAGTGCCCATTTCTACTGCTAACGGGGATGGGATATAGTACCTTCATCTAAATCACCAAGCCTTGCTTATTTGTAATAGGAAATTGCTGTGGAGACACAGGAGTCACCTGAGAAGGCATAAAATAAAGAAAATTGCCAAAATTAGGACCATTGCCCTTTCTTCTGTCACCGTTCCAACTGCACAAGCAGTATTTCCTAATGATTTTTGAGTCCATGGACTTCAGATACACTCCATGTTCATTTATACCCTTATCTTGCTAATTGCCCATTCCAAGCTTAAAGTAGCCTCTCTGACTCTACAACTGTGTCAGCAGGGGTGAGCTGTTCCATAGTTTTCCTTGAAAGCTAGAAATAAAGTCTGATTTCTCTGGGGAGTCCCATGATAAAGCTCTATTGAGAGTTCCTGCAAATGGTAGTCAATGACATGCTTGAACACATCCCTGGCAGAAAAAAATCACACCATATGATCATATGTGGTGGATGCACTGATCCACTGCCTAGATCCCTCTTAAGGAGTGAAGGACTGTTCTCCCAGCTGTTGAGAATACTGACAGAAGATGGTCTTTAATCACTAGCCCTCCTTGAGGACTGACTTGGCCGAAGAAAACTGGCCTGTTCAAGTTTATACTTCCTTCTAGGGGCAGCTTGCATTCACGCATCAGTGTTAGAATATGAAGACTCTGCTCCTTCATCCCAACTCAAGAAAGTTGTTCTAAAGGGCCATCCAGCGCCAGAGCTCCCACAGGATCAGCTAACACAACTATGCAGACTGGTTGCAGCTCAACTTCTTCCTAACCAATCCTGCTTTCTTCCACTCCCTATCACAACCCAATAGCAATCCCTAATATATGTCCTGTTCATTAATCTCCATTTCAAAATTTGTTCCCCAGGGAATGCAATTTGTGACCATAGATCAACTAGTTTAGAAACACTATGCATTCCTGCTTTAGAACTTTGGCTAAATAGAGACTCTGGAAGTTACTTTGCAGTTGTCTTTCATTAGATTTGGTACTGTTGGTAAACAACAGTGGTGGATTTTTTTTTTAAAAAGAATAAATGAGATCTTCCAGCCTAAGTTAAACTTCTGTCACTAAAGAGGACTTTGACTTGGCTGTCTTCAAATCTCCTCTCCTTCCGACCTTCCATTAAGGTGATCCCTTGCTTAAAAGGAGCATCAAAAAGGAAGATGGTGGTGGGTTGCTTGCGTGGCTCAGTCTGTTGAGCGTTCAACTTCAACTCAAGTCATGATCTTACAATCCATGAGTTTGAGCCCCACATTGGGCTCTGTGCTGACAGCTCAGAGCCTGGAGCCTGCTTCGGATTCTGTGTCTCCCTCTCTCTCTGCCCCTCCCCCACTCATGCTCTGTCTCTCTCTTTCTGTCAAAAATAAATAAACATTTAAAAAAAAGATGGTGGAGAGAACATCCTAGCTTGATAAAAGCTAGGGAATTCTTAGGGGAGAGGTTGGGAGTGAGAAGCTGAGAGCTGAAATATAATAAACAGGGGTGATGGAGAGGAAAAAATAAAAGGGAGGTAGTAAGAATTATTCATAGACATTGAGTGTCCCCTTCGTGGTGATCAAGAAGTACAAATGGAAGACTTGAGTTATGTTGAAATTTCATTTGTTTGTACATCCTCTTTAGACCAGAGCATCATTCAGGATGCACTTGTGGGTCATGCCTTAAGAATCTTACCCATCTATGGGGCGCCTGGGTGGCGCAGTCGGTTAAGCGTCCGACTTCAGCCAGGTCACGATCTCGCGGTCCGTGAGTTCGAGCCCCGCGTCAGGCTCTGGGCTGATGGCTCAGAGCCTGGAGCCTGTTTCCGATTCTGTGTCTCCCTCTCTCTCTGCCCCTCCCCCGTTCATGCTCTGTCTCTCTCTCTGTCCCCAAAATAAATAAACGTTGAAAAAAAAAATTAAAAAAAAAAAAAAAAGAATCTTACCCATCTCGGGGCGCCTGAGTGGCTCAGTTGGTTAGGTGACTGACTTTGGCTCAGGTCATGATCTCACAGTTTGTAAGTTCGAGCCCCGCATTGGGCTCTGTGCTGACAGTTCAGCCTGGAGCTGCTTCGGATTCTGTGTCTTCCCTCTCTCTACCCCTCCCCTGCTCACGCTCTGTGTCTCTCTGTCTCTCAGTAATAAAAGAGCATTAAAAAAAATTAAAAAAAAGAAAAATAATCTTACCCATCTCAGTGAAGATGGAATGGATTAGCCCACCGGCTACATGTAAGCTCCCCCCCAGCTGGACATCATCAGCTCCAAGTAATAGATATGTACATTGGAGTGAACACAAAGCATTCTGAGTATTGATCCCCAAATGCTGTAAGAAGAATTGACATTAATTATTCTTACTTTAAACATGAAAAGTGGAAAATTAGCAGAGAGAATAAGTTAAAAATAAGGTTAAATAAAATTTAAAATGCGAAGATTAAAATGGAATAAAATCCATTTTACCTAAAATAATCATTAGTTGATACTCTAAAGTAAAAAAGTACTTTGTTGTAAGACAAATAGAACCTGGAAATTATGCCTACTAAGTAAGCTAAGCTACTGTCTAAACATCAGCAATTATTTATGTATTAGTCTGAAAATCTGCCTTACACTGCAGGAATAAACATGGAGATTTTTGCTATACAGGTGATAGAGCTAATGTGATCTTTTATGAAATGGCATAAAATACCTTGTGAAAAAAATTCAAATACAAGAGTAGTTCTTTCCCTGTGATAAAATCTGTATAATTTGAACTCTGGCTGCCAAGATAAGAAAGTGGACAGTGACCCAAAAGAACTTTATATGTAGGTTTGATTAAATCATACATTCAAGAGCGAGCAGTATGTGACCAAAAATGGATGACCATAGTGATCAACTGTGGCAATCTAAGTCCATCAGGAGTTAGAATTCACACAGTAAGTTAAATAGTGGAAGTTTAATACAAAGAATGATTAACTGATAAAAGAATAAGTTATGAGGGCACTCTTATATGGTACCGTAGGGCTAAGGAAGGGACCTAGGGAAGGATAAACTTGGAAGGGGTGAGTAGATGTGGTCAAGTCCACCATATTGCTGAACAGTTTACTGGTTTGGCTAGGTTACAGCCAGTGGGTAGCTTCTGGCAAGCAATAGGTCACCCTCCAGAGTGCAGGTGGGGAACAAGAGATTAGCCATTGATTCTTTGCAGCTATAAAACTTAGATGCTTGTTTCCTAGCTGGCTATAAGCTGAGGACTGCTCTGTCTTTGTGGAAACCACTCACTTTCTACTCACGCACCCCCCTTCTTCAGCAGTGGGGCATCAAGTCTTATTTATATTTTGAATCTTTCTGACTTCCCTTTTTGCCATCACTCCTTTCTGTGAAAGGGCTCATGGGATTAGATGAGGCCCAACTAGATACCCCTCAATGTTAAAGTCCACTGATTCTACATCTATATGATTCTTTTGAGTGTGTAAGAACACATAATAACAGGACTACACAGGACCACTAGAAAGTGGCAAAGACCTCCTCAAATTCTACTTACCACAGAGCTTCACTTTAATCAACTCTTACGAAGAATACTTTTTAGATCATACTATTGATTAAACAAATATTACATCTAGAAAATGGTGACTATAGACTCTTTAGTATCAGTACATTGGTAAGGAAATTTATGTTTGCTAAATTCCCTCAGATATTATATTAGTACATAATAGTTAATGAATATCAATTCTGTTGCCATTACTTTCTCATTCTGCACTCCAGATGCCAAGAACTATGGGCGGATCAGGTAAGAACTGTATGTGGCCTTTCAAGCCAACATAAGGCAAACTGCTTATTAGCTCCTCCCAAGCTGTGGAGAAGAGTCTGTAGTTGCAAGCTGTGGTGTTACTCAGTAGGATGATTAGTACCTGCCAGAAAACTCACCCAACTCTTCCTTTATAAACCAAAATCCATAGTTTAAAGGGTTGGAGTCAGCTAAGAGCTACAGAAGATGCATTCAAAAACATCTTTAGTTCAATACACAAGGCTTCATTCTATCAGCATTTAACATATACACACCAAGGGCCTAGCCCAGCATGTTCTTGACCTTTGGGTACTGCCGTGAACAAGACAGAAAAGGTCTGTGCTTTCAAGAAGTTCACATTCTAGTGGAGATAGCAAAGAATAAGTAAACAAATATACAGGTAAGTAATAGAAATAAGAAACTCCCAGAAGGTGTTAAGTGTCATGGAGAGAATTCAAATAGCATGGAATAAGGAGTTAGTAACTGGGTGTATGCTTAAGTCTGGGTGGTCAGAGAAGGTTTCTCAGAACGAATGATGTTTAAGATGACATCTGAATGACAAGAAGCTGGGAAAGCAAAGAACAAGTGAAAGAGCATTCAAACTCAAGAAAGAGTTTGTATTAAGGCCCTGATTCAGGCAGAGACCTGGCACATTTGAGGAACAGGAAGAAAATCAGTGTGGCCAAAGCATGATTGGCCCGACGTATGTGACAGAAGAGGCAGGTGGGACAAGAAGGTTGCTTATTAATATGACATGAGGTAAACATGGCGGGCAGGTAGCAGACTTATATAGGATGTTATAAGCTAGGAGAGACAGAGTTTGACTTTTATTCTAAGACCGATGAGAGCCTTTGGGGTATTTTAACAGGAAAGTGACATGAGCTTATTAATCATTTTAAAAGATTACTCCTAATACTTTAGTGAGTGAGAGTAAGGAAAATGGAGGCAGGGAAAGTAATTAAGAAGATAACGTAGTAACTTAGACAAGAGATGAAGGTGGCTTCAGACTAGGAAGGTAGTGCTGGAAATACAGTGAAAATTAAAGGTATATTTTGAGAGAAAGACAACAGAACCTACTGAGGATTTGATGTAGGGCTGGAAGAAAAAGGAAAGAATTGACAGTCATTCCTAGGTCTGTTCCTTGAGCAGCTGAGTACATTGTGTTGATGTTTAATGAGACGCAAAAGACTGAGGGAAGAACACATCTTGGGAGAAAACTAAAAGTTATAGCTGGCTGTGTTAACATAGAAGCATATAAAGATGTCCAATTCACAGTAAGATATATTTACCTCTTGAAATGGGGAGCAGGCAATGACTAAAAATATATTTTTGAGGATGTAGATGGCAGTGAAATCTATGGGATTCATAAGTCCACCCAGAGAGAGGATAGACAGTGAAGGAAAGTGAGGGAGGTGGTGAAGGACAGAGTCTTGCAGTAACCTGAGAGAAATCAAGCCCAGGCAGCAAAGCCAGCAAACACAACTTAGATGAAGTAGCCAAGCAGACAGAAAACACAGAAACTGCCATGTTCTAGAAGGTAAGAGAAGACTATGTTCCAAAAAAAGGAGAATAATTGGTTGTGTGATAAATTGGCGAGAAATTATTGGTATCATTGAGCAGAGCAGAACCAGTGGAGTAGGTGGGATAAAAGTCCAATTGGTGAGAAAGTGAAGTCAGAGACCCAGACACCTATGTCCTAAAGATTTGTGGTGAAGGGAAGAAGAAAAATAGGTGATCCACCAAAGAGGATGTGAGGAAGGGAGGATTTATTTTTCAATACTTAAGGCAATTATCCAATAGAAATAAAGTCAGTGATGAATCTCTTTCCCCATGTAGTCTGTATTCTGCTCTAAAGCTAGAGGCAAATGTAGTCCTCATAGGAGACTTTAAAACCTTGGGATGTGTGGTAATATGGAACAATTATTTTCCATGTCAAAAACAATATTTATTCCTCCAGTGGGTAACCAAATACTGGCTAGTCATTTGAGCAGAAATGAAAGGAAATATTCAACTAAAATAGAAGGCAGAGGGAGTAAGCAAGATACTCAAGTGTATTTAATACAGAATAAAATTGTTTCACAGGATATAAAATATATGAATGAGGGGTGCCTGGGTGGCTCAGTTGTTTGGACATCCCACTTCGGCTCAGGTCATGATCTCGCAGTTCATGAGTTCGAACCCTGTGTCAGGCTCTGTTCTGACAGCTCAGAGCCTGAAGCCTGCTTCAGATTCTGTGTCTCCCTCTCTCTCTTCACCTCCCCTGCTTGTCCTTTGTCTATTGCTCTCTCAGAAATAAACAAACATTAAAAATTTTTTAAATAAATAAAAAATAAGCAAAGTAAAATATACGAATGAGGTGTCATGTGAGATCAGTGGAGAGAAAAAATCTGGCATCAATATCAAGCTACTGTGCCAAGCAAGATGAGTGGTTGGTCACTGAATGGCCTTGGCCCAGTATAAATGCAGAACTAAATGGAAGGGAAAATGCTATGATCACTCACTTGACTAATGGAAGAATTATATACCTCCTACTAGATTATACTGGCTCCTGGGTTTGGAGCTCAAAATAAACCTCCTCATACATTGCACCTCTGTTCGTACAGAAAGACCTAGAGAAAAGAATAATTACAAATATACCATGCTGTATCTATTCATATCTCTGAATATTCAACTAAAATGTTAGCAACCAAAGCAGACTCTACAAATATTCTTACCCGCAGTTTTCCTGTTTTATCATTCTTCTCAATTTAATACTGCTCAAAGGGGAGCCCTTGGTCTATATCTTTTTTAAGGGAGGGTATTCATACAAATACACATACACTTTTATACATATCCCTCACCCCATACCCCCACATATATAATATATGCACACATACGTGTGTTTGTGGGTGTATATCTACATATACACAGAGACAAAAGCAGTGTTAACATGAATAATACAAACTTCAGCTCATATTAACATAAAAGTCAACATAAGAAACTGGAATGTATATTGTTCTACAATAAAGTGTTTTAAAACTTGACTTTCAGTAACAACAGAAAGCATAACCCTGTTTCATTGAAAACAAAATTGACAACTTTTTTATTTTTTTTACATTTTTAATCATTTTTTGAGAGACAGAGAGAGACTGTGAGTGGGGGAGGGGGAGAGAGAGAGAGAGAGGGAGACACAGAATCCGAAGCAGGCTCCAGGCTCTGAGCCGTCAGCACAGAGCCCGATGTGGGGCTCGAACCCATGAACCATGAGATCATGACCTGAGGACCTGAGCTGAAGTCTGCCGCTTGACTGAGTGAGCCACCCAGATGCTCCTAAAAGAAATGACAATTTTTTCAAATGTCTTTTCGTTTGGACTCTTACCTGGTTTCTCTCCAGAAGTTGTAGCTATAGGAATAAAACTTCTTCTAACATCAGTAGATTCACTAATGGATCCCTTTATCTGTTCATGGAGACAGAGTTTGCCTGGTTAAATCCAGGGCCCTCTAGTAGACCTGGCTGAGTTCCCATCTTCCTCTGGCGCGTCCTAGTTCTGTTTTGACAGACAAGCTAATTAGCCACTTTGCACCTCAATTACTTAACCATTTAAGTTTGGTCAGAAAGACTACCTACCTCATAGAGATTTTCTCAGGATAATGGAATCACATGCCCATGTCATGTTACACAGAAGCCACCCATAGTAAGCATTCAGTGAATTTTTTTTTTTATTTTTTTAATGTTTTATTTATTTTTGAGAGAGAGAGACAGAGCATGAGCAGGGGAGGGGCAGAGAGAGAGGGAGGCACAGAATCAGAAGCAGGCTCCAGGCTCCGAGCTGTCAGCACAGAGCCCGACGCGGGGCTCGAACTCACGAACTGCGAGATCATGACCTGAGCCGAAGTTGGATGCTCAACCAACTGAGCCACCCAGGCGCCCCATAAGCATTCAGTGAATGTTAATTATTATTTTAGTATTCATTTGTTGGTGACTTACTCCATTAAAATGTATTTCCGTTATTGTTGCTGCATTGTTGAGTACTCGCCATGTGTCAAGCCTGTGTTAGGCGCTGGGATACAATGTTGAAGAAGATACAGATCTTGCCTGAAAGAACTCAAGCACAGAACCCTCACAGGCTCAGATACAGACCAAGCAAAACTCCAGGGGATCTTCCTTATTATTCCTGCCATCCTCACATCCGTGTATCTGTCTAACAAATTATTCATAATATGTACATTCTATATGTGTGTGTATGTGTGTGTCATGATGATAATAGAAAGGGATCATTACAACCCTAGAGATATAGGAAAGGCAAACAACAAGCATAGTCAACATGTTCTTTATAATTTAAAGCTCCATGCCTGGTAGCCAAACAAAACAAAAAGATACATCATGAAATTTTCTTTGTTTGATAAAAAAGAATCTTATCAGTAAAGTGTGACAGACAGCAAGGCCCACAGCACTACCGCCTGCCAGCATCTCCCTGCTGGGACCACAGCTCCACCAGCCCCGCCAGAGAATTCCTATTATCCACGCACTGCCAACTGCAGTCACAGCAGCAAGACTCCCTTTCCAAACACTATTCTTTTAGGAGCAGATTTCCAAGATAGGCCATAAAAAATATTTTTCAAATGCATGATTTGACATTTCTTTTTCAAGAGAGGACTGGTAGCGTTTTAGTTAATTTCCAGTACATTTCTTTAGATTTGCGAGATCAGTTACGTCATTGTTTTGTACCATGAATGCCCTACTTCGTTCACTGTTGCAGGTAAGTGGCTCTCTGAGAGAGCCTGATTTCCACACGCTTACCCACATTTCCCAGCAGATGGAAGTTCAGGGCTGTCATTGAGGGCCCCGGGCTCCTCTAGCCCAGGGCTCTGCCTGTAGCCATGCAGCTCTCTCCCTCCTGGTCACTCCTGTGGCCATCAGTAATGCACTGTCCTCTTCTGTCAGTTTTAACTTTTCATGAGTCCATGCCTTCTGCCTCACTACACAGATTTTAAGGCTCTTGAAGTCAGAATACTTGGAGATGGTCAATAACTTTCATTTTATTTACAATCAAAATCAGGGGTTTTAAGTTTTAAAAGTGTTTCCTATAGTTAACCTAAAAACAGGGCCATAATTACCGTCTGTACTTATTACTCGATCCCTGTTGTGAAACACAATTCCCTGCTTGTAGAACTTAACAAGGAGGTACAGGACCACATTAGATGTAGTCAGAGAAGATAGGGAGTAGCTAATAAAAGAATGCATTAGAGAGGGGCCCTTGGGTGGCTCATTTGGTTAAGCTTCTGACTCTTGATTTTGGCTCAGGTCGTGATCTTATGGTTGATGGGATCGAGCCCTGCATCGGGCTCTGCACTGACGGCACAAAACCTGCTTGGGATTCTCCTTCTCCCTCTCTCTCTCTCTGCCCCTCACCCACTCCTCCTTGCTCTCTCTCTCTCTCTCTCTCTCACACACAATAATAAATAAGCATTTAAAAAAGAGAAAAAAGAACGCATAGATTTATACAGGGCTAAAAACTCAGCTACGTATTTTTCAGTAAGATAATAAAAATGAAAAAAGGTGCCATTATTTGAGCTTCCACTATATATCAGGGATATATGTTTATGTATTAATTTTAAACCTCATAAAAATCATTCAAATTGGCTTGAATGGCCTCATTTTATAGATGAGGAAACCGAGTCTGAAGTTTAGTAGCGCTCATATTCTCACAGCGAGCAAATAAGACAACCAGGGTTTACATCCAGATCAGGCAAGGTATAAAACCCAAGTCTCAACCATTACACTCTCCCTTTTCCACGGTGGCAAATGCTATATACAATACGCTGTCACCCAAATTCCAAGCCCTTCTGTAGCAACTGGTTACTACTGTGCTTATCGGCCTTTCTCAGCAGCCACAACGCCCAAAGCCCAGGACTCCCTCCCCCGCTGTTAGTTCTAGAAATCTGTATTGTTGTTTTCAAACTCCTAAGAGGCCCAGCAATGAAACAATGAAAGAATGAGAAGGCGCTCCCTTTAAGTCTAACGAGGATAAGAGGTTCCTGTAAAAGGAGCAAACTTTTGCTCTGGGGCTTTATCTTTCAAAGATTCTTTCATCTAAAGAGAGCTATACTAACATTCTCAAAGAAAGCAATGAATTTTTGTTTGAGGAGTAATTTGGGGTTATGTCAATTATTTTCCATCTTTTTAGACTGGATCTACAAGAACTATCCTTTAACCAAACTTTCTTCAGAAGGATTGCAAATTTTTCCATCAGAGATTAAACCTGTCAAAGGTTCCAGAACGGCAACTGAAATCATAATAAAGAATTCTTAGTATACAAATTCTTATTTTATATTTGCAGTGCATGTGGCTGATATTTGGAAAAGGGCCTAGAAACCCTACAATTATAATCAAGTTTATAAATTCTGTTCTCACTTAATTATAAATCCTGATTACATTTTCTCTGCCAGATTCCTGCCTAATGTTCCCATTTGATAATGAGCTCTATAAAAGCTATCCAGTGCACATGATTTCATGTGATGTTTCCCCAGGTACCAATGTACTCTGACTTGAAAAGATTACTCTAGTCCACGCATTTGGAAGTGAGTTTCCTGAATTCTGTCATTCTCTGGTGTGCTGCAATGAAGCCCACTAACCGGGTCAGAGAAGTAGGAAAGAGGTTCTCCTAAGTAGTAATGAGAATGAATTCTTGCACTTCATTCTCAATGTTAAGAATCCTTTCAGAACAGAAGAGATTTATGTAACCCTGCACTGAGTATGGCAAAATCCAGATCTGGATGAGAAGGATATTTGGATCAACACATAACCATGAAATGTAACCTCCTTGCTGAACAATTTGCCTGGAATTAGGGAAGAGAATCGCCTAAGACACTCTTGCCCACTGAATTGTATCTGGTAGGGGGTTCTCCCTTTTTGTAGAGTCCCAAAAGCCGTTCTTGGGACGTTTTTTTCTGAATGAAGTAGGCCAAACGTCAGTAGACTTCCTCCTAGAAAACTTACTGTTATAAGGAAATACAATGTGCAGCTAAAGTGTAACCTTGAGGGGCGCCTGGGTGGCGCAGTCGGTTAAGCGTCCGACTTCAGCCAGGTCACGATCTCGCGGTCCGGGAGTTCGAGCCCCGCGTCAGGCTCTGGGCTGATGGCTCAGAGCCTGGAGCCTGTTTCCGATTCTGTGTCTCCCTCTCTCTCTACCCCTCCCCCGTTCATGCTCTGTCTCTCTCTGTCCCAAAAATAAATAAACATTGAAAAAAAAAAAAAAATTAAAGTGTAACCTTGTGATAGCCAATGAAACAAAACTATGTTTAGATGTATTTTATTCTGTAATTTTTAAGAAATGAAAGCTTATTTTCAGATATTTTTCTTAGGGAAGTAGCTTTCCTGGGTTCTGGTTTCAGGCCAATCCATCTCAAAGTCCACCAAGGAAACAGGGAGGAAGGTCACCTGATTTTATGCATACAGAGTTTTGAGAGTGGAGTTAAGAAGAAAGTCCACTGGGGCGCCTGGGTGGCGCAGTCGGTTAAGCGTCCGACTTCAGCCAGGTCACGATCTCGCGGTCCGTGAGTTCGAACCCCCGCGTCGGGCTCTGGGCTGATGGCTCGGAGCCTGGAGCCTGTTTCTGATTCTGTGTCTCCCTCTCTCTCTGCCCCTCCCCCGTTCATGCTCTGTCTCTCTCTGTCCCAAAAATAAATAAACGTTGAAAAAAAAAAAAATAAATAAATAAATAAAAAAAAGAAGAAGAAAGTCCACTAAAAGCCTTCCCTAGCCCCAAGAGCACCCAAACAGGGAGCAGATGATGGAAGAAGGGAGGCAAAACTCACTGGGATTAAAAGATTGCCACCCTCTTTCCCTTTCTTACTTCCACAGTGACGGTGGAAAAAATGAGAGTTCTCTTCTTCTTTCCTTAGGTACCTTCATTATTATACAATTCACATTTACACAACGTAATGTGTGCTTTTTCACAAACTTTGCGTCAGCCCAAGCAACGAGTGCAATTATTCTGCTGAAAATGAAAAAAGCATTGCAAGTGATTTTCACATATAAACAAGGAACTTGAGAGAAGATGAGTCAGAACGAATGAAAACTGGAAAGGAGTCACTTGTCACAGGGTCAGTCAGCTGACTTTTATAATTGCTAGAGAGGAGTGAGACGCTCCTCCAGACTGTTTCTCAAAACAACCACGAGTCTCCAGTCTCATTTCCGGTTCCTTTAACAGGCATTTTGGTCTTCCGACACAGCCATTTGTGCTCTCTACAGCCCAACCCAAGAAAGGAAGGAATCATAAGTAAAGAAGAGACAGGTTTTGTTTTGATTTTTTAATGTTTTTTAATGTTTATTCATCTTTGAGAGACAAAGCATCAGCGGGGGAGGGGCAGAGAGAGAGGGAGACACAAAATCCCAAGCAGGCTCCAGCTTCCCAGCTGTCAGCACAGAGCCTGACACAGGGTTCGAACTCGCCAGCAGTGAGCTCACGACCTGAGCCAAAGTCCTGCACTTAACCAACTAATCCACCCAGGTGCCCCAGGAAGAAACAGGTTTTGAAATAAAGAAAAACACCACGGGTCGCCTTGTTGGCTCAGCCGGTTGAGGGTCCGACTTCAGCTCAGGTCACGATCTCATGGCTCATGGGTTGGAGCCCCGCGTCTGGCTCTGTGCTGACAGCTCAGAGCCTGGAGCCTGCTTAGGATTCTCTGTCTCCCTCTCTCTCTCTGCCCCTCCCATGCTCCCGCTCTGTCTCTCTCTGTCTCAAAAATAAACAAAAACATTAAAAAAAATTTTTTACAGATCTCCAAGTAAATTTATACTCACACTAAGAGACAATCTCAGAATCTGATTTGTAAACAAAATTCTGAGTGATGCTTTCAAAAACAACACCAAGATGATCAAAAGTCTAAACTAATAATATCTATTGCTATATGTCTATTGCTTATATGCGATGTGTCTGTTTTAAGGACTTTTGTGCTATCTTTCAAGTACATGTGTATGAAATACTAATAAAGATGTGGTTTTCAGCTCTATGAGCTTCTATCTCTACATTTTATAAGTAGAAGGAGGAAGAATTAATACATCATGACTAAAGAATGATACAGAAAGTAATTTATATAAATCTCCATACTTACATATCCTGTACACTAGAAAATGTTTTAAAAACTGTTTCAGGGGTGCCTGGGTGGCTCAGTAGGTTAAGCTTCCGACTTTGTCTCAGGTCATGAGCTCAGGGTTCCTGAGTTCCAGCCTCATGTTGGGCTCTGTGCTGACAGCTCAGAGCCTGACGCCTGCTTCACATTCTATCTCTCTCTCTGCCTCCCCAGACTCATTCTCTTCTCTCTCTCTCTCTCTCTCTCTCTCTCTCACCCTCCCTCTCAAAACAAATAAACATTAAAAACAAAAACAAAAACAAAAAAACTGTCTCATCCCTTCTCCTCCACTGGTTCTGGGTAAATAAATGGCAGTAATGAACTATATGCATTTTTACACCATTATACTTACAAAGACATAATAAAAAGAAGCTGTGTCTTGAATGTGGTAAATAATTATGAACTAAAAGTACAAGTGAAGAAACTTCTAGAGAATAGGATCATTAGATAAAATGGAAGGGGCCTAGTTAAATTTGAATTTCAGATAAACAGTAAATGATTTTTCAGTGTTAGGTATGTCCCAAATATTGCACAAGACATTGTTATACTAAAAAAAAAAGTAAGTTGTGTTTATCTGAAATTCAAATTTAACTGAGAGTCCAATTTTGTTTTCTTTTTTTTCTGAAATCTGAGAGCCCTAACTAAAAATCTGAATGGGGCTACATTGTTGTATCTTAGAGAGCCACCAAGATATTGCCAAATTTATCCTACACACTGGACCTTGCACTGTATTATGCGTCTATATTTTAACAGATTTTTTTCATCTTTTATTTTTGAGACAGAGAGAGAGAGAGCATGAGCAGGGGAGGGGCAGAAAGAGAGGGAGACACAGAATTGGAAGCAGCATCCAGGCTCTGAGCTGTCAGCACAGAGCCCAACGACACAGGGCTCGAACTCACCAGCCGTGAGATCGTGACCTGAGCTGAAGTCGGACGCTTAACCAACGGAGCCACCCAGGTGTCCCTGAATAGATAGGTTTTGTCTGCACCATCATTCGAAAATCAAATTCCTCTTTAAGCGTGATTTTGAATTAACTATAGCACCATACTTGCTGTTGTATATTTAGGGTCCCATTACTTCACATTTCTTTTCCTCAGTCTTCTTACTTGTAAAAGTTAGGATAATACATACCTCATAAGTACCACAAAGTAATTGAAATATTATCCATGTCATGCATAGTATAATACCTGACAAGCAGTAATAAATTTAGTAAGGTGTAGGGATTAAGAGAGAGGGCTCTAGAACTGGGTATTCTGGATTCAAGACCTAACTGCATCCCTCCCTAGCCATGTGACCTAAGGCAAGTTACCACACTTCCCCCTGCTTCAAGTTCTTCATTTGAACTTAGAGATAATGATAGTAAATTTTTCATAGGGCCGTTATGAAATTTAAAGAATCATTGCACATATAGCCCTGATTTTGAACTTTATAAGAATTTGATGATGGTGAATTTAAATAATTAACACTCTTGAGGATTTCAATAAATATTTGTTAATTAATGAATTAAATGCACAATTTGCAGCCCAACATTACTAAATGCATTGGATATACGTTGCATTCCCAGTTTATTGTGTCAAAGTTTTGCCTTTTACTTCGGATTTTGTGCTACAAATCACTTCCTAAATTCTAAGCTCTACAACATTAGAATAGAAATTCACATGTAAATAGTAGCTATGTTTACCTGAACATTTGAAATATAAATTTAGCAAGACTGTATATTCTCTCACTTGGCTTGAAATTAACAATGCGGTACCTGTTTATAAACTGTCAGATCTTTTTTTAAAAAAAAAATGTTCCTATCCCTTTCATAAATGTAATATCAACCCTGGAGCCTATACACTGATTTGATTGAAAGATGTTTTTATCTAAAGAAATAAAATGCTCAGGGCAGTCGGGTGGCTCAGTCAGCTGAGCGTCTGACTTCCACTTGGATCATGATCTCACTGCTCGTGAGTTCGAGCCCCATGTTGGGCTTTGTGCTTACGGCTCGGAGCCTGGAGCCTGCTTCAGATTCTGTCTCCATCTCTCTCTGCACCTCCCCTGCTCGCTCTCTGTCTCTCTGTCACTCTCAAATGTAAAAGAAAAAACATTAAAAAAAAAAAAAAAGAAAGAAAGAAAATGCTCAACTAATGAAATTACTAGGAAATTGTAGTGCCCTGGCAGAAGTGTTCACATTTTTACCTGTATCTAGTGGTGTTCACTATGATCCCATGAAACAATCCCTGAAACAAAAACAAAGGCTTTAAAGTAAAGTTGAATAAGGGCGCTTGGAGTGCTCAGTCGGTAAAGTGTCCAACTCCTGATTTCAGTTCAGGTCACCATCCCAGGGTCATGGGATCAAGCCCCACATTGGGCTCTGTGCTGAGCATGGAGCCTGTTTGGATTCTCTCTCTCTCTCTCTCTCTCTCTCTCTCTCTCTCTCTCTCCCTTTGCCCTCTCCCTTGCTCTCTCTCTCACTCAAAACATAAATATAAATAAATAAATAAATAAATAAATAAAGTGAAGTTGAGTAAAGAGTTAGAAACTATGGTAGTTTGTCTTCTACTCTCTTTACCTCTGTAAAATATATGCATTTTTAAAAAGTAAAATGGAATACTTCAAAAGACAATAACAGAGCAACAAAATCCATATGCAGTCCGAATTAGCTACATCTATGCAATCATATTAATTAGTACACACTGAATTATGCCACACTAACAAATTAAGCCCCAAGCTTAAGTGGCTTAATACAACCCCGGGTTACTTCTGGTTCATCTAAAGGCCAGTGCAAGTCAGTGAAGGTTTCTGTCCCCATATACTCCTTTGGGGGTCCCAGCAGGTGAAGATTCCACTTTGGAACTCACAGTGGCAGAAGAGTAGACAGCTTCCACCTGTCCAAAAATGCCTTGGCCCAGAGTGACAGGGTCACTTCCTCTCCAACCTGTTGGCTAGAAAGTGATATGGTTGCATGTACCTGGAAGAGAGCCCAGAATGTGAGAGAGCAAAGGAGGCTTGGTGAACAGTAAGTGTCCCTGCCAAGAGGCGACCGTCATCAAATAGTCGAGTGTAACTCTGACCATCGCAGCTCTTCTGAAAGACATGAAGTTCCCAGTAACAAAAGCCTGCCCTTGCTTCACAATATACAATCACTGTTCCACCCCCGCCCCCAGTCAGTCAAGATAAAAAGTGAACGAGCTTATGGTTCAAGGAATTTAATTATTTTCTTCTAACCAGCTATAGTTGAACTTGTCAGCCATGTTGATATTGAGTAATTGCCTATATATCTTGTCTTTCCTCACAATTTGATTTCTTTTCGTAATGAAAGCTCAAGGAATTTGTTGTTTCCTTTAGTACAGATGTTCCTCATTTGATGTTATAAATGTGCTACTGAAAAGTTGTGCGTAAATCAGATTTTTATAAATTGAATCACATTCCCATTAACTTTATCTTTGCTTCTGCTTCACAGTAGCTCTGGACAATTTATCTTTAAATTAGTCTCAGTTTTATAAAGAAGAGTGACAGGTCAGAGGGTATTTCCCAACAGGCTGGGATAAGAATAGACCTTCCATCACCACGATATGGACTAGTTCCTCACGCTGACATGTTATCGGAGTCCATTTAGGAAAAAGGTACCCAGTTTTTTAAAATAAAAACAAAAAAAGAAAAGGAAAGACTGTCAGAGAAACAGGTACGGGAGGAAGGATTTCCTTCCATTTTAAGAGTATGTCACCCAGTAAACTTTATTTAATCCAAGTGAAAGGGACTTTTCTGGAGGGCAGCATGCTCATACAAAGCACTGAAAGCTTTTTCCTCAGATATGAGTCCTAGTCAAACAAATTAACAACCAGATTTCATGAACTCACTTGATAAAAAAGAAATGTTCACATTGAAATAAAGAAAAGGAAGGAGGTGTCAAAAAGATGTGGGCAAGATGTTTGATAATTTGTCCAGATATATGTTCCTGCACTAATTTTGTTAACTAAACCCTGGAAAGAAAAAGCTGAACAAGACTTTTTTTTTTGAAAACTGAACTGTACAATTCTCTTATCTTTTCTCTCTTTGCCTTTTTCCTTCCAATGATTTGCTACAGTCTCTAGGGACTCAGAGAATAGTCAGTACAGCATGAAAGAGCTTTCTTTATCTGTTACGTTATTCTGAGTTGTTTTCTCCTTATAGCCCAACTTTATTCCGATGGCCATTCACTGATCCACAGCAATCACAGACTCATGAAATCTTAGGGTACAGAAGGACCTTTAAAAAATCACTAATCCTCTTGTGTGCATTCTGGGCCATATCCCATGAAACTAAGAGGAAATGTCAGTGAAAACTAAAAAGTCCAGAGGATGCATAACATAGAGCACAAATGCCTTTGTGGGCAGAGAGAAGAGCTAGGAACATACTAAATAACTATTGAAATTAGAAACCTAGTAAGTCTCTGTTTTGCTTTTCTGGTCCCATTGCTGTTCCACAGATATCCCACATCTATACTGATCCCAGAATGTTATGACCTAGCCCTCTTTCCAGTAATATGCATATTAACTATGCTATTGTTCTGTAGGATAAATTGCTATTTGATACATATGAAATGTAATGAAGATGCTTGAGAATGGTAGCGTCTTGTCAGGACCAACACCCAGTGTTAGAAATTGGTAAAAACATTAAAAGAGAGATTGGGGCACCTGGGTGGCTCAGTCGGTTAAGCATCTGACTCTTGGTTTCAGCTCAGGTCATGATGAAATTGTAAAGCCTGCTTAGGATTCTCTCTCTCCCTCTCTCTGCCCTCCCCCCCACCTCTCTCTCTCTCTCTCTCTCTCTCTCTCTCCCTCTCTCAAAATACATAGACAATAAAAAAGAGAGAGAGTTTAAAAAACAGAGTTATCCTTACAAATTAGGGAAAGTCTGGGGTTAAATTACAAGGATTTAATTGTTTGATTAAGACCAGAGATCAGAGAACAATTTTAGAAGCAGAGTAGAGGGTATAACCTGTCAAGGAATGAGAAACTCAGGGTGTCCCTTAGAGCCTAAGAAGTTCCCTGACACTCAGGGCAATACCTTGAGAGCCCCTGGATTTGTAATTTCCTGCTTAATTTCAGGTATATAAAACAATGCACATTTTGAAGGAATATAAACACGGACAATAAATGCTTATGAAACATATGAGAAAGGGGGCAGAAGGGATGATAAAAGGCAAGCAAGCAATCCTCTCTGTCAGTGAATCCAAAAGGGACCTCTCTCTCTGAGCCCTGCAATTGTGGGAGGACTCAGAAATCCTAGTGGCTTCTGACGGCTGAACTGAGCAGACGTGCAGAGTTGTTTACTGCAGTAGTGACTACAGATCCCACGCAGAGTGGATTGTCAGGAATTTTGTCAAGTGGTAGAGTGATCAGGGGCTCTACGGACTTAAGGGGACAAGGGGACCTGAGACAGAACATAGGAGGTGTCGGTTTCATCCTTTTAGGAATCAGTGACTCAATTAGGAGCATATTAAAAATACAGACCCTAACTTACTCCTAGACATTCTTACTCAGAGGTGGGGTAGAGCCTAGGACCTCGCATACGTAACAAGCTTTGTAAGTGACTGTGAGGAGATGGGCCATAGAATACACTTTGAGAAGCACAGCTTTGAGGAAAGTAGCATGAAAACAGCTTCTCATCACATTCTAACAGAAGAGACCTAGGGCCAGGAGATAACAAGGGAGGGCAACAAAGCCAAGTCCACACACAGACCTGATCCAGATATTTATAACAAACCAGACTTCCAAATAAATTTGCCAAATTTTATAGATATCTTCAGACTTCTTCAATATTACAATCATATGATTATCTAAATGAATTAGATAAAGGTACGAAGGGATTTGAATTTTCCTAACAGTTACATCAAATCTGTTATGACGTATCTGTAGAAATCACCTAAATTAGGTGAGAATATCACTTTGTATATAGAAATCATTCACACAAAAGGGTTTTAAAAATGCTCACATTCTTACAGCTTCAAAGGCATGCTGCCCTAATTTAAATTTGTTGAAAAACGTGTCTTTGTGCAAGTGCTGTATATAGGAAACATGATGCTCTATGTCCTGACGTATTGGAAATATTTTTCTTTTTTTTTTTAAGATATATTTTTAAAGTTTACTTATTTCTACTGAGAGAGAGAGAAGGAATGTAATTGGGGGAGGAGGAGAAGACAGACAGAGAGAGAGAATCCCAAGCAGTCTCCACACTGCCAGCACAGAGCCTGACCCAGGGGCTCGAACCCAAGAACTGTGAGATCATGACCTGAGCCAAAATCAAGAGTCAGACATTTAACCAACTGAGCCACCCATGCGCCCCACAAAATATATTTCTAACTCTTTCTCATCCAGTGGTAGGACCTCCTTTCCCCATCAAGGAAATTTTCATAATATTTCTGAAACTCAATAAATACTTTCCATCTTCAACATGACATCAATTCCTTTCCCTTCTACTCCGACAATCATCACAACAGGAGAACATGCCTCAGCAGGACAATTTCTCAATGTCCCTCCTGCTGCTGGTGCATCAGTCACATTGTGCCAGTTCCATGAGGCACGGAAGCTGGCCCACTGATGTGGAAAGAATCACTTCCTCCTCAACCCTCAAGTGACTTTGTGCCATACTCTGCCACAATGATGCCAAATGTTAAGCCACAGGGAAAAATTTCCTCTAAATACTGAGTGTTAAAGCCACTGTTTCTGTCCCTTTTTTCATTCCCACTTTCCCTCAGACTCAGACCAGAAAACACAGGAGCTGGTCAGAAAACTAACCTTGAAAAACACTCCCCTCTCTTCCAAACATCCCATCCAAGAGCAAAGATTATCTTTCTCTGTCTTCCTGTGCTATCCATACTCCGACGGAGTTTTTAAATGGGATTCTGGAAACTCCTGGATCAGATCTCCAAAGCTACTTGTGAAATAGGCAGACTCCCAGGTACCATTCCAAGCTTCTGGCTCAGAATCTCTGGGCTGGATCAAGGAATTTGGCTTATGACAAAGCATTCCAGGTAATAATTATGCATACTAAATTTTATGATCCTTTAGAATTGTGCAATTAGCTCATTCTACCCAAGGGTTTTATTTCACTTGGAAACTTTACATTAAATGAGCAATTAATGTCTCCTTAAAAATTGAGACTTAGATATAATTGCAGCAGGCTCCCTGAACCAGTTAGTCTCAGTTGGGATTGATCAGAAAGGATCTAGAAAGTTTAAAAGGCTTTATTTATACTTGTAGAAAAACATTATTTTATAATTATTATTTGCTCTGATGCTATTTCTGTCACATTTGCTTAGAAAGAAATGGTAAGAAAGAAAAATGAGTCCCTCTCTTAAAAAATTACAATAGACATCTATAAACCAATAACAAAGCAGCAGAAACAAGAATCAAGGAATTGATCCCATTTACAAATGCACCAAAAATCATAAAATACATAGGAATAAACAGAAACAAAGAGATTTTAAAATTCTATACACTGAAAACCACAGAAAGCTTATGAAAGAAATTGAAGAAGATGCAAAAAAATGGAAAAATGTTCCATGCTCGTGGATTGGAAGAACAAATATTGTTAAAATGTCAATATTACCCAAAGCAATCTACATATTCAATGCAATCCCTATCAAAACAACACCAGCATTTTTCACAGAGCTAGAACAAACAATCTTACAATTTGTATGGAATCAGAAAAGACCCCAAATAGCCAAAGCAATCCTGAAAAAGAAAACCAAAGCTGGAGGCATCACATTCTGGACTTCAAGATGTATTACAAAGCTATAATCATGAAGACAGTATGGTACTGGTACAAAAACAGACACTGAGATCAATGGAACAGAATAGAGAACCCAGAAATGGACCCACAACGTATGGCCAACTAATCTTTGACAAAGCAGGAAAGAATATCCAATGGAATAATGGTGTTGGGAAAACTGTACAGTGACATGCAGAAGATTGAACCTGGACCACTTTCTTAGCCCATACACAAAAATAAACTCAAAATGGACGAAAGACCTAAATGTAAAACAGAAAGCTATCAAAATCCTCGAGGAGAAAGCAGGCGAAAACCTCTTTGATCTTAGCCGCAGCAACTTCTTACTCAACGCATCTCCGGATGCAAGGGAAACAAAAACAAAAATGAACTATTGGGACCTCATCAAAATAAAAAGCTTCTGCACAGCAAGGGAAACAATCGGCAAAACTAAGACAACCAACAGAATGGGAGAAGATATTTGCAAATGACGTATCAGATAAAGGGTTAGTATCCAACATCTATACAGAACTTATCAAACTCAACACCCAAAAAACAAATAATCCAGTGAAGAAACGGGAAAAAGACATGAAAAGACATTTCTCCAAAGAAGACATCCAGATGGCCAACCGACGCATGAAAAAATGCTCAGCATCCTTCATCATCAGGGAAATACAAATCAAAACCACAATGAGATACCACCTCACTCCAGTCAGAATGGCTAACATTAACAACTCAGACAAGAACAGATTTTGGTGAGGATGCGGAGAAAGAGGAACCTGTTTGTACTGCTGGTGGGAATGCAAACTGGTGCAGCCACTCTGGAAAACTGTATGGAGGTTTCTCAAAAAGTTAAAAATAGAACTACCCTACAACCCAACAATTGCACTACTAGGTATTTATCCAAGGGATATAGGTCTGCTGTTTTGAAGGGGCACATGCATCCCAATGTTTATACCAGCACTATCGACAATAGCCAAATTATGGAAAGAGCCCAAATGTCCACTGACAAATGTATATGTATATATGCATACACACACACACACACACACACACACACACACAAAATGAAGTAATACTCAGCAAATCAAAAAGAATGAAATCTTGCCATTTACAACAATATGGATGAAACTATAGTGCATTATGCTAAGCAAAATTAACCAGTCAGTGAAAGACAAATATCATATAACTTCACTCATATGTGGAATTTAAGATACAAAACAGATGAACATAAAGGAAGGGAAACAAAATAACATAAAAGCAAGAAGGGAGACAAAACATAAGAGACTCTTAATATAGAGAACAAACTAAGGGTTGCTGGCAGGGTTGAGAGTGAGGGCATGGGCTAAATGGGCAAGGGGCATTAAGGAAGATGGTGGTTGGGGCTCCTGGATGGCTCAGTTGGTTAAGCATCTGACTTTGGCTCAGGTCATGATCTCACAGTTTGTGGATTCGTGCCCCGCATCAAGCCCAGTGCTGACAGCTGGGAGCCTGGAGCCTGCTTGGGATTCTGTGTCTCCCTCTCTCTCTCTCTGCCCCTCCCCCATTCATGCTCTGTCTCTGCCTCTCTCTGTTTCTCTCCAAAATAAATAAAAACATTAAAAAAAAAAAAGGAAGACACTTGTTGGGATGAGCATTGGGTGTTATATGTAGGGGATGAATCATTGGATTCTACTCCTGAAATCATTAATGCACTATATGCTAACCAACTTGGATGTAAATGAAAGAAAGGAAAGAAAGAAAGAAAGAAAGAAAGAAAGAAAGAAAGAAAGAAAGAAAGAAAGAAGAAAGGAAGAAAGAAAGAAAACTATAATAGACATGGCATTAGATTGGTCCGAAAGTTTACCTACTTATTTCTTAGGGTAAAACCACACACCAGAGTTAGCAGTATATCACCAAGGATTTAGCTAATAAAAGAAAGAAAGCTGATATCAGGGAAAAAAATGGTGTCTTCCAACTGGTAAATAGCGTAGATACTGTCTGAGAGTGAGCTAGATAGTTTATGCCTAAAACTTCTTAGAAAACATGAGTGCTATTGTTCTAACTCAAAAGAGATGTGGTAGCATTGGCTGATATATAATAGAGCTTCTCCAGGCCTCCAGCAACATAAAATCTAAAGTTCCCATGGGACCACATCAGCTACAATATAGAAAAATTGAATAGGGTGGACCCTCTTAAGAAAGAAGCAGCATTTCATATTGACACGTTTAGAGGATGCTTAGCCTTATGTGGATGGCATCCCTGGTTGAAGGACCCGGTGTGAAACGGCACTGCAGTGAAGGTTCTCGGGCAGGGGAAGGTAGAAATTCTCAGTTTCAAGTAGGTATCCGAGGTATGGGTCAAGAAAGTTCCAGGTTCAGTTCCTTGATATGGAAATAAAATTCATAGCAAGAACTAAATAAAAGGGAACCAGGCTGAGGTCCCAATTCCAAATGGAAGGAGAAGCCTAAGCAGATAGTCTGCCATATGGTAAGGGGTGACTAAACAGGGAGATCTCACCTACTTCCAGAGCAGAGCCAGAAGCAGTGGCATCAAAGCAGCTGACTTCTAGGCTCACCCGGTGAATGAAGCTAGAGCTCCTAGCATAAAGCCAAGCACTGTTGTTTCTCTCTGCCTCAGGGATTGGACACAGCTAAGCCTGTAGGGCGTGAGTGTTTCATTTTAGGTGATTTGGTGTTGTTGGGAGGCAGGTAGGTGGCAAATCAATGTTTTCTGGAAGATCACTAAAATAGTCCTAAACCAAGAGCAAACTTTTGGTCTCAATCTAAAGAGAAGACCGGGAGAAGAAAACGGGGTTCAAGTGATAAAGTGACTCTCCTATATGACTGAGGCAAACAAGAATGTGTGACTCCTGGGTATGCTTAGCCATCGGTAGGAAAGCTCCCAAAAGTAATACATTATTGGAAGTTGGGAATAACTTACTGATGAGAACAAATTCTGCAACACCAGGAAGATTTCAAAGAAAATGTTTTAAAAACAGAAAAGACAACAGAAACTGGAAAACTATTGCCTCGTATGTTGCAATATTGAGAATTGGGTGAAACATGTCAATGTTTACATAACACTGTCCAAAAGAGATTGAGTAGCTAATGAACATAATATTTTAATCATCAGAACAGTGTTAAGATGCATGAAAATATTTTGTAATGTGAAAGTCAACAAGGTTTTTTTAACTGCATATTTTTCCTTCATATTGTGCACACTTGTGCCATGTAACAGGGCAAGGCCCTTCATGGATTCCTCAGAAAGGGTACTCACTTCAAATACATACAACCTCTGGTTATTCAAGTCTTTTCCCCAGATGTCTTGTTACCTCAGATGTAGCTACGTTTCCTATGTATTCTTTAAATGCCAAGGATTTGGCTAAGGATTTTTACATACATTACTTCATGTAATATTCTAGTGTGCATTATTATATATTCTTTTATACTGTGCTCAGTTATAAGTCATACTCCATATTACAAATTAATAAATTGTCTCAATGCTTTATAAGATCAATCGGTTGAATTTGAAAAGTGAATCTGTTCTGTGGGAACTAATTATTCTTTAAAAATTTGTGGATTCTGTCCTGTAGGAAAATCAACTCTTGACTAAAACAGTCTCTCAAACCCCCCCCAAACCAGCCCACCAATGATATCCATACTTTTACTATATTTACCTATTACAAACTAGGTCATTCAAAATAAAAACCCAATTTTATTAGAATAACTAAAAGCCTTCCTTTGAGACATTTAAAACAAAACACTTATTCTTTAAAAGGGTTCAAAGTTTATTTCTTTTCCAAATAATTCTCTGTGAATTGTATGATTCCTTTAATTTTCCTTTAAATGAGGAAGCAGCATTGAGTAGTTCCCTGAGACCAATAGAGAAAAATCTTCATCTTGCCTTTACTTGCCTTTCCTACCAAGACCCTCTCTTGGGAGAAACATAACAACCAGAGGTAACGCAGAGCAGAAGGACATGATAGGATAATGGAAAGAGAAATGTTGTCTATACATCTCCAGCTGAGAAAGACAGCACATATTAATAAAGCAACCATAAAACTCTTTCAACTTCTTCAAATGAAAGAACTGCGTAGAAAAAAAAGGTGATTTAACGAAAAATCTTTTAATAAATACCAGCACTGGATTATTAAGATGGCAGATAAGAGCACTTAATAAAACACGTGTCAAGCAAAATCCAGGCCAGGATCATTTGAGATAAAATAGGCTTATTATCATACAATCTATAAAAGATTAATGAAACCTTTAATGCAAAGCATTAATGGAGCTGGCTGCATTCTGACCTTACCTAGACTTTTTTAGGACTTTTGCAGTCTTAAGTAGAAAGAATAGCTTTATTCAAGAAGGTTTCTTTTCCTTCTAAAATTTGTTCACATTTAAGAAAATTCAGATATATGGGCTTTTCCCTTAACATATAGTGCTGTTATCATTCATCTATAATTGTCCATAAAACTCCTTGAAAAGTCTATTAATCTCTTCAGTATCCATGAACTTAATACCATAATTGTTCTTAACTGTAGCTGTAGTAGAACTGCTTGCCTGTTTTCTTGCTAATAACCCACTGGTTTTATGACTGAATTGAAATAAAGCCAGTTCTTCTAGCAATAAAGGTGAGGGTGACCCAGATGAATTAGATAATTGGCTTCACAGCCTATTGATCTTCTATTTGAGGTCTTTTAGGTCTGAATATTTTCTCTTTACTAATAGAGCTTCACATTTTTTTTTCAGTTGCTAAGAGATGTAGCTGGAGTCTAAAGAATATTAGGGGGAAAAATTGAGGGCAAGATAATATTAAAACCTGCCTGGGTTCAAAAGTTCTTTCAGTTTCTGACATCAAGATGGCATTTTCCAGGACGAAACATGGAACCTAGAGCATAAAAGGTAACTCATTTGCTCACGCAGGTGTATTGTTACCGTGTGTTGTTCACTATGTTAGACCTGCAGTTTGAAAAAAGAAATCTGTCCTGAAGAACCTCAGAGTTTGGTGAGAAGAAAGGCACATACATAGATATTTAAATATCAATCATACAATAGAAGAATGCTTAGGTTATTATGAGAGCGGAGATGAGACACACCCAGCCCAGAGTGAGGGGAAGGAGTAGAAAAATGCAGATGCGCAGAATATGCTTTGCAGCCTGAAGTGCCGTCTCAGGTTAAGATTTCCTGCTACAAAAAGTGAGAATCTGTTAAGCCTCCTTGCCTTTGCGCAAGAAAAAGCACACCTCAGTCATTGAAACTGGAACAACAATAATCAAGATATTAGTGATTGAAACAAATGTGCAGTTAAAGTGGGCATTTTAAGGGAATTGGAGAGCAGGCATGGTAGGAACAATAGGAAAAGAGGATAGAAGTTTACGATTTCAGGGCAAAATTGCAGAAGAGTAATTGAAATTGGAATCACAAAGATCATTCTAGAAAACGCAGCAGACAGTGTTATTACAACCAATCTGACCTTCTGCCAGTCAGACCACTTTCCTTGAGTTCTGCAATTTGCATTTTGTTCCAACCTTCATGTCCTTCTTATTGGAATTTCATCCCCTTCTCTTTCACCAATAATCTTCGTCCTATATGAGACATCGTGTTGTGTAATAAGAAATATAGATTTGATCTTTGTCCCCATTTCTGACACAGAGCTCCTAAATCCCTTGAAATTTCTTAAGTAATGAGGACTGTAAAGGTATCTTTTGTGATGTTCTTGATGTGAGTTTTGGACCACGTCTAAGGAGGGGGCTGGCTCTCAGGAGACAGCCATGTGATTAGAGAGTTGGAATTTTCAATCTCACCTTCCACCCCATCATGTAACTACTCTGCACCTCCCCCCGGTGGGAGTGTGGGGTTGAGATTAAGTCCAATCACCAAAGTCCAGTGACTTAATCAATTGTGCTTATGTAATAAAGCCTCCATAAAAACACAAAAGGATGGGATTCAGAAAGCTTCTGGGTTGGTAAACACGTGGAGACTTGGGGAAGGTGACATGCTCTGAGGGCATGGAAGTTTCACGCCCTTTCCCACAAATCTTGTTCTAGGCATCTCTTCTAGCTCCCTATTCCTGAGTTGTATCCTTTAATGAAAAACCAGTGAATTAGTAAGATGTTTCTCTAAGTTCTGTGAGCCACTCTAGCAAATTAATTAAACCCAAGAAAGGAGTCATGAGAAGCTCTGATTTAAAGCCAGCTGTCAGAAGTCCAGGTAATAATCTAGACTTGCCATGGACATCTTGTGTTGGAGGAGGGTCATTGGAACCCCTAATCTATCACTGCTCAGCCAGAAGCCCTGGGCTTGCAACAGGTGTCTGAAGTGTGTGTGTTTGGGAAAGGGGAAGAGGGGAGTCTTTTAGGACTGAGCCCTTAACCTGTGGTGTCTGATGCCATCTCCAGGTGGATAGTGTCAGAATTGACCTGAATCATAGGACACCAAACTGGTGTCCACAAATTTCTTGGTGCTGTGGGGATACTCCACACACATTGGAAATTTGGTATAGAACCCTTTTACTGTACTTATTGATGATCCAGCCCTAGACTTTGTCTCTTATTCTGTTTGGGCTGCTACAACCAAATACCATAGACTTGATGGCTTATAATCAACAGACATTTATTTCTCACAGTTCTGATGGTGCTGAGGGCTGGAAAGTCCCAGATACACTTGCTGACAGATTTGGTGTTTGGTGAGAACTCTTTTCCTGATTCACAGACAGCCTTCTTCTTGCTGTGTCCTCACATGGCACAGGGGATAAGGGAGCAACTGAGATCTCTTTTATAAGGCGCTGCCCTCATGACCTAATCACCTCCCAAAAGCACCACCCGCAAATACTATAACATTGGGAATTAGGTTTCAGCATAATACTTGCGGCAGATGGGACATAAACATTCAGTCTACAATACTTATCTTCCCACAAACCTGCAGACTGTTTCAGCCACCACTGATCTTTCCATAGAACCTAACCACTTGAATCACAAGGTTTTAGAATTGGAGCAGGAGGTTTTCACACGCACCCTACTCATTTTACATATCAGAACAAGAAAACTGAGTGAGTTTCAATGATTTGCCCAAGATGTGACCAATCCCATGAAAACCCCCTTTAAGGAAATATTTAACGTGTTAATTCCTTTGTGGCAAACTTACATGGAACTAACTGAAATTGAAAAATATATTTCTATATTATTATATCAAATATAAGCACACAGAACAAGGAAGTATTGTGGGGTTCACAGGATCTGCTTAAAAACCCGAGAATCACTGGGGTTCCTGGGTGGCTCAGTTAGTTAAGCATCCGACTCTTGATTTGAGATCAGGTCTTGATCTCAGAGTCATGAGTTCAAGCCCCATGTGGGCTCCAGGGCATGGAACCCACTTAAAAATTTTTCTTAAAAAATGGCACAAAAACAGACACTCAGATCAATGGAACAGAATAGAGAACCCAGAAATGGACTCACAAACGTATGGCCAACTAATCTTTGACAAAGCAGGAAAGAATACCCAATGGAATAAAGACAGTCTCTTCAGCAAATGGTGCTGGGAAAACTGGACAGTGACATGACGAAAAATGAACCTGGACCACTTTCCTAGACCATACACAAAAATAAACTCAAAATGGGTGAAAGACCTAAACATAAGACAGGAAGCCATCAAAATCCTCAAGGAGAAAACAGGCAAAAACCTTTTGACCTTGGCCACAGCAACTTCTTACTCAAGATGTCTCCGGAGGCAAGGGAAACAAAAGCAAAAATGAACTATTGGGACCTCATCAAGAGAAAAGCTTCTGCACAGCAAACGGAACAATCAGCAAAACTAAAAGGCAATGACAGAATGGGAGAAGATATTTGCAAACGACATGTCAGATAAAGAATTAGTATCCAAAAGCTACACAGAATTTATCAAACTGAACACCCCCCAAAAAATAATAATCCAGTGAAGAAATAAGTAAAAGACATGAAAAGACACTTCTCCAAAGAAGACATCCAGATGGCCAACCGACACATGAAAAAATGCTCAACATCACTCATCATCAAAGCAATTCAAATCAAAACCACCATGAGATACCATCTCACTCCAGTCAGAATGGCAAACATTATCAACTGAGGCAATAATGGATGTTGGCGAGGATGTGGAGAAAGAGGATCTCTTTTGCACTGCTGGTGGGAATGCAAACTGGTTCAGCCACTCTGGAAAACAGTATGGAGGTTCCTCAAAAAATTAAAACTAGAACTACCCCACAACCCAGCCACTGCACTACTAGGTATTTATCCAAGGGATACAGGTGTGCTGTTTCGAAGGGGCACATGCACCCCAATGTTTATAGCGGCACTATCCACAATAGCCAAAGGATGGAAAGAGCCCAACTGTCCATCGATGCATGAATGGATAAAGAAGATGTGGTATATATACATACAATGGGATATTCCTCAGCAATCAAAAAGAATGAAACCTTGCCATTTGCAACTATGTGGATGGAACTAGAGGGTATTATGCTAAGTGAAATCATTTAGTCAGAGAAAGACAAGTATCATATGACTTCACTCATATGAGGAATTTAAGATACAAAACAGATGAACATAAGGGAAGGGAAGCAAAAATAATATAAAAACAGGGAGGGAGAAGAACATAAGAGATTCAAAAATATGGAGAACAAACTGAGGGTTACTGGAGGGGTTTGGGGAGGGGGGATGGGCTAAATGGGTAAGGGGCACTAGGGAATCTACTCCTGAAATCATTGTTGCACTATATGCTAACTAATTTGAATGTAAATTAAAAAATAAAATTTTTAAAAATTTTTAAATTTAAAAAAAAAAAACTCAAAACTCTCTGCATATATACTTGTGTCCTCTCTCTACTTAGCAGCTTATGTCAGCGCTCTTTGAAAAGAGCACCGCTCACAGAATCCGAAGATATTCTGGTCAAAGGGAGAATAAAGGATCCAGAGCACGGGAGCACTGCTTTGGGATTTCTCTGATGAAATGTGATACAAAGTGGTGGAAATACGTATGCACTTCAGAAACATGAGGAGACCCTACACTTGGTACACAGTGCATGACCACCCTGGTGGAGGCTGAGTACCTAGCAGTAAGTCAACGATGAGCACCCTCCAGCAGCTTCATTGGCAGAGGATGCCAGTGAGTAGATCTGAGCCACAAAGGGAAGAATATGTCAGATGTGTGTGATGACACATTCTGAGGAATTTCCAAAACCATAGGTGAAATTTTGAGGGGGGGTGGAGAGTATGGCAGGTAAGAGTAGGAGTCAGGAAAATATGACTTTCTAATGTTAATGTGACAAAATTATACCAGCCAGTTGGTATAAGTCTGTGAACAAAAACAAAGATCTCTATTTTTATGGAACATCTATGTTAGGCTAAAGGAGGGAGATTCATGATTTTTTCAACCTTATGTTTTCAATCTTTCTCATGCCCCCTCAGATAACTTTTATTACCATGAAGGACTCAGAATAATAAGATAACCAACCACTCTTTAATCAGCTGATTCCCATTCTATATCCAATTTTTAGGAAAAATAGTTTTGTTTTGTTTTTTTTATATTGGAGTTCCTCTCTGCATTCCTACAATTATATAAAGGGGTTAACAAAAAATTTTCACATAGCACAAGGTGGGTGGGTCACAGATATATTCATTCCATAAGACATTTTATGTCACACATAGTTCCACTGAGTCGCACCCTACACAAATCAGTTAGGTTAAATACAGGTTAAGAGACCTCAGTCAGCGGTGGAAGAAAAGGGTTCCTCTACCAGATAAACCATTTGTATCATAAGTAGCTAGCTCATTAGCAAGGAAAATTGTAGCATGTTTCATTTTCTTCTAAGTTTTCTAGCTAAAAGAAAGGATAAAAAAGAATTCGAAGCACATCAAAAGAGCTGGCTGTCCTGAGGTAATTCACTCCGGGTGCCGAGCAAGTTAACATTCCTTGGGAATACACAACAAAGTATCCACTAGTTACACCAAGGACTGTTAAACCCTTCAAGGAAAAAAAAAAAAAAAAGAATCCAACCACTTCTTTTGATGAGAATAACCCTGAAGGAACTAATAATAGAAATTGAGTAAAATATACTACTGATGTCAAGAAATCGATGTAATTTAGATCTTCTTTAAAGAGGAATATTAATAAAATATACCCTGAGATCACAGGGTGTATTTTTTATTACTTTGCAAAGATAAAACTTCATTAACGGGGACATAAAAAACTATAACAACATGCCAAGGAATATGGATGTAATCAAATTAATTGAGATTATTTCACAATAGTGATAAATCAGACATAGAACCTTACTAACCTTCATTTTATTATTTACCCTACATTCTTTATGTACAAAGTCAAAAGTTGCTATTCTCACAATATTTCAGAGAAAGGTCATTAATATTAATAATTGTTTTATAGAATTCAATTGAAAAAAAATGTGTTGAGCTTCCCACTCTCTGCAAAGAGCAGGGCAATGAACTACAGAAGCTTCAGGAAATAGGAAGCAGTCCTTTCTCTCCAGGTGTTTGTACCAAGAAGTGGGGAATGACCTGAATGAAAACAAATAAAGCCTCATTTTAAATGGAGTTAGAAGCCCTGAAGGGGGAGCTCTAACTCAGGTACCACTCACCGCAGCCTGCATAACCAGCAGGAAGAATGAAGATAATTATTTTGACAAAGGAATTTTTTTAATGCTTATTTGTCTATTTTGAGACAGAGAGAGCTTGAGCACAAGATGGGGAAGAGCAAAGAGGGAGAGAATCCCAAGCAGGCTCTGTGCACTCAGTGCAGAGCCTGATATGGGGCTGAAACCCACGAACTATGAGAGCATAACCCAAGCTGAGGTCGAAGAGTCCTATGCTTAAACAACTGAGCCACTAAGTTGCCCCTGGAAAAGGAATTTTCACGTGGGAATTTATCTCCTGCCTGTAAGAAAAAAAGAAAGATCTCTCCCTGCCCAGCAACAACGTGCTAACCACTGACTGTAGCCAATAAGAAAGCACTGCTACCTTGAATTCTTGTTCTTCTCCAATAACATTTCATTCAGAAACCCTCCCCTGTTTCCTCTTAAACCTTAATAAAAACTGACCATCCCTTTGTCTCTTTGGACTTGCCCATAGTTCACCATAGCTTGCTTGTCCTGAATTGCAATCTCTGCTATTCTCAAGTGAATTCATTTTTTTACTTAAAGAAAACTGTCTTGGGACGCCTGGGTGGCTCAGTCGGTGAAGCCACTGACTTCAGCTCAGGTCATGATCTCGCGGTCCATGAGTTCGAGCCCCGCATCGGGCTCTGTGCTGACAGCTCAGAGCCTGGAGCCTGTTTCGGATTCTGTGTCTCCCTCTTTCTCTCCCCTCCCCCGCTCATGCTCTGTCTCTCTCTTCTCAAAAAATAAACGTTAAATTTTTTTTTTTAATTTTTAAAAAATAAATAAATAAATAAATAATAAAACTGTCTTTGTTCTACTTAAAGTTAGCACTTGTAAACCACAAAAATAATTGCAAAGTAATATCATAAAAAAGAATGTAGATTACTATAGAAATCCTTTAAAGATGGTGGGAGTAATGCAACTAAGTTTAGGGGAAAGTTTGGGTTAAGTGGTGGCATTGAGGAGGATCCTGAAGTCAGGATAAGATTTTTGTATTCATAGTTGAGAAACGTTCTAGGTAGGACCATTTCAGCAAACATGGTTAGTAAGTTAAGACCAAGCGAAGGAAAATATATGAACATGTTCTGATTCTACATGTATTGCCCTTGTAAAACTTAGATTTTACGTGCATTGCTTTTGTAGAGCACTCCAGTCTCCAAGAACTACTTAGCACATCATCTAATTTTAACCTTAAAATATTCAGGAATTACATGCAATCAGAAATTAGCATATCCATCTTACAACTAAATAGAGGAGACACAGCCAAACTGAAACTCAGACAGGACAGGAAATTTGCCAAAGGCCATCACGCTAATGGTGTACGATCCACATTAGAAATCCTTACCACTGCCCCTTTACTTAAGTAAGCTTGTGTGGACCACAATTCTTTGCCTCTTCCTAAAATTTTAGTTGTCGCCAAGTAAAACCTGTGGACAGGCAAGATAAAGTCATCTCTTATCTTTGCCATGAAAACATTAAGGAAATGTTTCTCCATTTCCATAGTATTGATTTTGTCTTGTCTGTTACATGAAGGATTAGTTTCATTTTTAAAGAGAACAAAAACTTCAAAAAAGCAATTCAATTATCATGAGGAAGACCATTTTATCATCTATAAAAATGTAATTAAAAATACATTTTTCTCAGAGTTGTTTTGTGGGTTAAATGAGGTAATGAATGTGAAAGGCCTGGCACAAATCAATGCTCAATTAGTATATTTCTTCTCTATCTGAAGATGGAGTCTTAAAAATCAAGTTTCTGTAACATATTTCTTATACAACTTATATCATGTTATATCTACTAGTAGGTAACACTTTGGATGGACGTAAGTAAAATTTACTACCATGTACTCAGCTACAGTAAAAATTGTAGAATATATCAAGGAAATACTCCATCCACTCAAATAAAGACCAAAAATTATAAAAGTTATTCAAATCATTATTTATTAAATATCTGAGTCAAAACATTTCTGATAATTTTTTAGTGAAATAACTCTGCTACAGTGCTTAATTTTTGAGTCCTCACTGGCAAAACTTTTGCTTCCTTGAGTAAAAGTGGTTTGAAAAAGTTGGGAAAATAAATTGAAAACCAAAGGCGATTAATTAACCAAATGGTTAGCAGATTAAATTAATCATTTCATTATGCTGTCAAAGGAAAAGAAATGCAAATCCTTACATTCGTAGGGAGAGACTACATTAAGGAAACTTGCAATAATGCAAGGAAGGGAGTTTCTGCAATAGGGAGAAGTCTCGAAATGTAAGATCTGCAAATGTCTTCTGTGAAAGTAGAACGAGAAGGGATTTTTTTCATAGAGAGAAAGAGCTGAATGTGGGCAAATGGAGTGAGCAGGTGGCATGATGGGACAGTTTAGAAGGAAATATTTTTCACCACAGTCATCAGATTCTCAGGAGGGGGCAGTAAGGGAGGTTCGCTCCATGTTTCAATGTCTGCTTAAGCTCAAAGGTAAGCAAAAGTTCTGGGGCCTGGGGAAGTTTGGTCAAGTCAAGTCAACAGGAATTTTATCCATATTGGTCAGTGAAAATAAAGAATTTGGCTAATCATTTGCAAAACAAAGAATGGGAATTTGGAGGGTCTGTCTCTGGCCTTGTCATAGGTAATAATCTATTCATAACAGAAGGCAAGCAAATAAAACTAAACAAAGAAAACAAACAAAAAAAACACTATATATCCACAAAAAAAAAAAAAAAAAAAAAAAAAGCATTTCCTAGAACAGAAAAGGGTGAGATTAACTGTTACTATTTTCCAGAAGCATAGGGCTTAGGTAAAGTTCAACATCATATGTGTTCATTAGGTCAGGAATGCAGGTAAGATATAGTAGAGAATGGATGGTCAATGCTCAGTAATCTCTGAGTCCTAGGGGAAGATCCAAAGCCTAGAAGTAGCTTGATGGCTGGGGACTGGAGCCATCTGGTGCCTGGGCTCAGTGACTTGAAGATGAGGACTGCCAACTGGAGCATCTCTATGTGGCCTTTCCATGTGGTTGGTTTCCTCACAGAATGGCAACCTCAAAATAGAGCTCAGGGCTCCAAGCACCAGCATTCAGATGAATAAGACAGAAGCTGCTGTATCTTTTATGACTCAGCCTCAGAAGTCACAGAGTATTACTTCCAGAGTACTCTACTGGCCAAGGGGAAGCAAATTAGCCACTTCTTAATAAAAGAATGACAAGGCCACATCATACAACAGCACGTGAGAGATTTTATTGCTACTGTCTCGGAAAATACAACCAGTCACAATCTTCAGATCTATATCTATAAATATCACAGGACTATTTCTGGGTAAAATATACAACCAATTGGCATTTTAAGTGAATATTGAGAAATAGAGACCATAATAAAATGCCAGACTCAATCTAAAGATAATTTTAACACCCCACATACATATTAAATACTGTACAATTATTTTTATTATTTGAGTACTTTTATTATTATATTATAATCTCTCTTACAGAGACACGTTTTATAAAATTATGTAAATGTACATTTTCTCCTAAGTTTTACTGGGAGTTAGCATGTCATAGCAGAAAGAAACTTAGCTTTTGCATTAAGGCAGATATACCTAAAAATTCCAGCTTGGTCACAAGCTGGTATTGATGCATTTCCTACAAAATCAGGAATAAAGTAGGATGTCCACTATCACCAAAATAATTTAACATTTTACTAGCAAGAAATGGATAAGACCTATTGTTCAAAAAATGTAAGCTTTTCTAAAGGACGAAAACTAATACTTAAGTAATAAAAAGCTACATTAGGAAGACATAATAAAGACATAAATTACCCTAAATTAATTCATGAATTTAGCGCAAAAACAACAAAAATACGATTTCAAGGGAAAAATAAACAAACTGGTTTGAAAGTTTATGTTTAATAAAAAAAATTAGCCAAGAAATAAAGGAAAAAATCTGAAATACAAGAGCAAAAGAGCCAGAGGAGAATTTGTCCTATATAATATTAAAACATATGATAAATCTCCTAATATTAACAGTGTAGCATTAGCTAAGCAAATAGGTGGTTCATAAAATTAGACTTTCACCTCATAATAAATTCAGTCAACATGGTTTATTTGGGACTACCCTGGGACAGGATGCAAAATATTTCATATATATGCCTCATTTTGAAATTATACTGATACAGTGTTTCTTTATGTAAATAGCTAATGTTGACTAATTTAAGCCACTTTCATTCACAGCTGATCACACTTTCAGCATCCAACTCCTTAAAATATCACAAATTTCTGTTAAACATCCCATACTAAATATAATACTCTCTTACCCAAAATAATAAGGAAAATCTCTCAAATTAAATATATTTGTACTATTTGTAGGTTACCAAATAGTCCTGACAGCTGTTCTAGCTTTTCTTTAGAATACTTTTACATAAAAATTTAATATTGGTGAGGCATCTGGGTAGTTCAGTCAGTTAAGCATCTGATTCTTGATTTCAGCTCAGGTCATGATTTCACAGTTCATAGATTGAGCCCCACATAGGACTCCATGCTGACAGTGGGGAGCCTGCTGGGGATACTCTCTCTTCCTCTCTCTCTGCCCCTCCCCTGCTCATGCTCTCACACTCTCTCAAAAATAAAAAAAAGTAATAATAACATTGGCTTACACTCAAGTACTTAAACTTTTATGTTATCGTGCATAGAATATAGTGGAATACATTGGAACATACTACCTTCCTCCCAAACCATTAAAAGAATAAGACTTTCTCTCCTGACTGCCACATTTCTTTTCATCGTATTACACTTTTCTAATCCAGAAAGTTGAAATTTCTGTTTCATGCCTTCATGTCCCTCATACCATATCCCCAGTCACAGAAGCACAAAGGACTAGATATTTCAGTAAACTCTTGCACTACAGAGCAAGTATCTCCTCCATAAAACCCATTCTTCAGTGCATTAGTGAACTGCTCCAAAGTGAGGAAAGGTCCACCCCCAAAAGAGCAAACAAAGCAAAACACACACACAGTAAACCGAGAGCAGAGAAAGGATTGGAGGGCAGAGAGCAATGACCATTGGACAAATCAGAAAGGTAGTGTCACCACGAGTGTGAAGCTATGAGTAAGTTTGGCTGACCCTAAGACACCTGCGCTGAACTAGGGACGCTGGAAAGGACTTCAGTTTGGGAGAGTACCCGGCTGCCATGGGACCTCTCTACAGAGACGTATCTCGATTATGACCCCCGGATTCCCACTGATTATGATCAAGTAAACACGGTCTCATCATCAAATATCATGAAACACCCAACAAACCAGCCATTACTAGTGAGAGTCTGGGGAAACATCACACAATGGACTTACATATGAGATGTTTTCAATATTTGAAATATTGGGTGAAGGACATGTTTAAAAGTAAACATTTTACTTTAAAGGAAACTTTGAGAAATAAAAACAATTAAAAATGAAGAAGCAATAAGAGCGTATAAAGGTTGCTTCAAACAAAATAGAACTTGTTAAGGTGAAAAAGAATTTTGCAGTAGCAAGTCTCCCCTTGACATGCGTCTCACAGTTAGTTTCCCTTCCAATAACATTTCCACCTCAGATTATCTCTCGTTGATTTAAACAAAGCTATGTGGTGCAGCGATCTGTCATCCAGACCCTCCCCCCCACCCCCAAACTCCAGGTCTGCAACGTTGGAAGAACTGGCTGCCTACACATGCCAGCAAGTGCCTCCCTGGGATGTGTCCTGGGTGGAAGAAAGACGCCTCCAAAGGTCACAGCCTCTTCAGGGAGCAGTTCACGTCTAATAACCTGTTGCTGTCATAATAAGAAGACCCACCTCCTTCCCCCAAAACAGGACACCCCCGAAGGGGCCGCCCCCTGGAGTTGCCCCGGATTAACTGACGTCTTTGTTGTGACGGAGGAGATGCAGGTTAACTTGCTCTCCCAGCCAGACTCTGTTTCCTTCATTCTGTCATTCTGAGAGCTGTCCCAAGGAATGGCTGCATGCAAATCTCCATCTCAGAGTGCCTTCCTAGGGAACCTGAATCATGATTGGATACAAACTATCCCCATGCTTCAGGTATCTCATTTCTTCCGTGCACTCACTTCTTCTGTCATCTTGATTTGGACCTGACAAGAATCTTCAATAGTTACCCATTACATATAGCAAATATACTACCTTTGTATCGTTTAAGACACTATATGGAATTTGTTGTTATCTTATCTTTTCAAATCTATAAACTTACATCAGGCCCCTTTTTTCCAGACCTCTCATTCTGTTCTACTCACTCACGGGCATTTCCAATCCTTGTCTGGGTTCATGACCAATTTCCGAGCCAGATTAACGATCCTTCAACCCCACCCCAAAAGCTAGTTTCACAGTTTCTATCCTTTAACACTCGGCCTAACCCCCGATTTTTCCAAAATGCATTTCTTAGCCACAGAGGCACAAAAGCAATGCCTGAGCCAGTGGTTTGTTGCAGCAAACTCTGTGTAGATTTGCAATAGCCGATTATAAATTGTCATGAACTTTGATAGGTGACCCATTTCGCACTCGCGGTTTGAAATCAGCTATGGTGGAAGTATTTAACACCACAGAAATCAGCAGCCCCTACAGATGAGGACTCCTTCCCTCCCCTCCTCAGAGAGCCAGTCATGTACCAGTACACCGCTGAATGCTTCCGTCCTGTTACACAGTATGGCTCAACCTTCCTTCGGCAGTAGATTTGAATCCCCAACTGCTTTCCGACTTACAGATTTTGGTAGCCATGACATCCCAACTGGCCAGGGTAATTTTTATGACGGAAAGGACATTTTATCCAAGTTCAAAAAACTTTTCTCAGCCTTTTCCACGTAGTAGTAATCCAATCATGGTTTTTATAAGAACAATGTACCCTTCGGATTTATCTTGCACAGAAGATTTGGGGAAAGAAAAACAAACAAATGACGGTCATGAGGTTTTTGTTTTCTGAATATCTATCTCCTTTACCCTTTAAGTTATTCAGCCCCAGCATTCTCCCATATTTTTATTTCCATCAGCATATTATGGACTTTTCTCAAATCCAATATAAAAGCATTCTACAATTTTCAGTTTATATTACTTTTTCCCCAGGAAGTTATTTTCTTCACATAGATGGTTGCTTCTTACTTAATAATTGGACCCTCTTTGAAAGGAACTTTCTAAAAAAACTTATTCTGTAAAATGTATGAGTCACGGTGTTTTTCTCCCTGGACGATCATTCTTTCTTCAAAGATGTCACTTGTCACACTTTTATTTCACCTCTTTTGCCACTTGGGAATAGGTTTTTAAGACTACTAACCGCATTCTTTATTTACTGTCAAAGATAATTAATACAAAATAACATTGACTTCAGTCAGTACAGTGTTCTGAGAGAACAACAGAATATAAAGAAATTTCTTTGCCTTTCTTTCTGCTGACACTCTGTACTGTTGGCTGGGCGCCGTGGAGACAGGAGACGTCCTGCCCATCACTTCGGATTCGTGAGCCTTGTCAAGTGAGCTGCTCTTGTGCCACAGGCTCTCAGGCTGGACGCTGTCAGCACTGCATGCACTGCTGAGTCAGCATGGTGACAGAAACACGCTTCCTTAAATCACTCCCAGCACCAGTGAGCTGAGCCTCCCTAACCGGGAGCCCCGTGTGACTTCGAAACCAGATGTGACTTGGGGCTGTACGCCCTCTGATATGTCTCTTTTCACCCGTACTGCGCTTCCCTATTTGTGACTCTGTGGCAGATGACGTTACTGATACTCACTGTCCTGCCCCTTAGATAAGCTCCCTGGCTCGTGTCCCACCCTCTCCCCTTTCCACACTTAGTTCCCTATATTGATGCTTAAGCACTCACACCAGGTATTAGAGCATTTGCAGGATGCACTGAGCCTATCGCTGCACATGTGTCTGAAAGCTGCAAGCTCTGTTCTCACACAGCCATGTTGATCAAATCCCCGGTACGGAAAGGCCTGGCTTGAGATCTCACTGCTGTGCCTTTCTGGAACAGTAGAGCAGCACTGGGTCACTTGGGATTAGAGTACGAGCAAAGACAACATGTTAAAATAAGTGGTGCTGGAGGGTCTCTTAGACCAGGACCCCCCCGTCTCACTTCTGTAGTGAAATATAGGACCATATTTTGCTTGTATTAAGTGTCAGTAAAGATTGAGAGAGAGAGAGAGAGAGAGGGAAAGTGCACTCACAAAACTGGGTCAAGAAACTATAACACTTGACTGTATGTTGAGTCCTGTACCTGCTTTTGCCATGATGCTTTTATATCACCGTTGGCAAGTGGTGTAAGGTTTCTCTTTTCCAAGATACTCCCTGCTCACAGTTAGAATGATTTTCTTTCATTCTGTTCCTCAGGGAGATCGCAGGAGGAACAAAATAGCATTTAATGAACATTTAGAGCTACTGATATGAGATCTCTGAGAGAAGAAGTCACCTGTCTCATTGTGAATTTTATTGGTCAAGCCATTTATGTAAAAATAATGTGGGTCTTCTGGTTTTATCTCCAACATGGAAAGAGCTTAGAACTTGTCACTCCCTGGGCACCTGGGTGGCTCAGTCGGTTAAGCGTCCATCATGATCTCACAGTTCTTGAACTCCAGCCCTACGTCAGGCTCTGTGCTGACAGCTCAGAGCCTGGAGCCTGCTTCGGATTCTGTGTCCCGTCTCTCTCTGCCCCTCCCCCACTCAGGCGCTGTCTCTCTCAAAAATAAATAAACATTAAAAAAAAGAAGAAGATTTAAAACATAATTAAAAAGGGGGTGGTACCTGGGTGGCTCGGTCAGTTAAGCATCTGACTTCAGCTCAGGTCATGATCTTGCGGTTTGTGGGTTTGAGCCCTGCATCAAGCTCTGTGCTGACAGCTCAGAGGCTGGAAGCTGCTTCAGATTCTGTGTCTCCCTCTCTGTCTGTCCCTCCCCTGCTCACTCCCTGTCTCTCTTTCTCTCTCTCAAAATAAAATAAAATAAATAAAAACATTTTTTAAAAAAAATTTTAAAGAAGTTGTTAATCCCATCATTACAATAAAAAAAGTCTGAGATAGGGGTGCCTGGGTGGCTCAGTAGGCTGAGCATCTGACTTCAGCTCAGGTCATGATCTCACGGCTCACCGTGATAATACAGTCGGGCTCTGTGCTGACAGCTCGGAGCCTGGAGCCTGCTTCTGATTCTGTGTCCCTCTCTCTCTGCCCCTACCCCACTCATGCTCGTTGTCCCTCTCTCTCAAGAATAAATAAAACATTTTTAAAAAAATAAGAAAAGAAGAAAAAGCTGGATAACTGAAAATCAATGAGTCTTCTTAGACCCATTGGAGAACTGAGGCTACAGGGCATACGCCACATGAAAATCTGGAGAAACCGTGCATCTGGAGCCCCATCTGAGACCTACTTACAAAGTGCCAAAGCTGTAGGAGCCAGAAGCTGGTGGGAACACTCCACTGGTAATTTTAAAGGATTGCTGGAAGCTGAACTCCTAGATACCACAGTCTTAATGGAGCTCCCTATACCATCATGGGTTTTACCTCCAAGAGCCCCTCTGGGTTCATAGTGAAGGTCCACAAAAGAAACCTCATAACTCTAGCAGGAGGAAGGGAAAAGTGATCATTACGAAACATACCCAAGGTGTTCTCCATAACAAAAGCCTATTCTCCAAGGGAAAAGAATTTACTAGAGATTTATTCCATCTGGGAGAAGGCATTCTTCCTACTCCATCCTGCTGTAGCTTTCCTGCCTCACCTGACGGGAGAAACACATATTCACCAGGGGTCAGTTGCTCAAGGAAATAAATGGAAAATGCTGCAGCCGGTGAAGAGAATGGGGGACAAGGACAGGGATGGGGGAAAGAGACCACCAGAGACATGCTCGTGAAGGTCATAGTCCTGGGACACAGGATGACTAACTGATTGAGATTTAATCAGAAGACTATAGAATGTCTCCTCTCCACACTGGCCACAACTTACCCGCCCTGACCAACAGGGCACAAGTATCGCAGCCTACAGCTGAAAGGGCTGCAAGATCCAGACTCTCCAAGAGCAGGAGCACTCAGGGCAGACCAAAGTCGAGAAGACAGAGAGAGACGAAAACAAGGGCACCAAAAGAATTAGAAGGCTCTGTCACCTATGGCTACAGCAAACATTACAAAGAGCCCGACTCCTGACAAATTAACATAAATGCTCACACTAAAGAACTATTTACAGAAATTCCCATTTCCAGTACAACATATCTAGCTTTCAACAACAGCAACAACAACAACAAAATTACAAGGCATTCCACAAAGTCAGAAAATGCAGTCTGAAGAGATAAAGAAATCATCAGACCCTAACTCAAATATGATACACGTGTTGGGATTATTAGACAGGGAATTTGAAATAACTGTGATTAATACAGTAAGGACTGTAATGGAAAAAAAGTAGAAAACACGTAAAAACAGATGGTAATAAAAGCAGAGAGATGTAAACTCTCAAAAAAAATAAATAAAATAAATAAACACTTAAAAAAGTGTTTAAAAAAAATGGGGTGCCTGGGTGGCTCAGTCAGTTGAGCGACCGACCTCAGTTCAGGTCCTGATCTCATGGTTTGTGAGTTCGAGCCCCGCATCAGGCTCTGTGCTGACAGCTCAGAGCCTGGAGCCTACTCCGGATTCTGTGTCTCCCTCTCTTTCTACCCCTCCCCTACTCATGCTCTGTCTCTCTCTATCTCAAAACTAAATAAACACAAAAAAAAAAAAATGTTTTAAATAAATAAATAAATAAATAAATAAATAAATAAAAGCTAAACATCCACAACCCTAACAGAAATGGAAAATGCCTTCAAGAGGATCATTGGTAGACTCAACACAATAGAAACTTCCTTCAGTGAGATGCAAAATAATGAAAATAATAATAATAATAGATAGAACAATATATCGAATAATCTGAGAACTCAAGGATAATCTCAAAAAGTGTAATATGCACAGAATTAGAATGACAGATGAGAAGAGAGAAGAGACCAAGAAAAACATTTGACACAATAATTGCTAAATCAGTCCAAAATTAATGAAAGAAAACAAACCACAGATTCAAGAAACTCAAAGTAAAACAGGCAGAATAGATACCAAAAAGTAACACACCTAGGAATATCATATTCAGAATCCAAAAAACTAAAGACAAAGAAAAAATCTTTAAAGAGGCCAGAAGAGAAAAATTCTTTACCTATAGAGGAGGAGGATAGGAATTACAAAGGACTTATCTGTAGAAATCATGTACATAATAAGAGAGTGTAGTCAATTATTTAAGTATTAAATTAAGAAGAAAAAACCCCAGCAACCTAGAACTGTATATCCAAAGATATCATTTAGAAGTTAAGGAGAAACAAAGACACATATTCAGACAAACAAAAACTGAGTAAATTCATTGCCATCAGAATGCCCTGCAAGAAATGCTTAAACAATATCTTCAGGCAGAAGAAAAATGATATGACATAGGTCAGATATAAAATTAAATGTCAGAAATGTGTATCCACATAAAGAAAAGGATTGGAGAAGAAATACATCAAGGTAAAAAAAAAAAACCTTCATTTTTCTTATTAATTGATTTAAAAGAAAAATGTATTTTCAAAGTAATAATAGTAACAATGTATTGAGTGATCATAGCATATGGATAAGTGAAATGAATGACAGCAATGTCATAAGGGACAGGAGAGAGGAATTGGGAATACCCACACTACTGTTTAAGTGGTGCAGTGTTATTTAAAGGTAGACTGAGATTACTTAAAAATACAAATTGTAAACTCTAGGGCAACCACTAAAAAAATAAAGAAGTATAATTAATACATAGGCTAAGAGAGTAGAGGAAGGAAATCATATAAAATGCTTAATTAAAATGAGAGGGGAAAAAGAAGAAAAAGAAAAGAACAAATGCAACAAATAGAAAACAGTTACAAACATGGCAACCCAAAATTGAGAAGAGACAAAACAAGAGCACTAAAGGTATTGACTATATCAGTAAATCACTTTAAATGTAAATGATCTAAATAAACCAATTAAAAGGCAAAGATTGTCAGAATGAATTAAAAAAAAAAAAACCAAACACCCAAATATATGTTGTCTACATGAAAACCACGTTATCCAGAAAGACTAAGGTTAAAAAGTAAAAAGATGGAGAAAGATATGCCATGCCAGTGCAAATCAAAAGAAAGCTGGAGTAGCTGTTTTAATTTCAGACAAGGAGCAGGCATCAAAACAGAACAAATGATCAAAGATAAAGAAGGGCATTGCATGATGATAGGAGTGAAGTCTCCAAGAAAACCTAACAACTCACAGAGTATATGCACTTAACCATAGAGCATATAATGTGAGCCAAAAAATGATAGAACTGAAAGGAGAAATAGACAAATAGTTGGAGAATTCAACACCTCCCTTTTCAGAATTGATATATCCAACAAGAAGAAGCAGTAAGGATATAGCTGACATGAACAGCAGCACTATCAATCAATTTATCTAACTAGAATTTATAAACTACTCTATGGACAAGTGCAGAATATACATCTTCTAAAACTCACATGGAACCTTCACCAAGCTAGACTACATTCTGGTCGTCACAAATTTAAAAGAATGGAAATCATAAAAGGCATGTTCTCAGACCAAATGGAATTAAACTGGAAATTATGTATTTTCTCTTCCTTATGATTTTCTTAGTGATATTTTCTTTTCTCTAGCTTATATATTTCTCTAGCTTATTTATAGTATATATTATGCACAACATACAAAATATGTGTTAATTGACTGTTTATGTTACTGGTAAATCTTCTGATCAACATTAAGCTATAAGTAGTTAAATTTGGGGGGAGTCAAAAGTTACACATGGATTTAAAACTGTGCACAGTGTTGGCACCCCTGACCCCCACATTATTCAAGGGTCAACTGTATCAGCAAAGAAAAAAGATCTAAAATCAAAAATCATGAAGTGGACCTTGATGTATTCAAATTTTAAAAACTCATTTAAGAGGTTAAAGAAATCCCTGGACAGGATATAGAATATGAACAACAATCTAACTGTATTATAAATGTATAAAACAACCTCACCAAAGGAATCAGAGGGGACTGTGCTGACCTAAGTAACTTTAGGAATGAGTGGAGTCTACAAAACTAAAGGCAAAAGGAACTATGCATAAACACTGCACTCTAGTTGCTAAAGTTATTTCCCACAGGGATACAGGTTAACAATTCTGATACTGCAATACATAAATAATAGAATTATGCAATTACATAAATTAGAAGCTAATGGTGGGAGCCAGTTTTCTCACCGTTGCAGGGGGAATTTACGGATGAACAAGGGGATATAGCCAGAATAATTCATGTGTTAATGGACCAGAATTGGAGACATCAATACAAACTGATTTCTATTTGGATATAGATAATTACATACAGAAATGTTTGTAGATCTTGTAAATTTTGTTTACACACAAATTAGTATACACACACACACACACACACACACACACACACACACACACACATTTTCTTCTTCTGTGAACTGAGAAGTCCTGGAAACAAGGATATCCCAAGAATAACTAGCACATGTAATGCCCAGAGGTTTATTTCTAATACCATTCTCAAATAAGAGGACCCAGGGCTTCTTGGGAAAATGGTTGAATCTGGAATTCAGGTAGAAAATATACAGGATGAGCCTGAAACATCTTGTAATTCCAGAAAGTAAGAAAGTACTTCAGGTAGATGATAGTAGATAGATAGATAGATAGATAGATAGATAGATAGATAGATAGATAGTAGATAGATGATAGTAGAGGTATACTAAAGTGACACAGGCTCCACTGAAAAGACTCTCAATAGTTGAACAACAAAATAGATTAAAGTAGCATTGAGTTATAAGCCCAAGTATAAAAGAAAACTCCATACATCCTTACTGATATAAATGATGGAACAAATTACTAAATGGTGATGAGACAATATATCACATACAAAATAATTCCACATAACATATATATATAAGTATACTATAGTATATATATAATATATATATATACACACATATATATATATTCCACCCTCAAGAAGGGGATCATAACTCCTTTTAATTTTATGCTGTACAGGGGTGCCTGGGTGGCGCAGTCGGTTAAGCGTCCGACTTCAGCCAGGTCACGATCTCGCGGTCCGCGAGTTCGAGCCCCGCGTCGGGCTCTGGGCTGATGGCTCGGAGCCTGGAGCCTGTTTCCGATTCTGTGTCTCCCTCTCTCTCTGCCCCTCCCCCGTTCATGCTCTGTCTCTCTCTGTCCCAAAAATAAATAAACGTTCAAAAAAAATTTTTTTTTAAATAAATAAAAAAAAAAATTTTATGCTGTACATAGTATATATAGTAGAGAAAGGGAGGAAAGGGGAGCCTGATAAAAGTGACCTCAGCCGAGTAATGAAAGTCAACATCAACAATAAGTCATGTTACTGTTATGTATCCGTGATGTGATGTGATGTGATGTGATGTGATGTGATGTGATGTGGTGTGATAAAATGGCACTTTATGCTCTGCCTCCCAAAAACCCACAGCCCCAGTCTAAAAATGAGAAAACCATCAGATAAATTCTTATTAAGGAGCATTGTACCAAATACCTGACCAGGATTGCTCAAAAGTATGAAGACCATCTAAAGAAGAAAAAAGAAAAGAAAGGGAAGGAAAAGGAAAAGGAAAAGAAATGAAAAGAAAAAGAAAAAGAAAAGGAAAGAAAAGAAAAGAAAAGAAAAGAAAGGAAAAGTAAAGAAAAGAAAAAAGAAAAGAAAACCTCAGAAACTATTACAAAGCACAAACTGCACCAAAGTCAAATAGGCAAGGAAGGCTTCAACAGGGGAGAATTCAAGTTCATTGAAACAAATGGCAAGAGGGTGTGTAAGTGCTGGAATGAACTAGTGGAAAAATACCAGAAGACACTAGGGGAGAGATTGATCAATGGGATGTGTCAAGCACATTGAGTTATTCCTGAGTTTGCAAATGTTTTTCTCTGGGATTAGGCCATCTGTGTTTGCTAATTGGCCCCAGGAAGTTAGGTTCCTACCCTCCTAGAGAGGCTAGGAGATAGGGATGCCATCTCCCAGCTTATGTTTATATTTCAGCTTGTCTTCAGTTTCTATTTATATTATATTGATACTCAGTTTATATTTATATTTTAATGTATGTTTATATTTCAGAGATGGTTCCCGGGTCCTTGAGAAGGAGTCTATGGACTGTGAAAGTGGTAAGATATTTCCATACATCTCAAAGGAGTGGAGACATAATTTACAATTGCATGTCTCCTAAAGAAAACTCTCTTAAAAAAGGGATATCAGAGGCCTCCCATCACAGAGAACCTTGTCTAAAGTTTAGTTAAGTTAAGGAGAATGTTAAGGCCATCTTTGTCACTGTCAAAGCCGAGAAGAACTTATGGAGATATGGCAACTAAATTTAATGTGGTATTCTGGATACTACATTAAATTTGAGGAACAGAAAAAAGATTTTTGGTGAAAAAATAAGAAAATGTCAGTAAAGATGGACTTTAATAATAATCTATCAACCAATATTGATTGATTCAATACTGTGATTGGTTCATTAATTGTGACAAATGTACCACAGTAACATCAGACGCTAATAATAGGAGACATGAGTGTGGGGTTTATGGAAATCTTTCTACAAACTCAAAATTTTTCTGTAATTCTGAGACCATTCTAAAATTAAAAGTTTATTATAAAATAGTAGTAAGTCGGGCACCTGAGTGGCTCAGTGGGTTCAGCGTCTGACTCTTGATTTTGGCTCAGGTCATGGGATTGAGCCCCAAGTCATCATGGAGCCTGCTTGGGATTCTCTCTCTCTCTCTCTCTCTCTCTCTCTCTCTCTCTCTCTCTCTCTCCCTCCCTCTCCCCCTCTCCTCTGCTTATGTGCACTCTCTCTCTCTCTCTCTCTCAAATAAGATAAAATAAAAATAGTAATAACTCTGCACTATTCTGGACCTGACTTTCTTATTGTTTAAAGAATGCACTTGTTTCATGGCGGCCACAGAATAATGGACATGAGTTGTTCTCCCTGTGGCAGACATTTGAATGCCTGTTTTACAAAGCAGGAGCTCTGGAGAGAAACTGTTGCTCAGCGTAGGAAGGCTTTACATGTAGAGTCCTTGAGGTCTTGTTTGAAGCAAGCATGAAAAGATAAACATCATCCTAGAAAGATCCTACATAAATTTTTGGTTTGTTAAATATAGGGGTGGAATATTGGCAAAGCAGCATTTTGTTATCCATTCACCACCTCCACCTCTCACCCTGCCTTAAGGACAGGCATCCAGGGACCCACACCACAACTGCTGCCCACGCTGATGCCAAAGGAATACTGGTGACTTTCGCCTTAGGAATCGTAAGCTCTAGGAAGCTCAACGAAGACCGATCCAGAGACACTGGAAGGATGTCAGATTATGTTGCTAGATGCTAGCTGTAGGTATCCTACGAGGAAGCTTAAGGAAAGCAGAACATGCAACTGATAACTATGCCTAGAGACAAATAAACTAAGAAGTATTTGCATAAAGTGCCTACTAGTCTGGGCAAGGCTTGATTGGGCTGGTCTGCCCGGGGCTGGGCTGGGCTGGACTGCCTCTCAGCTCCTAACTCAGTAACTCACTGATCACTTGAAAAAGCTAAAAGAGATGGGCTACATTTAGTTCACGGAAATTTTGTTTCTTTACTTGTTTGTTTTTAAGTAACAGCATATCTTTCCTTTCCAAGTTTCTCCTCTAAGAAATGGTGTACACATAAACTGTAATATTTTTAAAGAATCATTATATCACAGTCATGTCTCACAGTTACAGTTACATTGGTGACAGCATAACATGCAACTTTGACACCTTTAGCTGGAAGAAGTGTGGTTGAAGTTAATTATGACATAGTGATATATTTTCGCACTGTTAATGGAGTCTAAAGATGCACAAGGGCACAAGGCAATTTTATGAAGAGACTGATATTTCAGCAATTCTCCTGTAGACTTCTGATACTATTTGGTCATAATTTGATTATAGCATTTATGGCATTTTATTTCATAGAGGGTTTTTTTGGTTTGCTTTCTTTTTGTTTTGTTTGCCTCCTGCTCTGAATGGACTATTAACTTCGAAGAGTAGGGCAGCTCCTTCATTCACAAAATTGATAATCAAAATGTATCTGTTGTTAGGACAAAATCAGAAAAATATGCATTCTAAGTCAACATTGTTTGGTATTTAATATTTCATGGACTCTCTGACCTATTTCTTCTTTTTATTTCCTGTTCCTCAAGCCCTCTTCTTTCTACAAATATGGTACCAAGTGAAAATATAATCTATTAGTTCCAATAATTTTTTAAATTAAATTTGATTTATATCCTGACCTCATTTCATATTCCTCCAAATGTTGAAAGGTAATTAATTATTTATTGTTTATTACACCCTCCTAGTGTGCATGGAAGTGATCAGAATTAATTAAAACACACAAGCATCTCAATGAAATCCATAAGCACTTCACAGAGATCTCTTATCTACCTCTAATCATGCACCACTTAATTATTTTATAAGGACGCATATTTGCTCAAAAGGCAACAGTCAGGGGCGCCTGGGTGGCTCAGTCAGTTGAGCCTCTGACTTCGGCTCGGGGCATGATGTCACAGCTCATGAGTTCGAGCCCCACGTCAGGCTCTGTGCTGACAGCTCAGAGCCTGGAGCCTGCTTCAGATTCTGTGTCTCCCTCTCTCTCTGCCCGTAACCCACTTGCATTCTGTCTCTGTCTCCCTCAAAAATAAATAAACATTTAAAAAATTAAATAAATAAAATTAAATAAAAAATTTTAAAAATGCAAGAGTCATCCAACAGTTTTGTAAGAACACAAGAAAAGTAAAGTTCATTAAAACAGAATGAAATTACTATAGTACATATCATATTTATAATTTATACTTCCAGGAATATTTCTAAAGCCTTTTGGAGATCCAAATGTTCAATGGTCACATTTCAAGTTTTCATCCTTCTCAGAAATCGCCATTTTGATCAATGCTATGAAGTTTCTTGTCAAAAAGAAATTGAGCAAAAAGGAATTTATGTGACAGAATATAATCCACGCGTTTTGCCTCCCTCTTCACCTTGTTCGTTGAGTTTCTTCACTTATACCAAGAGCTTACTCACCCAGCACTGGTAGAGAAATCACAATGGAAAATTACGAATTTTTGATTACTAAGTTCAAAATGCCTCCATCCTGGCTTTAGATAGGCAGGATTTGAATGGAATATTATCTAGCAGAATCAATTGGCACCCCCCTCTCTAATGTCTATATAAATGAGAGAAGAAAAGATGGAATAAGAACAAGGAAAAAGGGACAACCTTGTACTCTGCCAGGTACCCCAGGACAAAGAGAAAGGAAGTTGAAACTTCAGATGTGTTTGAGGAATTCAGAGCACAGAAAACCAAATAAAAGGGAAACCAAATTCTTCCTTTTCATCTTGATCTCTGACCTGACAGCAGTCTTCTCAGATTCCCCACTGAAAGTAACAGAGGATTGCTGGGAAGCCATCTGACACCCCCACACACACATCCGACACCCCCCACACACACACGGCCAAGAATGGCAGAGCAGTGACACAGGGCTGGCTAAAGCAAAAGTCTCACAGTTGGGACAGAGGGACACTGCTACAGAACTTGATATAAGCTGTCCACGTAAGCACCAGATTGGGGTGCAAGACACCTGCACAAACCACTAGAAAGAAAAGAACAACATGAGAGGATTGAACCTCCCAGTGCATGACCATGGTGGGCACAGGGTACCCATGGACCGGACGCCCCTCCTCATCCACCAACACACCCTTGCATGGCAGAAAGTCTGGCATTCAGCAGTGCTTTTGCAGAGGAAAAGGAAGGAGAAATTTTAATCATGTAAGTTAAATTTGAAATTATTAAGACAAGTTTTGAAACATTAGAATCTCCTCAGGAGATCATAGGTCAAATGTTTTTCCATCAAAGGGAATGAAAAGTCCCAGGAATATTAAGTTCAAGCATAGGTTTGAAAACAGAAAACTTAGTAATTTTGCTCATGAGCCTATGCTGTGAAAATTGTAGCCCAGCACTTATATGGCAATAAGAATAAATATTATGTTTTAGAAACACAAAACTTTTTAACTATTGAACTCTCTCTCTCTCTCTCTCTCTCTCTCTCTCTCTCTCTCTCTCTCCATCCATATATATGGCTTTATTTGTTGCTCCTGACAATATGGCAAGGTAATTAAAGAAGAGGGTATTAAATTGTGCCCTAGAGTATCATGTAGGGCTAACAAGTGATTTCCCAAAGGGAAATCTGTTAATCAGTGGGGTGAGACAGACCTAGAACCTTGATCTTTGACCACAAGTCTGGTTCTCTTAATACTTTACCAAAATGTTACCTGCATTTGAAAGCTGAAAAAATCACTAGACAGAATTGTAAAATAAATTGAGACATATGCCATCCCCAGAGGTAAATTATGCTTCTGACCAACTCCAGAGGGAGATATCCTGGACACAGCTGTGCCAGGGCCAGATCTGATTAATCACTGCCCAACTAGGTGTTTGGATCCACTCATTCATGGACAGGCACAAGAGCAGATGTAATATTTTACTCCTCTGGGTTTCCAAGGACAAAGGAGTGCACAGAAGAATTAATCAAACAAACCCACAATGAATTATTCATTTTAAATAATATATACACATTAGTAGAAAAGAATTGGCAAATATTATATGTTTCAACAATACAAAACATCTTGTCTCTAGAAACCCTAAATTAAGTCTATAACTAAGTGATAGATTTATTAAAATTGTCTAAAATTACTGATATTCGGAGGCTCAACAATTTTTCAACTGTCACAATAGTCTCAAGGTCCATGACTCTATGTGTCCAATTGTCGGAACTGAATGAAGTTCTAACAAGGTACAATCCACTCCATCATCCAAAGATCAACTCTCTCTTTCCAAGCAGAAAGAATAAAAAGTATTTTATTGGTAAGAAATCACACTCCATAAAATCAGTTCAACCACCAAAAAGAAGTAAATCTGCATAATTGTAAAACTCATTCAGAAGGCCTCCTAAAGAAGAAACTGGCTTCCTCAAATTTGAAAATCCTACTTAAAGGGTTGGGGAGTCGCTGAAGGAGTGGAAATGACAAGATTCAAACAAGCTTCAAGAGCCAGCATATTCAAGATCTAGGGTTAAGTTTCTTTTCCTGGGATGATGTTGAAGAGCACTGCCAATGTTTGACTTTGTAACTCTCTTTTATTTATTCGTTCTTGGAAGACCAAGCACCTCCTTTCGTTGATGCCATTTCACTTTATGTATGTTCAAATATTCATTCAGGTGACAAAATCAAGTTTCATAGCCTTGAGGATTCTTTATGCTTACACGTTCCGGTTATCCTGCATTCATTTTCCAACCAAATGTGCAGAAGACAATCATGGTTTTCTTGTCTCCAACATCTTAGAAGAATGTCATTGAAACCCACATACACTGACCATGGCAATACTCGTGAGAATTCTAGTTCTGGGAGTAAAAGCTCATCATGTATGTGAAGAAGAAAGAGGACAATAACAAGAGAGGTAATGATGATGGTGGTGGTGATAACAACAATAATTGTACCCACATATATGCTTAGTTCTTAATAATTGACCAAAAAAAAGTGTTCACACATATTATCTCATTTAGGAGGAATAAACTATAGCCGTAAATCTAAGGACTGCTTAGGGTACCCAGATACCTCCAAACAGTACATGTTGCTTAATGGGAGAGAGAACACAGCTGAAAACCTGACGTGGTAACCTGCTCAACAACGCCTTAATCTGTGACCCAGGGAAAATGAAAAACACTAAGTGTAGAAAATCTAGTCCAAGTTCATCTAGGGGGAAAGACATAGTAACCAGAGATGCACTTGCCAATCCTGGTTTAGGCAAATTGAGTGCACCAAGATTCCAAGCAAAAGGAATGAGATCTCTCAACACTGAGTGGAGTGTAATAATAGGACATGCAGGGCAAAATGACACGTAAGTACCTCAGTTTGAAATGTTTTTCGCTGCAGAGAGCAAACCCCATCCAACTCAACTACTTGCAGCTTTTATCATTTACCCAACTAGAATTCCAGAAGTAGGCAAAGTATTGGTTCAATCACTTAGCAAAGTCATTGTGGATCCAAGCTGGTTTTGTCGGTCATATTGGTTTGTCATCCCTGTACTTTCCCATTCTGCCACAACATGGCTTCCCCAACTTCAAGTTAGCATTTTAGTCTTCCAGGCAAGAAGGAAGACTTAAGGGAAGGCTTTTTTTCTTGCTGGTAGTTTGGAATAACATCACCTCAACAGTTTCTGTGTGACTCATCGGTCAGAATGAGGTCACAAGACCACCGCAGACCAATTACTGGCAAAGGAGAATAAAATTATTAACTGATTTAAATCAAGTATCATTCATCCACTAGACAAAGAGGACAGTAGAAGAGTTGAGATAAAAACTGAATTAAAGGAAGGGTGCCTGGGTGGCTCAGCCGGTTGAGGGTCCGACTTCAGCTCAGGTCATGATCTCATGGTTCACGGGTTCAAGCCCTGTGTCAGGCTCTGTGCTGACAGCTCAGAGCCTGGAGCCTGCTTCAGATTCTCTCTCTCTCTCTCTCTCTCTCTCTCTCTCTCTCTGCCCCTCCCCAGCTTGTGCTCTTTCTTGAAAATAAATAAATAAATAAATAAATAAATAAATAAATAAACAAACAAACATTTTTTTTAAAAATTGAGAAGGGGAGAGGATGTGAAGAAAATTCTCTCCCTTATTCTTAGGACTGAAGTTTTGAAATAGACTGAGCTTTCTGACTCTTCCTTCTGTCTCCTTTCCCCACCCCACTCTTGCTGTGTGATGGTGGCCAGCACTGCCCTCTAGAAATGCAGGACGGAGGCCTGCTCTGGCCCTCAGAGAAGTTCATGTTTGGGAGAAGTGCTCACACTCTGGGTCACTTTTGGCAGCAGAGTATTTACTAAAGGCTTAGATCTAAGGTGTGAAAGACGGAAAAAAATTGAGGATGAACCCAATTTGGGGGCCAACAATGAAGCCAAAAAATGAAGATGGGGAAATAAGAGGAATAGACATTCCTCTCTCTTCCCCTCTCTCTCTCTCTCTTTCTCTCTCTCTCTCTCTCTCTTTCCCTTTCTCTCTCATCATCTAGACCCACGGAGACATGAAGCTCTCTGTTTGATTTTTTTCTTTATTAAAGTTCACAAGACACCAGTTACTTGGGGGCAAAACTCAGACCAAGGAAAACGGTGATTTTCTGCCAAGACTGCTGAGGCTCTGTAAGCAAAGAACTTACAGAAAAGAGTAAGCCATGTCGACAAGGTCCTGAGATTGAAGAATAAGAAAAAAAGTGAGTGAAAATATTTAATCTTTCCGGCAATTAGTGATTAAAAATAGAAAGGCAAAATAATGCATGCACTCCAAGAGTGTGCCATCAGATCTGCCTCCATTATTTGTATTCTAAAGGGAGCCCCTTTTGAGGCATTTTTTTGAAGTCAAATCTAAAAACAGGAAAAATAACGTCTTTTAAGGCTTTAATCTGATCACAAACAATTGCGACTTTTCTCTGCTTTTGTTCTTTTGAAATATTATAATAGAATAAAATCAAGGGAAGTCATAGTCTGAAGTCTGTGGGGGGAACAAGAGTGAAATAATGTCCTTTCATTATTTCTCTACCTTCCAGAAGTTATGCTGTACCTGTTACTTAAGATTCTCTGAATGCATAGCACCAAACAGTGACTCCATAAAATCAGTAAAACATACGCTGCTTAATTCCTGTCAGAGGCACCATCAATACAGGAATATATTACCATTCAATGAAGTTTCAACTGCCAGCTACCGAGATGACCAAGATAAATAGCCAGCGTCATCTTAATCTTCAAAGGTACTTGTTTCTACCATCATGAAAAATTCCTTCTCTCATGTGATGGAGTTTACCCTGTAAATTAAATCTCTCAACTAATGGAAGAAATAACCCATGACACTAGTGAGGGAAATTAAATTAGAGTCACTAATAGCAGGTCAGCACAGTCTGAGCAGAGGTAATGGAAGTGACCACATGAATGATAAGCAGGTCTCTGTGAGGCTGTGACAAGTGTCTCCCGGAGAGTGTGATGAGCATTCATCTAGGTGGCAAGCAATTCACAGTCAAGACACTAACATGTTTATAGTGCAGCTCAGCCCCCATCTATGCCAGAGCATGTCAACCTTTCTGCGGAGGATGTTCTAATTCCCTCGTGAAGGCCATTAGGAAGAGTTAAAAACAAGGCTCCTTGTTTTCTGGGTAAATCAATTTCTCATCGCCTAGAAACCTTTCTGGCCAGAGCAGATGACCTTTAGAGACAATAAGAATCCCAGAACTATACTTAAATAACTTTATTTTCTAAAGGGCTAGAGAGAAACAAAAGCAAAATTGCTCTACAATTCAACAGTCAGAGGGTGGCTAAAGCAAATGCAGTTATCTTAGCTTAGCTGTGTAAGGCCTGGGGAGCATGGTAATGCTAATGACAAAATAACCTATTATGTGGGAAAGTCAAAATGGTACCTTGCCCTTTATAGGTAGCCCTCCTGGATCTCGGCTGTGATTTACTTTGGAACGCCCAATCAAGATCACTGGACTCTTGATATAAACATAATAACCAAGTAAATAACACAGCTGTTGAAAATGCAAACATGGGCAGGAGGAGGGGTGGTGGGAGGGGCAAAGAGAATAGTAAAGAGTGACTTCTGGAAAACCACTGATGATCTGATGGCTGCAATGTAATCTATCCAATTAAATTTTTTTTACTAAGATTTGAGATTACAAATGATAAGATCATCATAAATGACCATTTTGAAATAGAGAAATGTCTATATTGCCTGCAATATTGTTTTGAGTATTGACAAACTGAAACATACCCTTAAATCATTACCTATGTGAACTTTAAGACACAGACCAGATGACCATAAGGGAAAGGAAGCAAAAATAATATAAAAACAGGGAGGGGGACAAAACAGAAGAGACTCTGAAACATGGAGAACAAACAGAGGGTTGCTGGAGGGGTTGCGGGAGGGGGCATGGGCTAAATGGGTAAGGGGCTCTAAGGAATCTACTCCTGAAATCATTGTTGCACTATATGCTAACTAATTTGGTGGTAAATTAAAAAAATAAAATTTAAGAAATTTTAAAAAGAAGCTCCTGTAACAAAAATAATAAAAATAATAAAAAAAATTTTTTTTAAGAGAAAGAAAAAAAATCATTACCTATGTGAGATGGTGAGGCTGCGATTGTGACAGTACAACGCTTGTTAAGTATAATGTCTCTACAGTCGCTGATTTACAAAAAGAAGTCACCTTTGCATGCTCTCTGCTTTATTATATTGGTGATAATAATGCCTATAGTAATTAGGCATTGTTGGTGATAATATTGAGCAGTTTTTATTATTTGTATTAGAAAGAGAAAATTAAAAAACAGCAAGGACAGAAAGTCATTTGCCCCAAGTTAATTTCCTACTTTTAAAATACGAATATGTTTCTTGATATAAAAAGCAACATAAGGGGCGCCTGGGTGGCTCAGTCGGTTAGGTGTCCAACTTTGGCTCAGGTCATGATCTCGTGGTTTGTGGGTTCGAGCCCAGCTTTGGGCTCTGTGCTGACAGCTTGGAGCCTGCTTCAGATTCCGTGTCTCACTATCTGGCCCTCCCCCACTCATTCTCTCTCTCTCTCTCTCTCTCTCTCAAAAAATAAATAAACATTAAAAACAAATTTTTAAAAGCAATATAAAATTATCTTTATTTTCATTTTTAATAACTCAATCTCAGTACAATTAATCAAGAAGAGCACAAGCTGGATTTTGATAATATTATGCTTTGCTGGTACATGAAGTCAAGTCAAAAACCACAACACTAGAGTCAGAAAAAAGGAAATGAATGGCTAGTTGAAACAGTGTTTAGTAGAATAGAAAGCTTAACAGAGGGGCGCCTGGGTGGCGCAGTCGGTTAAACGTCCGACTTCAGCCAGGTCACGATCTCGCGGTCCGTGAGTTCGAGCCCCGCGTCGGGCTCTGGGATGATGGCTCAGAGCCTGGAGCCTGTTTCCGATTCTGTGTCTCTCTCTCTCTCTGCCCCTCCCCCGTGCATGCTCTGTCTCTCTCTGTCCCAAAAATAAATAAAAAACGTTGAAAAAAAATTAAAAAAAAAAAAAAAGAAAGCTTAACAGACTGTCATTTTGGAAAACACATGGTCTGCACAGTCTCTGAAATTTAGTAAAGCAGGGAATGTGAGTTTCAGGGAACATGGTGAATTAATGGCCACACAGTATATGGGGCTGTGAGTTCTGCCTCATCCCCCTTCTAAATTCTCACGTCACTTGGTCAAAATATTTGTTTTGTTTCTCTGAGTCTTGTTTCCTTACCTTTAAAGTAAAATTATAAAAATTAAAACCTTACCAACTCTGTTTAGAAATTGACTTTTACGTGGGTTTCCTTGGGTGTACTCAACAGAGCACATTAATTTCATAGCTGACACAATTATCAGCAATAAAGTGGAGCTGTGAATTTAAGGGCTTTGAAATGTGAAGGGGCTTATACTCAGCTCCAAACACATACACAGTTCCCCCAAATCCAACTGCCTGGTTCTTCTGCTTAAACAAATGAAGGAAGAAAGGGGTCCCTGTTTAACAAAGGATAACATTATTTCTTTGAATAATTCATTTTCAATCACTGTTCTGTTTTTATCAAAGTAGAATACTGAAAAATTGGGAAACTTTCAGATGTTGGTAGCAGTTTGCTTAAAATAACATCTCTTGCCTTTCTTTCATATGGTAACAATATCTCTAAGTCTTGGGCACCTGGGTGGCTCAGTCGGTTAAGCAGCCGACTTCAGCTCAGGTCATGATCTCACAGTTTGTGAGTTCGAGCCCTGCATCGGGCTCTGTGCTGACAGCTCAGAGCCTGGAGCCTGCTTCAGATTCTGTGTCTCCCTCTCTTTCTGCCCCTCCCCCACTCACACTCTGTCTCTCTCTCCTTCAAAAAATAAATATTAAAAAAATTTTTTTAAATATCTCTAAGTCTTGATTATGAGGCCAAATCAAATCAGACACTTAGTAAAGAATATACAACAAAGGAAATAAATCTTTCTTTGTAGGCAAATATGTATGTATTATTTATTTATTTATTATGAATTTTTCCTTCTCTTTATAGATCTTTCCCCTTTCAAATGAACTGAGCAAGACTGATCCTAACTAGATTACTTTTAAAATTAAATGAAATATTCTTATTTGTTATTTGTGATAAATAAAAAGAAAAACCTACACTTTTCAGGTAGATCTACTAAATTTAGTGATGTAGGAAATTATTGACAATGTTAGAAAATGAAGAAATACTAGTCAAAATATTAATATTAAACTTTGCTTTTTTTTAAACTTTTTTTAAACATTTATTTATTTTCTTGAGAGACAGAGAAGGAGTGGGAGAGGGGCAGAGAGAGAGAGGGAGAGAGAGAATCTGAAGCAGGCTCCAGACTCTGAGCTGTCAGCACAGAGCCCAACGCGGGGTTTGAACTCACGAACTGTGAGATCATGACCTGAGCTGAAGTTGGATGCTTAACCGACTGAGCCACCCACATGTCCCTTGTAGAAAGAAATTTGAGGGGCCCCTGGGTGGCGCAGTCGGTTAAGCGTCCGACTTCAACCAGGTCACGATCTCACGGTCTGTGAGTTCGAGCCCCGCGTCGGGCTCTGGGCTGATGGCTCAGAGCCTGGATCCTGTTTCCGATTCTGTGTCTCCCTCTCTCTCTGCCCCTCGCCCGTTCATGCTCTGTCTCTCTCTGTCCCAAAAATAAATAAACGTTGAAAAAAAATTAAAAAAAAAAAAAAAGAAAGAAATTTGAGCATGAGAGAGGTGGAAGAGGCATACTGTCATGTTACAGGGAGGGCCGTGGGGCAAAGAAGAGCCGGTAACCTCTAAGAGCTGAAAGTAACCCCCAGCCAGCAGCCACAAGGAAAAAAGGCCTCCGTCTACAGTTGCAAGAAACAGAATTCTGCCACCAGCCTGAATAAGCTTGGAGAGTGACCCTGAGCCTCGTAGGATATCGCAGCCCCGTCAGCACCGAGACCGCTGCCTTGGGAGACTCCAGACAGAGGATGAAGTTAAACCAGGCCTGGGCTCCTAACTCACAGAAATGGCGAGAAAGACATTTGTGTGTGTTTAAGGCACAACGTCTGTGGTACCTGTTATGCAGCAACACAAAATTAATGCAGAGCATTTATGCTTACTTAGCCTGTTTAAGGGAACATGCTTTTTGAAAACTTTCAGCAGAATACATCAGTTAAGAAGATAAAGTTTTCTATTATTAACTGTTTCTTAAAGTGGATTTTAAGGTAGTTCTTTGCCAAATTTTGTTGGCCAGACCTTTGTGAATTGGAAGAGAAGGATTAGATGGAAGAAAGGAAAACCCCATGACAATGATAGCAATAGGTGATGACAGTAAAATAGTGTTTAAAGCGTTGATGGCGGTGACACTGATGACAAATAATTAGTATGACCATCGAGATTATAGCCTGTTTTTATTTCCATGGGTAGCAGAGAGCCAAGAAAATGTTCTTATCATCAGTAAAGGAAATATCATTTTCGAGTCAGACATTGTTGTGTTATTCACCAGGTAATAACTGACTGAGCCGCTGGGCACCCCTAAACTTTGCTTTTAAAACTATGCAATATACATATATATTTTTTATGCATGCTTGGTTATGTATATTCACACACAACACACACAAACACTTCACACACATATATACCCATATCATAATATAATTGGATTATGGGTAGTTTCTTCTTTCTCTGAATTTTTCTGCATATAAATTTTTTCTACTAAAAATATGTATGGTATTTATAATCATAAAATGTTACAAAATAAGTATAACTTATTTTGCATTGATCTTGCATTGATCACTTTTGCTAGGCATTCTTAGGTAAAAGAACGTGTCAAGTTAATACCATTTAACATAAAAACACACTAATTTTCTAAAAAAAAAAATACAAAATTAACAATATTATCTTGTATTATTGTATAGTTCAGTATCTCAAATTTTTAGTTAACCTAACTGTGCAGCATTTTATACAAAAAAATATATATAATTTTTCTGTGATATTGAGACAGCTGAAACAATTTGATGTTTCTCTAGTATGAATTGGGTATTATTACTTAATTGACTGTCATCCAGAACAGTTGACAGATTTGGCAATACAATGTGTACAGGGCACAGGCAAGAAAAATAAATGAGTAAAGCTGGCTATGTATTGAGCAATATGCCGTGATGAAGAGATCAGAAACTACTCTGCTCGACTGATTGTTGCCATGAGGAAATGAAGGCTCACTGAAGGACGGATATTCCAGTTCTTTGTGAGAAGACAAAAATCTGGATTTTCAGCTGCAATCTACCAATTTTTAAAACACTGTACAAGTCAAGCAAAACAATAGTGCTAACCTAATATAACATATTGCAAACCTGATCTAATCAGTGCTAGGCTAGCGTATTTCAAATATACTGTATTTCCACTTGGAGCAGCCAAGATGGTGGAAGAGCATGGAAGCTTTTTGTGTGTCTCGCATCCATGAAATACAGCCAGACCAACACTAAACCATCCTACACACCTAGAAAACTGGAGGATTAACACAACAATCTGCACAACCTGAACCACAGAATTCAGCAGGTACGCGGCACGGAGAGGTGAACTTGGGGAACGAGAAGCCACAAGAAGGGAGGTGTTTTTGCGGGTGGAGAGAGGACAGAGACTGGGGGCAGGGGGAGAATATGGGAAAATCACCCCTCCCCAAAAGCAGCTGGAGAGAAAGTGGAAAATTGGAAACAGCCACAGGGATTAAACTAAAAGGGAGAAAGGAGAAAGGAGAGGGTTTAAATTCCATTAAGACTGTAAACAAGGGGAGCACAAAGGCTGCAACTCCGCAGCTCGATACCTGGCGGTGCTCTGGTGGGAAGAGCAAATCCCCAGGAACAGAGTGGGGTCAGGGAGGTTCTTGAGCCACACGGAGAAAAGCGGTTCCACTGCTGGAAGGACATTTGGTAGAGACTGTTGAAGCCACCTGGCCCCAGCAGACCCTGGAAGGTGGCCACATTCACTGGTACTGGGGCAAGGTCGTTGAGGGTGAAGCCTGGTGCCAGATGTGTGTTGTGATTTTCCATAATCCCTGAAAAGCTGCTGCTACACTATCTGGCGAACATTTTCTAGGGCGGGCTGGCACCTGGCCGCAGTCTCAGGGCACCGGCAGCAGCAGGGTCCAGCAAGCATTCCAGGGTGCAGCTGATATTCGACCATTGTTCATTTGGCCATTACTCTGTGAGACCCTCCCACAGAGGGGCATAACAGGTCAAAGCCACAGTCCTTCAGAAGTAAGGAGTTGGGGAAAACAGCTGCATCTGAGACAAATCTCGGGAGAGAGGTACTGCCTGGGGCCTGGTCACAGACAGTGAAGAAGCGGGCAGTGGATGAAAGCTGAAGACAGAGGACCGGTGAGTGCTGATCAGAGAGAACAGAGTTCCCATACTAGAGACTGGGTAACTGGGTGATGCTATTTTCACTGCTCCGCCACATGCGCATATGCACCTACGAGCGCCACAACGCTCCACCTCAGTAGGCTAGCAGCACCATCTAGTGGAGAATAGAGCCGTTACACTGAGGCCCCCCCAACTGGGCCAGCCTTGCTCTTCAAGTACACAAGTCTCACCGCCTACTTAGTTTATGGACTATAAAGTGCTTCAAAGTCTGACTTCCAGGGGAGACCAAAGTAATTTCAGTCCTATTTCAATCTGTTAGCAGGTCCATCTATTCAATTTTCTTCCTTTTTTTCTCCTTTTTCACTTCTTTTCTTTTTCTTAATACAGAAAGAGAAAAAATTCATTTTTATTTTCAATTTTTATTAAAAATATTTTCTTTAATTTCTTTTACTATATTTTTTGCTTTTATGTAAATTTTTTCAAATTCTATTTTACATCCATCATTTTATTTTAGTCTACTACAGTCTATTCACTTTTTCAAATTTTCAAATGATTTCCTTCTTTTTTCTCTATCTCTTTTTTCTCTTTTTCATTTTTTTCTTTTTCTTGAATACAGAAAGAGAAAAAATTCATCTTTATTTTTAATTTTTATTAAAAATATTTTTCTTTAATTTTTTTCTACTATAGCCTTTACTTTTGTGTAAATATTTTCAAATTCTATTTTACTCCCATAATCTCATTTTAGTCTACTTCAGTGTATTTATCTTTTCAAATTCTCAATTTCCTTTTTTTTTTCTTTTCCCCCCTTTTTTTCCTCTAATCTGTCAAACCACTTTCAACACCCAGCCCAAAACACACCTTGGATCTAGCATCATGTATTTGATTTGTGTTTGTGTATTTTTAATTTTAATACATTTTTAATTTTAATTTTTCTACCTCATTAATTCCTTTTCTCCCTTCAAAATGACAAAATGAAGGAATTCACCCCAAAAGAAAGAGCACGAAGAAACAAGAGCCAAGGATTTAACCAACACAGATACAAGCAAGATGTCTGAACCAGAATTTAGAATCACAATAACAAGAATACTAGCTGGAGTCAACAACAGATTAGAATCCCTTTCTGCAGAGATAAAAGATGTAAAAACTAGCCAGGATGAAATAAAAAAAATGCTGTAACTGAGCTGCAATCATGGATGGATGCTGTGGTGGCAAGGATGGACGAGGCAGAACAGAAAATCAGAGATACAGAGGACAAACTTATAGAGAATAATGAAGCAGAAAAAAAGAGGGAGATTAAGGCAAAAGAGCACGATTTAAGAATTAGAGAAATCAGTGACTCATTAAAAAGGAACAACATCAGAATCATAGGGGTCCCAGAAGAGGAAGAGAGAGAAATAGGGGTAGAAGGGTTATGTGAGCAAATCATAGCGGAAAACTTTCCTATCCTGGGGAAAGACACAGACATCAAAATCCAGGAAGCACAAACGACCCCCATTAGATTCAACAAAAACCGGCCATCAAACAAGGCATATCATAGTCAAATTCACAAAACACTCAGGCAAGGACAGAATCATGAAAGCAGCAAGGGAAAAAAAGTCCCTAACCTACAAGGGAAGACAGATCAGGTTTGCAGCAGACCTATCCACAGAAACTTGGAAGGCCGGAAAGTAGTGGCAGGATATATTCAATGTGCTGAATCAGAAAAATATGCAGTCAAGAATTCTTTATCCATCAAGGCTGTCACTCAAAATAGAAGGAGAGATAAAAAGTTTCCCAGACAAACAAAAATTAAAGGAGTTTGTGACCACTAAACCAGCCCTGCAAGAAATTTTAAGGGGACTCTCTGAGGGGAGAAAAGATGAATATATATATATATATATATATATATATATATATATATATACACACACACACACCAAAAGCAACAAAGATTAGAAAGGACCAGAGAACACCACCAGACTCCAACTCTACAAGCATCATAATGGCAATAAATTCATATCTTTCAGTACTCACTCTAAATGTCAACAGACTCACTGCTTCAGTCAAATATACTGTATTTCTGACCACTAAAGTTTGTGGCCATGCCAATTACTTGCCAATTAAGATTTCATAAATCTTATCAACTACTCTGTAAAGATTGATTACCATATGGTCAATTTATATTTATAGAATACTTTGATATTTGCCAGTATGTGAACTACTGTTACATATGGAGAATCAAGATTAATTTCATTAATCAGAAAGGATAAATAGATCTCTGTGAGAATCCTCCTCAATGATCCCCAAAGCAGTAACACATGGGCACTTCCCTTCAGAATTTTTAAAAAGAATTTGTTCAACCTAATTGAATCTTATGAGTATTAGCTTCTTTTATCCTAGTCATTTAAAATAGATGCTTACCATTAAGTGATTTCATTCTTATTTGTGTTGAAGTTTGAAATGCTACAGATAATGAATTAACATGGTATGCATGTAAGCCTCAAGGCCTAACCCTAAAACATGCATATATCTATGTAATGCACACACCATCAAGGGAAAGACTATCATCATAAAACCTTATAAATAGGAACTTTTATGTCACATGAAACAGTCCATCGATCTGGCAATTTCTTTTGTTGGTGATTCATTTCTTCTTAGTCTTTCTCTGATTTAATTAAAATATACTGATATACTGCCAATCCAAAAAAAAAAAAGGGATCAGTTTATAGATATTGCTTTAGCTCCAAGATCCAGACACAGTCAGGAAATTGAGTCTGCTTGAATATGTAGCCTCCACTCCTCAATTAGCACTCATTCAACACATTTACGTATAGCAACTATTATGAGCTAACCCATGTCCCAAGTGCAGCAGATAAAGTGAAGGACCTGATCTCATGATTCTGGCAAAATGAGACAGACAATAAATACTAAACATGAAAATGTCATAGAATAAATGTTCTGTAAACAATTAGAGTAATGTGATACAGTGACAGGGGTCACCTTAGATTGAGTAGTCAGGTAATAGGATATCTAAGCTCTTAGGATATCTAAGCTGAGACCTGAATTACCAAAAAAAATACTCACCATAAAAAGATCAGAAGAAAGACAATTTTAGGAACAGAGAGAAGACCAAAGTCACTGGGCACCAGGTGCAAGCGGGAGGGTGTTGAGATGTGGAATCCAAAACAGCGACAGAGATGGGTTCCTGTAGGACTTTGTAGGACGTGGGAGGGATTTGGAGTTTGCTCCAAGTGAAGGTGGGAGGTTAGATAATCCAATGTCTGCTTATCAAGATCTCCCTGCCGAGTCTGTGGAGAATGAATTATGCAGAGGCAGGAGTGCAAATACAGACAAGGATTCCAGGGAGGGATAAGGATGGGTTGGACCAAGCAGTGGTAGAAGTGCAGGAGATATGTCTTCGCAGGTGGGATCAATTTTACTTGCTAACAATTTGGAGGTAGAAAGTGAGTGAAAAAGAGGAAGTCGAGACTCCTCATAGATTTTGGCTGGAGCCATGAGGTGGGTGATACTGCTATTTGCCGAGGCAGAAAAATGGGAGAGAAACAAGTTTGGGTTAAGGGAAGGCAATCTGTTTTGGAACAAGTTCAACATGCAGTGCTTTGTAAACATCTTATGGAAAGCAAAATTGGCTGGATATCTGATTCTAGAGAGGGAGAAAAATGTCAAGACTACGGCAGTCCCATAGGAGTCATCCGCGAAAGAATGATATTTAACAAAATGGAGCAGGAAGATACTACCTAGAGACAATGTATTGTCCAAAAGTAAAGAAAAAAAAAAGTCCAGCTCAGACCTTGAGGTACTCCATCTTTTTTTTTTTTTTAATTTTTTTTTTTAACGTTTATTTATTTTTGGGACAGAGAGAGACAGAGCATGAACGGGGGAGGGGCAGAGAGAGAGGGAGACACAGAATCGGAAACAGGCTCCAGGCTCTGAGCCATCAGCCCAGAGCCCGACGCTGGGCTGGAACTCATGGAACGCGAGATCGTGACCTGAGCCGAAGTCGGATGCTTAACCGACTGAGCCACCCAGGCGCCCCAAGGTACTCCATCTTTTAGACATCAGAGAGGAGACAGAGAAGAGAATCCAGCAAAGGAATCAGATAAGGAACATCCAACTAAGTGAGGGGCGGGGAGCGGCGCTGAGGAAAGGAAGTTTCAAGAAGAAGGAGTTAATTCTATTGCATGCTGCAGTGAGGCTGATTAAGATACAGAAGGAGAAACTGGCCACTGGATTTAGCAATATGGGGGCGCCTGAGTGGTTCAGTCAGTTGAGCCTCCAACTTCAGCTCATGTCATGATCTCACAGTCTGTGAGCTCGAGCCCTGTGTCAGGCTCACCACTGTCATCCCGGAGCCCGCTTCAGATCTTCTGATCCCCTATTTCTCTGCCCCTATCCCACCCACGCTCTCTTTTTCAAAAATAAACATTAAAAAAAATAATAAAGAATGTACTGGAGAGTGAACTAGAGGTGATTTACCAGAAAAAAATGACTATAAAAAGCAACTCTTTCAAGAAGTTGTGCCTTGAAGACAGGTATAGAAATAGGGCAGTAGCATCAGGAAAAAAAATTTTTACTTTGTTTTGTTTTACTGTATGCCATGCTGAGGTTACCTGGTGACCAAGATGCTCAAGTTCTCCTCAACTCGACTAAATTTCAGACAATCTTTTTCCTGATAGCCTCCGGACCTCCCTTTTCTGAGAGCATCTACTTAAAAAAACAAAAACAAAAACAAACAAAAACTTGTAATTATAACTTCTTTCTCTGATACTTTGAGATGTAAATCTTTTTAAAAGCTTCTTGTCAGTTTCATAGGATAAAATGTCTTTCTCAAGAATCTAGCAACCATCCCTTTAAAATGTAATCAAGAAAGATACTCCCCTTAGTTTCTGAGGGGAGGTCATAGCCTAACTTTGATGGAGGCCTTGCTCCAAGTTGAAAAACTACCTCTTGTCATAAAGATATATGAAGTTTATTAGCAAACAGAGGTGACCTACGACCTCTTCCTAACATCCTCCAACACTTTTCCAGTTGCTCACCCTAGCCTTTAAAAATTCCACTATTCCAGGGCACCTTGCTGGCTCACTTGTTAGAGCGTGCTACTCTTGACCTCAGGGTCGCCAGTTTGAGCCCCACATTGGGGGTGGAGTTTACTTTTAAAAACATTAAAAAACAAAACCCTACTTTTCTTTGTTTGGGTGAAGTTGAGTTCTAGCCTCACTCTCCTATTGAAATGGCCTTGAATAAATTCTTCTTTATTTGTTGAATTTTATCCAGTGTAATTTTTGCTTTGACACTGATTCACCCTCTAATTCACTATCCACTTCCTCAACTACTGCATGTTCTCTCTTGCCCTCTGTCTGCCAGTGGGGAACATGGGCAGGAGATTCCAGAGGGAAGAAGGAGAGAGAGGAAGAAAAGTTTTTATCACCGCACCCAATCCCTCGCCATGAGGTCATAGGGGTTGGCTGTGCCCCACCCCTTACAGGAAACCATTGCCCTTTTAGGCAACATTTTCCACATAGCTCTCTCTCTGACTCCAAGTAATGGCTCACTCCCCCCACCCTTCAGGCCTAGGGACTAAAAGAAGTAGATGTGGGAGTAGAGAGAGGCTTACTTCACTGGTACCACACTACCTATCATGGTGTCCCTACTACACCTTATCTATACCTGTGTAAATATTCTCTTTATTAATACTTTCTTGAATTACCCAATTGAAATGTACCATCTTCTTCCTATAGAGAGGCTAACTGACACATAAGCTAAGAAGAATGATCTAGTAATTTATGATGCTAAAGAACTACACGATAATTATAGGAACAAAGTCCTTGAGAAGATACCATAGAATGAGATACAGAACGTATGTGGAGGGATTGACCTTTAACGGGAGTATTGCAATAGGAGAAAAGACAGAATTTGTGGGGTTAGATAAAGAGTAGATCTAACGGTGGGGAGATGAGGAAGTTCAAGTCTGTAGATGTGTGAGGCAAGGTCACAAACTGTGAGTGAGTCATGGTAAGGGTTTAGAAGCTTTTCAAGGAAGTATAATGTAGTCTTCACGAGGTCTAGAAGGATCGAAGTGTGTTAGGCAATCTACAAATGCAGGAGAACGCAGAGTGCCCTTTTAGGTCTATGTTCATGATTTTGATGGAGAGCAATCAGCAGATCTTGTAGTTCTTTCTCCCGGGCATGGATTAGACAGATAATTGGACTTAACTAGGGTTCTAGTTTGACTAAAAGTAGTCTGATATTTAAAAAAAAAAAAAAACTAGTCTGATATTTGGAAGGAGATATAAGAAAGTAAGAATCGGCCCTGGATGCAGTGGAAGGTGAGGATCCCATACCACATAAGGATATCATAGAACAAATATAGATGCTTGTGGTCAGATAGACAAAGAAATGATAAAAGTCTGCCCAACAAAACACGTATTAGTATAGATTTTCTTGTTTCAGAATAAAAAATGAGCAAATTCACCTTATCTTCTAACCTGGGAAAGATGTGAAACCAGATAACCCCATATACACTTATTGATCGTTTGTGTTTGAATAGAAATGTGCTAAGCAGCAAAGCAGGGTACAAACAACTGCAATAAAAGAAAAAGAATGTGGGTCTTTCATTTTTGTGACTCCATCCAACTCCAAAGAAACAAAGACGAGGGGCTGGGCCGGAGGCTGCTGAAGATACAGAGTCCCAGTTACTTCCTTCCATAAGAACACTCAGACCCTGACACCACGACGCTCTGAACCTGCTTGCGACGGGAGGGCTGAGTAGAGGAATGAGGAAGTGCCAAGGCATTCTTCTGCCTTTGAAAAAGATGCCCTAAGAAAAAAAATCTCTACTTTTATTGCATGTGTGTATATGTGCACATTTTAAATGTATTTGTGTATATTTTATGTGCATGTGTATACATGTATTTCCATACACACACATGTGCGCACATACATATACATGCATACATACATAAAACGAAACGAAGAACCACCAGAATCAGGACTTTGAGATTTTTTTTTTCCATCCCCGACAAACAATGTTCAGTATACAGTGCTTGGATATGATGGAAAAGCAGGGCTTAAGGTAGTGTTCTGGTTCCCTTCTGCTGACTCACGGTTCCCTCCCATCAACACGCCTGCATTCTCAAGGCTTCAGTTTCCTCACTGGTAAAATAAAACACTGGATTAGATTCTGTATGGATTTATTTCCATTCTAAATGCGTGGGTTCGCAGTGAATTAATATGCAGAAATGAAGGAACAGTGATGTTGATAATGAATGACAACAGTTGGCACGTGAGGTGTGGTTTAGGTGCAGGCTAGAGATGGGAGTCTTTGAGCAGACTGCGTGGGAGGGGCGCCCAGCGACACCACACCCTTGCTTGCGTGCTTGGAAAAGTTGCATGCCCTCGCTAAGATTCTGTTTCTCCAATTGTGACACTGGAATAACAGTGACATCAGAGAGTCATGGTGAGCACTGTGTTAACACATACAAAGTACGAAGAATAGTGGTGCCTGGCACATAGTAAGCACTCGGTAACATTAGCTATTATTATGACCACTATTAGAGAGTATTAAGTAAAAAGAAGTTATGTATTATGTAGCAGTAAGTCTTTATGTGGTTATAAAACTTTAGTTACTGCTCAGGGTGGAAAAAGGTTTAATATTCTGAGTATGCGATTCAGTTTCTGACTGGGCGGACCCTGTCTACCGCAGACAAATAAACCTAACCCATTCCACGTGGTCTCCGCGTCCTCTCCAGCCATTGCTCAGGTCTATTCAGGTCAGGCCTCAGTCACAGTCCATTCTCGAACTTCTTTTCCAAACTTGTCTTCCCCAGCTCCAACCCCCTCCCCACGCCTCCACTGATTCTAATCACCTTGGAAATTTTACACAACATCAATCACAGACAAAGCTCCTCACTGGAACTGGTTAGAAGATTATCCCCTATTTCAATTCGAATTTAGTGACCCCATTAGCCTTACAATGGGGTAGGATGATGTTATTCTATGATCCTGGATAGCTGGGATGGTTGTTTTTATAGCTAAAACCGCACGGGTGTTTCACTGCCAAATGCGATTTAATCTACTTCTAGCAACTGAATCCTGACGTCATACCTTCATTAGGTAAATGTATTGTACATATGTTTCTCCTTTTTCTTTAAGTAAATAGATAATTCCTAGGAGAAAGTCTGTGGCCTGTTGAGCCAATAATTTTCATTTCTTTTATAGCTTTTAGTCCACTCACTTTGGAGCAATTAAAAGTAGTTTCAAAGAAGAGAAAGACAAAATTAGGTCAGATAGGCGAAGAAATAGCTGTTTATAAGGGACCTCATAAGTCATGTGAAGAATTTCTATATTTCTGGGGTGCCTGGGTGGCTTGGTCGGTTGAGGGTGTGACTTCAGCTCAGGTCATAATCTCACGGTTGGTGGGTTTGAGCCCCGTGTCAGGATCTCTGCTATCAGCACAGAGCCTGCTTTGTATCCTCTGTCTTTGCTCCTCCCCCACTCATGCTCTTTCTCTCTCTCTCAAAAATAAACATTTAAAAAATGTTGTTAAGAATTCGGGTGTTTCTGATATTAACGAACATAGAAAACTGTGGTTTATACAAAGGAAATAATACTATCAGATTTCCATCTTAAAAAGATCTCACTGACTCTTCAATTTTGCATCCCATCTGCATTGATAGAGGTAACTTTGTACCTATAAGTGTGTGACTGAATCACTCAAACTAGGTTGCAGATGTCATTTTCATCCTGTCTTCTTCCTACCATCCCTTCCTGTTAGCACCTAGTAGAGTATTCAGGGAGCATTAATTCACTGATTTTCCCTCCTCTCTTAAAACCCACAGTATACTAAATATAGCACCAAGGGCATGAAGAAGTAGAAAATATGACTCTTCCTCAAAAATCATTTAAAATGTTCCTGGGCATAAAAGATATTTATTGAACTTCTATCACAGAACCAAACCGTCCTATAAGACAAATACGAATAGAGAACCATCACAAAAGATGAATAAAACTAGCATGGGAGGTTCAGCAAGAATTTGGAATCTAGAGTCAACAATCTCTTCTGTCCCTTCTTTCTATCCTGATATGTATCATCAGATCCCTTTAGAGCTTGAAAATATATTTAGGCATTGGTTTGAACTGTATGCATTGTAGATCAAAGAGATTCTTCCAAAGAAAAACAAGCAAATGGACAAAGGTTATGACTGACAGAAAATTCATCACCTCTCCATTTGCCCCTAAGCCATGGCACAAAGGTCTTAGAGCATTAGATTAGGACCATTTACTCATTTATAATGGAAAGTTAGCAGCATGGGCTGAAAGGATACACAGAGAAGGAAATAGAACTGAATGATGGCTAAAGCCCTGGGGAATGAATATTCACAAACAGCAAATAGGAAGAAGAAAAAGAGCCATTCAGAAGAACAGAGAAGGATCATTTTTTAACCTAATAATGAAATGGTAATAACCAGTGGTTTGGCATATTATTTGCTTCCTTTGGAGACCAATTTTGATTTCTTATTTTTGACAGACTATATCTGTAACAGTTTTATCCAGTCATCAATTGCTATCTCACAAGTGAATATAATACATGGTACTTGATATAAAATGCTAAGAAAAAGAAAAGAAAAATTACTTTGTATATAACATTATAATATTTCTCAATGTTTGTAAAACACCTCTTGTACATAAAAGCATATTGTGACTTTTCTCATCTACACCCTTCACATGCATTCTTGCAACCCATATGAGACACCATTTATATGGGAATCGTGTTCACAGATCCAGCAACACTACTTGCGTAGCATCACAGCATCTACCCCTCAGGGAAGAAAGTGTACACACACACACACACGCACACACACACACACACACACACACAGGGAGAGAGAGAATAATAAAAGGTGAGTGTATCTCTAATCAGCATATCTAAAATGTTTTGTTCAACCCAAATCATATTGCACTATAAGCCAATAGCTCTGGAAGCACTGTTTGAAATGCCAGCATTGGTGTTGAAGAAATCATTCTAGAACAGCCACAATAAATCTCAAATTGTAGCATACAGCCTCTTAGACACTGGTCATTTAATCCTTCAGCATGGCATTCTGTTCCTATAGGGTGTCTATCTCTGTGCCCATTAAGTCCCTGCCTCCACTATGGATGTCATTTACAGCCATCATTTGGGGGCTTTCCAACCATTACTTACACTAATTTCAAATATCCCGGGACTTAGTCCAATGTTAAAAATGTATTGTTTTCTAAAAGAACCTCTTAATGAGTCATCAGAAGACTAATTCTCTCTAAAAGAATAATTATCTAGCCCAGGGGCACAGAGCAGAGGTTTGATTCCAAATAATAAAGCAAATTTAACTCCCCAAGCATAAAAGCTGTTGCTGCTTTTGAATAAAAGCACAATTTTGGATGAGAATCCAGTTACTAGCCCTCTTTATTTGACCCACTGGCTGATCACATCTGAATTCCACTGGAGAGACATAATATGGAACTCAATAAAGTATGAGCTTAACTTTTCTCCTTCCAATTCAGGAAAAGAAGAGCAACATTTGGTGCCCTTCTGATATCTGCAAGGCTTGCTATGTGGGCATATGAGGATTTCACTTTTTGTGTGAGATCCTGGAAGCATTTATCCAGATAGAAATAGAAATGAGAGATTCTAGATCTGTGACTGCAAACTGGAGAGTCAAAAGCCACTTGACTGTCACATGTGTTTTATATGAACAGCTCGGTGTTCTGGGAAAAAAAATCTATTTGAAGGTCCTTAGATAGAGCACACATTTCAATCTCTAAATCTCCTCTGTACTTTATTAATTATACCTGCTCACTTATACAGGAGGTATTGAATTTGCAATGACCTGTGTTTGGTGGTGGAGGGTGGAGTACTTACCTGGGTTCTAGAAGAAAACAATGTGTGATTGCTACCTTCAGGTAGGGCAAATCGCCTTCAATCCCTGGAAAAGAATGAAGCCCTTTTCGCATCCAAGGCCTCTGTCTCTGACATTCAGTTTTCAATGGGCTTCAATTTTCTTTGGTTTTAAATATTATTTAATGTTTGCTCTCACAAGGATCAGCTTATTAAAGAAAATCTGGAAAGATAGAAATGTAGGGAGGGTAATCTGCAACTTTATCAAATATAATCACTTTCAATATTCTGAGTTATTTCTTTCTGCATTTATTTTCTGTGCATAAGTTATATAATTGTATACAATAACTGTACAATCATATTGTATAATTTTCATCTTGCTTTCTGCATTTACTATCCCTTAAATATTTTCTTTAATTTTCTACCTTTCATGAGCAATACTATAATAAATATTATTTTTCATAAACATTGCTTTTTATTTACTAAGTAGACCATAGTTTCCAGCAGAAACAAAAATTTGGTTTGTTTCCAATTTTTCACTATATAAACTATATATCCCACCACACTTCTGAATAACACATTTTTCCATAGTTAAAATTATTTCCTTAGTATCAATTTTCAAAAGAGAGTAAAAGATCATTTTAAGGTTCTTAATAACCACAGATGGTCCCTGCCTTAACAATGGCTTCACTTACAATCTTTTGACTTTACAATAGTGAGAAAGCCATATACATATGCTGCAAACCACTTTGCATTTTGCATTTTGGTCTTTTCCCAGGCTAGCAATATGGGGTATGATTCTCTCTTGGGATGCTGGGCAACACCAATGAGCCACAGCTCCCAGACAGCTACTGGGTCTCTAGGGTAAACAACTGATATGCTTACAACCATTCTGGACTCATATAGCCATTCTGTTTTTCACTTTCAATACAGTATCCAATAAATTACATGAGGTTGTCGACACTTTATTATAAAATAGACTTTGTGTTAGATGATTTTGCCCAACTATAAGCTAATGTAAGTGTTCGAAGCTCAGTGAAGGTAGGCTAGGTGAAGCTATAATGTTTGTGGCAGGTTAGGTGTGTTAAATGCATTTTCAACTTACAATATTTTCAACTTACACTGGATTTATCCAGATGTGACCTGTCATAAGTCAAGGAAGATCTATTTTAACACATTTCCATAGGCACTGAACCATTCTCAGTGGCATATTCAAGAGATGCTACATATGGGTGTTACTGAATTCTAAACATCTTTGAAATATGATGCACAAGCAGAGCAAATGCTTAATGAGCTATTTTTTTATTTGAACTTCTATTCTACACTGTTCCTTAAGTTCCAAGAAGTGTATAATTGAGTGAAACCTCCCAAATCATCTGTTCTGACCCTTTTATTCAAAGATTTGGAAATTTCATGCTAGAAATATGAAGTGACTTGTTGGATTTGGCCTGTTTGTCTTTATTTTTAAGACCATTAAGCTTCAAATAGTGAGAGAGGAATGAAAGTATTTCTAGTTCGTAAGTTCTAGCTGATGGGATTAGCCAGTGGATTCTTTTATGAGGCTACCTTTTGTCTAGAAGCTCCTGGTCATGCCAGAGTAGCAACTATCACAATGAAACAAGCTATTTTTCCTGGCTCCACTCAACTCTAATGCTATTGTCCAAGTCACCTTTGCCCAGCTGTTCCCAACAGTTTCATTTTCCCCCACACCTCAGGGAATCCACCATTTCTCTCTTCTGTCAGCGTCCCTGGTTCCTGACCTGCTCAGTGTCTTTGCTTTCTGTTTCGTTCTGAATATCTTATTCTCTCTGTAGTGTCCCACTACAATCTTGATCCACCTTTCATCTGGTTTCAGTACATGGCTCAGTCTTCTCTTCCATCCAACACCATCATCATCACTGACCTACAATGAAAACATAAAATACACTGGACTTTCAGTGTCTTTACTGTCTTACTTCATGAACCTTCTTCCTCCTTTCCGCTTAAGTATTCTCATGGCCCCACCATAGAATTCATCATCATCAGAAATTATAATACCAATTAACTTTAAATTAAAAAAAATAAGGTCTTTGACCACTGCTCCATCTCCTTGTCTTTTTTCCCCTGCAATGCCCTCCTTTAACAGTAATTGCTAATCCATTGAGCTCGGAATTTTCATCACTTTCCATCAAACTTCAATTCCTTCATTGGTCAGTTTAGATCATATGACACAGCATCATAATTAAGTGTTTGCAAATATCCTCAAGTTACTTGCCTCTCCCCATCTTTCCATCAGCCTCAAAAACCCTAATCCTGTATGAACCCGACCATCTGCATTCTCCACACTTGCACCCAAAGAGCTGAACACTACTGAACAAAAGTGACACAAGCAAGTAATTGATTTCACCTTAAATGTGTGGACATAAGCCTTCCCTGTCCATGCGACTGTGCACTCTTATTATGTGTCTCTGATCAGCTCATATTCTCCTTCTCTGAAACATTTCATACTTTATAGCTTTTCTTAAATCTCAAAAACCCCTTCCTCTTAGTCCCAGTTTCAGCTGGTAAATTCACTTCAAACTTCACATAGAAAATAAAAGCCATCTAAATCCACAATCACGAATCTACCCACAGCTGAACCCACCCTCTTACTCTTTGGTTCTTTTTAAAAGAAAATACATGTTATCAAATATAATCTCCGCACAACTCCATGACGATTGCATTCCTGCAATTATCTCCTCTTTCTCCTACACTAGCCATCTCTTCTAGTCTCCTCAAACATTTCCATGAACATGCAAATATGCGGTTGTGTGTTAAACACAAAACAAAGCAAAAAGTTCCTGTAGCCATGCATCCTCCTCAGTTACTGTCGCAATTTTCTGCTTTGTGGAAACAAAAGCATATTACATATGCTTCAAACAAAACAGAGCACAATAGATTAAATTCAGAAACAGATATGAGAATTCAGCAGTCTTCCATTAAGCCAGACTTTAGAGAGATTTGCAAAAGTGTAAAACAATGTCATTGTTCTCAGTACTTTTTGTGTTGATAAGTATAGTTATTTTTCATGAAAGTAAGTTATTTATGCTAATATGAAATGGATGCATTTTGTTATTTTTTTTCATTTTGCTATTTTTAAATGAGTAAATATACACCTCAAATTTTTCTCAGTTTTAATTTCTGACATGGTACACATTGATAGATATAATTCACAAAAACAGAAGCCTCTGGGGGTTCTCCAAAATTTTTAGGAGTGGAAAGCATTCCTAAATGTTGGTAAAATCAAAATGTTTGAAAATTTACCTTTGGTTTAACTCACCCTCAGCAATACAGCTGACACATTATCCTCTTTGCTTTTATAACATCACAACTACTAATTGTCTGTATACTTCACTGATTTTCTCTTTTTTTATGAGATCCTCCTTGGTTACCCATTCTCTAAATTGCAGACTTACTTTGAGCTTTCTGATAGACCCTCCGTCTTCTCTTTCTATATTTTCCTTCCTACAAGGTCTTATTTGTTATCATGGCCTTAAATTCCATCTCTAAAGAGTAACTTACAAATTTACATCTTCACTGTATTATTCTCCAACTTCTCTCAGCTCCAGATTTTACAGACAATCACACATGGTATTTCCAAATGAACGTCTCCCAATTATCATGTTCAAAATTTAATGCTTGATTCTATCTTCCCAAACCAGCCTTCCTCTGATCTTCCCATGTATTAACCTCACAGGCTGAAGACCTAAAGATCATTTTAAAATTTTCTTTCCTTCTATTCTCCACCCTCAGTCTAACAGCAAATGCTGTTGTTTCTTGCTCTAAAATACAGCAAAGAGCTTTCCACTTCTTCCTATCTTCACTCCCACTAATTTAATCCAAGTCGTCATCCTTTCTGACATGGTCCCCCAGCAATAGCCTCCTTCTGTCCACCAAATTTTGACTCTTGCCCTACCTAATGCATTCTCTAGAATAATCACTCTATTATTCTTATCACAGCACGCTTTAATTCTTTTTGTGCATTTCAAAATGGTAACAATTTTTTGTGCTTTTTGTTTGTGGTTCATTTAAGGGCACGGCTCTTGTCTGTTTTGTTCGCCACTGTTTCTGAAGAGCTTAATACGGTGTCTGGCATGCCCACTCTATTTGTTGATCTCAACCGTCAGTCTACAGTGTCTTGGAAATCTCCTGTGGTGGCTTTCACTGGGTCGGCTCACCTCAGCTGGAATTACATATCCTGGGATCCCATTCCCTGTGTGGTTCAGAGTGCCGGCTGACCACTGGGGAAATGTGAGATTTCAAAGGCGGAAGTGAGACAGTGACCATGATGCTCTGAAATCTGTGGGGAGTGCAAGGCACCAGAACAAGCTCACTCACGTTGTCGTGATTTCATGGATCCCCTTCATGCGGTGGTGGCTCCTTCAGCTCCTGCTGGCTCCGTCAGTAACTTTGAGCCCTGAATGTCTGACAAGGAGCATTGGCTTTTCCTGCTGCTTACCTACATCACTGAGGTTCTAGGTGTTGAGAAAAGTAGATATGGGGGGGAGTTTGTCCTAACTCTCTCCATGGCTTCCAGCATGTCCTTGCCCTCCCACATTTCATATTTTGCTTTTCCACCTGACCACCAGCCCTGCACCCCTGCAGTTATTTCAGGCCATAGCAGATGCAGAGACAACAGCTTGCCAAAGAATTCTTCAGCACCTCAGACAATTGCATAATGTCTAAACCCTACAATAAATTCCTTCTGCCATATCGCTCAGAATTTCTGCTTCTTTGATTAAACCCCAGCTGATACTTCCCCTTAACAAAAACAAATCACAGATAACCCAGTTGGTCTAGCCTGCTATCACCAATAAACTTAAGCAAATTGAAAACTGCAGAGAGGAAAAAAAAGTCTCAAAAATCTCTCTTTATCAATTACTCATTTTCTGAGGCCCTCGGAGGTTTTTGCCGAATCCTAGAATAGAAGCAGTGAAAGATAAGAGTCCAAAATTCAAGTGTACAGGAAAAACTCCTTTGTAACCGGAATCCAAAGGACTTTTTAACGTTTTTGGACAAGTTGACAAGCCAGGAATATTTGCTTAGCTGCTTGTTTGTTTGTTTTTACTAAAACTTAAATTGGCACATGTTACGAAGTGCATGAGCATAGCAACAATGTAAGTCACGTAAGAGACTAGTAAGGAGAGAACACACGTTTGTATTACTTTACTAGCTTTCTCAAATACTAAGCTCTGAATAGAAAAAAGAACTATAAAAATCTGTTGTTAGAATCAGATAGCTTTTAAAACCGACTGGAGTCAGGCTCACCAATGACCAATTTCACATCCATGTAAGAGAGTTTATGCTAGGGTTTCCAATTTGGCAGTCAACCAGCAGATATGAGCAAGCCTGCAATCCTTCACCAGTCACCCTAAGAAAGAGTTGTTCTCCAAGTTCAAATTTTCTGCCAGCTACTGACAACAGCACCAATTATTTTCCTTCCATATTCAATCAGGGTGGGTGGATAAGCCTGGGCTTCACTGACAGAACTATAAATTTGTAAGTTGTAAATATTTAATGGAGGGACCCTGCTAGTGATGGCTCTATTTGTGACACAGACGCTCTCACAAGAGTTGATGGAGGTCTGGGGCTCAGGGTCCAGTTCAGTCCTTTCACATCTTATCATCCTCAGTTTTCCCAAGCTGCTCACTGTGAATTCAGGGAAGATTTAATAACAGTATTCCCAGAAATAATATCGAGTTTAACATTTTCCTGATATTCTATCAGTTTGGGTTTCACGTTAGAAATAACACTATTAGCCTGAAATTCATCTCCTGAGGGGTCTTCTTACTTATTGTCATCTCCTCTGAAACCAATAAAGAGGGAATACCTCATTTTAGAAATGAACACTGAATTCAGAAGGATTAAATGCCCTACCTCAAATCGCATAGGATGTGGGACAGACTGATCCAAAACACTCTTCTCTTGAACCCGGTCCTTTTGCACTTCTGCCTCGTTGTTCTTTTAAGGACCTTCCTTAGTCGCAATTAATCGTTATTATCCTCAGCACTAGCGTTTACAGAGTGCCTGACACCCTGCAATGCCTTTCTGCACCTGCCCTCCCACGACAGTCCGCTGAAGGCTGAATATGTGTTTTCCTCTGTGTGGTTTGGCCATGGAGCCAATGCGTCAAGGGAAGAGTAGGCTGCCATAAACTTGTCTGGGAATATGTCTATAGTGTATCCCGGAACAGGAAGATGCTTATTTATTATAGAGGACTGGGGTTTTGGCAGAAGTCATCGTTTTAATGATTACTGTTTACAGAGTACATTCTGGCACCGTGTCCAGTACATTCTGTGTAGAAGAGCATCAGACAGGTTCCTGACCATCACAAGCCCACAATCTAACACAGAAGGAAAAGTGAACTGCAAGATAATATGCAGAGCCAAAGTCAAAAGGCCAAACTGCAGAGCAGCCTGGAAGTAAACGGGAGTTTGGAGGAAGCAACCTTTTCTCTCAGTATAGACTGTGGAACTGAAGCCTTGTGCTTTAGTGAAAGAGCACGGGACTCGGAATCACAGCAAACCCACCTCTGCCACTGTGCTGGACCTTTCACAAGCTTATTTTCATCTCTGAGCCTCAGTTTGCTCACCTGTAAAATGAGTCTAATGACAGCACTTTGTAGTGAGGTTATCAGAATTCTCCCACTTGAACAGCCACATAAACTGCCTGGCATGGAGCAGGGGCTCTGCGGACCCCAGTCCTAAACATTCCAGGAGATGGCATGGAAACCCTCTCACCGAAAACTGTCAGTCCGCAAGGAAGCCTCAGACTGGCAAACTCCTCAGCAATATAGATGCAATGATCATTTTGGGATACTAGCAGATTTTAGAGACAGTTTCAGATTGCAAAACAAGAAGAAACCGGTTAATTAATAGAGTCGGTGAGCCACAAAGTGTTGAGAGTTTTAAAAGTAACAGCAGCTTAGAGCTGGGAAGGCGTTGACATCTGAGTGCCCGCAAAGGTAGGAGGTGATTGCCCAGGAGACCACACCCGGAGATTGCTGTGTTCAGATTATAAACAAGCTACTGAGTAGGGGTTCATTTGGAGGCAAAAAGAATCACTTTGGCCCATAGTCAAAGGGTACACTCAGAAGAAGCTGGCTTCCTAAGTGGACAGGAGAGCCAGGAGAACATGTTCTGTTTTCTCTGCGAAGTAGAGGGTGAAATAATTCTCAGTCTCAACCACTCTATTACTACGCAATTTCTACTTGGCCTTTACTCCAAGATGTCCTTACCTCGAAGGAAAAATATAAATGCCCATCTAAGCACAGGTTCATAGAATGGGTCCCAAGGAGGGAAGGTGTGGTAGGCGGAACACTGGCCCCTCAGGGACAGCTCCCTGCAAACCCCAGGTTTGCAAACCCCCAGGTATGCAAACTGTGCATACCTTACATGACCCGGCAGAAGGGAAAAAGCACATATGGTTATATTATGGATCTTGTGATGATCGTGGAGTACCTGGTGGGCCCAGTGTAATTACAAAGGTCATTGCAAGAAGGAGGAGTGTGTGAGTGAGAAAGGAGCAGTGCCAGTAGAAGCAGAGCCAGTGAAGGAGTTTAATGATGCTGTGTTGCTGGCTTTGACGACGGGAAGGCCACACACAGCTGCTCCCCTAGAGCGTCCAGAAGGAAACAGCCCAGTGAGACCGACTTTGGTCTTCTGACCTGCAGAACTGTGAAGATAATAAATTTGGGTTGTTTTAAGGTGCTGTGTATGGGATTCTAGGAGAGCAACGATAGGAAACTAACGGAGAAGAGTTCTACAAAATTGGGGTTTGGGGGATCCAGTTGTTACAGGGGAAACTCCTAACTCCGGCTCAAGGCAACCGTAAGTGAATCAGGGAAGGGTCTGTGCCTAAGCACAACTTCTGTGTTGGCTGTGTCTCGACGGGCAGGGTCAGACATGCAGTCTGTTCCAGCTGGACAACAATGATGAAAACCTGTGCTGGGATGAATCCCCTGCCTTTTTAGGATTTGAATGTGCCATAGTCATCCTGTTGTGACACTGTGATGTATTCTGCTCTCTATGGTTGCAAGTGGTCCAGGGAGATTCGCTCACACAGCCGGGCAGTCGGGGGCCATCCAACAAACAGCATTCTGTTCAGAGGACTTTTCTAAATTGGTTTCTTTTATGCTGTATACTATTCTTGTGTGTGCGTGTGTGTGTGTGTGTGTGTGTGTGTGTGTGTGTGTGTGGTGGGTTGGTTGGTTGAAACATTCACTGAGTACTTACAATGTGCTGATGTTACAGCAGAGCAACCAAACGAAGCGGCTTGCATTCTCCCCACTTTGCATATGTGGAAACTGAACATCTCAGAGGTTAACTTACTTGACTGCCACACAGCCAGCAGGCAACAGACCTGGGTTTTTGTCCAGGTTTGCTGATTCCAGTGGTCATGTACCCACTCTTCTCCACCTTGTCCGCGAGAACACATACTGCTCTTCCTCAGCCCCCTGTAGGTTCCGGCCTCTGTCTGCCTATTACTAACAGTTTAAATTCAGCTGCAAGGTCTGGGAGACAGAAGGTGACTCCTGCTCCGGACAGGGTTTGCCACTCTGTGGCTTGCTTCCTGGCAGTGCTGTTGCTGTGTCTGGACACCCCCAGACCCACTTATTTGCCTAGTACCGCTCCTGCCTTACCTGGTTTACCCACCCCCCTGTCCCAGAATGAACCTCCCCAGACAGGCCTGTGAAGGCCACAAGCCAGTTCTGTTGGCTCCCCAAGATATACCCTCTGGCTCTTTGAATGAAAGGCAGACCTTTCCTGATTGACCACCTGCTTGCTTGATCGCCTGATGAAGAGAACTGTCTATCCATTGCTGCCTATATCTTACAATGGGGTAACGTTGTGTAAAAGTGGTTTAAAATTTTTTGCTATTTGAATAATCACGCTACCTACTGGCAGAAACACCTAAATAAGTGAAGACCATGTTATACAGTACATGACTAAGAAATTAACCTCTGGATTAAAAATACAATGTGGAGGGGCGCCTGGGTGGCGTAGTCGGTTAAGCGTCCGACTTCAGCTCAGGTCACGATCTTGCGGTCCGTGAGTTCGAGCCCCGCGTCAGGCTCTGTGCCGACAGCTCAGAGCCTGGAGACTGCTTCCGATTCTGTGTCTCCCTCTCTCTCTGCCCCTCCCCCCTCCATGCTCTGTCTCTCTCTGTCTCAAAAATAAATAAACGTGAAAAAAAATTAAAAAAAAAAATACAATGTGGAACCCACGAACTATGATCCAGACAAAAATTTATCATGGACGATACAGCACTGCAGGAATATTATCCAGGAATATCAATGCCACTGATGTTGATGAATGACCCCACACCACACAAATGGTGAACTGCCATTCGAATGTCAAAATTTCAGGTTCCAAGGCAGAAACTATTATCTCTCTAACTAGTCTGAAGGACCCCAGAGCGCACATCAGACTCTCGAGTAAGCCATCATTCTGCTGCTTCAGGCTCACAAAGAGCTTCAAGGTTGCTCTTGCCTCACAGAGCATGAAATATTTCACTGATTATCACTTTGTGACAGATTTAACATTTTTAATGTAACGTCTAATACACAAGATGAATCTTCCACTTTTAAATTCACTAATAGAATCAGAGATTCCTGGCGCTGCAAGGCTCTTAAGAGGTCATCCGATTCATCCCCCGGCCTCCCGGCAAGCCCACGCCACTCTCCACATCACATGAAAATCTCCGTGATTGTAGCCCTTTCGGCGAAGATGATTTAACAAATTCTCTCCATGCCCACAAAATGTTAACAGCTCTCACTGTCAGGAAATTTTTTTTTTTTTTTTTTTTTTTTTTTTTGCCGTTAACCTCAAGGCCTTATGCTGCCTTTTCAGCACGCAGTAATGAAATTACATGTACTTTGATTTTATGGTTTTCAGTATTCCTTTTCCTCTCATCACCTTCCACAATAGTAATTTTCTTATAATTATCAATCTCCTGGTGGATTGCTTACACTGGAGTTCAGGGATTGGATCCCTTTATACATGCACCTCACATTTCTGACAAGATCCCAAAGCTATTATATGTAGTAGCTATGTACTAGCACCTTACCTGGTACCGTTATGGAACTCAGGATAGTGGTTGCAATTCCCTCTTTAGTCTTCAGACACTGTCTTCCCCATTAGGAGCTGTCAGAACAAGGACAGAAATGGGAATGTAGACCCAAATATTAACCAAACCCATACATATTTGTCAAGCTCTTAGAAAAGACTTTCAACTTCTAGGCTATGCAACAGATAAACACCGAAAATTGTTTCCTTTAGTGAACCCTCAAAAGGAATCCCAAATGCTGTCACAGGGCAGGGCTTGTACAGCTTCAGATCTATCACAACCCACTCATCTATCACATACTCTGACGGCGAATATGACCCGAGCCTCCACTCAGGCAGTTGCTATAGGCAATTGAGTAAAATGGAAGTCAACTGTTTTAAAATCTACTTTTGACCATTCTTTTCTGACTTAAAAGTGGGCATTCTGGCTAAAGCACCCAATCTGATTTATGCAGTTAAGTCTCCAAGCTGGAGAAAAATGACAAAGTTTATATTCAGTGGTGCTTCTTTTAGGATGCCATGCCGTTCCAAAAATGATGGAAATAACTTGCAGACATTTCTTCCAGGATGGCTACTTGAAAACTTAATAGGAAAAAAGAATTCAGAAGCATATAAAGACAGGGACATATATAGAAATAAGAATGAGGGGCGCCTGGGTGGCTCAGTGGGTTAAGCATCCGACTCTTGATCTCAGCTCAGGTCTTGATCTCAGGGTCATGAGTTCAAGCCCCGCATTGGGCTCCAAACTGGGTGTGGAGCCTACTAAAAAAAAAAAAGAAAGAAAAAGAAATAAGAATGAGATAAACTACCATGAGGAATCAATCTAGCTCTTGGGAAAGTCAAAACAAAAAGTCATAGGTTTAGAATTTGTCAGTAATAGATAACCCAAATCACATTAATTAATGAAGGAAAGCCTAAAAGTACATCTTAGAAATAAATATTTCCCCAGAATGAAATTGGAAAAAGAATCTATAAGGTAATCTCTCATTTTTAAAAACTGAGTATTTAGACAATGTTTTCAACAACTGGTGTGCAGAAGTTGTAAAAATATGCTTCCAGTGGCCATTTGATATATAGACTCTCAATAGAAGACAACAAATTCCATTATACTAAAAATGTTGGGTTTGACAATGACCTCTTAGATACAACACCAAAAGCATAATCCATGAAGGAAAAATTGGACTTCATTAAAACTAAAAATGTCTGCTCTGCCAAAGACAGTGTTAAGAAAATTAAAGGGCAAGTCCTGGAAAGTATTTGCAAAACACATATCTGATAAGACTAGTATCTAAAATATACAAAGAATTCTTAGGGGCACCTGGGCAGCTCATTTGGTTAAATGTCCAACTCTTGATTTCAGCTCATGATCTCATGGTTCATGGGTTTGAGCCCCACACCCGGCTCTGCACTGACAGCGAAGAGCCTGCTTGGGATTCTGCCTCTTCCTCTCTCTGCCTGTCCCCCTTCCTCAAAATAAATAAACTTATAAATAAATAAATAATCCTTAAAACTCAACAATAAGAAAGTAAACAACTCAATTATAAAATGAGTTGATACACAGATAACACATAAGTATTTGAAAAGATGCTTTATATCATATGTCATTTGGGATAATGCATATTAAAACAACAATGAAATACCACTACACATCTATTAGGATAGCTAAAATCCAAAACACTGACAATACCAAATGCTGACGAGGCTATGGAGCAAAAGAATACTCATTCATCGCTGGTGGGAATGCAAAATGGTACAGCCACTTTGGAACACTGTTTGGCAGTTTCTTATAAAACTAAACATACTTTTACCATGCAATTCAACAATAATACTCCTTGGTATTTAGGGGCACCTGGGTGGCTCAGTCGGTTGAGCGTCCAACTTCTGCTCAAGTCATGATCTCATGGTTCATGAGTTCGACCCCTGCGTTGGGCTCTGTGCTGACAGCTCAGAGCCTGGAGCCTGCTTTGGCTTCTTCCTCTCTCTCTGCCCCTCCCCATTCATGCTCACTTGCTCTTTCTCTCTCTCAAAAATAAATAAACATTTAAAAAAATTTTTAAGGCTACACAGTATATGTTTCCAACTATATAACACCATATAAAAGGCAAAATTATGGAGATAGTAAAAAGACCAAAGGTTCAGAAGGAGAAAAGAAGAGATGAATAGTTGGAGCACATTCATGAATGTGCATGAATAGGTGGAATTTTTAGGGCAGTGAAACTATTCGGTATGATGCTATATAGGTAGATACATATGATTATACATTTTTCAGAAACCATAGGATATACAACACAGACTGAACCTTAATGTGAACTATGGACTTCAGGTAACACTAGTGTACTGATATTGACCCATCAGTTGTAACAAATGCACTACACTAATGTTAATAATAGAGGAAATGGATGGGTGGTGGGAGGGAGTATGAGAAGTTATAATGGAACTCTCTGTGATTTCTGCTCAATTTTTCTGTAAATCTAAAACTATTTCAAAAAAAGAAAGCCTACAAATTTTTAAAAAGTCATTAGCAGCTAACTTAGAATAAGTACTTTTTTAAATCATGATCTAACTTGATACAGAATAAAACTTAGACAACCTAGAAGAGTAGTGGTCATGATACTTCCAAAGAAGACCTTCTCAACCTCAGGACCATTGACAATTTTTAGCTAATAATTCTTTGTCCGGGGCAAAGGAGGGGGGCTGTCTTGAGTATTGAAGGATGTTTAGCAATATCCATGGCCTCCACCAACTAGATGCCAATAACAGGTCCCCATGCCAATTGTGACAACCAGAAATGTTCTAGACATTGCCAAATTTGCCTTGGATGGGGGGCAAAATCACTACCAGCTGTGAACCCTGTTCCAATGCTATCTCTTCCAAATATCTATTATATCAAACCCACTTTCAACAAGAGCTGAGTTGCACATAATTGAAGATTCAGGTATCTACTCAGAGGGCAGATATTCTATGTAATTGATTAAAAGATTCATATAGTTTAGATCCCAGATAATCAGATGAAAGAGTTGACATTCTGTTATGAAAAGTAATTTGTTCTTGTCAGTTTCTGCTTGTGTTCTAGTCTTCGCTTCCTTCCTCATCCTGTAGTGAAGTCATTTGTCCTCTTATGTAAGCTAAGTCACCCCTCAGTTTCCTGGCTCCCATCACACTTACCTTGCAGTCCAGACCAATGAATGGGCTTCTGTTTCTTCCTGAAGAACTTTGCTTAGGATTCCAATGCTGAGCACAGCAGAATGTTTTTCCACACTGCTGAAAATATGAACCTTCTTGATAGGTTTATGCATTATTTTCCATTTGAACACTAGAAGAAAGCTTTCCCAAGCAACTTTTCGACGATGTTGAGATTTTCTTTCTGATTATGACAAGCCAAAAGATTGAACTGTTTCCAAATTCCTGATCCTTTTCCTCTGATTTTCTTTATATGAGAGAAAACAAGGAAAACTCTCCCCAGGCCCCAATTTCTCCCTCAATTCACTTTCTTATCCTCTCTTTTTTTTTATTTTCTAAGACCTTTCTTGAAGAAGTAGGTTATTTTACTGTGCTACATTCTCAATCCCTTTCACTCCCCAGCTCATTTTGTCTTTCTCTCCAGTTCAGTGAAACTGTCTCACAAGTATCCCCAGTGGCCCCTTGACTAAAAATTCCAGTGGCCAATTTTCAGACTTCATTCTATTCAACCTCTGCTACTATTACTTTCTTGTCATCTGTGAAACTTTCTCCTTTCTTTGAGGGGTGGGGGAGGGCTTCTAGAAAACTAGCTTATCCTCTTTTTCTTCTCCAAATATTCATGTTTGATCTTTTTCATTAATTCCCCCTCCTTTTCACACAATTTATATGCCATCTACCTGGTTTCCACCATTAGTCACTTTGAACTTTTTCATGCACATGAGCCCTTTGGGTCAGCTCACACACTTCTCTTGACCAACACCAACCTCATCCACTCCACCACCTCTGATACCAATTAATAATAAAACCACAAACGAAAAAAAATCTCTGCTCCTCCTTCTCATATCTGCATTCACAATATGAATTAATGTTATCATGTTTGCCTGAAATAGAAATGTTTTTATATGTATCTCTTCCACAACCATCATACACAGCCATCAAGTTCTGTTTCAAAATTCCCTGGTCCCTCCTTTTCATTTGCATTGCCTTGACATAGATCTCTGCCATCTCTTGCCTAGACTTTGGCAATAGTATCATTACTTACCCATTCAACCTTCACATGGTCTTTCTAATATGAATATGACCTTGTCAATTACCTGCAAATTGTCCTTCTTTGACTTCCTGTTACCCACTTCAAAACTTTTATCATGCTACAAAAGGGTCTTTCACAATCAGCTTCCAGTACATGTAGTGCACTTCAATCTCACACTACAGTGTTCCCCACCATGCAAACCAGGCTTTGGTTGAAATGCCCTCCTTTTCTTTCTTTTCCAGGAAAATCTCTACTTTTCATTTAAGAACTCAAATATTAACTACTCTATCAACACTGTCCTTTTCCTTGCAAAGTTTTAGTTGTTCGTCCCTTGTACTGCCACCATACTCTCCCCATACCTCTTTGTATGGTGAATATTGTCATTGTATTTTCCTGGTTGCTTTCTCCCAGTAGAAGCTGAGGTCCTTGAAGGTTATGTCTTTTCTAATTTTGAATCTTTCTGCCAAATGCAATATATCCCTTTAATAAATACTTGCTGACTAACCACATAAATAATATCATTGTTATAAAGTAAACTAATTTCTTTCCAGGTTGTTCTGGCAGAAGGGCATAGATCCAATTAATCAAAAATGGAACCAAGTTATTTAGTCATGTGTTTAAGATATGACAACCTGGGACAAAGTCAACTCTTACACTGCTTAAAATTGAAGACCACTCCCACCCACACAAATTCTATCAATAATTGAGGATAGGAGTTGAAATAAATTTATAATTTATTCTAGAACAAGATCACAGACTTTGAAACATAAACGATTCCTTTCTATGGAATCAGCAGTACCTACCAGATCAATAAATGCAGAAAAATTCTTACCTTGTTTTTAATTGACCTCTCAAAAAGATAAAATGATATAACAGTGTTCAACTGAAGAACTAATATATTTAAAATGTTCTTCTTCCACATAAAAGATAAGAGATTAAAAGACCAAGTCTCATAAACGGGTAAAATTTTAAGATGTCTAAGCAAATAAGGGGTTACTGATTTTGATCAAAAGTTTATTCTTTTTGAAAATGTGATAAAATCTCCTTCAACTCCATCCTTCACAGATAGATGCTTTGACTTACTCATCTTTAGAGATCAGAGCTGATCAAGATACGTGGAACAGAAGAAGGGCTTAGTGAATGTTTATCAACTCCATAAACAAAAGAAAAAGAAGGAGAAGTGATTACATTGTATATGTAAAGAAATATGTATCCTTCAAATGAGAGTATCAATATTTTGGGTCCCCAAAGATCCTTTCTGGTAGCTTGTTTCACTTTAACTTATTTTTCAATAATTCATTCAACAGATAGAGTCCACATTATGTTAGGTGAAATAAGTCAGTTACAAAAAAAAAAAAAAAGTACGGTATGATTCCACCTACATGAAGTAACTAGAATAGTCAAAACCATAGCAACAAAAAGTGGAATGCTGATTGGTAAGGGCTGGGGAGGGGGGTCTGGGTAATTATTGTTTAATGGTACAGAGCTCTGGTTTTACAAGATGAAGAATTCTAGGGAAGGATGACGGTGATGGTTGCACATTACAAGTGTATTTAGTACCACTGGACCGTACACTTAAAAATGGCTAAGAAGGTAAATTTAATGGTTTTGCATTTTTCCACAACAAAAGAAACTGGAAAAAAATACTGAACCCTTCTACATTTAGGTACTTGTACTCAGCTTTGGCAAAACAAAAATGAACAGGACGTAATTTCCATCTTTAAAAAACTCATACAAACTAGTAAGGGAAAGGAAAGAAGATCAATGCCTGAAACGTGGAACATTTTCCAATGTGTTCTAGAGAACACTAGCCTCTGAGATGCTGCCCCCCCCCAAAAAAAATGCCACATGCCCTGAGCGTGAGTGGAAAATGGTCAATACTCTGAGAGGTTCATGACAATAGGCAATTATACTCTGAAACATACAGCAGGGAAGGGTGTTTAAGTCCAAAATTCCCAAAGCTAATGTGGTGAAAACTTTTCTTTGCATAATACTTATTAATACAGCAGCTTCACAGAGTACACTTTGGAAAGTAGGAAAATAGCATTCAAAAGTTCTATAAGGCAGGAAAACTTAAAAGCAGAGAGGGGAAAAAACAAAGGAGGGGCCTCTAACCCAGCCTGGTGGGGATGGAAGCAGAGTGGGGTGGGGGCTGGACAAGACGCTCCACAGGGGGAAAACGTCCAGACAGAATTCCAGGATGAGAAAAACCCATATCTATTAAATCGGAGGCAATAGCTCATACAGTCATCAAGACAAATTACATTTCCATAATTCCTAGTTTACATTCCTTATTGGCCCCTGGGTATACTGTTAAGCTTTTAAAACTAAGAAATCACTTTGTATGAGAATATGAAAGCATCTGGCATTCAGTCTCAATTCTAGAACTAGTTTAGTTGTTCTCTGGTAACTTTCACAAGCCAGTTCTTATAAGTGTACCTTTGCCCTGTCTCTGAGAACTGAATCCTCATAAGCCAAGTTTAGGGACTTAAACCCCATTTTATTCTTTGTGTCTCTGAACCTGTAATAGTGATTTTCCTTGTACCTTAAAAGGACTTTGACTTGCTTGTAATGACGGTGCCTTGACTCAGCAATTTCTATCCAAATTCTGTCCCTGGCCCTGCTGTCCAGCCCAAAGCAAGCTCATACTTTGCCACTGTAAATGGACATCTCTAGCCACCTGGGTGGATGTTTTGTTCCCATTTGCTTTGTTCCATTTGTGGATGAAGTTCCATTTATGCTCTGATGCTTGTGGGTTGCTCTGAAGCACAAAAATATTTGGTCTTGGCACCATCTGACATCTTGGCACATCCAGAGAACATCTGGACCCTCTGTTGAGGTGCTGTTGAGACCATCTCAGAGCCTATGTCACTCATGCCCACACTCACTCCCAGGGCTCTCCTCCCTATCCATTCAGCAGGCTCTTTAATGCAACCTGCTTTCTTTTGCCTTTGAAAGATACTCATACCAGGGCACCTGGGTGGTTCAGTCGGTTAAAAGTCAGACTCCATTTCGGCCCAGGTCGTGATCTTGCAATTCGTGAGTTCAGTCCCTGCATTGGGCTCTGTGCTGGCCTCGCGGAGCCTGCTTCGGAATTTGTCTCCCAATCTCTCTCTGCCCCTACCCCACTTGCTCTCTATCTCTCTCTCAAAATAAGTAAAAATAAACATTAAAAATTAAAAAAAAAAAAATAAAGGTACTCATACCAAATACCATCAGAGTTCTTCCTTGTCCCATTCACAGACTAATTGGGAAACTGTCATCCAAGCCTGCTTTTCCTTGCTGAATTCCAAGAACACGTCTTCTGTGTTTTTCTGCAATTTCATTGCTAACTGCTTTGAGGAACTGAGAGAACAGGGAGAAAAGAACAAGCATGGGATAGTGACAATGTTTTAAAAATTGTTACATGGGGCGCCTGGGTGGCGCAGTCGGTTAAGCGTCCGACTTCAGCCAGGTCACGATCTCGCGGTCCGTGAGTTCGAGCCCCGCGTCAGGCTCTGGGCTGATGGCTCAGAGCCTGGAGCCTGTTTCCGATTCTGTGTCTCCCTCTCTCTCTGCCCCTCCCCCGTTCATGCTCTGTCTCTCTCTGTCCCAAAAATAAATAAACTTTGAAGAAAAAAAAAAATTAAAAAAAAAAAAATCAAAAAAAAAATTGTTACAAAATTCTCAAAGTCATAGTGCTGACTCTGTACATAGTAATGCCACTTATTCATACATCGTATAGATCATCTGCACACATTCTCAAAGAGACGCACATATCCTACGTACCCCAAAACCAAATCTATGTAAATTCGTGTAAATGACTGGAGAGTTTCAATGCCTGAACCAATGGCAATAGAAGAAACAAGTTATCAAGAAATTGTTGCCAAATAAAAAGTGGCTTAATTTAAAAATTTTTACTTCAATGGAAGTTTATAAAGTCTAAGTGTTCAGAAAGTCCACAACACATTTCTTATAAAAATTAAAGGAAAAAAGTTAAACCAAGCTGCTTAAAAATGCCCAGGTAGGTACCATGAATATAGTTACCTATCTCTGTGTGTATGAGTGTGTGTACCTTACTGTGAAGCCAGATTAAGATCTGGAAAAAGACATCACCACGGTAACAGAGTTCAGCATTTATCCCTCTGTTATTATCTAAAACCAGAAGAACATGCTCGTGTTTGTTTCCTGCGAGGTTGGATTTTCATATGGGGTGAAATCAACTAGAAGCCTGGGATACAACAGAAATTATTCTCTAAAAGCCAGGACTCTAGTAAACCAATGATTTTAAATCTACTTTTCCAAGGAAATATCTCAGTTATTAGGAGGCCTGTTCCAGAATGTTCTCAGTGTCCAATTAAATCCCATTATTTGCCTTTGGGCACAGAGAGTCAAATGATTCCGTAACTGCTAATTTTCTAATGTTACTGGTGCTGAACAGAATTGATTTATCTAGACCAGTTCTACATAAGGACAGAATTTATGAGTTTTATATACCAGGCCATCTGATGAAAGGAAGAATTTGGTAAGGAATCAGTCCATGACAACGAATTATAAAAACCAATGGCTGTAATGAGTGTGATTGGATGGGGTGAATAAAGATCATCAAGATCATCTTGAAGATCTGGGACACCAAAGAGGAAAGCTACGTAATGGGAGGGGAGGGGAGGAAGCAATCACACCAACAAGCTAGACAGTATACGTAATCATCAAGCAATTGAAGAGGCAGAAATATCTCCATGTTCTCAACTGGGTAAATTCTGGATTGAAAATTAAATTTAGGAACAGATTATTAATAACATTTGTTAGTTAAAATGCTTTCAAATAAAATTCATGTCAAAATTAATTTGCAGATGCAAACCAGTATGTGAAAGCTATAGGAGACCTTACTCCCTGGGGTCCATGTAACTCATAAGATTCCTATGGAGGGCCAAGGTAAGGCCCTGATGGGATCCAAGCAGCCATGTGATTTATGTGGTTGGTGTACTTTATGCATACCTCAGTCCAAAATAATATGCTAAGTATAAGCCCAAATTTAGATGATTTCTCTATTTTTCTTGAAAATAGAATGAAGATGGGGAGAACATCCTAAAAAGGATGCGTTTCAAGCTCTGAACTGAGAATACATAAACGCTTTTGATCAGTTTTAGCTTAGAACCAGGCTCATATGGAAGAATTTTAACAGCTTGGTATGGATTCCCTAGTCTTCTGCCTTTCAAGGAGTTTTACCTGAAGCAATACGTATTCGTGTGAACATCCACAAAACTCAACCCATAAGAGCCCTTTTGGGTAAAACTTTCCGCCTGTTTTCTTCCAGGTTCATAATGCTATATGTCTGGCCATTTGCAAGAGGATCTATGAAGATCAGGCATTTTAGTCTAACTTCTTGCACACATAATACTAGTGATATAGCAATGGCGCCATTACAGTAATTTTGCGAAGATGTCTCTCAAGTCAGTGCGTTTATTTCTAGGATGAGGGTAGAAGAAAACAGTTTTGGGAAACCAAAGTAGCAAAAGGCGTCATTATTCACATGTCCAATGAGAGAGCTTTTTAAGGTTTGTAAATGATTGAGAGATAACCATATAATTCCGCAATGAAAACTATGTACGGTGATGCCTAAAAAGAGAGAAAGGCAATTACTTTATTGTCAACTAGGGTTATAGGTCAGTGGAGTGAGTAGCAGTATAGACTATTATGTGCTAACACAGCTGTTTAGGAAATTTCTCTCATCCACTATGCCATTTTATGAAGGGTATTTAAGAAATTAAAAGGATTGACTCAGCTGAGGAAAGAGTAAGTAATAATGGTAATAATAAGAGCAGCAACTTGTTAAAGGATTTGAGCAAAACTCCTTGGCCTGGAAACCCAGCTCCGTCTGGATTAAACTCCCTGTCCATCTCTGACTACACCTGACCAGGAGCTGTGCTCCTGTCACCTGACTCCCAATCTGTTTTATGGACTCGGCACCCCCTTGCTCACTTACCCTGGCCACGTGTGCCTTCTTATTGCCCAACACCCTCAGGACCAATTACCTCCCTATCACATCTTCCTTGACACCCAGGCAGAGGGAGTTGCTACTCCCCCAAGCTCCCTTAGCATAATCTATTGTAAACTCTAGTGTAACTACGTGTGATGCTTGCATCATTATTATTCTCAATAATTCCAGCTGAAGTGCAGCAAGTCAGAGAAAGACAGACATCATATGTTTGCACTCATATGTGGAATTCGAGAAACTTGACAGAAGACCATGGGGGAAGGGAAGGAAAAAAAAGTTACAAACAGAGAGAGAGGCAAACCATAAGAGACTCTTAAATACAGAAAACAAACTGAAGTTTGATGGCGGGGGCCGGGGGGGGTGGTGGTTGGAAAGGACGGGAAAATGGGTGATAGGCATTGAGGAGGGCACCTGTTGGAATGAGCACTGGGTGTTGTATGTAAGGGATGAATCACAGGAATCTACTCCCGAAGCCAAACCTACACTGTATACACTGTACGTTAGCCAACTTGACAGTAAATTATAAAAAGTAAGAATAATAATAATTCCAGCTAAAATCTCCTCATTTATTTTCTCCCATCTCTCCCTTTCATTTGTCTCCTATACTCAATTTTTTCATGCAGTCCTGCATTCAGCCAAAACAAACTGGCCCTAAATGCCTAGATGTTGAGACCTGTGTGTCCTCTGCCCAGTCAGCGCACAGCCCTCCCAGGGAGTGTGTGAACAGCTCCCTTTCCATCCTTGCTGCTCTTAACCCACCCCCAGCCCCGCTCACCCCCCAGGAACCCACAAGTCCACTCATCACTTTTAAAGTAGAGCTGCTGTCATTTCAATTTTCAAAAAGGCTTCTCTAAAGAAAAAAAAAATCAAAATTTCCCAGCCTAGCATAGAAGGCTGTTGATGATCTTGTCCTGAATTTTATACCTTTCAAACCCAGCCTAATTCATCTCCTCACTGCTCCCTAAACACCTGCACAAGTCCTCACTTTCATTCCTGCTTAGAGCCGCTTGCATCTGGGCTGTCCTGCTCTTTCTCTCACCCAGCCACATCTTGATGCTTTTCAAGACCTCACCCATAAAGCCCTCCTCTTCATCCATAGTCCAAACTAACCATTCCTTCTTCCGTGCTCACAGTGCTTTATCACTTCCCTTCTCAAATACACTTTCCAAACCTTGGAGCATGTTACTTGATAATTAAAATGAATAGGTCTATATACCACACCACCTACCTCTTTCCAAGTAAATGTCGTGTTTAAAAAAATATTGGGTGTTGGGCGCCTGGGTGGCTCAGTCGGTTAAGCGACCGGCTTCGCCTTAGGTCATGACCTCACGCTTCGTGAGTTCGAGCCCCATGTTGGGTTCTGTGCTGACAGCTCAGAGCCTGAAGCCTACTTCCAATTCTGTGTCTCCCCCTCTCTCTGTACCTCCCCTGCTCATGCTCCATCTCTGTCTCTCAAAAAATAAATAAATGTTAAAAAAAAAATTTTTTTTTAAGTTTGGGTGTCAAAATGGTTGTGATAATCACAAGAGATTTAATTATCCTAAAAGTTTAAAAATTAGATTTTTTGATGATTACAATAAACAGAAGAGATTAAAGAAAGTATTTCAACACTAAAGTAACGTTAAGAATCAGCATTTAATTTCCATGGAGTTGCTGTTCCAACAGGGCAGAGAGCCTTCTTCCTAAGAGAAGTTCCTAAATCCAGGCATTCCCTTTGAAGACAGACAAAGATAAAAAAAAAATAGATATACATACACACTATTACACATCTATGTGTATGCTTTATGTATATACACTACATACATATTCAGATCCCAGGCATATAATTCATACCCTCTGGAAAAATCTCCACCCACCTCATCACATGTCTATTAATGGAATCAGTCAAGAGCTGGGAGGATAGAAAGACAGATTCTTGACTGCAAGGCAGCCTTCCTAAATATCTCACTCTGGTGACTAAGACAACCTTACCATTCCCCTCGGCTTGACTAAATTTTAGACAGACTTCTTCCTGACTATAGACCCCTGACCTCACTTTCCTTAGATCGTTTACTTTGGAAAGCTTGCAATTGTAAATTCTTTCTCTGCCTCTTTGAGATAAAATCTTCTCAGCCTCTTGCCACTTTTACAACCCAGGAATATCTTTCTCGAGGCCCCGGAGCCATCCCTTTGAAATGTAATCATTAAGAAAGATAGCACCCCTATCTCCCAGTCTCTGTGGGAGGATAGGAGCCTAACTTAGATAAGTGCCAATTAGCAAACACAGATGGCCTAATCACCCTGACAACCTCCCCCTAACATCCTCCAGTACTTTTCCATTAGCTCTCCCCAGTGCTTAAAAACTCTCTGCCTTTTGTTTTAGTGAAGTTGAGTTCACGCTTTCTCCCCTATTTCAGTAGTCTTGACCCCTATTGCAATAGTCTTAAATAAAGTCTTCCTTGCCTGTTTAACTTGTCCGGTGCAATTTTTCTTTGACATGACAAGCTGAGCAAGCTAGTGCATTGCTGCTGACCATTTAAGTGAGGCAAGTTTCAACGTGTCATCCTCGATCATCTTTTGATAAGAGTTAAGCTGGGATGACAGGTTGTTAATGTTCCCCACCTTCATGATCCCATGGTCATATGCAAAGGGTAAATGGGAGAAAAGGCATCCTACTTACTGCTTCAGGGGATTAAATTCAATTGAAAAAATAGTCTTAAACAAATAAATGGAACTGTTTTTCTAAAAGAATTAGTGGTGTTCCTCTCCTCCCCTCTAACTTTTCACAGTAGAGTCAGCTGTTACTAGAACCATCCACTTCTTATGATGATACTGTAATAATGGTTCACATCCAGATGCTTTGATTAAACTAAGTTTGATTTACTCTTGACTGGTTTTTACGGTTTAGGGAAGAGAATGACACCATTAATATATCTAGACAGCATAGGTTTGTGACAGCATAGGTCACAAGGCTACAAAAACCATGGGCAGCTGCCCTTGAACCAATAGCATATCCGTGCTTCTCAAATGTATTTTTTCAGACATTCCATTTGAATATTCCAACCCACTTTCTTCTGTCTCCTGTATCAAAGAGCGAACAGTAAGTTGTGAGAATAGGCGTGTCAATACTAATTACTAGCGATTTGCAGGAGCACAAGGATAAAACCAACAAAGAAAATGGAAACAAAATATATTCAGAGCGACATTCAAGAATTCACAAAAGGCATGTTCCGTGAATCACTTTATGAAATGTATTTCGTTCAGATATACTCTCCTCTTTTAAATCATTCTTTGAATGGTTCTCCCTTTGGACATTTCAGGATAATTTAGCTACAAAGCACGACATACAAAGGTGACAATTTGTGATTTATTGCCTGTGATGCCTATAAGGTAAAATATAAAGGAAAGTTGGTTTTCAGTTTGGGGAAGAAATCCACAAACGATTTCCTATACCTCTCATCTGATTTACATGTTTAAATGGGGCTACAAACGGAATTCTGCATTGGATTAGGATTTTAAATTTTTAATGGTATTTCTTTGAATATGAAGTGAAGTTCCCATGGCAGGCTTTTTATCTTCTCAGAGTTCAATGCTAAAGACATATTCCCAATTCAAGTGAGAGCAATTTTGAAAATTTGAACCAAAAAATAATTATATGACAAAATATTAACAGTGATTGTCTCTGGGTAGTAAAGTAATAAGCAATTGTATATTTCTTTTTCTTTGTTACTTTTCCTTTCTAATTTTCCTGTATTAAAATGAATCAATTGTGCAATGAAAAGTTAAACACGCTCAAATAAGTTAGCAGACAGTTATCCATCAAAAAATCTATGAACATCTTCTAAAAATAGGACTCTTATAAATTGTCAGCTTCCATTTACTATTTAGTATATTAATCATGGTTATTTAGTATATTAAACTTGGTTAAAGTTGCTTTTTATACTAGATTCACAAGGCAATATTATTTTCTACAGAAAACAAGGTATAGGGCTGGTTGAGACATGGTGCTCAGACATTACCTTGCGTTATGCAAAATGAGGGTGATTTTCAAGATAGGAACTGTGGACTCAAAAGTGGCTTAAAATCCCACAATGGTTCTCCACTGTGCCCAGAATGAAATTGAACAGTCCTCCCAAGGGCCCGTAGATTGTGGGTATTATAATAATGATAATAAAAACAGGTGCTAACATTCATTGAGCACTCTGTTTCACAGGTTATGCTAAGTACTTTGCAAGCATGAACTCATTTAGTCTTGAAAACTGCCCTCTGTGGTGGGCATTATTGTTCCCCTTTTCCAGATGCAGACTAAAGCCAGAGTGATCAAGGTGCCTCCAGGTCATTTGCCTGCCAGGATGAGATTAGCATGGCTCAATAACAATTTTTTATTTTCTCCATGATTTTGAACCCTGGACCATGGTTACAAATGGAGGAACATGGGGCACCTCGGGTGGCTCAGTAGGTTAAGCCTCCAACTTTGGCTAAGGTTACGATCTCAGGGCTCCTGGGTTCAAGTCCCTGCATCCGGTTGTCTGTTGTCAGTGCAGAGCCAGCTTTAGATCCTTTGTCTCCCTCTCTCTCTCTCTCTGCCCCTCCTCCACTAGGGTGTGCACACACATTCTCGCTCTCTTTTAAAAAATAAACGTTGAAAACAACAAATGGAGGAACGTAGGCTCTCAGAAAAAAAGTTTTCTTATGGAAAAGAACCCTCTGCTAACAGACACCAATATTTATACTACTCATTCTTTATATTACCCTATATTTATACCCAAAGTTATAAACCTATTGGGCGTCCGACTTCAGCCAGGTCACGATCTCGCGGTCCGTGAGTTCGAGCCCCGCGTCGGGCTCTGGGCTGATGGCTCAGAGCCTGGAGCCTGTTTCCGATTCTGTGTCTCCCTCTCTCTCTGCCCCTCCCCCGTTCATGCTCTGTCTCTCTCTGTCCCAAAAATAAATAAACGTTGAAAAAAAAATTTAATAAAAAAAATTTATATAGTTTTTCACTGTTCACAATATGCCTCAATTCATTTACTCTTCACACCAACTACATGAGACAGGATTAATTTACAGGGAAGAAAACTCAAATTTAACAGATGAAGTGGTGTCTCACCGGCTATACAGCAGAAAAGCAGGAGACGTGATACTCAATTCCACGATCTTCTGACTTGGGTCGGTGTTTTCACTCTATTAAGTTTTAATATTAATATTTCTCTTTCATTCATTGTATTATTGTCAGTAACCAAGGAACAAAAGAATAACACTTTGGCAATGAAGCAGCGGTGGTCATTAGATCGCTCCACTTGTCAAAAGTGAGCTAATGGCATCCATCGAAATCACGTTCAAGATGTCCCTCCCCCACTCTCCCATTGATCCGCATCCCCAACAGGGCTTTGGAAACTGGAAAAGTCACACAAATGCCCAGTGGACAACGTGGAGGCCAAGTTGCCCAGGGCAGCTCCGTCTCAAGTAGGAGCCAAGCATGGCATCCGTGATGGGGGAATTCAATTACCTCTCTGGGTTATATATATTCTAAGAATAAAAGCTATGACATCTTTAGGCCAGAGCTCCAACGAGGCATTTCAATCACAAATTGCAGGTTTCCACTTTGTCCGTCGGGTCTGAACACTCAGTGTGAAGCTAACCACCAAAGAAAGCCATTTGGGAAATAGCTGGACGGCAATGAAGTGCAGAGTGAGGCTGGAGGGACATTTTAGCAGCTCCCTTGCCTCAATCTCTCCGTAAGGGATTTTACTGCCTTAGGTCAAGGCCTGTTCCAAATTCAGGTCACCAGAGCCTCCTAAGTGCCAGCTGGACTGAGCTCTGAGTTTTCGCATGTGTCACTCACAAAGCAGCTACGGCAAAGTACAGTCAGAAGAAGATTTTATTAGTACTTGCCAACAATATGCAGTGCACTCAAAGTTACCAGAAAATGTAATTTTATAACTGGTAGAAAACGAACATATAAATGGCATGTGCCCTGAAGAATTTTAAAAGCACTACAAACGGAAAACCTCTCAGCTCTTCACTGGATCATGTAAGACCTCTGTTTACCTGGATCTGGTCTGCTTCTCTGACTTCCTCGCCCAATCCTCCTTGACCCCATGCTCTAGCCAAATGCATATTCTTTTAGTTTCGTGCCCTTTCCTGTCCCTTCCTTTACACAGTTTGCACAACTTGCACAGTGCAAATATTTCTTAGGAGCTAGCACTCTTACGTGACTCTCATTTATGGAGCTACCATTATCCATTCCACACAGAGAAAATGCCCAGTCTTCCTCCATTCCTCTATATCTCCTGGGATCAACTTCTGTTACCTGTCTCATGAAATCACCATCATTTGTTCACAGGGTGCTAAGCAGTTCACTGGACAGTAAGTTCCACTAAATGATCATTTCCTCACTCACATCCTATTCATTTTCATAACTCCAAGACCTAAAAGAGCACCTAACCATGAATGGAACTGGCTGAAATGAAACAGTGAATAAATAAATCACATAGATCCTGTAGAGATATCACCCTAGTGGTTGAAAGCACAGCACTGAAGCCAAAGTTGCTGAAGTTCAGAACCGAGCTCTACCCCCTAGTAGCTTTGTGATGGTCAAATGGTCACTTCACCTCTCTGTGCCTGAGTTTCCTCATCTGTAAAATAAGCTACTGTGTGATTTCAATGAACTAACAGCAATAAATGGAAAAGCACTTAAGACATAGCCAGATGCAGTATAGCTTCTTGACAAATGTTAACCGGCTTTATCATTGTGTTCCCACGACATGGCACTATGACATACTGGCCAGGATTTTGAGGTACACGATACAGCAGCCCCAAATTCAAATTATGCTCTGCCACCTTCTAGTTATGTGGCCTTGGGCACTTGCTTGAGTTCCCTCTACTTTGGTTTTCTTATCTTTAGAAAAGGGATAATAATACTGCCTATATCATAAAACTTGTTGGAGAATTATAATTAAATGGAGCACATAATTAACATAGAGTCTGGCACATGGTGGATTGCTCCAGAAAAATAAACCACTCACTACTGTGGAGTTTTGTTTTTTACCTTAAATCAATATCAGTATAAAATCCCTTGGGTAGTGCCCCAGGACAGGCACCCTCACCTACCTGGCACTTTTATTTGTGCCTCATTCACTTTGGGAGGGCAGGATAAAGTCACTGAAGAAGTACAGAGTGTGTTATATTTTGGGCAAAAACAAGAGAAGTTAATATCCCTGGCTCTAGTTCTCCAGGAAATAGGATATACCGTTTGCTGCTTCTGAACAGGTTAGAACATAGTTATTTGTGCCAGTCCCGGCCCTGTTTGCCCTTAGATCTGTTTCCAATCTTTCCTATTGACTCGATATAACATATGTATGGTGAGGGGAAAACTAGGTCTTGCAATGGAGAGGCACTGGGAAAAGATCGGATGGTGAGAAAAAGAGGAAGAGAGAAGCCAAGGTATTTCTCCTCCTCCCTCTGTCCAGTTCCAACCAGAGAGGCCCATCCTGGTCCCAACTTTTTTTGCAGTGACCCTGATCCCTGAGCAACAGGTAATAGCACCCCTCTCTTTGTCTCCAACTTGGGGTAATGGTTGTTGTTGTTCATCTCGGCCTCCTTTTATTTTTAATGTTTATTTCTTTTTGAGAGACAGACAGACAGAGTGTGAACAGGGGAGGGCCAGAGGGAGAGGGAGACACAGAAGCTGAAGCAGACTCCAGGCTCTGAGCTGTCAACACAGAGCCCGACATGGGGCTCAAACCTACAAACCATGAGATCATGACCTGACCCAAAGTCTGACACTTAACCCACCGAAACACCCCAGGTGCCCCTCCACTTCTCTTACTGTTTGTATATAACTCTCAGCTCAACACATCACCAGTGAAACCAATGCTTTGCATTAATTCCCTTGTGGTTGCTATTTTCACAGTTCAGCCCTGATTGATCCAGTGATCTTCTGCATTATTTCCCTCTCCTTTCATTTGATTGCTTTAGAAAGTTGTCCCCTTCACACGTACATACATGGACGCCCACACACTATGAGTGCTGTCACCTGTGTTAAAGAAACAAAGGCAGGTCTTCTGTGATCTGGAACAAACTGGTCATGTGAGTTGATTCTGAAGTGACTTTATCATCTAATGCAGTGGCTCTCAACTGGTGAATATTTCGCCCCTCCCCCAGCTACAGGGACCGATGTCTAGAGAACTATTTGGTTGTTTCTGTTGGCAGAGAGGGGGGTGCAGTGATACTGGAATTTTGTGGGTAGAGGCCAGGAGTGCTGCTAAATATCCTACAATGCACAAGACGAACCTCCCCCTCCTCCCCGCCCCCCCCCCCCCCCCCCCGGCCGGAAAAGAACTCTCAGGTCCCAAGCGTCAATAGTTAATTGAGAGACTCTGATCTAATGACACAAAACTCCACACTGTCGTACTGCTGGATGCTTGTTGTAGTTTCCACTACAGGTCACAGAGAGACTATTCAGGATCCAAAGCTGTTGATGGTGATCACGTAATAGAGATCGTGCCCAGTTGTCAGTTGCAGTATACAATTCATATTTAATTGATTTGCATAAACTTGAACTTCACTACAGATTGCTTTGTTTATGTGCATACTGAGCAGACAAAGGAGCAACATGCATAAAAAGACAATGAATTTTCAGCTAGGGAGCTTTGTGTTAAATAATTTTTTTTTTTAATTCTACCGCTTGATTTTCCCAGCCAACCTGTGTAGCAAATAACAGATTTTTCACCAAATACTTAAAAACAAAATTAGGATTCTGGTCCCATGTGTTCTACTGGAATATTTGTAACATTTTCCTTCACGAGGCGGAAGCTGGCTAGGTGGCCCTCAAGCACATTTCTCTTCCCTGTTGTGTATTAACTCATCTGTTTTCATCTCCAGTGTGGTGTCACACAGAGTGGGGGGTCTGTGGCTGGGTCCCCCTAAACTGAGCACCGCAAGCTGTGTGGCCGTAGATGACCACTTCCTTGGCTAAGATCTCAGGCTCCTCATGGGTCGAATGAGGAAGGTGAGCTAGTTAAAAGCTCCTTTCCTGTTGTAAAACTGTATTTAATTACGCATCTTCAACACTCAAGTCACATGTTTGTATACCGGCTCTTTTGGGAGAAAATTTGTACAAATGTAATAAAAGTTTCCATCCGGGCCTTGTTCATTCAATACACAAGCCCTAATAAATAAAAGCAAAGCATAGAATGTTGCTAGACCCATGTTCTGTCCTCCAAATCCTGTTAAAATATGTATGAGTGTCTCTGAGAGGTGACAAAGGACAAATCTGTCATAAACAGAACCCCATGTCTGCTGCTCTCATTCTGACAATCTGGGGTGAGAATGTACCCCATGTTGCAGACACTGAGCTCCAAAAGACACCGACTTCTGCAATTACCCAGCGATTTCTTCTTCTCTGCTTACTGAGGGGAAATGAAAAAATATATAAATCGAGTTCCCTTCCTAAGACAACAGCAAAAAGAGGCATGGGCCACTATATTCACTTGCATGTAAAAAAAAAAAAAAAAAAAAGTTGATTTTTTTTTTTTTTTTTTTTTTTTTTTCTAAAGAATGAGCTTAGCCTTAGAAGGAAAAGCCTCAGGGAAGCCTTGTCTTTATTGGCTGAAGCTTCGGAAAACAGCTGCTGAGAGATGCATCAGATTCTTTCAGCCTGAATCCACAGGCAACCCCATTCCTTGGTGTCCTACCTATCTACCCTCCACTTTCTCGAGGTCTTGCCTGTCTGTCTGCTCTGATAACAATCTCAGTGAGGGGAGATTATGTCTCAGTTCTGCTCTCCTTGCAGCCTCACCACACCCTCTCTTTTCATTAAGTGTTACATCAGAAGATAGCTGAAGGTGAAACCCTAACTCTTTGAAAAGCTGCAGCAAATCCCTCAGATTTCATTCCCAAGATATTCGTGTCCCCAAATGATCTCTACCCTCTTGGCACACCTCCACGAAGCTGTGGTAAGGGAGGAGTTAGAATCCAGATCTGAGCAGTCAGAGATTCAAAGATACCTCAAGGAAGAACAAAGTGGGGGAAAAGTGTTAATTTTTTGTGGTATGTTAATGAGATCATCAGTTCCTGTCACCTTAAAAAAGCCTAAGATACATTTCTCTCTCTGACTCCTCTTTCTTTTCCCTCTCCTCCTCCTTCACCATCCTCCTCCATATTCAAAGATGAAGGTTAATATTAAGCATCACATTAACAGTTGTCAAATCAATCATGATTGCCTCTGAGTTATGTTACACAGAGCAACATGCTTTATCAGAAATCAAAGAAAGGACAGTGCCAAAAGTGGATGAGCTAATGTAAAATCACTTACATGAGCACTCTGGGGACGGAAACTCGTTTAATATTTAATGTAGTCATTAACCTAAGAATGAAAGGGAGATGGTAATGGATGGTCCACTCCCTTTGCCTACGGGACAGGGTACTGAAGTGAGCTGTCCCTTCTGGGATCAGATCCACACAAGTTTAAAACCCATAAAGTGGGTCACAGGTGAAGGGAATTAGAAAAGACTCAAGTCTCCCAGATGCATTGTTTTAAGAGCACACTTATACTCAGCAGTCATGTCTGAACTTGGCCACACTGCAGGAACCAGAAGCCGTATCAATTGAATTGCTCAATTAGTTCGTTACGGCGACAGACATGCTGTCCCCGACACGTGTGGTCAAACCACAGCAAATAATCAATTATTGAAAGAAACTATCTCCAAGAAGCATTAATCCATCAGGATATCGAAGGGTTTGTTTTTGTCTCTACTTAGATTTTGTTATCATTGAAGGTGTTTATCTGCTTGACAGCTACCCAGAGCTGTCCCTGAGAGTCCAAATGTCAAAACCAATTGAAAATGAAATGGGGGAGGGGGGGAAATACAGGAAAATTCTGTAATAGTGAAGGTCATCTGAAAAGGAACTTTGTCTACATGTGAGCATTGTGTTGTAGGGACTGCTCTATTTAGGCACATCCTTTACACATTCTTTTAAATAGGTTCACTCTAAGCAAGGAATGCCATTACAATTGCTTTGCTTTCGCTCCAGCATTAGAGCTTGATAAGATACAATATACATTAACCCACACTTGTTTTATTACACTATATTGCTTCTGTCACATATTATCTTCTCAGGTGTAAATTTCCAGGGTCTCTGAGAATTCCACTCTACCAAGGAAATCAATTATTGTGTTTTCATGCACACGAGACATCTTCGTCTCTACCACCCAGCCACCACCCTTTTTTCTTTTTTTACAAGTTAAATCTAAATCCTTTTACCCTGTAGAATTCACCCTCACTAAACTAAGTGATTTCTTAATCTGGGCTGAAGCTCCAACGAGGCTGTCTATCTCGGACTTGAGCAGTAGATACAGACCTCTACAGACAGAGTGCCAAGAGCACCTAGCCCAGTAAAGTATTGCCCTCGACATATACCTCTACATCTACAAGATATTTTTAAATTAGGGGCAATTTTTTCGTATAGTTTTCAAGTTAACTTGTCCAAAGAACATTTCACTTCATATAAGTCCATTTGATTAAGTATACCAGCTGGGGTAATAAACAACTATTATTATCTGCTTTGGTTGAGATTGGCAAATATCTTTTTAAAGAGAAAAATTCTGTGCTGGTTCATCTGACTTCCCCCAAAGAAGTTAGTTTCAAAGAACCTACAGTGACAAATAAAGACTTTTTAATTTTTTAAAAAAATAAGCTACTGTTAGTTCTAATGAAACTTCTTGGTAGAATTGGCTTCTATCTGTCCTAAAAAGCTTCTCTGAAAGAACACAAGGAAAGAGGCAGCAAGAACACATTTGCCAAAGACTCCTTTAAAGTACTTATTAATTGAGCTGTTTGTATTTCTCTTCGCTTTCTCTCTTCTCTCTGAGGAATGCAGACCACTGTTCAAGACGAGAAGCAGCAGGGCCATCTACCAGGAAGGAAAACTCGAATGCATTCATTGCATTATCACAGGCATCAAAATATTACACAGGATTTGATCTAGATTTTCCACTTCTAGAAATTTATCCTTAAGGAAAAAAAATACGCAGTGACCTGTAAAACGATGTTTATTACAGCATTGGTTATAATAATGAAATATTATGGGGCCAATAAAAATATACATATAAGAATATTTGATGACATGCTATACAAGCTATTCTTTGGGCCAAGAATGGTCTTCAAACTCCCCCCTCAACCCTTGTCCCTCACCCAACAAATTCCTGAGCTGGCCAGTTGATTTCACATCACAGAATCTCAGAAGGGACACAGTGAAAAGCAGTAGTTACCTCTGATGGTGGCTACAGAATGGGCTCCAAACTAACTTGGTTAAAAGTCTACAATTAGCAGTATTTAGACCTTTAGAACCCACCATCTTTCATATTTACATGACTATCTCTCTTTCTACCCCAGCTAATGACTTAGGGTTTCTCTATGGAGAGAGATTTTTTGCTAAGGATTACTAGACTTACCAGATTCAGCTGCTTGAGGGCACTGTCCTGAAAAGAAGGGGATAAAGAAAGAGAGATACCAAACAGGAAAGGGCTTCATTCACCCTAGCAGATGATTGGAGGATTTCTGTCTAAGGGAAAGAACAACCAAGAAACCCCCCCCCCCCCCACAAATACTGACCAGTTAAGGAAGCACAACAAAATGCCCCATTTGGATCACCCACCTTATAATGAAGGCTACCAATTGGTAAACCCTACCTACATAAATGCACAAATCAGCTTTTTTTGGACTATAATCTTGAAAATGAAAAAGCAGCCAAGATTGTCATCAACTTAGGGAAACTTTTAAAAATGGTTCAGTTTAAAAAATAAAAAGTTCTAAAGGAAAAAACCCTGAAGAATAAGAGACATTGTAGGAAAGAGAAAAAAAAAAAGACTTTTAAAATTACAAGAATATCCACAGAGAAATAATAGAAGATATTTCATTCATAAAACAAGAACAGAAGGATATTAAAAAGAGCCAATCAGAAAACACAAAAGAACTTTTGAAAATTAAAATTAAACAGTTTTTTTAAATCATTAATACAGTTTGAATATAGAATTAAGGAAATTTCCTAGAAAGAAGAAGAGAAAGGATAAAATATAAGAAAAGAAAACAGAAGGGGCTCCTGGGTGGCTCAGTCGGTCAAGCGTCCGACTTCGGCTCAGATCATGATCTCACGGTTCGTGGGTTCGAGCCCCGCATCGGACTCTGTGCTGACAGCTCAGAGCCTGGAGCCTGTTTCAGATTCTGTGTCTCCCTCTCTCTGACCCTCCCCCACTTGCACTCTGTCTCTCTCTGTCTCAAAAATAAATAAACATTTTAAAAAAAATAAAAAAATAAAAATAAACTTAAAAAAAAGAAAAGAAAACAGAAGATTAAGCTAAGAAATCTAACATGCATTTAATAGGAGTTCCAGAAACAAAGATAAGAGGAAACATAATAAAGAAAATTATCAAAGAAAAATTCTAAGAAAACTTTACTGAATAGAGAATTAGACATTAAATGGATCTATCAAGTTCCCAGCATGAAAGATGGAATGAGACAACAGTAAAGGACATCATCATCATGAAATTTCAGAGCCATGGGGACAAAGAGAAGCTTCTAAATACTTCCAGAAAAAAAATAATCTTTTTATATAAAAAGAACAGTTTCTCAACAAGACTCTAGAAGATACAAAGCAAAAGAGCAATGTCTTTAAAGTTCTAATTTCTAAAATCATTTCCAATTTAAAATGTAATATATAACCTAGCTATTTTCCAATAGGAAGGATAAAATAAAATTTTTTTCAAATAATCAATTTGAAATTTTTACTTCCACACTGTTTCTGATGAATCTCCTGGAGGAACTGCTCCAGGAAAAGGAAAGTATAAACTGAGAGAGAAAAGTAAGACGTAGATCCTGGAAGCAGGATATTCAACACAAGAGAGAATACCTGAGAATCCCCAGAATGACAGTAGAAGAAGATTCTTTTTTTTTTTTTTTATGTTTATTTATATTTGAGAGAAAGAGAGACAGAGAGCGCCGGGGAATGGCAGAAAGAGAGGAGACAGAGAATCTGAAGCAGGCTCTGCACTGACAGTGCAGAACCCAAGGCGGGGTTTGAATTCATGAACCATGAGATCATGAGCCAAAGTCAGATGCTTAACCAACTGAGCCACCCAAGTGCCCCAGTAGAGATTCTTAAATGACAACTCACTAGCAAGTCTAGATAGAAACAATCCAAATAGGCGCAAGAAGTTAATACTGCCTGAAAGAATATTTCTTTCAAAAGAAATAGATAATTTCAGATGCCTGACAGTATTTGCAGGGACCTTAAATTCTATCATAGAGTTTGGGGATGAATTGGTGATACACAGTGTAAGCCAAAACTGAGTATTTTTTAAGTGGAAGAAAACTCTTAACTCCTAGAAAACCAAAAATATTGTGCAAGATAGGAAATGTAACCCTAGCTTAATAGGTGGCTCAGTTGCAAAAACATTACATCATCATGATAAAGTAACCACTGAAAATGAATCAATGAAAGTTGTGTTATATCTACACTGGGAGGACTAGAGAGGGAGTGAATACATGTATGTAGGGGGAGAGAAGTAAGAAAGCTAAGTCCTTACCTTCCACAGTAAGAAGTCAAATCAAACATCAAAATACACAAAATAAGCATATGTTTTAGTAAAATGGGGATATATTCCAGAAGCAGCAGACAAAAATATTGAAAATGGTCCCTGAAATTCATTATTGGTGATAGGGAAGTGTGGGTGAGAGAACAACTACATTTTCACTATATGTCCTATAAAACGATTTGACTTTTAGGCTCACTACATAAATAACTGGAATGTAAATACAAATTTAATTTAACTTAATTTTAAATGCAAGCAAAGATATTTATTCCTCCAACAAACATTTGTTGAGACACTAGTATATGAGACAACAAACATGTATGGAGAGACAAGCACCGGATGATGCTGGAAATGCAAAGATAACAAGTCCTGGGGTCCCCCATCTTTATCCCTTTATAGCTATTTGACCTTGGGCACTTAATCTCACCATGTATGTGCTTCAGTTTCCACATTAAAAAAAGAATAGGATAGTTAAGTACGATAATGTAAATAAATCATGGCAAGCTAGAAAAGTATAGTAGTCTAATAAGGAGACACAGCATCCCAAAAACTTCAATGTAATTTGATCCTTTTTATTCTGAAATTACATACCCACTAAAATCAGAATAAAGAGAAAGAATCACATTAAACCCATAGGGATTCAAGTACCTTCCATGAAAGCAAGGCTTCCAGCAAATGCCAGGCCCTGCGGGACTAGACTAGATAAATTTCCAAGTTTCTTCTCCAAACCCATGGATGTACTGTGAAGATACATCTCCAAATAGATGTACAAGCAACTAATTGCTTCAGACTATTCATTGATTTGGAAAGTTAACAATTCTGTTTTAGGAATATTCTTTTAATCCTTTCTTTTAAAAAAAAAAAGTATTTATTTTGAATTTACTTATGTGCAAAAGACAATCTATGCCAGACCCTCAAATGACTTTCAAGAAACACAGATGTGGACACTGTCCAGAGACTATACTAAGAATTAGAGTAGATAAGTGTCCTAAAAGTATAAATTAAGGGATTCATGAATATGACAGCTACCCTATGAACATTAGAAAATAACCTGCATTTTTATATATTGAAAACTATGAAGTGAGAAGAATGGTTGAAGGAATTATTGATATCTTAATTGAAAAAGAGTCAGGGCACCTGGGTGGCTCAGTCGGTTGAGCAACCGACTTCGGCTCAGGTCATGATCTCACGGTTTGTGAGTTCGAGCCCCACATCAGGCTCTGTGCTGACAGCTCAGAGCCTGGAGCCTGCTTCAGATTCTGTGTCTCCCTCTCTCTCTGCCCCTCCCCCACTCATGCTGTCTCTCTCCGTCTCGGAAATAAATAAACATTAAAAAAAAAATCTCATAAGCTTTTAAAAAAAAAGAAAAAGAGTCTAAATAGAGCTAATTTCAAATCTCTGAAATTGCTGTCACATGGAAGATGCAATAAGCATGTTCTGCATGTGTTAGAGTATCAAACTGAGAGCAACAGGGCAGGAGCAGGGGAAAGATAATAGGAGAGGGACTTTGGCTCATAATCAGAAGGAACATACAAATATGAAATTCGCTGCCCCCAGAAGATCTGAGAGCCACCACACTGGAAGTGTTCAATAGAGTCTAGAGAACATTTTCAAAAATGTAGAGGTAATTCTTGCTTAGGAAATGAGGTCTCAGGGGCACCTGGGGGGCTCAGTCAGTTACGGATCCACCTGTCGATTACAGCTCAGGTCATGATCTCACAGTTTTTGAGATCGGACCCTGTGTGGGGCTCTGCGCTGATGGAGTGGAGCCCGCTTGGGATTCTCTCTCTCCCTCGGTCTCTGCTGCTCCCTCACTTGCACTCTCTCTCTCTCTCTCTCTCAAAATAAATGAATAAGCATTTTTTAAAAAAAGGAAGTGAAGTTTCAAACTAAGTGAACTCTAAATTTTCATTCCTCTTTAGGATTCTGTGTACGTTACAGATTACAAGCACAGCCAAAGTTCAAAAGAGAAAGAGAATTCCATCAAATGGTCAAATGAACAAAAAGAAAACAATCATACCAGTTAGTCATACCACTGGGGAATAGAAGGAAGGAAAGCGATCAAACAAGCAAACATATCAGCACACACCTAAAGTGTTAGAATATTTCCTTTTACATCTAATTGTTTCAGGATTGAGCCGATGCAGACATATTAAATTATAATGGAAACAGGTTGTCTTCTTACCCTGAGGGGGGAAAAAAAAGCAAAGATGTGTTACGTAAAAATACTGGACTGGAATGCTAGCTAGTTAAAGACATTGTGCTGTAGAAAGATGAGCCACCTACTGAATCAATAACAGCATTGTAGTTAGGACCTTGAGGGTGTTTGCTGCCTTATTGAGTGGCTGGTTCCATTCTCTTTAACCTGTGACAGCTAATGGGACTGGACCCTGGAGCAGAATTACTACCCAATTCATTAATGATGCTTACCGAGCACCCACCAGTGAATGAGGCCCTGGAACATCCTTCTTAATGCTAAGCTATCTGAATGAGGGAATTTAGTATATGTACTTTTTACATCATCTGAACTTTCCTTCTTTCCTAAGCAACTCTTTATAATACCTGGCCACAGAAGCAGTATACAAAGACAGTGGAACACTGAATTAGAAATCACTTTATAGCCTAAAACATCATCATTACATTTAGCCAATAAATTTGAAAGGCTAATAAGTTGAGGGAACTTCTAACACAGATTCTATCCATTTATGAAGTATGGTGTACAGCCGCAGGTAAAGTGGTCTTAAATCAACTGAAATATTTGTGAAATAATCATTTAAAAATGGATTTTGGATAGTAAAACTGACTGGTGAATCATAATATTAAAAGAAATGTTCAAGTAAGAATAACTTTTCATCTACAGTCAGGGTAAGCGATGGTAACACTGAAATGAAATACTTAATAGGAGAGTACTTGGAGATGAAATCTAGATGAGATAGCAGAGCACCCCTGTTAATGACACTTGCAGATATATTTGAACTCACTTTTTAAATTGATGGTACCTTTGAATGCTACTGATGCAGCCAGAGTCTTCTGCCTGCCTGGCTTTCACAGCATTTTAGCATACTGATCACGCCATCCCCACCCCTGCCAAACGGCCTATGAGAAATTTATTTATAGCATGGCCTCTTGATTCAGTTATGGGAGAAACACAGCGGTACCAATACGGTCACTAAGCAATAATCAGCATATTTAAGTAGAAATGAAGTGAAAAAAGAAACAAAAGATAAAGTAAAAAAAAATAAATATCTGAGATACTGGATTTTTCATAACATCCAGGAATCTGAAGTTATAGACAGCTTCAGCATTTTGCAAGGTAAAGCTATGTTAAATATTGTTCTGTCCTTCTTCTTTTGCTTCAGGCTAATTTTTTTTTTTTTTTACCTTGTGGAGACGCATAAACCCATAGTTGTAGAAAAACCACAGGAAACAAATCCTTAATAATTAGAGTGTAAATATGCATGCTAGACTTTCAAAGACACCAAGCAGTATTTGTGTTCATCTGCCAAGTGACGGTAAGCGAGAAAGAGCATACACCAACCCTAGGTTTCAAGGTTGAACATCACGGGTTAAGAGCATACATAATCTGCAGAGAGCTACACAGATTCAATAGTCCTCACAAAAGAAAAATGTTTTTATATTGTGAAAGGAATCCTTCTTCTAGAACAGATGCTACGGTTTTCTCCAGGTATTGTCTTGTTTGGTGGTTTACTCTTGCACCAAAAATAAAACCCAAGGAAGAGAAAATACAGTTTATGCTCATCGATGACATTTACCTTATATTAAAGTGTTCTTTTCACTAAGATTACAGATAGCTTTCACAGCACTAGAGTCAATATGGAAATGAATTCAAACATTTTTGATGTTGAATCAAGATTTGGTTTAGTGATACCATTAAAACATTAAGCTCTAATTCTACAGAATTTCTAGAGAAAGCGTGTGCTAATGGGAGCATGTTCTGTTTCATAAAATGTCATATGTGTAATCTTCACCATTGAGTACATGATCAAACCACTTTTGTTTGTTCGTTTATGTATGCCAAAGTTAGCTATATGTCATGGAACAAAAAGATGAGATAAACTGGGCATTGCTCTGACTTCCCAGCTGGTAGGAAAGTTTACATCCTAAACCATGGAGGAATGCTCTGGAGAGAAAAGTTTAGAATATGGAAGAACTTGTCCTCAGAGGCAGTGGAGGAAAAAATTTGTTATATTTGTTTTCCATCCATGGCTGCAAAGGGCATATAAAGAGATGAGAACTTTTGTGGGACCCAGTAAAGGAAGCATGAGTCATTGAGGAAAGCTAGATTCTTACAGAATCAGAACAATGTGTCTTTGCAGTAAATGAGCTCAACAAATTCTTTAGCGTTGGAAACTATCACAAAATATTATCTCTCGTTACACAAAGCTGTGAGTCATCCATATCTAAACAGTTGGATTAGATGTGATTGACATTCTCACAAAGGGCGTGGTCAAAGTAGAGGCGGCCTGCCAGTGAGGCAGAGCACGGAAAATGCCAAGTGAACCAGAAGAAAAAGTGGGGATTTTTGCGCATTTGTGTGTCAGTAGAACTTCCCCAGAAATGGAAACTTCCTGTCTGATCAGCCGCTTCTGCTGAGACATTCACAAGAATGTCTGTTGTCCACCCTTATTTTTCATCCCCTGCAGAGGGAAATATGATCTAAGTGATCCAGCAGTCATCAAGTCTCTGGTTGCACACAGGCAGACAGCAATCTCTCTCGATGCTACCTCAGTCCTTCCATCAGCATTTACTCCTCCAGCCCCACCGTCGATTTGCCTACATCCTGTTCATCCTTCTTCCTTCGTAACTGAATGTTATCTATGCACAATCTCATTAATATCTATGGCTTCCATACTCTATGGAGTACCTGGGTGGCTGAATCAGTTGAGTGTCTGACTCTTGATCTTGACTCAGGTCATGATCTCGCAGTACGTGAGTTCAAACCCCACATCCGGCTCTGTGCTGACAGTGCAGATCCTGCTAGGGATTCTCTCTCTCTCCCTCTCTCCCTCTCTGCCCCTCCCCTGCTTGTGTGTTCTCTCTCTCTCTCTCTCAAAATAAATAAATAAACTTAAAATATATATGTCTATGGCCTCCAATGGCTTCCACCCACATGGAAATGCTGAAAACTCTCAGAGAAAAGTCTCTTCTGAGTCCCAGACCAATGCAATTGCCTACTAAATATCTTTACTTGAGAAGGCAACTCAAACCAAAGAAGCCCCATAAATGCACAACTAAAATCATACATTTTCCTCCCACGCCAGCTGCTTCTTCTATTTTCGGTCTCAAATAGTGGTACCACATCCCCCAAATCACCAGGGAGTGCCTCTCTATCACTAACATCCAATCAGAAACAATAATACCTTGCAGACACTGTTTTAAATACGTTTCACATGGAAACATTTTTTAAGATATAAGTGACATAAACATTGCATTAGTTTCAGGAGCACAACATAATAATTAAAGATTTGTGTATATGGTGAAATGATCGCTACAATAAGTCTAGTTAACATCTATCACCATATACACCTATAACATTTTTTCTTGTGCTGAAAACCTATAAGATCTACTCTCTTAGCAACTTTTAAATGTAGAATACAGTATTAACTATAGTGCTCATGTTGTACTTTATATCCCCATGACTTATTTATTTTCTAGCTGGGAGTATTTCACCCACCCTCCACTCTTCCCACCCTGGCCTCTGGCAACCACCAATCTGTTCTCTATATCCATGAGCCCGGTTTTTCTGTTTGTTGCTGTTGTGATTGTTTACATTCTCAGTATAAGTGAGACCACACGGTAATTGTCTTTCTGGTTTATTTCACCTAGCATAATGCCATCAAGGCTCATCTTTATAGTCTCAAATGGCAAGATTTCCTGCTTTTTCATGGCCAAATATTATTCCATTGTAGACACACACACACACACACACACACACACACACACACACACACACACACATTTAATCCTCTCAGCAACCCAATGAGGTAGATTCTGCTATTACCCCCGTGTGACAGATGAGAAAGCTGAATCTCCAAGTTAAGTAGCTACTCAGGTCGGGAACTGATATGTAAAAGAACCAATTTTTGAGCCCAACCCATCTGACATTCCCATATCAAACTACCCCTTTATAAAACTCATCAATTCTACCCCTTAAATATCTTTCAGTTCCTTCCTCCATGCCCTCATCAGCACTGTTACTTCTTAGTTAAACATGTACCATCCAGACCGGGGATCTCCTAACTTGTTTCCTTGCCTCAAATTTTACTTCAAACCCATGTTCTTTACTGCATTTTCTAAAATGGGCATCTAAAAGTATTACTTCCCTGCTTTTAAACCATCATTGACTCCCCTTAACTGATGACTGTGTTTCTAATTTTTTTTTTTTTTTTTTTGGCAGAAATCAAAGCCATTGAAAGTTAGGTTCCTAATTTACTAAATCATTCCTGGTGCTCTACTCCAGACACACCATGTTTCCATTTCAATACCTTTCATTGGATTCTTTCATCTGCATAGAAGGCCCTTCTCCCACCTTCGCTAAGGCTAATTCCTAATTATTTTAAGACGTAAGTTTAGGGCACAACACAGGAAAGCCTTCCCTGATTCCTGACTCCGTGCGTGGCATTGATGCCCACTCCCCTGTGCTCCCACACAGTCCCCTTTAAATGTCTTAACACCTGCTCTCCTTGATCTCCACAGTGGCCAGGAGAATGAACCTCAGTACCAGGCACCCTGGGTTTGACTCCTGGCTCTGTCACTTACCAGCTTTGAGACTGGGCATTCACAAACTTAGTCACTATTATGACTGCCCTCATCCCACTGTGCCAGATTTGTCTCTTATCTGTCGTCCTTGACAAACTGTGAACCAAAGTACAGAAGTATCTTCTACGTGTGGCCATCTCCAGCTTCTACTATAATACCTAGCCCATATCAGATGCTCGACTAAGATTAAGCTAAACTAAAAATAAAACACAGAGTCCTACTTCACATTGAGAATAATAAATATACATGACTTTGTACAGGAAGTTTTTGAAGTAATTTCTAAAAGGGTTTGAATTGATCTATGAATGTAAGACATAACAGACTACAGAAAGATGATGGGATTGGCCTCACCTTTACCAGTGCCATTGGGGGAAACATATCAAACCCTCTTGCTCAGCTAACAACAGAATATAATATATCTGACTTAGTGTAGCAATTCTGTGTGCCACGTTTGATGGTGCATGAACATCCCAGAAAGAAGCAATCAGACTGAAGAATAAATTTAGAAATGGCATAGCACAATCTGGTATTTCCTTTGCAAGACAACTGGTGATCCTGACTTCTACTTTGTATTTTGTGTCATACCATTATTCTAACAACCTCTGTTTAGGGCTTTTCTTTCTCCTGTGTACCATCTTTTTTTTGTAATGACCCTCCAAATGGATTTGGTTGAATGTTCGTGATAGCAAACTGGGTAGACATTTAGCTTTCATCTTTATCACTTTAAAATCAGGGGTCCAGATGGGGCGCCTGGGTGGCGCAGTCGGTTAAGCGTCCGACTTCAGCCAGGTCACGATCTCGCGGTCCGTGAGTTCGAGCCCCGGGTCAGGCTCTGGGCTGATGGCTCAGAGCCTGGAGCCTGTTTCCGATTCTGTGTCTCCCTCTCTCTCTGCCCCTCCCCCGTTCATGCTCTGTCTCTCTCTGTCCCAAAAATAAATAAATGTTGAAAAAAATTTTTTTTTAAATAAATAAATAAAATCAGGGGTCCAGAAATATAAATACATTGTAATGAATTATACTTTATCCCATTACCATCCCATTTTAACAAAATCGGTTTAATTATGCTTTCGAGCAAAAGTTTAAAATTTATTCATTTGAGGCTTTCTCACACACGTTGTAATAATTATCTAATTCTTAATCAAGTAAATACTGGTTGGCATTTGATGTAAGTGTTCTAAATCCAGCCATGAAAAATGATAATAGCCACTCAGTCTTGCGTCCAAAGTCCTAAAAACAATTAGTCCTGAAAAGATTCTGCCGGCCCGTCTAATGCAATTTAGTGATCTCTTTCTGTCTCTTACTTTAAATGCTGTGGTAAGATTTTTTTTTCAAAATTTGTATCGTGGTGGAAGGCTACTGGCTGTCTGAGTTTGAAAATGCTCTGTCTTCACTTAATATAACTGTCCTAGGAACACCAGAAGGCTGCCACCAAGCAGCCCTTCACATATTAGAAGAATAGGAACCAAAGGGCAATTATCTCCGGGTGCCATTACCCAGATGAATCATCCCAAATCATTTCCTACCTTTGGTGCTATGTGTCTCCACAAAATGATTTAGATTCCTAGGAAAGCAACTGGTTGACTCAGCTGGAGTCAGGAGCCATCTCTGTGACCAGAGGGCAATCTGGTGATTTGGAGGGTGTGTGTGTGTGTGTGTGTGTGTGTGTGTGTGTGTGTGTGTTTATCACACACAGGCCTTAGATTTGTGACTCGGGCTAGACCAATGAGATGTAAGTCCTAAACTATCACAGGAGATTGTGAGAAAGAGATCTTCTCTTTCTGCTGGAATCACTAAGCTTGTAGGATATAAACTTGGAGCCACTAGTGGCCATTTTGCCACTTTGTCACCTCTTGGGTGTGACACCCCTTTCTTAAAAATGAAGACAGAACGAAGGAGTCGAGAGAAAGAAGTCTGTTGTGAACGTCTGGGAGTTGGATCCATGTTTTCTACCAAATAAATCATTAACCTTTTAGGGCTTTGGCACTTGGCTTCCACTGGAAGACTCAGGGTTTTCTTGGGGGGAAAAAAAAACTTTGAATCTCTGAAGTATTTACACAAGTCGAATGCCACCCTAAGATTCTCTGTACAACCAATTTTGAGAGATTGTTACCACCTAATACCTCAATCAGAAAAGAACATCAGTGAGACCTCTGGACATAAAATAGACCCTAACATAAAAGGTCTACTTTACTAACTTGCTTCTTGATGAATCATTCAAACAGTAATGACTCTAAAATGTGTCCTGGCAGCAAGTAAGTAAAGGTAGATATTTATTTGAGTAAGGTAACATTTATCTCAAGGAAAGAAGATTCAGAAAAGATCCTGAATTACAATGACCAAGGTGCAAGGGGGATATTTTGGAGACTGGACTGAGGTGGAGGAGAGGGAAAGATTGGGCATCTTAAAAAAAAAAAAAAAAATACACCACGAAGGTCACCGCTGTTAACTATAGACCTCTAGGAAGTGTGTATGTCTCCAAAGAAATGGCCTGTTAGTTTATGCCTCAGAAAAGCACATTCTAAAATTGAATGTGGTCCTAAATGATAAAGGTTTTGAGAGAAGAGAGAAGACAAGGAGGAAGTGATTAAGCCCTTGACGAATGAAATAACTTATAATGAGTTCCTTAAAGAATATGAATAACTCAGGCAGAAAAGCAACTGGTGCAAAACCGGTGCAGAAAAAAGGCATTCATTTGGGGGAGCCGTAAGTCACTCTTTGCTGAGAATGACACCTCCCAGTGTAGTGATATCAACACCGGAACCCTCCAAACACGCAGCTCTTTCAAGAAAGATGATAGTGTTTAACACTGTATCTGTGATTTGTTTATTATTGGTTCTGAGAGCTACAAGCAGAGAAGGTTTTGCAACTGAGCAGAAAGCATCCCCAGTGTTACCTCCGCCCTCCCAGTAGTGGCTTGGTGCTTGTGGCAGCAGAATGCAGGGGAGAAAGGCCCACCCTGCATTGAAAGCGCTGGGTATGCTACTGGAATCCAGCTGAGTCCAGGGTCCAGTCAGCCTACCTCTCCCGTCTGCTTTCCCTTCTTCCTTGTTTGTCCGGCCTTCCTTTCTTCTTCTCTCTTCTCCTCCACCCCAAAACCACAGAAACGTTGCTCGCATACCCAAGATTGCACAGGTCGCAAATAGAAGAGCCAGAATTCAAAACTAGACTGATTCCAAAGTCTCTGCTCTTTCCACAAAATGCAAACCTATGGTGGAAACTTTGAAAAAATTGTAGTGAAATATTGTACAACCATTACAATTGATGAAGGCAGTCTCATATTAAAATGGCAGGGGTGCCTAGGTGGCTCAGTCGGTTAAGACTCAGACTTCAGCTCAGATCATGATTTCACTGAGACCGGCATCCTCCACTCTCCTGGTAGTGCAGAACCTGCTTCCAGATCTTCTGTCTCCCTCTCTCTCTGCCCCTCCCCTCCTCATGCTCTCTCTCTCTCTCTCTCTCACTCAAAAGAAATAAATTTTTTAATGGGAAAAATAGGTTACATAACTATATGTATGTATATATAATAATTCATTTTTTATAATTACAATCACTTTTTAATATTACATGCATAGAAAAACCTTGGAAAGAAATACATTAAATGTTTAACAGTGTTTCTCCCTGGGTAATTGAATTGTGAGTGATTTTTTATTGTCTTTACTGTACAATTTATATATGCCAATTATTTTTGCTATAAATATTCCTTATAGTTAACAATTGTAAAGAAAGATACTGTACTCATTCATCCAACAAATGTTTATTGAATACCTAGTAAGTACCACTGGAGGCATAAAGGCTACAGAACTAGCACATTAAAAAAAGACGTCCCTGCCATCTTGGATGTCACTTCTCACTTTATTTCTACTTGACTTGGGTGGGAAAAGAAAAAGCAAACAACAAATAATAGGATGAATATATAATATCCAGGTGGTGATAATTCTATAGAGATATTTAAAAATGTGTGGATCACATTAGCTCAAGTACACAGATTCTTTTTTGTAAAAGTACAATAGATTGCCAAAATCCTAAAAAGTAATTCAAATGCTTTAAATCTCCACTCAGTTATTTAATAACAATTTTTCTATATATCTTAGACAATGCCTAAGAGTCTTGAAAGTAAAAATAAATAAGATAATTATTGGCCTGAAGGGGATAACAGTGTGGTCAATAGCAAGTTGTATAAGAAGGGAAACAGATAGTCCTCAATAAATATTATGGTTGCACCATCTTTGTCAAAAAGATGCATTCAGAACATTCACAAAATAGTTTATTGGTGTGTTACCCCTCACCCAACTTACCAAAACCACTGAGTTATGATAAGGTTGACAAGATATGAGGACAGCAGGTGACAAACACTGTACCATAGATACAGTGCTGCAGATATATCTCTTTATCAATTTTGCTCCTTAAATTTCTTAGGATTATAAAAGTATTTCTCTTATAATTATAGAGTAGTATTTCTCAATGCTCATAGAGTGAAAAAATTGGGACTTAAAGAAATATTTCTAAAAGCAACAAGAAAACTATCCATAATTTTACCACCCAGAGGCAATCAATCACTGCTAATACTTAACTTTCGTCTTTCGACCAAAATATAGGACTTGATTGTGTAAAGTGGAATATAGATACACAGGATGGTAATTTTTGTGAAAAGATAAGTTGGGGTCACATTTCATCTACCCAGTCTGGTTTTAATAATCTTCAAGCTTGGGGCGCCTGGGTGGCTCAGTTGGTTAAGCGTCCGACTATGGCTCAGGTCACTATCTCGCGGTCCGTGAGTTCAAGCCCCGCGTCGGGCTCTGGGCTGATGGCTCAGAGCCTGGAGCCTGCTTCCGATTCTGTGTCTCCCTCTCTCTCTGCCCCTCCCCCGTTCATGCTCTGTCTCTCTCTGTCTCAAAAATAAATAAACGTTAAAAAAATTTTTTTTTAAAAAATAATCTTCAAGCTTAACATTTTAATAGCAAAATTTTATTCCCAGTGATCTTCATTTTCCCTGTTTCCTAATCTCTTAATTCGTTTTCTTTCCTACCTGGTCCATAAGGTGACACTCTTACATGGTTTAAAGCAAAAGTGAAATGTTAACCAATTTCCAAAAGCGTCTATCAAGGAGGTGACAAGTGTAATGTTGATAGGTACAGAGTAGTGACGTGGCTGACAAGATGTGAATGCCCATGGCACTGCACTTAAAGATGACGAGCAAGTGACAACAGCAACAGACTGTGTGTTGACCAGCACAGAGGGGGCCAGGCAGCCTCCAGCAACACACAAGACAGGAAGATCAAGATGAAATTGTCAAAAGCACATAAGAGGAGTGAGCATCCAATGACAGAAAGCCATGTGTTGAGTCCAAGAGCTCCCAAATTCTTCACCACAGTGTATGAAGGAAATGGCACTTTTGGTCTGGGTTTTTTTTTTTCTTTTCCCCATACCTCTGTTCATCCCTATTTCTCTTCCCAATGTTTCATTCTCCCATATTTTCTCTTGGTTTCCTGCTTGCGCTCTCTGGATGCTCCTTACCAAGATTCAGAGAAGTCCACACACCCTCCTCTCAACAGCAAACGTGAAAGCAGAGCAGAAATGAAGGTGAGAAAGTCTCCCTCTTCGAGAGCACACAAACTAGCAGTTTCTGGAGTCGTTTGGCAATCCCTTTGATGATCTTTGCCAAGTCCTGATTGTCTCTATCTCCTGGAATGACCCAACTTACCACATGTTGTCTGTCATGAAAACTTGTTTCTCCGTTCAAAAAAAGAAGAAGAAAAAACCAGATGTCTTTGTATTGGCTCACATTTTCAGAACAAGTACTAGAGAAACAGAAGAGATTCGTTAGGGGTGTTATGTTAACCACAATAGATTGCAATGCAGTCTATGGCTAGGGCTAGGAAAAAAGTTTCGCTGCCATGGGGCTGTTAAATTTTAGGTGATTTGTATTTTGATCTTCACAGCAATGAGTGATATATGTATTAAAAGTGACTAGAACTGTAAGAGTGTTGTATAGTGACAGATGGTGGCTGCACTTGTGAGCACAGCATAATGGAGACACTTGTCAAACCCCTATGTTGTACACCTGAAATGATGTAACACTACATGTCAACTATACCTCGATTAAAAATAAATAAATACATTTTAAAAGTGAATTGAAGTTCTCCATTACTCTTGAGCAAAAGTGGATGTGCCAGAATGCTGGATTTACCCCCTGATCCTTACGTTTCAGAGCTTTACCCTTGGAGCTATTTAGAAGCCCCTTGTCGCTGGAATTTCTGGAAGAAAACAATAACTTCATTATTGCAGGTCTAAAGAACTTAGCCTTTTTTCCCCTCTTTTTTTTCATTCAAATTATTATTTTTTAGAATGAAATTTGCAATAATTTGTGTTCTCCTGGGAAGACTACAATGGAATTCTAGGAGAAGACAGTGATGCAGGCAGGCAGGGTCAGAGAACCCAGGGTTGGGTCCCCCAGGACCTGCCGAGAGGGTCCTTGGCTTCACACAGGAGCCAGAGGAAGTGGAAACAGAGTTTACTGAAGAGGGCGAGAGACAGACAATAGCAGAAGGAGTGTCTGGGATACTCGGAAAGGAAAGAAGGAGTCTCATCACTACTCAGGATTAGGGATTTATAATGGAAACGGGTCTAGGGTATGTGTTCTTCTTTGGGACTTTAGATGAGGATCCAATCAAAGGCAAGTGCCAGGTGAACAGGTGTGACTTTATAAGTCACTGAAGGCAAGGGTGTTGATGCCAACGTCAGCCAAAGTTTGTTTGAAGCTCAAGCTCCTGGAACATGTTCAGGATCTGGCTCTTCTTAGGTGTTATCAGGTGTTAGGGGCCTGGGACAAAACTCAGAGAATGAGTAACTTTCTTGCTTCCCCCTTGAAGCGGGACCATAGCTTATCTGGCTTATTCAGGGGCAACATACGGAACATGAATAAATGGGGCCAACCAGTAAGACAGCAGAGAAGGAGAGTTTCTAAAATGGACTCCCTTCAGTTTCCACACTTCAACAGTGTTTGCATATATGGTTTGACAGACATTTGCAAAGAATTAAAATTTGGAAAACAACCTCTGCCCAGTTTACCAAAAAAGGATTTCACATAATTCCCCAATATTTTATGAACTTCAAAGAGGAAAGAAGTATTATTTTTTCAAATACTACAAAAACGTGCCCCGAATGAAGACGGACGAGGTCGTATACTCACTGAGTCGACAAAAGGTGGCAGAAGGGGCCACTTCCTCCCCACCAAAAAAAAAAAAAAAAAAAAAAAAGGACCTGAGTGCAGGTGCACGTGTGTGCATGTGTGTGTGCTGATTCACTCTCTTACCTAAATATTGTCTTCTTCTTGCTCCTCTTTAACAATCAAAATAATCTCAGTCTCATACTTTCTATTCCTCCTTGCCAGATAAATGCCCCTGTCAGATTCCTTTTGGCGACACTTAGTGCCAAGATGATATGAAAGCAAAAGACTTTCAATAGACAAAGAAAGAAATCCAAGGGGAATGGGTTTACTGTCTTGGCCAGGACTGTCCTTAAAAGCGAACGACCCAGGACTCTGTGCTGATGTGATTAAATCTTGGCATATGGAAAACACCACGTACATTTTACTTCAAATACCACGTTTTGTGGTGGAATTTGTTTCTAACACCATAATTATTAGTTTATTTGAATAATGTATAAGACATTAATTTAATGTGATAAAATAACCTGCCTGTTAAAATGTGTGATTTTAAAATAGAGTTGCCAAATTTTAAGCACATGTATGTTACTTCTTTACGATTACAGTACAAACTATTTCCTAGAAGAACTATATCCAATTCTTTAAGGGTGGATCTATGGGAAAGTATAACTCAAAACCGGACTCACTATAAAACCAGCCTTTCCAGAGCATATCTGAATTGCACGTTGCTGAATAGGATATAGTAAAAGGAGGAAAACACCCAAAGATAAAACAATGAAGAGGTGATACATTTTGTTTTTAACAAAGGCAGAGGTCTTTGGGCAAGTAAAACTTTCATTGACAAGCTCACTCTTGTGCGCCTTTGTAGCATGTTGTAAAAGGAGAAGGTAAAAAAGTATCTATTGTTTCCACATCCTGACAAAACGCTCATCTTTGCAATCCTACTGACACTGATCTCCGTGGGCCTCTTATGCCACCAAAAGAGTAGTTCTCTGCTGCCATTAGCACCTAATTGGCCCAGCAGCTAACCCAGCAGAGACCTTTCCTTCAGTGGTCACCGCCCCCCTCGCCCCCCCGCAGTGATTTGCACCCACTGACACCATAGCAGCTAATTCACCTTCACGACCTGTCAGCTTCCACTCAGGTCACTTTAACTCTGCCTCCTTTGTGACATGGATCTGCTTTTAAAATGGTGATAATCTCGGAAGCTTTCCTCTTGGGATTCAGTTGTGATTATATAATCTGTCATAGACCCGAAGGAGTTCTAAATACAAGCGGACACGGAGATTTCACCAGGGATAAGGCACTGGAGAGCTCTTGTGTCAAATAACTTACTTGCTTCCCCTTAGAAGAAATTGTGTTTTTTTTTTTTTATTCATGTACAAAAGCATTCAATGAGGGCAGCATTGTTATCAAAAGGGGGAGTAGGGGAGAGCTCTTAGCCATTAACCAAACATCATTTTCCAACTTACCCTCTGATCTAGGAGCTGAAATCAAAAGCACACACTTTGGAGTGAATGGTAATTGGAACACTAAGTGATTTGAACAGTGATAATTGGTGTGTCATTGCCCGATATAAGCAAAAGAGAATACATAAATAGGAATAATTCTGTGCTAGCCTATACAAAGCTCACATACTTTAAGCAATGAAGCTACAATTACCCATGGTACTGGAGCCCCTGGCACCTCAATTACATATGTTCCCTTCAACACAGCTCCAATTTCCACTCTCAGCTCGCAGTTAACTTTCTTGCGATTTTTTAAATGTAAGTCCTTCATGCCAACAGATCTGTATACGTAATTTGGTAAGGAAATAGTAATCTTGGCCAAACGCCAGCCAGCATCTTATGCTGGCCTGAAACCAGTCATGCTGAAAACTGATTCTCACCTTGTCTTGCACAGGAACTACTGACATAAAGTATATTCATCTACACCCACCTGCACACCCACCCCATGGAGTGACAGACACATCCCCCACGCAGGCATCAATCCACACACACAGATAGGGTGCCGATAGAATAGTGCCTCCCACAGCCAGATATTTATTATAGATATGTATATGCATGCATGGACACTCACGGCCACATACTGATACATGTGGAGGTAGTCACACATACGCAACCACAGCTGTTTTCAATCAATAGGACAAACACAGCATTTCCCAAAATCTCTACCATGGGCCATTGCTCTCATGAAATATTCACAGTCAAAGAAATATCTTATGGACAAGACTCCCATAGGCAAATATACCAGGGAATCCTGTGCAGTGTCCTTCCACCTCTTAGAGTTTCTCAGTGTGCGTTGACCAGTCTTTCATTAAAAGATCACATGTAAATAAGTATCATTCAATATTTCCCCCCATTTAACTGTTCTTTTCCCAAAGCTTCTTCTATTCCTGAAACAATGAGGACAATGCTAAGTCACAGGTTTATTATTCATTATGTATTGAATAGAATGAATAAGTGGGGCAAAAGCAAAAGAAAAGAAAGAAATATATTCCTGGCTGTTGATAGGATGTGAAGGATACACAGAATAGGTAAAAAAAAAAAAAAAAAAAAAAAAAAAAAAAAAGAGAAAGAGAGAGAGAGAGAGAAAGAAAGAGAGAAAGAAAGAAAGAAAGAAAGAAAGAAAGAAAGAAAGAAAGAAAGAAGGCATTTATTATAAAACAGCATTAAATCTGTTCAAAACCCTATTTAAACCAAACAATGTTAGGGGTACCTGTGTGGCCCAGTTGGTTAAGCACCTGACTTTGGCTCAGGTCATCATCTTATGGTTCATGGGTCCCAGTGCTGCAACAGGCTCTATACTGACAGCTCAGAACTTACTTGTGATTCCCTCTCTCTCTCTCTCTCTCTCTCTCTCTCTCTGCCCTGCCCTGACTTATGATTTCCTCTCTCTGAAAATAAATAAACTTTAAATTAAATTAAATAAATCAAACCATTTTAAAAGGTATTTATTTTTAGAATCCCGTCCTATAACCAGACGCTCTGTATCAAAACCTAGTTTGTTTCTGAAAACTCTGTGACTAAGATTTATTATAAAGAACCTACATTTCAGTGTACATGAACTCCAGTTAAGATGGTAACACACACACACACACACACACACACACACAGATTCCAGAGATATTTCTTTCTTCAAAGAAAAAAAAAAAAAAGACGGGAGGACCACTTGCAGTGAAAATTCTGAAACTGACATGGAGTTCTACTGATATGAAGTATCGAATCTAGTTTTCCCCCGCCGAGGAAATAACATGAAGCAGGGCTTAGAATGAGTTTGCAGAAAGAGTCCAATATGGGCTTGAACTCACAAACCTGGAGATCGTGACCTGAGCTGAGATCAAGAGTCCGACACTTAACTGACTGAGCCACCCAGGCGCCCCAGCATTTTGATACATTTTAATAAGAGATTCTACTTTTTATTTGCACAAGCTGCAAGTAAGAAAAAAAAAATGGATAACCAGATTAAAACATGTTCCTTATCAATTACACGTCCCAGAGCACCAGAGGTCACCTGTGGCCTCACATCCTTATCACAGATTCAGGTCATGGGGTTAATCCAGCAAACTTGCACACATGTGGTAATGAAATACATCACAAAAGGCCAACTGTAGCATCCATTGAGGCATTTCTCCATTTTCTGTGGACAAGATCTTGCTCATAACCACGTTGCACAGACCACTGAGCTGAGGGCTGTCCACCAAAAACACACTGAATTATGAGGTTAGGTTATTCTGCTCCACCATGCTTGCTGTCTCCAAAATAATACTGCATCTTAAGGCAACACAATCTATGGCCTTTGCCCTAGGCCATGAGTCTATGCGTCTACAAAAAAAGAGCATGATGCCATCTTGATATCTCACTTTTGGTTTTAATCAGAACCTAATTCTAAAGGCTCAAGAGTGATGGTGGTAGAAAGCAGGTCCATATAATTTGCCGTGCAAACTGAGATACTTTTGAGAGTGTAAAAGGAATCAACAAGATTGCAGAGCAATGGGTACCAACTGGAATTGTCTGGGGCAAGTGGAGACATATGATCATCCTATGGAGAGGGGACTGGATCCCAGAGCCTAACCCAGCCTGGTACTTCCAAACAATGCATATGAAACTTCAGATCAAAGGCACTAGGTAAAATTTCCACTCTGGGTAGTTTGGGAATTCTCCTTACCGTTTCTAGGCTTTTTACACATTCCTGTCCTATCTGGCTGTGATCTTACTTTCAGACATACATACAAGTGAATATTGCAATATTTTACTACGTTTTAGTTAAACTGTCCACATAGTCGATTCAAAGTTCAAAAGGAAGATCACAAAAAATTCTAGTAACAAACATGTTTTCAAAAGATGTCATAAGGTCAAAGAATAGCTCTTCTTTTTTCTGCTCAGCCTTTTTAAAAAGGGGAAGCCACAATGTTCTGTTTTTAGATCTATTCTGATTTCTATTCTAAAAATAAAAAATAAAAGGCATCACATTGAGAACATGTAAAGAATGAAAGAAAAAGTCAGGAGACTTACACCAAAGAATTGAAACCCAAGGTCATGAGCATAACAGGCTCTGTTGGCAGTGTGGGCAGCAAACCCAAGGGACGCTCTGAAGAAGCATGAATAAAATCAGGACCGTGACTTAATGATTTTATTTATTGGCTCTTGTTCAGGGGTCAGGTACTTGAGTTCAAGGTTATGGACTTCAGATCATGTATTTCAAAGTTCAGTCCTAAGTGTAGGACAATTGCCTTCATTGTGTGCCTTGACATGTTCCAAAAATTTTCCCTGCTGAAAGATACATCCCTGTAGTTTTTGATGGAACCTGCTGACCCCTGGTACTCTGTTGCCTGCCATCTTCTGTAACAGTGGTTATTACTTGTCTGGGTCATAAGATCTCTTTTGAGAATCTGAAAGAAAAAAAATGCATCCTCTCCTCCTTACCCCTACCTCCAAAAGAAAAAAAAAATGCATGTACTTAATATGGTGAATAATTTCAGGAGTTTTCAGGGATTTTGCCCACCCATAGACAAGTTAAGACTTCTGCTCCTTTAGGACTTTAGAAAAAATATGTTTTTAAAAATGAACTAGGGATTTTGCCAACTTGAGGGCAATATGTTCACAGGTTAATCCTGTTTTACAGTTTAGGTAATATATTTTAAACTATTACAGTATATTTTCACCTGGTAATTAGTGGCATCTTCAAGAATTAAGACACTGAAAATGTGAAAGGTAATAAAAGTAGGCAAGCCTACATTTGTAGATAATTCACATTAAAACTTTCTTCATTAAACCAATAATTATTAATCATTGACTATGCTTCAGACATTGCTCTATGCCCTGGGAATAGAACAAAGAATAAGTTAAAGACTATATCATCTAAGGCTTACAATAAAATGGTGAGGGCTTTGGAAGGAGAGCTGATTTTTTTTTTAATTTATTAAGAACTTGCTATATGCCAGACTATGTGATCCATCTATCTTTACAGCCAAGTATTCTTATTTAAATATTTAGTTATTTAAAAAGAATAATAAAAATAAAAACAAAGAATAAAATTTAGTTATTTTTATAGTATCTTTATTTTAAAATTGTGTTACAATATCTTAATCTAACCCAGAGAGCCAAGGTCACGTTTGCATTATCTAGTTTTGCTTTTTTTAAAGCTAACTCTAGAAGGCATGTGGAGGATAGAAAGAAAACCAAGACTAAGGATTAGGGGAATACTAGTTACAGGCAGTTGTCTGAGTTACTGAAGGGTTGCACTAACACAATCTTGATATGGTTGGACAGGAAGTATATTTGAGAGACTGAACTTAGTGATTAATTAGACAAAGAGGTTAAAGGGAAATAAAAAGCAAGGATGGTTCCCAGGTTTCTGATGTAAGTGACTTGGAGAATGAAATCATCTGAGATGGAAAATGGAAGAGAAGAAGCTTAGAGAAAGGGAAGGAAATGTGGCCAGTATCCAATTAAGATTCTTGAGTTCATAGAGCCAGTGGGATATCTAACAGACCACTGAATATATGGGTCTAGGTCTCAAGAAAGGGTTTTGAATCAGTGCAGGACCCCTCAAAGTGTCGTCCACTGATCCACAGTGTTCTCTGAGACACTTTGAAGAAACTCATGAGGTCTATTTAAATAATATCATGAAGACATTAACCTATTTGCCTTTTTCACTGGATTGGTATTTGCACTGATGATGCAAAAGCAGTAGTGGGCTAAAGTAACACCTTAGTTAAGAACAACTGCCAACTTCATTTTATTGGAAAATTTAATGAAAGGAAGTGGGCTGAAATGCACAAAAGGGCTCAGGCTAGCACCTACACAACTGTATTGACACTGGAGCATTAGAAAGTTTAGCATCCCTCAAAGATCAAAAGAAAAATAGTAAACTGGCATCTTAAGTATGAACCTTTAAAGAGTCTGTGGTAATATTTACAGGATATATTGGTGTCCAGTGAGTGTTGGTCTGATGTGACATTGTCATTCAACTAGATCAGAATTTTTACAGTCAAACCTAGTACTTTAGGGTAATGGCAAGCAACACATAGTAAAGTTTAGGGAAATATTTCATTTCATGAATATTCCCAGCCAGAAAAAAAAAAATGCATCACTCTGTGTGACAGAAAGCAATACTTCAGGTCTTAAATTCATTAAGCTCCAGAGAAAACATTGCCTCTACTAAAGCCAAGTATATGTAAGTTTCTGTGAAGTTTTGTTTTAGAGTGTGTATATGTGAGTCGGTGTCTGGGTGTGGGTGTGTGCCTCTTTGTGAAGAATGAGTTATCTTCTGAGTTTGTTCATCAAATTTGAAATATATGCAAAATCTTTTCTTTTTTTCCATTTGGACCTTTAGAAGTTTAGAAATACCTATGAAGCATCACTGCCTCCTCCCTTGCATGCCGAACTATCCACATTATCCATTCCAGAGAGGCAAGACTGCCAGGCAATAAACCCTCTGTGGAAGCAAGGCTATCACACCATAACAGCTCAATGACACCCTCTAGTGGGAACTCTCTAGCTATAATTTTGAGGAGGGGGAAAAATGTCTTCGTCTCTACTTCGTCTTTAATTGTAATGCATGGCATTTTAGAAATTAGACATTCTGTAAGAAAAAAAGTCTTTAATGGTGAATATATTCTTATTGGAAGACTGAATAAAAAACAGAAACTGAGTGTCTAAGATAGTCTTAGAATCCTATAAAATATACTAAAAAGCAAACTGACTTCAGAAAGGCAAAAGGAACCTCTTCCTCAGCTGTAATGACCCACTTAAAGCCCCAGCGATAATTTTCTCAGTACAGCCTGACTGCAATGACCAGAAACATCCTTCCTGCAGAGACATATTCAAACTAAAAGCAAGGAAAAGCCTATTATAAGCACAACTAAGCCAAAAACCTATGTGAAAAAAAGAAAGAAGAGAAGAAAGGAAGGTATTTTTGTATGTCAATACATCTTTGCTAGGGCAAAAATCCCAGGTGAGCTTTCTTTGGTTTGGATATAAGAGAATACACAGGCAATCCGAGAAGAAAAGAGAGTCTGTAAGTCATTCTGTTTTGGGTAAAGGGTTGAAGGACATGTGTGAACATACACTTACACAATTTAGAGCATGATAAGGGAATAAACACATATTGCCATTGTGTATGTCACCATTGTGGGAGTCCATTGATCAAGACCTGGTAATCAATTCTCTGTAGTTGGGTCCATTGCAAAAGTCAATATTGAAAGTTAGTCCAATGCCCTGGAACAGCACAGGACACGCTATCAGGAGTGGAATTCTTTGGAATACACTGTGGAGGGTCCACAAGACCAGCTGCAGGCAACTCTCAGCTACAAGTGAGAAATTATCAACCACCCTTTTGTGAGTGAAAACTGAAGATTTATATCAGAACCTTCTGCATGTTTTTTCATTTTATATGTCTGAGTATTTCTACTCCTCCTGAGTGAATGTAGGTTTAGGCACTCAAAAAAAGATCCTTTTGTAAAATGCTCAAGTTAACACATAGAAATGTCTCAGTGACATAGACCTGATCTGATTCTTCAGACTCAAGCTTCTGGTCTTAGGTATGAAATCATTTCTACTCTTTTTTTGCTGAATTTTACCTCAGTCTGGATGTGTTATGTAACACATTTTATATTCTAGATTAGTGGGCAGACGGTCATCTCAATGCCGTATATCATAAGAGAGGAAACTGGTCACCACTTGAGTCAGAACATTTGGATTAGAATTTTGGATTCTGACTCTGCAAATAACAAGCTGTGCAGCCTCAACCAAGTCATCAAACATCCTTAATGCTATTTCCTTGGCTGCAAACATTGGGGAAATTGTCCATGACCTTCATATCTAATGAGGCTTACTGAAGGATTAACAAGATCATATATGCAAAAGCACCAAGTATATATAATACTCTATTAGCATTTGGTTTTCTGATTCTCATAACTTTTTCTTTTTTTTAAGTTTTTAAATTTATTTTGAGAGTGAGAGAGCACAAGCAGGGGAGGAGCAGAGACAGAGTAAGAGAGACAGAATCCCAAGCAGCTCTGTGCTCCACGTTGAACCCAATGCTTGGCTCTATCCCACGACCCACCATGAGATCATGACTGAACCAAAATCAAGAGTCAGACACTTAACTGACTGAGCCACCCAGGTGCCCCAATGACTTTTTCCTTTTTAACAGTTATCTTGAGTTTTATTTGTAGTTGTTTTTTATTCACCAAACAGATATTAAAATAAAGGGTCTTTTTCAGTTATAAATGGAAAAAGATGAGCAAGGCTGGTTAAGTGCAGGAACTGAAAATTTTCAAAATAAGTGTATCTCCTTGCTGGTATGTGCCCACCATCCCTTTTCCCAACAAATTCCTGTTTCCCCAGAGGAAGGACCCCACATCGGTTTCCAACAGCAACACATCTATTCCATCTTACTATGTAGATGTTAATTGATGCCCAAGAATCAATATAAATGGTTTGATTCCTTTTATCCTGAAACAGAAAAATCTTCCTTTGCCAATCCTAATTAAAACTATAGGGGCGCCTGGGTGGCTCAGTCGGTTAAGCAGCCGACTTCAGCTCAGATCATGATCTCGCGGTCTGTGAGTTCGAGCCCCGCGTCGGGCTCTGTGTTGACAGCCCAGAGCCTGGAACCTGTTTCAGATTCTGTGTCTCCCTCTCTCTGACCCTCCCCCATTCATGCTTTGTCTCTCTCTGTCTCAAAAATAAATAAACATTAAAAAAAATAAAACTATAATGTAACAGTATGGTGACTATAGCTAATGATACTGCATTGCATATTTGAAATTTGCTGAAAGAGTAAATCTTGAAAGTTCTCATCACAAGAAAAATATCTTTGTAACTATATAAAAATGTATTTAAAGGCACTCAGAACTATGAAATTGGACATGCTTCCATACTTGGAAACATTTTGACTTCAAAAAAAGTTTTTTAAGAATATATGTCTACCGTGCTTCCTTTCTCACTAAGGCCCAACAGAATGGCTTCCACAAAGAAGGGTGACAGAGAAAGAAGGGCTGTTCTGCCATTGACAAGGTAATGACCAGGGAATACACCATCAATATTCACAAGCACATCCACAGAGTGGTTTTCAAGAAGTGTGCCCCTCAGGCACTCAAAGAGATCCGGAAAATTGCCATGAAGGAAGGTGAAAACTCCAGATGTGTTCATTGACATCAGGCTCCACAAAGCTGTCTAGGCCAAAGGAATAGGAATGTCCCATACCTATCCATGAATGGTTGTCCAGGAAATGTAATGAGGCTGAAGATTCACCAAACTCTAAACATTGACCTATGTACCTGTCACCACTTCCAACAATCTATAGACAGTGAATGTACAGAAATCAGTTGCATTCCTACACATCAATAAGGAAGCAGCAGAAAGAGAAATCAAGGAATTGATCCCATTTACAACTGAACCAGAAATCATAAGACACCTAAGAATAAACCTAACCAAAAAGGTAGAAGATCTGTATGCTGAAAACTATAGAAAGCTTATAAAAGAAATTTAGGAACACACAAATAAATGGAAAAACATTCCATGCTCATTGATTGGAAGAACAAATACTGTTAAAATGTCTTTACTACCCAAAGCAATCTAAACATTCAATGCAATCTCTAGCAAAATAATACCAGCATTCTTGACAGAGCTTTAGAACAAACCATCTTAAAATTTGAGAAGAATCACAAAAGACTCCAAATAGCCAGAGTAATATTGAAAAAGAAAAATCAAAGCTGGAGGCATCACATTCCAAACTTTAAGTTGTATTACCGAGCTGTAATTATCAAGACAGTATGGGACTGGCACAAAAACAGACACAAAGATCAATGGAACAGAATACAGAACCCAGAAATGACCCACACGTGGATAGTGAACTAATCTTCAACAAAGCAGGAAAGAGTATCTAATGGAAAAAAGACAGTCTTTTCAGCAAATGGTGGCGGGAAAACTGGACAGCGACATGCAGAATGAACCTGGACCACTTTCTTACACCACACACAAAAATAAATTCAAAATGGATGACAGACTTAAATGTGAGATGGAAACCATCAAAATCCTAAAGCAGAAAACAGACAACAACCTCTTTAACCTCAGCCACAGCAACTTCTTACTAGACACATCTCTAGAGCAAGGGAGACAAAAGCAAAAATGAACTTTTTGGACCTCATGAAGATAAAAAGCTTCTGCAAAGCAATGGAAACAATCAGCAAAACTAAAAAGCAACTGACAGAATGGAAGTATATGCAAATGACATATCAGATAAAGGGTTAGTATCCAAAATCTATAAAGAACTTATCAAACTCAACACCCAAAAAACAAATAATCCAGTGAAGAAATGGGTAGAAGACATGAATAGACACTTTTCCAAAGAAGACATCCAGATGGCTAACAGACACATGAAAAGATTCTCAACATTGCTCATCATCAGGGAAATACAAATCAAAACCATGATGAGATACTACCTCACACCTGTCAGAATGGTTAAAATGAACAACTCAAGAAACAACAGATGTTGGTGAGGATGCAGAGAAAGGGGAACTCTTTTGCACTGCTGGTAGGAATGCAAACTGGTGCAGTCACTCTGGAGAACAGTATGGAGGTTCCTCAAAAAATTAAAAATAGAACTACCCTATGACCCAGCAATTGCACTACTAGGTATTTATCGAAAGGATACAAAAATACTGATTTGAAGGGGCACATGCACGTTTATAGCTGCACTATCAACAATAGCCAAATTACAGGGAGAGCCCAAATGTCCATTGACTGATGAGTAAAGAAGATGTGTTTTATATATGTAATGGAATATTACTTGGAGATGAAAGAGAATGAAATCTTGCCATTTGCAACAACATGGATGGAACTAGAGTGTACTATGCTAAGCAAAATAAGTCAGTCATATGTCACTCATTTGTGAAATTTAAGAAACACAACAGATGAACATAAGGGAATGGAAGGAAAAATAAGATAAAAACAGAGAGGGAGGCAAACCATAAGAGACCCTTAAATAGAAAGAACTAACTGAGGGTTGCTGGAGGGAGTGGGGGGGGGGGGGGGGATGAGCCAAATAGGGGATGAGCATTAAGGATGGCACCTGTTGGGATGAGCAGTGGGTGTTATATGAAAGTGATGAAACACTGGGTTCTACTGAAACCAACACTATACTGTATGTTAACTAACTTGAATTTAAATAAATAATTTTTTTAAAAATCTACAGACAGTTGATGTGGATGAGAACTAACTGCTGATTGTCAAATAAAGGTATAAAACTGCAATGTGTGTGTGTGTGTGTGTGTGTGTGTGTGTGTGATGAAATATTACTTGGTCATAAAAAAGAATAAAATCTTGCCATTCACAACAACATGGCTAGACCTAGAGAATATTATACTAAGTGAAATAAGGCAGACAGAAAAAAAAAAAACAAATACCATATTATTTCACTTCCATGTGGAATCTTTTTAAAAAACAAAACAAACAAAAAACAGACTCATAAAGAGAGAGAACAGATTAGTGGTTGCCAGAGGGGAGGGAGGAGCAGGGATGGGTGAAGGGGATTAAGAGGTACAAACTTCCAGTTATAAAATAAATAAGTCATGGGAATAAAAAGTACAGCACAGGGAATCTAGTCAATAATATTTAATAAGTTTGTAAAGTGATGAAGAGTAACTACACTTACTGTAGTGAGCATTTCACAATGTATATACTTATAGAATCACTGTTATACACCTGAAACTAATATAATATGTCAATTACGCTTCAACTAAAAATAAAGAGCAATATGCAAATTTTAATAAATACCAAATTTTAAGTAAAATTATTATAATAAAAAAGTTTAAAAGCATTGTAACTTGAGCTAAATGCTTTAGAATAATGTTTAATATATCTAATAATATTTGTAGGTAATAGTGTTGGTCACCCTCCATGAGCACATGAGGAGAAATGGAAAACCTCCATTTCCTTAAAATGTTGACTTCAAGTGCACACGTTTTACACAGTGACTCTTGTTTTTGAGTCACAATTCTCTAGATCAGAGAGAGAATTTTAAATATTAACATTATAGTTATTAACCACACTTCTAATTTTAGGCATTTGTTTCAATTTCCTCACTAGCAAATCTTTTTACCAGAGTTGTACTATGGAAAAAGATTGATAAATTTTATATTTGCCTTCTTTCATTTTCCCTGAAGCAAATAACTAGCAAGAAGCTGGGAGGATGTCAAAATTATGAGAAACTTAAGGTCTAGATAATCAAGCATAGTAAAAATCCAAGCAAAACTGAGTAATGGGAAGAGGGAGGGTCTTCCACTCAGAGCTGAGTGCAAATCCCTGTGCATCCTTTCGTTAACTACATAACCTCAGGCGAGTGATTCAATTCATTTTAATCCCTACAACCCTGGAAGATTGTGGACAGATTAAAGAGCAAGCAAATACAAAACAGTGGATACAAATTAAGTGTGTGGTTGGTGCTAAAAAACTGATTTTCAAGTGTTAATATTTCAAGCCTGTTTGTACTTGCCTCAGTTAATGAATTCATGTCTATCAGTGAAGGTCTTTAAAAAAAATTGCCTCTAGGGACACCTGGGTGCCTCAGTCGGTTGAACATCTGGCCCTTGATTTCAGCTCAGGGCCCTGATCTCACAGTTGTGAGTTCGAGCCCTGCATTGGGCTCCTCGCTGACAGCACGGAGCCTGCTTGGCATTCTCTCTCTCCCTCTCTCTCTCTGCCCCTCCCCCACACTCATTCTCTGTCTCTCTCTCAAAATAAATAAACTTAAACCTAAATTTTTTAAATTGCCTATAAAGCAAATATTGCCTATGATACAATTTTGCTTCCCAACGGCGCCTTCTTTTATCTAACCAGCATAGCTTAAGAAATGGGTTTTATTATAAAAAATGAAAGTATCATATTCACTTTGGGCAAAAATAGGGAGCGAAGTGATAATACATGGCATAATCAGGATAACAAGAATCACAGACTCAGTCGTCGAACTCCATACAGCAAATGAACAAGACTTTCATAAAAGAAGGTGCCGACACACAGGTGTGTCCTCTCAGATTGGTTCCTTCCTTGTTTGCATTAGGGTCAAGCTGTGCAAATATTTCATCTGTGTTCTCACAACTTTGCCTTTCCCTCCTTCACCCCTCTTCCCAGAAACTATCCTAAGCAACTCAGTGCAGCTAACTCCACCTTCCTCACCCATCATTTTGATCCATTGCTGGACTTATTGCCTCAATGAAATTACAAGTAATGCTCAAAAGGTTTATTCTATCAGCCGAACAGCCCCAATTCAAACCCAACTCAAGATCTACCCTAAGGGGTCACTCTTCTTGAAAGTCATACATGTTTCGACTCTGGGGTATTTACATGCCATACTCTGTAAATGTCAGCAGAGTTAAGGAGATGGATTCCATTTTTAAAAAGTGGAAGTGCCAGGGGTACCTGGGTGGCTCTGTTGGTTAAGCATCTGACTTCAGCTCAGGTCATGATCTCACGGTTTGTGGGTTCGAGCCTTGCATCGGGCTCTGTGCTGGCAGCTTGGAGCCTGGAGCTGCTTCATGGATTCTGTGTCTCCCTCTCTCTCTCTCTGCACCTCCCTCACTTGCTCTCTCTCTCTCTCTCTCTCTCTCAAAATTAAATAAGCATTAAAAAAAAGTTTAAAGCGTCGCCTGGGTGGCTCAGTCGGTTGAGCATCCAACTTCTGCTCAGGTCATGATCTCACAGTTCGTGGGTTCAAGCCCCGCGTTGGGCTCTGTGCTGATAGCTCGGAGCCTGCTGTGGATTCTGTGTCTCCCTCTCTCTCTGCCCCTCTCCCGCTCATGCTCTGTCCCTGTCTCTCAAAAATAAATTAAAATGTGAAAAAAAAAACTTTTTTAAAAAAAGTGTAAGTGCCAGAGTGATAATACATACTCATAAGCAACAGAGTAAGCCCCTCCCCCAAACAACAAAAGCAAATAGAAAAGCACATCTCTTCCTCCCTTCGAGCTCTGCTTACACCCCTCTTGTGCAGAGGTTTTCTAGACACCCTCCTGCTGGCTTCATTCCCAGACATGCCCCCCTCTGTACAGCAGCCTCTCACTCCTGCCATGCTTAGCGCTCACTCTGGCTACATCTGTGGTCGGGGGACGGCTCTTGCACGTGTTTCTGTGCCATGTCCTCTATGCTTTTCTTATGGACGTTTCTGTACGATCCCCCATTACATAGGAAAAAATGGTTTGAAATTATACAGATAGAGATATCTCTTCTGCCTGCCATTGCTCTGACACATAAGAATTGCAGATTCCTAGGGGACCCGCAGATGGAGAATGCACCTCTTACACTGGTCCTTAATGTGCCCGGATAAATACTGGATGCCTGACCTAAAAGAAGTTTATAATCGAATGTGGCCAAATATGTTATAAACAATAGGCAGCTGTCAACAAAGTCATTACATTTCAGTCATAAGTAGCATTTTCCTTGATGTGAAATAAATCTCTAGAAAGTAACCCCTCTAAGTGAAAGAACAAAGGAACGTAATATTTCCCCACTTCGTAGTTTGAAAAGCTATGCACCGTCTTTCTTTCTGAATTGCCACCCCCATCATATTTGAGAAGAGTTGGCTGTTCTGTGCTTAGCTCCATTCATTTCCCTGACATCCTTTGATTCTGGGCTGGTTCCCCAGCCACCATCCTTCCTTGTCACTGAGGTCCTGCCAGTGCAGCTCATTCAGTAGCCATCATCACAGTGAACTATGTCCCAGCAGCTCCAGATGGAAGATGGGGGTAAACAGCTCCCCGAAGAGTGCTCTCCAATGCGGTGCCATCAATCAACTCGCAGCTGGGACCAAACCGCTCAGTGACTGAGCCAGCGACTTCCTGCCAACGGCATAGCACATTTCTTAGTGCCCAGCTTCCTTCAAGAGGGAGATGTCACGACTGCGTATTTTAGCCTTCAAGAAGCCCTCAGTACCTAATATTTATGCCCCACTTTTGGTGCCTGTGACCGTTAACATTCTTCATCTAAGTTTAATTTTTTTTAATTATAACAGATATCCAAATTGGTCACTGTATCCCCTTCTCCTTCCCTCTGGGAAGGCAAAGTCTCTTGTTTGCTGCTGTCTTTAATAAATCACAATATAGAAAATTAAACAATAGGTTATTTTACATTAGTTGAAATATGAAATTACTTCCATGGTTCATGCCCAGTTAGAGACGGTAGTAACATCTGCAGGCTTGTGACATGCAGCAGTGGTAAGTGGTTCGTTTTTTTCTGCAAGTAGCAGACGGGGGGTGGTCCTTCTTAAGCCAAGATCAAAATTGAGAGCGAACAGTTGGAACTCTGCAACACAAGACTCTTGGCGTCCACATCCTGCAAGATAAACATCCTTGTGATGACTGCCAGGGACGTTCCCTCTCCACCATAATGTGAGCAGGAGGGTGGTGTGGTAAGACACCACCACGGACTGTATGAGTGAAAAATAATCATCAGTGAAATAGGATACACTTCATTTATAATCACATATTCCATTAGAAAAATGTTAGGCTTAAGTTATGGCACTCACATCTACCTAGTAGCATTATTTATGTTAAGCTGGTAAAAGTCATTTCCTTGGAATAAAGAATGTTATTTGCATCACTTGTTTTTAAGAAGGATATCCTCCCCCCTCCACAACTGTATATAGTTTCTCTATTCTCTGTAACTCTTCTCTTCAAGATTCGGTGGGTCTCTCACGTCTCAACTTCCTCATTTACAGAGAGTAGGGGAGTTCTCCAGAGCTCTGAGAATCATCCTTTGCTGGTTCAATAAACTGATTTCCTTTTCTCCAGATAGATAGGAAAAACCAGTCCACTTACACATAATGTCTATTTTTACAAACATCTTTCCAGTTCTGTACACACACACACAAGTGTGCATGCGCACACACACACACACACACACACACACTCCTACTTCTGGCTAATTTCTACTTCAAAGGTGCAAGGAAATTCTAGGGAAATTAGACACAATAGAAAGGGAATGGAATAAATTCCCTATGATTGTGTGTGTGTGTGTGTGTGTGTGTGTGTGTGCGCGCTTGCGCAAACGAGAGATTCCAGGTAAGAGCAATGGTGTATAAATCGGTGAGCTGGCATTTAGTTGAGTGATGAGGAAGACAAAGGGGTCTATTTATGGTAACTTGGGAACAGTCCATGTCAGCATCTTCACTTTACAGGTGAGGAAATGGATGCCTGCAGACATGAAATCCCGTGCCTCATGAATTCACACTGAACAGGCTCAAGAGTTTGGATTGCTTTAGGTCATGCCATAGTATCCGCTGAAAGGAAAACATTATGAAAATCATTTAGGAAAAAAATCATTCTGTCAGGACAGTACGTAGTACAGGTTTCGTTCCTCGTACAAGTATCTACTGAACAATTCATATGTTCAAGTAATCATGTGGCTCATGAAAACATGATTGAGTCTCTTGCATCAAAGGAGAGATAAGCCCAGAAAGAACTAGAACATAAGGCAGACTATAAATGCAAGATGTATGCAAGCTAACCTTAGTACTTACTGTCCCCACATCAAGGCAATAACCCGTTTAGTAAGGGAGATGATAGTTTGTAAGAAAGAAAGTTGGGAAACCGGAGACTCTTTCTATATGCAGACCGTTGAGGTTCAGGTCAATTAAACACTCCACAAGATTCAAGTTTATGTATTCAAGTTTATATACTGTTTCCATTATAGATACTTAATGCCATATATAAAAATAATCGATGTGCAAAGTAAAATTCCAAAAATACCTTCTCAAAATGGAAAATGTGCCCCTCTCAGTGGATGCTAAGGCTTTTGTTTTATAAACTCCAAGGCTTTAGATTCTGCACAGAAGTGAACCTGCCCTGAAAATTGATCCCTACAGAAAACAGCATGCCCTTATTTTTAAAATCTTTACCAAAAGACCTGTAAGTTTAAGATTCTTCAAAAAAAAAAAAAAAAATGATGTGCCTTTGAATACCTCAGAATGAGAGTTTAGAAAAAGATGACCAGGTCTTGGTGTAGGGCATCCTTTTATAGGAATGAAACCAGCAGAAATCGTTTTCTCTTACATAATCCCTTTCACACTCTCTGACAAAAGATTGCAGCACACTGTGTTTGCCCTTGTTCGGGAGGTATTTTCACACTTCCAAAAGCCGTGAAGTTGTATGACTTCTAATAGGCCCTGCCACTTGGACTTCTGCTGATTCAGACCACAAAGGCCTGGAAAGGTTGATAGACACCCCAGTGTGTGAGAATGCAAGAGTCATGTATAGACTGAGAGGATCTTCTATTTATGAAACATTTACATACAGCGTCTCATTTTATCCTCACACAGTTCCTGTGAGATGTCAGGCAAGTATCAGAGTTCCTGCCTCACAGATGAGGAAGCAGAGATCTTGACTCCGACTCTGGAAAAGGTCAGGGACAAAACTAGAACACGAGCTGAGGCCTCCTGACTGCCAAGCTTTTCTTTCCACCGCATCATATTTAAACCAAAGGCAGATTTGTTCGTGATAATATTTTTAAATCCTAAAAAATACCGGAGTCGTTAACGGGCCAGATTTTACATGAATGTATCAAACGGGTACAGAAGAAGTATGTATTCTCCTCTCGGCCAAGACATTTTCATTAAGGTAAGAAACCAACATATGTATGAATGGAATCCTCAACGAACACATTAATATGAAATACGTTGCTTATTATGAAGTACAGTGAAGAAATCCAATAGGTAAAAACAAGTATGAAAGTTGAACCACAGAACAAACTTGAGGCATAGCCCCCTGTGTAAGAATAGATTGATGGTTCCCACTAGCACTGGAAAATGGAAATTCTTGACTTTTTCATTTAAGGGGGGAAAAATAGGATTAGAAGTGGACAAAGCTCTAGAGACAGACATGCTGCCTAGAAGCCCTATTGCTGTCTGGGTTTTCACTGCTGAAACTTTACAGACACCAGGAAAAGTAGAGCAGAAACGCCATGTAAATTATTGAAGTGGTATTTCTGAAGCAGCTGGGATAGTCTGTCCATAAAACATTAACATGACACTTCTGAGCTTTGACAGGTCGTTTGGAAGAGAAAGGGTAAAGAATCCACAATTCCTTTGGTGAGAATGGAGACATTTGTTCAGATAAAAACAAACAAGCACTGTGGCTGGTCTGCAAACCAGCTTCCACTGAAAAACGGGAAGAAAAGATGAAAATTTAAAGCCCAACACCGAAATGGATTAAATCTGATTGGTTCACTGTAATATGAACAGGCAGGATTAGGAGCATTTAAAGCTTTTCTTTCCCCCCTTTACTTTTTTTCCAGAAAGAAAGATGCCCTGCCGCCTGAACTATGCTCAGCATTTAATTTATGCCTCTGGTAAATAATTGAGCTGCATGTCCTTTGTACACAGCACATTAATGTGTTTATCCATCAGGACCACAGGGAGATAAAGGATAAAAAGTATTCGTTTCCTCAGCTCGCAAAAGGATTGTTCCTTTTTCTTATAATGATTTTTCACAGTACTAGCTCACAGGTAAGGCCAACCTCTCTTGTATGAAGGCTACCAGGAAGGATATTGGCAAAGGACCGCCTGCCAGAGAAAGTGTCTGTCCTCCACCGAATAATCACCCCTAGAAACCAGAATCACTTCTTCCGATGCAGGCACCCAGGTTCCCCCAAAATTCCCATCTTTAATGAGAGCATATTTATTGCAGAAAACACACCATGATGCTCTGAGTATGAATTCATGGGTCCCTGGGCCCATTTCTGTGTAAGTAATCTATGCACATACAGACAAGCCAATCATGTTGTGGTTTCTCAAAGGAAAGTTTTATTTAATGCCAAAATATCTTCCTTTAGGATGCAGCCTATAAAAAAGGCAAAATCAGGGCATTTATAGAAACAAACTTGAGGACATGTGGTGAAATCATTTTGCAGATAAATGTTTTGCCACATTGGCATTAAAATGGGCAATAAGGCAACGTGAGGCTTCAAATTCTTCTTATACACATTTAAAAAGTAAGCCAAAGGAGAAGTCAAATTATAAATAAGTGGCTTAGTAGTGGCTATAATACTAACTACTAACATTCTATAGGGAAAATTTTTATTTTCTGCTGTGTAATTTTTTGCAAGCTCACTTAATTAAAAACATAAACTGATACACTCGATTTGATTCATGGTTTCTCCATTTTAGCATCCTTTCCTGAGAGTGACACTGATGAGGGAGCGTGGGGCGAGCTGAGGGCAAAATACAGACTGACACCCCCCCCACCCCCCACCCCCACCCCCCCCCACCCCCACCCCCCCAGCTGCCCAGGTGGAATATGTGTGGCATTCCTCTGACACTCCTGGCTACTCAAGAACAAAGGAAAGGGGATTAAGTGCTTGCCACGGTGCGGGAAACTAAGGCAAATGAAAAATTAAATTCCCTTACTGCCTACAGCCCACTGACAAGTCCTCAAGACTAGCAGAGTGACCTCCCTCTAGGAGCTTAGCTGCCTCGATGATGACACTTTGCGAGGGGCAAAAGAGAACCTTAATTTAACATTATCCCAACCTTGAGGATCCTGTAAGTCTACTTCCTTTATCCCACCTGCCCCAAGATATACGCTGGCAATCATATTCCAAGCTTTTGGACCCCCAATATACATCTGAAAGGTCTCATGACTGAGGTTTTATTAAATGGTAATGAGTGGCATTTCCCTAGCAACAGCTAGCCCCTCAACGTCCTGGAAACCTTGCTTCCAAAGTTCCTTAGAGACTTACTCTATCCCTGATCCCCTCCCAATCTGAGGGTATATAATGAGTTCTCCGTCACGACCCAGTACAGCTCTTCCTGCCCATGGGTCCTGTCCCCATGCTTTAATGAAATTACGTTTTTGCACCAAAGACATCTTCAAGAATTCTTTCTTTGTCATCTGCTCCAGACCCCATGAACCCCCCATCACCCCAAACTTCATCAGCACCAAAATAGACTCACGGGAGCTGCAATTGTTCCGTAGAAAGTAGCTCCAAAAATGTCATTGATACATTCCAGGTAGCCTTAGCTCTCTTAAATTACTTATTAGTAATCCAAAATTATTCCACTTATTTAGGCTTTATGTGGAGTTCTTTGTATTTCATGTTTTCTCTTCTCTTCGAAGCCAAAAGCAACCAGAAATGCTCACGAATTACAGATGCAGATGTAGGCCATGTTTTTCAAGATTATGTTTTCTATGTCATTTCATGCATTTGGTTTCCTGCCACAATATCACACTCCAGACCCTGGAGTCAGAGCCATATATAGCATACTTATATGTTCAGCTGTGAGAATAGTTAAACCCCAAGGCAGGGATGACACCATCTTCTGGGTGCCAGTATTCAGATCCTAGGTGAACCCATCCTGCGGGTCCTGTGGACCACACATTCCAGTAGTGGTGCACCCCAGCTCCAGGGTTGGGTCTCCCTGTGTGCTTTCCTCGGCCCCTACCTGGCTCTCTGTTCCCTCCCTTCACCCCTTCCCAGTTCTGTCCTGGCACTGGAGCCTTGTTTCACAACCCCAGTTCTTACAACGCTCTCTGCATCTGTCTACCACTAGCCCCATGGAAGTGTGTTAAGCTCACCCAGCTGCAATTTCGCTTGGCACATCTTGTTGGACCTTACCCTCACCTCTGTGCTACCTGACGGGATCCCTTTGGTGCCCGAGTTCCAGCCTTCTCCGATTTGGTGCTAACACTCATATGTTGGTTAGGGCAATAAGTTCTGTGTGCACATCACTGACAGCTTTACACTGTGTCCTTACATTTCATGAAATTTCCCTGTATCGGGTTAAAATGGACAACTCCTTATACTTGGGACTGGAATTTGATGAATGCTTCCTCCTCACATCCTTTAAGTTTTTTTTTTTACACTTTAGTTAATTGTCCTTTCAGGTTGGCTGACAAACTAGACGATCCCAATTCTTTCTAAGCCCACCTTTACCTCCAGCCCTCTTTTGCTTCCCTTTTGTAGTCTTTATCCCATCCCCTTATGTTTTCTTGAGTTTTAATAGCCAGCATTACACATAAAATCCAGATGTATATCCCACATATACCTGGAAGATTATGTTCTCTATTACTTGCAATTTATTAATAGATGTTGCAAAGCTTTTCCTGACATTTTTGTATGTAGCCGCATATCCATTCAGCCAATGAATATTTCCCAAGCAACTACTATGTGCCATACCTTGTCCTAAGCATTTAGGATGCTTCCATGAGCACAATAGACAGGGATCCCTGCCGTAGCAGAGCTGATATTTTAGCAAAAGAGACAGACAATAAACATAACACAAAGGAAATTATAGAGTAGTGAAAAAGTGATAAGCATACAGAAAAAAAGGAAAGAGAGAGCAGTGTAATATAACTGAGATTGCTGAAGGGTGGGGAAGAAATATTGAGGGAATCAACTAGACTGATTATGATGCACATATAATGATATATGGAATCCACACATTATATATGCACACAGATGTATAAATGGGATCACTTTTCTGATGTCATACAGATGAGGGCATCAGCATAGGGCTGCTGTGGAAGCTGTACAGTGTAATCAATAGCCAAGGCTGGCTTTCTGCTTGCCATTTTCATGGCACCAATTCTCAGAGCCACCTTGTGATCGCAGATAACCACTGTTCTCCATCCATCACATCTCCATTCCAGGGAAAAGAGTAAAAAGAAAGAGGCATAAAAAAGGCACCTGCAGCCGAGTAAGCCCCCGGGGTAAAGGTCTGTGTTTATATCTCACTAACACCTGTATCTAAAGGGAGATTGGGAAATATTTTTTAGCTGGGTTGATAGTGACTCATTGATATTGACATTCTTTTAGTGAAAAAAAAAAGGGAAGACAAGTGGATATTGGGTAGGCAACTAACAATTTCTGACACGATAGTTTTAATATAATGTTGTAATAGCCTCCCCTAAAAGAATCTTAAACTAATAGTATAAATTTTAGTATCAAGTACTTAGGTCTTTTTTTCTCTCTAATTATTGCCTTAAACATTCACACAAAGAACCTGAAGAGTCATTTTCTTGCTCACATGGCCGGTTGGCTTCTTGTCGAAGTTTGTTCTACTCGTTTGGCATTTTGTTCCTGGTTTTACCTAATTGCTTAACTATCACAAATTTTTTTATATCTTCCTTTAGCAAAAAACATGGGAGGACCTGTCACATTACTGCCTATTGAATTTATAACTGATTTGTAACAACAAATATCACCACATATTGTGGACATTTTAATGATTTTAACATAACAATTATTAACAGGAGGCAAAGTTTCAAGTTTAGTGACTACCAGATAGTGAGACTTTTATAATTAAAGATCTCCTTAGATGAATTTTGTCTACTGGGAATCAGACTTTTCTCAGCATCCCCAGCCCACCTGTAACACTTCCTAATTTTCTTATTAAATGTTAAATTTTTTATGCCAACCTATTATTTATAAGTGTCATGACGTGATTCTTGTTTTACAAGTCGTTGGGGGGAAAAAAATGCTACCTAGATATGTAAGACCAAAACAAAACCAATAGTTTTCTTTTTCCCATTTTGGAGGAAGGAGAGAGGAAGCCAACAAGTAAGCCAGAGCGAGAAAGAGAGAGAGACGTGGATACATAAATACATAAATGGGGATATAGAAATAAAAGTGGGGATGAAGAAGGAGACGCAGGTACAAACGGAGATGCAGATGGAGTAGATATCCCGACCGCATTGGCCACGCTAACTAAACAAGCTGTTGGCAAAAGGAAGAGATACTACTGGTCCCACAGACAAGCACGACAAGACATTCTGGCCACTAAGCTCGCTCTTGACTTCTCAACTATTTGTCAAACAAAGACCAAAATCTTTTGTTCTACCTCAGGGACCTACCTCCCAGTGCCTCAGAGAGACTGATAAGAAAATGGAAAGAGTAAGAGATTCACAGAACTGGTGAAGGGGAGAAAGATCGATGCTGAGGGAAAGGGAAAAGAGAAGGAGTGGGGTCGAGAGTGTATGGATGAGAAGATGGGAGGAGAGATCCAAGGAATTCTGGGGGATTCGGTAAAGTGTTCTTGTCACATCCCCTCTCCATTTAGGAAGTAAGTTGTTTGATCTTTCAGCTTCTCCTGATTTTTATCATGTCTTCTAGAGTAACCAAAAAAGCCAACTCTCAGAGAAACGGTGCTTCCAACAGAACAGCAGCGAACAGAAAATATTCCTGGAAGGCAGAAGAAAACAGTCGAGCCCACCCCCTCCAGATACTCATCTACTCCCATCTTCCACTAGCGTCTTTTATTCCTCTTCTCCCCCTTGTTTTAAATAGCTGTACACAAAGCAGCTGTAAATAGAGAAGACAGTGGCCTGTACCACTGTTCCTAGTAACTGAGATAAATGTCCCCCTTCCGAAAAGCAAGATAACGCCATGATTGAAGCTCCAAACAAAAAATCTAAGGCCATCTTCCATCTACCACCTGCCAACCTGCAAGGCACTCAACTTCCCTCAGCAAAGACGATAGCTGTAAAATGAGACTCATTATTTCAATGAGCAAACGAATTAGGTGTTAAAGCTCTTTTAAGAGTATATAAGGGGCGCCTGGGTGGCGCAGTCGGTTAAGCGGCCGACTTCAGCCAGGTCACGATCTCGCGGTCCGTGCGTTCGAGCCCCGCGTCGGGCTCTGGGCTCATGGCTCAGAGCCTGGAGCCTGTTTCTGATTCTGTGTCTCCCTCTCTCTCTGCCCCTCCCCCGTTCATGCTCTGTCTCTCTCTGTCCCAAAAAAATAAATAAACGTTAAAAAAAAATTAAAAAAAAAAAAAGTATATAATGTTATGGCACATTGATAATTTAAAAAACAATGAAATCATGAGCCAAATAATGGTTTCCAAGTGTGTTAAATTCAATCATTTCGCAGTCGTATAAGGTCTTTGAGGTTAGGAACATAAGAAGAGATAAAACTGAATGTTATCATAATTACAATCTCAGAAAAGCTAGAATAAAAGTTCTTGAAAAGTCATATTTTCAGGCTTTATGTGTAGAAAGAAGATGGATAGAAAATTATAGCTACGTGAACTGAAACCAACTTGGTGGGTTTTACGTTTGCTTTTTCTTCTTGTTTGCTTCAAGAAATGATAGCTACGGGGTTGCATTGCTGCAGAATTTGCGAGCACAATCACTCAGGTGAGTAGAGAGGAACTATCATACATAAGAGGAAAACACCCAAAATTACTTAAAGTATATTCTTGGAAACTCATTGTTATAGTACCGTATGTACAGGGTATTGCAGCTTCTCTTATGAGGTAAAAATTAAAAAAAAAAAAACAAACATTCACCTCAAGTGTTTGACTATAATGACACACATTAAAAATGCTGGTAATTAGTATAATCACTTTTGCCCAAGAATGAAACACATGCAAGATTGTTTCTAGTGTATTTATAACTACTCACATCAAAGGAAGTGTGGTGCATCAGCTGAGCTGTGTGAGAGACAGCATCCTGCTGTGAGGCGACAGTAGTTTGGATCCTTCCTTTTCAGGGACAGCGTGCCCCAGTTGGTATCAGTAGGGTTCCCCATTGTTATCACTTGTTCCTGCCTCCAGGACAGCTCCTTCCACGGCCCCCCACTGTGGGGCCCTCCATCTTGCAATGAGCCATCTGGAGAGGAAAGACTGGCCCCAACTCCCTCTGGAAGTTGTTAGCTCTGTCCCACAGTTGGCGCCCAGGGCCTCCAGGGAGTTGACCTCTTCACAGGCTTTCTTCCCATGTCAGGAAGCTGATTGTACCCTTTTCACCACACTGTCAGCTTCTACCGGTTCTCCAAATTACCGGACAAATCTCTGAAGCAGACATGGGCTTCCCATGAGGAATGCAGGCTGCTACCCTTAGAGTCCTTCTTAACAAGCGTGAGGGCCTTGCGGTTTAATTTAAGGGGAAAGTGCCCCATCTTGTTTCCTTTGTGTCGCTTTTGAAAACAATTAAAATCTAAAAAACATAAAAAGAGAATAAATAACAGAACAAGCCAAATAAGTCTCTCATTACTGTAGTCCGTGGCCATGAGCTTGGGAGTTAGAAAGGCTTCTGTGTTCCATCACTGACTAGTTGTGTGAACTCAGCCAAGTTATCTAACCTCGCTGCTCCTCAGCTTTTGCATCTATAAAAAGTGTGTGTGTGCGCACGTGTGGGTGTGTGTTCAAAGATTCCTAGAGCTGTTAGGCATTAGTGTAAACATAAAAGACATCAGAAGACCACTGGTGTTCCTCTGCCACATTTATTTATTAAAAGAACTTATTTAATGTCCCTGCTAGGTGGCAAGACCCTATGTTAAGTCCTGGGGAGCAAAGGCAAACAAAAAACCTTCCTTCCCCTCAAAGAGATTCTTTCTATAAGAGTGATAAGAGGGTATATGGTCCTAAGGCAGATTTTAACAGCAATCCTTTAATTACTGAACTTCAGGACTGTAAAGTGTTGTAAATGACCCTCTGGTCCAACCCCTTACAGCACGCTTAGATTTCTTCCCTTTACTGTCCTTACTGAAGAACAAAAAGCCAGCTCCTTTGGAATAAGACAGATCTATATGGCAGTCCCTGGGGAAAATTCAAGCTTCAACAAAATAATAGCATTTAATGCTTTGTTGGCTACAAGGCCCCTTGCAAATGTGTGTTATCATCACCCTTTGCAAACAGCCCTTTTCAAGTTTACTCGCTTCAAGCTCCACCTTCTCCCCACCGCTGAGTATCATGAGCATGAGGTCTCCCCTCTGTTACCTGAGTGTCATGGCACCTCTCCTCCCCTGTTAACCAGCAGGCAAGGGGGGAGATGATCTGAAGTAGCACTTGTATAAAAGAAAATATGCAATTTTGATGTGTCAGGGAACTGGGGTGTAATGGTCCCACCCTCCTTTTTTTCTGCAGTGCAGTTCTTTTAAAGACAAGCTTCTGTTTTATTTTGAGCCCATGTTCTGTTCTTTTCTGTAGCACTAATAAGTGGTCAGGTCACCTGCCTGGGCTTGAACAGGGAAAGCTTCATTAAGGCCCATTCCCTCTTTAGACAAGGCAGCCTATTAGAAACATCTTTCTTCTACTGAGTTCAAGGTTGTTGGTGCACCTTTCTTGTCACATATCCTGCCATCCCTGCCTGACATCTGTGTTCCCACCAACATGAACTGCTTGAGATTCCTCACAACACACTCTACTCTTCTCTGCCCTGAGTCTCTGTTCTTGCCAGTCCTCTCTCTGGATTACCCCTCCCTTCTCCCTTTCCCCTTCCCCCTTCATCTGAAGATTGAGCTCAGGCCTGCCTTTCTCCAGGAAGCTAACCATGACCACCCCAAACCCACACATACACCTTTATGTAGCTTTGCTCAGCTCTCTCCAAGTTGCCGTCTCCAGCATTGGGCCCACTTGCGTACATTGTGATGGTCTTTGCACCTGACACCTTGATTCTAAACTGTGAACCCTGTGAAAGCTGAAGCCATTTCTTATTCCACCTGATAACGCCAGTATCTGCTACAGAATAGTCTCTCCAAAATGCTTGTTGAAAGAACAAACTGGTTTTTCTGCCTTCCTATAACGGTCACTCATTCCTTCTTTCCTTCTGCTTTGATCACGTAGAACTGAAAACAGGGCTAATTCCTCCTTGAAACAAGAGTCATTCATACATTTGAGCAGAGATATCATCTCATGTTGCATCATTCACATGTTCAATCATTTGTTCATTTGAGCAGCAAATATTTAATCAATAGCCTTGTACATGGCAAGTATTATTGAAGATACTATGGAAAAGAACAGATAAATGAAATGTAAACCCTATCATTAGGAAGAAGATAATTTTGGATAGTGTTCCTGAACTTCTCCATTGTTAATTTCAACCAACCACCAGTCTCATGTTTTTAAATAATTTTTAATTGGGCAACTTATTCAAATGGTCAAAATAAAATAAAATATAAAAGGTTACATTGAGCAACCTGATTCCTATCCTGTCCCTGCCTACTCCATTCCCACTCTGCCTACTATGGGTAACCATATTTTTAAAATTTCTTTTGTATTTTTTTGGAATTTTGTTTTGCAAATAAAAACAAATATGATTATATATTCTTATTTCCTCTATTTCATAGATAAAAGGTAGCAGGCAATATATACTATTATACACCATCTTTTTTTGCTTAACAATGCATCCTAAAACTCTTTCCCGATTAACATATAGATAGCTTCTTTATTCTTTTTCATAACCGCAAAGTATTCCATTATGAGAATGCATCGTAGTTTATTTAATCAGTGCCCCCCAGTGATGAGCTGTTTCCCCTGCCTCAATTTTAGACATTTCACATATCAAATTACAGATTCTCCTGAGCTGGACCCAATATTCTCCCAATTCATTAAACTAGTTTTGTATTAGCTTTAAGGCAATCATGTTACTCTCGTAGCATCGTTAGTATGTAAGCTTTTCATCAAGTAAAATGCTAATCTTTTCCACATGAAGTAATATTAAGCCATTTCTCCTCCATTCTCACTTTAAATGATTTACTTTAGTATAAGGGGAAATTTTTACATTTATCACCATTAAACTTCATTTTGTTTGCTTCAATTTATCACTCCCACATTCCAGTATGGCTTCTCGTATCTTAACTCTATTATCAATCATATTAGTGACTCCTCACAGATTAGTAGCATGAACTGATGTGATAAGTGTGTTTTCTATGTTTATCCAAATAATTTATCTCCTCACTCTACTACAATAAATCTCTTCCCCAGAGGATGAGGTCTCCTTCCTCATTCCTACGACTTTCCCTTCTCCCTAGACCCTTGGCTTCCTTCTTTCCAGGTTTCCCGGTTCCATGTTCTTTGGTTAGTCCTGTTCTCCACAATACTTCACTGTTTCCTCTCCACTCACATTATTCATATCTTACCCTCCAATCCTTCCCTCCCCCTTTATAGCCATCTTAAACAAAATCCACCAGACCTTGCAAACATCCTATTTTCCTCCTTTCACAGGTAAACCTCTCAAGTGCACAATCTGCACTCAGGGTCTCTAATCCCTCCCTTGCTGTTCAGTCACCACATGACTGAAACATGACCACCAATGGTACCAGTCACCTCCAAGTCACCAGACTTCCTTGCAGTCTCCACAGATTTGGAAATGTCAGTGATTTGGCAACACGGGGCCCAGAAGTGTCCCTGACAACATCTGGCTGTGGCTGAGTAGCAGCTACCTGCTCTTAACGGCCTCGTTGTTTAACCCACCACACTTTCTGTTGTCTTATCCCCGACCCAAGTCACTCAGTGAGCTTATGACCCCTGCTTTGAGGTAACAGACTGAGTTCTAAACAAATACACCAAAATCACTCCCTGTGACCCCTTCAGAACAGTCATCTTTGCATAATACACATTTATTCCAATAATATGGCCACTGCTTAAAATATTTTAACAAGCTGTCTATGGTGCATTTTTTTTTTTTTTGTCTATGGTATATTCTTAGCACAATAAGTCTTTTCTTTTCCTTGAGGGGAATATTTAAATTCATCTTTAATCAAAATTTATTTGAAAAGGCAAACATTTTAATTTGGCTAATCATGCTTTTAGTCAAAAACAAAGAGTAAGTAATTAATACTGTAGAAAGTTTTCTCGTGAAATTGTTTTAAAAGGCAATTCTGAAAGAGGAAGGAAAAATGTTATTTGAAAAATGGCATCATCCTTATTAAAATGAGCATAGTTTTTTAAGGAGACTACTTTGAAGATCAACACTTCTAATGTATATGGTTTGGTTTGTTTCAAATAAAGTCTCCTTACTTACCTAACTGGAATAATGAAATTACCATCCCCAGATTTCCTAAAAACATCCCTAAAGGGGACTTGTGAATTTAGTACAACATATGAAATGATGGCACCGGCCTTCAGGCATGTCACAAAGAACTTCATACCATTGTTTTGTTTTACTTTGTTTTAAAACAGGAGAGAGAGAGAGAGAGAGAGAGATTGAGAGGGATAAAGAGGAATTGGCTGCTCCCACAATTCTAGAGACATCATTTCAGACAATGAGAGAAACTAAGAAGCATATACACAATTTATATTAACGGAGAGACCTCAAAAGAGAACAAAACTGAGGTGCCAGTGACCATACCAATGACTTCTAAAGGATTTGAAATGCCAAGATCCCTTCTCCTTCCCCTGACTTCCCTAAGGTGCAGACAGTGACAAAAGGCACCCCAGACTGTCTTACTAGAATTCCTGGGGCATTATTCTAGACTGAATTATGCAGACGCAAGAACATGTCATGTTGGGAGAAAGGGACTAGATCTTGAGGCAAGACAATGAGTCCTAGAGCCTCTGCATTGATTGAAATAGAAGTGATACTGAAAGTGAGTAAATGCCCTAGGAGATTGGTTACTAGGCACTTTTTTAAAACATCGATTTCTCAATCCTTAATTTCAGACAAATATTGGCTTTTCTTAATGCTAAGAGGCATAAGTGAAGATTAAGCACTGAGCCAGAGAGCAGCTTTGGACTACAAAGAAAGAAAATTAAACTCCATTACAAAGTGGCGAATCCAAGCAGTGAATCAATTAATAAATGGTATCTACCTGCCTAGGTTCCTGGGTTCCTCTAACACCTCCTTCCACTGTTCACCAGGAACCCTCCAGGTAGCCTGTTATAAGCTTAATTTTGAACTCTGGTGGGCTGTAAGTTCCTTTAGAGGGAAAAGGATATCATATTTTTATATTCCCCATGACTCTGAAAACAGGATTTTCACATAATAATGGCTCAATAAATATGTATTGAATGAATGGATTTAATTTCCTTAAATAGATTCTTCATAGCTGAATACAACGTTCAACTGAGCAAAAGGGCTGCTGTAAAGAAAATGAAATTGTGATAGATAATCACACATACATACATACACACACACACACGGACACACATACACACAACCAGTTAAAGACACTCTACCTTGTTTTTTTAATCAGCGTGTTGGATGCGGGAAGAGGGAGTCAGTTCTCACATTTATTAATGTGTTAGGTACACGTGCATAATCCTTTTGTAATATATAGTGATTGAATCTTCCAAATATAGATTCCTAAATTAACACATTTTTCTCCCACAACCAACCTGTTCACCTAATTTATACTTGAGGGCAATGGTACACATGGAATTTCCGATTCTTTCATGTGCTGAAAATAGTAAAGAAATCAGAAGATCAGGGGCAGAACACCCATGTTAAACACAACAGAAGATTAAAGATAAAGAGCACAGAGCTAGATTGCAAACACTCTAATGATTTGCAAGGACTTTAGTGGTTTTTTTAAAGGGGAAACACATGAACTGTTTTTTTAGGAAGAACTAATCTGGCACTTCTTCAGACTCTCCCCTTCTAAGACGGGGGGGATAGTTGGATGATGCTACAGGAATGTCCTGATCCAGGTGGGAGGAAATGGCTTGCATTAGTGCATCACTGAGAATGGAAAGACAGTGACACATGTAAGAGATGTGTTGAAGGGAGAGGAGCCTGGGTGACTCAGTCAGTTAAGCGTCCCACTTCAGCTCAGGTCATGATCTTGCAGTTCACGAATTCGAGCCCCACGTTGGTCTCTGTGCTGACAGCTCAGAGGCTGGAGCCTGCTTCAGATTCTATGTCCCCCTCTCTCTCCACCCCACCCCTGGTTGTGCTCTGTCTCTCTCTGTCTTTCAAAAATGAATAAACATTAAAAAAAAATAGTGCAATACCAAAGTTATTACCCCATGGGATTGAGATAATGAGAATTCATTGATATAAATAAGACTGATAGAATTAAAAGTAGTAAAGTAGATCCTCAATCTGCCAAGTCTAAGGTGACCATAAGATGTATCTTTTCTGTGGAGAAAAGAGCACCTGTTTTTAAGATTTAAATGAGATAATATAAAGCACTTATGACAGTGCCTGGCACAGGGCAAGTACAATCCAAGTCTTAGTTCAATGTATTAAAATATATACCTATAAGCAGTTTCAGATGTCAGAGGAGAATTTAAATATCAGGCCTTCTACTTAGATATAGATTTAAGTATCACCAACCTCTTTTCCTGCTTCGGGCCCTTTGTATTTGCTGATATTTTTCTCCTGTCCTTCAAATGGCTATTTTACTTGTCATTATTGATGTCTTACCTCATAGGCTACCTCCACAGGAATATGTTTGCATATCTAAATTAGCTCCCTCTCCAAATCCCCACATCTGTCTGTCCTTTATGCCACCCTGGTGCTATCATAAATTTTACCACAAACAGTAATCTTTTTTTTCACTAGTTCACTAGGATACTGACTGTGCCCAGACACCAGGGTATAAGCTCCACAAAGACAAACACATTACCTCCTTTGTTCACCATGGAATCTCTAACATTTAACATGATTTCTGGCACCCAATGAGAAGCTGTCTCTATTGGGATTCAAAGTGTGGGCAGTATGAAGGGATGAGATAGAGAGCGAGAGAGAGAGAGAGAGAGAGAGAGAGAGAGAGATGAGGGGGATGGAGAGAGAGAGAGAGAGAGAGAGAGAGAAAGAAAGAAAGAAAGAAAGAAAGAAAGAAAGAAAGAAAGTCACAAAACTAGCAACAGAAGGAAGCTGCTTTAATTCCAGATACCCAGGAGCAAGAGGAGGATGTTACCTGAGCCCAGTGGGAGCTGCCATGGAAGAGAAGGGGGCCAGCCAGCAAGAGCTGAAACAGAATAACTGTTCAGCAGTGAGAAGGGAAGAAAAATAATTACCCAAATTCACTTTCCTTCCATCCATCTATTGTCTAAATCCAACGAGAGGCCAGGGCAAGGAGCCAGCGATGTAGTCTATGGAAATCAGCCTCCCATGGCAGAGATGCAGCTGGAGAAAAACCTGAGGGCAGGCAGAGAATAACCAGCACAGTGCTCAGTGAACACTCACAGTTGTTCACTCTACATACAGATGATAGTTAAAGCAGAAGAGTAGATCAGGACTCTAGCAGAAGTGCATTTCAAGATAAACAGAAAACCTGGGCGCAAATGGGATACCCATTTCTCATTTAGGGAATGAGAAAAGAAAAAGGAAGTTTAAAAAAAGGAATATGACTTTTGCTGAGGGCCGCCCCATTCTTTCACTGATATTTCTCATGTGCTGATTCTATAATGTTACTTGTGAATACTTTGAATAGCCATCTTTCCTATCCCACATTTCAGCTGAGACTGGTTTCTCATCCATTTTGAGGCTTATGGTGTTCATTTGATTGTATTAGAATGTAGAGTTCTGCTTTTGACACCACTGGTAGGAAAACAAATGACCGATAGAACAAAAAGAGGGGAAAAGTCAACTGACTGCAATCACCACAATGCTAAACAAATTACTCTCACTAACGTTAAAGGCAAACTTGGACAAGGTGAGGTAAGTAGATATGCACATATCCTGCTTTCTGGAAGAAGTCAGAAAGACAGAGGAGTGGATATCACAGACAGACAAAAGATGGATATCAATTTTATTTTTTATATATGTATTTTTTTAATTTTATTTATTTTTTTAATTTTTTTAAACATTTATTTATTATTAAGAGACAGAGCATGGGCATGGGAGGGGCAGAGAAGGGAGGAGACACAGAATCCAAAGCAGGATCCAGGCTCTGTCAGCACAGAGCCTGACACAGGGCTCAAACTCACAAACCACGAGATCATGACCTGAGCCCAAGTCTACACTTTACCGACTGAGCCACCCAGGCGCCCCTTTAATTTTATTTTTTTAATTTACATCCAAATTAGTTAGCATATAGTGCAACAATGATTTCAGGAGTAGATTCCTTAATGCCCCTTACCCATTTAGCCCATCCCCCTCCCACAACCCCTCCAGTAACCCTCTGTTTGTTCTCCACATTTAAAAGTCTCTTATGTTTTGTCCCCCTCCCTGTTTTTATATTATTTTTTCTTGCCTTCCCTCATGTTCATCTGTTCTGTGTCTTAAAGTCCTCATATGAGTGGAGTCATATGATTTGTCTTTCTCTGACTAATTTTGCTTAGCATAATACCCTCTAGTTCCATCCACGTAGTTGCAAATGGCAAGATTTCATCCTTTTTGATTGCTGAGTAATACTCCATTATACATACATATATATATATATATATATATATATATATACACACATACACACACACACACATATATATACATATATATATGTGTGTGTGTGTGGTATATATATATATATATATATATATATATATATATACCACGTCTTCTTTAAGGATGGATATCAATTTTAAACCTGAAAATTTTAACATAAAAAAAAAACCCTGCCAGTTGTTTTACCAGCAAAAAAATGGGTTTATTTAGGAATAGCAGAGAATTGTAATACAGGACAAGCCAGCTACAGGGAAAACCATAGGCAAGTCCAGAGACCAAAAGAGAGAACCACTCTTTTCTAGAGAAAAGCAGGGATTTAGGAAGGGCTGTTACAAACTAAAAGTCCATTAAGAGTAAACTAGGAGCTGGAAGTATAGTGGTTTTTCATTGGGTTAGTTGCCACTGTCTCTCACTGGCTGGGCTATTGCCCAGAAAACTTCCTTCTTCCTGCTGAGGTAATCAAGTAGTATCCAGAGCAATTTCCCTCTCTTCCCATTGGATTTGCAATGGTGGTAGGGGGTAAGAGCTCCCCCTGCTGGTCTCCCAACTCCATTCTAAATGAGGTTTCTTTTTATTAATTTTCACAAAGGAAATGCTTCTCTACACAAAGGAGTAAGCTTTAGACTGAGTCATTCGAGGGGAATCATACCTATGGAGTATAGTTGTTACCTAGAGTACAATACCAACACAGAGTTAATTAGGACATTTGTAAAGGTCTGAAAATCCACAGTCCATGGTAGGATTTAAGTTTCTTGGCAACAAGAAGTCTCATAAGGCTCTTCCAAGCTTTGGTCTACTGATCAGATGTTTAAAAGAACATAGGGATTTTGTTGCTGTTGTTGCTGTTACAGCTACAGAAACACTGCAATTGACAAAACTCAGATAGATCTTCACAGCAGAACTGAGTGAAATGTTTGTCCAGACATCAACAGGACTTATATTTTCAGTTTCTCTTCAGAAAGATTTACCATTGTCAACAGTACCCTGTTGTAGGTACCCTAATGTAAAGCATGATAATCTAAGCTTGAAACATTACATTTTTTACAAAAATGTAGGCACTTAGATAATTTCATATAAATTCTACCTAAAATATCTCTAGAAAGTTTCTAGAATAAAAAAAAATCTAGGAATTATTATTGAACTAAGAGATAGGATTATTAGTTCTCTGTTTTCCAGGCATACGGCAGTCAAGACTGGTTTCAAATAATCATCAAACCTTTGGAATTTAGTTCAAAAAAAAGCTCAACTACATGGCAGTGTAAGTAAACAATTTTAGAACTTCGAAGATTAACTATAATTAGAAGCACTTTAGTTCCATTTCACCCTTATATGCCCATAATATTGTCCTTCTGGTTATGGAAACTGCAGGATTCAGGCAAAAATACTGGGTCAGAATAAGGGTAAGGGTGAAATCACACTTTGAATATGGGACAGAGACTTGTTCCATTTTTGTTTGTTCCATTATCCCCAGGGTCTAGAAAACACCCAGCACATAATAAACACTCAATAAATAGTTGTTGAATGAAAATGAATAAATGAATAGTCACTTTAACCTGACCTAAAATATCTATCCCCAGAATGGAGAAAAGCACTAAAAGTGACTCATCCTGGGACCTGGAAAGAAGACTTAGCCTGAGGGTAGCTGAATTATATTATAATGGTAACATTTGTTTGACCCAAAGTTTCCTTTATGGTTCAGGAAGCTCTTCTTATAGGACCAGCCCATAGTGTGGAAACTCCTCAGTCCAAGATTTGACAAAGCATTTCCTATTGTGACATTCCAGTTTCCTCAAATTATTAAGCCTTTGTCACAAGCCTGACAAACTGATATCAGCCATAGCAGGCTTCATGTATGTGTACTTAATTTTTGTCTCAGCACAGATGAAAATTGAGACAATAAAATTTTTTTTTTACCTGGCTTATGTAAATGAGATGATCCATCTTCATATTGAAAGAGCGGACCTAGGCCGGCCGACTCCATTTTGTTCTGTGTCCTCCATCTTGAGTGACTATGTCCCCAACATGGTCCCCTTTCCGGAAAATCGCAGAAAGAAATTCCCGCTCAACCCTCAGACCACGCCTCCTTCCCTTGAGTAACTTCCCACTCACCTGTTCAAACTTCCTGTTCAAACCATTCCCGGCAACCTGTGCAACTGGACTCTAACCCTTCCCCGCCAATCAGCTAAGGCCACGACCATTACCCCACCAACTGCCTCTAGACCCCTATAAAACCTTTGTGCTTTTGAAACTCGCTCTCTCTCTCCAGCATCTCACCGTTGCGTCAGTGCAGGTAGGGGATTGAACTCGAGCCAGCTCAAATAAAGGCTCTTTGCTTTTGCATCGGACTCAGATCCCTGGTGGTCTTTGGGGATCACGAATTCTGGGCATAACAATATTAAATTTGGTCTCTATTGATGCCAATCACAGGTAACTTTGTGATTCTACCTTGAGATAGAGGTATCTATCTGGAAGATTTCTGGAAGCAGGTATCCTAATGAATCAATCAGGAACCCTATCCTGTGCTTCTCTGCAGAAAGCTTTCCAGGGAAGATTCAGCACCATGTGACATTTTGTAGAAACAGAGTTGTGAGGAGATGACCAGGGCAGAACCTTTGGACTTGGCTTCAGGCTACATTCTTCACATTTACCAAATGGCTCCAGTTCCTCCTGGAGGTTACCAGGCGGTTACTCCACTTGACCACCAGCCACTAGCTGAGGGTGTCAGTAAACCATGTGATCTTTGGTGTGCTCTTACAGACAGGACTAACTTGCTACCTGCTGAGAAGACAGAAGCTGTGAGTTGTGGAGGTTTGGGTTATCCCATTCTTTTATTTATTCGTGCACACAATATATACTGATTACCTACTAAATATCAGCACTATGCTAACATTAGGCATTTGCAGTGTAGAAGCCAGCTCCCTTGAGACAAGGAAATCCTTGTCAACTGCAGGATGGGGGATGGGATCTGTTCATGAGCATGAACTAGATGCAGCTTAGATTGTTCAGAATATTCTGTGTGCTGGCCATTTCCACACTCATTATTCCATGTGATACCCATATTTTAGAAAAATTTTTAAATGAGTTAGAGTCATTAATTAGTCAGTTCAAGGTCACAGAGTTAAGGAACAGACCTCCTCCTCTGCATACGGAATTCTCTGCACCAAACCTGATTGTGCGCTGCAGTTACTACCTTAGAACCAGCTCTCCTAAACCAGTGCTTTCTCTTCTATAACATATGCCAGACTTGAAGAAAAATCTGGGGAAATAAACACATTTTGTAAGGGCCAAGAAATTCCAAAATTGTCCAAAGAAAGAGACTAAATTGTAAGATAGGGATGAAATGCAAAGAATTAGTAGTAATTTGAGAAATATGGCTAATGAAGGTAGATAAAAATAGTTTAAATATAAAAATAATTTTTAAATTTTTGGTGAGATAAAGGGCCCCATAAGAACTAAGCCAAATCTCTGATGGATGAAAAGGGTCAAACGCTAAAGATGTAAAACTAAGTTCTTTCATGTCTTAAGAGAGGGGTTAGAGGTTGAAAACCCTAATTATAGTTTCTTGGACAAAGATCTCCTGAGCTTGAAGCTCAGACTAGAAGTCTATATGCTGTATACTGTTATGCCCAGAATTCGTGATCTCCAAAGACCGCCAGGGAGCCGAGTCCGATGCAAAAGCAAAAGAGCCTTTATTCGAGCTAGCTCGAGCTCAGTCCCCTATCTGCACCTATGCAGAGGTGAGATACCGGGGAGAGAGAGCGAGTTTCAAAAGGACAAAGGTTTTATTGGGGCCTAGGGGCAGTTGGTGAGGTAATGGCTGCGGCCTCAGCCGATTGGCTGGGTAACGGTCTGAGTCCTGTTAGGCAGCTGAGGGGGGGGGGGGTTACTCAAGGGGAGGAGGTGTGGTCAAGGTGAATCACAGAAAAAGATGGAGTTCGCCGGCGTAGGCCCAACCTTTCATATACCAATATTTTTTCAGACTACAGTATAGGTCCTTGGCATGCAATTCCCTTCAAAACCTGGTGTTAACATCCTTTGCCAACTTAGACCAACCATTCAGTCTGATTTTTCTGCATCTCCTGAGGCTTCATAAAGGCCTATGCAAGTCTGGGTTACCACACTGTATTCTAGTGATTCATTACTTATCCATATTCCCCCTCAGATGACTGTTTTAGAGGACAGAGACTGAATCTTCATAGATTACATGTAGCGAGTACATAACCATGTGCCAGATACTGTTCAAATTGCTCTCTTCACTTAATTTTCAAAACAAGTTTGTGACCTGGGTAATATCACCATTTTGCAGATAAGAAAGCAGATAAGAGAGGTTAAATAACATGCTCAAGGCTAGCAACTCTTAACCCAAATTTAGAATTCAAACCCAGTAAGTCTAGCTCCAAAGACTTATCACGTAACAACACAAGGTTTCCTCTACCACTCATATTTTTATTCCCAAACCCTAATGTGGTCCCTAGCTGGAGCAGATGCCCATTAAGTGTTGAAATAATGATTGAATGAAAGCCCAAAGCAGTTCCTCCTCCACTACTCCCCCACCTTTCATAGCGCAAACTTTCATAGCACAAGATTTACTGCCAATACAGAAATTAAATTAGATGGCTCTCCTTAACTACATAGTGACTAACTTGTAAAAAGAGACAAGCTCAGAAATATATTATGTGGAAAGAAGATATCAGTCCAGAACTAAGTTCTCCACACATAACCCACTAAGTGGTTTCTGAGAGTTGTCTGTATTTGGTAACCATACTCAGATCTAAAAATCTCAAGATCTTCATGAAATATTCATGGCTTTATGTTTATGAAACCCTCTTTGCAATTCATTAATACTAACAATAATACCCTTAGATGAGCAAAAAGGGTGGGGGGGCTTATAAAATTAAGTGATTTGATTTGGCAAAGATCTGTCCGTAAATCTCTGGCTAAGACTGAAATGGGTACTATAAATCTGACTATATAGTCTCAAGAGGGAAGAGTTAGTTTTCTCCCACTAGCTCACCATCTCAATGCTTCACTACATTATTTCTTCTTTCTAATGCCCTTTTTTCTCCTTTCCCTCTTATCTCATTCCCACCCTCTGCCAAACAGAGTATGAAGTAGGGAAAGATAGGACAACCCCTGTGGGATGCATAGAGAAGAAAATTCCTAAATTTCTTTGAGAACATCCACCCTTTTCCTTTCTGCTACCCTTGTCTTTTCCCGAAACTAGTTAGTATTTATAAAGGTGTTACTGAACTTGCTCTGTAGGTAAATCAAGTGTTCTCTTAAATGGTCCCAGAGGCAGATTTTCTCTTAGCACAGCAGTCTGTCAGAACCGTATTGGGATTCTAACATTCTATATTTTTTTCATACATCTTACCCCAGAAACAATAAGACCAACAAGATATGAAGTCAACCTTCCACTGGAGTTTTTGCAGCATTAATAGAGTAATGCTTTCCTTTCCTAAAACCTTCTCACCACATAAGAGACCACCAGAGTTTAACTAAGTAATGTCAAAATGAAAAAGAAGGGGCTCCTGAGTGGCTCAGTCAGTTGAGCATCTGACTTCAGCTCAGGTCATGATGTCACCATTCAGTTCATGAGTTCCTAGTCCCGCATCGGGCTCTGTGCTGACAGCTCAGAGCCTGGAGCCTGCTTCAGATTTTGTGTCTCCCTTTTTCTCTGCCCCTGCTCCCCTCTCAAAAATAAATAAACATTAAAAAAAAAAAAGAATCTTGTTTTAAAAAATGAAAAAGAAAATGTAATTGTATCATTTATGCAGAAAAAGTACATGATTCTTTCTAAGTCTTCTTCACAGTATTAGAAACCTGATTATCATAATAGAATGAACCTGAAAGATATAATTCTTCTTTAGTCAACAAATTAACTTAAAATCATAATATTGAGCAGATAATAAAGTACACATCAACTGGCTTTCAGATCCACCAAAAAGTGTCAATGTGATTTACGTAGCCTTAAAATGTTAACACAAAATCAATATTTGACATAGTAATATATTTAAATGTTATGCTGAAAGTGCATTAAAGATTGAATGGAAGAAATAAAATTATTCTAAGTTTCCAAATTAAGTGGAGTTAATGCCACAAACAACATATCATTTTCACTGTTTCCTAAACTAAAAGTTCTAAAACACAGTGGGGGGAAATGTGCAATTTTTCACTTGCATAATAATCACTTAAGTCTCCCATGATTGAACAAAAAATGAACTATGATTCGTTGTCAGTTTTGCAAGGTAGTATTGAAAATGTTTTACTTTTCATATTAGTAACAATATGCCTATAATTTTTTAAAATTAATTTCACAGAGGTCTATTCATACTTCTTTGTCACAAGAGTGAATAAGCAAAGAAAGCAAGCAATGACATGTAAAGAGTATGTCAATGCTTTTGGAATATAATTGGGCATGTGGGAAGATATTCAGGGTATACCATAAAAATACATATAAAAACAAGAACTGAAATATCAAAATCTATATATCAAAAAAGGAGCATTCATGAGGGCTCTTTACTTTGCTATTAAGTCTACTTTGGTGAGCAGTCAAAGTTATTTTGATAATTAGCAGTTTGGGGAGGAGTGAACTGCATAATTGTGCAGTTCTCTGAAACTGTGGGGCACTGTGTTATAATCCATAGTCAATGTCTTCATTGCAGGTCTGAGCCTAGGTACCTATGATCAAGTGTGCTACCTCTACTATTTTTTTCATACAAATTAAATATTAGATGAGAATTTAGATTATTTTTAAGGTTCTTTTCTTTTCTTCCCCTTCCTCCCCAATCATAGCTCTTCGGCAGCAAGCTGGGCCCCCATCTGCTGGTCAGCTTGGGAACTTGTGTACTTCATTTATCCTGTTGCTTTGATTTCTGCTATTACTTGATGTTGGCACCCATTCCCATTTGTGCAACATTGCACATCTTGCAAGCTTTAAAATATTTTTAATATGCAGCCACAAAATCAGATCTTGAATTTTATCTTTGGTTTTTCTCTAAATTAAGAGCTATAAGTTTCTCTAAAATACAGGGGAAAGGCAATTAACTTGAGGCAATTTTATTTATGCCAAGTCTTTTCTTGAAGATTTGCAAATAATTCTGCAAGGATTTAAAGAGTCTAAGAAGCAGTTTCATTTGAAGAAAACTATCTCTCGAATGATTAAATACCCCTTGCTTTTTATTATTTTTGCTTCTGAGTTTTCATTTCAAAAGAAGGAAAGAACTCCTGTGAGACCAGCTATATGATCTCCAAGGTGCCTACCAGCTCTAAAATTCTGCAGTTTTATGAAAATAGGTTGACGAAGATAATGCCTAAAAAAGATTTTATTGCAAAATCACGTCTGTCTGACTCAAGTCCCAAAACTTAGGGTTTGAACTAAGGATATTTTAAAGCCAAATAAGTACATTTCTGCATTATTCATAAGCTGATTAGCAAGATAGATGAAGAAACATTTCTCTTAAGATTTTGATGGCATGTTTTCTTAAAACAGCCTTGGCTTCCTTTATTTTATTTTTCTTTCACTTTTCCCTTTTATTCTTTCTTATGATTATATTCTTTGGGGTGGTTCAAATGTCCTCCCCCTGAAATATCAAAACTCCAGCTTCTTATCACCTCCTTGACATTATTGTACCGTGCTCTGAAATGGATTTCATAATTCATTTGCAATGAGCCATAGTGTTTCATTTTGAACAATTAGACCAAACATTCATATTCAAGGAAAATGAATAGATATTTTACTTGGGATTACTTGAATTTTTCTTTCTTTCTTTCTTTCTTTCTTTCTTTCTTTCTTTCTTTCTTTTTTTTGTTTGTTTCTCTAATCCAGTTAAAATTTATGTTTCCAAAAAAAAGCCTTCTATCTACTCACAGAATATTAGCAAACTAAATCAATCTTGGGGAAACAAGTAAGAAAATTTCATCATGAAATCTTCATGAAAACAAAGTTAAGTGGTTCTGGCATAAGAGATGTATCCATTCAAAAATATTTTTACTACATTCCAGAACTTAATTCCCTTAAGGTAAAGATATTTAGCTTAACAACTAAATATCCATATTATATAATGCACACAAATTCAGTGAGCAAGGCCAGAGTTATTCTTTCAGAATTATTTGAGTTGCAACATGTTCCCACACTACGTACTACCCTACTCCTGCTCCTACATACTCCTACTCCTAAAATAACCTCCAAAAACCATCCTAACAGCATTCAAATAAGATCTAGTCTCTAGAGCTTTTGAATTGCACACACCCGCCTCTGAATCCCACATTCACTTCTCCTCCTGTATGCACACTCCCCTATGGAGAAAAACCATCCAGGCCCTAAATGTCCTCACCATCTCATGCTTGTGCCTCAGCCCACTACAGTCTCACTTTTGATACCACTTCTCCAGTGAAACTACACTTTCTAGGGACAACTGTGTTTCTAAAACCTAATGGAAACTTTCACTTTCTCTCTTCTCCGAGCTCTCATAAACATTCAGTAGATTGGCACTCCTTAATTCTTGACTTTCTGTGATAAAACACTCCTGATTTCCCATCCACTTCTCTGGTTCCTTTTTCTTTGCCCAAATTTTTTTTTATGTTTGTTTATTTATTTATTTTTAGAGAGGGGAGGCGCAGAGAGAGAGAGGTAGAGAGAGAATCCCAAGCAGGCCTCGTGCTGTCAGTGCAGAGCCCCACACAGCACTCGATCCCACGAATCTCGAGATCATGACCTGGGCAGAAATCAAGAGTCGGTCGCCCAACCACCTGAGCCACCCAGGTGCCCTCCACCCAAATTTAAATGCCCCATCTCCTCAGAACTAGTCCTCTTTTTTTCTCATGCTCTGCTCTCTTCCTGAGTGGTTCCCTACCTTTGCATGGATTCCTTGTAACAAGTCATCTTCAACTTACGTTTGGCTTCATACGTCACTTCTAAGCTCCAGGTACAAATATTCAACTCTTCAATTAATATCTCAAGTTGGGTGTTTCATGACAACTCATCAGCTCACCAGCTTCTATGATCATTGTTCCCCTAAACTGCTTCTTTTCCACTGTTCCATATATAGTTGCTCCTAGAGGACACATGAGGTCATCCTTGAGACCCAATTATTCTTCACCCGCATAACCAGTTATAAAGAACTGTTGGTTCAACCTCCAAACATCTCCCATGTGTTCAGTTTTCTAGATCTCCTGTCATCCGCTCATCTGACTCACTATCGTCTCTCTCCTGTACAATCGGACCTCCTAAATTGTCCCCTCGTATCCATTCTCCATGTGCTGGTGAAAAGAATATTTTAAAAATCAAAATTAGGTCATGCTGTCAATTTAAAAGTTTCAACGTCTGCCCATTAGGATTAATAATAATATTATTAACTTGGACTACACAGCCCCCATTATTGGAACTGAACTTTCCAGGCCAGCCGTAAATTGCATCTTTCCCCCTCATTCCACATACTCCAGGCAAACTTGATTTCTTTTAGTTCTTCAGTTGTCCTGTGCTCTTTGTCTTTGCTGTGCCTACCTTTCCCCTGGAGCTAGCGAACACCTTCTCATCTTTGAGACCGCAGTGAAACATCATGTTCTGCATTCCCCCCCAGACCTAGTGATGGGGATGTGTTTTATTCACTGCCACAGCACCCCACATTTCTCCTTAATGATACTCAGCACAACCACAGTTAAGTAATTACTTGCGTAATTTTTGTTGAATTTCCATGTGTGGCAGGATACTACTTTAAGATATTAATTGATGTTTTTCCCAGGTATTTTCTTTTATTTATATACTTTTTTAATGTTTATTTATTTTTGAGAGAGACAGACAGAGTATGAGGGAAGAAGGGGCAGAGAGAGAGGAAGACACAAAATCTGAAGCAGTCTCCAGGCTCTGAGCTGTCAGCAGAGCCCGAGGCGGGGCCTGAACCCGCGAACCACGAGATCATGACCTGAGCCAAAGTCGGACGCTCAACCGACTGAGCCACCCAGGCGCCCCTTTCTATCATATTTTGGTCCTCCCATATCAGGCAACTAGACCATGAGGCACTTGTTATCTAAGAAAAAGATTATTACAGTGGAAAGCAAGCTCAAATTCTTTTCTTTTAAAATCCAAGGCTTTTGAAAGCAATCGGCCTTCTGGTCCACCCCATCCAACTCTACTACCTTAAAAGACAAAAGATTCCAAGGACAGGGGAAGAATGGAGCCAAAGGGAAGTACGATATACGTGAGGTTTGTAGGACCCTATTCTGATATGTGAGGAGGGGGAATCCGGGAGAAGTATTCCCAAGTAGAGCCCAGAAAGGAGGAAAGCGTTGGAGTACTTCCTGACACGTGTCTTGGCGCAGGAGAGAACAGCTCCTGGAGGTGGAAGCAAATGGAAAGATGGGCCAAATGCTTCTTTTGGACCCAGGAAGAACATGAAAATAGATGAGAAAGAGCTAAGACCAAGACATCACTTCAGATGAGAGGAAAGACATTATAGGGGATGGCCACGTAGACAAGAGATAACCTGATACCAGCACTAGACAATTCCAACTCCTCCAAAACCTTAACATATCATAAGCACCCAGTACTCAGGAAAAACTCCTAGAAATAGCAGGATGGGCACATGGATGGCTCAGTTGGTTAAGCATCTGACTCTTGATTTTGGTTAGGTCATGATCTCACAGTTTGTGGGATCGAGCCCCTCCTCGGGCTCTGCACTGACAGTGCAGAGCCTGCTTGGGATTCTCTCTTTCCCTCTTTCTCTGCCCCTTCCCTACTTGCACTCTCTCTCTCTCTCCCCCACCCCCCAAAATAAATAAACTTAAGAAAGAAAGAAAGAACGGACTAAGAAGTTATTTTCCTTGGGATGCCAGGGTGGCTCAGTCAGTTGAGCATCCGACTTCAGCTAAGGTCATGATCTCATGGTCTGTGAGTTTGAGTCCCACATCGGGCTCTGTGCTGACAGCTCAGAGCCTGGAGCCTGCTTTAGATTCTGTGTCTCCCTCTCTCTCTGCCCCTCCCCCACTCATGCTCACTCTCTCTCTCTCTCTCTCTCTCTGTCAAAAATAAATAAAACAGTAATTTTTTTTTTAAGTTATTTTCCTGGTAGAATACCTGGTAGAATGGAGGTTTTCAGTAGACAATGTGCCATTCAGAAATTGGCCGTCTCAATATCTAGAAAGAGAAATTGGAAATAAGAATTGCTTAAACGGCATAATGTTGGCTTATTTTTCTCTCCTCTAGTAGAATTTCTGAGGTCAGCCATCCAAGGCACATATGGCAGCTGCACTCTTATCAAGAACCCAGACCCTACTCAGACCCAACTATAAGGTTTCTTCATGATCTAAGATGGTTACTGAATTTTAGGCCAAAAGTGGTCAAAAGAAGGAAAGACAAGAAAGAGCTCATGCCAGTTGTCTCTCCACTTCTTATGGACTCTTCCTAGAAGTCCTTCTGAGCAATTTTCTCTTACATCTCCTTGGTAACCCTTAGCTACAGAAAAGTCTAAGAAATGTAATCTTTTAGCTGGCCTCCAAGAAAACAGGTTCTTCTATTAAGGAGCAGCGAGAGAATGGATATGGGATAGGAGCTTTCAGACAATAAGTTTATTCTCAGGGAGAAAATGGAAAGGTAAACTGTGCACATAGATTTGTGAGCTGAGAGTCACATACTCCAATCTGTCTCCCGATAGATTGTAACCTTAGAGAAAGCAGGGTCTATTTCTCTCTTGTTCACAGTTCTTTTCAGTTATGTAGCCCAATGTCTGTTACTCATTGGCAATCTACATTTGCTTATTGAATGAATAAAATAATTAAGGGAATGGGTAAATAAGAATACATGGCCTTTTACCACTCAGTACCGTGTAAAATTTGCTTGATGTTCTTTTGTGGTATGACAGTGATTAGTGCTGCTTACTGAGTATTTCTGGTGTTCTGTCTCTGGATACATGGTAGGATGACACATCCAATATGCCCTGTGTCTCGGTGAAGCCATGCGATTATGGTCAATGAGTTAGTTGTGAACAGAAGTGACAAGTGTATCTTCTGGGTACAAGGATTCGATTGCCAACATGAGACCCACCAGGGCTCTCATTTCCACTGCCAGTACAGCTGACAGCGTCAGAGCTGGGGGCCTCTCCGTCAGCCTGAGTCTCTGACAAAGGTCACATGAAGCAGCTGACCTGCAGTGAGTATGTGGCATAAGCAAGGTCTATTTCCTAGATTCACAGACTTACTTTCCCCATCATATAAACGTAAGCTCTTTTAATGCAGCCGACTGAGGAAACATTTTAAATACTATAAAACACATTAAATTTATGTCATGGGTCCACAACCAGCTTGACCTCTGAAACAGTGAAGTCAATTTTTAAACGTCAAGTTAAAAATAATCAGTTACAGGGGTGCGTGGGTGGTTCAGTTGGTAAGCTTCCCACTCTCCATTTTGGCTTGGGTCTTGATCTCACAGTTGGTGAGTTCAAGCCCCACGTGAGGCTCTGCACTGACAGCCTAGAGCCTGCTTGGGATTCTCTCTCACCCTCTCTTTCTGTCCTTTCCCGCTCACACTCTCTCTCTCTCAAAAGAAATAAAATAAACATTTAAAAAAAAATAATAGTCATTTCCAGTGTAAATAAAGATAGAACACTTAGATTAAAATATATTTTCAAGAAAAGCCTTTGCCTTAATATTTTAAAGAACACAGAAATAGAAATTTTAAAAAAATTAGTTGCATTTGAATCAAGATAAGTAACGGCTTTGTAACAAGTGGCACAATTAAAAGAAGGTGTTTTTTTTAATTTTTCTTTTCTTTTTAAATAGGTTCCATGCCCAATGTGGGGCTTGAACTCATGACCCTGAGGTCAAGAGTTGCATGCTCTACTGACTCAACCAGTCAGGCACTGCTAAAAGAAGTCTTTTTTATCCTTCTCGTTGCATACGTAAATGAATCATGTATAAACACACTCACATGTAATTGTGCAACGTAAGTATTATTAAAGGGTATAATAGAGAAATACTCATTTCTTTAGAGACAAATACCTCACAGTGGCACCTTCAAAGTATAGAACCGGGCTAATCGGCTTTGTTTCCCACTTTCTGAATCTATTATTAAATGCAGATTTTGAAAAACAATTAAAAGCCATAATATCCTTTGCTCTGAAATTGTGTGGACCATAAAAGTTAAATGAGATTTGGTTAATATCAAACAACTTTACCTTTCACATATAGTACAACATAAGCTCTATTCTAAAATCTCAGAGAATTATTACAAGACAACGTTTAGCTTCTTCCAAGCCAAGCAATTTTAGTTGCTTTTAACCATTTTTCCCTAACATATGATTTCAGGGCTATTATGTTATATGACTTGAATCCCCTGCACAGAAATATACATAACTAGATCCTTAACGTATGTTTGAGATTTGTTACCCTTTTCTGGAAGAGCCAATTATTTTCCATGAGGATGAAAAAGATGTTACATTGAAGTCTGTTACTTCAGATGACTAACAGATAAACTACCCAGGCAAGAAGAGAAAATGGAAATAATTGGGTGTTTCTTTCCTTATAACTTAATCTTATAACTCCTATGTAGACAGTACCATCTGAGTGCAGACTGAAGTTAAACTTGTAACAGGCTCTGATATTCGGAATTTCTGTGCTATTTTTATTCTTCAATTTATGTCTAAATATAATAAATAATTTAAGAGATTTACCACCACTTCCTTAATATAAAAAGGAAGAATCTTAAGGAGTTTAATGGGGCAGTGTAGGCAGTAAAAAGATGACACTATGAAAATTAAAATATTGCTGGAGCCACGGATTTAAAAGATTTATAAGTATTCTCTCTTCACCAAGCTTCCCACCAGCCTTTTTTTTTTTTAATCCTACAACACTAAAATTTTGGATCATGTTGGAGACTATAGACCGAAACTTCTCCATAATGATGCCAAGGAAATACAAAAACATCTCCAGATGAGCCCACAGGCAATTCCAATATCCAGGTATAAACCTCATTTATTATTTTTTTTAAGAGTGGACTTTTCCAATGGGAGAACACACTAACACAATTTGAGTAAGTACCTACATTATCACCATTCCAGTTCACATAATGTGTCTTTGCAAAGAGTCCTAAAAAGTCATCACAAACACACTATTAGACAGGCTTTTGGTCCAGAAACCACATGCTCAACCAGACTATGAGAAACCTTATTGCAGATAGGGCATATGCTTGACAAAGCCATGGATCACCAGCTGGGCCCTGCTTCCTCAAGGAAGCTCCAGCTGTGTGACATTATGGCATCCTTCCAAGGGCAAGGGTTCCCTCCAGGCCATCAGAGAATCAAAAGAGTGTAGGCCCCTTGTGGTTGAGTTGACCCATGTAGTCCCATGCAGACATGTGCTGTGAGTACATGTTGTGAGTTGGCCTAGCCTGATAACTTCCCCACAATTGTTCTTCAGTGTCCTTTAAGACTCCCCCACAGCCCAGTTTGTAGATTGCTGGTCACTTTGATTTTACTTTTTTTTGATGATACAATATTCAGGTTCCACAACTATTAGGAATCCATTCTGTGCCTCTTTTGACCTTAGGTAATGTAAACCTATTTCCTTTCTAACCTTCTTAAAAGACGTTTAATGGAATTTTGAATTTTTCCTATTGCAAAAATTCTTAGGCTTTTGTCAAAGGAGATTTGAAATACCACATGAAATGATGCACTCACATCCCTCACCACCACCTCCAAATAACTGAATTACATAAATAAAACATTACATAGAAAGTGCTTTGCTACAATTTATGGGAGGTAAATTTAACAAGAACTGGCTCATTGTAGGAAAATTCAACTTATCTTTTCCTGATCTTTTTATTCTATACAGGAAAAGAAATTTATGTCAGCTTAAAAAAAATCTATTACTGCTTCTCATAACTGAATCCATTATTTTTCTCTATGATCCATCAGGCAAAAACAAGAATAATAGATTGCTTTGACAGAACCTTGAACATAAATGTCTCTAAGAATCAAATGTAGTAAGTAAAATGGGTTTCAGGTGTTATTAAAACAAGAGAGGATAAACTCCTTTATATGTTTCAAAATCAGATCTTACTTAGAAATTTATGTAAGACAAATTATATAGTAGTTGAATTTTCACAATTAGACTCTGACTTTAAATAAAGTTGTCTTATACATAGTCAATTGATTTAAATAATTAGTGCTGACCTTAGCTTACAACTATTTTCTATTTATAAAAAAGTCAAAAGTCTCTATTATTGTTAGCTCTACATGACCCATTTTAGTTTCAGAGAAGTTTGAATGTCTGTATATACACCTACTTAAGTCTCAGGGGATTTTCTCCTTAATGGATACCTACCCAGCATCTAATTTTATTCAGATAAGTCAACCTCCCAACTTGTCTCCAGAAAAAATGGTCACATTCCCAGTTTGAGTGGCACAACTTCTGCCAAGCCAATCAGCACATAACATTTACATTAAGTCTATCATTCATCCAGGGAAGGGCATATGACCCCGATTTGCCTGAACATAAAAAGAATGGTTTTTATGCACGCTAAAAATGCATAGAGAGATATTTCCCATTTTCTGGATGAGGAGAAAAGAACGGGGAGCCCCAGCTGCTACCAAGCCATCTGTGACTATGAGAATGAGGACAACGCTGGTGACACAGGAGAGGATGGGAATAACATGAGTCCTGTCAACATCGCTAAAGTGCTAGCGGTCAGATACCTAGAGCCCTCTCTACCTCCAGCCTTCCATTTGGAGCTCACACATAGTGCTTCATCCACTTTGAATGTGGGTTTCTGTGATGGTTTAAATATGCTCCTCTTCTGCTTTAAAGATGAGAAAATATACTCAAAATCTTGTTTCCTCATGGCTTGTTTCATTCATATTACTTTATGGCAGAAGATCTTTGTATATCTCCTTGATTTTGAAACTACCTTTGAGAACCCTCCCTCATCATCTAATGAAGCACAAAATTTGATACACCCATTGCTTAAGAAGACAGTAACATTCTTACAAAGGTTAATGCCATTTAAGATGAGTAAAACCCCTTTTGTCTTACCAGACAAAAATACAGTTTCATAACCAAGGTCAGACATTATTTCTAGCCTCTAGATCTAAAACCAAGCTTGACCTATATTGTAGTCAGTTTAAAACTCCAGCCTATATGTCAAAGGCCCATTTTTAAAAAATTATTCAGAAACCCAAGCTATAGCAATCCTACTACTCTCTTCTCATTTTCCTAAACTATTTTATACTTATTTCTCGATTTCGCGGGCTATTAGATGTTTCTCACCTATTTCCAGAGATAATAACTCATCTGCCTTGCAATCTGATTCTTAACATTAGGAGATTAAAACTAACGTAGATGATTCTCAGATGACACATACTGAGGTAAAGAAAAATCCCATGATTTCCTTCTACAAAATGAGAGAAATTTTAATTCTTTTTCTCAACAGCTGCTTCATTATTTTATGCATAGGAAAAAAAAATATGTGCAATTACTCCAAGTACAATCAAGTCATTTAACATGGCTTTACCATCATTGTAGTTACAGGATATTTTAAAAGAGAAAAAAAAATCTCAAAGCACAGGACCTGCTGTGCAGCAAAGCAATCAGATTCCTTCATAATAACATCCTGATGGGATTTAGCAAACCGAGGAATAATGAATAACCACTTTAATCAGTAAACAGGAAAATGCTACAACAGTCACTGAGTAAAAATTGACTATCATCTGTTGATCCTCTTGATAGGTGATTCAAACAATAAATACAAATGTAAGTATTTTTAAAAAAGAAAAATAACTGGATTTAGTGTGCTTGATTTTGCCAGACAGTGATAAAATATCATCATAGACTGTCCAGCAGTGTGGGCCAGTCGATAAAATGAACATATAATCTTTTTCATAATACATGGCCAAGTTGACCCTATCACTTGAATGTGTCAAGGTAAGCTCTTTTCACAGTTGATTAATAAGCTTTATTTCTGGACTGATTATTGAACTTTTTTGCTACTTCATTATTTAATGTTCCTTTCTGTGTTCATCTTATGAAGTTATTTGCCTCTGAATATGAAAATACTGTTTCGTAATAGTCTTCAAGTTTCCAGTGCAGTGCCTCAAAGGTTGGCCGTTCTTTAGGCTCTCCATTCCAGCATTCCAACATGATGCTGTAGAATTCTTGTGGACAGTTAGGTGGTTGAGGGAGTCTGTAGTTTTGACCCAACAACTGGATTACCTGAGCACCTGTCATGCCTAAATAATACAGAATGGGACCAACAAAAAACAAGTTAAAGATCAGGGTCTTAAATTCATAGATAATTATACTCCAGATTACAAAGCAAACTGATTTCCTTGGTGAGACTATGAGGTCTACCATCCCCTTCCCAGACTGCAGAGATTAAACTAAATCTTGCAGCAAATAATGTCTATAAGACTGCAATTTAAGAGCAAAGGATACAGAGGCAATAAACCACCTCATTAATGCAAATCATCGTCATCAAATTTTATCTATTATGCTCCCACAGGCACATGGTGTGGTCAGCCTCATAACTCTGCCCTCTAAGCCTGGGCAAAGCAGTTAAAGTCAAACCTAAGTAAGTGACCTGCAGCAGAAAGGCCCATTTCAGGATTAATTACTCACCACTATAAGGTATTTTGCCATAAGTAATGATTTCATAAAGAAGGATTCCAAATGACCACACATCGGACTTAATGCTGAATATATTAGCACGAATGGCTTCAGGTGCAGTCCACTTCACTGGCAGCTTTACTTCGTGTTTGGATTCATAGATGTCTTCATTATCTACCTGTTAATGCATTAAGGAATCAAGCCACGTTCCAGTGATATATATATATATTTTTTTTCTACCCTCATTCATCTGTAAACTGCTTCACATTAAAATTTAGAGGGAAAAGATTCAAAATGAGCTTAGGTCAATTGATGATTACAGTAGCAAATTCCAAATCTGGCTTATAAGACTGAGGAATCTATGAGAAGTCATTAATGCAATGTCATATAAGGGCCTACTATGTGCTAAAAATAGCATTGGCAGGACCACTCTACTACATATGAGAGAATTCATGTGCGATGGTATTTAGCAACCGGTCTTTAGCAAATAAAAAAAGAACAATAAAAAAATAATGAAAGCAAAGCCTGTCTGTTTTCAAACTTACTGCTGGTTTTGAAGAGCCACCGAGTTTAATAATTACCACATTACCACTTTTTAATACTGAAAAGTAGGATCCAAATGATTTAAATTAATATATCAACTCACTGGGGTTCTAATTAATTTATCAAGAAAAGAGATGATGAATTCATGAAGATCAAAAAAGAATCACTTGTATGTTGTGTTTCATGTTCCACATCCATATTTTTAGGGCACAATGTAGAAATTGAAAATGAGGAGAAAAACACCTAATACTATATCTCTTATATAAGTTTCTTTTGGCCTGATGTCATGAAATGAGGGGAGGGGCGGAATTAAAAAGCCAATGATTACTGAAGAATTTTGGCAGCATGAAATTTTAGTTGGCATAAAGTAAGCAAAGGGGGATGGGGTAACTGTAGAAAATGTGATGCCTTTTGTAAGGAAAACAGAGACAGACAACCAGAGGCTTCCTGGTACTGAAAAATGGATCATTAATTCAACCACAAACTTAATCACATACTTTCCCATCTGGGTGGGCATCATTTTCTCTGTTTTTTTTTTTTTTTTCTCCTTGGTGAAGAAATAGAAACAGGAGGTAGTTTATCTGTAAGGCTTTAGGCTACCCCACAACTGTGGACAAAGATTGTGGACCACACAACTTGGACAAAGATTATTTTGAAGAATAACAGCAAATCTATTAGACTACTAGTATGTTAGTCTTTTAACCCATGACAAAACCTAAATAGAACAAAACAAAATTCACCTTAAAAACCCTTGCAAGTCCAAAATCTGCAACTTTGTAGATATTATGTTCACCAACAAGGACATTTCTGGCAGCCAGATCTCTATGGATGTAGTTCTGGGACTCCAAATAAGCCATTCCAGAGGCAACCTGTGCTGCCATGTCTACCTGCTGGGTCAGGTGGATTTTTGTTCCAGCATCATCTGAGCAATAAGAGAAAGTCAAAGGTTTACTTTGGAGAACATTTGAATTATTAAAGTGAATTCTGAGAATTATGATGAATGAGCTACCAGTGGGCTTAAGTGCCATAGCACCGATCTGTTGAGCAAGAAACATAATACAAACTATTCATTTCCTGCGAAGGGCAACAATTTTCAGAGTCCAAACACATTCCAAGGCTGTGGCCCTTCCTCCCCTAAAGGAACATTACACTGAGAAAGAAACAGCAGTATCACATGATTCAAACACAGCTATAAATACCTGAAAGAGTCCAGGTATTGTCATTTTCCGTAGCACGCACCACTGACTCATCTCTTCATGGAAATTATTTACTTGGTTGCCTCTAGATTTCCTTCAAACATTGCACAGTTTGTTTTAGTCCTTGACGCTATAAAATAATACTAATTTGCATGGCTGAGCCAATGAAAATTTCTCATTCTTCCATCATATTGTTCTTAGAAATTAGTTCAGTAACAAAAATGAAGACTCTATCAGTAGTTATAAAATGTGTGTGTTACATTTGTACTTCATTAAGCTTGATGCACTTTTTTCATTTCCCTTTTTAAGCCCGTTAATCCTAGAGATGGTTTGCTCATCTCTCCAGGCATGGACATGCCTTTGATAGACACAGTTTCTCCCACTACTCATAATCAGAAAATTATGCAGGAGAGTCAGTTTGGCCATTAGTAGAGAGGTTAGTTTTACTATGTGGGGACTTTGTGCAAGGCGGTCAGCCATCCTGGATACTGTTTAGCTGCTATACTGGTTAGTAGATGTCTTCAGATTTCTGGAGAATTAAAAGGTCTCATATAAATCCAAACTATCATCATCCCTGACCGAATAAGCCAAATATTACCAAAAGTGTGTTGGATTCATGGTCAAGAGTCTTAGGCACAACTTCTGACTTGAGAGACAACTGTAGCTCAGGTGTTGGAAAACTGGCTTGAAGTTAGAGTACCAGAATCTGGATCAGGGCTTTCACAGGGCTCACATTTCTTCCTAACCTTAGGCAAGCCGCTTAACACTCCCGTGCCTCAGTGTTTCCATCTATATTGTGGTAATTGTAATTACCTTATGGTATTGGTTGTTAAAATGAGTTAATACATGTAAGGCACTTAAAGCAGAGCCTGGCACCTAGAAAGAACCAGGTAAACCCTACCTGTTTTTATTCTCATTGCTGCTGCCTGAATGGAATTAAACAGTTTAAGCTTTGTCACGGTAGAGATACATACACATTACTCAAACGGAAAAGTCTAAATGAAGACATGCACAAGGGTCTGGAGCTCAGGAGAGAGCACGCAGCTAAAGATGTCAACTTAACAATCACAGTTGATGAGTAGGAATTAAACATTAAAAGTGGGCGAGACAGCTGGGAAGTGACAGAATCATGAGAAACATCAACATTTAGGGTGGGCAGAGGAAGATAAATCTGCACGAAAACTGAGAGGAATCAGTTAAAAGAATGAAAGAAGAACCAGAAGAGAACACCCTAACAGTCAAAGGTTTTGAGAAGGTCACCACCATTGCCAAATTCCACAAGTAAGTCCAGCAAGGTAAGAACTGAATGCCTTAGTGGCAGGATGAACAACTTCACTGGAGATGGGGGACAAGGGGTTGAGGGCAGAACAGAAGCTGAGGACATGGAAACAGCAGGAGGAGATGTCAATTTCCAAACCCTAGTCAAGAAAGGAAGACAACAAAAGATTGGCAGTTGGCAGAGGAAAGTGTGAACCATGGGAAAGTGATTATCAGGAAATTCATGACTGTGAGGGGCTGTCAATGATATGGGACTTAGGGGTTTCTGGAGTGCTAGCCATGTTCTCACTCTTGATTTGTGCAGTGGCTATACCATTATTTACTTGCTCACTCTTAAGTAATGATAAATTATGCTCTATGATGTGTGCTCTTTCTATAATGTATGCTATCTTTCCAATAAAAAATGAAATAAACAGAGTTGAGGAGATTTTTTTTTTACGGTGAAGACCTAAGCACAGTGTGTGTATGCGTATGTGTCGGTAAATACATATTTATTTTTTAATGCAAGCAGCATATTTATTTATTTATTTATTTTTATTTTATTTTATTTTTTAGAGAGGGAGAGAGAGACAGAGAGCACGCGCAAATGAGAGGGAGGGGCAGAGGAAGACAGAGAGAGAATCTTAAGCAGGCTCCACACTCAGCATGGAGCCCAACGTGGGGCTCAATTCCACAGCCATGAGATCACGACCTGGGCTGAAATCAAGAGTCAGATGCTTAAATAAATGAGTCACCCAGACACCCCTGCAAGCAGTATATTTAAATAGGATATGCGGTGAAACTAACTTCTCACTGATCCATTTGTCCTCTTCTTCCTGGGCAAACACAGAGGACTATATTCCCCATCTTCCCTAGCAGTTAAATTGGATCATGCCACTAGTTCCGTGCACTGCAATGCGTGCAAGAGAGGATGTCCGTCACTTACAGGCCTAATCCTTAAAATCTCCCGCAGTTTTGTAGCTAGAAGAAATAAATTTTGAAATGGCAGAGCCACACGATGAAAGGAGTCTAAATCCCTACATCACCATCTAAGGCGTGCCACTCAGAAGAGCAGTGTGATGCATATCAAAAATGCATATTTTTACAGCAATGTGCAGAATGAACCTGGACCACTTTCTTACACCGCACACAAAAATAAACTCAAAATGGATGAAAGACCTAACCATAAGACAGGAAGCCATCAAAATCCTAGAGGAGGCGGGCGCCTGGGTGGCTCCATCAGTTTAGTGTCCGGCTTTAGTTCAGGTCATGATCTCATGGTTCATGGGTTCAAGCCCTGCGTCAGGTTCTGTGCTGACAGCTCAGAGCCTGGAGCCTGCTTCAGATTCTGTGTCTCCCTCTCTCTCTGCCCCTCCCGCATGTATGCTCTGTCACTTTCTGTCTCTCTCAAAAAAAGAAAAAAAATTTTTTTTATTTTTTAAATCCTAGAGGACAAAACAGGCAACAACCTCCTTGATCTCGGCCACAGCAACTTCTTACTTGACGTGTCTCCAGAGGCAAGGGAAACAAAAGCAAAAATGAACTATTGGGACCTCATCAAGATAAAAAAATTCTACACAGCAAAGGAAACAATCAGCAAAACTAAAAGGCAACCAACGGAATGGGAGAAGATATTTGCAAATGACATATCTGATTAAGGGCTAGTATCCGAAATCTATAAAGAACTTATCAAGCTCAACACCCAAAAAACAAATAGTGCAGTGAAAAAATGGACAAAAGAGATGAATAGACACTTTTCCAAAGAAGACATCCAGATGGCCAACTGACATATGAAAAAATGCTCAACATCACTCATCATCAGGGAAATGCAAATCTAAACCACAATGAGATACCACCTCACACCTGTCAGGATGGCTAAAATTAACAACTCAAGAAACAACAGATGCTGGTGAGGATGCAGAGAAAGAGGAACCCTTTTGCACTGCTGGTGAGAATGTAAACTGGTGCAGCCACTCTGGAAAACAGTATGGACGTTCCTCAAAAAATTAAAAATAGAACTACCCTATGACCCAGAAATTGCACTACTAGGCATTTATCCAAGGGATACAGGTGTGCTGTTTCGAAGGGACACATGCACCCCCAAGTTTATAGCAGCACTATCAACAATAGCCAAATTACAGGGAGAGCCCAAATGTCCACTGACTGATGAATGGATAAAGAAGATGTGGCATATATATATATATATATATATATATATATATATATATATAATGAAATATTAGTTGGTGATCAAAAAGAATGAAATCTTGCCATTTGCAATGATGTGGATGGAACTAGAGGGTATTACGCTAAGCAAGTCAGAGAAAGACAAATACAGGATTTCACTCATGTGGAATTTAAGAAACAAAACAGATGAACACAGGGGAAGGGAAACAAAAACAAGATACAAACAGAGAGGGAGACAAACCATAAGAGAACAAACAGGGTTGCTGGCGGGGTGTTGGGTAGGGGGATGGGCTAAATGGGTAATGGGCATTAAAGAGGCCACTTGTTGGGATGAACGCTGGGTGTTATATGTAAATGATGGATCCCTGAATTCTATTCCTGAAACCATTATTATACTATATGTTTACCAACTTGGATTTAAATTTTTTTAAATGCATATCTTTGTCACATCACTAAATTTTTTGAATTGTATGTTATAGCAGCTAACATTAATTCTTCAGTGTAAAATGAGATGTAAGCAAAACGACAAAACCTAACTTAGTGTGCAGCATAATGGCAAAGCATTACTGCCATGACAGTCAAAATAGCTATGCCTTTTGATATCAAATTAACTCGATACGAAAAGAAATGTGAAAAGCCAAGATAAACTGGTGACTAGTCCTAGGCCAAGTGGTAGACAGTTTCTAAAATGGCCCCTAATATTCTCTGCCTCCTGGTATTTGGGCTTCTGTGACATTCCCTTCCGTTTAATGTGGTCTGGACTACTGACTCACTGTTAACAAATAAAATATGACCAAAATGATGGGGTATCGCTTCCAAGATAAGTTATAAAAGACTATGGCTTCATCTTGCAAGAACTCTCCTCTCTCTTGCTCTCTCACTTGCTCAGTCTGATGAAGCCAACTGTCATGGCGAAAGTTGCCCTATGGAGAGGTCCATGTACCAAGGAACATAGGGCAGCTTCCTGCCAACAACCAGCAAGGAACTGACTTTCTCAATCCAACAGCCCTGGAGAAGCCAACTCCTGCCAACAATCACCTGAGTGAGCTTGGAAATAGATCAACTTCCCCTAGAGCCTTCAGATAACTGAAGCACCTGCCAAGACTTTGACTGCAGCCCTGTGAGAAACCCTGAGGTAGAAGACCCAGCTCAGCTGCACCTGGATTCCTGACCACAGAAAATGTAAGATAATAAATGCTTGCTTACTTAAGCCACTAAGTTTTGGGTAATTTTTTGTGCACGATAGATAACGAATACAGGTTCATGTTAAGAAAATAATGTCAGTGCTATGCACACGGTTCAAAGCATGGGCTACGGAGCCAGATTTCCTGGGTTTGAATTCTGGTTCAACTACCTTGGATAAGTTATAAACTTGTCCATCCTTCAGTTTCTTCCACTATCAAATAGAAATGATAATAATAATACTCATTTCATCAGGTCATTAGAGGAAAGAACTAAGTTAATATTTGTACTACATTTACAAAAATGCCTGGCATATAGTAAGTACTATATAGTGTGGGGTTTTTTTAGAAAAATAAATTGTAAATATATGCACCTCTCCTACCACTATCTCATTTGGTTTTTTAGTACATCACCTCATTTTATACTCACAACTACATGAAGTAAGTGTTATTACTATTTGCCCCCTTTCATAGGAGTTTCTGCTACTTAGAAGAACAGGTGATAAGTTGTAGAGTGGCGATTCAAGTTCAGGCATGTTTGAGGTTGAAATCTCATGCTCTTAAAAACTATTCTATACTTCTCCCTAAAACCTACGTTACACATGATTCCTGAGGACCTGAAGGTTGGGGCTACAGTTGTAGCCAGCTGAAGGGTATCTTAGTAAAAACGCTCCTGTCTACCTCAGTCCACTTTAGTGAACGGTCCATGAGAATGATGAACAACATGCTGGAGCTTGATTTATTTTAAACAGTATGTATACATGCAAAAAAAAATGCAGATATTTATTCTCTTTAAATTTCAGCAGGAAATACTGGACATCAATTACCCTCAATGCTAAAGTTTTTTGGTAAGCCTCTTCTATTTTGGAGAAATTTATTACAAAAAAAAATATTCAGCCAAGCTTAGGGTCTACAAAGGTGGTTCCATAGAAAACTATGTATGTCATTTCAACTATCAAATTCAACATCTAATTCTATTACAGTGGATATAAAGTTTTCACTGACCGGCACAATAGCGAAGGAAATCGAGTACTAACATATTTTCTACCCTGAAAGAGTAGAATGGCCTAGGAACTGCCCAGGGGAACCTCAGAACACACTTCTAATGCAACAGTCAGTTGTCAAAACTGATATAAAGGTTCACAGTTCTGTAACAATTTACATCCGCAACAAGAAAATATTTTCAACTATGTTCCATCACTTGAGTCTTTCAGCTTAGAATATGTATCATGATGGGCTGTTTAAACGTGGCAGATTCATTTTAAGATCACTTTGTTGAATTTAAGCCCTCTTAATTGGGAAGGGATTGTCTGTAATGAGCATCTCTTCATTATTTCTCATGGCTACTAAGTATCTTAGCAAATGAAGGCCTTGGTAAACTTGACCCTGATAGCCCAATCCAAAATATGACAGGGTTTGTGCTCACCCCTGAGTAAAACACATTAACAAACCACAAAAATTCTCAGTGCCAGAGGAGTTCATAATTAATAAGTGGATCTTGTCAAGCTGACACCAAGAGTCTCAAGACAAGCTCAACCCCAAGTCCTGATCATATTAGGTTTAGAATAGCCCCAGTTAATCTATCCATTAATTTTTTTTTCATTTATTCGGTCAACACATAATTAGAGCACACTTTCTATGTGCCTGACACTCTTCTATCATTAAAATAAAGAAAAATCTCTGTCCTCAGGGAGTTGTATTTGTGAAGTTGCTAACAATAAGCCATATTAAAAAGTCATGCATTGGGATGCCTGGGTGACTCAGTTCAGCATCTGGCTCTTTTTTTTTTTTAAGTTTATTTATTTTGAGAGAGAGGAGGAGAAAGAAAATCCCAAGCACACTCTGCAGTGCAGAGCCCGATGTGAGGCTCAAACCCATGAATTGTGAGATCATGACCTGAGCTGAAGTTGGATACTTAATCAACTGAGCCACCCAGGTGCCCCAATCATCTGGCTCTTGACTTCGGCTTAGGTCATGATCTCACAGTTTGTGAGTTCAAACCCCACATTATGCTCTACGCTGGCAGTGAAGAGCCTACTTGGGATTCTCTTTCTCTCCCTCTCTCTCTCTGCCCCTCCCCAACTCGTGCACTGTTTCTCTCCCTCTCAAAATAAATAAATAAACATCTTTAAAAAAGAAATGCACTATATGATGATTAGCAGCTAAGAAAAAGGAAAACAAAAAAGCAGAAAAGAGGAATACAAAGAGACAGGAGAGGGAGATTAAATTTTAGAACTCAGAGGTTGACCATTGAAAGACTCACTGTAATGGGAATGTCTGAGGAAAGACTTTTCAGAAGTGAGGAAATGAGTACATGGGTAAGTAATGGGAGGGGGTGGAATTCAGATAGAGGATGGAAAAAGCACAAAGGGCCTGAAGCAAAGCGCACCTGGAAGATATGAAGAGCAGCAAAGGACAGGGCAGCTGACACAGACTGAACAAGGGAGACACTGGGAGAGATGTGGTCAGTGAGGTAATGGAAAGCTGGGCCATGTAGGACCTTATGGGTTATATAGAGAAAACCAGTGAGTCACAGAAGGCTTTGAGCTGAGGGGGGAAGACAATCTGATTTACCTTTTAACAGGCTCTCTCCACCTCCTGTGTTGAGTGGAGACTGAAGGGAGCAAGAACTAAACAAGGGAGACCATTTAAGAGACTGTTGCCTAATCCAGGAAGGAGTTGATGTCAGCTTAGACCAGGGTAGGAGTGCTGAGAGGTGCAAAATCCCGGATATATTTGGAAAGAAGCCAATGGGGTTTTCAGATTAGTTAGATAGAAACTGTGAGAAGTAGAGATGATCAAGAGATTAGGCCTGAGTGTTGACATTGTCAAAGACGGGAAGACCACAAGAGTAGCAGATTACTGGGGATATATAAGATCAGTTTTGGACATGGCTGTTTTGAGACTTTTTAATAGACACCTGGAGTAGAAAATTCCAGCTGTTCACAAACATTTTTTTTCCTCCTTGCAACCACTTTAAAGAATTGTACTTCCCTATTCCTTTTGACTTGATTTGACCAAATGAAAAAGGGCACAGAAGTTATCTCTGCATCTCCTGGTTGGAACTCGAAGAGCCAGAATGAGATTAGTCCCATCCCTTTCCCTGCCAAGGTGATCAAAACACCTGAGCGACCAACCAATCTATTTTGCACACATAGCATGAGCAAGAAATAAGTGCCTCTGGGATTTGGGAGAGGGGAGTGTTGCTGCATCATACCTATGTTATCCAGAGGACGGTTCAAGTAGAGTAGTCAAGAAAGCAGTTGGATTTATGATTCTGAAGTAATGGAGGGATGTAGTTTCAGGAGTCTTTGATACATAAATATTATTTAACATTGAAACTGACTGTGCTTAGCAAGTAACTGGTGATGTTACAAAATTCCAAGAGGTCTGAGAGATAAGAGAAATCACACAGATGGGAGAAGAATCAACAAAAAGACAGGAGGAAAAGCCATTGAGTGAAGTGTCCTGGAGGCCAAATGAAGAGGTATTTCCAAAGGGAAAGAGTGTCCATTGAAATAAATGCTAACAGGTCTGAAGACTGAGAATTGAGTATTAGACTTGAAACTGTGCCCTTGACAAATCATTTTTGTGAAAGATGGACCCAAGATAATGACTGTACTTTTGTCCCAGGGAATAAGGCAAAGGGGGCAATGGCTGAGGTTAGTTTTTCCACGGTGGCTAACATATTCTGATACTGTTAAATTTGAAATCCTCATGCAAAGGAGCTAGGCATAATTTTTAACAGCATTTAACAGGCCCAGGTCCTTTGTTCTTCCCCAGTTTTGCAATTTAATACCGCCAGCTTCACAAGTCACCCTGAAATCAGAGAATACTCTTATCTTTCTAATATCTTTGTTCCATTATTCTCACCTCCCTTTACCTCTGCACGTTCTATCAATCCCACTCTGACATTTCAGGAAAGCAATAGAAAAAGTCTCTTTTTTAAGCATGAATTATTCTCTCAGTACTTGATCTCCACTACTTTGAACATCTCATTTTAATACTCATTATATTGTTGCTTATTAAATTATTCATTTGCAATAAACATCAAAATTTCACAATGCCCTTAAGTCTTCTCTGACTACAGGAAGCAGATGTAGAAATAAAGCAATTGTATATTTCTGCTTTTTAGTCTGAAAATTCTAATGCTGCCTAGCAGTGGAAGTATATTAAACACCAACAAGTATGATGTTAACACCGGAAAAGGAAAAAGAATGAGGGTACCTCTCCCTCTCTTTCCCCCAAAGTATCCCATGTTCCCTAATTCTGAGCCATAGATCAAATTGGCCCGTGACTGATAATGTTCCATTAGTTACTGCAGGAAACAAAGCATCACGCAAAACACCTATTCTTCAATTTTCTACATTACATTTACGTACTCTGATATGTCTGTTGCGAACAATTTGTTCTTCACTACATAAATATTTTCCCTCCCTTTGAGCACACGGTATATATCCTATTAAAAACTAGTTGAGCCATTCATTCTCACAGATATACACATAGTAAATATCCTTTGGGTTATAGAAGGCTTGCTAAATTGACATTTATAGGACTAGTTAAACTAAATCCCTCCTTTCTTCCTTTTATTAAGTCTTTAGCTTACTTTGGAGATATTCTTGCAGACTTCCATGTCTCATCAACTCTGTAATAATATAAATTGGATCTTCTAAAGTGCAAACAGCATAAAGCTGGATAAGCTTTGGATGTCTTAGGTTCTTCATTATCTGTGCCTCCCTCAGGAAGTCATTTGGATCCATTGAACCTGAAACAAGAAGAGGAGGAAATCACTTTCTGTTATTGAGGCATTCCTATCCTCACAGCAGTCTGGTGGGAATCACCAAGATTGCTTCCTGCTTCTCAGTAAAATAAGAGCATTGGTGTCACAAATCTTCAGATTTATCAAAGAAGAGAATCAGTCCACCCAGGGCAACCTAATAACTGATGTGTTGGTGCATCAAGGGTGTGTAATTTATGTGTTATGACCTGTAGGTGAGGAGAGGTTGATTCAGGTCCATATGAGAAATGAAGGAAAAAGGAGAGACTGGCAGTCTAACTGATAAAACAAGGCAAGCAAATTAAGAGCATGAAAAGAAGGCATTCTATTAACATGAATGCTGGAGGACACTGAATGTTTAATTACTGCAGCCAGAGCTTTTTGGTCCAGGATCCAGGGAAGACTGATAGCTGCCCTGTCCTTGGTACCCACTGTGGGAACAGCTGGATAACAATCCTGAAGCCATGACATTCTGCCATATTTATGTCCTTAATTCTGTAGGGACATATGGTATAGGCCAAACAGAAAATATTCAAGGGCTACACCCAAAACTGAGTGTCTTTTTGCACTAGTCTTTTATGTCTAACTTGAAATTGATCTTCAACATTTTCTCCTATGTTAATACTTCCATAAGTCAGACTCTTAACAGATTAACCAAATGATAAGGGAGAAGTATTGGGACCTATTTTGAAGACTCACCTACAATTAAATTGTATTTTAATGGTTCAACTCTTACCTTGCAAAGTGCCACGTAGTTAATAACAAAATCTAAGAAGAGGAAGGATACCTGGAGTTTACACTTTACCAGTAATTTTCAAAAATCTTTCATTATTTTTAAAGATATGATGTATCAGAGGCATTGCTGTAATTGAAGGAATACTGTCATTTCATATCTCAGTATTCACTATGGATAGTGCAAATATCATTTCCACTGATGCTCAAAGAGACTGTCCCATTCATCAGTATCTCATGATGAAGACTTCACAACTGATATTTGAACCCAGGCATGGATAAGCTTTGACATTCTAAAATAGCAGTCTGACTTATTTATTAATATGAAGTCAAGACGAGTTCCATGTGACTTGCAGATCATTTCACATAAACCATTTAGGCAGTCTAGCCTTTGGTATTCCCTTGAGAGTCTAGAAGTTCAGAACACAGGCTTGATTAAACTCCAGATTCTGGTCAAATCCTAGCTCACTGGGTAATCTTCAGCGAGTTACCAAACATCTCCAAACTTCACTTCTTCATCTGTATAACATGGCTAATAACCCTACTGATACCATAATATCATGATCAGGAAATTGCAATAACAGGAACATATACGTTCAATGACTGTAGGCCATTATTTGTATTATTATTAATAAGCATATTCTAGGAAAAACCAAACAGATCAACTGTATTTTTTTCACAGACTGAGGAGTGGAAGGGGCAAGGACTTACTGAGGGAAAATAGAGAAAAATGACCTATTCTCATTTCCATCATGATCTTCTGTACTTCCTCAATTCCATCCCTATCATCGGAATTGGAATTATCTACATAATCAAAGAGGATTAAAATTTCGAGTCATAGTGGCAAAATGGAGCTGAGAATAAAAGAGGCACCCAAACCATAATGAAGGACTTTCTTCTTGTTGAATTTAGTTTGGCCTATGGTCAAATATGGATAGTGGGATTCTTCCCACCACACCCTCAACATAATCTGATTCATTAAGTTTCCAGTGATAATAGTCACCATTCAGGCAATTTATATACACAATATGTTTCTACTCTAATGCTTTGGTAGCCATCAGATTTGTGAAATGCAGGACACTCGAATCATTGCCAAATCAGACTACCCACAAGACCTGAAAAACCACGGTACATCAGGAGCCTCTGCAGGTGAAGGCTGCTTAGAGCACTCCATGGCTACGCTGGTTGCAGCTGACCAGCTACACAGCAGAGACCCAATTTCAAGTCAGCTAGTAATGCAGCATTAAATATTAATTTTTGCCTGTCAAAGCTACTATGGGAGTTGATTTCAGGCTCGTCTTTATTGCGTGGTAGTCTGCTAAGCAATAAATAGCTGCTAAGATTGATTAATGGCCCCAGTGAAGTGAAGACATTTAACCAATCACCAAAGCTGTTTGCTGCTATTACACTGTAAATCAATAATAATTATTCCTGTTGGAGAGAAAACTATCGTGGCGCTTTTTTTTAATATAAGAAAAGTGATTTTTTTTTTTTTTTTTGTTCTTTTTTGACCTCCAGAAGGCCTTCCTTGGAGAGCAGTGTTAGGATGAATAGCTAGCTACTTCGTTTTGAGAAAAGAATGATTAGATTGAACAATAAAGTTTAGGCTCAAGTGTCAACGAGATTACGATTCAAAATAATATATATGCAGTGATTGTGAAAATCTCGGGTGCTGGAATAGATCATTCTCACCTGGAGTGCTCACACGGCATCAGCCACTTAAAAGTGCTTCTCCATCACTTCATGAGGCAGGTGTAAATGCTTGACAGACGTCCTGCACTAGCGAATCTGCACTTCCGTGGACATCTGTCAGCATCCCCATTGAAGCTAACATTTATTAAGAACTCACTGCATATATTTTATGTACGTTGACTCAATTTGTCCTCATAAAACTCTATGAAGTAGGAACTATTATAATCCCCACTTCCAGATGAGGAGATTCAAAAGATTAATACATTGTCCAGTGTCCCAGAGGGCAGAGGCAAGGTTGAACTCAGTTCTATTTTATACTAAACTTTATGCTCTTACTATAACACCAGAGGGGCCCAGACTTTCTTGGTTCATGGCATCCTCATTGTCTCAGTAACTTGTTTCATGATATGCCCTTAAGCCAAAATGAATACCTAAGAGTTCTATTGATTATTTGGTTAAATCAAAGCAACTTTAAAAGTATTTGTGTTCTAACAACTTAATACCCATTTAAAAAAGTAATACAGAGAAATTTTTGTGTGGCTCTTGAATGTGATCCCAGTCACCACCAAAAACCCAGTTTCACAAAGATATGATGTCACCAAAGGAATGGTGCTATCCAGCAGCACCCAGGTGCTCAAGTTCTGCCATCAGGAGGCTTTCAAAACCCTTAAGAATTCTGGTTAAGTAAAGAATGAAGGTCCCCTAGAGAACTAATTTCTAGCCTCTAGTTATTATTCTTACCTATGTTATTAGATGTAGATATGAGGCGACTACAGTAACGCTGTACTTTCATAGACTGTCTCCCCTGGGGTGTGATGCAATAGTGATAGATGTGAGTTCAAATCCTAGCTCCTCCATTTACTGACCTTATAATAATAATAATAACAGTAATAATAATAATTAAAATAAAAAGTTTTTCTTGGTCACTTAATATGAACCAGACATTATTCAAAGCATTTCCACTAATGACCCAGTTTAATCTTCGTAATAATCCTGCTGGGTTGGCCTTATTAGTATCTCTTTTTTGCAAATGATAGAACTGAGGCACAGAGTAGTTTAAAATTTACTCAAGACCATAAGACTAGCACATTTCAGGAAAGTTACTTAATCTTTTTACATTTTCTTATCTCACTTTTAAAATGGAAGAGATAATGCCTGCCTGAATAAATATTATTTTAGTACACTCACTTTTAATGTCCATGATAGGAAAAAGGAAGATGGAAGAAAAAATAGTTCCTACATTTCCAAATATGAGGTCTTTTAGATGGACCATTTTACCTTTTAACCATAAACAATTAGTATTTAATAAAATTGTTTCTCCCTGAAGATCTCCAAGGTTCTATTGATTTAAGTATTGTTTTAAGTACTTCCAGTAAAGTCACCTTTTTAAGAGTTTATTTTATTTATTTTAAGAGAGAGAGAGAGAGAGACACGTGTATGTGTGGGGGAGGGGCAGAGAGAGAGGGAGAGAGAATTTTAAGCAGGTTCTGCACTGTCAGCATGAAGCCCGATGCGGGGCTCGAGAACCGTGAGATCATGACCTGAGCTAAAATCAAGAGTTGGACACTTAAGCGACTGAGGCACTCAGGTACCCCTAAAGTTAGCATTTTTAACGAAGGCTAGGAAAAAATGTGGAGAGGGACAATCCTAACTCCAGAGAAGAAATGCGTGGTTGAAATCTTGCATTGGGGATATTTTAAGACTTAGCCGATTCCAGGCACATGCTCTTGCCTTTAGAATCTGAAGCATGTTATGCTTTATGGTCACCTGGGCCAGAAAACATGATTACAGTACTTGCTTGGTGCCTGCATTGGCTGTCCTGTGACCTTGCAGACATTTACAGTGGCAAGTTGAGCTTATAAAAATTAACAAATGCTGGGGCATCTGGGTAGCTTAGTCGGTTAAGCATCTGACTCTTGGTTTCAGCTCAGGTCATGATCTCACAGTTTGTGAGTTCGAACCTCACATCAGACTCTGTGCTGTTAGCACAGAGCCTGCTTGGGATTCTCTCTCCCTCTCTCTCTCCCCCACTCACACTGTCTCTGTCTCTCTCAAAATGAATAAACTTCAAAATAATTTTTTTAATTAACATATGCCATTTAACCTTTGACATCCTCATTCTCATACCTGGTTTTAATGTTTTTACTGCTACTGGAGTGGTGTTGTTCCATAGGCCTTCCCATACTTCACCAAACTGACCAGATCCTAATCGCTTCAGAAGCTGTATGGAGTTGCGGTCTATCTCCCACTGGTCCACGGTTTTGTAAGACAAATCAAAAGGTGCTGGTACTTGTACCTGTTTCACAGAATAATTAGAAAAACTATAAGAAAAAATTTAACAATTTTTTGGTTGAAAATAATAGCCTAGGCACTTTTAAAAAGAGAAACCATTTTTAAAACCAAAATATTGTAAATTTTATTCTAATTACTTTAAAATGGAAAGCAATTATGGCAGAATCTGTATCATTACCTCTTTGAGCTGATCTCCTCCCTAAATCTTGCTACATGAGGCACCTTGCTGTCCATCTGCCCCACCCCACACCCAATGCCATCCCTGCCTGGGTCTGGCATGGTCTTCCTCTGCCTCTTTGCCTTGCTCTGCCAAGCTAAATCCTACCAATGTTAAGACCCATTTGAAGTTCCACCTCATCCACAATTACTTCCCAAATTCTTTGGCCTATATCGTTTACTATATGTATCATATATTTTTGCATAATTAAATTTTTCATCTTATTTTGAATTTCATTCATGTACTTGTTCATTTAATAAATAATAATTTTTCAAGCACCAACAAAGTGCCATTCTGTAAACAAAGTAGGCAAGACCCCTGCCCTCTGAGAGTTCATAATCTAGTTTACTATCTACCAGAGGAAATTCTTAGCCCCTCCACCAAGTCATGAGCATTTTGAGTACACAGAAGATCATTTATGCTTCTTTGTGAACACTTTTCAACAATATTGGTTAAACAGAGTATTTTCTAAGCCACAGGTAAGCTATTCTTAGCATGAGCTTAACCATTCTTGTGGGGTCATTCATACCTATTCCATCCAACATGTAATACTTACACCAAAGTTGCATGTTCACTGGGCAGGATTTAAGTCAATGAATTCCCTACATACTGGACAAAAGTCTTCAGCTTCTAATTGTCCATAATATTTTGGTCAGGCATCACCAGGAAGCTTTCAGTGGTCATCCAGGCATAAACCATAGGGCTGGCTGTCCCATGGACAGTACATGAGACCTGAACTCAGACGAGGAGCTGAGGTTTTGCCCCACTACCATGTAAGTCCACTACATAACTTTAAATCAACCTAGGTAAAACATGCAATAATTGAATACTGATAGATTTAATAAACTCTATAAATGTTGTTTGGCCTGGCCAAACTATTATAACAGTTACGTAAATGATATTTCTATATAGATATTTCAGCCAGATAATGAGCCTAGCAATTTCATATTGATATCCTTGAATACAGAGCTAAATAAGAATTATATTCCAGCACTTTTTTTTCCCTCCAGCCATATGAGTAAGTGCTCCAGTGTCAAGATACCAGATTAATTTCTTGGAGCAAAGGATGAATATTTTCTGGCTTCAATGAGTGCCTAAGGTCAGGAGTTGGCAAACTTTTTCTGAAAAGAATGAGATAGTAAATATTTAGGTCTTTGTGGGCCATAAGGTTTCTGTTGCCACTATTAAATGCTGTTAACACAGAGAAAAATCAAAGGGAATTTTTAAATAAATAAGCATGCTTATGTTCCAATAAAACTTAATATTTAAAATGTAAGTGTGGGACAGTACTGGCTCATAGGCCATGGCTTCTCTATCCATGCTGTAGGTAATCAAATGACTTTTTTTTTCTGAACAGACATATCACATGACTAATACTCCAGTATCTGAAGGGAAAGAGTTAACCTCAAAATCAACACAGCTTTGGGGCGCCTGGGTGGCGCAGTCGGTTAAGCGTCCGACTTCAGCCAGGTCACGATCTCGCGATCCGTGAGTTCGAGCCCCACGTCGGGCTCTGGGCTGATGGCTCAGAGCCTGGAGCCTGTTTCTGATTCTGTGTCTCCCTCTCTCTCTGCCCCTCCCCCGTTCATGCTCTGTCTCTCTCTGTCCCAAAAATAAATAAAAAAAAAAAAAAAAAAAAAAAAATCAACACAGCTTGAAAGCATTTTACCTTTAAGCATGGTTTTCCCAGCTGAACACACAGGCCATCCCTTGTCTTGGTGTAATGGCTCACAAATTCATTCAGTGTTGAAAAGATTCTTCTCTGGGTAAGGAAAAACCCCCCTTCATCCAGTCTTCTGATCCTGTAGTGTTTCACAATCCCTTCATCTAAAACTGGAACCCAAAATAAGTCCTATTAATATACTTCTTGCCAAAACCAAGCAAATCTACTTATTTTGTGGTGATAGTTTCAATGCATGGAATAAAATTTTCATAAATTCTGTTCATTTCTCAACTTTGTTTCAGAAAAGACTTCAGAAAGTTTATAAAGGATATATAGCAAAATAAAAAGGGAAAAGAAATGGGAAACCACATTAAAGGAAATAGAAGATAAAAATAACAGAGTGAGGTCACCACTAAAAATCTAGGCTTTGAGGCCTATTGAACTTGATTAAAACAAGCCATAAAATTGACTCTATCATTCTAAGCATTCCTGCCTGACTTGGTCAGTAGAGCATGTGTTTCCTGATCTTGGGGTCGTGAGTTCAAGTCCCACTTATAAAACAATTTTTGACTCTATCATTCTGGCAATGCAAAGAGGGAAATATTATCAGTTTCAGAAATCACAGCGTTCACAAGATAAAATCACAAAAGTTGTGTAAAAATAGTTCAACTCTTCCTGGCACAGAGACCAGGGAGATTTTTCTCCCATGAGATCCTATGAAGGGGACACTGAAATAGAATAAAACGGTGTCCTCAGGACTATCCGACAATAACATCAGGAATTCTGCAGGGCCGCTTATTATTCTGTCTCTTAATGCAGGGTGATAACAGAATGTCCAAGCACAGTTCAATAAAAGCTATTCTACAGGGCCCAAAATAATGCAATCCATGTATACAACATCCCAGCACTATTGCTTGATCCAAGGGCAAGTCTCGTAACAGCCAGTGGAATGAACGGATTGCATACCCTTTTTCAAATCATCTGACTATAGCAGATTTCTTGCTTTTGCCTGCCACCAACAATTCTCCCTTCTTCTTGTAATAGCACCCCAATTTTTTGCAGAGAATCATTGCTCCTCTGAGAGCATGTGGTCCAGAGATTATCACTGCCAACCTTGAGCCAAGGAATGCACAATCAGAGCCAAGAAGACTCAATTCCAGGACTTGTGCTACAGAGCCGCAGGAAAACAGGAAGCAGTTGTTATGATTGTTGTTTTGGTTTTGTTTCTGTTTAACTGCTAGGAGTTTGGACCTACAGGCAAAATCTTGCCCCAGGCAGGGAGAAAGCTTTGCCTGGGAAGTTCTTTCCTTGATATGGAAAATGAAGCTTAGACCCTGGAGCCAATCACACTGGCTTTTCAGCTTGAAGAATCAGTCACCTTTTTTACTTAAACTAGTAACTTTTTTACTTAAACTTTACTTAAAACTTTTTTACTTCAACTAGTTTTTGCACTTGCATTCAAAAATATTGACTAATACATTTCATAAGCTATTCTTTCACTTAGCCAAATTATTGGTAAGTATTGAGCAGCATTTACCAGGATACAGATATTCTTAATTCCTTGCTAAATATAAAAATTATACTTTAATAATGGGTCATGCTAGAGCAATGCTCTCTTGAAAGAAAAGAAGACTAAGAAAACAGCTCAATCCTAGTTTGGAAGTTTACTGAGGGCATGCCAACTACTAGGGCAAAGTTTTTCTCACAAGAGAATTGGCGCACATCACAATAGCTCAAATAAAAAACAGACAATATCACACGTTGCCAAGGAAGTAGAGTAAATGGAACTCTCACACACAGATGATAGAAGTGTAATTTTTACAATCACTTTAGAAAACCGTCATGCTCTACTAAAACTGAACACAGCCATACCTATAGTTTAGTAATTCCACTCCAACATATAACCAACAAAATGTACAATATATACACCAAAACACATGTATAAGAATGCTTTTAGCAGTATTATTTGTAAGAGTCTAAACCTGGAAACAATCCAAATGTCCATCAACCATAAAATAGACTAATAAATTATTTTATGTTTGTCTAGGGAATCCTATGCAGATTTGTAAATAAACAAACCATAAATACACGCATCTACATGAATGAATCTCACAAACACAAAAATATAGTTCCCTTATTTAAAAACTAGCAAAACTATTGATATTAGGAGTCAGACTGGAATGTTGGTAAGATTCTCTTTCTTGACTGGATGCTGGTTTACATGCATGTGTTCACCTCATAAATGCTCATCAAACCAAACTTTTACAAATTGTGTATTTTTATTACACATGTCATACATCAATTTAAAAGAATTTTTTAGGGGCATCTGGGTCGCTCAGTCGGTTAAGTGTCTGACTTCGGCTCAGGTCATGATCTCACAGTTCGTGAGTTCAAGCCCCACATCGGGCTCTGTGCTGACAGCCCAGAGCCTGGAGCTTGCTTCAGATTGTCTTCCTCTCTTTCTGCTCCTCCCCCACTCATGCTCTCTCTTGCTCTCTCTCTCTCTCTCTCTCTCTCTCTCTCTCTCTCTCAAAAATGAATAAACACAAAAAAATTTTTTTAAAGAATTTTTTCATGGTTATTTGCTCTAGTTCATGGACAAATAGAACATCAAGTCCCCAAAGTGCTACATCATGGCACATGCTGAATTATTTCAGTCTAGAAAGTTTTTAAGGTAAATGCTACCTAATTCTCATTTTGGATATCAAATTTTCTCAGTAAAGTATTCAAAGAACACTAATTGTAAGCAAAATAACTTTCTGATAAGCATTATGAAAAACCTGGTTACAAAATGTCCTCCTAAATAACTGAGTTAATTTTTGATATAAGAATATAGGTTATAAGCCAGAAAAATACAGAGGAATATCAAACATAAATGAAAATTTTTTTGAGTGCATGATGCTGAATTTGAAGGTAGCCTTTCTATTACATCAACAATACTAATAATGTAACCAACACACCACACAAGCACAACTAATAATGTAATAACATCTTTTGTTCCATGCTTTTTGAATAACATTGAATAAGAAAGACAGTTCCCTGCACCTAGATGAAAGCTCCAACAGAGCTTTTCTGATCACACTTAATTATAGGTTCAGCTTTCACTTAAAATCACAAATGCAGTCTAAACTCAAGCTTAGATTGCCCAGTCCAAGATATTAATCAAAACACTCTGCTATTCAGTTTAATAGCTAATCTGTCTGTTCAGGTGTACATCAGGCTGAAAGGCAGCAGTGGGAAAGGTAGGTGTGGGTGGCTGTCTTTCTTTCTCTGCCTAGAGGTGTTCTTTCCTCATGGCCTTGCCAGCCAGGATTTGAGTATCTAGGGTAAGAGCATAGAGAGGAGGAGATAAAGAATGAGGAAGTTCTTATTGGACTGGCAGAGTCTAAATCAGCTTCAACTCTCAGCCTGGCAGACGTTCAAGCTGATTCTTCTGTCAAGAACACTTATGTAGCCCCCTCCCTCCTAAGATGCAGGTGTCTGCTAAGCCACCTCTGCCCTAATTGCTTTTCAGCTTCTGTTTCTTTAGCAGTTTACCCTCCACTCCAATGCTTACAGGTCCCCCCTCATTTTCTGGCAGAAGTCCTCTTGAGCAGAACCCAAAACTCCTCCAGACCATTTATCTACAGCTCCCTGGCACTTTTGCTCATGTACAAGGTCCACTTATGGTCTAAGATAACACTCACACATCCTTTACCCCGACAGTTGCTGGGGACTGACTGATGCCATGTGGCACCTCCATCCTACTGCTACAGGCTGCTTTAGCCTACTCAGCCATTGGAGTCAGGCTCGAGTATTGTATCTGACCAACTGGAGAGAGCAGAGAATAAACTCTCACAGTGGACTTCTCACTAGGTTTGGGGTTCCACTCATCTCCCTGGGAAGATCAGAGGGACTCATAGATTTTTCCAAAAGCAAAATGCCTTGATCAAAGCATTCCTCCCTCTTACTATTAGCACCCTTTTAAGATCACTAACAAGCTGAAGGATCCAAGAGCTGCAATACCTGTCTTTGACCAATTTCTTGGTAAACTCTGGGTACGGTGATTTGGCATTGGATTTTACTTCCATTGTATCTTCACAGCTATAGTCAAAAATTCCATCTAACATTCTGTAATACTCACATTCATTGAACCAAATGCTATGCTAAGCACTATAGTACATTATCTCTTTTTGTCCTCATAATAGCCATACAAGGTAGACATTAATAGGCCTGTTTTGTAACTCGTAAAAGCAAGTAGTGATATTGCCAGGATTCAAACATGGGGACTTGTGATTCTAAGATTCCTTATAACTGGAGAGTTTCAGATAGTAGATCTAGTTGTCAAATAAGACACATCCAGTTCATGACCGTAAAATCATGTCATCTGTTATGTTAGTATTACGTATAACAAATCTAAAGACTCCACCAAAAAATTGTTAGAACTAATGAACAACTATAGTACAGTTGCAAGATACAAGTCAATATAAAAAAAAAAAACCTGTTGTTTTTCTATACACTGATAATAAACTATCAAAAAGAGAAATTAAAATAAAAATCCCCTGGGGCACCTCGGTAGTTCACTTGGTTAAGTGTCCAACTTCAGCTCAGGTCCATGATCTCACAGTTCATGGGTTCGAGCCCCACTTCGGACTCTGTGCTGACAGCTCAGAGCCTGGAGCCTGCTTTGGATTCTGTGTCCCTCTCTCTCTGCCCCTTCCCCGTTTGCACTCTCTCTCTGTCTCTCAACAATAAATAAATGTTAATAAATAAATAACATAAAATAAAAATCGCATTTACAATGGCATCAGCAAGAATAAACTACTTAGAAATAAATTTAACCAAGAAGGTGAAAGATCTGTACTCCAAAAACTATAAAATATTGATGATGAAATGTGAACATACACATAAGTGGAAGGATATTCCATGCTCATGGATTGGAAGAATACTATTAAAATGTCCATACTACCCAAAGTCTTCCACAGATTCAATGCAATCCCTATCAAAATTCCAGCTGCATTTTTCAGAAATAGAACACACAATCCTAAAATTTGTAGGGAACCATAAAAGACCCTGAATAGCCGAAGCAATTGAGAAAGAACAAAGCTGGACTCATCACACTTCCTGATTTCTTTTTTTTTTAATATAACATTCTTTTTTATTTTATTTTTTATTTTTTAAAATTTACATCCAAGTTAGTTAGCATATAGTGCAACAATGATTTCAGGAGTAGATTCCTTAGTGCCCCTTACACATTTAGCCCATTTAGCCCTCCCACGACCCCTCCAGTAACCCTCAGTTTGTTCTCCATATTTATGAGTCTCTTCAGTTTTGTTCCCCTCCCTGTTTTTATATTATGTTTGTTTCCCTTCCCTTATGTTAATCTGTTTTGTCTCTTAAAGTCCTCATATGAGTGAAGTCAAATGATTTTTGTCTTTCTCTGACTAATTTCACTTAGCATAATACCCTCCAGTTCCATCCACATAGTTGCAAATGGCAAGATTTCATTCTTTTTGATTGCCGACTAATACTCCATTGTATATATATACCACTTCTTCTTTATCCATTCATCTATCGATGGACATTTAGGCTCTTTGCATACTTTGGCTTTTGTTGACAGTGCTGCTATAAACATGGGGGTGCATGTGTCCCTTCGAAACAGCACACCTGTATTCCTTGGATAAATGCCTAGTAGTACAATTGCTGGGCTGTAGGGTAGCTCTATTTCTAATTTTTTGAAGACTCTCCATACTGTTTTCCAGAGTGGCTGCACCAGTTTGCATTCCCACCAACAATGCAAAAGAGATCCTCTTTATCCGCATCCTCGCCAACATCTGTTGTTGCCTGAGTTGTTAATGTTAGCCATTCTGACAGGTGTAAGGTGGTATCTCATTATGGTTTTGATTTGTATTTCCCTGATGATGAGTGAAGTTAAGGATTTTTTCATGTGTCAGTTGGCCACCTGGATGTCTTTTTTTGGAGAAGTGTCTATTCGTGTCTTTTGCCCATTTCTTCACTGGATTATTTGTTTTTTGGGTGTTGAGTTTGATAAATTCTTTATAGATTTTGAATACTAACCCTTAATCTGATATGTCATTTGCAAATATCTTCTCCCATTCTGTCGGTCGCCTTTTAGTTTTGCTGATTGTTTCCCTAGCTGTGCAGAAGCTTTTTATTTTGATGAGTAAAATAGTAGTTCATTTTTGCTTTTGTTTCCCTTGCCTTCGGAGACGTGTTGAGTAAGAACTTGCTGTGGCCAAGATCAAAGAGGTTTTTGCCTGCTTTCTCCTCAAGGATTTCGATGGCTTCTTTCATCCATTTTGAGTTTATTTTTGTGTCTGGTGTAAGAAAGTGGCCCAGGTTCATTCTTCTGCATGTCACTGTCCAGTTTTGCCAGCACCACTTGCTGAAGAGACTGTCTTTATTCGATTGGATATTCTTTCCTGCTTTGTCAAAGATTAGTTGGCCATACGTTTGTGGGTCCACTTCTGGGTTCTCTATTCTGTTCCATTGATCTGAGTGTCTGTTCTTGTGCCAGGACCATACTGTCCTAATGATTACAGCTTTGTAGTATAGCTTGAAGTCTGGGATTATGATGCCTCTGCTTTGGTTTTCTTTTTCAAGATTGCTTTGGCTTTTCGGGGTCTTTTCTGTTTCCATACAAATTTTAGGATTATTTGTTCTAGCTCTGTGAAGAATGCTGGTGTTATTTTGATAGGGATTGCATTGAATATATATAGATTGCTTTGGGTAGTATCGACATTTTTTAAAAAATCTTTTATTTATTTTTGAGACAGAGAGAGACAGAGCATGAGCAGGGGAGGAACAGAGAGAGAGGGAGACAGAGAATCTGAAGCAGGCTCCAGGCTCTGAGCTGCCAGCACTGAGCCCTATATGGGGCTGGAACCCACGAACCACGAGATCATGACCTGAGCCAAAGCTGGACACCCAACCAACTGAGTGAGCCACCCAGGCGCCCTGGGTAGTATCGACATTTTAACAATATTTGTTCTTCCTATCCAGGAGCATGGAACCGTTTTCCATTTTTTTGTGTGTCTTCTTCAATTTCTTTCATAAGCTTTCTATAGTTTTCAGCGTATAGATTTTTCACCTCTTTGGTTAGATTTATTCCTAGGTATTTGATGGTTTTTGGTGCAACTGTAAATGGGATCGATTTCTTGATTTCTTTCTGTCGCTTCATTGTTGGTGTATAGGAATGCAACCGATTTCTGTGCATTGATTTTATATCCTGCAACTTTGCTGAATTCATGAATCAGTTCTAGCAGTTTTTTGGTGGAATCTTTTGGGTTTTCCATATAGAGTATCATGTCATCTTTGAAGAGTGAAAGTTTGACCTCCTCCTGGCCGATTTGGATGCCTTTTATTTCTTTGTGTTGTCTGATTGCAGAGGCTAAGACTTCCAATACTCTGTTGAATAACAGTGGCAAGAGTGGACATCCCTGTCTTGCTCCTGACCTTAGGGGGAAAGCTCTCAGTTTTTCCCCATTGAGGATGATATTAGCATTGGGTCGTTCATATATGGCTTTTATGATCTCGAGGTATGATCCTTCTATCCCTACTTTCTTGAGGGTTTTTATCAAGAAACGATGCTGTATTTTGTCAAATGCTTTCTCTGAATCTATTGAGAGGATCATTTGGTTCTTGTCCTTTCTTTTATTGATGTGATGAATCACGTTAATTGTTTTGCAGATATTGAACCAGCCCTGCATCCCAGGTATAAATCCCACTTGGTCGTGGTGAATAATTTTTTTAATATATTGTTGGAGCTGGTTGGCTAATATCTTGTTGAGGATTTTTGCATCCATGCTCATCAGGGAAATTGGTCTACAGTTCTCCTTTTTTTTTTTTTTTTTTTAATGTTTATTTGTTTTTGAGAGAGAGAGAGCCAGAGCATGAACAGGGGAGGAGCAGAGAGAGAGGGAGATACAGAATCCGAAGCAGGCTCCAGGCTCTGAGCTGTCAGCACAGAGCCCGATGCGGGGCTCGAACTCACAAACCGTGAGATCATGACCTGAGCCGAAGTCAGACGCTTAACCGACTGAGCCACCCAGGCGCCCCTATAGTTCTCCTTTTTAGTGGGTCTCTGTCTGGTTTTGGAATCAAGGTAATGCTGGCTTCATAAAAAGAGTTTGGAAGTTTTCCTTCCATTTCTGTTTTTTGGAACACCTTCAAGAGAACAGGTGTGAACGCTTCCTTAAATGTTTGGTAGAATTCCCCTGGAAAGCCATCTGGCCCTGGACTCTTGTTTTTTGGCAGATTGTTGATTCCTAATTTGGTGTCCTTACTGGTTATGGGTCTGGTTCTTTCTGTTTCAGTTTTGGTAGTGTATATGTTTCTAGGAATTTGTCCATTTCTTCCAGATTGCCCATTTTATGGGCATATAATTGCTCATAATATTCCCTTATTATTGTTTGTATTTCTGCTGTGTTGGTTGTAATCTCTCCTCTTTCATTCTTGATTTTATTTATTTGGGTCCTTTCCTTTTTCTTTTTGATCAAACGGACTAGGGGTTTATCAATTTTGTTAATTCTTTCAAAGAACCAGCTTCTGGTTTCATTGATCTGTTCTATTGTTTTTTTGTTTTGTTTTGTTTTGTTTTTGGTTTCAATAGCATTAATTTCTGCTCTAATCTTTATTATTTCCTGTCTTCTGCTGGTTTTGGATTTTATTTGCTGTTCTTTTTCCAGCTCCTTAAGGCGTAAGGTTAGGTTGTGTATCTGAGATCTTTCTTCCTTCTTTAGGAAGGTCTGGATTGCTATATACTTTCCTCTTATGACCACCTTTGCTGTATCCCAGAGGTTTTGGGTTTTGATGTTACCATTTTCATTGACTTCTATATACTTTTTAATTTCCTCTTTAACTGCTTGGTTAGCCCATTCATCCTTTAGTAGGATGTTCTTCAGTCTCCAAGTATTTGTTACCTTTCCAAATTTTTTCTTGTGGCTGATTTTGAGTTTCATAGTGTTGTGGTCTGAAAACATGCACGGTAGGATCTCAATCTTTTTGTACTTACTTAGGGCTGATTTGTGTCCAGTATATGGTCTATTCTGGAGAACATTCCATGGACACTGGAGCACACTTCCTGATTTCTAACTATACTACAAGGCTATGGCAATCAAAACAGTATGGCATTTGCATAAAAATAGACACAAGGATCCATGAAACAGAAAAGAGAGCCCAGAAGTAAACCCATGCAGAAATGGTCAACTAGCTTATGACAGACAAAGAAGCCAAAAATATACAATGAGGAAAGTTCTCTTTAATAAATGATGCTAGGAAAATGAACAGGCACATGCAAAGAATGAAACTGGACCCCTATCTTACACCATAGCAAAAATTAATTCAAAAATGGCTGAAAGACTTGAATGTAAGACCAGACACCATAAAACTAGACGAAAACATACAGGGTAGCCTTGTTGGCATCAGTCTTGGTGATGATTTTTTGGATTTGTCACCAAAAGCAAGGCAACAAAAGCATAAATAAACAAGTGGGACTATATCAAACTAAAAAGCTGTAGAGAAAAGGAAATTGATAACAAAATTAAAAGGTAGCCTATAAAACGGGAAAAATATTTGCAAACTACATATTCAGAATGCATAATGAATTCTTATGAAGCCACATCAAAACAAAACAAAGCCAGTTTAAAAATGGGCAAAGGACCTGCACAGACATTTATCCAAAAAAAAAAAAAAAAAAAAGACAAACAGGGGTCCCTGGGTGGCTCAGTTGGTTAAGCCTCTGACTTCAGCTCAGGTCATGATCTCGTGGTCCACGAGTTCGAGCCCTGCATCAGGCTCTGCGCTGGCAGCTCAGAGCATGGAGCCTGCTTCAGATTCTGTGCCTCCCTCTCTCTCTGCACCTCCCTTGCTTGCATTCTGTCTCTCTGTCTCTCTCAAAAATAAACAAACATTTAAAAAAAAAAAACTATTTAAAAAAAAGGCAAACAAATGGCCAACAGGTACCAGAAAAGGTGTTCAGCATCATGAATCATCAGGAATACAGATCAAAATGACAATGAGACATCACCTCTCACCTGTTAGAATGCTACTATCAAAAAGATAAGAGATAAACACTGGGGGGTATGGAGAAAGAGAACTCTTGTGTTGTGCACTGTTGGTGGGAATGTTAAATGGTGCAGCCACTATGGAGTTTCCTCAAGAAATTAAAAATAGAACTACCCTATGATCCATCAATCCCACTTCTGGGTATATATCCAAAAGAAACACAATCATTATCTCAATGTTCACTACAGCATTATTCCCAATAGACAAGGTATGGAAACAACCTAAATGCATTGACAAATGAATGGATAAAGAAAATGTATACAGCATTAAAAAAGAAGGAAATCCTGTCATTTGCAACAACATGGATGAACCTGGAGGGCATGTGCTAAGTGAAATAAGCCAAACAGAGAAAGACAAATACTGAATGGTCACACTTAACATGTGGAATTTTTTTTAAAAAGTTGAACTCATAGAAACAAAGAGGAGAAAAATGGTTGCCAGGAACTGGGGGACAGGGAGAAATAGGGAAGAGGTTGGTAAAGGGTACAGACTTTTAGTTATAAGATAAATAAAGTGTGAGGATCCAAAGTATAACGTGGTTAGTATAATTGATAACACTGCATTGTGTAAATGAAATTTGCTGAGACAGTAGAACTTCAACGTTCTCTTACAAAAACAGAAAAAGTAAATATGTGAGGTGATGGATGTATTAATTAACTCAGTGGGAGTAATCCTTTCACAAAGTATATGTATATCAAATCATCATATTGTTCACTTTAATAAATATCTTACAGTTTTGTCAATTTTTCTTCAATAAAACTGAAAAAAGAATCCTGTCATCTGCATATACAAAAATCTTGTAGTTTTAGTTTTTTTTATATAATACAGAGTACATTTAGGTCCTCCCAAAGCCACGTAAGTTTTCTTCCATTTCAATTTTTGAAGTTTCTGCGACACATTCTTATACCCTCTGCTCTGTCAAGTTACCATTCCCACTGAACATGACTCTTGGGACAATGTTAGTTGCCCTGTATAATCATCACCAAGTAGAAGGGTTTTATTAGGATATAGAGCAAGGCTCATAAATGGATTAAAAGGTTAACAAAAAAACTCAAAGAGAGCTGTCAACAATATTAGTCCAATTCATTTCTCCACAAAGTAATAAAAATATTAGAAGTAGAAGGGTAGCTAAATATAAAGCATACCTGAAATTTATATAAATGATTGGCCTCAAAAATTCAAGCTTTGCCATTTATCAAAAAGAAAAGTACACAAATTATAGCTGAGACCTCTAGCAAGCCAATAGGTCTATAACGGGAAATGATTGGAAGCAATAAAAAAATTCCCCTCTTCTGAACAAGACAGACAATATCTAGTTTCAAACTGAAGTGGACTATGTGGAAATTAAACGTAAACAGGAATTTTTTCTTAATGCACAACAAAAAATCTAAAAGATCTCCAAGCTAGAGGCTAAAGTCAATAAATGACTGAAGAGTTAAAGTACTCCTTGTGATTTTCTTAATAAGGATGCAAATCACAACGATTGATATGTGTTTGGCAATTGTTATTGATTATAAAGAAAGCCTAAATAAATGTTTGCCAACTCTGTAAAGGTTTCAACTCGAAGCTGTAAAAGCCAATACTTGAGAGATCCAACACAACAAAAGTAATTTTGTTTAATAGAAAAAGCAATAGAGGGGCGCCTGGGTGGCTTAGTTAGTTAAGCATCCGTCTTCAACTCAGGTCATGATCTCATGGTTCAGGAGTTCAAGAACCATGTCGGGCTCTCTGCTATCAGCACAGAGCCTGCTTCAGATCCTCTGTCTCCCTCTCTCTCTGCCCCTCCCCTATTTTCTCTCTCTCTCTCTCTCTCTCTCTGTCAAAAATAAATAAACTTTAAAAAGTATTTTGGGACACCTGGGTGACTCAGTCGGTTGAGCGTCCGACTTCGGCTCAGGTCATGATCTCACAGTTTGTGGGTTTGAGCCCCTCATCAGGCTCTGTGCTGACGGCTTGCTCAAAGCCTGGAGGCTGCTTCTGATTCTGTGTCTCCTTCTCTCTCTGCCCCTCCCCTGCTCACACTTTGTCTCACTCTGTTTCTCAAAAATAAATAAATGTAAAAAATAAATTAATTAAAAAAATAATAAAATAAAAATATTTTTAAAAAGAAAAAAGAAAAAGCAATAAATTGGGAGATGGGAGACCCAGGTCACAATTGAACTTGAAAATGACCAAAAACACCTCAATCTTACCTGGCCTCGGTTTTTCCATCATTAAAATAAAAAAGCTGGCTTTAAGAAATCTCCAAATTTCCAATTGTTTCCACCTTAGTGATCAAACATGTCTGACTGTTGATTTCTCTCCTTGAATTCCCATTACTTTTTGTAGCCCTTTGATAAAACAAGTAATTCTCACCTCAGAGCCCTTAACACCACCTTGGATGCTTTTCCTACTAATCTTCTTGTAGCCAGCCTCTTCCTTCAGATCTCAGTTTAAATCCTCAGAACCACCTTTGTCCCCCGACCCTATTGAATGTACCTCTCCCAGATCCCTCTTATCACCTTGTTTAATCGTGATAGTATTTATTTAGAATAGATCCATGATGGCAGGGACTCTGCCATTTTGATCCAAAACCTAACCAGAGCTTGGCACAGAGTAACAACTAACAAACATCTGCTAAATGAACGAACAATGATTCACTAACTCTTGAATTTGAAGTGAAATATAAGCTTCTGAAATGTCTGCTGCAAAATTAAATAGGTAATTATACAAATATTTCAAGATAAGACTTCCCTGGAATTTTCTTTTTAAAGGGAGGAAAACACACTTGGCCCCAGAATATACATACTGTTAGAGGACAGACATTCATATTTATATCCATTTTTTTTGTACATAACACAGAAATAACTACTCCATCCCCCATATCCAGAATGGATATTTATATAAGGTTCATTCAAGTTTTCAACCTAAATAAGACTAAGAGACCATATATATATATATATATATATATATATATATATATATATAATAGTTATTAATATATATATATATAATATACATGATTTACAAATTAGACCACAGAAGCTACATCAGAAAAATTCAATATATTTTAGTCTGGAGGAAGGCACTTTTCATATTGTATTTTTGAGTAATCAAATCCAAAATATATGATTGTTTTTTAAAAGTGGTTTTAATGTGTTAGGTGAGCCCCAAGTCATCATTTCTAATAAAGATTGAATTCACAGGGTCTCAGAACTAGGGAGAAATGAATTTTCTATTCTTTTTTCTGGTTTGCTGTGATCTTTATTATTGAGCCAAACCTATTTCAAATTCCAGAGACTATAAGTGAATGATAATGTTTGTGCCATCCTTACTGTGAATGACAGAGTTCAGACTAGTTAAGCATTCTAAGTAGTTCATCTGCAAAAACCATAAGGCTAACTATAAAATATAATGAAGCCATCAATCAACAAACTCAGGAGCATCATGACTGAATGAATTTAGCTAAAAGGCCAGGCATCCTGAGTTTACATCTTGACTCTCATGTACGCTGTTTGACCTAGGGGAAAATGGTTCACCTGTCAACAGATTAATCTACCAGAACATGTCCAAGAATTAGGATATATTGCAGAGATATAGGTAAGCATGTAGAAGGAGCAGACTAAAGGATTGTTGACTGTTGAAAGAATTCAACTCTTTCTTCCCACTAACTTCTGTAAGGACTGTGGCATAGGTCACGTGATTATTTGGCTATCTTCACATCCAGAGTAACTAATTGTGGGGCAATATGTGTGATATAGATGGAATCTTATGATTTCAGTCCTATTTGCCAGATTCAAATGCTTTTCTTTTTTTTTTTTTTAAGATTATTTACTTTGAGAGAGAGAGAGAAGGAGAGAGAGAGAGAGAGAAAGAGAAAACCACCGGGGGAGGGGCAGAGAGAGAGGAGAAAGAATCGCAAGCAGGTTCTGTGCTGTCAGTGCAGAGCTGGATGTGGGGCTCGAACTAACAAACTGTGAGATCATGGCCTGAGCTGAAATCAAGAGCGATGCTTAACCAGCTGAGTCACCCAAGCGCCCTAAAATGCTTTTCTAAGTGGTGGATGGCAGATACAGAAGTCCAGCTTTCTCCTAATGGCGAGATCCTAGTTGATATGGTCTCTGATGGTAGAAAAGTGTTTGCTGCTACACAAAGCAGTGCTGCAAGCTTTCATCTAAAAGCACTTTCAAGGAGTTCTGTCCCCGTTCTACCACACCACTAACACATGATTCAGTACACATTACATCATTATGAAATCCAAGATAATCCAAAATTAGGTTTTTTAAAAGACACAACCTCCAGAAATGAACTTCAGAATGCAATATGAATGTGAAGTTAGAGACTGTCTGCAACACACGAAGACAACCTAGAAGCCCAGTGAAAAATACCAGTAAAATGAGTAGTCTGGCATCTTATAGGCAAACAAATGGTTGATTGAGCAGATTTTCATTTTTCAGCTGATCTTCTGGCATCATCTGGGCACAGCCTTATTCCTCTTGACTGATAATAATCTGTTCCCATACTGAGTAAAACAATATGACTTAGTTGATTGAACAAAGGATTGAAAATCAAGAACTCACTGCCCTAATCTTATTCCACCAGTGATTTGTTCTTTGACCTTAGGCAAGGAATTTCATTTCAGTTTCCTTATCTAGAAAATGAGAATAATGATCTTATCTATAGACCCCCACAGGGACCGTTTGAGTGCCATTATTCACAAGGGATGATAGATCCATCTAAATGTGCAATGTGTGAGCACTATATTAGAATATCAGTACTATCAAATAGCTTTGTCAACAAAAGAGAGCCACTTAGAAAGTAAAATTTTCCACTCTTTGCACAATAATGATTATGTTACACAGTGACCACCAAACATATTAAGTGAAGAAATTGTTATTAAATCTGTGTGAGAGAGCTCCCGTACTTGCAAACTCCTGCTTATTAGTACTTTTCAAAACTATTATGAAGATAATCACAATAACTCCTCCTATACCATTGCCTCAGAAATCATGCTGACATTGGTCTACACCAATAAGTAAATAACATTCAATTTACTTATTATATCGTATCCCTATTAAAACAGAATTCAAGACACACACTCATTGTGCACTCTATTTTGTTCTACAGCAGATACAGTAGGATCCCAGTATGAACAGTTTTGAAAGGAGAAAGTACATCTATCTTAAAAGATTTTAAAAAGTATCATGCAGAAGAGTTGTTATCTTCTTTTCTCAGAAAATAAAACACACACAATACAACCAAAGGGAATAAATGGAACTACTTTTTACACATATGACTCAACTAGTGCGTCCCCAAGGACTTTTGCCTTCCAGCCAGGCATATTTCAGAGTGCTGTGGACATTGGTCCGTAAGTCTATTAAACTGGTAGGTTGAGCTAAGTGAAGACCCATGAAGAAAATGTCTTCATTAGCCGACTCAGAAAAATTTACAAGTGCTATTTGAAGATACACCCCAATACTAGGTACCTTTGTAAATCAAAGACTACATAATCCGTTACCCTAAACCGTATGTCTGTCCAAATACTTATGACATTTTTGAGGAAAATGTTGGTCTTATCCACAAGACCCTTATGATCCTTCTAAAAGTAAGCCAAACTCCCTTTCAAAGCTGGCTCTTAAATTTTCAGAACAGAACACTGATTTTATTGTTTACACATCTTAAGAAGATGAATATCAGGGGGCGCCTGGCTGGCTCAGTTGGTAGAGCATATGGCTCTCGAGCTCAGGGTTGTGTGTTCAAGCCCCACATTGCATGTGGAGCCTACTTTAAAAACCTAACTAACTGGGGCGCCTGGGTGGCACAGTCGGTTAAGCGTCCGACTTCAGCCAGGTCACGATCTCGTGGTCCGTGAGTTCGAGCCCCGTGTCAGGCTCTGGGCTGATGACTCGGAGCCTGGAGCCTGTTTCCGATTCTGTGTCTCCCTCTCTCTCTGCCCCTCCCCCGTTCATGCTCTGTCTCTCTCTGTCCCAAAAATAAATAAACGTTGAAAAAAAAAATTAAAAAAAAAACCTAACTAAAATAAAAATTCTAAAAAGATGCGTATCTCTTTAAATTAGTAGTACATAATCGTAACATTGAATATGTTGCCAGATGACTGGGAAGTATCTCCCACAGTTTCACGTGAAAATGGCTTTTTGCAGCATCTGATATTGCAGAGAAAGTCTCCAGGAAACAACTTGACTCTTTATTCCTCTCGGGACTCTAATGTCTCACTCAATATTATATCTGCAATAAATCACCAGGAATTTAACATGCTCGGATTATATTATCTCAGTTTCCTACAGAAAATCTTTCACTGGGTTAAGATTTAATATGACATGTGAGCCAGTGCTTCCACTTTTCAAAACTTACCCTAAGGAAATAATCCAAATATTGACATGCATGTATTTAACTGTATCCCTGCTTTGTTCCAGAAAGACTCAAAGGCTTGCATAAATTATCAAAATAAAATAAATTTAGAATAAGTGGATGAAGGAAATAGGACAAAAGGTGAAGGAAAGGACGATACTCTAGGAACAAGGTTGGTATGCTTTATGTAAGAGGTGCTTTTTACATTCCAATCCATGTTTGATAGATACGCACCAAAGATTCAACTCTGCGTTTCTGGCAGCTCACAGCCATGAGGGAAACAATTCATTTACCTGATTCCCTGAAGAAAATAGTAACTGTTACTCAAAAACAAAAACAGAAAAACAAAGCCAAAAAAACCACAACCATTCCTGGAATCGAAATGAGAAATTTCTCATTTGGTCCTCACAAAGAAAACACAGAAAATGAAAAAAACAAACAAAACAAAACAAAAGAAACAAATAAACAAACAAAACACAGAAACTGTCATGAGTAACAACAGCAGCAGCATTCTTAATATAAATACACCAACACATTGCAAAGGGGTGGCTCTGACAGTGTCCATTAATGTGGGTCCATTTTCAACCTGAAATTCAATGAAAGCATTTATATGGGAAACTAAATGCAGTTAATCATCCAAAATAGGAAAAGCTATATGTATAAGGATGCTCACTGCAGCATGTTTATAGCACTAAATGACTACTAAATTGTAATAGCTCTGAAAATTGAGAGTTACAAATATAATCACAAAAATTATGAAGGAACAAGAAGAAACATAATGTGCGAAGGAAATAAGTGGGGTACAAAATTAAGAGAATAGTACAATTGCAAACATGAGGATACATCTGGCAGCTTACATATCCTGGGGCCTTTAGCCCTAAAGGAACCCTACTGAGGTCCCTGTGAAAACCATAATTGCATATGGGAAAAGATGATTAAATTTGCCAACATGAAAAGATTGCCAGATTTGTGAGTACTTTACACCCTCTGTTTTCCAAACCAACAGAAATAAAGGTATAGTGACTTTAAAATAAAAATGCATACATAATGTTTCCAGCTTTTTTAGAGAGGCAATATAAGAATTAACCATGTAAGACAATGTTCACACATTTAGCTCAAGACTGTCTATTCTGATACTTGATAGTCTTTATATAAAGACCCCCGTGAATTCATTTCTCTTTGGACTTAATGCTTAAAATCATAATGCATCTCTTCCTACATTAAGCCAGTGAGAAACACAATGTGTTCCCCTTTTTGCCTTATCTGCCAGAAAACCCGTGGCTAAACTGACTTCTAAACTGTGATAATTATCTCCCATTAGAGGCTCAGCAAATTCTATTTCTCTGTTCTTTTTCATTGGTTTTGTCTTTTTTATGTTTTGCTGTGTTTGACACTGTGTTTTGGTAGTGTAAGCCAACTTAAAACCTTTTGTAGAAGGAAGCAAACATGCACAAATGAAATGATAATCAAATGAAATGGTGCATCTACTAAACATAAGAAGGAACTTCTAATGGAAAAAAACTGTCCAACAATGGAATAGGCTAATTCTCTAGCTTTCTGATCATGGGAAATTGGAAGCTCCTTTACAAATTATAAAAAACTTGGGGCGCCTGGGTGGCGAAGTCGGTTAAGCGTCCGACTTCAGCCAGGTCACGATCTCGCGGTCCGTGAGTTCGAGCCCCGCGTCAGGCTCTGGGCTGATGGCTCAGAGCCTGGAGCCTGCTTCCGATTCTGTGTCTCCCTCTCTCTCTGACCCTCCCCCGTTCATGCTCTGTCTCTCTCTGTCCCAAAAATAAATTAAAAAAAAAAAAAAGTTGAAAAAAATAAAATTAAAAAAAAAAAAAAAAACCCTCCTCAGGGGCACCTCAGTCGGTTAAGTGGTTAAGCATCCGACTTCAGCTCAGGTCATGATCTCACAGCTCATGGGTTCAAGCCCCACGTGGGGCTCTTCGCTGACAGCTCGGAGCCTGGAGCCTGCTTTGGATTCTGCCTCTCCCCCTCTCTCTGCCCCTCCCCCACACGCACTCTGTCTCTTTCTCTCAAGACTAAATTTAAATAAATAAATAATAAAAGACTCCTCAGAAAGAATATTAGACTAGTCTTTGCAAATTCTAGTAGTCTGTCAACAAAAAGAGAATGTGATATGAGAAAGACAAGACATTTTAAAATTGATTTAGTCTAAATCCCTCTTGTACTGATTGGGCAAAGTCCAAGGTTCCAAAATAAAATCGCTACTTGTTTGCGGGGCTGGAAGCCAAGTCTAGTCATCTGGGGTGTCGGCAAATGACAGTAGAACAGCAAAGCTTTCAACCACTTATTTCCTGTTTCCTGGCTTGTTTGTTTAACAGAGTAGTAATTTACTAATTTCTCAGGAGAATGTTTTAGATCTCAAAGGTTTCTGAATGGTATCTTTCCTTCCCTTCCTTGTAAAAATTCTCTCAAAACCCTCAGGAAGCTTTCCCCATGCTGGAGAACTCCTCTTCTCCCTGCTTTCAGTAAGTAGCAGACGTATTAATCTGAGTGAACATCTAAGTCACTGTGGAATGTAGTGAATGATAATTAAAATACCCTGAAATCAATTTGTATCTTCTTGTGAAAATGGGAAGGACTTCTTGTGTATTAGCTGATTTATTTATTCTCATAGCAGAATATGATCTCCTTCCACTTTTTTCATGGTGCTTACATATGCATGACAACTACTGGTAATTTGCTCATTATTCCTTCACATTTCCAAGAGACAATAGCTCTCATTCTTGGAAATTTCTTCATATTGAATGAGGACCCAGGATATAGGATATGTGCCTGCTGTGCACTTCAGATAAGTATTTGATGATAGGTTACACAAGGATCTGTCTGGTTACATTGCACTTGTCATCCTTCGGTGCATACATACTTCAGGTCACGTTCAGGTAAACACTCCACAATACAGACACACCATCCCCTAGTCACAGGCTGCACTTGGAAGGCTGGTCAGTCATCTTCCTAATAACTCACCAGCTCAGGGGTGAAGCAGGTGAACAACTGTGAACACTCAGCATGATCCATTGCTACTCCCAGAAAAAGTTCAAAGCGCATGATCCAGGGCCAAGTGCGCCAACGCCTCCATCTTCCCGTGCAAAATGCAGCGCTTTTTGTGTGTAATAAAAAGAGCAATTGGATTTTTATTGAGCATCTGCCTTAAGCAAGCAGTGTGCTCAGTGCTTTTTTTATGTAATATTTTATTTAATCCTCCTAACAACCCTGTGGGATATGGATATTATTTTCATCACATTACTGAGGAGAAACTAAAGTGTACGAAGAGATTAAGTAATTTGCCCCTGGATACAAAGCAGGTAAATATTAGTGCCATGAGCAGGTGATAAAACCCTGAACGCCACACTCTTACACCAACTGATCCTTACACCACCTGTCTCCCTTGATGGCCAGGCAGCTCTCGAAAGGCAACGCTCACCTTACTGGCTCTGGAAGCAAGTGAATTTGTTGCTACTTCTTAATCATGAGATGATGATAATGCTGCAGATAAGGCCTATTTCTGCAATTGACATCTTTCAAAGGGAAACATAGCTTGAACATTCCCTCCTTGAAACATTGCACTCCATCTAATACCATGATTGTTTTTCATTTTTACTGCTTCTCAGGCTTCTGCCCCTCCATCTGCTCCTTCGGCTTTGCTCTGACCCAGGACATCGCATAATCTGTCACAACTTGTTCTTGATGTTACTGCAGACATTCAGCTTCCAATGACTATAATGAATATGCGGTGACTCCCAGTCTCTCTCTGCAATGCTGCCTTCACTCTTGCCTTCTAGATCCCTCAGGCATCTCAAATGTACCAAGTCAAAATTTTAACTCCCATTATCTTGCTTCCCAAGTTTCCACCCCAGCTTGAATACTCTCAGTGAATGGTACTGCCATCCTGAAACTCAGATGGTTAAACTAGAGATGTGGGGGTTACCCGTGTGCCCCCTCTCTTCCTGACTTCTCATCTCTGAGTGAGCATTGCACCCACCACCACCACCTCGTGGACTGCCCCTCCATTTCTCTCTCCTGGACTACTGGAGCAAGCTCCAACACTGCTTTCCCTGTCTCCAGCCTCACTGTCCATCTGCCACAGTCACCCGAGTAGCCTTCTAAAACCTGAATCAGAACTTGCCATTGTCCTTTTTAAAGCTCTTCAAGTGTTTCCTATTGCTAAGTTCAAATGCCTGAGGAGAGCTTTCTGCTGCACTCTACCTTCAAGGTTTAAATACGTATCTATAGTTTCCTGAATGCACCATACTGTTTCCTTTTTTTTCCTCCCCACCCTCCCCAACCATGCTGGCTCCTTTGTTTTTGCTTTTTGTTTCCTCCCTGCCCCCCTCCAACCATGCTGGCTCCTGTCTGTGCATTTGCACAAACTGTTAACTCCAACTAGAATGCTATTCTATTTATATATTAGAGCTAAATTCATGTTTCAAGGCCCTGCCCAGGCATCTCCTACTCCGTTAAGCCTCTGGCCTAAGCAAGCAGAGCAGCTCCCTTGGTCCTTTGTATCTCACTTCTGTTATTGAATTCATTCCACACTATTGTTCCTATATATTGTTGGGGAGCAAGAATTCCTGTCCCCTCAAATGTCCTTCTAGCTGGACTAAGAATCAAGTTGACATGAGACAGATTAACAGGAGAAAATCAAATTTAAAATAAGCGTGCATATGGGGAGGGGAATCCACACAGACAGGGAAATTCCAAAGAGAGTCAAGCAAAATCAAGTACATACGTCATTGTGAACTGAAGAGAAGGGGACTGGGGTCTGGGATTGCAGAGGAAAGAAATGCATTTGACAGGGTGATAAGAAGAGCAGATGTTTGGTAATTAGATGTTTGCCCTGCCATACAGATGGGTCACTCAGATAAAATGTATCTTTGTTAATAACCCTTATTCTGGAAAGGCCCTAATTTAGATTCTTCTGTATGCTTGAAGGAGGGACAAAAGTTTCTCTTGAGCCCACAGGGTCTAAAGTGCCTTCAGCTCAAATAATCCGTATGCCAAAGTGGCGCACTCAGTGAGGGGGAGGGAAGCTGTCCTGAATGCCTTCAATATTTACACTGTGCCTCTTCTACTGGATCTTGAGCCTTTGGGCTGCATTTATTGATACGAGGCATGTCAATGAATCATTCTCTCTTGGCCCTTGCAATGGCTTCCAATAGGTGCAACATACTTCCCCATTACACTGGCTTAGGATGCAGCTATGTGATTCCTTTGGAGTGGGGGCAAACACAACATATGGCACTTCCTAGCAGAAGCTTTAAACAGTCTGAATAGTTTGCCCTCCTCTTCTCTGCTCCACCCCATTTTCTGCTCTCCACCCTGAGAGTGCCATACCCAGACTGCCCCTGCTCCCTCGGCCTGAGTCCCAGAATGAAAGATACATGGAGTTGAACCCAGGTCTGGTACCTCTGACAGAGCCTCACCAACCAACAACCCTCCCGCAAATGAGTAAACCACTGAGTTTAGGGACAAAAACTGACTAACAGAAGACATTTTAAAGAAAGCAGCATGATTTCTGAACAATATTTAAAAGATGTCAAAAGAGGGGCGCCTGGGTGGCGCAGTCGGTTAAGCGTCCGACTTCAGCCAGGTCACGATCTCGCGGTGCGTGAGTTCGAGCCCCGCGTCAGGCTCTGGGCTGATGGCTCGGAGCCTGGAGCCTGCTTCCGATTCTGTGTCTCCCTCTCTCTCTGCCCCTCCCCCGTTCATGCTCTGTCTCTCTCTGTCCCAAAAATAAATAAACGTTGAAAAAAAAAAAAATTAAAAAAAAAAAAAAAAAAAGATGTCAAAAGATCCAATTTTGCAGCTAGCCACCCTCAAACCAACTTGTGTTACCTTGGACAAGTAACTTACCCTATCTGTCCTCTAATCCCTTCAATTGTACAATGCGTATTTTGACTGGATGATCTGGAAATCCTTTCCTGTCCAAATTCTAACTCTACTATTCTAGCAAGGGACTTTACAGAAATACATATAGTCATCACAACATTGGAATGTAGTGGAGAAAAATGATGATTTCTACCTTCTGAAAGAGAAAAACTAAAACCCAAATTTAAACAGATGGAACCTAAGAATTCTGGAGGTTGATCATTGTGACAAAGGCCCATTCAGGGCAACATGGTGGGTTATACGTGGTCATATGTGATGATAAATGTGCTTGACTCTTGAGGCTCTGCCCTGTTCACTGGGCATCCCTCCCACCCTGATAGCAGCTCCATTATCACACCTAATCCTTGCTTTTTACAACCTAAATTACCAAAGGTAACAAAACAAAATGCTGAAACTACACCGCAAATTTCAAAGAGATGAGAACAAAACCAGTGTCTTCTTAGGTCCATCCCACCTAGCAATTAGCATACTTTCATGGTCCTGTTGTTATATCACAACATGCTAAATAGTCTGAAGGCTCATTATTGCTTAGGTTTGAATGCTAATAACAATGGCAGATATATATATTGCCTGCCTGGTACCAGGCAGTGTCTTAAGTACCTTACGTATATTGTAGTAACTCATCTAATCCAAAGGACACCACCAAGAGGTAGATGCTATTTTTAATTTCCATTTTGCTGAACAAGGAACAGAGGCACAGAGAGGCTGAGTGATTTGCCAAAAGCCACCCGGTATAAGAGGAAGAACCCAAACCAAACAACCAGGCTACAGAGCTCATAATCATAAACCGTAATACCTTTAATGGGAGAATCCAACTGAAGCTCTGATGACCTCATCTTCCCAGCCTAGATATTCTTAGTGTAAAATTATACTTCCATATTTCTTTCAAATTGTCAGTGTTAGAAGGCAATTTTCATTTCTACTCCACTCCATCATTATTCTGTATAGGAAAACAAAGTGTTTTCCTTGATTTCAACTGTTTGCTTCCTCTTATAGAAACCAGAGTAACACAACAAATATATAGATATCTTTCCGCATCTCCCTTCCACTGCCAACTAGAATGTATGCTTCATGAGGGCAGAGACAATCTTGTTTGCCATTGTAGCTCAGCCTTCTGAATACTAAATGCACACAGTGGGCATTAAATAAGTATTGAATGAATGAGTGAATGAATGAATGAATGAATGAAAAGTTCCTGAAGGCCTGGGTCATCATTTTGTTCAGGATTATACACAGAAGAGATATACAGAAAATGATGCTTACTAAAATTATATAATAATAGGAATATAATTTTTGTTTCTCTCCCTTTACATTTTTGCCTCTTCCATATTTAACGTCCAGAAAAATATTTTTAACAGCATCTGCAGGTGATAAGGAGCTAACTCTGCAGAGAGAAGGGATTTAAGAAAGTCTCTGCCCCACTAAAACAAATAGGAAAATAAATTTAGTACCTGCCATGCATAGGCTTTTAAGACAACAGAATACTTTCTCAGATTGTAGCTCCTGTGCCAAAATTCCGAACAACTTAATGCAAAGCACGTTTCTAAAATGCATTAGAAATGACTTCATGATTGATGTGATGCTGATAAATAGTTATAAAGTAGCTAAAATACATATATCATTTTAAATATGTAGTTTAAAATTAAAGCTACTAACTTATTAAATTGGATTGTATTTATTTCATTCACTTATTACATCATGAACACATTTTGTGTAACTATCACCACATAGTAACTAGATACCTGAATCATTAAGAAAATTTAAACCTTGGTCAATTTTTTGAAATTAATAAAGTAAAATTATTGCCAGTCGGGGGTGTTTTCATTTATAGCATAGATTCCTAAAGATATTTTAAAATTTTAAACTTGTTTTCAACTAAAATCAGGTATTCTTTCCCATCCTATAAATTAATGAGTCTTGAAAACTAAAAACAAAACAGAACAAAAATCTCTTGTATTGTTTCCATAATGACATGTTATTTCCTGATGTGCCACAAGAGGGAGCAAAGCCCCAAAGCAAGGGGCTTTGACTGAAAGCCCTCCAATGGCCCAATGTTGTAAAGAGTATAAGCAGAAAATAGAAGCCGGCATCGTGTTTTGGTTTTAAAATAAAGGCAGAGGTATAGCATTCAGCACTGTAGACAAAAGTCTTTGTTTGTATAAACACCATATGAAATACATTGGTTGGGCTTAATTCTACAGGATTTTTTCAAATACTTTTTTGTCACTTAAGAGTAACTAGAAGAAATTGATTACATGCTTAATTTGATTTAAGAATCAGGCAGCCTTGAGATGCAAACATTTATTTAGTTATTATTTCCCTGAAGTATAAACTGGAAGCAAATGCTCAAGACAAGTGGAAAAGAGAAAGAATTAGAAGGACTGTGGGTCACAGACTCATTTCCAAAGCCAAGATTCATTTCCTATTCAATCCAGAACTCAACACCATCTCTTCTCAAATGTTCTTCTCTTTGCTTCCTGCTGTCTTCCACTGCTCGACTTTTCTTTTAATCTTTCCTCTTTTTCCCACTTTGAGATCATTAAGTTTATATGTTATCTGGGCCCAAGATCCAGAGACACCTAGGTTCAAATCTCAGTTCTGGCACTATCATGTTACTCAAAAATAAAACTCATATTGAATTTATCATGATCAAATTTATAATATATACAGTCTACTACCTTGATAGTTATTCAAGCATATGGGTAGTAATGGATGAATAATTTACAGATCTCTACCTTTTTTGTCAAAGGGTTCAAATAATTCCTATCTCAATCTAATGAGCATAATCTGATTTTTTTCAGAGTAGGAAGGTTCTTAACAATGCGCATTATCTGAACAAAAAAATTAATTTTGTGCATAGTATTTTCCATTTACTTCTACTCACTATTGGGTAGTGTTGACTGTTGTCTCATTTCCCTGTAATGCCCTCCCTTATTTATTTATTTATTTATTTATTTATTTATTTATTTATGAGAGAGAGAGAGAGAGAGAGAGTGCATGTACGAGCAGGAGTGGGGCAGGGAGAGAGGGAGAGAATCTCAAGCAGGCTCCACATTCTGCATGGAGCCCTGACTCAGGGTTTGATCCCTCAACCACAGGATCATGACCTGAGCCGAAATCAAGAGTTGGACACTCAACCAATTGAGCCACCCAGGCGTCCCTGCCCTCCTTTATTTTTTTTTTAATTTTTTTTAATGTTTATTTATTTTTGAGAAAGAGACAGACAGAACATGAACAGGGGAGGGTCAGAGAGAGAAGGAGGCACAGAATCTGAAACAGGCTCCAGGCTCTGAGCTGTCAGCACAGAGCCTGACGCGGGGCTCGAACTCACAGAGTGTGAGGTCATGACCTGAGCGGAAGTCGGCCGCTTAACCGACTGAGCCACCCAGGCGCCCCTCTTTTTTTTTTTTTTTTTTTTTAATTTTCTGCCCTCCTTTATTAATCCAGGAAATAATTGTTCTCTTCTCTCGGTTCTAAAAGTATTTTGCACATAAGCACTTTCTACGCATAATAATCAAATGCTTGTGATAGTGTGAGCTAGCTGTCTGTACAATTATGCCACATAGCATACACAAATTAAAGTTTTATGTCAATGAATCAATGAATAAATGAGTTTTAAAAATTCAAAATATTCCTCCCAATATTTTTTAAATTTGCTTTTCTACATAAAGAAAAGGTGAGGTGAGAAAAAAAATTAGTAGCAAACTATTAAAACAATTCAACCTTTAGTAAACATTTATCAAAAAAAAAAATTTCTACAGGCAAGACACTATGCTAAGTCCGCGTACCTTGCTTACAGAAAGTTAAAAAAAAAAAGGGTTAGGAAGAGAGGAAGTGCAAGGTATGGTCATGTAATAGCTGGTGTTCATCTTGCAGGAAGCACAGTTTGACTAAAAAGAGTATGAAAGATTAGGCTGGGAGACGGCCTTGAGCAGTACCATGAAGGGCTGAAATGTCAAGGTAGATAAGAATTTATGGGGTATGCAAAGGAGAGTTATCAAAGGCTTTGACTCTGCTAGATAAAAGAAACTAATGAGATACAATAACCAAATGCAATGCATAATCCTTTATTGCATCAAAACGCAAATAAATAAAGACGTAGCAAAGACATTTGGAGAGATTTGAGTATATACACTATAATAGATGATATTGTTCTATCACTGTGAAATTTCTCAAGTTTAATGGTATTATAGTAACGTAAAAGAGTGTCCTTATTCCTAAGACATACATATTGATACTAAAGTTTTTAAAGGGAAGGGATATGATCTCTGTAATTTCTATATATATGTCTATATAAAGAGACATATGAATGGGCGCCTGGGTGGCTCAGTTGGTTAAGTGTCCAACTTCAGCTCAGGTCATGATCTCATGGTTCATGAGTTCGAGCCCCACATTGGGCTCTCTGCTATCCATGCAGAACCCGCTTTAGATCCTCTCTCTCTCTCTCTCTTTTCTCTCTCAAAAATAAATAAACATTTAAAAAGAAAAAGAGGGATATGAATGATGGGAGAGAAAATAAATGTCACAAAATATTAAAACTGGTGAATTTAGGTAAATGTACACAGTTATCTTTTCAACTTCATTAGTAAAGTTGGCGGGGGAAAGAAGGAATACTTTATATGGTGGAGGTTTTCTTTTTCTTTCTGTATTTCTTTCTTTCTTTTTTTTTTTTTTTTTTTTGGTCTTTTATCAGTGGTTAAATTTTGTTTCTTTTTTTCTTTTTAATTTTTATGTTGATTTTTAGTGTAGAGAAAGAATTCTTAACTCAATTTTCATTCTTTTGAAATTATTTTTTTCCTGGATGCTGGCAGAATTATTTGTTTATCTTTGATACTAAATTATTTTGAAAAGATACACTAGGTAGGCAACAATGTGAGTCTTCTTAATTTACAAGCACAGATTTTTTTTTTCACCTCAGGAAAATTTTCTTCTACCACATATTTAACTGTTGCTTGCATTTCATTATCCTTATAAATTTCAAGAAATGTCTCCAGTTTGTGCATTATCGTCCCTCACAAATTTTCATCTGTTTTTCTTCTCTGTCCAAGAGCGCCTCAACTTTCTCCTTACATTCCTAAAGTGGCAATTTTGTTGTTTGCTATCTCCGATCTATTACCTTTTCATGCTGCTTTTTATGGCTAATTTCATGGAATTTTTATTTGCTTGAATTTTATAACTGCAAATCAAATGCTTTCAAAAAAATTTTCTGTTCCTTTTAGTGAATATCTCATGAGTATGAGTTTTCTCTACATCTTCTGATTATTGTTTATCATCTCTTATACTATCATTTTTTCCTAAACCATGTTTTATAGAAAAAGAAATGGTTCTCTAATCAAGTGATTTTTGGAAACTCCGGGTTGAAAAGTTAAATTTCTTTGCTGTAGGGCTTCTAAGACTTTTATGTGCTTTGTCGAGTCAGGGCTGAGGGAATGTTTTTCAAATGCATTTAACTCCTAAATCTTCTGTTCTATGGACCACTTCTGGCCTATCAAAGACTTCACATTCTGGAACATAAGTTGGGAAAGGTTGTTATTGCATATACAGAATCTCATTACTTCTATTTATTTTTCCCATTATACTCATCGTTGAAAGAAAAAAATCTTGGCATTTCAGAAGAAAACATATGCACTGGTCTTCCTCTCCATCCATTTCAATGAGTGTACATTTCTTTCTCTTAGAGCACACACAGGAAGGCTGCTAAAGCACCAAGCCTCTGAACATATTGCCAGTGTTTAGCAATTGTTCAGCCCTCGTGGCTTTGCTGGAAGAAAGGTGGATCTTCTCTTGCCCCCTTGGCATTCCTGATGACAAAGAACAGAATTCAGTCCTTTGTGATCATTACGGACTGATGCTTGTCTCCTCCTCAAATTCGTACATTGGAGCCCTAATCCCCAATTGTGGTGGTATTAGGAAATGGGCCTTTGAGAGGTGATTAGGTATAGGTGAGGCCATGAAGGTAGAATCCTCATGAAGGGATAGCGCCCTTATAAAGGAGAGGAAGAGACGAGAGCTCATGTGCAAAGCCTCTCTCTCTTTCTCTCTCCCCACCATGTGAGAATATAGCAAGAAAGCAGCCGGCTACAAACCAGGAACACTCATCAGACATCGAATCTGCTAGCAGCCTGATCTTGGACGTCCAGCCTCCACAACTGTGAGAAATCAGTGCTTGCTGTTTTAAACCACCCAGTCTATGGTAATTTGTGATAGCACACAAAACCGACTAAGACAGTAATGCTGAGTTGTTTGTTTAACCAGAAGAATGCGTGAAAAACACAATCACAAGAGAGCAAAGTTCTCGTTCCTTTCTTTCTATGAGGTTAAATTCACTCAGTTTGCAACACACTATCATTGTCTGTCATCTTCCATCTGTACAACATTTGCTGTGCTGCAAGCAGCTGTCCCATTTGGATGCAGAAAAGGAGGGGACTACACATGGTTGCCAAGGGACAGCCCGAATCCCCTGTCATTCTACTCAGGAGGGCAATGGCTGCCTGGTTTCCTGGTAGCTGCATGTCCTGGCTCTCTAAGACAGAAACACACACTGAGCACAGGTCAAATCATCCCCTTTCCTCCTTCGTCGCTAGCCCTGATCTGATGTGAAAGTCAAAATGTGCTCCTGCCACTTATGTCAGATCATCTACAGTCACACTGAAGTCGGGAGAATATCCACCCAGAGTCTGACAAATTATCGATTGATAGACTCAGTTTCCAGAGCTGCTCTGATTCTGCCTTATGTATGTTCTTGAATAGAAAACAGGAGGATGCTAACTCAAATAATTCTTACCTAGCCATTACCTCCATCTAGAAGTATAAAAATGGGACAAAATATAAATAAGAATACACTTAATGTGGCAACTAATAAAATGAAAAAAAAAAATAACAGAATGGAAGACTTCATGAATTACAAAAAGGAAACAATTTCACCGACCTCCACATGACTTATCAACTTCCTACTTATTTATTTAATATCTGAAATGTATTATTATAAGGTTACATTCAAAAAGCAATAATATGCATCATTTCTTTTATTGTGTTTTCCTCCAAATAGCTCAAAATATTCATACAGAGAGGGTTTTTTTTTAATAAATAAAACAAGGTAAGCAAAACCAGAAAAGAAAATGTAGATAAGTTAGTATGTAGTATTCACAGACAAGTGAAAGAAGAATGCTAAAGAACTGTGACTTCTAGAAATGTTAGTCATAGATTTTCAATAGAGAAGACTTTTCCATGAGCCAGTGCTCTAGAGAAAAGATTCTTTGTCTATGCATCTCTTTGTGTCTGTATATGTACAGACATAAACACAGATATATGCACTAGATAATAAAATGTTAATTTAACTTTATAGAGTATTTAAAACATTTGAAATATAATTTATCAGTAGTAGTGTTAAGAAAAGGAAATGTTAAGAAATATCATAACTCACAAAAAAAGCCACTTGCTACTACAGGCAATGATATTTGCAATTAAGCTGGATACAACTAAATTATGACTTTAATTAAAAGGCATTTTCTAAGATGGCACCAACATGTTTAAAATTTAATATATTTTATATGAGATACTGGAGTTATTAACATAAAAATTTCTTTCTGCAGCATGTGCACTTTTTAAAAAGCAAAACATCTTTAACCAATATCAAAATGCTCCCAGAATCCATAGAAGTTTCATTGCATAATAAATTCAAGGAGCAATCTTTTCTAACCATTTAATATGGGCTCCTACTTGGGAGATACAATTGTATTTACATTCATGGTTAATAGTAATAGAACTGTTGACACACTCTTGTGGCCACTATGTCCACATTAATTTTAAATGAAGAATGAATGGATAGCTCAGGGGACTGGTAACAAAACACACAGCCTTTTGCCATTGGGCCAGCAACACATTAGAACGAGTCAGCAGATCTCAAAAAGTTTGGGTGCAATAATGGCATCTCAGTGGTCAATGGAAGTGAGTTTGGGTCTGACCCCTATGCCAGCAGAGAGACAGAGGCCACAATAGAAGTGATGTCTTTTTCCAATTTTGTCTGTTCTACAAAAGCCTTATTACCTGGAAACAACTAACCTGTCAAGATTAGAAATAGTCTGTCTAAAATAAGCCTGAAGCACAGCAAATAGGAGGATTATTTGTGATCTTGTGTGGTCCAGATTTTAGAAGTTTAAGAAAGTGACAATGGTCTTGCTTGTCTTTGTTCCTGGTAGACTATAGGGTAAAGAGGTAAGTATTTGAGCCTCTACTGGCTTTACAAAGTATATGGCAACTATGGAGATAGAGGAGAAGAATGTACCAGAAGCAAAAAAAAAGTGTCTGTCTTCTGCCCAACGAGTTTATAATCTAGTGTGAGAAGCACATATTTACCTACAGTGAAAGAGTTAACTCATAAATATAGATGAATCTTTGAATAGGTAAGTTCAGTGTGAAGGATACACGCAAGGTCAACATGAAAGGGTACACATCTTCCCTAATGATGCCACTGTTGTTCTCATTACCTTTTGAATTACCATCAGAATTAATTTATAAGACATGCAGAAATATTGAAAAAGTTACAGCACTTTGTATCCATGGTATCACTCAGGTTACTCATCCATATAATTCAGAAAGTTGCTTGAGATAATTCTGGCCACTTTCAAGTATCAAACTTGCCCTCAGTGAATGAACACAGAGTTGCCCCAGCTAAGGGCCTTTAACAAAAGTGATATCCTTTCTGTAAGACACTTTTACCATCTGCGCAATACTTTAAGCAATGGCATTCTATTACTTTGAAGAGTGGGGCACCTGGGTGGCTTCGCTGGTTAAGCCTCTGACTGTTGATCTCCACTCAGGTCAGAATCTGACCGTTCATGAGTTCAAGACTCCCATCGGGCTCTGCACTGACAATGCAGAGCCTGCTGAAGATTCTTTCTCTCTCTGCCCCTATCTTGCTCTCTCTCTCTCTCTCTCTCTCTCTCTCTCTCTCAAAAAATAAATAAATAAATTCTAAAAAATGTATTACTTTGAAAGGCAAAACATGTATTTGGTCTAAGTATTTCAGTATATTTACTTTAAAATTAAAATATATCCCAGGGTGCCTGGGTGACTCAGTCAGTTGAGAGTCAGACTCTTGATTTCAGCTCAGGTCACGATCTCCCAGTTCGTGAGTTCGAACCCTGCGTCGGGCTCCACACTGACAGTGCAGAGCCTGCTTGGGATATTTTCTCTCTCTCTCTCTCTCTCAAAACAAATAAATAAAACTTTAAATAAATAAATAAAATTAAAAATATGTCCCTACAGAGGCCTATTTTATATTCTGAAGAAGGGACTTCATAGTAATCACAAAGTATCATAAAAGTCATGCATATTCTGTGGGACCTACATGTTCACTGTAATGGAAATTATCCTAGAAGCATTCTGCTCAAATTCAAAAACAAGTCAAAAAAGAGATGGTGGCTACTTGTATGTCCACCATATGTCCATTGCTTCAAACATCTCTAAGCTTTCTTCCCTTGGTCTTCTCCCCTCTCTCCCTATAAGCCATCTCCTCCTATATACCTCATTCTGACTAAAGTCACATTGTTCCCCCATCACTCAAGTCAGAGGTACAAGAGTCATCCTAATTTTTCTGCATCCTGATTGTACCCTACTTCTGATCAACTACCAACTCCCGTCGGTTCCATCTTCTAAATATTTCTCACTTCCGTTTCCTACTCTCCATTCGCCATACCTCTGCCCGGCTTCAGGCTGTCATCATTGGAGATAAGCAGGACTCTCTAGTAAAGAACCCTAGGAGCTGTTTCTTGATTGTGTGGTGAGGGCCCACTGAGCCGGTTTCACTATCACCCCCTATGGCCAGCAAGAGGGACTGCACCCGACCACAACTTGCAACAGGCCCCATGGTTTCCTCAGACAAAAAATGAACTGCAGTTTCCCACAGTGCCCAAAGCCCATACGTGCTGGGATTTCCAAATAGCCCTGCAAGTAGTTGATACCCACACTCAGACTGCTTAGCACCAAAGCAAAGACTGCTGTTGTGAGTCCTCAGTGATTCCCACACTTGCCTCATAAGAAAAGGAGAGCAACAGAGGGGCCCTGTGGTTTCTGGGGATACCCTGTGCCAGGGCAGAACCTTGGTGTGACCAGCTGAGTTTGGGTCCCATCAGTCCTCTGTGCAGAATGCTGATGAATTCTGCTGCCTTGCACCTGTGATTGCAAACAGCTGCAAGGGATGCCACCATATTTGCCCTAACACTCCTCAGACTATCACCTGCAAAACTCATCCCTTCTCCATATACTCTGAAAGGTCAGACCAGGTCACTTTCTGTCTAAAATTTCCCTCTGTAGAACAAGATCCAAATTCTTCACGTAGTCTACAAGGCCCTGAACAGTCTAGCTCCAACCTTCCTTTCCAGGTTCATTTTCTGCCATTTCGTCTCTCCTCTTCTCCATCCCTGCTACACACACACACACACACACACACACACACACACACACACACACACCGGGCATACAACTCCATTCACTTGCCTTGCCAGGAATAATCATTCCCACACTGCTACCTGGTAACAATCATTGGTCCAGAACACAAATGCTTCCTCCTCTGTGAAACCTTCTTGCTCCCCGTCAGAGACTGGGCCCCTGCCTCCACTCCTCTCACTAGACAGCTGTACCTTCCTGAAGACTGGGTCCAGGGACTGTGCCTTGCTGCTTTGCTGCCCTTCACCTAGCAGAGGCCTGGCACATGGTAGGCACTCGAATGTTGTTGAAGAAATAAGCAAATGTATAAATAAATGATATCAACTTCTAAATGCATCTCCCTTAATATTGCTGATGAGCTTTTTCTGCCTCGTGTCCTCAATGTAGTCATTTTTCAACTATCTCCAATCTGTTATCGTTTGCTCTTAAAAGGGTTTCATTGACAATGAATCTGGAATTCTCTCTACAACTTTAGAGGTTTTTATATGCAGAGTTGCTTAAGGTAAAATTACAATGTGCAATGCACAATCTCTTCTGAAAAACCCACCTGCAGCTCAATTTTAGCCTTCAAAGTGTATTTTCCTTAAAGTGTACTTTAAACAGTAATATAAATGCTTACAGAACTCCAAACAGCAAATTAATATTAATGGTAATAACAATAATAATTCCTCTGAAGTACTTGATTGAAGTCAAAAGATAGCCCAACAAGTTGACATGCAATCGAAATTTTATATTTTTCATCAGAAAAACAATTCACTACCAATGACAAATAACAGTAGGGCTACTAAAACTACCTGTCATGCATCTAATGAAGACAGATTCTCTGGCTACCACATATAATATGTAATATCCAAAAGTGCAGCTGTAATTCACAGCTAATTAGTGCCTTGCTGTTAGGAGAAGTGTCATGGCCCTAACTCTCTTTCCAGATCTACTCAGACCTCATCAGAGCCGACAGCCATGCAAGGATCACAACAAACCAATTAGCACCCACCCCAACCTTGGGCCGCTGCTTCGAGCCCGCCCCAGCATCAATAAATCATGCTTCTTCATGAAGCTCTTCTCTGACAGCTGCAAGCCATTGCCGCCCAAGGAATAAAGACAATACTTCTAAGGAAAACTCACGTAGGAAAGACAGAGATAGAAAAGGGGTATTATTGGCCCTCCTTTGGCAGCATAGCAGTCAGCAAAATTGAAGACCATCAATTCAGGCTGATTAAGGGGACAACTGCACTAGAAAATAAATCTATGACGGGTATATCTGAAGGTCCTTAGTGGTAATCAACAGTCAGTAGTTGGGTTGTTTGTTTGTTTGTTTGTTTTAATGTAGACATATTGAAGACCTTTTCTTTCCATTTTTCTCTTGGATAGCCCTCCTTCCGGCTAATAAGAAAATTTTCCTTTCAGTAGAATATAATGGCCTGCATTTACTTTGTCCCCCAGTGAATACACAGCAATCAGATAATTCATTTGAAAGACTCTAAATTGTTTGACTTCATTCAAAAAGAATCCATAATGATATGCTGGTTTCCGAGCAAGGCCTACAAAGCTTCCTAGATCCATAAGCAAGCGCTAGAGTATTCTCAGCACATAACAGCCAATATCCTTGTAATTTTGTTCTAAGCCCGTAAAGCTGTTTTGTTCCATAATATTCTACTTAGAAAGTGTTCAGAATAGTCACTGTAGTCTGGGCATTATTCAAAGATATGACTCAGGCAATTCTACTTTTAGTTTGTTTTCCTCATAGAAATACTCTTCTTCTCTGTGTTTAATGCTAATCTAAAACATTTAATCTCGCTTTTAGCCCAATAATGATTACCTAATTTTACATATAAGTATTGGGAAAGCCAAATAAACAAACATGGATACATTTAAATGAGAAATCCTTCTCTTCTTATCATTAAGCATAGAGATTTCCAAAAGACATGTTTTTCTTCCTCTGAGTAAATATTCTCATGGAAATTTTCAAATATTTATCTATAAGGATGTTCACTATATCGTATTTCATAACAGCAAAATAACTAAAAATAATGAAAATATACAAAATATGAAATAGATTAATACCCATTCAATAGATACCCTTTCGATGGAAGATTGCAGGGTTTCTAAAAATAATGATATAGACAAATATTAAAGGACATGCAAAAAATATTCAAGGATACTGAAAGAATAAGAAAAATGGAGCCTAGAACCATTGTGTGCGTTTGTACACATACAAATAGGTGTGTATATACACACACATATTTATATTTATACATATTTTTCTGTACAAGATGATCTCAATTTATTTTCTGAATATGAGTGTGTGTGTTTGTTTAAATAAATATGTTTAAAGGTTAAGCACAGAAAAAAGCTTGCCAGAAAAGCTATTCAAATATTAAAAATATATCTTCAGAAGGTGATATTTTAGATTATGATATCTTAGATTATTTTAGATAGTTCATATAAAAGTGCTTATACTGCTTTCATAATCAGAAAAAAGTTATTATACCTAATAAAATATTCACTTATGTCACCTGGGTATATATAGGTGTGCACTGGTATGAAGACACAGGCTGATAGGGCATCAATTCTGAGTGGCTAATGCCCAACCTATATCAGTCATTAAATTCTTTGATTATTGCCTTAGATATAAGCAAGATTGGAAAGGTCAGAGGCTCATCCTACTTGGGTACGTTTCAAAAATAGTAACCAGAAGAGCATCCTCTAACTAAGTAGGGGTGGAGCTGGAACCAAACAATTTGAGAACACCATATTAACTTGATGCTGGAATAGGCAGGGGCTGAAGGATGGAGCCTCTGAAAAAAAAACTGCCTCAACACCACTGTCCTTAATCCTTTCCAGCTCCAATCCATCTGCCCTAATATTTGGGACTTCCTGGTGTGAGGAAGAAAACTGGGGACCAAACACATATAGTCTGGCCTGAGTTCAGGTCCAATCAAAGTTCCTAGGACACGTGGGCTCAGGGCCTGCTTCACTACTGCACCATGAAGGCCATGCTGACTTCCAGCTCAGGGAGCCAGGCAGACACAATAAGATATGATAAACATTTACCACAGGGCCAACAGGGATAAAGGAAGGCAAAATCTCTTCCCCCAAAAGGTTTATGTCTAGTTGGAGAAACAGAGTACACACTTTAAAGGGCATAATAACATACAATGGGCCCGGACAATACAGAGGTCAGAGCACAGCAAGGAGAGAAAAAGTCTCATGTGACAGATGAGTCTAAATGGTCTTTAAGAAAGGACATTCAATAGCTTTGCAACCTACACTGAGAGACAGATCCATGAAAGCAGAAACATGCATATTAGCACCTGTAACTATTAAAGATAATTCTCAGGCCTTTCCTCCTTCCTAAGACAATGTAAAGTCAACATGTATTTGACTCTTTAGCTGAAAAACTATATTTGACCAAATTTTACAAGTCATGGGATTAACCAAATGCATTTGTATCCAACATTTCAATTCATTTTCTATCGACCAGGCAAAGACAAATGAAATGCAAAAATTGAAACTGTATTGTGGAAAGATCAAATTTGACAACAATGTAGTTTCTACTTTTTGCTTATCATTTCCCTAGAAGGAGAAACCCCTAGATAATACAAAAGTGAGAAAATGCAGCCAGACCTATTTAATCTTCATTTCATATGGAAACTTCTATCCATAGTTAGAAACTGTTTGTTAATTTCTATATTACTCTTGGGTAGTTCATATTTAATTTTGGTACTTACTACGAAAATAAGAAATAAGGCAAATTTCAAATTAACCTGTCCATGTTCACACAGCAGGTTCATGACTACAGACTCTCAAACCCATATTTAGATCACACAAACAATGCCCATACCTGAAAGGGCGAAATCTCCTTTCTGGCTTTCACTCTCTCTGATTAGAAAGGCACCAGTCTGGTTTTCTGAATATAATAGTTGTTTTTCTGCATCTGTTCTCTTGACTGCTCCAAAGAACCACCTAAAAAGAAACAGATGTAAACTTTAGTTAACCAATCAACCATTATTTTTTAAAGAACAGGAAGTTTGGCAAGAAGTATTCTAACATCAGAAATGTTTACTATTCTTTAGTGAAACTATCACAGGTATAAATGGTAGCTTTTGATACTTGAGATGATTTTTCTCGTAGTTTTCTGGACATTAATTCCCTCCCCTCATCCATTACTACCTAAACCTACCATAGGATGCAATGATTTTGCATGTTTAGGAGGAATTTATCAAATATAAGGGAAATTTTCATTGGTGGAGAGATTATGTGAAAAAGATACTTCCATCTGGGAAGTGTCTTCTTAGTGCCACCCCCACTTCTTATCTTTACCCTCCTATCCTGAACATTCCAGAAATATGAGTCAGATACTGAACACACAAATGTGTGAATGTGAGCAACCCTGGCAAAGAATTATGTATTTTAACATGAGAGCCAGTCTAAGATGCATATCAAGTCGGTAGACACCAAGGTGATACTAAGAGGAAGCTGAGAAAATATGCTTTTCACTAATGACCTCCCACTCTAGGGTCAAAAAGTTGAACTTTATGATCTAAGATTTTAGATAAAACATTTATCTGTTCAGGTATCATCTTCTTATTTTTGTTAATGTTTATTTTTGAGAGAGAGAGACAGAGTGCAAGTGGGGGAGGAGCAGAAAGAGAGACACAGAATCCGAAGCAGGCTCCAGGCTCTGAGCTGTCAGCACAGACCCCGAGGCAGGGCTCAAACCCACAAACTGTGAGATCATGACCTGAGCCAAAACCGGACACCCAACCGACTAAGCCACCCGGGCACCCCTTCAGGTACCATCTTCTAAAATGTAGACACTCAAAGAGAGAAAATATAGGCTTGAAGGAAGAAATACAGGCTGTGTGAGGAACTGTAGGCTGTTAGAGGATATACAGGCCATCAGAAATTGGCTCCAATTGGTTTGACATGTCATGGATATTGGGGAGTATGAGTGCACTGAGGGTGATACAATTGGAAGGAAGAGGGGAAAGGAAGTGAAAAGAGAGACCTTAAACTATAATCATTACCTGACAAAGCCAAGGTATTTGTTTACCATTTTGCCAATCAAGTTTCTAATTACACAGTATTAATTATACCAGTCAGGATATACCGGGTTTCATAGGAGTAATGAACAATGCCAAAAAATCCCCATGGCTTAAGATGACAAAGATCTGTTTTTCATTCAGCTGCATGTCTACCAAAGGTCACTTGGGGCTCTACTCTGTGTCTATCTCTATGTCTACCAGGGCATTTCCATCTCCATGCTTCCACGATTGCTGAGGCAGGAGATAAAACATGTGGCAAGTCACAGGCTGGTTCCTGGAGCTTCTATTTAAAGCTTCTACATAAGAATGAAGCCATTGCAAATAAGTCATATGTTTGTGCCCAAATGCAAAGAGAGTAGGAAATGCAATCCCACTGTTTCCCAGAAGGCAAGAGAGCTGGAATCATTTGGTAGACTACACTAATGACTGCCACACTGATTCAACAGCAAGGACCAAATTGATGTCCACAGACTATTGTTTACCTGACTGAAATTACAGAAGGCATGGAAAATTCCAAGGGGCTATGTAACGAATTCATAGAAAAATTTACAAATGCATGCTTTTCTACAACTGCAGAAATAAGTCAATAGAATAATGGAACAACAACAACAACATTAATTAATTAATTAATTTTAAAAAATTTGAACAGACCCACACACACAAATTAGAGGTAAAAGAATGGACAATTCAGGGGCACCTGGGTGGCTCAGTCGGCTAAGCGTCCGACTTCGGCTCAGGTCATGATCTCACCACTCATGAGTTCAAGCCCCACGTCGAGCTATGTGCTGACAGCTCAGAGACTGGAGTCTTTTTGGATTCTGTGTCTTCCTCTCTCTCTGACCCTTCCTGGCTCACAGTGTCTGTCTCTCAAAAATTAAAATAAACATTAAAAAAAATTTTTTTAAGAATGGATTATTCAATAACAAATGCCAGTGCCACAAATAATCCATATGGAAAAAATTAATTGATGCTACCTACAACATACAACATAGTCCTACATAAAGACCTAGTGTAAAAAGCAATCTTTAAAACTTTCTGAGGACACCAGACTAAGGAAGTTTTCTTAGATAAGAGAAAAAGAAAAAGACATAAAAACCTTAAGGGAAAAAAATTGATAATATTTCTTACACTACAAAAACTTCAACAACTGCAAGATTACCGTGAAACAAAATTAAAATACAAGCCACAGACCTGGAGAAAATATTTGCAAAGTATATAACCAAGAACAGGGATAGTGGTCAGATTACATAGAGACTTATAATCAATATTTTTAAAAAAAGAGACAAAACAGTAGAAAAATTGGCATAGCATAATTGTACAGTTCACAGAAAAGGAAAACCCAATTACTAATAAAAATAAGAAAAGAAGCACAGTCTCTATCGGTGCCAATAATTAGGAATATTAGGAATATTAAATATTAAAACAATGAAATGTCACACTTCGAGCTGGACAAAATTTAAAACTTTTACATTCAGGTATTGGAAAAAAATGTGAAGCAAGAACCTTCATACAGTACTAGACGCAATATCATCTGGTACAACTACTCCAGAGAGCAATTTGACAATATCTAATAAGGCTACATATTCGTATACTATTCAATTTCACTTCTAGATTACACACCATATGTGCTCAAGGAAATAAATCGTGACAGCATTCACTGAAGAATTCTAGCATTGAAAAATTGGAAACAATCTAAATGTCCACTGTAAGGGAATAGATAAACAAACTTGGTTATAGATATAAGACAGAATACCACACAGTAATTAAAACAAGTAAATTGTTCAGGGACAAAAGGGAGTTGAAGAATGATACATACTCTTACAATGCCATTTACATAAAGTTTAAGTCAACACATAAAAAACACTACATATTTTTATGGACAGTTGAATGCTTAATGAAAGCTAATAGTTAATAAGTAATAGTATTTTTTTAGTCCATTTCCAGAAATGGCGACGTTTCTTCGCACAAATATCTTAAGCACATTAGCAACATGGGTCAAATATACTGATCAACCCCAATGCATTTTCCTGATTCTGAGTGCATTAATTATGGCATCAACATTAAAATGTTTGCTCTAAATGTAAATATTTAAACCTTTACAAGAATTATAATTTATCTAGCAGATTAAATTCTTAGAAGTAGTATTATGTCTCATATATCTCATTATTTTCAAGAATAAACATTCCATTATATGTTTTAGATACATACATTACATTTGTATTTTGGATAATTCTGTAAATGATGTATTTTCTCTGCCCAATATATGTATAAACATAAGGAATCTACTCCTGAAACCATTGTTTCACTATATGCTAACTAATTTGGATGTAAATTTTAAAAAATAAAAAATAAAAATAAAAAATATATGTACAAATAAGCAGTTTTTGTAAATCAAATGGTTAAAGATATAGTAATTTTACACCGTTTATAGAAAGGAACTCTGCAGTAATTTTTTTTGAAAAATCCTTTTATATGTCACCAATTTTAGATTCTTGAATAAATAGTTTGGTACACTCATTTTACAAGGCAAATCACACCAGCACTGAATCCACAGTAACAATGAAATGCATGTAAATATTTGATTGGATCCATCAACTCAGTTAATACCTGGAATTTTATTTGGCCGGCTACCATCAGGAAGTGAATATAAATAAAACAATTGTTTCCTGCATGCAGTTGCATTACAATGCCATCTTTCATAGTGGTGACGCAACCACTATAAACTGAACCGTAAGAGCATGTGCTGCAGCACAGACTAATGGGAAAACGATAGTTCTTTCCACCATCTGCACATGGGAGAATTGTTCCTTAATTTGTGGTTTGAGCCCATGGCAGAACTGTCATTCTCCGTTCTGCACATTAGAGTCCCTGTTGGCCCCATCCTGGAAGGTCATGCACACCCCAGCCCTGCGTGTCCGCCACAGCCACTCTCAGCGCTTTCAGCTGTAGTTCTTGTGTGCAGTAAACAGTGAGTGCAGAGAAGGGATCAGGATACCCTAGGGCGGATCAGGGAGAGTCTTACAAATCAGCGATCCTCCAAGTGTGGTCCCTGGATCGGGAGCATCAGCATGCAAACTTGTTAGAAAAGGAAATTTGCAAGCACGTCCCGTATCTACTGATTCAGAGACTGTGGGATGTTGCCCAGCAATCTGGGTTTTAATAGATCCCCAGGTGCAGCTGATGCACAGTAAAATTTGAGAACTACTGAGTTATAGGAATAGTAAAAAAAAATTAAAAATTTATATGAGACAGCTGAAAATAATAAGTTAGAGTTTGGTTTACATGGGAAAAATTACCCAATAAAATGACACTACACACAGTCAGGCACACACATTTCATTGATCTTTAATGCAACTAACCTGTATTGCTATGCCATACTTGCCATGAAAGAGATCTTGATTAAGAATAACCAAAAAGGGGGGTGCCTGGGTGGCGCAGTCGGTTAAGCGTCCGACTTCAGCCAGGTCACGATCTCGCAGTCCCTGAGTTCGAGCCCCACGTCAGGCTCTGGGCCGATGGCTCAGAGCCTGGAGCCTGTTTCCGATTCTGTGTCTCCCTCTCTCTCTGCCCCTCCCCCGTTCATGCTCTGTCTCTCTCTTTCCCAAAAATAAATAAACGTTGAAAAAAAAAATTTTTTTAATTAAAAAATAAAAAAAATTAAAAAAAAGAATAACCAAAAAGGGGAAGAAAATGCTTCAACGAGATGAAAATGGAGCGAAAAGCATGATGTCTATTTTGGATGAAAGGAGTATGTGATTGAAGTCTAAGGTTTATTTTGTAAACATTTATCCAGTGTCTATGGTGTGTAAATTCTGTAGCACAGACACAGAAAGATCTGCAAGGCATACTACTGGGTGAAAAAGGGTAAGCTGCAGAGTAATCAAAATATTAGTTTTATTTATATCTTAAAAACCAAAAATTACATGTGCTTACTGCTCTGGAGATGAGTGAACAATAACAAAAGTGATGGCAAAAAAAAAAAGAAAAGGAAAAAACTTTCACTTTTTACTCTGCATTCTTCTCCATAATTTGGATATTTACAATAATATATTGTTTTATATTATTTTGTAATTCACTTAAAAAATTTAAGAAAGTCATTCAGGAACATGCTATAAAAACTACATACTATAAAAGATCTGAAGCAGAAACTTTGGCAGTTAGAACTGATAGCAGAAAAATCTCAAATCAGTATGAGACAAGCGCTTACGGAAGAACAGTGAGACCAACGGAGGAGCAAACATGACTCCAGGGTTCCAAATATGGATGGCTGAAGAACAATGCGCCCAGCAACACATTAAAGGCACAAGATGATAATGATTAAGAGCTACAGCATCTCACTGGGAACGTTAACTTCCCTGTGCCTGGATTTCGTCATTTGTTAGTGAGAATAATAGTAACTGCCCTGTAGGTTTGTTTTGAAAGTAAGAAAAACGATGTATGTAGAGTGTTTGATGCCTGGACGCATTCTTGCCTGATAAACAGCACCTATTTTAAGAAAACTAATTTAAGGGAGAAATTATTTATTTGGCTTTAGACATGTTAGGTTTGAGGTCATGATGAAACATGAGTAAATATGGGAACGTGATCTCACTTCTCTAGATGTGTTTGTATCAGAAGTTTCCTCCCAAGTGATTTTTCTGTCCTGCCTGTCCTCTCTGGACTAGGACACGCTGCCACCAGGTGGCAGTAGGCCATTTTACTAAGTCAAAAAGGCTAAAGCTATAGTGTGATAACTGGAGGTTCTTTATTTTACAAAAAAAAGAGACAAAATTAGGCTTAAAAAAACAGAATTTATGCATTGTTACCTAATATCAACATATTAGATAATGTAGATGTCAATCAAAATTTAAGAAAATCAACATGTAAACAGATGTGGTGCCTCCGTCAATATTTCTTCATTTCCTCTAATAGTCTTATTCTGTCCACTCTGCTGCCTTAGTGACTAGCACAAAGTAGGTATCTAGCACGCTCATAATTCCAATCAAATGGTGATAGTTTCCTCCTACATTTTTTTAAGTAAGCTCTATGCCCAGTGTGGGGCTTGAAATCATGACCCCAAGATCCACAGTCACATACTCTACAGACTCAGCCAGTCAGGCACCACTCTTCCTATATTTGGAAAAAGAGAAAACCTATTCCCAATAACTGCTGGCTAACATTTACAAAATTTAACATATAATTTCTTTTCCCAATGCCTCCCTTACAGCCAAGACAGCTGGCCTTACACCACAGTAAACAGACCCTGAAAAAAACAAGTTTGTAAAACCAGCCCCAGACTACTACTGGTATCCTCCCAGAAACTGTAGAAAGGGAAATGGGTAGATCAGCTTGGCCTATCCACCCATGAGGAAAGTCACCTGGAAGGACTGCCCAGGTGGGAACTCGTGGTTAGGTCTGTCTTTTTGTTGTCCTCACAGTTACACATGTGACAATGGAGAAAACCACCAATCATCTTCACCAGTGTGGCTTGGGGGGCATCAGTGACACTAACATTTTTGCAAAACACCTACAGTTTGCAGGGTATAATCATAATCACATTTATTCATTTATTGTGTCTAAACGTAAGGCTTGGATCCATGGTCCCTTGAGTTATGGCAGTTCCATAGGACTCACCTGCATCTATCTGGGTTTCAGCAACACTGCCAGGAAAGCCTCTGTGCGGTTCCTTCCTCTCCAGGTAGTCACATCCCTCCCCTTCCTTAGGCTCAGCATCCCGCTTGGCTCACAGCAAGTGAGCCCTGATACTCTCTTCCCACTCACAAGCATGAGAAGGGCAAAGAAAAACATAAATAATGCTCATATGTATTTTGTTATTCATTCCTTCCTTTTTATTTCCCTCATCACAACCTTTGTCCAATTTGTCATCACCACTTAGATTACAGCAATATTTTACTATTTGTTCTCTTTAATATTAACAGCTTTTGCTTATTGATCAGGTACAGGGAGCCAGGAACTGCTGCTACAGTGTTGCATGCATTATCTCAGACTCTTCCCCCTTGCTCACGCCCCCACCACTAGATTAATCATTTGATAATATGACCTGGTACATTTCACCAATGCATACACATTAATAAGTTGTTGGGGCGGGGTGGGGGGTGCCTGGGTGGCTCAGTTGGTTGAGTGTCTGACTTTGGCTCAGGTCATGATCTCATGGTTTGTGGGTTCGAGCCCTGTATTGGGCTCCACACTCACAGCGCAGAGCCTGCTTGGGATTCCCTCTCCCTCCTCTCTCTCTGTCCCTCCCCAACTTGCACATGCAGGTGTGCTCTCTCTCTCTCTTTCTCTCAGAATAAATAAATTTTAAAAATTAAAAAAAAATAATAAGCTTTAAGGGTTCCCTTTGCTTCTGGAATAAAATCCTTACTGATTTGGAATTTCAGTCTGTCATCAGGACACCAGCCATTTCCTGCACAGTATCTTCCCCACCATCAATCCTTTAGATCTAGCTAAACTTCTACTCTTACGGTTATTTGTACTGGCATCACTTAAATTTGCCTGCCCAGAATCCCCACAGTATTCACTGACTACCCTTCTGGTGGTTTTGCACGTAGCATACAAAAGCTATAGCTCCTTTTTTTTTTTTTTTTTTTTTTAAGATTATTCTGTGTTCACTTGAGGCTGACGACCTCCTGGGCACAAAGCCTAACTGAGAACATCACATACGCCTTTTTAGAATAGTTAAATAAATGCCTGTTGATGAAACAATTAATACATTGTACCTCGATGTGGGGATTTTATATGTCTTTCGGTTTATACTGAATGTTGAACTAGATAAAGCCTGTGTGTTCATGTAATCTTTTATTTGTGCTTGCCACATAGTTCTGGTGTGTTAAGTGCTTAGGGGAGAAGTCTTATCTGCTCTGGGCCAGATTCGAATGTTAATTGGCCACACACCACAAATTCCAATCTGATCACAGTCTTCTCCAAAAGAAAACATTTGCCTATGAACCTAAAGATCGAAAATGAAGCTTATTTTTCTGTCCTCCAGAACGCAAGCCTATCAGGGCTGCAAACATGTAAAGAATGCGTGACAAAGTGATAATGCCGCCTCCAATATCTGAGGTAGGACTTGTGGTCACATGGAAACCAGGAAGCTCCTTGCGCGGATCATATGATAAAGCTTTGTTGTTGTTGTTGTTGCTATTGTTCACCTGTGTAGTCATCATAAAAGGGGAATTTTGAAGGAACTCTTTAGAGAGGAAGTAAGATGAACTAATTGGTACTTTCACCAGTGGGGAAAGTGTAGTGCTATGTGTTTGTAAGGATATGATTATAACCTGAACCCACTTCCCAGTACTAGTAATCAAAAACTTTTAATGACTCACTTGAATTTTTATAAAGAACATAACAAAGTTTAAATAGGGAGTCAATCTCAAGGTACTGCTTTGGTTTCACAACCGTCTTCTATTTGTGTGAAAGGAAATGGAAGCTGACATTGATTTCTCTTTTAAAATAAAAAATAGGGGCGCCTGGGTGGCGCAGTCGGTTAAGCGTCCGACTTCAGCCAGGTCACGATCTCGCAGTCCGTGAGTTCGAGCCCCGCGTCAGGCTCTGGGCTGATGGCTCAGAGCCTGGAGCCTGTTTCCAGTTCTGTGTCTCCCTCTCTCTCTGCCCCTCCCCCGTTCATGCTCTGTCTCTCTCTGTCCCAAAAATAAATAAATGTTGAAAAAAAAATTTTTAAATAAAAAATAAAGTGTGGGCATATATAATGACATTTCCAATCATCAAGCCTGAAATGTAAGTGTAAATTTTAACCCGTCTGCTTTGTTTTTGTACAACATTTGTGATAGTTTGTCCTAGAAACTAGAGAAATATGGATTAGAGTCAAAAAAAACATTAGTCATGGGGCCCCTGGGTGGCTCACTTGGTTAAGTGTCTGACTCCTGAATTCAGTTCAGGTCATGATCTCCTGGTTGGTGAGTTCAAGCCCTGTGTCAGGCTCCGTGCTGACAGCACAGAGCCTGCTTGGGATTTTTTCTCTTTTTTCTCTCTGTCTCTCTTTCTCTGTCTCTCTCAAAATAAATATATAAACTTCAAAAAAAAAAAAAGCATTAATCATTAAGAAGTTTCCATCTTTGTCACATCCAAAGAAAGTAAATGCAATTGATTTTATAATGCTTAGGAAAATGCCTTACTTCACAAAACACCACAAATGTTCACTGCAATTCTTTATTTGAATAAGCTTTTGGGTAGGAGTATGACTTTTGAATAGTTACAGGGAGGACTAATTTCAGAGGTGACTGCTCCACTTAGTTTCCTACCAGAAAAAAACCCACTAGTTATCTCCTCTCATGAAACACTTCCTTTCTCACTTCCAAGATAAAAAAAAAATGAAAGGAACTTTTTAATTCACTTAATTTTAAAGAATTTATTTCCCAGTGTCATGAATGATATTCTCTCATCCCACTTCATTTAAACCACTGAGTATTCTTGACAGATCTACAAAATATGGGGCACCTGGCTGGTTCACATGCCAGTACCGTATGTGACTCTTGATCTCGGGGTAGTGTTTTCAAGCCCACGTTGGGCATAGCGCTTATTTTAAAAAATAAAAAATAAAGATCTATAAAATAACTTGCTCTTTGGGATTTTTCATAGAATAAACAAGATCAAATGTTGAGTCTAGTAAGCCAATAGTTCACGTGCCTACCTTGTTCATGATTGGTTAATAATGATATACTCTAGGAACTAGAGGGTATTATGCTAAGTGAAATTAGTCAGAGAAAGACAAATATCTTATGACTTCACTCATAGGACTTTAAGACACAGAACAGATGAACACAAGGGAAGAGAAGCAAAAATAATATAAAAACATGGATGGGGACAAAACATAAGAGACTCTTAAATATGGAGAACAGAGGGTTACTGGAGAGGTTGTGGGAGTGGGGATAGGCTAAATGGGTAAGGGACATTAAGGGGCATTCAGGAATAAATGATCCTGAAATCATTTTTGCACTATATGGTAACTAATTTGGATGTAAATTAAAAAAATAAAATTAAAATTAAAAAAAATTATATACTCTATATCATCATGTACTTCCATTAAACCCTTTACTCTAAATAAGATAGTAAACATCTTGAAGGTATCTTAACCTTCTTATTACCCTACAAAGTGATATTAATATAGTTTTCTAAATGCTTCATATGCTAAAATATGTCATTAACATTCATTTCATACTAACTGGAGAACAGATGAAGAATCATAAGAACAAAAGAAGGGTATATTTCTTTTCCTTTGAAAATTTTAGAGTATCAAGGGAGGGATAAAAGATCATTTCCACTGAGTAATAAATAAAAAAGAAAGTGACAGAAACAAAAGCATTTAAGTGCTAAGGGAACTACAATCCAAGAAATAAACAACCAACAGTGTGTCAATAATGGAAGACATGTTAAGAAAAGATGAGAAATCCAAAGAAATGAAGGGCAAGGGTATGTCACAGGTGAAGAACCAGCAACATGTTCATGAGTAGATTGGCTTGAAGGGCAATGAGGGGGAGGAGGGTCAATTAAATGAAGAAGAAACAAAACCAGTTCTTTAATGTTTATGGGCAATTCCATGTAGAAACAACCAACTCTATGTGGTAATTAGATCTTCAGCAAGATAAGATATTCCATCGAAGATTTAACAGTAAAGAATTTTGAGTTCTGGGCACACCTGCAAAAATGACAGGAAAATCTGACCTCTTCTTTAAAAAATTGTTTAGTGAACAAATTTAAGAGGTGAAAATGTGGAAGGTGAGGAAGGGAGAGCAAGAAAGAATTATTCTATGGGAGGAACACAAGAGAGGTGACCAGAATTTTAGAGCTAGAAATAAATTTTTATGAGGGTCCCTGTGTAAGCGTCTGAAACTTATTGTAAATGTGTTTTACTGAGCATGTGCATTCTCTGGGAAGAGTCGTGTTTCATTACATTCTCAGTGACGCCTGTGACAGAAACTACCCATCTCCTTCAATAAGGCTAAGTGGTTTTTTTGCTGGTTCACAAAAGAGCTGGTAACAAAGCTATAACCACAGCCTACCACCGTAAAATCCCTCCACTCATTCATTTTTCATTCAACAATTATTTACTGAGCACTTACTATGTGCCAGGCATGGTTCCAGTTAGTAGAAATATAGCAGTGAATGGAACAAACAAAAAGTCCTGTTTTTATGGAGCTCAGATACTAATGGGGAAACATAGACAACGAATTAAAAACATGCATAATTATACAGTGTGTTTGAAGGTGATAAGTGCAAAAGAGAAAAAAAATGAAGTAAAGAAGAAAAGAGACTATATTTTAAAACTCACTCTTAGCAGCAATATGTGGCAGGGGGAATTCCAGAGGGTTTTTCTGTGTGTTCCTAAAGTCAAAGTAACCAGAATAGATTCAGCTGTGGAGAAAAATTGGATAGAATCTTTGAAAGGAGTAGACAAGTGAGGATGGTAATCCACTCTAGGATTGAGACAATATTCAGATTTCCCAACTGCAGCTTGGCCAATATCTATTAGCATTTTTTTCTAGTTAAGAAATAAACAATATCCATCAATTTCACTGATTATCACTGATGTTCATGGAAATGCAAAACACCAGAAGCTACAAGTATCCTCCAAGGCTCTCCTTGGGCGTGATGGCTCTTTAGCCAAAGAAAAGTGAGCAATCTGTTTAACGGGAAGAGCATTCTTTTCTAAAAAATAACTATACATAGAATAGAAATAATATTTCTGATTATAAAGGAACAGTTGAGGTAGGATTTCTTTCTAGATATCTCTTAAGTCCACACAAAAATCAAAATGCTTAAATGAAATTGTCTTCCACGTTTGGCAAACGTACAATGAAAAACAAAGTCTCTATTGTCTTAACCCATACATGGCACAGAGACATACACATATATGTGGATGAGGATGTATGGGGGTGTGTGTGTGTGTGTGTGTGTGTGTGTGTGTGTGTGTGTCCGTCCACAGCTACAATCACAGATGTGCACTAGTCCCACTGACTTTTTAGGGGTTTAAATGAAGCAGGTGTCCCAAGACAGACAAGAGGTGGGACAGGGTCCACAAAGATCAGAATGGGCACACACATTTTCTTTTTCTTTCCTTTTCTTTTTAATAATTTAATCCTGTGCACCCAGCTACCAACTAAACTTTGCTATCATTAATAATTACCAATAATAACCCTAGTATTAATAACTGAAGGTTGTTTATAAGCCACATAAATGCCACCCAGTGGACTTAGAAATGGTAGAAGCTGAACATATCCACAAAGCGGCTTGTTCTTAACAAAAGGAGAGCCAGAAATGGTGCCAGAAAAATACACCTTTTGTTTTCAGTGTCAACAAGCTATTTGTCAGGAAACAAACGGAAGGCTCTGCCAGTACTGGTGGATTTTTCTGAAACCTAAAAATTAGTTTCCGACTTGTTTTTACTTAAAATTAGAGGAAAGCAATTGCCCAAGTACATCCCCCACTCCTCAGAAGTACAATGGGGAAAGGCTGCCCAAGAGAAAGGACACAGTCCCTCCCCACCCACCCTGCCACACACATCCCATCACTTCTCAACCTCTTCTGGGGCCTGTTTCTCAAACTTTGTTAAGAAAGCACAGGAAGAGTGCGTACGAGGCAATGCTCTCAGGTCTGAGGTGGAGCTCTGGGTGCTGTAGCTTTTCAAGTGCCTCACAATTCTCTGGGAACCTGGTACTGCGTTTGAAAAGCACAGCTCTTCTTTGAAAGGAAAGACATTCTCTCATGTCTGCCATGTCTCCCACCCAAAACCTTTGTTCTCTCTGGTCCCTTCTGCCCCACACTGGACCCCACTCTCTTATTTTCAACCTGACAAAAATATTATAAAGTCAGTCCAAACTTTGTGTAAAATTTGTGAAGTGTAAAGCTTTCAGTACAGTTTAGAGTGGAAAACAAGTTCAAAAACATCAAAAATCTCTCTTCCTAGAAATTTAGTATCACTTACCCTGAAGAGGGAATTTCCCCAAACCTTCTTTACCCTCAGGTCCAGAGCTCCCTGTGTTGTTGCCAAGTCTACTTTCCCTTCCTCTCTCCTCTGGACCAGGCTTTTACAACAAAACATCCCTGGTTTTATATGCAAAGCAATTGAGTTCCTTATCCCACTCAGACTCCAAACTAGCATTCTCAGCATCCTTCTGTGTATATACTCTAACAGACATTAAATTGTTCTGCTCCATAAAGGCCCATCCACTCCAAGTCCTGATTCTCAACAGCACAAACAACCAGAGCTTTGAAAATAAAATTTTCTCTAGCAAATTAAATCCTTAAGCAGAGCACCTCTCAAACCACTCCCCACAGCAGAGGGTAGCAACAGAATTACACATATTCTTGCTGTCAAGAACAAGTACACATCTGAGGATAAGGGTGAAGGGGCAGAGTTTTTTCTTTTTTTTCAGTTATATTTATGTTTTAAAGAATGCAGTTTTGGGGCACCTGGCTGGCTCAGTCGGTTAAGCGTCCGACTTCGGCTCAGGTCATGATTTTGCGGTCCGTGAGTTCGAGCCCCGCATCGGGCTCTGTGCTGACAGCTCAGAGCCTGGAGCCTGCTTCGGATTCTGTGTCCCCCTCTCTCTCTTCCCCTCCCCTGCTCATGCTCTGTCTCTCTCTCTCTCAAAAATAAATAAGAAACATTAAAAAAAATTTTAAAAAAAGAATGAAGTTTTATTAAAATTATGAATTTCTTGAACTAGGTTGAAATATTTGCTCTCTCAAAGTGTCTTCATAAGAGGATAAACTCTAATGATATACAAGGTAAATATCATTTGTAAATAGCACATAAACTATTTGTATGCAAATTTGTGTTCAAAGAAACTGAAGTAAGTCCTGCCCAGATGGCCACCTTACTAATTAGCAAATTGCAATTAAGTAAGGTTTTGTTCCATAATTTTGGTGATACAAAAAATTATCCAGTTACGAAAGCACAAAAGCCTGGGATTTTCTGAAGAAAGAACTCAATGAAATACATAGAGTATAGTAAATTCTGACTTGTCAAGTTGTGACTCAGAGATTTTTTTAAATCTTATAGATTTGAAAAGACTGCTTTTGGAATGAGAGCCCAGGACAGGAACACCCTAGAGCCTTGGAATTGGGACCCCCAAGCAGGCCTGAGAAGCAGGTTTTCCTAAGATGAGTGATGATAGATTCATTACATAACAGAGCTCCCCTTCCCTTCCCTTAGTGTCACCTGGGTGGCTCAGTCTTTTGAGTGTCCGACTTCAGCTCACATCATGATCTCACGGTTTGTAGGTTCGAGCCCATCGTTGGGTTCTGTGCTGTCAGCACAGGGCCTGGAGCCTGCTTCCAATTCTGTGTCTCCCTCTCTCGGCCCCTCCCCCGCTAGCTTTCTGTCTGTCTGTCTCTCTCTCCCTCTCTTTCTCTCAAAAATAAAAATAAACATTAAACAAAAAGTCTTGTGCCAGGAAATCCTGGTCTGCATAACAGGTGAGATGAACACCCCATTCGTTTCCTTCACATCTCTTTCCTTGGTTTCCTATTTTTGGTATTATTTGATTAATTCCTACTTTCCCACTATATTTGCAAGCTCCAAGGAGCAAAACCCTATCTTTTTGCTCATTACCGTAATTCTCAGAGTCTAGTACGGTACCTGGTATTAATATGCTCTCAACAAATACCCTTGAATGAATGCATGAATAAATGAACAAATGATTGTTTGGGGATGTGAGTCTTAAACATTAAGGCTGACCAAATAACTTCAAAAAATAGGACAAGAATGTAAAGAGAATCATCTGAAGGTTTGAAACAGGGCAAAAGAATAAGTCAGATTTTATCAGTCATGAATATACTCATAGCCAATCAAACGATCACAGTCCTATAAGGAAAGTGACAATAACAATCACAGTGAGAATAACATTTGGATTCCACTTTATAATTCACAGGGTCATCATTTACATTACGGCACTCATTCTCATGGCAAATCTTAAGGCAGTCAGAGCAGGTGCTTCAATATCTCCATTCTGTGGAGTTAGAAACTAGAGCTGAGAGAACAGAATAAGCAGTGCCAGTGTGCAAATGTGCAAAGCAGTTACGTGTGACATCTCTAAAATTGTGCAGAATATGCAGTGGGAAGTGTGGACTTGTCCTCACATTGTAATTCCACTCCACAGAGTGGGTCAGAAATATAAAGAAACCATTGCAGAAAAAGGAACACCAGGGTGAAAACATTATAAACAGGTATCAAAAATAGTTTCACCTAACTTCATAGAAACCACTCCACAATGTGACCATAATAAAAAAATGAGGATTTGGGGGGCATACCCCTTTCACTGTGAGTAGATAAGCTCTCTTTTATAATATCTCTCAGAGAGAATGCTAAACAGAGTAAACCATTGGTTTGCACTAGTGTAACAAGTCATATATTTTCATTTCTCATTTTTAAATTTCTCTTCAACTTCATTGATTTTCATGAAAAAAAAAAAGAAAATCACACAGAAGATTTGCCTTTATTCTTTTTAGCATTTTGTCTGAAAAGATTTTATGTAAAACACAAAGGATGGATCGCTTTCAATACATAGTAAGAGCCTAATTTGTTTCTAAAGCTGTTCCCATAGAAAAACAAAATATACTTTTATGAAGTTAAACACTAGTGACTGTTTGTTATTTAGATATAGGCTTAGTTGCATAAGGATCAAAATTTGAAAATTAAAAGCAAAATAAGATTCAAATAAATATTTAAATAAGTAAAACAATCCTAGAGTTGTAGATGATATTACAAATAATGAATTATGAAGCTTAGAGTAGTTTTTCTAAACTGCAACAAAAAAATGTGATCAGACATTTCAAAAGTAGATTAAATTATCATTTATTCTTTCTACAGACAATGGTGTTACTAAATCAGTGTCACATGGGGAGCCAATCAAAGAAAATGAGTCAGAAATATAGGGGACAAATTATAAAAGGTAGTTCTTCAATATTTCACAATTGTGTTTATTTTTTGTCACCTTGCTTAAATAATTGTTAATGATTTCTTCTTCTTTTCTAAGTATCCCCTTTCTTACCAATTCTGTCCATATAGTTTTGTACTTATTTTCTTAAAGAGAACCTTCTCCTCCAAACCATATTAGCTGTAGACTCATGAAACCTAGATCCATCTATGTTTAGAAATATTTTCTTAGAAAATCTCAATCAGACATAATTTTTCCATCTCCTTGAGTTTCAATATGTGCACCCGCAATAGACATGTTGAAACTTTCCATTCATATTCCAAAGTGGAGAGAATAGCATAATGACCAATTTGTGTGCAACACACACTCAACTTCAGTAATTATCCACATTTTTCTGATCTTATTTCTTAGTATATATTTAACTGGTCAGAATTCAAATGATTTCCAAAATTTAGTTGGAAAGGTGGAGTGAAAAAAAAATAACCACTAAATAGTTTCATGTTCGTTTTTTAAAATACTTTACGCTCAGTTTTTTTGTTCAATTAATTTTTAACCTCAGATCCTCATTCTTTAGAAATTAAAAGGATGGATTTTAAAATGTTTCAAATGTTGACAAACATCACACCTAAAAGGGAAAACACTAAAATAAACATTTATTGAAGTCTACAATAAGCTATAAGAATAATAACAAAAAAAGACTATTTGATTAAAGTTTATATTAAAATTGGAAAAACACCCATATAGGCTAATACAAAAAGAAAAAAAGCCAAAAGTCAAAAAATATAAGCTACCTATCCCTACCATACATCATTTTGATGTCAGACAACTGAAGAAACATATTTTAAAAGAAACGTGAGGAAATGTTTTATAATTCACATTATGATCAATATGTCAGTGGTGCAGACAAACTTTCACATATAATGTCTGATAAGGCAGAAACTATGAAAAAAAGGCCTATGCAGTGTAATTACCTGAAATATTTAACTATGCTCCACATTAAAGTGCTAAAGGATTTTCTGCCTCATGATTTCTCTATGCTGACTCAATCTTCATGCCCCTTATGTGTAATTAATTGAGATTAAATTTACAACAATTGTCATTTAACTTTTTTTTTTAAAACTCCCTTCATAATAAAACTAAGATTGCAGAATCTGTATACAATAATGCAAATCTTCCTATTGCTTTCCAAAGCAATTCCCTTTAAGAGGATAGAAAAAAAAAAAAAAAAAAGAACAAATTAAACCTAAAAGACATGAAGAAAGCAAACAATAAAAACAACAGTGGAAATCGCTCAAATAAAAAACAAAAAATAGAAAAATTCCACAAGGACAAAAAATTGATTTTTTGAAAAGATTAATAAAAGGTATAAGCCTCTAGCAACATTATTTAAGGAAAAAAAAAAAAACAAGTGATCAATATCTTCAATTAAAGAGAGGACCATCACAGATTCTCATAGACATTAAAGTAACAATAAAGGAATGTTGTTAAAAACTATATGCCAATAATTTTGACAACTTGGATGAAATAGACATGTCCCTTGATAAACACGTCTTACACAAACTAACACAAGGAGAAATAGGAAATCTTAATAACCTTAAAGAAGGTTGTTGAAGAAATTGTATCCACTATTTAAAACCTTCCCAGAAAGAAAACCTCACATTTCTGCGCTTCATAGATGAATTCTACCAACTTTTAAGGAAAAAAAAATATCAATCTTATACCCAAGCTTTCCCAGAAAATTCAAGAAAAAGAATATGTTCTAATTTATATTAGGCCAGAGTTACTCTGGTATCAAAAGCAAAGACATTTCAAGAAAACTACAGGTGAATATCTCTCATGAACACTGATACAAAAATCCTTAAAATGTATTGTAAATCAAATCTAAGGATCCATAAAATAAAAAATATATCCTAACCAAATGATGTTTATCCTAGGAAGAAAGTTGATTTATATTTTAAAATGAATGTAATTAACCATGTTAATAGATCAAAAATAAAAACTACATAATCAAATCAATAGATGCAAAAAATGCTCTTGAAAAAATCAACATCTATTTGCTATTAAAAACAAAAACACTGGGGCGCCTGGGTGGCGCAGTCGGTTAAGCGTCCGACTTCAGCCAGGTCACGATCTCGCGGTCCGTGAGTTCGAGCCCCGCGTCGGGCTCTGGGCTGATGGCTCAGAGCCTGGAGCCTGTTTCCGATTCTGTGTCTCCCTCTCTCTCTGCCCCTCCCCCGTTCATGCTCTGTCTCTCTCTGTCCCAAAAATAAATAAACGTTGAAAAAAAAAAAAAAAAAAAAACACTTAGCAAGTTTGCAGTAGAAGAAAAACTTCCTCAATCTGAAAAAGCACAACAATGAAAAACCTTCACCTAAAGTCACACTCAGAGGAAAAATAAAAATAGAACAAAGATAACTAGCCGTTATATATCCTAAAGGAGACAAAGTTTGCTTTTAGACTCCAGGCTACAATCTACTAAACTATCTACAAAAACAGAAAGCCAGTAATTCTCAGAAGAATGTAATAGAATTGAGGATAGCTACAACAATGCCCTGCACACAACCAAAAATTAGCAGTATTGCAAAGAAACAGGGAGGTATGACCCAAACCCAAGAAAAAATACAGTCAATAGAAAGTAACTCCAAATAGGCCCAGATGTTGGATTTTTAAAATGGGCAGAAGACTTGAGCAAACACTTCACAAAAAGAGACCTAGGATTGGCCAATATGCACAGGAAAAGGGACTCAACATCATCAGTCATTAAGGAAGTACAAATTAAAATTACAGTGAGATATATCATTCCTAAGAGAATAACTAAAATAAGACTGAGAACATTAAGCATTGACAAGTTGTAAAGCTTCTCTCGTATGTTGTTGTAAGAGTGCAAGATAGTACAAACCCTTTGGAGAACTATGTGGCAATATTTTACACAGTTAAACACACATTAACCCTATGACAAAATAATTCCACTCTCGGGTATTTACTTAAGAAAAATGAAAACATATGTCCACAAATAGACTCGCACAAAAATGTTGATAGCAGCTTTACTCATAATGGGCAAAAACATCAAACAGCCCAAATGCCTATCAAGAAGATGCAAAAACAAATTTTGGTATGGTCATAAAATAAACTGGTACTCAGCGCTAAAGGGCAAACTAATGATAACACTCAACAACAAAGCTAAATCTCAAAACCATTACATTGAGCAAAAGCAGCAAGACAGAAAAGTAAATGTTGTAAGACTGCATTTATATTAAGTGTCAGGATAGGCAAAGCTACAGTCCAGGGGCAGGAAAAGGGGGAGTGTCTGGAAAGGGACTATGAGGGAACTTTCTGAGGTGATGGAACGTTCTACATCTTAATTGCTGGGCATATGGGCATAAATATTTATCAAATTTCATCAAAATGTAAGCTTAAGATCTGTGTATTTTACAGTATGTAAACTGTACTTCATAAAATTAATTTTTAAAAAACTATACTATGTGGCTTTTATAGCCCCACTATCTCCTTAGTTAGACTTGAAAATAACTAGGTTGGCATTTGCAAAAAACATTCAATTGGAAGATCTAACCTCAGAAATCTTCCTTTCATAAAGTTTGTGTCTGTGCTGTCAGGGGGCACCTGAAAATGTCCTCCAATCCCTTCCCCCATTATTAGACTGCTGCATTTGAATATAACTGCTTCCTTTAGGTCCTATTCTCACTTAAGGAGTGGGTGTGGAAATGTGAGTCACCTGAGGATATGAATATTTGCTTCCCGGTAAGATATTTACCTCTTTAGAAAGATCTTCTGAGGGGCGCCTAGGTGGCGCAGTCGGTTAAGCGCCTGACTTCAGCCAGGTCACGATCTCGCGGTCCGTGAGTTCGAGCCCCGCGTCCGGCTCTGGGCTGATGGCTCAGAGCCTGGAGCCTGTTTCTGATTCTGTGTCTCCCTCTCTCTCTGCCCCTCCCCCGTTCATGCTCTGTCTCGCTCTGTCTCTCTCTGTCCCAAAAATAAATAAACGTTGAAAAAAAAAAAATTTAAAAAAAAAAAAAAAAAAAAGAAAGAAAGATCTTCTGAAGAGAAGACTTTCACTCGAAGGACAGCAAAAATTTTACAGGAGAAATTGAAGTTAGTGAGGCCCCGGAACATCTGTCAAATGATACCACACAGACTGCCACTGCTTCATTTTTTTAAAAAGATATAGACTGACATAATTTTCAGATGACTAGCTAAAGCTCAAAGCCTGGAGTAGAGAATGTAAACATCTAATCTGCAATACATTACGTAAATTTAACTTATAATTAACTTTAACTTATAAGTTTGACCTTTAAAAAGACCAGACTTGGAAGACCCCAATTAGAAGACCCCAATACCCAACGTATGTGGTTACATCTTTCCTTATTATTGTCTATTTCTCAAAAGTGTCCTCACTTATTACTAACCTTTCATGTGTTATAATCCTTTGTTAATATGAGTCATCTACCATTGGTTCCACCCAGGATGGTAAACACTCTTATGAGAATAAGCTACAGTTCTGTTTATACTTGACTCCAAAGTATGCCAATTATTCACTGTACATGAGTATGTTTCACATGTCACAAGACCTCTGGCCTCCATTTCCTCCTTGACATTTCTGTTGGATGCCCCTCATTCTAGTAATCTACCAATAACTCTCCAAGGCATGGAGAACAGGAGTCCTATCTTTCCATGCTCTGCCTTCCTTCGTGAAAGTACCTACAGAAGAGGCACTTTGTGCTTTTCTATAATGCTAGAGCCATCAAAAATACTTTTTAAAGATCCCAGCTATTGAGACTATGGCTAATTCATCCATGTATTCATTTACATAGTTTTTAACTTTGGAATGAAGACAACTGATTTCAGTTGAGAAGTGTGCAGCAAGCAATTCCTAAGTAAAATGCACTATTGTAAAAAAAAAAAAAAAAAACAAGGAGAAAATCTTCAGGATCTAGAGCTAGGCAAAGAAATCTAAACTTTTTACCAAAAGTATGATTCATAATAGGAAAACATGATAAACTGAACATCAGCAAAATTCAAAACTTGTGCTCTGTGAAAAATCCTATTAAGAGGACACAATAAGAGGACACAAAAGGAATCTACAGACAGAGAAAAATACGTCAAGTATCTGGAAACCACATATGTAGGGCTGTTGTCTAAATAAATAAAGAATTTTCAAAAGTCAACAGTAGAAAAACAAATCCATTAAGGAAATGGGCAAGGGTGCCTGGGTGGCTCAGTTGGTTAAGCATCTGATTCTTTTTTTTTTTATTTTATTTTAATGTTTTTAATTATTTTTGAGAGAGACAAAGTGTGAGTGGGGGAGGGGTAGAGAGAGAGGGAGAAACAAAATCTAAAGCAGGCTCCAGGCTAGCAGCAAAGAACCTTATTAAGCTTTTGATTCTTGATTTCTGCCCAGGTCATGATCTCATGAATCACGAGATCGAGCCCTGCATTGGGCTCTGTGCTGACAGCATGGAAACTGCGTGAGATTCTCTCTCTCCCTCTCTCTCAGCCCTTCTCCTGCTCATGCTCCCTCTCAAAATAAATCAACTTAAAAAAGAAATAAAATGGGCAAAATACATGAAGAAATTTCAGGGCAGAGGATATGCAAAGGATAAAGAAACACATGAAAAGATGTTCAACATCATGAGCCATTTAGGGAAATGCAAATGAAAATCATGAGATATTATTACCACTTATCAGAATGGCTAAAATAAAGAAGAAGATCAAAACCAAATGTTGGTGAGGATGCAGAGAAGCTGGATTGCTCATACATTGCTGGTAGGAATATAAAATGGTGTAGCCACTCTGGAGAACAGTTTGGCAGATTTATAAAACTAAACGTGCAGCTACCATATGCTCAGCAGTTGCACTCTTGGGCATTCATCTCAGAGAAATGAAAACTTAGATTGACACAAAAACCTGTATAAGAATGTTCACTGAAGCTTTATTTGTAATAGCCAAAAATATGGAAATGACTCAGAGGCTCTTCAAGGGGAAAATGGTCAAAAAATTGTGTAATCCATATCATGGAATACTACTCCATGCAATAAATAAACAGCAATAACAATAAAAAGGAACATATTGATACATGCACAATTTTAATGAATTGTCAGGAAATTAATTATACTGGGGGGGGGGGGGGAAACAATCCCAAAATGTCTGATTCTATTTAGAACGTTTCTGTATAGAACGTTCTATATAAGGTTCTTGTAAAAAAAAAAAAAAATTAAGTAGCAATTAGTAATTGTCAGGGGTCAGGGCCAGGACTGGAGGGGTTGGGGTAATGGGGTAGTGAGAAGCAGGGTAGTGGTTAACTATAAAAGAGTAAAAGGGGAAAAAAGTAAAAAGAGAGATCCTTGTGGTAATAGACTGCCTACAGTATCTTTACTATTAAGAACAACATACTGGGGCGCCTGGGTGGTGCAGTCGGTTAAGCGTCCGACTTCAGCCAGGTCACGATCTCGCGGTCCGTGAGTTCGAGCCCCACGTCAGGCTCTGGGCTGATGGCTCGGAGCCTGGAGCCTGCTTCCGATTCTGTGTCTCCCTCTCTCTGCCCCTCCCCCATTCATGCTCTGTCTCTCTCTGTCCCAAAAATAAATAAAAACGTTGAAAAAAAATTAATATTAAAAGATGCTATCATAAGGCAAAAGGGTAAAGGGTACACCATAACTTTCTGTATTATTTCTATCAACTGCATGTGAATCTACCATTATCTCATAATTAAAAGTTTAATTTTAAAAAAGGCACTAATGTCTACAAATTGCTCACTCTCTTAAAACTCAGAGTGGAATCAGTTATCCCACTTGATTATATTTCAATGTGCTTTTTTGTTTGAGAAATAAAAGAGGAAGAAAGAAGAAATTAGGTTTATTTTATCTATGCTGCAAGCATTAATGGTTGTAGCGATTACAAATTAGTATGGCACCAGATGCCAAAATGTCAATTGTGGCTTATTTAAAAGTAATCAGGGACACCTGTGTGGCTCAGTCGGTTGAGCTTCTGACTTCAGCTCAGGTCATGATCTCACCGTCCATGACTTTGAGACCTGTGTCAGGCTCTGTGCTGACAGCTCAGAGCCTGGAGCCTGCCTTGGATTCTGTGTCTCCCTCTCTCTCTGCCCCTCCCCTGCTCACATTCTGCCTCTCTCTCTCTCAAAAATAAACATTAAAAAAATTTTTTTAATAAATAAATAAACATTTAAAAACAAGAAATTAAAAGTAATCAAATTATTACTTGTAACTGAGCTCCTCCTAATCTCAAGGAACATAATCTGAATAGCAAGCAAAAATAACATATATTGGCAAAGTAAAAAAAGAAAGAGAAGATGAGAGGCAATAAGACTCATGACAATAAGTCATGTGAAATGCATGGTGTCACCACTTTAAATAGGATAGTCAGAGAAGACCCCACAGAGCTGGTGACATTTGAGCAGAGAATTGAAGGAAGGGAAGGAGCAAGCTCAACAGACATCCAGTCAAAGAATATTCCAGGCAGAGGAAAAAGAAAATGCAAAGTCCCTAAGGAAGGAACATGCCCAATGTGCCCCAAAACATGCAGGAGACCATTGCAAAGTCGGTGAAACAGAGAGTAGTAGGGTCCACATCTAAACTTTCAGCTCCATGAGGGCAGGAACTACATCTTTCATCTCTACTTGCAATGATTAGCCTAAGGCTTAACATAGCAGGAATCACTACATAAACGCACTTGCCTAAATTATCAATAAATACTATCAATAAATATATTGATAAGTGAATTACTGAATGTTATGAGTTGAATTCTATCCCCCTAACTTTCATATGTTGAAGTCCTAATTGCCTGTACCTCAGAATGTGACTTTATTTGCAAACAGGGTCATTTCTGATATAATTAAAATGTCATATGGAGCAGGATGATGTTAGTTAATATTAGAAATCCTGTTAACCCCAATCTGATAAGACTATTGTTTTTATAAAAAATGAAAATGTGGAGACTCAGACACACACACAGGGAGAATACCATGTGAATATGAAGATAGAGATGGGGGTGATGATTCTACAAGTCAAACCAAAGATCGCCAGCAAGCCCCCAAAAGCTAGGAGAGGGGCATAAAACATACTCTCCCTGATAACTGTCAGAGGAACCAACCTGCCAAGATATCCATCTCAGTCTTGAGAACTGTGAGACAATACTACATTTCTTCTGGTTAAACCAACCACTTGGAGGTACTTGGTCACAGCAGCCCTAGCAAGCGAATACACTGAATTAATGTTTTTTTCTGACAGAGCCCGTACACTATGTCAAGGAAAACAAAAGAGATCCAATTTTTAAATGGTCAAAGGACTGAAAATTCATGAGGAAAATATAATTCATAAAAATAAAATAAAAATTTGTTACTGTAGAAAACAATTTTCTTAAATTGTGATTTCTGGTTACTAGAAAAGATGATACTAAGTAGTGACTATGGTTTTAAGAGAGTATAAGCATTCTGTGTTGTGTCCGTGGAATCCTTTGAATCCTTTTGAAAGAAATTTGGTAGTAAACATGAACAGTCTTAAAACTGTTCATTACCTTTGGCTCCATGATTTGATTCTGGGAATCTATCCAAAAGAAATGACACAAAATCTGGAAAAACCTTTATATAGAAAAATACTTATTGCTATGCTATTCAAAACACTACAAAAATTTTAAATGGAACAAAACCTAAGTGCTATTAAGAGAAGAGTTAAATTGGGGTGCCTGGGTGGCTCAGTCAGTTGGGCATCTGACTTTGGCTCAGGTCATGATCCCATGTTTTGTGAGTTTGAGCCCTGCATCAGGCTCCCTGCTGACAGCTCAGAGCTCAGAGCCTGCTTCAGATTCTGTGTCTCACTCTCTCTCTGCCCCTCCCCCGCTTCACACTCTGCCTCTCTCTAAAAAAATAAATAAACATTAAAAAAAATCTTTTTAAAAAGAGAAGAGTTAAATAAATTATGGTACATTCATTGACAAGAATATTACAGAAATTTGAAAAATTAATATGAAGACTAAATAGCACCTTAAAATGCATAGTACTAAAAAAGCAGAATATATACACTGATTACTTTTAAAAACAAAAGACCTGTGCATATGAAAACTTAAAAGATATTTTGATATTTGTTAATATGTATATCACTTGGCAAATGTTTTTAATAATATTCAAGATTACCAGCATAAGACAAAATATGATTAAGTGCCAAAAATCCTTAGGAGAATTTCCAAGAAGAGAAAAATCACATCTAGCTGTACTGGTTAAGAGGAGATGTAATGTAGCAAGTGGATTTGTATAGATATATACAGACATAGAATATAGCTAGAGAGAGAGAAAGAAGAGAGAGAATTCCTAAAAGACTGATATGGAACAAAGGAAAAATTTCTAAAAGAAGATCCACATCAAAAATGTGGAGAGTTACTATCTCTGGATGTTCAGATGAGAGGAAATTTTTCTTCACATTTTTCATTATTGTCTGAAATATTTTGCAGTGAGCATTAGTTCCCATAGGAGAAAAAAAATCCCACAATCAGAAAAAAAGTGAACCTATGTCCATTTTGAAAAAAAAAACAATACTAACATAACCAAACAAAAACCAGAAGGCAAAAAACAAAACAAACAAAAACAAAACAAAACAAAATCCCAAAAACCAGAAGGCAGTTTTGCTTCTCCCAGAACCACATCTCCAATCAACCTCTCTCCCTGGGGTGGTACTGTCTCAATCCTGCTGACTCAGACCATGGAGCCAATTCTCAATACCACCACATTTTAAGGAAGAACTAGTATCTACAGAACAACTACAGCAGAAAACTCGAAATTCATGGCAGTAGGCATAATAAACTTGTTTAATGATGCGGCATTCAAAAAGAAATCTTTAATAGGCATGAGGTGTATTGATGAATATGCCGAACCTACTCAGCATTGTTATTACATCCCATGTTTAAGCACTTTACATTGTTAATGTTGGTTAATATTAGAAATCCTGTTAATTACAACTAAAATGTCAAGTAGCATTACAGCAAACACATATCCATTTATATTTCACGCCTGTGCTTAATTTCTTAGGGGAGGGGGAAACATTTGAGGTGCAGAGGGTAATTTTACACGATGACAATACAGAGTTAACTCATTTGTGCGTGTGTGTGTGTTTAGAGCTATTTTTAGATGTGCATATACTTCATTGAATTCGTTAAGAAAAATATTCTTTAAAAATATAAATAAAAGAAACATAAATGCAATGTCAAGGATTTTGAAATGTCTAGAACTGAAATCTAGATACCTGTCTATTAATAATACAGACTTTTGTTGATGTTATTAGAAGTACCAGAGGCTATTTTGTTCAACTCCCAGATTTTCCCTTCTTGCACTCAACATCCTTGAGCAAGAAAGACTATGTTCTCAAGACCATGCAATGGAACACAGGCTACCACTTACTAATGACAATGCATTTGAAATGCCAAACACAGATGAAACATCAACACAAGCCAATTAAAAGGCTACTTTTCAATTCCAAAGTCTAAGTGAAAAAATATTTTAAAAAAGTTCTGTGGCAGAAGTAGAAACCAAGGAGAGACAATTGAGGAATGAAGTCATTAAAGTAATAATGGAAATAGGGGATCCTTCTCAATGAGATAGGAAGCTGCTGGAGAATTTTGAGCAGAGAAGTAATTTTAATATTTTGGCATTTAAACAAAATGCAGCATTTGCCTGCTGGGTTGAGCACAGACTATATTTAGAGCAATAGTCAAATCAGAAAGGCCAGTTAGAAGACTCTCACACTAACCCAGATTGAAAGATTAAGGTGGGTTGGACTAGGTGGTGGCAAGAGTTGATGAGAGATGGTTGACTCATGGATATATATATTAAAAGTAGAGACAAAATGATGTGCTGATTGACTAGAAGTGAAGTATGAAGGGAAAATGGGAGTCAGGGTAAATCCAAGATATTTGGCCTAAGCAAATGGAGGCAACTGACAGAGCAGGGGAAGGCTTTATGGGGCAGGTTCATCAATGGAATGCAGGAGCTCAGTCTTGGAGGTGTTAGAAATGGCTAGAATTTGGAGAGTTACATTTAGATACAGTGATATCAACTAGACCATTGAATGCATATCTCTCAAATTGAATGAGATGACCAAGAAAGTCAGGACAGACAGGGAAGAGGAGTAAAGGTTAGAGGACTTGGCACTCTTAGTGTTCTGGGAGAAGAGAAGGAACCAGCAGAAATGTTTCAGTTGAGCTCTTTGATAAGAGCAGCTTCCCAGAGTGGAAAGAGTAAAAGTCTAATTGCAGTCGGTTCAAGAGATGATCAGCAAAATTCAGATTGTGGGGAACTCTACAGCAAAGGAAATAAATTTCAAGGAAATAAACACAGAGGAGGGATCCATGTTAAAAGAGATTAAGTAAGACAAATTAACCAACTATAATGGATGGATGTTGTTTGGATTCATAAACAAACCATAAAATAAATCCACAAAAATTTAGATTCAAACAAAGGATCAAAAAAGGTTTATAAGAGTAAGGGAAATTTCACAGTGACTGAATATTTGATGATATTAGGATTTTTTTTTTAGGAGTGATCATTATATTGTAATTAAGTTCATTTGTTAAGAGTTTTTCATGTCATTTACAGGTATCTACAAGAAGAATTTATAGAAAGAACTATATGATGTTTAGGATTTGCTTCAAAACGACCCAGTGGTGGGGTGGGAGTAGGGGTAGGAAAAAGGAATATAAGGATGAGATAAAACTGCCATGTGTTGGTAATTGCTGAAGCTGAGTGATGAGACATGGGTGGGAAGAGGGAAAGGGGATACTGTTTTTTTATACTTCTGTAAATGTTTGAAAATTTTCATAGTAAAAACATTAAAGGGGCACCTGGGTGGTTCAGTTGCTTAGGTGTCTGACTTCGGCTCAGGTCATGACCTCATGGTTCATGAGTTCCAGCCCCGATTTGGGCTCTGTGTTGATAGCTCAGAGCCTGGAGCCTGCTTCTGATTCTGTGTCTCCCTCTCTCTCTGCCCCTCCACCACTCTGTCTCTCTCCATCTCTCAAAAATGAATAAACATTAAAATTTTTTTTTAATTAAAAAAAAATTAAAAATGGGAGATAGAGAAAAGAAAAAAAGAGACCTAAGTACAGGCAACTTTTTCAAAGGTCAGCTGTACAGAAGAGATTAAAGTACAACAGCCAGAGTGGAAGAGGAGTTAAGCATTGTTTTGGGGCACCTGGATGGCTCAGTCAGTTAAGCGTCTGACTTTGGCTCAGGTCATGATCTCGCAATTTGTGGGTTCAAGCCCTGCATAGGCCTCTGTGCTAACAGCTCAGAGCCTGGAGCCTGCTTTGGATTCTGTGTCTCCCTCTCTCTCTGCCTCTCTCTCTCTCTCTCTCTCTCAAAAATAACATTAAAAAGTTTTTAAAAAGTTAAAAAAAAAATTTTAAGTTGTTTTCAGGAGTTAAGAATGTTAATTTTGTTTGCTGCTACATAGCTTTCCAAGAAGAAATCATTTAATTCTTTACTAACTAGAATTTAAATTATATTGGTGAATTTAAGAGAGGTCAATAATTTTTATAAGAAATCAATACCCATTATTCAATTTCAGTTGAACCCACAGCATGCTTAAGAATCAGGCACGTTCTTACTGGGACCTTATGAAGATAAAAAGCTTCTGCACAGCAAAGGAAACAACCAACAAAACTAAAAGGCAACCAACGGAATGGGAAAAGATATTTGCAAATGACATATTGGACAAAGGGCTAGTATCCAAAATCTATAAAGAGCTCACCAAACTCCACACCTGAAAAACAAATAACCCAGTGAAGAAATGGGCAGAAAACATGAATAGACACTTCTCTAAAGAAGACCTCTGGATGGCCAACAGGCACATGAAAAGATGCTCAAACTCACTCCTCATCAGGGAAATACAAATCAAAACCACACTCAGATATGACCTCACGCCAGTCAGAGTGGCCAAAATGAACAAATCAGGAGACTATAGATGCTGGAGAGGATGTGGAGAAACAGGAACCCTCTTGCACTGTTGGTGGGAATGAAAACTGGTGCAGCCACTCTGGAAACAGTGTGGAGGTTCCTCAAAAAATTAAAAATAGACCTACCCTATGACCCAGCAGTAGCACTGCTAGGAATTTACCCAAGGGATACAGGAGTGCTGATACATAGGGGCACATGTACCCCAATGTTTATAGCAGCAGTTTCAACAATAGCCAAATTATGGAAAGAGCCTAAATGTCCATCAACTGATGTATGGATAAAGAAATTGTGGTTTATATACACAATGGAGTACTACGTGGCAATGAGAAAGAATGAAATATGGTCCTTTGTAGCAACGCAGATAGAACTGGAGAGTGTGATGCTAAGTGAAATAAGCCATACAGAGAAAGACAGATACCATATGTTTTCACTCTTATGTGGATCCTGAGAAACTTAACAGAAACCCATGGGGGAGGGGAAGGAAAAAAAAAAAAAAAAGAGGTTAGAGTGGGAGAGAGCCAAAGCATAAGAGACTCTTAAAAACTGAGAACAAACTGAGGGTTGATGGGGGGTGGGAGGGAGGGGAGGGTGGGTGATGGGTATTGAGGAGGGCACCTTTTGGGATGAGCACTGGGTGTTGTATGGAAACCAATTTGACAATAAATTTCATATATTGAAAAAAAAATAAAAAATAAAAATAAAAAAATAAAAAAAACCTAGGGAAAAAAAAAGAATCAGGCACATTCTTGGGGAATGCAAGCTGGTGCAGCCACTCTGGAAAACAGTATGGAGGGTCCTCAAAAAAATAAAAATAGAACTACCCTATGACCCAGCAATTGCACTACTAGGTATTTATCCAAGGGATACAGGTGTGCTGTTTCGAAGGGACACATGCACCCCCACGTTTATAGCAACACTATCAACAATAGCCAGAGTATGGAAACAGCCCAAATGTCCATCGATGGATGAATGGATAAAGAAGATGTGGTATATATATATACAATGGGGTATTCCTCGGCAATCAAAAGGAATGAAATTTTGCCATTTGCAACTACGTGGGTGGAACTGGAGGGTATTCTGCTAAGTGAAATTAGTCAGAGAAAGACAAAAATCATATGACTTCACTCATATGAGTACTTTACGAGAAAAAACAGATGAACATAAGGGAAGGGAAACAATAAGAATATAAAAAGGGGGAGGGGGACAAAGCATAAGAGACTCATAAATATGGAAAACAAACAGAGGGCTACTGGAGGGGGGTGTGGGAGGGGGGATGGGCTAAATGGGTAAGGGTCATTAAGGAATCTATTCCTGAAATCATTGTTGCATTATATGCTAATTCAGATGTAAATTTTAAAAAATTAAATTAACAAAAAAAAGTTAAAACTTTAACAAAAATGAGTCTTTTGAAATAAAAATAAATAAAAATAAAAAACAAAAACAAAACAAAAAAGAAGAATCAGGCATGTTCTACACTTGCTAATGTTTTCATTCTTTTCTAATATGACCACAGTCATTACTCAGTCCTACACACCCATCAAAAGAACTTACCAAAAACTTCTACCTAATAATATTGACTGAAAATTCTGCTTCAAAGTTATAATCTGATAACATTTTATTAGCAAACTATTGTGCATAATAGTTAATAAACTTGAATTAAATGTAACAAATGTCTAAATCAAAAAAAAGGAAGAAACAAGGAAAACTGTCATATAATTCGTGTAGCTACTCCTTAAAATCAAATTTTCTGACTCACCGACCTTTAAATAGAATTATTGTTAAATGTTTTCCTTAATTCTCCACTCTACTGATTATTTTTTTCCAATATTGGTGGTTAAGCTAACAGGTACTGAGTTTTTGTGTTGCAACAACTAGTGAATAAATAGTGAGCAGGTGAATATCTGTTTCTATGGTTTCTGTTTACAGTAGAGAACATTCACATTGATCTTTGACACTTGTTACTTTGCTTTGTAATAGAAATTTAAATATTGTCTTCTCCTCCCTTATTCATATCCTTAGTTTTCTCCATCTTGTCCTCAATTGAACTATTCTCTTTCCTTTTTTCTGGCTCTCTTTCTCAAGGATCATTACCTCTAAGTTTCATTACACATGATTCCATTTCAGTTTTCCATTCTAGGAAGTGTCTGGATAGAAAAGGAACATGCAGGAGATCTATCTGCTCTTTTTTAATAAGTTTGTCTGCACAAATACTGAGTTTCTGAAAATAGATCAGCAATTTAAGAAGAAATAACAAAGTTTCCTTTTTTGCTGGGACAAAGCCTCTTTCCATGACAAATCTTCGAGGAACAGGATCGTTTTCTTCCCTCTTTCAGCAGTGGCTGAGATCCCATTAGATAAGGTAAGCTCCAGGAATGCAGTGAACCTTGCCAATTCCTTGGGTTGCCCTCTACAAATATACTTACTTTCTGCTGGATCAAACTAAACCATTCATTACTTATACTCGTACTTCTCTACAATGGCACAAAATTATAGCAACCAAAAGTTGCTAAAATTAATGTCAAATGGATAAAAACATAGGTTTCAAAAACAGGTTGAGATCATTTTTCTCATAATACCCACTGCACTAAACTGAATCGTGAAGTGTGCTGACTGATCTCTGTCAGGTATGACAATGTGTTTAAAATGTTAAACCAAAATGCTTATTGACATATTTTATATTCCCAGAACCATTGAGCAAAGATTCCTGGGAGATACTCCTTCTTTGCATTTGAAGATTAACTTTTGTCAAATTACTTTCAAAAATCAAACAAACTGAAAATATTCCTTTGAAAAAGATTTTTTTAAACGGTACTTTGTCCATTAAATAAATGAAATAGTTTCACTAGATAAATACCAGTCTACTTAACTGTAAATGTAAATGTATAGATAAGGTGAACAAAATAAAGTGAGCTCTGTCCTAGGAAAAGTCATCACGGGAACTCTGCAGGAGTTTATGTAAGCCTTCTCAGTATGTGTTCACCTATTTATTTTTTTTAGCTCCTCAAAAGCAATTTCATACTCTGCCTGTGAACACGTCATCAGAAAAAAAAAAGTTGTTTTTATTATTATGAACACAGCATTTTTCAAAAACTACTAAATCAGCAAATAACAAAGCAAGCCTTCAGGTTTCCCTAAGGGGGAATGTCAGACACACCCAAATGTGTCAGTACTTTTCTTTGTGAGACTTTCTAAATCACTGGGGGCCAAGGAAGGCTATTAACTTCTTTTAATTCCCTACAAAAGCCTTGTTTTACCACCTTGCCTGTACAGTCAATTTTCCATTACTGAATGTTAAAGCCTTCTTATATCACTGTGAAGTTGCTTTAACCCAATTTGTCCACAGTACAGGAGGTCAATTCATTTTTAGGTCCCAGTAGTCATGTACTTGGTTTTATTTTTTGTACAATAAATGTATGCATTTTTGTCAGTTGTTTTCTTTTTGCCTTGTGAAAGATAATCAACACTGAAGTGTACTATATCACTGGATGGCAAAAAGAGGGTAGAATGAAGAAAAGGGTTTAAGTCACTTTGGTTGACAGTAATTGGCATTTTATTTTTCTCACTGTGGACCCAAAAGTAAAGCCTGAGTTGAAAAACCTCATCTTGTTATATAGTCTCCTCAGTATAAATGTTTATGTAACACAAATGTAAAAGCACAGGGATAATTTTTTAAACACAGTTAAAATAACATAAGCCTAGAATCATGAACTTTCCTACGTGCCCACATTTGCCCAACTTATTTCCATTCTCAGCAAGGTATCTGTATCTAGTCTTCCCTCAACTACAAACCAGGCCATGCTATTATCGACCTGCTCACCAATTTCCTTTCTCCTACTTTCTCACAGTCTCACTTCATTTAATTTCCTTAAACACCAGCTTTATACTGGTGTTTATCTTTGCTCATTTTTGCTCATGGGATCTTCTGTTTGTTCCTTACATCTTCTTTTGCGATGTTTATTAAAAATTCATCTGCTCTTTTTACCCACATTTTAAACCACTGAGTCCCCTCCTTCCCTTTGTTTCAATTCTTCTCTTTGTTCCTTGTGTGTTTCTCCTCAAATGCATGTGGGTCTCACACAGGTTTGAAGCCCCTACTGAGGGCAATTTCCTGCCTCACTCTGCAGATCAAGAGATAACCAGATTGAATTACACGTGCACAAACACACACTGACTACAATTCTGGAAACAAGTAGAAAGGGCGGGGAAATTGTGTGAAATTCTCCAGCAAACAAAGATGTATGCCCGGTTGAAACAGAGAAGGAAACAAACAAGGTAAGAGGCAGGAGAGACACCACCAACTAGTGTTAGAATGAGGGGGGAAAAATTGGGAGCAAGATAAAGGAGTGGCTAGGTAGAGTTTCGGCCAATAGTTGTTCATTGTAATCTACCCAACAACCTGTCATGCTGCTTTAGAATTAGTCTCTCAACTAAACTCAGAAAGACCATTTAAAAATGTATTCTTAATTAGTATATAAAGATACAAAATTACTTTTTCTTTATAAGTTAAGGTTTTAAAATATAAAACATGTCTAGAATGATCATTATTATTTATGTAATAAAGTAGGTTATAATAACAGACCCCTACAAAACTCAGTACTTGTTCTATAGTTTAAGAACCAAAAGGATTCTAAAAAAAAGGAGAGAGAGAAAAAGAAGGAAGAAAATAAACCAGACTTAAGGTCAAATACGGTTATTGTGAACAAGCATTTAACTGGACTCTGAGCTTCATGGTACTTAATTTAAAAAAAATGTGATATGTAATAAAATTCTTATCTGCTATAAGGAAGTAAATCAATTTTTCAAGAGAAACAAACAAACTGTGCCTTTGCTGACTTTATAATACAGATTTGTATGCTTTTTTAACATGGTCCCCATTAGACCATTATAAAACCTATAACCCCTTATCCTAAAAAATGTACAAATATACATCACATAAATTTCTTTTCTTTTTAAGACAGAGAGAGATCGTGAACAGGGGGAGGGCCAAAGGGAGAGGGAGAGAAAGAATCTTAAGGAGTCTCCATGACCAATGTGGAGCCCAATGAAGGATTGATCTCATGACACTGAGATCATGACCTAAGCCGAAATCAAGAGTTGGATGCTTAACCAACTGAGCCATCCAGGTGCTCCTACATCACAGAAATATTACACAGCGTTTCAGAGGATTCATGATTGTCTTAAGCCTATCTCTAAGAGTCTATGGTCTACAAGTTAAGGATTCTTGTCATTGAAATTTGAGGGAAGAGTATCTTCAAAATCATAGTGTATAATGACAACAGAAATTGCAAAAGCTATATGTTTTTATATCTTTCTTATTTATGTTAGGGGGGTAATATTAAAGGATAATTCAGTGAAAGTAGTTTTATGAGGAAGGTAAATCATGAACTATATATGTTCAATCACAATATTTGTATGTGGCCTTTTGGCCAGCATATTTGCTACCCTTTATGTCTCATGACCTAAGTGACTTCTAAGCATTTAAGTGTTTTGCAGAAGTATGGAATTTATAATACTCAGATGAGAAAATCCAATAGCTACTGTTTATTATTCCCTTACTTTATTTTATACTTTACTAACCTGCATGCCTACCCAAACAACATATTATTTGTTTTTCCTTATTTGTAGACTTTATAAAATAGAATCTTATTATATGCAATCTCTTGAAATTTTCTTTTCACTCAACATTATGTTTCCAAAATTCATCCATGCTGTTACATGCCACTTAATTCATTATTTTCACTATTGTCTAATACTCTACTGAATAAATAAACCACAAATTATCCCCTCTTATTAATAGGCATTTGGGGGCACATTGGTGGCTCAGTCAGTAGGTAAAGCGTCCAACTTCAGCTCAGGTCATGATCTCAAGGTTGGTGGGTTCAAGCCCTGCATCAGGCTCTGTGCTGACAGCTCAGAGCCTGGAACCTGCTTTGGATTCTGTGTTTCCCTCTCTATTTGCCCCTCTAGTTGTGCTCTGTCTCTCTGTCTCTCTCAAAATAGAGAAACAGAGTGCAAATGGGGGAGGGTCAGAGAGAGAAGAAGACACAGAATCCAAAGCAGCCTCCAGGCTCTGAGCTGCCAGCACAGAACCCAACGCGGGGCTCAAACTCACGGACTATGAGATCATGACCTGAGCCCACGTCGGCCGCTCAACCAACTGACCACCCAGGCACCCCTTAAGTTAGGATTGTGATGAGAGAGAGCACAGAGTTCAAAGTGATTCAGCAGCAAACCCAGTATCTACCTGTTTTCCTATAAACCATTGCATAATACAGATAAAAGACATTGAGTCACTTTTGTATTGCTTTTATCTGAAACATCACTGTATTCACTGTACTATAATAGCCTGAAGCTAAACAGAGGACTATCCTACAACTGTAATATACAATAGAAGACAGTCAGGGCTTACCTAACACAATCCCCATCTGTCTTCTAGAAAAATGCAAAGAGGACCACGTATTGCTTTTTGTATATAAAACATTACTGGAATAAATGGATCTGAGTGCATTCTTTTTATTTTGTAAAATAGTACTACTACTATGCCATAGAAAGTATTAAAAATGTAGATGCAAAAATAAAATAAAAATGTAGATGTAAGTATATAATTAAGTATTGAAGCATTTTTAAGGAGCTGTTAAATTGACTCAGTATTTCCAAGTAGGTTCTTCTCATTAGGCCTCCTTAACACACTATTCTGTATCTCTCCTTTCCTTCACAAACTTCTTTAAAAGTTACATATATTTGCTGCCTCTACTTTATTTTTTTTTTAATTTTTTTTTAAGGTTTTATTTATTTTTGAGACAGAGAGAGACAGAGCATGAATGGGGGAGGGGCAGAGAGAGAGGGAGACACAGAATCGGAAGCAGGCTCCAGGCTCTGAGCCATCAGCCCAGAGCCCGACGCGGGGCTCCAACTCACGGACCACGAGATCATGACCTGAGCTGAAGTCGGCCGCTTAACCGACTGAGCCACCCAGGCGCCCTGCTGCCTCTACTTTAAGACCTAGAATTAGTTCAATCTTCCCACATGACCCAAAATTTTAGGTGTGTGGCACCAAAGAGAAAAACTCATTAATTTTTCCAACAATTTTGAGAAGGCCAAACCGACCACACTAAAGATGAACCCTCAGCCTATGCCCACTCTACCCCACCCTCCAAATGCCAAATATCCAAACCCACCAGAGGATGTTAAAAAACTACCACTAACTTTGATGCCCTATGGAGGGTGAAACCTTTGGTAAGTCCCAGACAAACAGACACAGTCCTTAGGACCATACATGCTCTGTTCAGAGATGTAGGCAGCTGGGTTCCACTGCCTCTTTTGATTTTGCTTTCCCTTCGCTAAATTTCGGATGTACCCAAGTCACGTGTGTAGAGCCATATAATATAATACTCTTTCCTATGGCTCAGCCCAGCCTAACCCTCCCAGAGCAGAGTCCTAGACAGAACATGAAGTTCCTCATTAAACTCTCTTTATCTCATGACATCATCCATAATTACTTTATAAAACTTCGTGTTAGTGTTATCAGTAATCTCCAAGCAATTCTAATAGTTTTTACCCCTTTCTTGTTACTCTGATCTTTCTTTAGCATTTGGCCGCAAATCTCTTTCTTGACATTCTATCTCCCTGTTTTGAAAAATATGCCCTTTGTTTTTTTTCTACTTTCATGAATTCTTGACTGCTTCTTTCAGGGGCTCTTCTTCCTTGGATTAGTTAGGTTTTGCTTCAAAACAACTATATAGTTAACTCACAAATCTAATTTGGGAGTGATTTGGAACAGGCTCGGCTGATCTTAGCTAGGCTTGACCATGAGTCTCCAGTCAGCTAGAAAGTCAGGTGGGACAAATAAGCCCTCTCTTCACCTGGTCTCTCACCCTCCAGGGTTTTTGCCTGGGATTTTCTCAAGGTAGCTGCAGAACTCCAAGGGCAATAAGAAAACAAGTCCCAACATGCAAGCACTTTTCAATCTCTGTTTTTGTCACATTTCCTATTGTTCTATTGACCAAAACAAGTTAATTGGCCAAATTGAGAGTTTGTGTGGGAGGAGACTTCCCAAGAATGTGGATGCAAGAGGGTGTGAACAAATGGAACCATTACTGTAATCTATACACTCACTGCACTTACCAAAACCATGAGCATTTCTAAAGAATTGATCTTCAGCCCATTCTCCTGTTAGTTAGATTCTCACTGTATGGTTCTTATAACCCTTGTGAAGTCTATAATACTCTGCGATTCTTATTCCTGTCACATCTATAACACCTCTTATAATGCCTGCAAAATTCCATCTTTACATCCATTATTCTACTAACAAGAAATACAAAATTATAGGAAGAACAAATTATGAATTCTTCCTATGAAGGTAGGAAAAATTAGGAAAGGGTCTTATCAGCTAAACCCTAAAAGAATGGTGTGATTTTTTTTTTTCCCAAAGCAGTACTGATCCACGTATTTGCTTCTTCATTCCATTAAATAATTATTTTTTGAAGTGCAAGCTACATGACAGTCTGTGCTGTCCTTATGGCATGTATCAGCATCTGTCTTATACTAGCTGAGAAAGAGAAATAAAAGCCCCCTGACATCCAAGAGCCGGCCTGGCACTTATAACTAGGCCTTGGTGTTCTTCTGTTGAACATAAACAGTCTCACAGAACATCAACATCAGACGAGGCCACCCTGTGACCATGATGGATCAAGTCAAAAACAAGATCAGATCACTCTTAATAACATCTGAATACCCACAAAAGCATGGACATTGTCCAACCACAAAAATGACCAAATATCTACCTATCTTGGCCAATACAAATGACTATTGTTTCTTTACCAATTGTAGCCTTAATCTTGAACTAGTCTCCCTCCTTCTCAACAAAATGTATTAAAATACCCAATCATATAGTTATCCTTACCGCCTAACAGCAGTCAATCCAGAGCAAAGCCCTGCTTCTTTAAACTCTCTCCAAAATTCCACCCCAAACTCTATAATGTATCCTTCCTAACATGCTCTTACTGAGATGCTCCACTGGTGTCCATGCTGTGTTCTCCTTCCCTGCAATAAGTAATAAACCAGTGCAGGTGTATTCCTGGTGGTCTTTGGCTGAGGGGCACTATACATTCTTGATTTATTTGTCTTACCTCCAGAGACTGTTAAAATTCTGTGGAGAATGAGCACTGTCTTATCCATTTTGGTATCTCCCACTGTATAAAAAGAATGCCTTTAATAAAATAAATATACACAAAATGTTTATATTTTGTGAATGGATACATGAATCCCATAGACTCCATCTTTCTCAATCACTAGAAATGCTGAGAAGATTTTGGAGAAAATGTTCTGAGTCCTACTTCACAGAAATGACACAGGCATCCCCCAGAGATGACTTTCTGGAAGCGACTTTGCAAGCAGGACAATTCTGGAGCTTGCAGGATGATGTCCCTCTTGCAATGAGAATCTTGGTATGTTGTAATTGATTAATATTCATAAATAGAAAAAAGATATATGTGAGATTGGAAGAGCATTAAAGTGACTTTAAATCTACCAACAATACTGGCTTTCCATAGGAACCATATGGGATTCTTCTGAATCGCCCAAATCATGCTGCCAATGTGGTATGCAACATTTGTGTTAATGGAAATATTTATTTTGATACAAGATTTTAAATGCCTTTCAAAATAGATACCTAATATAAAGTTTAAAAGCTCTTAGTATTAGCATTTCTTGAATTACAAAAGTTTTTAGTTATAGCACTTCTTGAATTGCATTCTCATTTTACCCTTCAAAAAGCAAATAATTCATAAAAAAATCTCCAACTGAGAAATTTAGTTTGAATTTAAAGGTACTACAAAATATTCCATATAAATAAAAAAGGAGACATAAGTAAAAACATTAAAGAATTTGGGGCATCTGGGTGGCTCAGTCAGTTAAGTGTCAAACTCTTGATTTCTGCTCAGGTCATAATCTCATGGTTTGTGAGATCAAGCCCCACAAGGGGCTCTGTGCTGACAACATGGAGCCTGCTTGGGATTTTCTCTCCCCCTTTCTCTCTGCCCCTCCCTTGCTTGACTCTCTCTGTGTCTTAAAATAAATAAATATTTTTTAAAAACACTAAATAATCTAACACTAAAATTAATTCAATTTTTAAATAGCAAATAAATCTAATTGAGAACCTTTGGAGGAAAAAATGAAATCATGACAATAAGATCACACACAAGAGACAGTCCATATGGAATCTGAAATTAGTCAAAAAAGCAAGAAGGGGTATAATACAGATCACATGATCTACATTTATATCTATAAGTTTAGCAAAATTCTTGTTAGGTTGATCTTCAAAAAAAATCCACATAAACTAATACTAAAGTTATGGGCTTCAGGAAAATAGCTCCATAAGGAGGTCTAAAATAGCTTTCAAGCTACTGTCAATCTGCATAACTATCTTCCTCCAGAAAAATTGGTCCAATCTTTCCAGTACTAACAAGTGTTAAGAACTCCCATTAAAAATGGAATCAGAAAATGCTGCAGAGAAATCAGCAGTTAATTAGTAAGAAAACCAGTAAAAAGAACATATAATTATTGTGTTTGATAATGTTTTAGAATGTGACAGAGAAAATCTATTAATATTCAGTAAAAGCATCAAACTTTCAGCATGCACAAACTGAAAAATATTTCATATACATAATAATTTGAAATTATGTATGTTAAGCATAAAAACTGAAATTATAAGTCTGGCCCTACAACATTAATTTTGTAAATTGGGTTTTGGTGTTCTATCCATTTAAGAGCTCAGGCCAATAATTCCTTTACTCTAAATATAACCACAGTATAGTTTAATATGCATGTCTGTGATTTTGAAATACCATTTCAATGAGATTCATAATCTGTTTCTGGTTTGATGGTCATTCTACACTATGGACAATATTCAAATCAATTTGTGACCCCTAAGTATTTTTCCCCCAGAAGTAGATTAGAGTCATTAATTTCTGGGACCTGGAAATTATACTCTTATGACTATGAGTCTAACCAAAAATTGAGACATGAACAATTCATTGAGAAAAGAATGCAAAATGCCCAATGCATGAGTGAGGAAACTCATTAGTTATTTCTGGTAGGTAAAAAAACAACTCAGAGAGCAACTGTTAAGAAAAAAAGTTGGCTTTGTCAGCTGCTCTTTAAAAGATCTGAGATTTATAGATAAGCAAACATTCATTTAATTATTCATTTACCCAGCCAATGTTCATGAGTGCTTATTGTGCACAGCTACCACACTAAGCTCTGGGACCCAGGGCAATGGCTCCTTTCTCCACCTCCCACACCCAAAGTGCATAGTCTCGCAGAAAATGGATAAGCAATGATGATAAATGTTAAAGGCTCTAAGCAGGAACACCAAACCTAGTTCAACACGTCAAGAAAGGCTTCAGGGAGAGAAGAACAAACAGAGTGAGACTGAAGATGCGTGAAAGTTGCTCAGGACAAGAGGAGGGAGAGGTTTGCAGGCAGGACAAGTCTGACCATGTGGATGAAGCCCAAGACTGCAGGTGATAGAAAGTATGGAAAAAAGACTAAAAGATGTTCAGCGTATGAAACCTGTTCTAGGGAAAGAATATTGTGAGCTGAGGCTAGAGTGGAGATGCACAAAGTATGATCTATTTAGACAGAAGTAAATGGGGAGCCATGCAATTCGATAATAGGTAACATTTATGAAGCCCTTATTATATGTCAGGTTCTCTGTGGTGTATGCTTTTTGCACAAATAATCTCATTTATGTTACATAATGACCTTACAAGATAGATGTCATTTTCATTCCTATTTTACAAATCTGAGGCAGAGGGGTCAAATAATTTGCTCAAGTCATGACAGAGCCAAACTCCAATCTAGATCAACTGGTTGCACAGCCTGTGTTCTTAAGCACATAAAAAGCAATTAACATTATATTTCAGTTGAAACTCTGTGCCACTAACATTTGGACCTAGTTAAAATATCCAGCAGAAAAGTCCAAAGATTGCTCTGATTTTTATTTGTGACATAGTGGTATCTCATTGTGGTACTGAGAGTTGGAAAACCCAAAGGGAATTTTCTGAGCTGATAATCAGGCAGTTAGTTGAAGTAAAACCTTGTTTGTTTATTTGTTTGTTTGTTTTCTCTTGGGAGCCTCAAGACCTAGAGGACAAGACATAATAGCAGCTTAACAAAAGTTAGCCCTACTTTACTATATAGAAGTTTGTATCTAACTTGACAATGTCAATTTGGTGAGAAGCTTGACCTTCATTTATCAAAAAAATAATACCAGGAAGGGCGCCTAAGTGGCTCAGTTGGTTAAACACCCTACTTCAGCTCGGGTCATGATCTCCTGGTTCGTGGGTTTGAGCCCCACATCAGGCTCTGTGATGACAACTCAGAGCCTGCTTTGGATTCTGTGTCTCCTTCTCTCTCTGCCTCTCTCTCTCTCTCTCTCTCTCTCTCTCTCAAAAGTAAATAAACATTAAAAATAAAATAAAATAAAAACAACATCAGGATGTATCTACAGAGACAAACTATACATTTGAAGAAATTCTCTTGAACAAAAACCAATTTGAAAAACCAACAGAATATTTTTCTTTCAAAAAATGAATTTGATTAAGTTGAAATCTAGGTTCTAATCTTTAAGATTGAAGCATAGCAGCTTATGTGTTATTTCACTCACATAAAATTTTTTCCATCATTATTAACTTGTTGAAAACCTGAAAAGAAAAATCAATACTGTTACTAGAAAAGAGTTTGAATGGCATATTGCAATTGAAACTTTCAAAGTATTATCAATTTTCTTAGAAAAGATTAAGAAGCACCTGGGTGGCTCAGTAGGTTAAGGGTCCGACTTCAGTTCTGGTAAAGATCTCATGGTTCGTGGGTTCAAGCCTCACATGGGACTCTGTGCTAACAGCTCAGAGCCTGGAGCCTGCTTTGGACTCTGTGTCTCCCTCTCTCTCTGCCCCTCCCCCGCTTGCACTCTCTGTCTCTCAAAAATGAATAAACATTTAAAAAAATTTTAATATATATATTATATAAAAGAAAAGATTAAGAATTGGGTGCCTAGGTGGCTCAGTTAGTTAAGCCTCCAACTCAATCTTAGTTCAGGTCTTGATCTCAGGGTCATGAGTCTAAGCCCCACACTGGGCTCCAGGCTGGGCAAAAAGCCTACTTGAAAAAAAAAAATAATAATAATAAATAAAATAAATTAAAAGAAACTAAAAGATTAAGAATTATTCGTATTAACTTTAATGATTCCATACCATGTCATTTGATTACTTCTCAAAGATAACTTGAAATGCTGTAATCAAATATTACTATCAATTACTTTAAACTATTAATTACACTTAAATTTTGTGATTTTAATGCAGTTTAGTTGGATCCTCTTTTCCTCACTTCTATAACTTTGCCATTATTCTTATAAAATTTATTTTAATTTAGCAGTTACCTATCATTCGTCCCCAAAACGGTGACAATGTACATAAAAATTCATTATATAACAAATTATGAGAAACACAGTTATGTTAACATAAACATAATAGTTATACTAACATGAAAAACCATATTATATCTGAGATGTAATGTTTTATAAATTAATTATTTTGGCACCATATTGTTATTTCACAATAAAGGATTAGGAGAGAAAACATCATAATTCTACTGGTAATACAGTCACTTACTAATACATTTTTCTAATTAACTTAAATTATTTGTCCTAAAATTCTTATTTTGGATTTATCTGAAACATTTACTTTGATAAACAGCTATATGTATTCTTATAATACATTTTACTTTTATATGGAAATCTCTTTTCCACTTAGCTTCTAAAAGGATGGTATTTAAATATATTTTGTCTTAGTGGGGAGAAACTGAAAATGAATAATTTTCATATTCCACATATATCCATTTAGTCTTCCCTGAAAACTATCACAAAGGGAAAGAAATAAATGATCTGGAAAAAAGAACAATTATAGGATGAATTGCCTGTCGGTGATTTTCTAGTGATTTAAACTACTCAAAGTAGATATGTCAGATTGGTTTGTGAATATTACGATGCCTTTGGTATAGCCACTGTGGAAAATAGTATGGAAGTTCCTCAAAAAATTAAAATATAAATATTGTATTATCAAAAAATTCCACTAATGGGTATTTACCCAAAGAAAATGAAAACACTAATTTGAAAAGATATGCACCCCTATGTTTATTGCAGTATTATTTATAATAACCAAGATATGGAAGCAAGCTAAGTGTCCATCAATACATGAACAAAGAAGAATGATGGGGTGTGCGTGTGTGTGTGTGTGTGTGTGTGTGTGTGTGTGTGTGTGTATATATATATATATATATATATATATATATAATGAAATATTATGCAGTCATAAAAAGATGAGATCCTGCCATCTGAGACAACATGGATGGACCTAGAAGGTATTATGCTAAGTGAAATAAGTCAGACTAAGCAGACAAATACCACATGATTTCACTCAGAAATGAAATCTAAACAAAACAAAATGAAAAACAAATGAAAAAATAAAAAAACAGAATCAGACCTATAAGTACAGAAAACACACTGATGGCTGCCAGAGGGGAGGAAGATAGGGGTTGGGCAAAATGGGTGCAGGGGAGTGGGAGATACAGGTTTCTGGTTATGAAATGAATAAATAACGGGGATAAAAGACACAGCATAAAAATATAGTAAATGGTATTAAAATGGGGACATATGGGGACAGATGGTAGCTACACTTGTAGTCAACAGAATGTAATATATAAACTTGTCCAATCACTATCTTGTACACCTGCAACTAATGTTACATTGTATGCCAAATTATACTCAAAATCTATATATTCTGATGCCTTTATGTATGTATGTATGTATGTATGTATGTATGTATGTATGTATTTATAATAATTTTAATTTTTAAACCACATTGTTACTCTACCTTTAACTAACAAGATCAAAAGGTGGCTTCATTTCTCAGCTGAGAAAGAAGTCTACGGATACCTAGTTTGAAAATAACTAGGAACACTATGTACAACTTGTATTGGATAGTTATTAAATTTAGCAGTATTCAAATAACCAAATAATGAGGCTCCAATTCTATTTTTAAATGGTGGGGTAAAAGAATTCTCTTCCTAAGAACATACCATTTTATTTCTTAGTATTTTCTTCAAGCCAAACAATGGCAATGACCGTAAGTTAGATGAAATTTTGACATAACTCTAGTTGACACATTAAAAAGGAGCACAATTAGGAAAATATGTCCTAAATGGATAGAAAGAAGTTCTCTTACCTTTATACTTCATAAAATTCTAACACTTTTATTTCATAGCATAAACTACCAACAAAATTATAAATTACAAATATTTTTTTTCAAAGCAGTTCATAACATGATGAATAGGAGAGGAACTGGAAATAATCTGCCTTTACATGGCAATAATAGAAGGAGAAGAAACTTTTCACTAAATGCTTTCCCACACTTTTATACACACTTAACAATCAGGCAAACAACTTTTTAAACCCCCTGTAGATAAATGATGCTACGTGTAAATTACACAATTGCTGATTATTTTGCTTTTCATCACTATATTGCATTAGTTAAACTTTTTTACAATAAACTCATAGAACTTAAAGCCATTGTTCTTGGCTTGAAGATTTATGTGTAATTTCCATACCATTATTTTCTGGATGAACTTTATATCTCTAAAAACACTGCGAATAAAAAATATAAAGGGAGTTCTGAGTAATCAGACACTAAGAGTAAGGGTTTTGAGAAATTCCATGTTGAAATGTTGAAGAAAAACACTCATCTATGAAAGAATCTAGGAATTCAAATTGAAGATGAGGTAATACAATGATTCTTCCTAGAGACAAAATAAGTCATTAAGAACGGGTTTATTATATCACTTAACGTAAGATATTCAGAAAAGGTAAAGCACTTCAAAGTTGAATAACAAACAAGTATTAAATTGGTTTATCTTTTAACAATACTATAGTTCTTTTTTTAACATCTGTACTTCTTAGTATTAAAAAAAAAAAAAAAAAAGCCAAATGCTAAAACTTTCAACTGGTTTGCCCTGACACTAATAACTCCAAAAGTATTTGCATTGTTTTCTTATTATGACAACTCAAGAATAAAGACACAAACAAATGAATACTAATAGGCATTGTGTTTAACTAATCTAATTAGAAATTAGATGACTTAATTCTCACTGGTTTCCCATTGCCTCTAATCTCACATATGTAAATGTAAATAATAATCTTAATACTATATTCTGAGCTCATCGTAAAAAAAAAAACAAAAAACAAAAAAACCTACATTAACTTCCACAGTATTTGAAAGTAAAAAATGAAGTATAACTTTGAAAAACTCAATGAAAAAAGACATCTTTGTGTAACTCCCCAAGTATTAAGGCACTGTGTGGGCCACTCAGACACTTTCACTCATAAGACTGTTAACTGCTTAATTGTTAAGTTAAAATCACCACTACCTGAAATGGACTAGAATTCTAGAGGTGACAGCTCCATGCACTAAAAGTATTGAAGGAATTTAGCCTTTTGGTGGCAAGCACCCTCATTAACAACCTAGGATCATAGATGAAGGCCATGGCGTACACTTGAAAGAAAAGAAATGGCCTGAACTAACCAGGAGGTCCAGTGGCAACATCTGGGCAACAAGTTTTTATTCCAGTGGATGAAGATCCCAAGATATAGGTTGGTAGTGACACATTGGAACACTGCTGAGAACAAATTCCAAGAGGAATGAGGTCAGGAATTATGTGCATCAAAGAAAAGTATTCTTGGTTACAGATAGCCCATAAGAATAAAAAATAGTCACAAAATTTTAGTTGTCTTATTTTGTGTTTGTTAGGCAAATAGAATCCAAATAAGCAAGGACACTGTGCTTGAGCCTGTTACCCAGAAAGTTATCACTTTTGAATTGCTTATTTTATTTCAGTTTACTTGCTTTCCTCAGCATTGTCTGTCAAGTATGTAGCTAAACCACTACATATGAAACATTAAGAGCTCATGTTCCACAAAAAAAAAAAAAAAAAAAGCTCATGTTTCCAGACAATCAGAGAATCCAGAGATCTGGGTGAAATCAGGGACCTTACAGATGAGCAAACAGAGATCCTAAGCAGTAATATGAATTGAATGTATGTAAAATTAGTACATTATGGTTTTCAGAGAACAGGTCTCTCACTTCTTTGGTTAAGTTTATTCCTAGATATATTATTGTTTTTGGTGCAATTGTAAATGGGATTGTCTTCTTAATTTCACTTTCTGCTGCTTCATTATTAGTGTATAGGAATGCAACAGATTTCTATGCATTGATTTTGTATCCTGCGACTTTACTGAATTCATTTATCAGTTCTAGTGGGGTTTTTTTTGGTGGAGTCTTTAGAGCTTTCTATATATAGTATCATGTCATTTGCAAATATAAAACTATAAAACACTGATAAAAGAAATTCAAGATGACATGAAGAAATGAAAAGGCATTCCACGCTCATGGGTTGGAAGAACAAATGTTGTTAAAATATCTCTACTACCCAAAGCAGTCTACACATTCAATGCAACCCCTATCAAAATACCAACAGCATTTTTCACAGAACTAGAACAAGCAACCCTAAAATTTGTATGGAACCAAAAAAGACCTCGAATAGCCAAAGCAGTCTTGAAAAAGAAAAACAAAAATTAAAATAATATGGTACTGGCAAAAAGCAGACACATAAATCATTGGAATCAAATAGAAAACCCAAAAATAAACCCACATTTATGTGGTCAATTAATCTTTGACAAAGGAGAAATGAAGATACAATGGGAAAAAGTCTCTTCAACAAATATTGTTGGAAAAACTAGACAGCCACATGCAAAAGAATGAAACTGGACCACTTTCTTTCACCATACACAAAAATAAATTCAAAATGGATTAAAGACCAAAATGTGAGACCTGAAACCATAAAAATCCTAGAAAAGACCATGGTAGTTATCTCTCTGACACTGGCCCTAGCAACATTTTTCTAGATATGTGTCCTGAAGCAAGGGAAATAAAAGCAAAAATAACCTATTAGGACTACATCAAATAAAAAGTTTCTGCACAGCAAAGGAAAAAATCAACAAAACTAAAAGGCAACTTAGTGAATGGGAGAAGATATTTGCAAATGACATATCTGATAAAAGGTTAGTATCCAAAATATACAAAGAATTGATACAACTCAGTACCCACCCCCCCGCCAAAAATCATTCAATTAAAAATGGGTAGAAAACATGAACAGAAATTTCTCCAAAAAAGACACACAGATGGCCCACAGACACATGAAAAGATGCTCAACATCACTCATCATCAGGAAAATGCAAATCAAAACTACAATGAGATATTACCTCATACCTGTCAGAATGGATAAAGCCAAAAACTCAAGAAACAACAAATGTTGGCCTAGTTGTAGAGAAAAAGGAACCCTCTTGCAGAGCTGGTGGGAATGCAAACTGGTGAAGCCACTGTGGAAAACAGTATGGAGCTTCCTCAAATAACTAAAAATAAAACTATCCTAAAATGTAGTAATCATACTACTGTGTACTTACCCAAAAAATACAAAAACACTAATTCAAAGGGATACATGCACTCCTTTATTTATTGCAGCATTATTTATAATAGCCAAACTATGGAAGCAGCCCAAGTATCCATCAATAAATGAATGGATAAAGATACGATATATGTATCTGAGATATATGTATATATACACATATATATACATATACATGTATATGCATATATATACATATATACATGTATATACATGTATATATGTATATATATACATGTATCTCATACATTTCTATAATGGAATATTATTCACCCATGAAAAGAATGAAATCTTGCCATTTGCAACATGGCATGGATAGAGCTAGAGAGTATAATGTAAGTGCAATCAGTCAGAGGAAGACAGGTACCATATGATCTCATTCATATGAAATTTATGAAACAGAAGAGAAAAGCAAAGAAAAAAAGAGAGACAAACCAAGAAACAGACTCTTAACTATAGAGAACAAACTGGTTGTTACCAGAGGGGAGGTGGATGGGAAGATGGGGGAAATAGGAGATGGGAATTAAAGAGTCCGCTTATCATGATGAAAAAAATAAATAAATAGAATGATAAAAATATTAGATTATGAATTCAAGGCTCTAGTATTAATATTCTAGTATTTATTTATCTAGTATGCATATGTTTTGCTGAATTTGAAACATACATAATACCATACATTATCATACCATATCCATAAATCATATAGTAGTGAAAACATAAATGCACATAAGCAAGCATTTGGTGAATAAAGATATTTCCTATAGATTATCACAGAAAATACATGTTCAAACAGATGATTTTCTCATTTGAGAATTGATCAATTCCATTCACCAAAAGTCTAGATTTCAATTCATTTCTATTTAGGCATAAAATAAGACCCCCTTTTTTTTTTTTTTAACACATATAGGTTCCTAGTGTTGGAAAGAATTTCAAAAATTACCAACCTTCCTTTTGTATTTGTATTTGAGTTTGGAATGCAGCAATACTGCCTGATTGGCACTTCCTTGCCATTTTATTCCTTAGGCCAGTAAAGGATGCTGCAATTCTCATAAAAAAGAGAAACATATGAGAAAATAAGTGAATCCTCAGTGGTTCCTCTACCAAGATACATTCCATAAAATAAGTCCTGGGAGACATTCCCAGTCTTGGGTTTCACTGGAACCAGGCAGTAACAAAGTTAGGGCCAGTAATAGTCCCCAATTGCTTCTCAACCCACCAAACCTCAAGTATCCATTGTCAAGACTGTGCTTTATCCACTTTATGTTCAACCACCACTAGCATAACCTACCCCTCCTCCACTTACCATGCCTCTGCTGTGCCTGGCACTTGCATGGATGGATGGATGGGTGTATATAAAATTTTCCTCTGTGGGTCCACCATAATCATAGAATTTTTTTTCCAAATATCAGATTAGTCATTATCTCCTCCTCTGGGGAAATACAGCCATTATATTTTTGTTGTTGTTGTTAAAACTTACTAAATATCTATAGCTGGTCAGTTTCTAATCATAATAAAACCCCAAACTATCACAATTTGTGTGGCCTAAGTCCATATCTGGAACTCAAAGAAAAATGTCTGGTCATTATTTCACTGGGAAAATGCAGTGAAAAATTAGCATCTTCTAAATGCTACCCTGATGTTAATTGGCTCTGTGTGTGTCTAACAGGATGAAAAGGGATTAAAATTAGAGTTAGGGTTGGGCGTTGATGCTTCAAAAGTTTTAAAAGAGAGAGAGCTGAACTTCAGATTTGAAGGTGTGATTTATATATATGATATACCTGCAAATGAAATGCAGTTCTCTTTTTAAAGTGAGACATATTTTACAGCCAAAGAAAAGGTAGAGTATTAGATGCACCATTTGTTAAAGTTGATGAACACCCAGGGCCCACGGGTATACATATGGTAATAGAAGTCATTTCAACAACAATTACCTGCCAGTTTCACTCTTAACAGTAGAGGTGTGTTTCAATTAAAAGGTTCTTGCCAGTACTTCCTCATACTTTCTGGGTAGCTCTTTGGAAATTAGGGGGTTGCAGATAAGAAGGAAAACTCATTACCCGCCCTCAGAGAGTTGAGAAATAAAGTATGGGTTTGTACTACTCACAGCTCTGCCTGCAGGCTCCTGTCCTCAGCCACATAGTTAGAAGGAATATAGCCCTGCAGCAGCTGCCCAGAGCTATCTACCCTTTTCTCCAAGTGCCTGGCGAACCACCAGCCCTCCTGGGAAGTGTCCAGGACTTGGAGCTTGTCACCCGCGAGGAAGCTCAGGTCCTCTGCAGTCCGAGCCTGGTAATCAAATAGAGCCACAAAGAGGTGACCACGGCTTCTCCTGAGCTCCTGACTCTGTGACCTGCAAGCATCAGGGGAGCAGCGGGCCACTGGGTTCTCAATCACCACCGGCTTGTCGGCCTCCTGGAACAGGCATGGGAGACAGGGCTTCAAGTACGTCAAGAACCTCACACAAATGTTGCCCATGGTGCCCTGGGAGGGAGGAGAGGAGAGGGGCTTCTCCCTCTCCTTTCAGTCTCTGCAGATCCACTCTCTTCTTCCACCGGGCAACTTGGAAGTCAGCACCAATTCCCCTGGCTTCGGAGAGCGTGCAAAGCCCTGTTTCACAACAATGGGGCAGATCTGCCTGCCGCGAGCCCCGCTTGGGGACACTCACCTGCTTGCTTTTTGTGGCCAGAGCGGCTGCCCTAGAGCAAAACTGAGCAGGAGCTGGGCAGCTGCTCAGGGAAGATGCCTTTTCTTCTGGTCTGCTTAGGAATCCCACAGCAAAAACAAAATTAAGAGGGCTTTATTTAGACAAATGTCTGGGAACAGAAAAGAGTCATCTTGCTTTACGTCCCAAGGAAAAGTTAATACAAGAAAGAGGTTAACACCAGGAAAGATCACATCTTGCCTCTTCCAGGAGCTCTCTCCCTGCGTCAAGTCCGTCTCTGTGGTTTGGCCAGTCCTGACCTCCGCTGCTCTTTCCTTTTTGCTAATGATTAACCAACCAGCTGAGGTTACTGCCTTTAACATCCTGAGCTATGAGCAGACTGAAGTAATTTCTCCTTACTTCCTGGTTTCCTTTTGTCTGTGATTTAAAAGAGATTCCCGGGCTCTCTACCTCTCCTTTCCCACACCCAAAAGAGACCAGCGCCCTCATCAGGGAGCCAAACTCTTAAAGCAGCTGCCAAAATCCATACTCTTGGACAAACAGACTAGCCCAGGGAGGTTTTTGTCTTGCTATGTTCCCAGCACAGATTTGTTTCCCCCACATAGATGAGGAGGATTATTTTGCCGCCATAGGGGAAATAAAAAGGCTAATTAAAGTGTTTAGGTATTTGTTATTGGACAAATAGCAATTGGGAAAGAACCATTGAGTTCCTACCTTTTTTCATCACTATGAATAGATTTTAATAGCTTCAAAATACATTTACAGTCTGGAAAAATATGACAGCAGCTGACTAAAATGCTGAGAACCTGAAACACTGCTTTTTCCCACAGAGACATTTAATTTCCCATCACTTATGTACTATTTCTGAAACACACACACACACACACACACACACACACACACACACAGACTAGGGGACAAGGAGAGAGAAGGAGAAGAAGGGCCACATGTGTGCTACTGCAGGGACTCTTTCTGTTCAACTTTGGCCTCCAGGTCTACATGAGTTCTTACTAAATTCTTTGGCAGGACCTCAGGAGCTAGTGAAGCTGAGATCAGGACAGCCATCCTGACAGGCAGTGGGGTTTGCTCTACTTCCCCTTATCTGGGAGAGCTGTCTCACAGATGTGTGCCCTGGATCCCAAGTACAACTAGGCAAAGAGTTTGAATGGATCAACCCTCCACCATTTTCACTAGTAGAGAGCACTCTCAACTCATTTATGATGTGTCACTTGTTTTCATATAAGGCACTTATTAAAAAGGTACACTCTAGGGGTGCCTGGGTGGCTCAGTGGGATAAGCGTCCAACTTGGGCTCAGGTCATGATCTCACAATTTGTGGGTTTGAGTTCTGCTTCAGTTTGAGACTGCTTCAGATTCTGTGTCTCCCTCTCTCTCTCTGCCCCTCCTCTGCTTGTTCTCTCTCTCTCTCTCTCTCTCTCTCTCTCTCTCTCTCTCAAAAATAAAAAAATAAACATTTTTTAAAAAGTTCCATTCTAAAAAACAATCTCTCTAAATGTTGGCAGAGCCTTGAACTGGGCTAACCTAGCCCCAGAGCAATCTCAAAATTCCTGTTCTTTGTCAAACAGCAAGGCATTTTTAGTAATCAGAATAATCAAACTCAAGGAAAAAGGAAAACAACAACAGGGAACCATGGTTTCAGCTCCAACCGCTCTAGGCTTGTACTAAAATCAGGCATTCATGGTGGACAGATCACTTGGTTAAGAACAAGATCTCAGGTCACATTCCCAGGTTTCTCTGTCTTCAGAGTTAAAGTAGAAGTACCATTTTAGCAGGAAAAGAAGAGCCAAAAGCTGAGCCAGTTTTGGTTGTCTGTTTGTGATATGAGACCCAAAATATTATTCTGTATATAAAAAGAAGAGAAAGTGGCAATTACATAATATTGAGAAGCCATAAGAATGTTTGGTTTCAAACACAACATTAATCGTAAAGTGAAGGATTCTATCAATGCCCCTAAACAGAGGCATAGGATGCCATAGTCTTTCCAGAGACATCTACATGACCCACAAATAAAATGAGATTTGGAAACAACCAGAGAGAGGTATTTAGAACCAATTTGTAAGTGGCATCTGAGACTTCAAAAATTTGAAGTTTTTAAATTTGAATATGCCTCCATTATGGTTATGACAAGGCTTTCTGGAAAAAGACAAATTGGCAGATGTGCACACACAGTCACTGAGCTAATGAATGAAATTGGAAGAGCGGCTGACCATCCAAAGATGTCAGGTGAGCAATGGTCTGAGAAAGCAGAGCCAGGGGTGTTTTCCTTGTGTCAACAGAACCAGAACTCTGCAGCCCCCCAAGCATGAAGCCTTGAAGTCATCTTTTACTGTCCCCCTGGTTTCTCTAAGCTAATCAATCACTAAATTCTGCTCAGTCTTCCTTTTCATTTATTCCATAAACTTTTTTTATTCCTTCTGAATGACAGCTGGGTACTGGACCAAAAACAAATAATAAAAATAGAATATTCTTCCTTAGATTATTCCAAAGGTATCCTAAGCAGTGTCCCTTACTCCAGCTTGTCCCCTACCTCTGACTCACCTGCATACAACTCCCAGAGCAATTTCTACAATAGTAATAATGCTGGAGGTGATATGTGTGCTAGTAAAAAGCAGCTATCAGGCTTGAGGGCTTTCTATGTACCAGGCACTGTGCTAAGAATGTGACAAATGGTATTCATTTAATTCTCAGAAAATAAAACAATAATACCTATGAGAAAGGTAGTTTTGCTGTTGCTGTGGTAGTGGTGATGGTTGTTTTTCAATTTCAAAGAAGAAACTGAGGCTTAGGGAGATTAGGTAACTTTCCCAAGCTCCCATAGCCACCAGTGACTGCACCATTAATATCATCCTGGTCTCCATCTGTTTCCAAACCCTGAGATTGTAACTTCTCACTTTTGATGACTCCAAAAAGAAGCTAATGTCATTCTTCTGTGTAAAATCCTTCTGGACCCTCTAATGTGTTTGGAATAAAGCCTAAATTCTTTAGCAGGACACACACAAACGGGACAATTCTTGTTTATTTCTCCAACTTCATGGCCCTTCACTGTTGCACTCAAACCCTGTGATGCAGGTTCCCCAAGCAGCTAGCTCCTGAAGCCCTCTTTCCTGCACTTTTATTTCCCCCTTTCCCTACTCCCTCCCCCCATCATGATTTCCTTGTGATTTTCTCAGGCTGGATTCCATTGATACCTCTCTCCCACAATAGAATAGAGTCTCCTACTCTGTGTACCCCCAAAACCTGACACACACTTCTACTTGGTTGAACTGTTGTTGAATTCCACTTGGTTCTCTTACTTGTGTGCTTTTCCCCATGAGAATCATGTTTCCTTCTCTGAATCTTCAGTGCCTTGTACAGCATCCAGTATGTAAGCAGTAAATACTATGCAAGTATTTGAGAAAGAAAGAAAGAAAGAAAGAAAGAAAGAAAGAAAGAAAGAAAGAAAGAAGAAGAAAGAGGAAGGACAAAGGAATACAGAAGGGAGAAAGGGAAGGAAGAAGGGAGGGAAAGAAAGAAGAAAACAAAAGGAAGGAAGAAAAGAAGGGAGGGTGGGAGGAAAGAAGAAAGAGAAAGAAAGAAAAGAAAAAAGAGACACCCCACTGGAGTCCCACTGGGATGAGAGCAACATTATGCAAGTATTCACAACTTAGAGCAAAAATTCCTTAGTGTGAGAAGGGCTGGGAGCCCAGAGGAGAGTGTGACTTTCTGTCCTTTGACTCTATCCCTCTTTCCTCTCTTATAGTTTCCTGAATGTCAGATTCCTTTGCTAGCCTCCTAGACCAGTTTTCTTTCCTTCAGCCAATCTCCCTCCCATCCTTGGAACAAACTGCTACCATGATTATCTTCTTAAATTACTCTCCTGCACAATAACCTTCATCAGATCTCCACCGCCTGGAGGATATGACTTGGAATTTGAGGCTAAAGAATTTGTATTTTACCTGATTTTTATCAGATGTGCCCTTTCCATACCCTCCTTCCATGACGGCCTTCCTGTAGCCCTCCCACTCAACCACATTGCTTTACTGTGTCTCCTAACATGTCTTGTCCATTCCCACCTCTTCCTACCTCCTGTGTCATTCTTCTGCTTAATATTCCTTTCCCTCCCAATAGACTCCTGCCTGCATTTTGAGATCTTAATAAAAGTCCCACACCTCCTCTAGCCCTTCTGTGTCCATTTCTGCCAACATAATTTTCCCTTCCCTCAAGTTTTTCTAGCTTATGCAACCCCCATACCCAGCACCCATACAACATGAAATGAATTTCACCATGCTCCTGTATCCTATTTGCTGAACACTGCAACAGAAAATCCCACAGCTATTCAATTTTATACCAGGAGAAATTAATGATCTCCAACTCCTGCTAAGCCCTTAACGCTGCTCAACATTCTTTTATATGCTAGTCTGGTCAGCTGCTGTTCCCTTCATTTTCCTCTAAAACTACTGTAAATTTTCCACCATTCTTCTCAGGGTCTCTGTGGATACCCTCTTTCTCTGATGATGACCTTGCTGCAGACATTCACAGAAATCCCCAATATATTCAGCATTAACCAATTCAATTTCCTTTTCTTGCATCAAAAAAATGTATCTACATCTGTAAATCCTTGCACTTTCTTTCCTCCTCAGACAAAAGCTTCTGCCGCCCTACCCAATTTCCAGTTTATTTTTCCTTACTAATAGAACCTTACTTTTACAGAAGCAAAAGCTAGAGACTACATTTCTCAGCCCTCCTCACAGCTAGGAGTGGCCAGTAAAAAAGTAAGCAGAAGTCCTCAAGTGGGGTTTCAGGAAAGTGCCTTAAAGGAGCTGGACTTAGCTGGGAGGTCAATTCTTTTCCCCTTTCCTCTTTTCTCTTTCTGCTTGCCTGGAACTCAGATGAGATGGCTGGGCCTCCAGCAGACATCTTGGACCATAAGGTGACCTTAAAAATGTAAAGAGCAAAAAGATAAAAAGAAGTTGTATCTTAGGAGTACCTACCTTCAGACTTGTTTGCAATATGGGAGACAAATTATCTGTTATCTACATAGGAGATAATTCTTTTGACTCTTTATTATATGTACCTAAGACTGATTCTAATCAATATGCTTTCAGTGACAGAAAAGATGGTTAAATCTCCTGTCCCGTGCTCTTGGTATTATTTCTTTGTAGTATCTGATCCATCAATTAGCTCTCTTCTTGCCTTTCTTAGTTGGTGCCTTCCTCAAAGCCTATAATCAAGCTTAAGCCTCTCAAGCATTAAAAAGAAAAGAATAAAAGAAAAAGAAAACAAAAGAAAGGGGGGAAAAGGAGAAAAAAGAAAACAATTGTTAAATCCTTTCTCCCACTGTAGGTACCACCCTGCCTCTCTCCTTCTTTCTTCAGCCACATTTCTCAGAGAATAGTGAATGTTCCCTCTTTCCCATTTTTCTCTTCCTTTCCCCCTTGGACTGCAATCTGGCTTCACCTCATGCTACATCAATGAACTTGGTCCACTTGATGTCACCAACATCTTGCGTTTGCCAAATCAAATCACTCCTTTTCCATCCTCATTCCATTTGACCACTCTTCACTGACAAAGATTGTTGTTTTAAGCCTCTTACAACACTGTTTTCTTGATTTCCTCCTTTATTTGACAATTCTTTTCAGTACCTTGCTGGTTGGTCTTCCTCCACCTATCCCTCAGAATGAATGTTAACTGGGAGCCTTGGCTAGAAACCTTCACTGGGTATACATACCACTGTGTGGCCTTGCCCTCTGCATCTATGGCTCTAATTGCTGATAACTCTCAAACCTCCACCTCCATCCCAATTTGATCTGTTGAGATACTAAACTGTATAATTATGGTCGATACAGAGTGCAAAGGCATTTCGATTCAAAATTAAACAGATCCAAAATAACATTCATTATGATTCTCTCAAAACCTTCCATTTTTATATTTTCTCTGCCTCAGTCAAAATCATGTCAAATTAGAATCTTAAGAAGCACCCTAAACTCCTCTTTTTTCCTTACCCCCTTAGCTGATCAAGGAACAAATCCTAAGAATTAAAACTGTTTAGCATGTGCTCTCATTATCTACTTCCTCTCTCCCCTGCTGATACTACCTGAACTTAACATGTTTGGTTCTTTCTGACTCTCTAATAATCTTCCTCTTTCCAATCCTGTGCTTCTCCAACGATCCTTCACTCTGTAGGCAGAGTGTTGCACCCTTTTAAAAATGCTTTGATGAAGAGAAGAATAAAGTAGGAGTAATCAGTCTACCTGGTATCCAAGATATTACATAGCTTCGGCAATCAGGATGGCAATCAGAATCGTCAGAAGAACAGACAAATAGACCAGTGAAATAGAATAGAGAACCCAGAAAGAGACCCACACGAATATGCCCAACTGATTTTGGACCAAGGTGGAAAAGTAATTCAATTGAGAAAAGGTAATTTTTTCAAGATGGCGCTTGACCAATTGGACATGCACAGACAAAAACAAATGAACTTCAACCTAAGTCTTATATCTTACATAAAAATTAACTCAAAATATATAATGAACTTGAATATAAATTGTACAACGATAAAACTTTTAGAAAAAACATTTAAAAGAAAATCTTCAGGATCTAGGGTTACACAAAATGTTCTTAGACTTAACACCTGAAGTACTATCCATAAAAGGAAAATTCATAAATTGTATTTACCAAAAGTAAAATTTTTGTTCTCAAGGGACCCTGTTAAGGGGAGGAAAATATAAGCTACAGACTAAGAGAAGATATATAAAATATTTGCAAATCATGTATCTGACAGAAGACTAATATCTAGTCTACAAAGAGCTCCTCAAATTCAACAGTAATAAAACAAACACTCCAATTTGGAAATGGGTACAAGATATGAACAGACATTTAACCAAAGAAAATATACAGATGGAAAATAAGCATATAAAAAGATGTTCAGCATCATCAGCCCTCAGGAAAGGCAAATTAAAACCATGATGAGATTATCACTACACACCTATCAGAATGGCTAAAATAAAAAATAAGACAACCAAATGAGGATGGTAAGGATATGGAGAAACTAGATCACTCACATACTGCTGGTGGAAATGTAAAACGGTACAGTCACTCTGGATAACAGTTTGTCAGTTTCTTAGAAAACTAAACATGTAACCACCGTATGAAATAGCTGTTATACAATTAGACATTTATCCCTGAGAAATGAAAATTCATGTTCATACAAAACCTTGTACACAAATGTTTCTAGCAGCTTTATTCATAACAGCTCCAAACTGAAAACAACCCAACCGTCCTTCAGTGGGTGAAAGGTTAAACAAACAGGGCTATGTACATACTGTGGAATACTGTACAACAATTAAATGGGCCCACTATTGATATACACAGCAACCTGGATCATCTGTGGGAAATTATGTTAAGTGAAAAAAAGCTGATCTCAAAAGGTTACTTATTGTATGATTCCATTTATGTAACAACATAAGACATCCTGAAATGGCAAAATTATAAAAATGGAGATTCCATTAGTAGTTGCCAGGGGTGAATGAGCATGTGGAGGTGAGAAGGGAGTGGATAGGACTATAAAAGGATAACAGGAGGATTTTCATGATGATGGAAATATTCTGTATCTTGGTTGTATCTATGCAATATCAGAGTTGAGATACAGTACCATGGTTTTGTAAGATGTCATTATTGAGGGAAGCAAGGCAAAGGATCCACAAGATCTCTATTATTTCTATCAAATACAAATCCACAATTATGTCAAAATTAAAAGCTTAATTTAGGGGCACCTGGGTGGCTTGGTCTGTTAAATATCCAACTCTTGGTTTCAGCTCAGGTCATGATCTCATGGTTTCATGGGTTCCAGCCCTGCATCAGGCTCTGTGTGGAGCCTGCTTGGGATTCTCTCTCTCATCCTCTCTCTCTGTCCCTCCCCCATTCATGCTGTTTCTGTCCCTCTCAAAATAAATAAATAAACTTAAAAAAATAAAAATAAATAAAATTTTAATTAAAAAAGTACTTAATTTTTTAAAAGGCCTCTCATTACCTTGAGGATAAAGGCTATATTTTACAAGGCATGCAAGGCCCAACATCACCTCACTCCTGCCCAACTCATTCTATTCCACTCTATATCACTCAGAGTTCTTAGCAAACCAACTCTAGCTAAGTTTTGCTGAAAAAGAACCTACTGAAATAATTCAAGTGGTTCTGAGTCAACAGTAAATTTGAAGGACAAGGCTTGTGGAAGCCAGCAGAAATAAAGCTGTGTGGCCATTCCCAGCCTCTGGCTACAAGGACATCAGGTCAGTGAGGGACTACTGCCATTAAGGATACTGGGCACTGCCACTGGCTCCACACTGTCAGCTCCACTACCACTGGATATTAGATGGCACTGTCCCCTCCAAAGCATCTCACCCCAACTCCAATTGTTAGGGTTCAGATAGACCTTTCAAAATGGAAGATGGGACTTTGCCTTCTCAACTCATACAGTGGAAGATTATCCACACATAGAAAAGAGACATCCTAGAAAGCCATACAAAATTAAAATTAAAATCTTCAACCCATATAGTTTTCTTCCAAACTCTTGCTGTGGGCTCATATAAGTCTTAAAGTCCCCAAATGTGCCTTGCTTCATCACACACATTAACCTTTGTCCAATCCTCCCTTTTTGCCTGGTATGGCTTCCCCCCATCCCTCTCCCTTTTTGTACCCTAGTGTCTTCCAACTTATTGGCCAGATAAATATAGGTACTTGTATAAGAGTCAGAGAAAGTGTCTCCCTCCTTCATTCTTTTCTGACCTGTTTATTAAACAGAATTGACCACTTCCTCGTTCATGTTCCCCACCAGATGCGATAACCATTTCTACATTTAGCTCATACTTGTCTCACCCAATAGATTCTAACACACTTATTGTAGCCTTCATTAGTTTCCAATAACCAACACAGTGCCTAACATCTAATAGGTACTCAATAACGCATGCTGAGAGTGAACATCATTCATCTAAAACACAGACTATAATATCTTAAGTCATTTAATATCTGTTTATGTGTAATTGTGTTGTTTCCCCCAAGCACATTGCTCTGACCTTGAAGATAAGTGTGTGTCTCGCATTTCTTTGCATCTCAATCTAGAAAGCCATGCTATACAGAGGACCTCCCGACTTCCACTCTTGCTCTGCCACAATCTACTCACCAAATGGCAGCCAAAATAATCTTTAAAGTATAACTCAGGGGTGCCTGGCTAGTTCAGCCAGAAGAGCATGAAACCCTTGATCTCGGGGTTGTGAGTTTGAGCCCCATGTTGGGTGTAGAGATTACTTACATAAATAAATAAACTTAAATATATATATGTCAGATCTGTGTTTTTCAATAGCTTCCTATTCACTGGAAATAAATTCTAAACTCCATAACTTTAGGAAAATGCCCTGCCGGCCTATCTCCTGCCTATACCTTCCAATGTCATCTCCCCTTTCTCCTTCCTTGGCTCTTTGTGGTCCATCCACAGTGGCCATATTTTTGTTCTCTGAGGAAACAACCAAGGCCTTTTTCTGACCAGTGACCTTTTTTATGCGCCATTCTCCCAGCCAAGAACACTCTTGTTCAGACCCTTCATGCAAATCTACCTTTTAGTTCTTAGCCTAGATAATACAGCCTCAAAGAAGGGTAACCCCTCTTACCCTCTTAGGTACCCCTCTTAGGTACCCCTAACCACTGAACCCAGCTTCTGTTTTTGAGTGTGCTATTGGTTGAATTGTGTCTCTCCAAAGAGGTATATTGAAGTCCTACCTCCCAATATGTCAGAGTATGACCTCATTTGGAAATAGGATCTTCTTGGCAAAACTCAGGTTCTTCCTTTGGCTCAAATATAGCCTGGTGCGCTGGGATCTTTGATATGTTTGATCTTAGTTTCCATCAGTCTCTCATTTAGTTATCTTCAGTGGGACCAGACACTGGCCCGACACCGGGCAAAACAACAAGAATCTGTTAGAATGAACTAAAGAATATGAAATAGATTATGGAGAGCTCAGTTTATATATGAAGAAAATGATGATGAGGAGAAGGGACAACATTAATATTTGAAGCACATGGTGACAACTTAATTGTAAATTTATCCCAGTTTTCTCAGCCAAAGAGTGGAAATGTTCAGATTAGAGAAAGAGGATCAGACATATTTGCCTTGAAATCTAAGAGAAAGCTATGATTATCATTAGAAGCCAAAATGGACTCAAAAAAAAAAAAAAAAGAATGGGTGCAGAATGGGTGCCAAAACTTCAATTTCTTTCTTCATATAGAACTGCTATTATAAGGGGAAATCTTTCACATGCAGCAGCATTTAGGAGATATCAAAGCAAACGCTGTATCTTATTTTATTGCAAGTGGTGGTAACCCGCTAAAACTATTGAAGGACATGAACTGTGAGCAAACCAGCATGCCATAACTGAAGCATCTTTCCTGACCAATGATAATGGACTACTTTAGGCATCAGCCAGCACTGAACACTGGACTCATTCTGTTCTTTCTAGAAAGTGTGTTTTCAATTTTAAAGAGCATAACCAGGAAACCCTATTTCTCACAGTTCAGAAACCATGCCTTTTTCCTTCAGTGAACTACTCGGGTGAATTTCTTTACTGATATGAGTTCCCTTGCTTGCAAGAAAATTAACTCAGCTTTGGAAAAGAAAAAAAAAATTCTTTAAAGCTCTTTGTTTCATTCTTTGGCACTATAAAAGACATGAAATGGGCATAGTACATCTAGATTTCATAAGATATGGAAAAAATATTCTAAAGAGATCTGCAAAGGGGATTAGATAAAGAACTTGCTTTCCAAAAGAACTGAATATTCTTATATACACAATCTCCTAGGAACAGCTGATAAGCCTTTTCTAAAATGGAGATAGGTATCCATGGTTCACCCAGGTGGTTTGTCCTTGCCTGATACTTCATTAATCAAAGTTCTCATTTATCCAGCAGCAAAATTATTGTAGCACAGGCACAGCTTCAAGATACTGCACCACAATAAATAAATATTACAATAAAGCAAGTCAAATTATTTTTTTTGATTTCTCAATGTATATAAAAGTTGCATTTACACTATACTGAACTCTATTAAGTATGCAAGAACATTATCTCTAAAACAAAAAACTTAATTTGAAAACTTTATTGCTAAAAAATGCTAACCATTATCTGAGCTTTCAGCAAATCATAATCACTGATCACAGATCACCATAACAAATATAATAATAATGAAAAGTTTGAAATAGTGTGAGAGTTACCAAGATGTGATACAGAGACACAAAATGAGCAAATGCTGTTAGAAAAATGGTGCTGATAGACTTGGTTCATGCAAAGGTGTCACAGACCTTCAATTTTTAAAAAAGGCGCTATATCTGCAAAGCACAATAAAGTGAAGCATAATAAAATGCCCGTATCTGCAAAATTCCAATAGCATTAATAAAATCCTAACCCGGGGTGGGGGGGAGAATATTGTCATATGTCCAATCAGCATTTTCCAAATAAAAAAGATATGCAAGAGGTTTATTTCTGTTACTCAAGGTTGTAATTTTTTTTTTTTTAATTTTATTTTAGAGAGAGAGAGACAGCTTGAGCAGGGTAGAGGAACAGCGGCAGGGGAGGGGCAGGGAGAGAGAGAGAGAGAAAGAGAGAGAGAGAGAATCTGAGAATCCTAAGCAGGCTTCATGCTCAGCACAAAGCCCGACATAGGGCTTGATCCCACGACCCTAGGATCATGACTTGAGCTGAAATCAAAAGTTGGACGCTCAACTGAGAGCCACCCAGGCGCCCCCAAGGCTGTAAAAATTTTAATCATTACCAAAAACAACAAATGTACTGGCTCTGACTCCTGACTTATATGTACATGATTTTATATAGAAACAAAAAGATTCTTATAATAAACTTCCCAGATTTAGAATTTTCCAATGTTCATGCCAAGTAATTGGGCAGAACTTCAAGAATTTCCTGTTCATCTGGGCTTTTTTTTTCTTTTTTTTTTTTTTTTTTTTTTTTTGTCTCTTGATAAGTGGTATACTTTGCTATATACATATATATATATATATATATATATATATATATATATATATATATATGGGACTATCCCTAAATAACCCACAATCAGGTTTCTACTATTCACATTAATGGTTGTTGAATTGTCCTCATGTTTTTAAGCATTTCTTTTCACTTGTTTCTTAATTTAAAAAAATCTACTATCCCCATAAATTCCTACTGTTTAAAGTCAAGGTTAAAGAAATATTTTGGTTAACTTCAAACAAAACCCTCCAACAAATTTTCAAAAATAATGAAAGACTCTTTAGGAAAGTTAGTTATTTTTTTCTAAATACTTGGCATTTTAACAACTAAGCTCATAATAATTATGTTTTAGCAATGTTTATATTGAAAATCTCCCGTTAAATCATTTATATGTATAGCTGTATATGGCATGGCAATTTACAGACACGTAATTGGTGTCATTGGTGTCTGGGGCCTTGAAATATAATTTCAGAAATGTAAGCAAGTCTCAGGGGCTTAATGTTCCTTGGAGAACCATCAAAGTAAATATGTTTAGAATATAATAAAAGCCCATTAGAAGGTGGTTTTCATTTCCTCAGTTGAGGTTAAACCAAGTGACACCCTGTCCCTCACATACAGAATGATATATAGGTATTTGGTTTACTGTAACACCAAAAGCCTATAATCTGTGTGCTATACTCATCTTCAGAAAAGAGCATTCATTACAGTATGGTTAACTGTACATATTTTTACATCTCCTTGGTTAATGGAAATGTCAGAATATTATATGCTCATATATAAAGAGTGTATATGAATGGAGTTACAAATCCATTCTACAAGCCTAGCCCCAAATGTACAGAATGTGAGACAAACTTCCCTCTTTTTATTCTCTGCTTGGGCTCCCGGCATAAGGTCTGTTTCCAGCTACTGTAGGTCATCAGCTAAAACTCTATTGCCCAGTTCGTGTCAGATGCAATCAGAATTTTGTCCAATTATAAAACCACTCATCCGCTAGTCTATCAAAAACAACTGTGTAGAACACTCGCGTTTTAGAATATTAAACCATATGTTATTAATGTACCTGTTGATGGAAGCACAGTTTAGTGACTTACAAAACAGTGGTCTTTTAGCAGTTATTTATTTTAGTGGTCCTTGGAGCTTACCTCTTTTGCTTCACTGAGTCAAGTATTTACTGAGCTCCTACCGTGTGTCAGGCACTGGGCTAGTGCTTGGGGATGTAAAATTAAATAAAATAAGCATAGTCTCTCCTGTGTAAGGACATTATTGCAAATCAAAACTGTGACCACATAAATTCTGTCAGTGCTGAGGGAGTTACAGATCTAAATAAGATATAAATTTGTTTGGAAGGAATGTCTCCATCTTTGACTTCCACTATAGTTTTCTTCTTCTATAATTTATTCAACACATGATCATCGAACATTGCCTACAGGCATGGTGGTTGCTGTTGAGAATGTTGACATGAAAATAGATACAGCCTGTATCCTATATAGAATTTATAAACTAGCAGAGGAAACAGTATTAGATAAATGCTTACAGAAATAATTAATAACCACTTCCTAAGAGCTATGAAGCAGAAATATCAAGTGCTAAGGGCGCCTGGGTAGCTCAGTTGGTTAAGTGTCCCAACTCTTGGTTTTGGCTCAGATCATGATCTCACAGTTCGTGAGTATGAGCCCCTCATCAGGCTCTGCACTGACAGCATGGAGCCTGCCTGGGACTCTCTCTCTCCCTCTCTCTTTCAAAATAAATAAATAAATAAAAACTTAAAAAAAATACCAAGTGCTATAAGAGGGCTATTATACTCTATTATAGAAAAGAGTCTTTAGATCTATACTTGTTTCATCTTTGTATCACCCACAGAGCTTAGAAAAGCATATTGAAAAACTTGACACTTAAATGAATATTTGTTGAGTGATTGAGCCCTGAATTTGAGAACTAGGTCAGAAAATATCACTCTTGAGAAGTTAAAATATTAATCAAAATGACTAGATGTGGTATTTTTTTTCAACTTTTTTTTTTTTGTTTGTTTGTTTGTTTTTTGGGACAGAGAGAGACAGAGCATGAACGGGGGAGGGGCAGAGAGAGAGGGAGACACAGAATCGGAAACAGGCTCCAGGCTCTGAGCCATCAGCCCAGAGCCCAACGTGGGGCTTGAACTCACGGACTGTGAGATCGTGACCTGGCTGAAGTCGGACGCTTAACCGACTGCGCCACCCAGGCGCCCCTAGATGTGGTATTTATTATTGTTGTTCAAGGATATTTCCAGTTCTCCTCTTTCAAGCACATGGTAGAATTGTGCTTTCCTCTTCCTTTGAGGATAAGCATGACCATATGACTTGCTTTAACCAATGAAATGTTATTAGAATTGATGCATATCACTTTCAAATGAAAGCCTTTAAGAGGAAGTGTGCAATTAAATGCATTTCCTTCCCTTACCATGACAATAGTATTCCAGATGAGGGGTGATCTATTAGCCTACTTCTCTGGCTGAACAAAACTGGGAGCAGAGCCTAACGAACAAGACAGGTACGTATAAGCTAATTGAGAAATAACCTTTGTTGTTTTAGACCTCAGAGATTTTAAGGACTCTTAAGGATCACAGCACTTAACCCTAAGTGACTGATAACCTAGATAAAGTTAGACATCTATGGAAAGTGTAATGGGAGGAAGAGGAGGGAGGAGACACATCTAGAAGAATACAAAATAAACCGCTGGTAAGATTAGATTGTTTCCCAAATCTCAGCAAAACACTTACAGGGCTCCTTGAAAAAGGAAATATTCCTTTCAGATGGATCCTAGAAAATATGTTTATCATGAGAAAGTTTATTATGTAATATAGAAGGATTTGTGTGTATATGACTGATAAGTATTGAAAGAGAAGAGTGGATAAAAAGAATGTATCTCTACCATACTCTGATTTTAATCACTTTTTTTAATGTACTTATTTATTTTTAAATTTACATCCAAGTTCGTTAGCATATAATGCAATAATGATTTCAGGAGTAGATTCCAGTGATTCATCCCCTATGTATTACACCCAGTGCTCATCCCAACAAGTGTCTTCCTTAATGCCCCTTACCCATTCAGCCCATCCACCCACCCACAACCCCACCAGCAACCTTCAGTTTGTTCTCTGTATTTAAGTCTCTTATATTTTGTCCCCCTCCTTGTTTTTATATTATTTTTGGTTCCCTTCTCTTATGCTCATCTGTTTAGTGTTTTAAATTCCACATATGAGTGAAGCCATATGATATTTGTCTTTCTCTGACTAATTTCGCTTAGCATAATACCCTCTAGTCCCATTCATGTAGTTGCAAATGGCAAGGTTTTATTCTTTTTGATTGCCAAATAATACTCCATCGTGTATATATACCACATCTTCTTTATCCACTCATCTGTCAATGGACGTTTGGGCTCTTTCCATTCTTTGGCTATTGTCGATAGCACTGCTATAAACATTGGGGTGTATGTGCCCCTTTGAAACAGCACACCTGTTTCCCTTGGATAAAACCTAGCAATGCAATTGCTGGGTCATAGGGTAGCTCTGTTTTTAATTTTTTGAGGAACCTCCAAACTGTTTTCCAGAGTGGCTGCACCAGTTTGCATTCCCACCAACAGTGCAAAAGAGATCCTCTTTCTCCACTAATCACCACTTATTGTCACAGAATTTTTGTAAGCATGAAAAAGGCTCCCACTCTAGAACATATTAGATGAAGTTATCATCAGCTTGGTAACACTCAATTTCCTTGTCCAGATTCTGTATTCACTAAGCAACTTTCTCTGTTTGGGATTCCTGAATATATCTTATTATCTCTGCCAAATATACCTGTTATTAGGAATTAACAATTTGGCATATATTTAATAAATCATTCTCCTGTGAATATAACTAGAATATTTTTAATAAAATTAGCCATTTGGGAATAACCTGTTTTTTTTTAAGTTTCTAAATATGCATTATTGAGAACCAGGCCCTGCATCAGTGTTGATTCCACTAAGGCATTGATGCTCCAAAACACTCAGTCTAAAATGGCGTCAGCCTTATGTGACACAACATTTAGTGCTGAAAGACAACATTGTCATTGTCTTAAATAGCAAGCATGACTGGAAAGAGCTATATAGGCTGAAGTTATGAGAAACAAGAAACATTTACAATACTAATCTTGAGTTTAAACTTAGACATGATACAGACTTTAAACAAATAAATGATAAATTGTTAAATGACTGCTGTCACATGCGAGGCAGAATTTTTAAAAATAATCTTTCCAAACTAGACTATCTTTTAGGATTTAATGTATTTATTTTTTGGCATTTGTAAAATATTACCATTATGAATATTTTGAGAATTGCTAGTTATGTATTTTATGAGAAAAACATTATTTCTGTATTTTATATGGTTCATAAGCTTAACCAAATATGTAAGTATAATTTCATTATACTCAAGATCTTATTTTCTTCCAGTTAAATATATTTTTAATTTTATACATAGAAATATAATAATGGGGCAAGAATTCATGTAACAGAAATTTGATGTGCAATGAACTTGACCACAGAAATATCTATTCTCCTAAGCAATGGGTTTCAATAATTATTCTCAAGTATATGTCCATATGTCGTCACTATACTGGACAAAGTCCAATGGAAGAAAATCATAGTCAATGATTTAGAAAACGTTAACTGGAAACAGAGAGATGTATTGAATTTAACATGAAACAAAATGCATCAATACAATAAAAAAATTAAAAAATCAAGTTAGCACAAATCACTGTTGAAAACATTAAATAACAAAAGCACTAAACTTATTAAAGATGAAAGGGTAAGTGGCAGTTAACTGATCATTATTTTAAAACTATTCCAACAAGACCCTACAGTCTATGGCTTATTTTCCTTTGTGCATAATATTATGTAAGAAGCAATTTTTCAATTCATGCAATAATATTTATACTGCACTTTTCCATATAAATGTGTTCATAAATATTAATCAATTCCCACAACAACACTGTGAGAAAGCTAAGAATTATCCAGAGTTGACAGACTGAGAGCTTAAAATGATGTTTGGCTATGTTGCCAAGGACTGCTGAGGGAATTAATAAAAGAGCTGACAACAGAGTCAAAAATCCTGGCTCCTGGCTGCTGCCAGGGTGAAGGAAACTGTCACAGAGCTATCTTGTCCTGTCCTGACTCCTGTGCTCCACAGTGACATGAAGAGTCACAAGCACCCCTGCAATGGCAGTGAAGCTATCACAGATTCTTCTTCTAACCTGACTCTCAGTGTTTCAGAGTTAGCTATCTCACTTCTTCCTTAGAAAACCTGTAAGAACATTTTCAAATCCATAATTCAGAGACCCGCTTTGAGATGTCCTCCATAAGTCCAAATGACAGAATCTACCTTAGAGCTTAAGAAGGAATATCACAGCATTCTGCAAAGCTACAACCAGGATACTGGGACTGATTTATCTGAACTCTTAGTGACTAACATCTTTGTCTGTGTGCTTTTAATGTGAGGGAGCTTGCGGTTTGTACGTGGTATGCTGGTGACTCACTGTCCCTGTTACCCTGCAACTGAAGGTCTTACGGTACAGAGGACTTTCTGTGTTAAAACTAGGGAAGTCCCAGGCAAACCCAAATGTTGCTTATCTTACCTCTGGGTAATGAAATATGCTGATGCTTCTTTGTTTATTTTATATGACTGCGGAAATGAACGTAACCAGTTGCCTTATTTCTGCATGTAATTAGATATGTACTGGGTAAAATTAAATTTGAGCAAAAAATTTTCGAAGTATTTTTAAATGTATCTTTTAGTGAATTATGGCCAAATTTTCATAGGTAGTAAAATTTCATATACAGTTGTCAAACTGCCATGGAGTAGGACCGTTGGTATACATAAAAATCCGTACTGAAAATTTGTCTTAAGATTCTTTTCTTGCATAGGAGTCAGACTGGAGAGATCTATTCCCCTTGTCCATCCCAAGGACTCTACTCATCTGTGGCCTCTTAGCTAACATTCTATTTTAGAGCCCTATTCAGGGACATAGGAAACTTCCTAAAGTTCTCCAGGACACAAAAGAATCTGAATGGCTGCCCTGTTTTATCTGCCATGTCTCCTCCACCCTGATGAGCCATGTTAGATGAGATCTTCTCTTCGAGATTACAATCTGGTTGGTTATAACCTCGGAAGGCAGAGACACTCCCTGCTCTGGGGTCTCCCCATTATCCCTTCCTTTGTGAGTGCTCAGCCAGAAGTACAGAAGTAGAAATCAGGCTTATTTCAATCATCCAAGGAAGCCTCAGTTCTCACTTAGGCCCCTCTGATTCTCTTCCCACATGTGTGTTAACTTCTCTTCTTTTGGGAGAGAAACCAGCTGTTATGTCATCATCTATTCATTTCTCCACCATGGATGGAATAGACTGCTAGGTCCCCCAGGTTTGGGCTCTTCTTACGGCTACTTATTTCCTGTGTGACTATGAGTAAGTTTTGTTTTGTTAGCAAAGATTATTATTTTTTTAAGTAGGCTTTTTTTTTTTGACAGAGAGAGAGAGAGAGGGTGAGAGTGAGTGAGGGAAAGAGAGAGAGAATCCCACAAGGGGCAGAGAGAGAGAATCCCATGCAGGCTCTGCACTGTCAGCACAGAGCTCAAAGCAGGGCTCAAGCTCACCCAATGTTGGGCTTAAAGTCACAAACCATGAGATCATGACCTGAGCCAAAGTTGGATGCTTAACCAACTGAGCCACCCAGGTGCCCCTAAGGTTTTTTTTAATCTTGTTTTTTCAACTTTGTTTCTCTTATTCATTTATTTATTTATTCATTCATTCATTTTAATTATTATTCTTAAATATTTATTAAAAAAATTTTTTTTTAACGTTTATTTATTTTTGAGACAGAGAGAGACAGAGCATGAACGGGGGAGGGTCAGAGAGAGGGAGACACAGAATCTGAAACAGGCTCCAGGCTCTGAGCTGTCAGCACAGAGCCTGACGCGGGGGTCGAACTCACAGACCGCGAGATCATGACCTGAGCCGAAGTCGGCCGCTTAACCGACTGAGCCACCCAGGCGCCCCAATGTTTATTTATTTTTGAGAGAGAGAGAGAGAGAGAGAGAGAGAGAGAGAGAGAGAGACAGACAGAACGTGAGCAAGAGAGGGACAGAGAGGGAGAGGGAGACACAGAATCCAAAGCAGGCTCCAGGCTCCTAGCTGTCAGCACAGAGCCTGACGCGGGGGTCGAACTCACAGACCGCGAGATCATGACCTGAGCCGAAGTCGGCCGCTTAACCGACTGAGCCACCCAGGCGCCCCAATGTTTATTTATTTTTGAGAGAGAGAGAGAGAGAGAGAGAGAGAGAGAGAGACAGAACGTGAGCAAGAGAGGGACAGAGAGGGAGAGGGAGACACAGAATCCAAAGCAGGCTCCAGGCTCCTAGCTGTCAGCACAGAGCCCGACATGAGGCTTGAACCCATGAATGGTGAGATCATGATCTGAGTAGAAATTGGATGCTCAACCGACTAAGCCACCCAGGCACCCCTATCTATTTATTTTTAAAAAGACCCTATCAATCTCTTTTTTTTTAATGTTTTATTTATTTTTGAGAGAGAGAGAACGTAAGCAGGGGAAAGGCAGAGAGAGGGGGACAGGGGATGTGAAGCCGGCTGCATACTGACAGCAGAGAGCTGGATGCGGGACTCAAACTCACGAACCATGAGATCATGACCTGAGATGAAGTCATACACTTAACCAGCTGAGCCACCCAGGTACCCCTTGGTTTTCTTTTTAAAACCTTGTTTCCTCATCTGTAAAAATTGGGGGTTATTATAGTATTTACAGGATATGGATTGTCATGAAGATTAAATAAATTAATAAATGAATGTGAAATGCTTATAAAAACTTTGACACAAAGTAACCCTTCCATAAGAGTTACTAATATTTTCAATTTTGTTGTGATTATTTAAATACAAACTTTAAATTATAAATACAATAACTTTTTTTTTTTTCCTCTCAGAAGCTTGTTCCTACTATAGAATGCCTTTCTTTTAACACTGTTGTTTCTGGTAAAGACTCAAAAGTCTACTTTGAAACTCAGGAGAGAAATTAACTCTTGGGGTGTCTGGGTGGCTCAGTCAGTTAAGTGTCCGACTTTGGCTCAGGTCATGATCTCACCATTCCTGAGTTTAAGCCCTGCATCGGGCTCTGTGCTGACAGCTCAGAGCCTGGAGCCTCCTTCAGATTCTGTGTCTCCCTCTCCTTCTGCATCTCCCCCACTCACACTCTTTCTCTCTCAAAAATAAATAAACATTAAAGAAAAATTAACGCTTGATTTTGAGTTCTTTTCTGTCCTCTTCTCCCTGGGGACCTAGATCTCAGTCTTTTTCTCCACTTCTATGAAAGGAATGTCCCTCAGCACCAAATTAAGGAGTGAAGAGAAGAAAAATTACTAGATGATATTACTGCCCTTTTCCAGCTATATTACTTTGGAAAGTGGCTTAAATTCTGAGCCTCAAGCTTCCTCATCTATGAAACCATCAACGAATATATATTGAGTACCATATGCCAGACTGCTTATCTGGTCCTGGAGATAAAACGTGAACCTCACTGAGTTTAGAGCCTACCGTGAAAGTGATTAAACTAATAATTACAGACAAATCTAGTAAATTCAATTATGATGAAAGTGATAAAGGGACCTCAATCTGGTCAGAGTGTCTTTCTGAGGAAGGGACATGTAAGCTAAGATCAAAAGTGAGGAGTAAGATGAGCTGGGGTAGAGGGCAGAAGAATTACAAGGTGAACTTAACCAGCTGTCTTCTTTCTTTTTTTTTTTAAGTTTATTCATTTTTGAGACAGAGACAGCATGAGTGGGGAAGGAGCTGAGAGAGACAGAGGGAGAGAATCCCAGGCAGGCAAGCAGGCTCCATGCTGCCAGCACAAAGCCCCATGTGGGGCTCAAGCTCAAGAAACCATGAGATCATGACCTGAGCCAAAACCAAAAGTCAGATGCCTAACAGACTGAGCCGCCCATGTGCCCTCAGATGTCTTATTCCTGTAGGTAATCATATACATATGGGGCAAAGATAAATTTTAGTGAAAAATTTTTAATTTGTCGTAATAAAGTAATGACGTGTGCAAAGTTGTGACCTAGTAAGGAATCTTACACTTTCTGGATGCTTAAAGAGGGCCATTGTGGCTGGAATGAACAAAGGGAGAAGAGTGGCAAGAGGTAAAATCAAAGTATAGAGGGGCCAGATTTGCAGGACCCTACAGACTCTAGAATGTGAAGATGTAATGAAATAATAAATATAAAATTTTGGTCCATAACAACTCTTCACTTAACATTGATTCCTTCCTGCAAATTCCTTCTACAATGTAGAGCTTCTCACCTTCATTATCGTTTTTCTTAGTCCTCTTCATTTTTTAGTATTTTAAATTAAGCCAAGTCACTTCACTTATATATTCCCATCTCCTGTTTCTATTATGAATATTCTCATCAAAAGTTTATGACTACTGCCAAATAATGCAAGATATTTTTGAAATTATTCATTTTTCCTTACAGTACGTTATGATGGGTGTCACACATATGAATATATGCAGATTTGTGTACTACTTACACATGCAAATTTATAAATATTAAACAGCAAAGGTCAAAATTACTTACATTTAAATTATTCTAAAGCAGTCTGTTCTATTCCAAAGCACTGTGTCACCTTTCATTCCACACTTCACATGTTTTATTTTCAACTGTTTTGTCTTTTTATAGATTTTAAAAATGATTCCACTATTAGATTTTTTGCTTTTTTTTAAAACAAATGAGAATATGGGGTTTTTTAATCTTTGTACAGCTACAATGATAAGGAGGCAAAAGGTATGAAACTGAAAATAGGTGAACTTAACTGCTCAAAAGGATTCTTAGCTTGTCAGAGGAAGCTGTTGATCAGAGCAAAAAAGTAGGAAGAAAATATTACAAATTGTTTTAATTATATACTTCTGCATTCTCTTGAAAAATTCATCTCCCAACTGGTAAGCATATTTTCAGGTATCCAAAAATAATTCTACATGATCCATATATCAGATTGATTCTCCAAAAAATATAAGGAATGAAACCTAAAAAGTTTTAATGCTTACCACATTAAATTAATGAAGTAATTCATACAAAACTAGAGGCATGTTACACATTGTATTTTATGTGTTTTTGTGTTTATGTGTTTTTTACTTTCATTACAAAATAGAAAGCTAAGACTCAGGAGTTAAGTAACTCAATTTAGGTCACACGGTATGGGCCAAGCATGAATTAGTTGCCAAGGCATCTAACACTGAAGTCCTGATTCCTTTCCTAGCAGTGCAAGGATCGTTTCCCACAGGACTCACCTGACGGTGAAAATGCAACCCTAAAACTCCAGTCCTTCCCACTTTGGAGCCCAAGGTGGCCTGCCTTTCCTTTCACAAAAATTCCTGTGGACTTCAACCTCCTCCTCAGGCAAAGTGGTCTTTAAATCCCAGGGCTTCCTTGCCAGCCCATTCAAATTTGTAATTTGATCTTTGTAGGTAGGCTCACAGTACTGATTCAATTTGATCTTTCTCTAAATTTTGGCTGCTCTCCCCTCTGAATTAAACTGTAATTACCCTTTGACATCTTCCCTGATCATTGTATTCATGTACACACTCCCTTGCTCATTGAACAAACATTTCCCGACTACCTACATGCCAGGGACTATGCAGAGCACTGGAGAAAGCCTGTGCTTCTTTCAGAGAAGATGGGGAGTCACCTTTGCTTGGCCACACATCTCCATGCAAACACACCCCCAAGACCAGATGCTTTCATTCATTCCACCCCTATCAAATCAACTCCTACTCATACAGCAGCTACACAAAGTTAACACTGGTGCGTCTTACCAGATAGTGTACATCAGACAACGAAACCTGCAGGAAAATGGCTTTCTGACCCAGGAGGAGAGTGTCACATCTTCTGGATACCCTCAGTCTTTCAGCAGTTATGAACATGGCATCCTAGGCTTTGTTAGTCAGAGGTATTTAACTTGTTGGGTAACATTATTGTTTATTCCCAAGTTCAAAGACAATAGAACACTCCCATAAGGACAGTCCTGTTGCATTTCTAAAGCCCCTTAACAACAACAACAAAAAGATTCTAACCAGCGTAGAGTTCGGTTATTGTATATTAGAGGACCCTAAAGAGTTGGGATGGATTCCTAATAACTAACGTTGGTTATGGGGAAGGGGTATGGTGCCAGGCTTTCGGTTAGGCATTTTAATCTTCACAACACCCCATGAATAAATACCTTATTTTGTTAAACTTACAAAATTGTGAAATAGAACAAACAGAAAAAAGTGCGTAAGACTTAAATTTACAGCTTAACAAACTGTTGTAAAAAGAATACTCATGTAACACCTACTCAGATAAATAAACAGATTACCAGTGCAATGACAGAAACTCTGCAAGAGCTTTCCGTATCATAGCCCCATCCATTCCTCAGAGCCAAACACTTTTATGGAATTCAACTTCCTTCCATTTTCTCATGGTTTCACACCCAATTAAACATCTCTAAAAACATCATTTAATTTTGCCTATTTTGGGGGTCATACAGTAATTGTTCTGTTGTGCCTGGCCTCTTTTGCTTAACATTATGTCATTAAGAGTCATCCATTTTGTAACAAACATCAGAAGGCCATTCACTTTTATTGCTGCATGGAATAAATTTGTTTGGAAACACCACAACTGTGTGCTCTTTTGGGATGGAACTTTAAGGTTGTTCTCAGTTTGGAGTCATTTTGAACAATACTGTGAACCTATATGCATATGTCCCCTGGTATACAAGTGGACACTACACATTAATCTCTCTAGTAGTGAGGTTCCTGGGTTGTGGGTTGTGGATATACTCAACTTCACTAGATACTGACAAAGAGGTTGTGTTGATCTGTATTCTGCCAGCAGTCCATGAGTGCTGCACATCCTCATCTGACTTTCATTATTACGCTTTTAGTTGTTGCCAGTCTGATGAAATGTATGTCACTGAGGTTTCGGTGTTCATTTTTCTGGTTTCCAATGACACTGAACATCTTTACTTACATTCCATTTCTTTGCCCTCTTTTCTGAAGTGTCTTCTCAGCTATTTTGCCCAGTTAAGAAGAAATAAGCGTTCCTACAAGCCAAGGAAAAAAATGTTCACCTTAAAGACGGAGTGATCAATGTGATGAATGATGCTCATAGGTAAAATAAAATGAGGACTTAAGATTGACCATTGGGTTTAGCAAATGGGCATCCTTGGCAAACTTAGAGAGTTGGAGTGTTGGAGGAAAAAGTTTGTGTGCTTAAGAGAGCAGGGAGAGGAGGGATTGCAGGCAGTGAAACTGACAACTATTTCCATCAGTTTTCATGAAAGGGGAACAAAAAAAAGGAAGAACTTGCTTGAAGATGAGAAAAATAACAGCATGTTTTTATGTTTGTGAAATGATTTAGTAGAAATGAAAATGTTACAAGAAATAAGAGAAAGCACTATTTTTGAGAGGATGAGCTGTGGTGCCCAAGTGGAAGGCTGGCCTTACATGTGTGCAGCTAATCCATAGCAGTTCTTCCCAAACTTCAGTGAGCATCAGAACCATGTGGAAGTTTTGTTAAAATACAGATTGCTGAGCCCTACCTGAGTTTCTGATTCAGTCATTCTCCAGTGGGGTCCAAGAATTTCTGTTTATAGCAAGTTCCTAAGTGCTGCTGCTGATCTAGGAACCACAACATAAGAACAACTGCTCTATAGTAATAGGAGGCGAGGTAGAGTACCTAAGTATGTATGCTAGTTGGTAGTGGGTATTTTTCCAGGAAAATAGAAGTTTGGTCAATACTTCAGAGTAAAGATGAGGGGACATGGTAGCAATATGAAAAGAGGAAAACCATAAAATAATTATCTAGGACAGCAGTAGAGTGAATGCACCAGGGCAATAAAGTATTATTGTGCAGTAGCATTAAGTACTCATTGAAATACATGTGCAATGGTTGTGTATATTTTCTTCAGCCAGGATTAGCTGCTCATGCATACAGATAACAAAGAGTTGAATTTAACCTGTGTGTGTTAGCTACTGCTGTGTAACAAGTAACCCCAAAACTCAGTGGCTTAAACGGTATTTATGATTGTTTAGGAACCTACAGTCAGCTGGGTAGTCTTGTTGATATGAACCAGGCTTGGTTGATTGTGGCTAGGCTCACACATGATTTAAGGTCAGCTCATAGATCACTGGAAACTGATTTTGGATGGCCTTGCTCACATGTCTGGTAGTTCACTGACTATAGGCTGAGATGACTTGAGTGAATGACACAATGATTCATCATCCATCAGGGCAACCCAACCTTATTAGCATGGCAGTAGCAGAATTCCCAAAATGAGGGTGGAACCCCTCAACACCTCTTGTGACTCAGGCTCAGAATTGACAAAATGTCTTCCACTTGAATGCTGTTGACCAAAGCAAGTCACAAGCTAGACCAAATTCAAGAGGGAATAGATTCTATTCCTTATGGGAGGGTTTGCAGAGCCCTAATGCAAAAGGCATAGACAGATACTGGGTAAAAATGAATTATGTTGTTTTTTGATATCTACCACTACCAGGGTATGATTTTTAACTAGTTTGAAGAGGTGAAAAAGTAACACAGGATTAAAGATGAATCAATTAAGTGATTATAATGATTCTCCATGAATATTCAGCTGGGGAAAAAAATGAGAACACAATAGCAGTGAAAAGAGAGTGAAAAGGAAGTGGCAATTATTGAGTTGTAAATACCAGTGGACTCAAAGAGTTAAGAGTTGGAAATGAGGACATGAGCTGGAAAAACAGAAGAGGGTAGGAATAATGTGAGTAAGAAGATCATCATAGAAGAGGAATTAAAGGAATTAAGGGGCTAGAGTATCATAATCATTAAAAATTAAACAGGGGAGATGGAAAAATTACAATGAGCTAGGAGCTAGTACCAAGACATGGGAAATGTGAAGGGGGAGCTGATGTAGGTTGGTAAATATATATAAAGCTGTAAATACAAATCTTTGTAAATATTTTTAGAAATCATATACATATATTTTGCTATGTTGGGATAGGCCCACAGGAACATTCATCCAATTTATAGTAGTTACTTCTGGGAAGAGAAACGATAATGTATTGAGTAATGGTGAAAGGAAATTTTTGCTTTCATTCTATTTGTTTTTTTGTTGTTCCATAACACACATGCATTATGGACCAGTAACTTTGGTCTGAAGGAAAACTTCAGATAGAAAAGTGAAATAGAGCTTTAGGAAAAGCAGACGTGGTTGGCTTCCTGTCACATAGACCTGGACTTGAATTTCATCTGTAAAAGGAGTATACTCTTACCTACTTCTGTGTTTTGATGATTAAGTGAGATCACTATTTAATGCTCTTAATACAGTATCTGGCCTATGGAAGAAGCTCAATGATGCTTGCTATTTCTCCACTCACTGACAAGTCCCCCCACCTCTATGCAAATGCACTCTCTGTCCATGTGCATGCATGCGAGAGAGAGAGAGAGAGAGAGAGAGAGAGAGAGAGATTGAGATTGAGAGGACATGCATGGATGCAGAGATTCTGTAGTACTTGTGTGCTTTCCCTGTAGTACTCTCATTGTGCAGGGTGAAAAGGAAGAAAGCTAAAAGGAGGAAATGGACATGCTGTTTATGCTGCTTACCTGGCTAATTTCCAGAAGAGACTAATAATAAATTATGCATATGTTGACACTTTCACTATCAGCAGCATTTATTCAAACATTCTCATTAAGAACTGTTTACATGCCCAAATGATATTTTTAAAATACAGCTTTAAGAACAAGAATAAATCACAGCAAATAAAAATCCTTTCCAAGGGTCAAGAGTCACAATGAAGAGAGTTTGGTAGGCAGTATTATCTCAATATAGTCAGAATCTATTAATAGAAACTGGGAGGATTCTGTGAACCTCATGATAAAACACCAAAGTGTTTAAAATAAGTATTTTTCTAAATGATGTACTATTAAAAATTAAGTGCTGCTGGGTAAGTTAATTCTTAGGTTCCCCAAATGTTGGCTTAGGCCATTTTTACCCTGTGATTAATACAGCCTGCATGTGAGCTCTTGGTGTGGAAAGTGAAAAGTCTACCAAAGGTCAAATTGAAAATTAGTGCTTCATACACTTACACTAGTATTTGACAGAATTAAAAATTAATGGTTGTCAGAACACTGCCTGACATTGTCGCTCTAAGTGATTAAAATCTGTATTATAAGCCTGTGAAATGTAAATCCTGATTTATTGATTACTGAGAACATGGAATTCAGAGTGAAACACAATGCCTCCTGCCTACAAATAAAATGTTCCTTGCATTCATTCAAAATTTCACAGCGGATAAATATGTAGAAATTAGGAAATGGAAATTCATTCATTCATTCAATGGCCATTATGTGCCAGGTTGTGTGCTAGGAACTGAGAGGCAAAGATGAACAAGACACAGTGCCCAGTGTGAAATAACTTACAACTAGTTGAAAAGCCTGACACAAAAACAGACACTAATAAAACAATCAGGAAGAAAAGAGATCTCCAGGTTCCTGCAGCTAAATGTTATTTCCAAGGGTGATGTGGGAGGTAGCATGTATGGGAAAGGAAAGCAGCAAATAAAAGGGGGTATGATGGTTAATTTAATGTGTCAGGTTGACTGGGCTAAGGGATGCCCAGATAGCCAGTAAAACACTTCTGCATGTGTCTTTGATGGTGTTTCTGGAAGAGACTGCCATTTGAATTTTTTTTTTAACGTTTATGAATTTTTGAGACAGAGACAGACAGAGCATGATTGGGGGAAGGTCAGAGAGAGAGGGAGACACAGAATCTGAAACAGGCTCCAGGCTCTGAGCCATCAGCACAGAGCCCGACACGGGGCTCGAACTCACGGACCGCAAGATCATGACCTGAGCCGAAGTCGGACGCCCAACCAACTGAGCCACCCAGGTGCCCTGAGACTGCCATTTGAATCAGCAGACTGAGTAAAGAAGATCCCCCTCATCCATTAGGCTGGATGTCATCCAATCTGTTAGGACCTGAACAGGAAAAAAAAAAAAAAAAGTGGAGAAAGGACAGATTTGTTCTCTCTGCTTGAGCTGGGACATCCACTTTCTCCTGCCCTCAGACATCAGGGCTCAAGGTTCTTGAGCCTTTGGACTTGGACTGAATTATCCCACTGGTTTCCCTACTTTTCTACCTTGCAAACAGCAGGTCTCAGCTTCCATGATTGAATAAGCCAATTCATACAATAAAACTCTATGTACACACACACTCTGTTTCCCTGGAAAACCCTGACTGATACAGGAGGAAAGAATATATTGGGCATGAGTAGACAGCATGAGGTGAAGAAGCCATGCCAGACTAGCTTCTCTTTGTATTTTATGTACAGTATTATATTGTAGTTATTAGATTGTATGTCATTTCCCTCTCTAAACTGCAAGCCCCTCTAGGGAAGGTACCACTGTTTGTATTCTGGTATCTATCATAGTGCCTGACATATAGTAGACTCTCAATAAACATGTGGCAAACTAAACTAGGAAGCCAAGAGTTTACTACTATTTAAAATTAAAACCCTGAATGGGGCACCTGGGTGGCTTAGTCAGTTAGGCACCCGACTTCAGCTCAGGTCAGGATCTCACCGTTCCTGAGTTCGAGTCCTGTGTCAGACTCTGTGTTGACAGCTCAGAGCCTGGAACCTGTTTCAGATTCTGTATCTCCCTCTCTCTCTGCCCCTTCCCTGCTCACACTCTGTCTCTCTCTTTCTTAAAAATAAACACTAAAAAAAATTTTAATAAAAACCCTGATTCAATATAGTATTTCAACCAATAGAGTGCACAGAACACACTTAGTTCTATTTATCCTAAGATATTAATCAGGTCCACCCTGTCAATTTTGGAGGAGTGTCAGAACTTCAAGAGCCCAGGCTGCCCCACCTGTCTGGGCCAGATTCTTCTGTTTGCTCCAATGTGCTAAGTAAACATTACTATTTTCTACGTGAGCCATGATGTGAACAAATTCAGGAAGCAGTGGACTAAAACATTTGTGGGAGTTTCCATAGAGTTTTATTAGTTTGAATTAGGGCAGAGAATACACAGGGTACATCACAGATGGAATAGAAAGAGAAGGTACTGAATGAACAGTGGATCGGAGACAGACTGACCAACAGAGTGACACCATGCCCAGATAAATCCTTAGAAAGGGTTAAGAAGCAGCAACCAAAGAATGACCAGACAATTGGTCCTTGTACTGCCCACCCCAGGTCCTGACATACCCAGCCACATTTTTGAAGGACTGTGAGCCACCTGTGAGTGGGAACTGTGGGATGGAGTAAGGGACAGATGTGGCTTAGTTGGGGACCATCTATCCTGTGGAAACCCACATTGGCCAGCCAGAATATGTTTGTGGCTGTTGCTTTCCACAAATCCCAATATGTTTCAGTGGGTAGGTAAGTGAGAATAAAGGAGAAAGAAGCTTTAAAAGAAACTTTAAACCAAAGAGAGACAATACATGACTTTCGTTTTGCTTCCTAACAAGTCTTTTGACCACTAAACTGATTTTGTTAGATGAAAAGATCCAACACTACACAAATTTAGAAATGTAGCTCTTTGTTTATATCTTTTTGTGTTTTTAAGATTTAAATAGCAATCATCTTAAAGAAAATAAAGTCAATCACTATATTAAAGTCTTTGATAGCAAATACCTTATAATGCATCTCAAATTTTTTTCAGATGGTATTTATATCTTCATGTGTAAAGTAGGTTTCTTTAAATGGCATATACTTGGATCTTGTTTTGGTTAAGTCTGACAATCTCTCTTTTTTAAAAACTAGTATGTTTTCATTGTTATTTATTTATTTATTTTTGAGAAAGAGAGTAAGCAGGGGAGGGGCAGAGAGAGAGGGTAACAGAGAATCACAAGCAGGCTCTGTGCTGTCAGCAAAGAGCCTGACACAGGGCTTGAACTCGCGAACCAGGAGATCATGACCTGAGCTGAAATCAAGAGTCAGATGCTTAACTGACCAAGCCACCCAGGCACCCCTAACAATCTCTTTTAATTTGAGTCTTTAGATCATTTACCACTTAGTATAATTACCCATATGCTTGTGTTAAAAAAAAATTTTTTTTTTATCTTGATTCATTTTTGAGAGACAGCGTGTGAGCAGGGAGGAGCAGAGAGAGAGGGAGATACAGAATCTGAAGCAGGCTCCAGGCTCTGAGCTGTCAGCACAGAGCCTGACATGGGGCTTGAACTCACAAACTGTGAGATCACAACCTGAGCCGAAATTGGATGCTTAACCAACTGCGCCACTCAGGTGCCCCAATATGCTTGTGTTTAAATCTACCATATTGGAGACATTGTTATTTGCTTTCTACTGCTCTCGTCTGTTCAGTATTCCTTTCTTCTTTCTGCCTTCTTTTGTATTAATTGGATGTTTTTCAAACCCATTGTAGAGGAAATAATAGTTGGAATGTTTGGCTGAAAGACAGGAGCAGGGCAAACTATGGAAAAGTGTGTTAGTACCACTTCTGAACACATAGATTTCTCACAGGACCATAACACATTCCATTATTTTACATTTTCTTTTGAGAGAGAATGTTTAGAGTCTTACAGTAAGTATACCCTGTCTGTTAGGTACAGCAATAATTTATTAACCCTTTCACTTTGCCAAGAGAAGAAAAACTGTTACATAGTCAATGTCCAGCAGTTACTCTATTACCTGAGGTTCTTCTGGAACAGAAATCCTAGATGCCTAGAATTAGATTATAGATGTCAACACATAATAAATCATATCTAAGACTACAGATACTCATTTACACATTGCTTTTCTAAAGGGTTGGTGTGGAATATTTTTGTTAAGAGGAGACAAAAAAAAACAATAGTGGAGAAGGGTAGATGAGCATGAGATACTCAATTCTCATGCCTTTTTCAAATATTAAATAAATATCATTATTTTAAAGAAAAGTTTCAAATATCTGATTTTACAGATAAGAAAACTGGGATAAAGTAATTAAAGAATCAAAAATATCAAGTTAGGAGAGGTGCTTGTTATTCATTTCATGGTTCTCTTGTACATCATGAGAAATACACGATTGGAGAAAGATCAAAGATGAAAATACACAGGTCAGGTGCATTCAGTCACTCAAGTCATAAAAGTAAACATGCTGCTCAAGAGATTTGGAGACAAAGAATTTACGGATTCTTACCTGAGTCACAGGAACTCCACATTGAGTGAATCACAGTTTATAAGGCATGCCTGAAATATGTTCATATTTGGATGCCCTTGAAGACTCAAAACTTTAACATACTTAAATATTTGAAAATTTGGAATCAAAACATAAATGGAAAAAGATGAAACGGCCATGGATGTAACAACCATTTCATTGTGCTCACATATTCTTTGCTATTGTCACCAAAAATGTTAACCAGCCTGCAAAAACATCTCTTAAGTTTCCCATAATCCCTTAGGAATACCAAACCCTAGATAAGAAGTCCTGAGTTAAATGTATCCATCGTTGTTTGTTTACAGATTTTGCCCACACTAGTACAATATTAAAATATTTGTAAAAAAAACTTTTAATGTTTATTTATTCTGGAGAGAGCACACGTGAGCGGGGGGAGGGGCAGAAAGAGAGGGAGACACAAAATCCGAAGCAGGCTCCAGGCTCTGAGCGGTCAGCATAGAATCTGAAGAGGGGCTCAAATTCAAGACTGGTGGGATTATGAACTGAGCCAAAGTCGGATGCTCAACCGACTGAGCCACCTAGGTGCCCCAAACTGAGATTTCTTCATTTCAAAATTTCCCCACCGTTTAGAAAAGTAGTAAACGTTTTCTCCAGGCCCAGCCCTCACAAGAAGATTTTCTGTAGCAGACAAGAGAGACAATTTCCTGGTTTTGTGTTCCAGCATGGACTCCAGACTGTTACAGTAGAAAAATAGTCTTGAACGCTGCATTAGTTTTCTACAGCTGCCATAACAAAACACTGCAGACTGAGTGGCTTAAACAACAGAAATTTGTCTCACACAGTTCTGGACGGTAAGAAGTCCAAGATTAAGATGTTAACATGTTTGGTTTCTTTTGAGGCCTTTCTCCTTGGCTTACAGATGGCCGCCTTCTTGCTGTGTTCCCACACGGTCTTTCTTCTTCTGTGCTTGGTGACTCTGGTATCTCTTTGTGTGTCGAAATTTCCTTTTCTTATAAGGACATCAATCAAAATGGCTCGGCCCAACCTAGAGCTTCTTTTTAATTTGATCATCACTTTAAAGGCCCTATCGCCAAATATAGCCACTTTCTGAGGTTCTGGGGGGTTAGAACTTTAACATATTAGTTTGGGGGGCACAACTCAGCCCGTAACAAATGCCAGGACACATCTTTTTTCAAGTTCTGGGCTTTCTGCAAGAAAAAGTTAATTACAAAAAAGTTTTTTTTTTTTTAAAGTTGGTTTCATCCAACAACTTATGTCAATTCTGAGAGAAAACAGCTTTGCAGAGTATCCTGTGATAACAGGGAGCAATCACTAGGATAGAAATGGTGGGCCACATCTAGATAGAGGGCATCTGAGGTAGCCACCCCACCTTCCCACACTGTAACACGTCTCCCTTTTCTGTGGCTCCAAAGCCAAAAGTTTTCTGTGAAGGTTTCCTGGGACGGCTCAAGAGAGGAGCAGAGGCTGGCTGAGTGCGGAATGGCCAGCCTGAAATGGTCTCATGGCTTGGGTCAAAACTAAACCGTTTTCTTTTGACACTGTAACAAGAGGTGTTTCAGAGTTTATGCCGCAGGACTGGTTGCTGACAGTGTGGCCAATGTGGCCAGATACTGACAGGGATGGAGAAGCAGTTGTATGGATGCCGTTAGCCAAGGGCCAGAGTCTGTTCCCAGACTCCTTGGCAATATGTTAAGCCCTTCTGCAATTTAGAACTCCCAAACCTCCCAGAAAAACAGTGAAGAAAAAGGGAAGACTGAAGTGACAATCCATCAAAGAGAAACTGAGTTTAAACTGGAACTAGCTGGGGCACCTGGGTGGCTCGGTCGGTTAAGCGTCCGACTTCTGCTCAGGTCATGATCTCACGGTCCGTGAGTTCAAGCCCTGCATCGGGCTCTGCTGACAGCTCAGAGCCTGGAGCCTGTTTCAGATTCTGTGTCTCCCTCTCTCTCTGCCCCTCCCCTGTTCATGCTCTGTCTCTCTCTGTCTCAAAAATAAATAAACGTTAAAAAAAAAATTTTTTTTTAAATAAAAAAAAAATAAATAAACTGGAACTAGCTGAGTTCACCTTGACCTTATCCACACTTTATTTCCAACTTACCTGCTGGTAAATCAAGATTCCCCATAATATGCTGTTAAAGTAGATTATTTGAACCTGATCCCAAAACTCAACCTTTGTCCTAATTAATTACATTTCAATCTATTGCTACATCATTAGAGATCATTCTGAATTACATTCCTGTCAGTATTTTAGCTAAAATAGGAGCTCATTTCACACTTTAAACATCTAGTTATTTATGAGAACATTTACTTTAAACATTTAGTTATTTAATGAGAAGTTTCCTACTAAAGGACTTCATCCCATCGCATTCTCTCCCTCCACCATCAAAAATAAATGTATGCACACGCAAAAATGAAATAAATGCATACACACACAAACCACAGTAAAATTTCTAAGGAGACATCTCTTTTTGTAGCAAGAGCAGAAAGGGAGAGTATAAAATGACTTTTTTTTTTTTAATTAAGAAACTTAAGGATTTTAAGATTACTAAAGGAATCAAATGGAAAATATTCCTAATGCAGAACTACTGCCATCTTATGGCCACAGCCCAGTATTACAAATCAGTTTTTGGTTCTATTTCGCTCAATGACTTAATATTTAAGTGCTACAGAGATGAACTTTTAGGCATTATTACGTTTTTAGGCCTTATCTTTTGTTTTTTTCCAAATTACTGAATAAACTTTATTGCTTCCCAAAGCAAATTATATGATCCAGGGAAGATGTGTAGATTAGTTTAGATAATATAAAAAGTCAAACATTACAATGTTTACTTTGGGGTATTTAGAAAAACCAATTAAACTGATGAAACAATAAACAGGTCTCCCCCCCACTCCCCAACCAAAATAACAGTTTGGTAAATAACATTTACAATGTAGGTATTAAATGGCAGTATTTTAAATCCACAAAAGGTCACTTAGTGAGTTATTTTAGAGTCTGAAACAAGCGAGCTAATCACTAAGTTACTTTTAGGTAAACAACAAGTAAAAGGCATATCTAAAGTTAAAGTTGCTAAATTATAGTATTAACTGTAGGTTAAAATGTACGTCAGTACGTCAGTGTTAACAATGAAATTCAATTTTAGAAAATCAGCAACTCAGGGCGCCTGAGTGGCGCAGTCGGTTAAGCGTCCGACTTCAGCCAGGTCATGATCTCGCGGTGCGTGAGTTCGAGCCCCGCGTCAGGCTCTGGGCTGATGGCTCAGAGCCTGGAGCCTGTTTCCGATTCTGTGTCTCCCTCTCTCTCTGCCCCTCCCCCATTCATGCTCTGTTTCTCTCTGTCCCAAAAATAAATAAACGTTGAAAAAAAAATTAAGAAAAAAAAAAGAAAATCAGCAACAAATGTAATTTCTTACTTCTGAGCATTGCTGAATTATTTCATAACTTTCTGGTTATAAGAAAAAAATTCAGTACACAGAATACTAAACAATTCCTAAAACTTCACAGCAAAGTACTAACATTATACACAAATAAACGTACCAAAATTCTGAAAACCAACAAATAACCTAAGGAAAAAACTGAAGCATAAGTTCATGTCATTTAGGGATCCTGCAAATGCAAATATTATTTTCGGCATTTGACACAACATGGATTAGAGTCAAATCTCCTTATTGACCGTAGTAGTCTGCTGAGACTGCCCTAACAGTATACCACAGACTTAGTGGCTTAAACAACAGGAAATTATTTTCTCACAGTTTTGAAGGCTGAAGTCCAATATAAAAGTGCCAGTTGGGTTGGTTTCTGGTGAAACCTTTTTTTTGCTTGCAGACTGAATCTTCTCCTTATGTCCTCACAGGGCATTCCCTCGATGCATGTGTATATCTGGTATCTCTTCCTCTTTTTATAACGACACCATCATATTAAATTAGGGCCTTACAACCTCATTTAACCATACTTAAAGTCCGTGTCTCCAAATATAATTACATTGGGGCTTAGGGCTTCAACACATGAATCTGTTGGGGGTGGGGGGAGACACAATTCAGTCCACAACACTGACATATTTAATATATCACTCAAAGAAACAGAAATTAACTGGTTTAAATAGAACACTGAACTCTTGCTTGATAATAGAACAGCTGTGGTATTTTATCAGTACATGTGATAAAAGTTTAGGGGAATCATCTCACATGTCCTTAAAGGAGGCAGACTGAGGTTTGAGGTAGCGGCCAGGAAAGGTGAACAGGGCTCAAAGGAGGAGTAAGATTTCTCAGGATGATTGGAGTGCACTGTTTGCTAAATTCTCCCACAATATGTAAATGTCGTAGACTCTAGCAGAGAGCTTTTTGAATGGACAGGAGGAATGTAAGAAACGTAACAGTTGACACTCAGCAAGTAGATAGGTCCAGGTTTAAGGGTCAACTCCAGTCCCAGGGCCACTTACATCTTGAAAAACGATTAATCCTTCGGTACACTTCCCTCTGGCAATGAATGCACTTGTGCATTTACATTACTAAGGGAAGTCCCTATCCTACATTAAAACAAGGTAACTTTCAAGGAAACTTGTGGTTTTCAAGATGTCCTCTACCAGGTAGCTTGACCTTGGCAGGCATTTGGCAGGGGGCAAAAAGGAATGCTGAAGTCAATGCTCCAGGGACAACAGAGTCATAAAAGGGAAATAAGTACAAGCTGTAAATCAATCCAGCTTTTTCTCTTTTGATTCACAGACATTAAAAACATGGTTGTTGAGCTCTCATCAGTGAACAGCTCCATCTTCTTGAGCATTCTTTCCTCTTCCTATTCCAGAGAGATTTGTTTGGGGCTTTTAAGAGTTATAATGGAACAAGTATTCAATTTATTCAATGGGTCCACTAGGTATAATAAGTGTCCTACCAAACTGAACTATTTATTGCACTAAATTAATCCCTTGATTGGTCTATTAGCCTCATAAAGGTTAGTATTAGTAAGGGTTAAATGTAATTCTCAATTATATTTTCATTATGTCATAACTATTGATTTTTTTTTCCATTGGACAGCTTTCCTTTAAATTTAACACAGAAGTAGTACAAAGATAATAGACTCGTATTTTTAAATGACATTTGTATTTTCTCTTTTAAACAATTTAAAAGATCTCAAAGTCCTAGCCTTTCATATGGGTTCTCAAAATTAAATGCATCCATTGTATGTAATGAATTAACTTTTCTCCTATACATCTAAAATGATATTAGCTATACACAGTCCTTGAGAATTCAGATAATTGTCACTTGAATCATTTTGTCCACTATAAATCTGAAAACCATCTGTCTGCAGAAAATTCTCTACTCTGCAGCATGTTCTATCAACTTTCTGATGTCCTTTCATTGAAAAATTCATTACAATAAAAAAAAAAGAATAACCAAATAACAAAATAGCCAACATTGGTTTCTTTAATCATTAGTGTCATTTTTGCAAAAATGGTCCTTCTAACTCTTTCCTAAAAACTATTTGTTAACTCACTCCAAAAGGTGAAATAGTGAAAGATCTATTTGACTACTTAGGAAGATACAAAAAGATTCAACTCATCGCACGTGGGCAAAAGATCTTCCAAATTCTAGGCTAACTGTGTCAGAGGGTATTAGTGGGTAGAATTTTCTCCATCTTACCTTATTCCGCACAAGAGCAAAGGGTCGGGTCTAACTTTACAGTGTCCTGGTTTCTGTGGCACCTTCCTAACGAAGGGGAGCCCCGGTTAATTTTGTGGCAAGGGCTGCGTGCCAACAGGGATTCATCTGTATCCCCAGGTTCAGCAGTGGTGACATGACCCCCCCCCCCCCGGTCACACCCGCCTTTGGGGCTGCGGGGCGGGGGAAGGACATCGGTAGGGCGCGGGGAGCCGGCCGGCCGCCGTCTGCGGGACGCAGGGCGCCGAAGCGGCGGGGAAGGCGCCGGCAGGCGGGCCGCGCGAGGGGCGGGGAGAAGCGTGGCCGGGGGCGGCGTTCGCGGGCGCGGGAAGCGCTGGAGGCAGACGCGCTGCGTCCTGAGGGTGGCCGCAGCCCCGCCCCGCCGTGCCCCGTCCCGCCCCTGCCGGGCCCCGTCCTGTCCCGTCCCGCAGCGTCCCGCGGCGTCCCGTCCGCGGTCTCCTCGCACCCTCCCGGCACCTGAGGCGCTCGCCGGTGCTTCCAGCGCAGCCATGGCTCAGCACTTCTCCCTGGCCGCCTGCGACGTGGTCGGCTTCGACCTGGACCACACTCTGTGTCGCTACAACCTGCCCGAGAGCGCGGTGGTGAGTGGCGCAGGCTGCCCGGGGCGCACGGCGTGCACCTCCATGGCGGCCGGGGCTGGAGTTTCTTCCCGGCTCCCGCGGCGACCGCTGCCAGGGGCCCTGCAGCCGCCGCGCCTCTGCGCAGAACTCGGCCTCCCACGGCGAGGCTGGGCGGAAATGTGCATCCCCGGGCCCCTCCCGAGCCGTCGGCACCGGCTTATGGAGCTCAGCTTTTAGCCAACTTTGAGAGAGCCGTGGGAAGGAAAGGGGCAGAGGGGCAATCTGTGCAAAATCGAGATGAGGAAGCGGTTCCTGGGACGGAAGGCAGGGCGGGGCCAGGGGAACTGGGGATGTCTTTTGCAGAACCCTGGCCTTGGAACTTCCTTGCAAGTCATTCTGGGCACCAGCCGCGCTACGATGCAGCCACCTGGGCTTCTATTTTCCTTGTGTGCAGTTTTCTTTTAGCGTGTCCACGCGACCACCTGTCAGTTTTTAAACACTGCAGTCAGGGAGAGATTGTGTGGTGTTTTGAAGAAGCACTAGCCGAAAAGTCATTAGAATCTTAGCCCAAATTTTGTCTCCTACCAAGAGACGAAGATAAACATTTATTGCGCACTTCCTACGTGCTGCATGCTCTCTGAATAAGTTCTAATCCTAGCAACCGTCTACTAAGTTTGCGTCCTCCCAGAACTTTGGGAAAAAGGGGGAGTGGAGTATTTACGATACCACACCCTAAGGGGAATTGTCCTTCCTCCCCCATTACTTTGGTTTCACAAGGAAACTAATGGTAAAAAAAAAAAAAAATCACAGGAATTTTTAGTCAAAGATTCTTTTGAAGAAACTTAAACCACTGTCATGTTAGAACCCGTTTTGTGCATATGTGAGCATAAAAATCTCAGAATGCAAGACCCTGCAGTAAAAGGATTCTTTTTTACAAACCTCGAATATAAGTGAGGCTTAAAGATCGGAAGTATCCTAGTAGTGTGTTACGGATCCTGTTTGGTTGAGAAATCTTTTATGAAATACCAGCAGTGTGCTGAGATGGACACGGGCCTGCGGGTGGCGTTGTAACAGGGGAGGATGCCGAAGAGTTCAGCTCAGCCCCCTGTGGTGAGGGCAGTATTGCACCTTGCTGCAGACTGCCTGCCCCTAGTGTCTGGAGACCCTCCCTCCACACCAGCCCATCTTCCAATCTTCCACAAAACCGTTAATTTCTCATAGCACTTACACATGGCTTAAAATTTCCTGTGAACCTGTCAGAATCTTCCCCTAGAGTCTAGAGCCATGACTCCTTGACATCAGTATCCCTGATAGTTTCTTGTGTGTTCTGTGTGCCGAGGTGAGTGCTTGGCACATACGGGGTTCAATAAGTAATTGAGGAATAACTGAATAAAAACATAGGTATTTTAATAAGTGAAGATGGCACAGCCATTATTCTAATACGCATTCAGTTTAAATGAACTGGTTAGATCCTTACAAGAACTGTGCGAGGTATTTGCTTTGTCACAGTCGCTGTTTAGAGATGAGGATAGCAAGGCACAAAAAGAATAAGCAGCTTATCCAGAGTCACCCTGCTAATTGGCTTCTGTTCCCACCACCATGCTTTATGTGAGCCAGAAAGCCCAGAGGAGAGGTCTGGAGTGACACTTGATGCTTGAGCTGGGTTCCAACACAAGAGTTAAAGCTGGCAGGTGAGGAAGCAGAGGGGGGCACTTCAGACAGAGGGAATCTAGCCAGGGCAAGGACCCAGAGGTGAGAAACAATTCAGGGAACTGCTGGGTGTCACGCGGCAGGTGGGGAGTTGCAGAAGATGTTGGAGAAGTCGGTGGTGATTGCGTCATAGAACACTGAGTGCCTCTCCCATCAGTATCATAGGCGTTTAATAAATGCCTATGTGCAGATGTTGGACTGGATGTGTTACCTCACCTGGGGGCTCAGGAAAGGCGTCCTAGAAATGATGATCCCTGTGCTCTCCTGGGGTTGCAGACTCAGAAGGGTAAGGGGCCAAGCAGTTAACCCCCATTTGTGAGTGGGAGCAGGGCCTGGGATAGCCAGGAGAGTGTGTTTGCCTTCTGAAGGCACAGCCACACTTGACTCTTGCCAAGTTCCATGAGGAAGTAGGGGCCGAGTCTCCTTTTTAAAATTTTTATTTATTTTATTTTTTTAAACGTTTATTTATTTTTGAGAGACAAGGAGATGTAGAGCGTGAGCAAGGGAGGGGCAGAGAGAGAGGCAGACACAGAATCTGAAGCAGGCTCCAGGCTCTGAGCTGTCAGCACAGAGCCTAATGCGGGGCTTGAACTCACAGACTGCAAGATCATGACCCGAGCCGAAGTCGGAAGCTTAACCGATGGAGCCACCTAGGTGTCCCAGGGCTGAGCCTCTTAAAAGAACTAATTCTTTTTAAGACCAGTTAGGAATCTGAACTTGTATGAGAAGTCTCTCAACTTTTAAATGTTAGTTTGTTTTCAAACACATCAGGGTTATGGGGTTGCCACATTTAGTGAAGAAAAATACAGCACCAGTTAAATTTGAATTTCAAATAACAAAACCATTTTTTCTTATATGTGTGTTCTGCATGGGATGTGCTTATACTAAAAAAATTCATTGTTTATCTGAAAATCAAATTTAGCTAGGCATTTCATGTTTTTATCTGGCAACCTTAAGTGGGAACCAAACATAATTTGTAGTCTGCATACAACTCACAATTTGCAGCTGCTGTTCAGTGTGCATTATTAGGCACGTGAGACACTGGGAGAGGAAGAGGGCTGGTCATGGAGGCCCTGTGCCATGAAGGCATCTGGGTAACTCAGTATAAGAAAAAGATCCAAGAGCTCGGGCCTTGGGACTAGGATGGGTTTCAAAGGCACAGACTCCCTTATTTTCCTCAGCACCATTATTCTCTGGTTCTCCCCACACATTGGCCTCATTCTCTCCTATCGCAGAAACTTCTCCGCGAGGTGAGGAGCATAGCTGTGGATGCCCCTAAGGGCAGCCCTGCTGGAAAAGGCCCCTTTCTCTCAGGAAGGTGTCAAGTCTCAGTGGCATCATATGCCCATATCTTTATCAGTATTGTCAAGGGGTGAGAATTTCCTGTTGTCCGAGACTGAGTAAAGTGCCTTGACGAGAGGCGGCAGGTTTAATGGTATGTAGTAAGCATTGGTAGCTTGGAACTGGCTGTGGTGAGAATATTGATATGTGGAAATGGGCAAAGGTACTTATCAGAACTTTTTTTTTTTAAACCAGCATATATATGACTGATAATAGCAAATATTTCAGTTGAATTTACTTGTATGTAAGGCACTGCTCTAAAGCACTTTACATCTGTTAATCCCACAGCACTGGTTCCCTGCAGTCAGGATCATGATGTGTATTTTTTATTACCCATAGTACTTTGTACCTCAGAGTGACTCAGTCCATTTTTGATTGATTTTTTTTTAATGATTCAATGAAAATCTGTATAATGCATAAAGCCAATGATTTTCAGTCATCTCTGGACTTCAGGAATCCTGTATGGCCTCACCTGGACCCCACCCTATCTTGGAGGCCTGAAATTTCCAGGTGGTTTTAGGAGCCATCACTGGTTCTGAATCACTGCCAGGATTGAGAAGTGCTGATATGTAGTGTTGACATAATGTAAGCCTGTTAACAACTGACCTGGATCAGGGTCGCATTGCATTGCATGGGAGTGAATGTATAGTGATTTTAATTAGCTTTAGAATAGAGAACAGCTCTATTTGACAGGGAGCTTTTTTTTTTTAATGTTTATTTATTTTTGACAGAGAGAGAGACAGAGACAGAGACAGAGCATGAGCGGGGGAGGGGCAGAGAGAGGGAGACACAGAATCCAAAGCCCGAAGCAGGCTCCAGGCTCTGAGCTGTCAGCACAGAGCCTGATGCGGGGCTCGAACTCACGAACCTTGAGATCATGACCTGAGCCCAAGTCAGACACTCAACCGACTGAGCCACCCAGGCGCCCCTGACAGGGAGCTTTTGATTTCTCTGCACTCGTTCCCTGATGCTCACACCCAACTCCCAAATCCAGATGTGTGTGGGTCTCTGGGTTTCTGGATTTGGTGTGCTCCCCTTCCCCTGGATTCACCCAGCTAACTGCTACATCTTGCAGAGGTCAGTGTAAACATCATCACCTCAGGGAGGCCTTCTCCCATTCCTTTTACTGTGTCTCTGCTCTCTTCCCGCTTGTGCTGTCTCATGCTGCCAAAACCTGTCATGGCTTAACATATGGGAGAAAGGTCGAGTTGCTCAAGAATCTTCTCAGACACTGCTCAGTCAGACCCCAGACCAGCATTCTGCCTCAGGTCCGAGGGCATCTGATGCTGACTTAAGAACCCTCAAGGAAGGAGAATGGGGTAGGGCCAGTGTGGACTTTCATCCACCTTCTGCCTCCTCTTTGTTTGGTATACACAGTTCTTTAAAAATCAAGCCAACTCTTTAGAAAAAAATAAGACACATTACCCCAACACTTGGGATTTTGTTGTTGTCGAGAAATCGGAAGATCTATCAACCATCGGCAGAGCATTTATCTTTGTACTTGTTTCCTGAAGCTTTCTTTGTCCTTTTCCTTCAGTTTCCTTAAGCAAAGAAATAAGAGGTATTTCCTGTATCTGATGGAAGCTCCTTGATTCTTCCTTCAGATCATCTGCCTTGTCTCTATGTGTGTTTTCCCTTTGAGACTCCCCTGTGACAGTGACAAAACTAAAACAATTTAGTGACAATTTCGATGTCCTTTATTCGGGGAAATAATCTATGAATTGGGGAAACCCAGTGCCTCATAAGCACTTTCCACTAAGAATGGGCTAAGGATAGATATAATGATAGAGTGGTCTATATGTTTAAAATGAGTTTACAAAGCTTTCAAGTCTTAATGATCTCCAACCCATTAGAATTCAGGAGTAAGATAATAGTCATCCTTGGTTATGTAATTGTATATTGATGGTGTAATTCTGCAGTGGAAAAAGACACAACAGCTACTGGGGCTTTCAGGGGTGGATAAATTGCTTGTACAAGGGGATTAAACTGCCGAACTTCACAATTAGAGATATTTCTCTCCCATCTGCCCAATGAATGACTCCAGTAGGTTTTCAAGTCTGTGAAATTCAGAATGAATAGTGAATTTTATATTTAATTTCTCTTTATTCCTTCCCCTTATTTATAGCTCATTTATAATAGCTTTGCTCAGTTCCTGGTCAAGGAGAAAGGGTATGACAAAGAATTACTAACTGTGACCCCAGAGGACTGGGATTTCTGGTAAGTTCTTTTTTTTAAGGGCTGCCCATTCCCTCTGTTTCTTAAATGTTGCTGATAAAATTTTAATGCTTCTTCTGTGGAGACAGAAAGTGAAATGTGAAACTGAGTCAAAAGACAAAATGCTTTCTCTATTAAAAGTTTTATGTTTCATTAATTAAAATCTTTTCTACTTTAAATTTAGACTTGTTTAATTAAATATGTAAATAGGCTAAAAGCTTCTTGACTAATTTGGATGTTTCTGTATGGCTTAAGTTTGTCATAAGTTTCAGAGGTTATTAAGAACTATCTTTAAAATTTACATCTTAAAAAAGAAAGTTTGCTTTATTGCCCTTCAAATACTGAACTGTAGAAGAGGAAGAATCATGTTTTGAATAAATGTCTGAACTGGGACATTTGGTTTTCTGTAATTTGGGTAAACGTTCCTGTCTCTAAGACTCTTACTGCTTACTCTTAGGGTTCTCTACTTGCCAAGGCTTATTTTGTCTCTCTTCCTTATCTAAACAACAAAATAAAAATCTAACACTTTAAAATTGGTCAGTTGAAAATTAATAATAAATCTAAAACACATGAAAAACACATACAAAAGTAATTCTAGAGCAATGATGTTCATCTATTATATATTTCTGCAGTGTTTGGTTAGTCCTTTTTGATGTATCCCTTTTGTAAAAAGAAGAAACACAAATATTTCACTGTATAAAACCGCTGACTCTGGAAATTTTACTGTGGACCAAAGTCAGTAATGCTTCTAAAGTACCCTGTCATTTTTTGTTTAATTCTCTTGGTATTTGGTGGCATTATACTTCCTTGCTTTATTATTCATAAAATGAATCTGTACCCACCTCTCTCCCCAAATCCCACAAGTCTTTTGCAGTGAGGAACCTGAAACTTAGTATTTGACTTTCTTTTAGTGGTTTTCAATAGTATGCCCTGCCCAGAGGGCAAGGTTTTAAAACCTGACCTAAATCGAGGCAATTTCTAAAGAATATAGGAGAGACTCTGGCTAAGAGCTTATCTGGCAGAATTTAAATGTGTGTGTGCGTGTGTGTGTATGTGTGTGTTTTATTTAATGAAAAATACTTGCACATTTTAACAGAGACATGAAATAATGTTCCTTTTTTTGTTCTAATTTTTGAATTCCTCTTTTTTTAAAGCTTAAGGATTTTACAAACTAAACATGCTGTCTCTCATTTTCCCACATGGCAGTTTTCCTTACATACTTGCTCTGTGGATGCTATTAAATTTTAGAATTCTTACTACGTGGCAATGAGAAAGAATGAAATGTGGCCCTTTGTAGCAACGTGGATGGAACTGGAGAGTGTTATGCTAAGTGAATAAGCCATACAGAGAAAGATACCATATGTTTTCACTCTTATGTGGATCCTGAGAAACTTAACAGAAACCCATGGGGGAGGGGAAGGAAAAAAAAAAGAGGTTAGAGTGGGAGAGCGCCAAAGCATAAGAGACTCTTAAAAACTGAGAACAAACTGAGGGTTGATGGGGGTGGGAGGGAGGAGAGGGTGGGTGATGGGTATTGAGGAGGGCACCTTTTGGGATGAGCACTGGGTGTTGTATGGAAACCAATTTGACAATAAATTTCATATATAAATAAAAAAAAAATTTAGAATTCTTGGATATTCTTGGTCTTTTTAACCAATATATCATTCACCTGCATGGGAGAATCCCTTTTAGCATTGTGACTTTTTGGAAGTATAGATTATTATTGCTTGGGGTTAGCCGAATCTATGAATTGATCAGTAATCAAATTTTTCTATTTTTAGTTGCAAGGGCTTGGCACTGGATCTGGAAGATGGGAACTTCATTAAATTGGCAGATAATGGCACCGTGCTCAGGTAATAAAATTTAGTTGTGAAATCTAAACTTTTTCTCCAGGACACTTTGTTATTATATAGCATTTGATTGTTAAGTACAGGTTAAATAAGATTATTATTTTTATCATTCAGATGACAGATCATGTGCTTCTGTTTCTTCGTATGAATTGTTTTAACTATTTAAGTACAGATCGAGAAGCATTGGACTTAAAGGTCTAGTTCTTTTAAATTCGGCTCACTAGAAATATTTGCAGGAAATTCAGGAGAGTTTTAATAACTTGCTTCATCTCATTGATCACCTCTACTGCAAAAGAGCCTGGAGATTATGTTGTTTTAGATGAGTGCACAGTTGCCTGGAATAAAGTGAGATTTCTTTTTACTAAGAAGAGAATGAATGTTGGGTAGGAGTTGGTGGTCTATGCACACTTCTCCTTCCTTCTCCATTTATCCAAATTTGTCCCCCTCGTGCAAGACTCCTGTTGTATTTTAGCTCCTTCTGGAAGTTTTTCTAGCCTACTCCAACCCTCATCAGTCTCTCTCACACTCAGTACTAATTCCCTTTCCTTCCCTCCTCTCAGGGTGCACTGGGCACTTGGAGTATTTGGGGGGAGTGGGACAAGCAGATGAGAAGCTGCCGCTGCCACTGCTCTGAGCCTTACAGAGCGGGCCAGGGTGTGGGCATCCGCTTTTCCCCCAGCACCCATAGTAGAGGCAAGCCAACGTGGCCACAGCTATGCGATTTATTATTTCTGTTGACGTGATCAGAGTCGAAGGAAAGGACGCTCAGCACAGGTTACCCCTGGCACATACTCTCCCTTTTGATACATCATTCTTTTTGCACGCTACGAACTCATACTCTCCCCTGGACCTCACGCTGCTAAGTGCAGATAACTACAACAGGTGTGGCCCCCCTTCTGATTATTTTGTTATTCATTTGCATGTTTCTTGCCTTGGGCAACTAGAGCTGAAGTGTAGTATGTATGTATACATACTCAATGCAGCTTTGACCAGGACCTTAAACTCAACTATCAGATTCTTAACAGTGTACTTAGCTCTCTTCAATCATAGTTAAAAGAATGTAAAGCATTGTATAGTTTTGGTTTTGTCTTTCATTGTTGTATTTGTCTGTCTGCCCCTCCCATCTCCCCAAACCAGAGCAAGCCATGGCACAAAGATGATGGCTCCAGAGGCGCTGGCAGAGGAGTATGGTGGGAAGGAGTGGAAATACTTCATGTCTGACACGGGAATGGCTTGCCGATCAGGTATGGCTCAGGGGCGGGGGGGGGGGGCAGCACCACCATTAACGTCTCCTTTTGTTTTGGATGTTGAACCTGGGGCATGAAGGCATGAAGCGTGCCATTCTTGCCTCCTGTCGGCCAGTTTACACCAGGGGGCAGCCATGGTGTGATAGGAATACGATGCTTTCCTTGTGTCTGATACCTGTTTGGGAGTTGGTTCTGCTTCATTTAGGGTTTCATTGATTGCTCCTTTTACTTGTACTTGTTCTGGAGTGAAAAGACTAGCACCTAGGAATAATACATTCCTCAGTCTTCTCTATTTTTTTTTTAGTTTATTATATGCTCAGTCCTTTTATTTCTCCATTACACATTTCTCCTCGTATTCATACTACCCACCTCTCTTGTTTGCTTGTTCTCTTGTTTTCTTGAATTCTCTTCTTTACTCTCAGTTCTAGTATCTTCTGCCTTTGTCTTTTCTTTTCCCTTATTTTAAATGATTTCATATATTTTCATATCTTTCTTCCCATTGTCTTTATTTTTTTTTTTTTTTTTTTTATTTAATTTTTTTTTTTTTTTTTCAACGTTTATTTATTTTTGGGACAGAGAGAGACAGAGCATGAACGGGGGAGAGGCAGAGAGAGAGGGAGACACAGAATCGGAAACAGGCTCCAGGCTCTGAGCCATCAGCCCAGAGCCTGACGCGGGGCTCGAACTCACGGACCGCGAGATCGTGACCTGGCTGAAGTCGGACGCTTAACCGACTGCGCCACCCAGGCGCCCCCCTTCCCATTGTCTTTAAAGAACATGAATGGATTTCTCAAAACTTATTTGTAGACGTTGATATGCATAAATTAACAAGTAATGCTTAAGACATTATTATAAACACATAGACCTTGTTATGTTATAGTTGTTAGTTTTTCATTTGTTCTAAATGTTTGTGCCATTTTCTTTCACACTACACTTTTGAAATGCACCTGTTCCTCAGAAAATGTAGTAACCGGGGCAGGGGCGGGGGACACCTGGCTGCCTCAGTTGGTAGAACATGCGACTCTTGATCTTGGGGTTGTAAGTTTCAGCTCATGTTGGGTGTAGAGATTACTTAAAATAAAATCTTAAAAAAAAAAAAAACAAGAAAATGTAGTAAGAATATAGTTGGAGTTATTCCTTGTTATAGTTAGGTTTGCTTTGTAATATTCTCTGTCTTTTGAGAGTTTGTTTTGCTTTTGTACTGAGATCAAAGTGTCAGGAAATGAGTACTCCTGATAAAGTAAATCGGTAGGAAAACATATTTCACATTGGGGATCAATACACGATGCTTTCACACATCTCAAGTCCAAATGGCTGGTGGGAGTGAAATGGGTGTCTATGTTGCCCTTTACTCCGCTGAGGATAGAGGACTGCTGTTGTCTTTCCAGACATAGTCAGTTGTGGATAGCTGCCCTCCTCCCAGAAAGGCCAGGCACAGAGCTAAGTGTTTCACTCTGCCATCCATTCATTAAAGGAGTAAAGTACATTAAAGGAGTAAAGTATTTCTCAGCCAAGAAAAGAGCATTCACCCAGTAGGACCAACAGTCTGCCCACTCCTCTGGCTGCTAGTGGGCGCCACCTCCTGGAATCAGCAGCTTCCCTCTGGTGCTCAGTATAGCCAGGAGTGCTCTGAGGATGACCTTGGAATTTATCTCCTCTTTAACTGAGTTGGTTAGGGAGGTGTTTCCCCTTCCTGTGCTCAGTGGTCAGGTGGTGGTGACACATGACAAAGGCCTTTGTTTCTGCCACGTTGTAAGGGAAAACTTTGCCTTTAAAAAGTTATACACCTGGGGTGCCTGGGTGGCGCAGTCGGTTAAGCGTCCGACTTCAGCCAGGTCACGATCTCGCGGTCCGTGAGTTCGAGCCCCGCGTCAGGCTCTGGGCTGATGGCTCGGAGCCTGGAGCCTGTTTCCGATTCTGTGTCTCCCTCTCTCTCTGCCCCTCCCCCGTTCATGCTCTGTCTCTCTCTGTCCCAAAAATAAATAAATGTTGAAAAAAAAAATTAAAAAAAAAAAAAAAAGTTATACACCTTTTTTTAATTTTTTAATTTTTTATTTTTATTTATTTATTTTTTTAATACAACTTTTTTTCAATGTAGAGATCTATAAAAGAAGAAAAAACTGGCCTATGATTCCACAACCCAGTTAAATTTTGTTTACGTTAAAAAAAATACTGTGAGCAAATGGTTAGAAAATTTAGTTATAGAAAAGAGTAAAATGAAGAGTAATTATCTCCAACCCCTGGCCCCAGAATCCCCTTTCCTTGAACTTATTTCTCAAAAATACCAAAAGGAATCATACATTTTCTGTACTGTGCTCTTTTTAATTGACATCTTGGAGATCCTGTCACATTAGCACACAGAGATGTACTTCAGTCTGTTAAATGCTGCTGTGCTCTGCCATCCAGTGCTGTCCATCAGTCCATCCATAGTGCATACTGACTTTGTGTCTAGTGTCTGGCCATTACAAACAAGCCTGCAGTGATGTTTTCATATATGTATATTTTTCACTTTTGTGCAAATGCATTCAGGGTACACTCCTAGAAGTACAGTTGCTCTAAAGACATGTAGGTTTAAAATTTGATCAGTATTGCCAAATAAAACCTTTATTTTCATGAACACCAGTTGGTTTAGCTGTTTCCATCTACTTTGAGCGTACTCATTCCCAGAGTTAAGTAGAGCATTGTCAAGTGCATTCCCTACCAGTATGTTTAGGGAATTTAAAGCATTGATGGATACAGACATTTTACTGATCATTTACTTGATAATCACTTTTCAGGTTCTTGCACTGGCAGGAGTATGGTTTTCCTTACCCGCCGATTTCCAGAGAGCAAGTCCTTTTGACCTTGCTTCCCTCTAAACTGGTGGATTATGCAGAAATAACTTGGTATAGCGGAAACCACAGGGAGTGTGGAGGCAGGTGGTCCTGGATCATATTGACTCTGTTCCTTGCTGGGTCAAGTGATCTGGCAAAACACTAAGCCACTTTTGGCATCACTTTGTTCATATTTAAGTGAAGATGATATCACTCACCTGCAGGAGAAGTGAGCTAACATAAATTGTTCTCTTGCCTTCAGTCATTTGTGTGCCTCTGTTCTGTTATCAGTAAGAATATGTGGTTTGTAAAGTACATAGTTGTTGGCACTGGGTTCTTGGGGAGCAGTTTCTCTGTGAGCACAGCTTAACGATTTTAGGACTTATCTTCTTGTGGAGGCTTGTTTCATTGAACTGAGCTCACTAATCCCTTCATTGCCAGTGAGCTCTCTGCTTATAAGGAGGAGAGAGTCAAAGCTTTCATGTGGTAGTCTTGGAGTTTTGTTGTGGGAAGAGGCATTGAGAGCAGCCTGGTCCAGTTCACAGGTCAAGACTGAACAAGCCTCGGTGTGTCCACAGAGTGGTCATCCAGCCCAGGTTTGATAGCTGACTGAGTCAGCCCCTTGCCTTGTGGAAGGGAGTTTCATTATCCCCCTGCGTTATTTGCTTAGACCCCAACCAAGACTCGTGATCAGTGTTTCAGTTCTTTAACTGAACTTCATCTGTTAATGGCCATAAAGGGAGTGAAAGGGGAGGGGAAAGCAAGGGCACATATCTGGTGACGAGGACACCTGCTGCTCCCACTGTGCCCAGAGCAACTGGCCACTCTGGTGTCATAGGCCAAGAGAATAAATACAGGACAGGTTAATGTACCTTGGAAAGCTGTTCCCACTGTCTTAGGTCTTGGGAACCCTGGAGTATTATGTGGCCTTACAGCACAGCAAAGTGTGAGCAGAAATGTACATGTTATATTATCTCCCTCTTCCTCCAGATCCTGGTTCCTCACACTGACAAAGCCAGTCTAACCTTTCTTAGGAATGAAAAATAGTCTAATAAAATGAAAAAATGAAAAATAGCCAATAATTTCAGCTGCAAAAGAGTAAAAAACAAACTGTTTTTAACTGAGGGAAAGGATACACAAACCCACACAGCCATTTTGTGAATTAACAGAAGGAGAACTTTGAGTTTGTTTCATTTATGTTCTTAATAATTTGATATGAGGAAGTAAAAAGCATTAAATGGCAGTTAAAGGGATAGACATCTGGCCCCTGCAGAGGGTTTTCTCCTGTTAATTTACCCACGACACTCCTTCATTCCAGAAGTCCATTCTGCTATTAGATCATTCATTCGTTTGCTTAACAAACATATTGAGGGCCTACAATATGCTGGGTATTGTGCTTAGTGGACACTAAAGAGCAAGACAGCCGTGTTCCAGAACCTCATACATTACAAATGGGAGAAAGGGAGGACTCGAAATCAGGCACTTATAATAGTGCATTCAATGTTACGACCATTTGAAAAGTACTTTCTTACATTAAACTAAAATCTGGCTTCACCTTTGGTTGTTTGATTCCTCTTTGTGCAAGGGTTATGACATTGGGACCCCACACCCTGCCCAAAGCAAAGTGGTTGGTCTCAGTCCTGGTAAACAGGAGTGAGATGTTAGAGGCGATGAGACAGAAGGAAGGAGCAATGGGGGCTGGGTTCCACTGGGACTTCTGAGAAGCACTGAGAATACCTCCCGGAGTTGTCAATCCAAGGGACAGAAGTCTTCGCTGTCTCCTAAACTTGAGGCTCATCCACTGGTGCCTGGAGCTTGCCACGTGAGCCACATGGACTCCACAGGCTTTTGGGGAAAGTGAATGACACAGGTGTGCTTAGGTGGGATGATGTCATTTAGCACGGCCATGGCTGGGATCAGACTTGAGTCAAAGGGATGTGACATGGGTCATCAGGTGTCTGCCCAGGGATGTCAGATTCGAAAGTGACATCTGTACCAAGCAAGGAAGGGCTCAAGTTTGATTCTGTCCTAGGGCCAAATAGGATAAATTAAATTCCTCTCTTCCATGAGATCCTGGAGTGCCTGTCCTGTGCTCCTGAGATTTTCCAACATTAGTATGCTGTGTCCTGATATGATGTGCTATTTTTTTTTTATTCCTCTCAGTGCATTGGTTATTCTCACATTGCACTGAAGGTGGACCAGCCAGCACAGATATGGAAAGGCACTGTTGTATTGATTACTTCATGGTACTCCAATGTTAGACTGATTGTTTTGAAATTCAGTGACATTGGTAACATAAATTGTGGCTTTTTCATAATCCGTTTTATATTTGGGGTAAATCTATTTTTAATTTTTACATAAAAGCATTTTTTTTCATGAAATCCTTGAATTATGGATATCATATTTTAACTTTCTTGCAGCTTAAACCTTCTTTAAAAGACAACAATAGGGGCTCCCTGGGTGGCTTAGGCTGTTCAGCATCTGGCTTTTGATTTTGTCTCAGGTCATGATCTCACGGTTCATGTCATGATATCAAGCCTGCATTGAGCTTTATGCTGACAGTATGGAGCCTGTTTGAGATTCTCTCTTTCCCTCTCTCTCTGCCCCTTCCCCGCTTGCCTGCATGTATACACATGTGCTCACTCTCTCGCTCGCTCTCTTTCTCTCTCTCTCAAAAAAAAAGACAATGGTAGCCTGTAATGGAGCCATTCTGAATTGAAATAGAGGTCCCTTTAAGTGACTAACCCAAAATCTGGTGTCTCTTTAGTCAGGTTTCTGTGTGTCACATAAATGAGGCAATAATTTATTCCCAGTTTAAATTTTTGTTCTTTTTTAGGAAAATATTATTTTTATGATAACTACTTCGACCTGCCAGGAGCTCTTCTATGTGCCAGAGTCGTGGACTCTTTAACAAAGGTGAGCAGGAGCTCATTTTTTAGAAATTATGGTATGTATTTAGTCATAAATCAGAGGACTTAATTATATATGTCTTTTGAGTTGAGATTTTACTCAGTTTCCTCTCTGTAGTTGTAGAAGTGACTGAGGAAGAAAAACAAAATTTGGTCGAGTATTTTGGGAAAATTAAGTAGCAGTGACTATTTTTTTTTCTCAAGGATAATAAACCTATTCGCCAGCAGGGGGTGCAAAAGTCTAAAAAGAAAACAGACCACACAGGTGGAAAAATATTTTCTTGGTTTCATTAGCAGAATAAAAAAAAAAAAAGTAAGTAAATTCCACCTGTTCTTAAGCATTCTAAATAATATGAAATTAAAAAATGAGATGGAGTTTTTAAATTCATCATTTTGAGCAGTTTGATGCATGCAGACTTCATACTGTTTATGAAGATTGAATAGATGTCTGGTTCCAAGAAGTTACACTTAGTTAGGGCTTAAGACCTGTGAACAGAATCCAGTTTTATGTCAGAATTACTTTTCTTTTTTGCATATGTTGTCTTTTAAAATCATAATGATCATGTTGATAACTGAACATGGATAATGGTTTATTTTTGAACCAGAATTAGTCATGTTTTTGTGAAAGTTTCTGTTGAGCAATAATTTTAGTATGTTGGTAGAAGTTATTTACGTGAGCTGGAGTCAGTTTTTTATTCATAGTAACTTCAAGCAAATTTATCAGTCCTGAAATATTTCAGAGCTTATATAATTAGATACAAATACCTAGTAGTTTGTCTTTGTTTAGATAGAAGGACACCAGTTAATGTTTCCAAGAAAGCAAGGGGTTGTAGGGTTATGTGTTTTAATATAATGTTACTTGCTTCCTGGTTTAAAGAAATCTGAATAAAAATGGTGTACATTTTGGGTTTTGAACCTCCTTTATCTCTCCTGTAGAGACTTGCTGCTCTTTTATATAGAAATCAGGTAAAGTGCATTGAATTCTAAAGTAACCAGCTTTTAGGACTTTAGGAGTTGAAGTTTCTTAGCCCCATTGATGCCCCACTACATGAAGAGGCACATTCTGATATCTCAAAAGCTATAACACCATAAATTTACTCATGTGTTTAAAATACATAATTTTTAGACGTTACATTGAGTGGAAATTTCTATTTTATTTGGCCTATATGAGCTATATTAATATTTAATTATATGTATATATATTGTATATATATATTGTATACATATATATATATATACACATAACAGTGATTTTCATGGAAGATTTCTTTTTTTAAATCATTCGGAAGAATGAGTTTATACATCTATTACCTTTTCTTTCCAATTTTAGTATATGTGCTGCCGAAGCGAGCACTATCTATTACCTTTTCTAAAATATGAGTCCCAATTTTATTTTTTATTTTTAAAAAACTGTTTTTAATGTTTTATTTTTGAGGGAGAGACAGAGTATGAGCAAGGGAGGGGCAGAGAGAGAGGGAGACGAATCCGAAGCAGGCTCCAGGCTCTGAGCCATCAGCACAGAGCCCAACGCAGGGCTCGAACTCACAGACCATGAGATCATGACCTGGGCTGAAGTTGGATGCTCAACCAACTGAGCCACCCAGGCGCCCCATAAAATATGAGTCCCAGTTTTAGATTACAGTAATAATGTAATGGTTTGGCAAGTGTTTTCTACTGGGCTTGAAAACAGAATTATTACGTATGTTAACATTTGGAATTTTTTTTTTTTTTAGCAGAACAATGGTCAAAAAACATTTGATTTTTGGAAGGATATAGTTGCTGGTATACAACACAATTATAAAATGTCAGCTTTTAAGGGTGAGTAATGTGAAGAGAGATTTTCTAATAGATGTTTATTAAATGCTATGTCTTATGAATTACTTAGAAGTTACCTATTTTGTTATGTGTCTCAGTTAGGATTTACGTTCATCTTAAATTTTGCTATGTAGTTGGTACTGTTTACATTTTAAGAGGTTCTGTAATTCATGTCTGGTTCATGGCCATAATTGCCAGTATTCTGAGCTATGCTGTCTCTTACATGCCTGCCTAAAGGGTCGTTCTGTGGGCTCCCTAGAATTGAAGTTCACACTTCAGTATTTCCCAGCCTGGGAATGCAGATTACTCACACCTATAACCATTGATGTCGTGGTTATAGACTGGTAGGGGAAGTGAGAATTCTATTCTCATTGCTTAAAACAGGATTGGCTGACTCAGAATGGGGCAGAGACATCGCCAAGCTGCAGCTAAGGTTTCACAGCTGTATCCGCAGTCTGCTTGAGTTACACAGAGGATATTTCTAAGGAATAAAGAGATGGGTTTATCATATGTTACCTCGTTGACTCCAACCAGACTGTCCTGATTCAACCAGTGGGCTGACTGATAGATGCTCAAGAGCAGTGTTTCTCAGCTTAGAGAAATGTTGTCTTTTGATTGACATAAACTTGCCTGCCTTCTTTTTAATGTAATTTAAGCCATCAAAATGTAATATCAGCTCTTAAAAGCTGATATTAACGTAATCCTAAATATTATGACTAAAATCTGACATGATGGCAGCAAATAGTAACTGCAGAATATTTTTTCAAATTACATATTTCTCTGCCACCTGCTTTGTCCTTCCCTGAAGAAAATCACTGTTTTGGAGTAATCGTCTCACTTTTCCATGCCCAGTCACCTGCCCTTCACCCTGGCTGGTAGGTCCCATGGGGTCCTGTGGGGGCCTTTTCACAGTCCATCCTGAGTGCTGGGGGAGGGGGGTGTGGGAATGCCCATCCCCAGTAGAGGGGAGTATCCGTGACAACTGTAAAAGTCACCCACCTACCACTACTGTTTTACTTTTATTAACTTTGTAAAATGAAAAGCCTTCAAAGAATGGTTGAGAATACCAGATTGCTGCTGTCGAATAAATTAACACAAAAATCTGTTGATGTTATTTTATTGCATTGTAAATAAGGAGTAGGTAAAACATTTCATGCTTTAACAAGTGAGGCACAGCTTAAAAGTTTTAAACAGCAATATAAAAATACAGTACAGAGCATAAATAAATAACGTCTTTTCATTTCTAGTCAGATTGTGAAACGCTTGACGTTAGTTATACTTTCACTAGAATAGGAGGCTCAGGGTACATATGGTAATGGTCTGTAAACCCACAATATCATATTATGTAAGATTCAAGATGGAATTAAAGAAATCAAATTAATCACACTTGTATTAAGTAAATAAAATAGGTTAGACACCCATTTCCAAGTTACGAAGGGTATATAGGAAGCTTTCCTGCAGTCACAGAAAAGTTTGCAAAGGTTCATGGCTAAAGCACCTTGCATTTCAGAGTAATTTTAACATAATCTTTTGGTTTTATTAGAGCTGTAAGTCTATATGCACCTGTATGTTTGAATAGATCTTGATGAAGGGGCCATATAAGCCTTCGAGTAATGCACCATCAGAAAGATCTCAGGGTATACAGTGTCTTTGAAATTTGAATATTCAAGTATTTGAGTTCTATAAAGATATGATACCTCCTGATTGTTTCCTAGAAGTTCTCCTGTTAATTGTTAGAAACAGGCTTCTTTTTAAAAACAAATGCTGAATTTCTGAAATCAAATTTAACGTAATTTAGTGTCCCATTTCAGGGTTTCATTGCGATCATTTTATTTTTTTAGCCTAGTAGGACTTGCATGGTGAAATTTTTAAATACTGAAGGAGTTCACAGAAAACTTTAAAGAGTCTTAAGGCTGCTGACTAGAAATTCAAGAGAGTCTTCGCATATGATTTACCATTGCAGCTCGCTTTGTCAGGGGGACAGTTTATTGGTCTGAAAGCTCAAATCTGTATTTTGGAAAATTAAAATTAGTCACATTTTTTTTTTTGCCTACCTCCATATGCATTTTGTGGGGCGCAGTGGAGTTGGAGAATGCCTTTTCAAGCAGATTTACATTAGCTCGGTTGGGAATATGCTCACATTGGTGCCACCAAGAACCCTGAGAAGGAGGAGTGGACATACTCAGAGGAGTACAGCCCATTTGACCCAGCATTGGGCAGCTGGAGCCACACCTGGTCATTTTCTGTGAGATCGAGTATGGCACTCCCGGAAGCCTGATCCAGGTAGCCTTTGGTGTATTCATCATAGGTGTACATGACAGGGGTGCCGTTCTTATACAGGCCCACCCAAACATGGTTCCCTTTCACATGCACGTGGTAGGAGAAATAGTATGTTCCTGGGATCCTACAGGTAAAGATTCCAGTTCTTGAGTCATAATGCTGTTGCCTGTTATACAGAATCTTATCAAATGGGATGGGAATACCTATAGCTGGGTAAGCTTTGGAGAGAATAACAGTGAACGCAGACACAGGCATCCCCGTTACTCCCTGGTTGGCACTAACAAGAGGCCTTTGGCCTGCCTTTATAAAGCCCTCGGACGGGGCTGCCTGGCCTGGGGGGCCTGGAGGGCCTGGGGGACCGGGGAGGCCAGGCTCTCCAGTGTGGCCTCTCGGACCTGGAGGCCCTGGTGGCCCAGTGGGACCATTAAGCCCCTTAGTTGCAATGCCAGCTGGGCCAGGAGGACCTGGAGTTCCTGGATCCCCTTTAGATCCAGGGAATCCTGGAATGCCTGGTGGCCCAATGGGGCCTCTGGTACCTGGTATTCCAGGGGCACCTCTTGGACCAGCCTCACCATTGTGTCCAGGTACTCCCTTAGCTCCTGCTGGGCCCACAGGACCTGGGAGACCAGGAGGTCCTTTAACTCCAGGGTCACCTTTTGGGCCTGGGAGCCCTGGATTTCCCTTAAGACCACTGGTGCCTGGTTCTCCCGGGTACCCTGGTTTTCCATCTAACCCAGAGGAACCCCTTTCTCCCTTAGCCCCAGGGTGTCCTGCAGGCCCAGCCGGTCCTGTTTCACCTTTAGGGCCTGGAATTCCTTGGTTGCCTGGGATGCCTTTTGGTCCTTGGGGTCCCATGTTTCCGGGGGGTCCAGTCAGACCTGGTTCCCCAGGATGGCCTGCTGGGCCTTGTTCCCCTTTGGCACCTGGACTCCCTGGAAGGCCAATAGGTCCTCTTTGTCCCTTCAGGCCTGGTAACCCTGGTTTCCCAAAGCCAGGAGCCCCGGGGACCCCAGCTATTCCTGGGGCCCCAGGGTGACCTTTTGTCCCAGGAATCCCTGGCTGGCCTGGGGCTCCAGGGGCTCCTGGCTTTCCAATGCCTTCTGGTCCTCGTTCCCCAGGAGGACCTTGGGGGCCTGGCGGGCCAGCTGGTCCTCTCTCTCCTGGAAAGCCCCGATCACCTTTGATGCCTGGCTGCCCTGGAAGCCCATTTTCACCTCTTTTTCCTACTCCAGGAGAGCCAGGTGGTCCCATGGGACCCTGAGGGCCTGGAAGGCCCCTCTCACCTGGGCGTCCAGGAGTACCATATCCTGTTTCCCCTTTCTGTCCATGCACACCAGGGACTCCTGGTGTGCCCTTTTCTCCAGGAAAGCCTCTGGGTCCTGGGGCTCCTGGAGGTCCTTGTTGTCCGGGTTTTCCTGGAACAGTAATTCCAGCTGGGCCAGGGATTCCAGGTGGCCCTGGTGGGCCCCGTGGTCCTGGTAAACCAGGTGGTCCAATATCTCCTTTGGGTCCATATAGTCCTTTCTCCCCGGGTTTTCCTGGGAGTCCTGGCAAACCTGGCTTTCCAGTGGTGGATGGTCCTGGTGGTCCTGGTAATCCTGGCTCTCCTTGGGGTCCAGGACTTCCGTAGCCTGGTTTTCCTGGTGGTCCAGATGGACCCGGGTGCCCTCGAGGTCCCACAGGGCCTGGGGGACCAGGGATACCTTGCTCTCCTCTTATTGATACACCTGAAAGACATGTCCGATACACAGACCCAGAGAGAGGGATGATTAGTAATGTTAAGGGATCATTGCTTCTTGAAATATAAATCAGGACAGGACATGGCAGTGTCCGTCAGTCCATTTTGGCAGACTAAGCTCAAACGGTTCCAGATAACACATTCTACATTGTTTTTAAAAACACTGCCAGAGGGCACGGTTTCATAAAACCATGGCTACCATAGTAGTTTCATTAGATCCTAATTATCCATAAAAATAAACTGGGATTGAAGAATTCATCTAGAATAAGAGTATAGGGGGGACTGGGGCGCCTGAGTGGCTCAGTCGGTTAAGCGTCGAACTCTTGGTTTTGGCTCAGGTCATGATCCCACAGGTCCTGAGTTCAAGCCCTGCATCAGGCTCTGCACTGACAGTGTGGAGACTGCTTGGGATTCTCTCTCTCTCTCTCTCTCTCTCTCTCTCTCTCTCTCTCCTCTCTGCCCTTCCCTTGCTTGTGGTCTCTTTCTCCTCTTCTCTCAAAATAAATAATAATAATAATGAAAAGTGTACAGGTGAAATATTTACCTTACCCCCATTTATTTGGAGAAAATCATCTACCTCAAAAGGAAAGGGGAAAGTATTTAACAGTAAAGGAATGAAGAGACAAATGCAGAAATAATGGGAAAATATTTAAGAACTCTAACAATTGTCTTTCTCAAAAGCTAGCCTATATGACATCAGTGAGAAGTGCTATTGATTTCTAGTTTATATCTGCCATGGTTCTGCTGAACACAGTTTAGATTTAGTTTGAATTTTTTCAACTTCAGTACATACTGTGAGCTCCTACATTCTCCTTTAATTGACTTAAAATCGAAACAAAGAATTAGAGAATTAGATCTAATGGGCAAAGTATATATAAAATAGTATTAAAATATTTATCTAAAGTTTTTTTTGACTAATGCAAATAGATATTGTTGATTTCATAAAGCTGTGGGTTCATTTGAACTAAATACTTCTACTGATATTATGGATTAAATTCAAAAATCACTTATTCACTGCTTGCGGTGTGAAAAGTGCCCCTGGGCCACAAGTGTGGGGGAAGCACACGACACATCTTATAAGAGTCCTCAAGGGAGCAAAACACGTGTCCATGTGATAAGTGCTTAAAGAGGTGTCCACGGTTTTGGTTTTAGTCATTCAAAGGTGGGATTAAACAGAGCATTACTGCCATTAGGATATATAATTAGGGAAGTATTACCATGTCAAAGAATCTTTAGGCAACAATCATCATAAACATCTATAAGATATTCTTTCTCAGAGAAATTCTTTAATAGCAAAAATGGTAATAAAATGACATGTGATTTAAGTGTCTACTTGCAGAGTTTATATTAAAATCACTTTCTGTTTAATAAATTTTCAGGAACATAGATGGAATGCCTTCATATACTATTTAGATTCTTACACGTTGGAAAATGGTTCATAGTAATGGTAGATTTAGCAAATGGCATAATCGTTGAATGGTTTGGTCAAAACCCTGAAAATGACGTTTGGCTGTGACTTTTGAGCCATACCTTTTTTGTACAAAAATGATTATTTAATTTACTTAAACTTTGTCTAAGTCTTTAATGGCTTTAGAAATCAAAATGAAAACTAAATTGGAATTAATATTAAGTGAATTGAAATAAATTGTAAATTGCCTTTGAACACATATGCCTATGGGTATAGTTCCCATTAACTGTTAATTGTTGGTACATTATTATATTTTTAACAATCTTTCATATTAATTAACTGGCATGTAAGAAGTAGTTAGCCAACAATAGTTGCCTATTCTCCTGGGTAGAGAGATTCCTGATATCTGAAAAACATTTAGTGACAAATGAAATGTAAAATACAGAGCAGAATCATTAAAATAGATGTGCTGAAAAAGGAAAATTACTTTAGACTTGGATATTTTGTACTGATTAGAGTTATGTTTTGTTTTGCAAATTTTTAAATGTATAGAACTTTATTCACCCCTGAATTTTCAGAAAATGACATCAGGAAGAAGATTATGAGAAAAATTAGTTTATGGAAAAGATCTCCACGTAATCATACATATCTTATTGATAGATTGACTTTTTAGTGGACATATACGATATGTCTATAAGTGTAAAGGGGTGTGATACATTGCAAGTAGAATAGATGAATAAGTAGAAAACAAAATAGTACATTTTTTTTCAAATGCAAGCTATGTTAGATGGGGTTTGCTTTAGAATCTTATTCTGAATCTCCTAAAGGTCAGTATCCATACTAAAAATGATGGTCTTGGTCTGGTTAGAAATCTGTTTAATGTTAAAATAGGGAGTAAAATAGGGAGGAAAAACAGTCTTACTGAAAATGACTGTATAGAGCATCTTTTGAAACTGGAAGTTCCAAGACAGGGTGATCTCAGTCACTTGGAATGTTGCCCTAATAGGTCCTCCACCTCTTCATGCAAGAAAGAATGTGAGTTCTGTTGTGTCTTTGGGGGATAGCCCCTGTTTGTTGCTTGCCGACTGAAAAAAAATTAAAGATTAGGGTGATACCATCCTCAAGGAGAAATGATTACCCAGCAGAAAAGTTTCTGAAATGCCACAAGCCAAAATAGTGGTTGATTATGTCAGAATGTGGCATCCACCTGGCCACCAGCTCTGCAGTCCTTTGCAGTGTAATTTAGTGTGTTTTGGCTGAGCTGTCTTTGAGCCTGTGTTGAACAGATGAGCCCAGGAATTAAATAGGCACTCTTTGTGTTTCTGTTATCAGTTTAATGTTATAATTGTATAAATTGTGGGCTTTTGTCTTTCTTTCAGTGCATTAGTGCCTGCCAGTGAATTATAAGGTATTTGAGTTTCCACCTCAAATTATTATCAAGTAGAGACCTTAGTGGAGTTAACAATTAAGATGCAGCTTCTCAACTTTTCATTTGTTAGTAAGATACATATTTTCATTTATTCTGCAGAAATAGCCAAGTACATGTGATGCTTGAGTCTTTTTAACTCAAGACTGTTTCATATGATCTTAGTAAACTATAAAAAGTGTGACTTAGTGATCATAACAGTGTACCCAGTGATGTTTGTCCTAGCATTTCACATTGCTGTTCGTTGCTTCAAGTAAAGTAGCAGGTTTCCTTATCTTTTATTCTTTCTTTCTGTAACTTTTCTCGTTCTCATATATTATTGTATTCTGAGACGTTCAGAAGTTTTTGTTATGCACCTGTGCCTTTGTTTTCATTGAGCTCCCTTTCCATGAATTGCTTTAAATTTTGTTTTTCTCAAGAAGAGATTCCTGTAAGTTTAACTTGCTCAAAATGGTTGTCTCCAAAAGCATAATTTGTAAAGTTTATGGCAAATACCCTTAGCATTATTTGCAAGGTAAAATATATAACTATAATGAAAAAATACTAAGGAAAGGAAATTTGAGTCCTGCAATCAGTTCAGATTGTTCAGTTTAATTCAGTAGATTTTTACAGGCAGTTTGTGCCAGATGCTATTAAAATAGAATTAGCAAATGTGAAACCTAATAATTGCCTTTCTTGAGGATCTGTTAGTAGTGTACATACATTTCCTCAGTTCACTTCATAGTAACTGAGAAAGCTGAACAGTTGGGAAATGGATTCAAGAACAAAGTTAAATCGTGTCTAAGGCTACCCCACCTGTACCACCACAAGTGAGGAGGAGGAGTACCCGTAGTGCTGCTAATACTTGAGCACTTGACAGGTATTCACTCACTTAAGCTTCATGACAGCCCTTGGAGATAGCTGCTGCTTCTTTTACAAATGAAGAAACTAAGGCACAGAGGGGACAAGTAACTTACCTGAAGTCACATAGTTAGTACAAGGCAGTTCATAAGTCTGAGTACTTAACTGCTAAACCATACAGAAATTTATAAAGAACTGTGAAAATTGCTGCTTCATTTGTCTGTTAAGTTTCTTGGGAAGGCATTAGATTTTATTTGATAATTAAGACTGAGTTTTGTATATGTGGACTGGCTGAATCGGTTGTAAAAGTAAATAATGGTCAACTGTTTAGATGGATAAACCTGCTACTCTTTGTACAATTGTCAATTATTTTTAGTTAAAACATTTTAAACTTGATTAATTTTTATTAGATTCATATTTCTAGATTATGGGTAATTGCACAAAAGCATCATTTGAGGGAAAAACTTTGCACACATAAAAGTTCTTACTATTCTTTGGGTACATCTTTCTACTATACTCATTATACAAAGGATTTTAATGTTCTTGAATAGACCTGCTTTTTCCATAAATTATTTTGTTCTAATATTTCGGACAGGTTCGGGAGTTCAAAGGTAATTGAACACCAAATAGAGTTAATTTTGTTTAAGAGATCATTAAGATTGTAGAAAGCAACAACCAATATGTTTATAGAGCAAAATACACAGTTTTGTTTACCTTTACTCTTTATGGCATAGGGAATGAAGAACTGTGTCTTAGTGTTGGGTAGTGGGCCTTTTATGCCTGTAGGTGTTTGGTATCGCTCAGCATAAAATCCTCCATGAACCAGGTTCAGGGACAGTAGCAGCAAAAGGGCTGTTTGTGGCAGCATGTTCTCAGATGGATTCTGAAAAACAGAAAAGAATAGTGTGTTGTTATTGACCTGTTTTATCTGTCTGATGTTGGACAGATGAATTCTTTATTCTAAAAGGTAGTTAGGTACCTTTTTTTTTTTTTTTTACCTTATCCTGTTTTTAATGTATTCCATAAATCAGAATTATAAGTTTTTAGTTACATGAATATATGGCTTAGTTGTTATTGGAAACCACATTCAAGTAATCAAGCAAAACTGAAGTGATTTTTTAAAAAAAGACACACAGAAACCATAATTGGATGCATATATTAATAATTCGGTATCTTTAACATAGATTGAAACATCCACTAGTTCCAAAATACACTGAATAGGACATGATTTTACCAATATGATTTTATTAAGTCTGTCTTTTATGTAGACTGATACGAATTAAACTTTCCAAGTACACTTTAGTGGAAAGTCATTTTTTTTAAATGACAAAAACCAAATAGTCAGTTTATTGAGGCTTATTTCCAAATAAGCTAACATGGAGGTCCACTAGAGTATGAAGTGATAGACTTACCTGGTGCCGGCGTTCCTGGAGATGATTTCTTTGCAGCTTTCTGAACCCTCCTGTGCCCAGGTGAGCAGTGCAGAAGGGTGCCTTCTTCAGAGCTATCCGGCAGTATTTATACTGTTTTTTCCCTTACTTCATGAGGTTACCCTGAGTTTAAGCTCCTCCCTCGAGAGGTGGAGAGAGTACTAATTATGGTGGAAAGTTCTATTGGGCAGGCGTACAGGATCAGGTTGGGCTGTCTTTCCTTGTTTTCTTATTGAAAAATAAACTCTTTGTCTTAAATATATATTAATAGTTTTAACCATGCACCATCTTTTTCTATGATTTTATTTTAGAATTTATTACTCAGATGTTTAGGTTGGTTCATGATGGGATGATAATACCCCCTTTTATTTTTGAAAGTACATTCTTGTGTTATTTGTTTGAAAATATTTGGTAGTGTATGTAAGTAGGAAAGGAAGTCTTTTGGATGGGGATGTGGATATGAACCATCATCTAAATTCTTTAATTATGACGGAAAGCCACCAATGTGTCCATTAATGTTCTTAAACTTTTATGAAAATAGCTTACTCCTATTCTTACTTATTTTTGAGCTTGAGAAAAACAAAATGGTAAAAATGTAGATATGTATTGTGTCTTAGGATTTTTGTGTAAGTCCTCAGAAGTTAAGAGAAATTTTATGTATGTTAGTATATACATACTATATTTTAATTTTTCATATTAAATATTTTAAAGTTTTCAGAAATTTCAAATTCCATGAATTTGGTAGTAGAGTTAGCAATATAATTACCCTGAGGGATTATTTACAACATTACAATGTATTCAGTAAATAGTTTCAGGTTTTATTGCTTCATTTTGAATTTTACTTTAGATTTTCAGTAGAGATTACAAAAGCCTTAACTGATAATGTCAGATCATGTCTGTTTAAATAAAATTGTTAAGTTCATGGCAGATGAAGAAAATTCCTCAAACTTTGCTTTCAGTTTAAAAATCTCCGTGGCTTACCTTACCTTTAGGAATCTTGATTCAGCCCAGTTAGAAACATTTTTCCCCTCAAGATGCAAGTAAACATTATCATTGTCATTTTCAATGGTTAGAATTCTCTTTAACAATATTAAGAGACTCTTAAAGTCAGTTTTCAGGATGCTAAAAAATCTAATAAAAGCGGAATGTTGAGAGGCCAAACTTTGTATCCAATTTTATTGTTTTGGAGCTAAATTAAATCAACTGTACAGGTGAAGTAGGTGAGAAGAAAAACTCCATAACAGGCATAGATACAACATTTTGAAAACCTCTGCAGAGTTAGGGGTGCCTGGGTGGCTCAATCGCTTAAGTGTCTGACTCTTGGTTTCAGCTGAGGTCATGATCTCATGATTTCAAGAGTTCCAGTCCCACATCGGGCTCTGTGCTGACAGTGTAGAGCCTTCTTGGGATTCTCTCTCTTCTCTCTCTCTCTCTCTCTCTCTCACTGTCTCTGTCTCTCTTAAAAATAAGTAAATTAAAAAAACAAAAACCTCTGCAGAATTAAAGTAGTATGGTTTCAGGATTGATCAACAATTGAAATAATTGAATGTTTGACCGGTGGATGAAATAAAGATTTGTTCTTTTTGTTGTCCTTTCCTCCTCCTGTGCCTGTCATTTTCTGTATTTCTTTAGATTAAGCCTTGTATAGCACCTTACAGAAATGTAAACAGATAGCTCATCTCGGTGATCCGCTTTCTCCTAACTCTCACTTTTAAACCTTTCCTTGGTTGCCATATTTAAAAATCTACAAGGTCCTATATGTCTTTATAAATACTCCTAGATACACATGAAACACAGCCTTTATATCAGTTTAGATTAACAGGAGAATTAGAAAGTTTATATTCTAATACTTCTTTCATCATTTGGAAATTGTCTATGGAACAGCTTTTGTAATTATATAATTAATATGAGCTCTGCTATGTCTAACAGACTGCAAAGGTAAGTGGGAGAAATGGCTGCCTTCCACTTACTTATGGTTCATTTGGATAATGTTTTGGAAAAGTAGGTGAGGTAACATGGATGTTCTTGAAGGCTAGGCTATAGAATTTGTTTGAAAAGGAGTTATTAGAAGTACATGTTGTAGGGGCACCTGGGTAGCTTAGTCGGTTAGTGTCTGACTCTTGATTTAGGCTCAGGTCATGATCTTATGGTTAGTGAGTTCAAGCCCCATCTGGGGTTCTGTGCTGACAGTGCAGAGCCTGCATGGGATTCTCTCTCTCCCTGTCTTTCTCTGCCCCTTCCCCACTTGCATACGTGGTCTCTCTCAAAAATAAACATTAAAAAAATTAAAAAAGCAAGTACATATTCTAGTATTTTTGTATGTATATATGGTTACACACACGTACACTTATTTGTTTAGAATCGAGACTGATACCTGTTAGATACCATTCATATGGAAGTTGAGAAGATTAATTCTCAGCTCTTCCTAGTGCACCTATGTAGACCATTTGTTCATCTGTGGCTACTCCAGCTATTTTCAGAGCTTTTCACCTTAAACTCTCTAGGTGTCTGTTACACAATGAAAAGTTTGGACTAGGTTTCTAAGCTCCTCAGCTTTAAAATTAGATTATTATTGTGTTTGAGGTATTTTGCTGTTCCCCATGGTGAGACAGACAGTGGGCTTGGCTCCATTTAGTACTTATTAGACAAAGTCCATACCAGGTGGTCATATGCCTTCTTTTTGGGATATGTAAATATATGTGGGTATTTGTCAATCTATATTCCCCTTTAACTTTGGAAAATGTGGTGTCTTTATTGGAGAAGCCCTGGACATTCAACCCTTTTTGCAAATAGTGTATTTATTTCAGCGCAGGGAATCTGACTGCTGTTTGCTTTGTTAGTCACATAAGAAGTACTGTCTTGTCCAAAACAGATTGTAGAATCAGAATATTTGCTAGCCACACCTCACCCAATTGTGTATTTAAAACTATTTTTACTTTGGGAGTTTACTTGTAGCTGTTTGAAGTGCCTAGTCTGTGGCTTCATGATGAAAACCCATCCTACTTAAAACAGAAAGCCATGCTTTTTAAACGCCGTAACCTAAGTGAATTTAAGTATCATATATGAATGTTTTTTGCATATCTAGCATTTAGCCGCTTTAAGCTTGCCTATCCATTTTCACTACCCAGGGTTAGTCGTTAACTCTGAATATTTTTTGAGTACCTCTTATGTGTCCGGCATAGAGATAAAAAGTGGGTGAATAATGTGCGGCCCCCACCCTTACTGGGTTTGAACAGTGGTTCACAACCTTTTTTCCCCATTTCTACATTTCTGGGGGACATGACACAGTCCCTTCAGTCTTCCGTGTTCTGTGAGATAGTGGTGGTTCAGAGACTATATTCTGAAAAAGCCCTTCAGGTGATCATAGTGGACTCCTAAGTTGGAATATCTTGGTCTGATAACACTGTTTGATTACAGCTTATTAATATATTGTTACATAGTTTTTGTTGTTTTGTGCATATAGTTTTTAACTTTATCGTGGAAAATTTTAGTCTCAGATAGAAATAGAGAGATTAGTTACTGTGAGTGCCTAGGTACCCCTTTACCCAATTTAAACTAATCTCAGCTCCTTGCCACTCAGTCCTTCCATTCGGCATAGCCCAAAGTTGTGGGCAAATGCTACACATATGTTGTACCAATTCACCTGTGAATATTTCAGTATACTACTCCAGAAAATGAGTCCTTTTTCTCTAAAACAAAATCTTCATCATACCTAAAAAACTAACCATTTCTTAATATTATCAAATCCATTAGTCCGTGTTCATATTTTCCTAGTTATTTTAATGTATGTACACACACACGTACATATGTATGTAAGTGTATACATGTTCATATATAAGCATATATAGATAATTCATATAGTGTGTGTATATGTGTATATATACATGTACATACATATTTATGTTTTTATTGGTTTATTCTTTGTTCAAATTAGGTTCATGAATTGTCTCTAATTTTTTTTTTTTAATGTTTATTGATTTTGAGAGAGAAAGTGAGCGAGCATGCCAGCAGAGGAGTAGCAGAGACAGAGGGAGAGAAAGAATTGAATCCTAGGCAGGCTCTGTGCTGATGGTGCAGAGCCTGACGCAGGGCTCGATCTCACCAATCGTGAGATCATGACCTGAGCCAGAATCAAGAATTGGATGCTTCATCAACTGAACCACCCAGGCATCTGAATGGTCCCTAATTTATATGTTCCTGTTACTGTAGTTTTCTCATCTATGTCTCTTTATTTCCTTTGCAGTTTATTTGTTGAAAACTGGGTCATTTACTTTGTACAGTTTCCCACAGATTAATTTGGATTTTGTGTCACTTAAAATACTTTTCTGTATCCTGTGTTTCCTATAGATCGGTAGTTAGATCTAGAGGTTTGATCTCCTTCAGGTTTGAGACACACACACACCCACACACACACACACACACACACACACACACACTTTTGTAGCAAGTATATTTTATATAGACCCTAGTATATGGTATATTTCAGTCAGAAGGCCCTTCATTGCTCGTTGTCTCCTCTTGTGGTGTTGCTAGGCATGATCATTATCTAGATTCATTATTTCACTGGAGGTTACAAAATGGTAATATTCAAATTCTATCATTCCTCCTTTGTTTATTAGCTAGAATACTTCTGTAAATAAAAACACTCCGTTAACTACTTGGTTACCTCGAAGTACAGTTTGCATAGAAAAAAGCAGGAGAAATGCCTTTATCATTGTGTAATCTAATAAGCTTATTTTCCTAGCATCCTCTAGAGGTGGCCCAGTGAGTTGTATGAGTATCATTATAAACTCGTGGATTTAAACATATTTTATGTATTTAAGATCCATGGTAGTTACTATTGCTCAGATTTTTTTCCCTGCTTCTTCATGGTGGCTCCTAATTTCTTTTGACATGATCCCAATAGTCTTTTATAAAGCTTCTTTCCTTCTAGGATTTCATACATCCCTGGCCCAGAGCTGTACTCAGGAAGTCTTAGTTCCTTTTATGGGAAATAGAAGTTAGACACCACAATCCGGGTGTCTGGGTTCTAGGGGTATACATTGCTCCTGGCTTGGGATTGTTTCTAGCCTTTTCCAGTGGACAGAGCTAGGAAATTCATTCATGTAATGTTAATTAAATATAAAACACATAATAACCTCATACTGACACATCCAGTTCACATGCAGGATCACAGAGAGTTTAATGATTTTCAACTTAATCGCTAACTCCTTAATCCTATACTAAAATTCCCATTTCTCAGGACAGTAAGGGAGTTATTACTTTGCTTTGTTCTATAACACAATTTCTCAGTAACCATACCCATATTCTCACCACAATATTGGAAACAGTTTAAAATTATTTTTGCAGTTCTTTCAGTATTTCTACTAGACCTATATAGTCAAATTACTGTGCCTTAGAGTCAAAACAGCTCAGAATGCTACCCACTCAGTTCACTGTTAGGTTTGTTTCCTCTTGCTCTCAATTTTTAGAAATGTTCTCTTTAAATTTAATTTTGTTTTATACTTTCCTAAAGTGTTTACATTTCTAGTGCTGTGCTGATAAATGATTAACAACTGGCTTGGGGGTTCGGAAGGTATGTTTGCTGGGATCCATGTTGTAAATACCTTCCACCACAGCCAATTTCAAGCTGCCATGGTAAAGACAACTGGCTCACAAAATACCTGAGCTTTTATCAGGAGCCAGTACAAGCCAGCTTTAGCATACATTGCGTATTTCTCAAGTCAAATGTATAAAACCAGGAATATTCAGAGAAACTTGGCTTCTGTTATAGACCTATCCACCCTGTTCCACCTGCCTTCTATAACTTTTAAAAAAAATCTTTTTTTTGGTTTATACTTTTATTATTTTTTAAAATATTCGTTCATATCACCTTCCAGTTTCTTAGATAATGACATCATAAAATACATACTGAATGCTACCTTTTTATGTAATAGTTTTACAGCTGTATGGTACTTCATTGTATGAACGTGCCATAGTTTTATACCCATTTCCCTATTGATGGACATATGTGTTATTTCCTCTCTTTTGCTAATACAAATATTTCTACAGTGAATTACTTTGTCTATGTGTATTTTTTTGCCAGAATATCTTTGGGAGATATTTTTACAACAGGATATCATAGAACAAAGGTAAATGCATATGTAATTTTGTTATATATCATTAAATCCCCTCCATAGGTCCTGTCTCATTTTGCATTTCCACCAGCAAACTATGAGAGGGCTTGTTTCCTCATGGCCTCACCAACAGGATATATTGCTTAGATTTTGTTGAATTTTCAGGGTTTTGCCCATTTTATAGGTGAAAACTGGAATCTTGGTGTAGTTGTGATTTTGACTCTTCTTACGAAGCCTATGGTTGCACATCTTGTCATACAGTTAAGACCATACTTCTAGCCCACTTTTCCTGTAAGTGTTCTCTATCTTAGGAATATAAACCTCTTTTCTGTGATACAGTTTGCATATATTTTTCCCAGTTTGTCATTTGTCTTTTTTGTTTGTTTATGAGTTTGTTTTTTTTTTTTTAATTTTTTTTTTTAACCTTTATTTATTTTTGAGACAGAGAGAGACAGAGCATGAATGGGGGAGGGACAGAGAGAGAGGGAGACACAGAATCGGAAGCAGGCTCCAGGCTCCGAGCCATCAGCCCAGAGCCCGACGCGGGGCTCGAACCCACGGACCGCGGGATCGTGACCTGAGCTGAAGTCGGATGCTTAACCGACTGACCCACCCAGGCGCCCCATGAGTTTTTTTTTAACACTCAAAATTTTCTTTGAAGATCCATATGCTTTTGATTCTGAAAATTATTGTTCTTCCACAGACTCAGAGCTGTAAGGAACATTAAAGGTCACCTAGATCAATCATATCATTCTTCAAATGAGGAAACTGGCTTCTGTGTTATGAATGTCTCCTTCCCTCATGTTTAATTGAGTTACATTTCTGAAGTGAAGAGCTGTTGACGAGAGAGCCCATTGAAAGAAAACGCCACCGACTAAGCTCATATGTTCATCTCCTTATCCAAGCAGGGTGCTGATCTTCCTGTCTCCTTAATCCTTTAGTCTTTTAGCAGTGGAAATAGGAAAAGCGCCCAGAAGCATAGTTAGGGCACTTGGAGATCCACAGCATCCACCACCACCTCGCTGTCCCTCATTCCTCTTGAAAAGAATTTAAAAGAACATTCGTAGGTGCTGTTACAGAGCCCAGGAGCTAAAAATGAACTATTTGTGAAAATAGTCAAATGTGGCTTAGTGGTTAGATACCTGCTGACGGCTTGAAAGGAGAAATTCATGCACAAAAACAGGTGTTTATGAATCTTCAGGCTAGGTCAAGAAAAACTGAGAGTCATTTAAGAAGTTTGAACAAGGGTTTTTATATTCTATTTTCTATTACACATAAATTGCTACATTCCTTAAAGAACTCATAGTTTTGTGCCACAGGCACTTAATGACATCACCATCTTTCCAAAGTAACCTGCTGAGTTAAAAATATAGAGCTCCTTGGCTCCTTGACCTCTGATCTTCAGGGATCTCGGCCACCCAAGAGGCTCTTGGCTGTTCAAACATGTTCCTACTCTATTTACAAGTTCAGCTTTCACGTGCAGTCTCTGCTAAGTTAGAAGAAGTGAGAAAAAGTGTAGAAAAGTAAAGTTTTAACGGGGGAAGTCACGGAAGACACTTTCTTTTTGGATCTTTCTACTCCCCTGCTTATTATCGTACTTTGAACCACTCCATAGTCATAAAGTACCTAAAGGTACAAAGTACCTAGAGGGTACCTGAGGTACCTGTTGGTACCAGTTGGTATTTGCGAGTGACAACACAGACCATCAGGAAACCCACCCTTGAGACTATTGCTCCTGCAGCTGTTCAACTTCCTCATAGTAACAGTTATAATACATTGCACGGTTTAAGTCATGCTGGGCCATACTGTTTGATCAAACAACGTCCTTACCTGGCTGACAGATTTCCGCTCCTAACTGAGCTGATGCTAAGGGACTCGTCTTCCTGCCCTCTCTGGCTCCTCCCCACTGCCCATCAGTTACCCTGGCGAGGTCACCTGGCCTCCTTGTTCCCTGGTTTCCTCATCAGTGAAATCCCTAACATCTGCTTACTTGCTTTCAGATTTTAAAGGTAATCACTATTTAGAGAAAATATAGAAAATAGAAAATAAAATTTGTACACCAAGGAGATATAATGACTGTTAATAGTGGTGTCCCCCACCAACACCCCTCCCCCCTGTGACCTTTTGGTGCTAAAATTATCAATTTAATCACTTGTGAGTCAAAATAACTCCTGCCGCTTCTGATGACAATGAGGCTGAAATGTACACATGCTATGGTCCTGTCCTGTTTTCTCTTATTTTTATTTGTTGGGAAACTTGGAAGGTGAAATAAGATATATGTAAAGAGGTGGAGCTGTGCAAATAATGGCGAAGGAGGAAATATCTCTGATTCACACTTGAATCTGTTTATAGTGTCCGACTTCTCCAGTGTTTGCCAAACTGTTCTTTAACCCCTACTGTGTGCCAGTTGCTACGTTAGATGCTGTAACCTGCTAATACTGATGGTCTTAGTCTCTTGGAGGAGACAGATAGCAAACACAGCCTCTTACAGCCTTTGCTCTGGCTTTTGGAATCCAGAATTCACAGATTCTGGCATGAAATGAAGTCCATGTTCCAAATCATCAAACACTGTTCTCTCATCACACTTTATACTCATTTCTGAATGGAATTCAGGGACTATGGGTTATTTATCACAGAAACTCCACTCTGTACAAGTACTGTCTGGTACAAAGCATGAACTTCATAAATATTTGTTGAACGAAGGAACTAAGAGCTTTAGGACACCAGATTTCAGTATTTATTGAGTGTGGGCATTTTGCCTCACACTTGTGGGCACCGAGAGGTGGGGCCTTCTGCACAGTGCTGGTTTGGAACTGGGTCTTTTCAGTTCATGTCTTACCTTAAAATAGCTCTTAATTCTTGCAAGAGGTCCCAGCATGACCAACTGCTTCCCAGAGCAGTTTTCACAAAAGATATTAACTATGGCTGCTGTTCTGTCCAGTGATTTTGTGCCTTAAACTTTTCTATCACCAATTAAGTTAGAATTTTGGAGTTAGGTTTTCCAAAGACAGTGTTTCTCAAGGTAGCCATGCTAGGGGGTATATCATTAAGGAAGTAGTTCCAGGATGGGAGCTGAGATGTAGAGAGAAAGAAAAAGGAGAGAGGCCTGGATTCTGAGGAATTTAAAGGGATTTCTTTAAATGTCTCAGGATCTGAACATCACAGTTTCAAAGGAATTTTTATATATGCCTGTGCTTCATTTTCAAAATTTCCTCACCCATTCATACCTCATTTACTTGTTGATATATTGATTCATTAAAGATTTTTTTTCAACGTTTATTTATTTATTTATTTATTTTTTGGGGACAGAAAGAGACAGAGCATGAACGGGGGAGGGGCAGAGAGAGAGGGAGACACAGAATCGGAAGCAGGCTCCAGGCTCTGAGCCATCAGCCCAGAGCCCGACGCGGGGCTCGAACTCACGGACCGCGAGATCGTGACCTGGCTGAAGTCGGACGCCTAACCCACTGCGCCACCCAGGCGCCCCATTAAAGATTTTTTTAAGTGTTTATTTATTACTTTTGAGAGAGAGACAGAGCATGAGCAGAGGAGGGGCAGAGAGAGAGAGGGAGACACAGAATCTGAAGCAGGCTCCAGGCTCTGAGCTGTCAGCACAGAACCTAATGCGGGACTCGAACCCATGGACTGCAAGATCATGACCTGAGCTGAAGTCGAATGCTTAACCGACTGAGCCACTCAGGTGCCCCAATATATCAATTCATTAAGCTGCTCAGTATATTAGACTCCTTTTACGTGCCAGGAAATAAAAGTGGTCTCATAGGTTGTGGTCAGCATTTATTGATTCTTTCCCTTCTCACACTACCTGTTAGCACCTTCTCTTTTGAATGAAAATACATGACCTTTAAAGGCAGAGAAATGTTATTGTTTGGAAAGAGAGTATTGGATGGGGTGCCTGGGTGGCTCAGACCGTTAAGCGTACAACTCTAGATTTCAGCTCAGGTTGTGATCTCATGGTTTGTGAGTTCGAGCCCCGTGTGGGGCTCTGCTGTGACAGTGTGGAACTTGCTTGGGATTCTCTGTCTCCCTCTCTCTTTGCCCCTTCCCTACTCATTTTGTCTGTCTGTCTGTCTGTCTGTCTGTCTTTCTGTCTCTCTCTGTCTCGGTAAATAAATAAGCTTAAAAAAGGCAGGGGGAGAGTAGTGGATGACATTTTAAAACATTAAGAGTTTTTAAGATGAAAAATTTGAGAATCACATTCAACATCACTAAAAACTGAATTTTACAGCTTCAAGAGACACTAACCTTAAGTAAGTACCAGAAACTGATATTTAAATTTTGTCCATAGCAGCCTTAAATTCATGTTTTACCAACTTCATGTAAATCCTCTAGATAACAATGACAGAGCCATGAGTTATACCTGTTACTTAGCAAAAGTATATTTGAACAGAATGAACTTTTTCCTATTAAAATCTAATGTAATAGGTCATTCAATTATTTATTGAACTATGTTACTTATATTATCAAAAAGTATTTTTCACCAGTTATAGTGACTATTTACTCTGGCTTCATTATATTTTAATTTAGTTGGAAAAAATGTTTTAGCTATGCTTCAGATTCCACTCTCACCTGTGGATCAACAGACCCATCCCTGGTCATGTTTTTATAAATATTCTTATTTACTAAACCAAAGTATCTTATAAAATGGATGTGTGCAGTACATACACGTTTCCATGGAAATCAGGTGTCTTAGAGTTTGAAATCTGTCAGGGAATGTCCAACTGACTAGCTTACATATTTAAGTTCTTACCATGTGCTAAGTACAATTTGAAGAACTTTGCATAACTTATTTCATTTGCTCCTTGTAGCAGCCCACAAAATTGGTACTGTTATTATCCCCATCTTTAGACATGAAGAATTGAGGTCCAGAGAGGGTAAGCATCCCAGCCCAAGATCACACAGTAGGTGATGGTAAAGTTACTGTTTTCTGGGGATCGGTGTTAAGGATTTTTGAGGAATCCAGTGTAATTCTGAGTATTTAAATTCTGACGATTTAATTAGGAACTACTGTGTGGGCTGTTCTTTGTCAAAGATTAGTGTGTAAGTACAATTCCACTGTACTTGCTTTCCAGATGATCATCTCAGATTGGTGGAAACTGTTTTTCATTAGTTCATGTTAATTCAGATTTTGCTAATTTTTAAAAAAAGAAACTTCAATTAGTGCTCGTGGTGCTAATGTTGGTATGTGTTTTTTTATCCTGAAGAAATGTCAATATATTTCATTCATAGCACATCATGGCCTTTTACAATGACTGAAAGGTAGGGTGGGTTTACTAAAAAATTCTCAATGTTTTGGGAGACATTTGAATTCTTACTAATATTTTAATCCTAGCAATGGATAAGCCTTAGTAAAATTTAAGAGACTATTTGTTCTGAAAAAAAGAGATCCCATTTTAGAAACCTTAATGTGGTATTCTCAACTTCAGGGAGTTTTTTGATGGTTTGTAGGGAAAAAAAGGAGAGCTTTTTTATGAATTGATTTATAATTTGAATTCTCTTGCTCTTATATCTTAGTGACATTTGACCTACTTCTTCAAATGCTACTATTTCTGTAGGATCAAAATAACTCAACTTTGAGGAAATGATTAATCTAATTTTTATCTTTAATTCACTCCTGCTCTTCAAATGGAAAATCTGGCACCAGAAACCTTAGGTACCTTTTAAATTCTGTATTACCCTGTTTTGATCTAGGACTAGCACACCTTATCAAAGAATCTTTTTTCTTCAAATTAGGTAAGTTCAGTATTGTGCTTAATATAGAAAGTTATGTTCCAGGGTAAAGTTTCATTGACATACCACCACTTCTTAATTTTGAGTTCATAGTAGTTTCATTATTTAGAATTAGTATTTAGACATAATTTGTTAAGTGGAGCTAATCAGGTGGCATTAGAATCCACGCTTGATTTTGCAAAATGTGGCACTAACTTACATACGCTAATGGGGTCCATCTTTAATTTCATATTTGGATCCTCATATTTTTATAGAATTTTATAATTAGCACCAGTTAAAAATGACAAAGGATTGTTCTTGATTACAATTATGGTATTAAGAGAGTGAGAATAAATACTTGTATATTTCCCACTTTGCCTCTAGTTCTGCTTTTGGTTTTATTTCTCCTAACCCATTCTTTTTCACATTGGTAAATATTAGTTTATAATTGCTCTTTAATTTTGCAACCAGTAGGATTTACCTCACTGCAGCCAAGAAAGGCTTTTAAAGATTAATTTAGGAAAAGGCATATTGATTGTATAGGACAGATAAAATAATGCAGTTAACAAAAGATAGACATGTGCTTCTAGTATATATCACAGCTATTAAAAATGCAGATATAATGAGAAAAGAATTACTTGGTAAAAAATTCTAATAGAATTTAGGGGGGAATGTTAAGAGGTTTGTAGGCTCTGGGGAAAAAGGGACCTTATTTGTTACCAAATGTAGGTTTTTAGGGGTGAAAGCTCTCCTGTTAGTAAAAATTTGTGGGTAATTAAAGGCTCAAAAATCTTCATTATTTGGTATAAATGTAGGTTAAACTCATGAAGACTTTAGGTGATAAAATTATTATGTTTAAATCTATTTACAAGCTGACTCCACAGTAATATTGAGTAAGAATTATATTTGAAAACCATCTATTATTTGACCTTATTTTACCCTTAATATTGACACAGAATTCTTGAACATTTTAATGCCTATCATATGCTAGAAATGTAACAGTACTGAACTGCTTTTAAAATGCACTTGACTGTGTTAATGCAGTGTTAATAAATTTTTCAGACTTTCAAAGAACATTTCATAAGACAGTAAAGAGCACTTCCATCTCTTTAAATTTAACTTTATAGCACTTTACTCGAGGATCCAGTTTTTCAGTTGAGACGTCTACATGGGGGCCATGTTTATGGGCTGTGTGACTCTTTAGATGTTTCTTGACTTGGAAGGAAAGAGGGAAAGAAGAACTTAACTTTGTTTTGCTTAAGAGACATTATAGATATTAAGTCATCTTCACAGTAGCCATTTGTATAAAGGTTATGTCTGTGAGACCCTAGTAAAGCACTTGAGTGTTCTGTTGGTCGTTGTTAAATAGCATTCTGTGATTATCACTGTAATTAGACCTGATTTGACTCTATCTTCATAGTGGGCTTGCATTTATTGAGCATCTTGTGTATGTCAGATACTTTGCTTTTCTCATTTGACCCCCAAGAATCTTACGTGATAGATATCAGCCTTCTTATTTTGTATGCAAGGAAACTGAAGCCCAGGCAGTTGAACAAATTACACAGGTTCAATAAAACAGTAGGTGGCAGAGCAGGGAGTTTGGATACCACAAGAGCATGCTATCAGGTATTTTTAATTTAAAAAATTTTTTTTTCAACGTTTATTTATTTTTGGGACAGAGAGAGACAGAGCATGAACGGGGGGGGGGGGGCAGAGAGAGAGGGAGACACAGAATCCGAAACAGGCTCCAGGCTCTGAGCCATCAGCCCAGAGCCCGACGCGGGGCTCGAACTCACGGACCGCGAGATCGTGACCTGGCTGAAGTCGGACGCTTAACCGACTGCGCCACCCAGGCGCCCCAGGTATTTTTAATTTTTAAATACTCCTCTTTTGTTTAATATCCTGTGATTATTACTTAAATTAATCAGCTCTTGCCGAGGTTCCACCCCTTATAAACGGTAGCTGAAATGCTAGCATAGCAGTTCGTTTGGCTAATCTACTTTCTCAGAGTAGAAGCAATTCCGTTGATTTCCTGGCCACAATATGCCTGTCTCCCTCTTCTGCTTTACATTATTGCTTCCCACTGTGCTAAAAAAGACTTCTTCTTTCAATATTTAAAATTGGGGAAGCTTTGATATATATAGTATATATGACTTTTAATACAAAAAGCAATAATATTAACATAGTGAACATACAAGTACCTGCTGTCCAGCCAAAGAAACCTCCATTACTACTGCTTCTGAGGTCCCTGTGCACATCTCCCTGACTGCACTCCCTGTGTTCCCCTCTGCTGAACTGTGCGTCTGTCGTTCCCTCTGTCTTCATAGAAAAGATACCCTTCTCACATCCCATGCCCAAAAACACCCACATACATATCCCAGAGTAAACTTTTTTGTCGTGTCTTTTCAAATTTTGCTTAAAGGAATTACACTGTGTGTGTGCTTCTGCAACTTGCTTTCTGGATATGTCGTTATGTTGTTGAGATCTGCCCATATTAATGTGTATAGTTATTGTTGATTCATTTTCCACCACTGTATAATTTCTTCTGGTACGAGTAATCAGAATTTATTTTTGTTCATATGACAATGGATATTTTAGCTAAGTTTTTTTTCCTGTTAAAATAATGCTGCTTTAAACATTCTTATACATGTTCCCTGGCTACCCACAGAAGAATTTTTCTAAGGAGTATATCTGGGAGGGGCACCTGGGTGGCTCAGTCGGTTAAGCGTCCAACTTCGGCTCAGGTTGTGATCTCGCGGTCCGTGAGTTCGAGCCCCGCGTCAGGCTCTGGGCTGATGGCTCAGAGCCTGGAGCCTGTTTCCGATTCTGTGTCTCCCTCTCTCTCTGCCCCTCCCCCGTTCATGCTCTGTCTTTCTCTGTCTCAAAAATAAATAAACGTTAAAAAAATTTAAAAAAACTAATAATAAAAAAAGGAGTATATCTGGGAGTGGAAGATCAAATATACATAGTTTCCGTTGTACTGACAAATGTCAATGTCAAATTGTTTGCTAAAGCTATTTTATGTTTTATCAGCAGGGCATAAGAGTTACAACCACCTGGCATTATCCAAATTTTAAAGTTTGCCAATCAGTTATAAAATGCCATCTCATTAGATTTTTATTTGTATATTCCTGATTTCCAATGAGGGTAAGCATATTTCATATATTTGTTGGTCATTTGTGTTTACTCTCCTCTCAATGTCTGTTTATACCTTTGTTCATTTTTTATTGGGTTGTCTCTTATTGTTTTTGTTGATTTTTTAGCATTCCTTAAATATTTTGGATATTAATTTTCATTAATTGTATGTGTTGCAGATATATGGCAGCTTATGTGTTGTCTACAGCTATCTTATCCAAGAAAGACTTGATTTTTAAAAATAACTCATTGAGGGGCACCTGGGTGGCTGAACGTCCAACTTCGGCTCAGGTCATGATCTCACGGTTCGTGAGTTCGAGCCCCACGTCAGGCTCTGTGCTGACAGCTCAGAGCCTGGAGCCTGCTTCGGATTCTGTGTCTCCTTCTCTCTTTGCCCCTTCCCCACTCCCTCTCTCTCTCTCACTCTCACTCTCTCTCTCAAAAATAAATAAACATTAAAAAAAAATTTTTTTAATTAAAAAAAAAATTAACTCCTTGAGACCCCAATAAGTTATTTCTGTTACTCTTTTCCCAACTTTCCAGTGGGACTTCAAGCCATTGTATATTCAAGAAAACACTTAGCACCTCTGTGAAAGATGGTGGAGAATGTTTTCACTAAATTTTTCTTTTGATGACTTTCCTTACTCTGAGATAGATGATTTCCTTTTATAGAATTGCAGTTTAAGATTACTTGCAAAGGTTTTGTATAAATCACTAACAAGTTTATGTTCAATATTTGAAATCAGGTAAAAGGTATATTTCTTCTCATGTGATAATAACTAGCATAACATTTTCTGGATTAGAGTCCTAATTATTTTAGTAAGTAATTTTCTGGGGAAAAAAAAAACCACTGTAAATGTGAGATGTTTCCAGTCTAGAAAACATATAGGAATTACTTTTTCAGGAAAATTTTGAAGTTGCTTGGATGAAAACTCAAACTACATGTTACCTCCTATTTTCATTCAATAGCTGATCAGTAGTACATGATACAAATACAGTTGATACTAGGAGACTATTCCATTTTACTTTGATATATGTGCAACTTTTGTGGGAGCTAAATGGATGCCATTTCTAAAATATGACACTAATATTCACCAGTGTTCTATTTTATTTTTAGAGTCTGTAGGACCAATTTTAGTAATTTAAGTTTAAAAGCCAAGAATGTCATAAACTCTGTTTTATTAACACCATTTTTGTTGTTTTTTTTTTTTTTACCTTAAAAAAAATTACCTGGCATATTCTTAGAAAAAAGTAGTAGAGGTTGCATTGAGTTGGAAAAAAACATTTTTTTTTGATACCATAAAAACCAAAATCACATGCAGCCTAATTTGGCTGCTAAAAAAGATCTCCTTACTTTTAGGTTTCATATTTTATATTTAATTACGTATTTTGTATATCATCAATGTCAGTTTTACCCAAACTCCTTTTTCACTCTTAAAACATTAAATGAGCATATATCTTCTGACAATTTTGTTGAAATTTGTTGGAATGTGAAAATAAACACGTACAAGAAAATGAGATCCTTTGTTGATAGTGTGTGGTGAAAATTAAGTTTTGTGCTTATAGTAAGGCATGTCTTTAGTGACCTAAGAATCTTTATAGAATGATAGTTCATAGAGGTTCATGGCAGTGGCTTGGAGTTAAGCAGGAAGGAATCACTGAAATAAATTTATAGAGTTCTTCCAACATTGAAAAATATAATTTGGCACTGATTTTCTTCCTTCTCATTTCTTATTAACTGCCTTGAGACTGCAGAGGTTGCAAGCTCTTATGTTTATCAGCTCTAAGAGAGATTTTCTTATTGTAAAGGGCTTTGTTCTAGAAGTCCCAGAGTCTTAGAGGAAAAAAAAAAAAGGTCCAGCATCTTCACACAAGTCAGTCTGAATACATGAAAATCAAGCAAATGCCCCCAAATGTCTGGAGTAACTGTTCTTTGTGTGTTATGCTTGGAAAATTTGGTGACATTAATGATTTCTATCTTACTCAGAAAAAGCTATAGTTTTGTCATATACATTTTGCTATTACTATGAAATTCCTGGAGACAGGGTGTAGTTATTTGAGTAATTTTTAGGAGTAATATCAAAACGCCTGATATTTTACTCATAATTAAATTTGTCTCTGGAATGGATTATATTTGAAAGAGTTTTCACCAGTGTAGATAATAACATCAGAAGGAATAGTCGTATTACATTTTCTCACATTCTTATTTTAATTTTTTCGTTCAGAATGAATTAGTTCTACTAAGTATAGATTTTTTTCCTATGAAAACTGCCAATAAGTCACACTATCTTTGTTAGCCATAGTTAAGGAATAGGAAATGTGCCATTTTATTACAGCTATAAATTTGACATTTTGCTGTGCTACATATTTATGTGTTTGATTATATGTATTTTTAAACACAAGTGATCGTTTTGTGAATAAGCCTAGGAAATAAATTATTTACTCAAAAATTAACTATAGTAATTCATTTTATTATAATCAAATCAAGAAAGATTATTAAATGCCATTAATTACAACATACTGAATTTGTAGTGTTTGGTTGTGATGTGTTTACTCTATTAGATTTTAATCTATAACAATTAGTAAGATATTTTAACTACTTTATAAAAATGTAGATGTGAATATGTGTCATACCTTCTTATATTTCTTATAACTAGAGGAAAAATTAAAGAGATAAGGAGCCTTTTCTTTGTGACTTCTCACACATTGCCAAGCAAATATGGTCTTTTTTTTTTTTTTTTTTTTTTTTTTTTGGTAACAAGGATATCCAGAGCTCATTTATTACTGGCTGTTCTGCATTTGGATATTTGGATTTCTAGAGTGTTATATAATTGGAATCATTTTTATAACAAAGTGTGAAAGTGAAACCTTATTCTTGTTACAACACTAAAATGTAAACTTAGAGGGTGCCTGGGTGGCTCAGTCAGTTAAGCATTCAACTCTTGATTTCAGCTCAGGTCATGATCCCAGGGTCATGGTATCAAGCCCCGTTTCAGGCTCTACTCTGAGATGGATCATGCTTAAGGCTCTCTCTCTCTCTCTCTCTCTCTCTCTGCCCCTCTCCCTGCTCACGCGCTCGCGCTCTCTCTCTCTCTCTCTCTGAAATAAAAAAATTAAAAAAAAATTTTTGGAGTTAAATGTAAACCTAAAGGAAAGCACCAACTTTGATTCACACATACTGAGCTGCTAAATATGTTTTTTGAATTTGTTTTTCCTCATTTTCTGTATTACTTTAAATATCAGATTCTAAGTTTAGAACTTAAATATCTGCATATATTTAATTTAAATAAACTGTGATTCCCAATAAGCTAGTAAATGGACTCTTAGAATTTATCTGTAATCCACACCAGACTTTAGGATGCCTATTTCTTAGACTTCACAACAGTCGTGTAATCTTTAAGGGGACTGGGTGTGATCACAGAATGCACAGCAGGAATGGTGAGCCAGTGACATTTGTCCCTGATGACTTTGAGCTAGTTCACCATACCCTAGCGGCAAACATGCACAATAGGAGAATAATCCCTCTGGCATGTAGTTCAAAATGTGATTTTTTATTTTTTATTTATTTTTTTAAAATTTTTAATGTTTATTTTTGAGAGAGAGACAGAGAGACAGAGTGTGAGCAGTGGAGGGGAAGAGAGAGAGGGAGATACAGAATCCGAAGCAGGCTCCAGGCTCCAGGCTGTCAGCACAGAGCCCAACGTGGGACTTGAACTCACGAACTGTGAGATCATGACTTGAGCTGAAGTCAGAGGCTTCACCGACTGAGTCGCCCAGGAGCCTCCAAAATGCAATTTTTTAAGCAAAGAATCTTAGACTGACAGCACTGACTGTTCTCTGCAAAACTTTGTTACTGGATTTATTTCAAAGTGTGCTCGTTGCCAGCCGTGGAGATAAGATCTGTGGGGAAAGATTCAGCTAGAGTATGATGTTGAAATATTCCCAGAGGGAATGAATGAACCAATCACAGATTTGGTTCTTACATCAGACTGACATGTGAGAGGTGGCATGCCTTTCAAATCTAATGCGTGAGCAAAGTTATGGGGCATAAAAGCTTCCTTTGGGTTTAAAGCATTAAAATAGGCTGGAAGCTTCTTTAGGATCTTCACCTCCTACAAAGCGTGTTGTTATGTTACAGAGGACAGTTGGTTACTGCATATTATTAAATGTCTCCAGATGAACTTGTTTTGAAAGCTGATGAAATGTGATGAAATGTTTGAAATGTAATGAAATGAATTGGCAACAAAATATTTAGATTATGGTACATCATAAGATTTGAGTTCAATAGCTCTTCATGGTAAAATTCTAAAAAAATTAAACAACATTAAATTGCTGGTAAAAAAAAGGAATGCTGATTTTCAAAATGCAGGATTTTCTTTATAGTAGGGAGATCAGTTACATTAGAAATCTCAATCAGTATGGGGCGCCTGGGTGGCACAGTCGGTTAAGCGTCCGACTTCAGCCAGGTCACGATCTCGCGGTCCGTGAGTTCGAGCCCCGCGTCAGGCTCTGGGCTGATGGCTCAGAGCCTGGAGCCTGTTTCCGATTCTGTGTCTCCCTCTCTCTCTGCCCCTCCCCCGTTCATGCTCTGTCTCTCTCTGTCCCAAAAATAAATAAACATTGAAAAAAAAAAATTTAGAAATCTCAATCAGTGTTATCTTAACTATTTTCTCTTCATCTCTTACCCAATATGTATTTATGTACCATGTTATAATCTTCTACTCTGAATATTTCAGAGCTTTGTTTCAGATGTAAAGGATGATGTAAAAACCAAATTTGTATTTTCAAGAAAATGTGAAAATGATTTGTTTCTTTTTTTTCCCCTGTAACTTACTGTTTATGTTAAGGTGTTAACAATTCATCTTATCTTTTAAAGTATGATTTTGTTTTTAGCAGTAGCTGTGTAGCTGAGTCAGAAATTGTTTTTGTAAAGCAATCAAATAGAGTTTTTGGTACCTTCTGACCTTCTTTTAACATTTATATAAAAATATTTAAGAGCAGCAAACACTTGCCCAGAATTTTGTGTCTGGTAATTATTTTAATTGAGTGCATAGTTTGGCTTTCTCTCAGAGCACTGTCACAGGAAAAGTCTTCCCATATTTATTTCTGGAGAGTAGCTTGGAAGTGGAGAGAAGGCCCCCTCCTCCTAATGCACAAATACCAGCCCCACGTCGCACACTCCACTTTTTGATTATGGTGACAGTACTGATTAGAGAAAACCATCATACTCTGTGCGGTAGGCAGAATTTGAGGCAGGGAGAGTCTCTGGGATATAATAAAGGAATGTAGATATTCTGAGATTTGAGTCCAGTATACCGTTAAAAGGGAGTCAAGCCAATAAAGGATTATGCGGGCTGCAGAAAACCTTTGGCTTGGTACCTTTTAAATATGTGGCATCAGCCTGTGATGCTAAGTAGCTTACTACGTGGACTCTGACCTCTCAGTTTCCAATAAAGGGGGAAAAGGGAATTTCTCTGAAACTACATGGCTTAAGTAAATAATTGGGAGTTGTTTCACTCAAGATGGGGAAAGAAATCCCTATGTGTTAAAGCCAGGAAAATTCTCACCTGGCTACATGGAAACTTCCTCCTTAAAGGAAGTGTGTGCCAAGGGTGAGGAGAAGGGCAAATGAATTAACAAGTAACATTTAAAGCTAGGAGAAATATTTCTTTTTTCTGTATCTTGTAGTCTCCTATAATTATGGCACAACATATTTCCTTTTTTTTTTTTTAATTTAAATTCAAGTTAATTAACATACAGTGTAGTACTGGTTTCAGGAGTAGAATTTAGTGATTCATCACTTACATATAACACCCAGTGCTCATCCCAACAAGTGCCCTCCTTAATGCCCATCACCCATTTAGCCTCCCCCCCCACCCGCTTCCCCTCCAGCAACCCTCAGTTTGTTCTCCGTATTTAAGAATCTCTGATGGTTTACCTCCCTCTCTGTTTTTATCTTATTTTACTTTCTCTTCCCTTCCCCTATATTCATCTGTTTTGTTTCTTAAATTCTACATATGAGTGAAATTATGTATTTGTCTTTCTCTGACTGACATTTTGCTTAGCATAATACACTCTAGCTCCATCCACATTGTTGCAAATGGCAAGATTTCATTCTTTTTGATCACCAGGTAAAATTCTATTGTGTATATAAACCACATCTTTATCCACTCATCAGTCCATAGACATTTGGGTTCTTTCCATAATTAGCTATTGTTGATAGTGCTGCTATAAACATTGGGATGCTGTGACAAAATGTATTTCTTAAGCTTCTCTGAATTTTCTATGAATTCTTTATAATCTACATTGCTCAAAACTCAGTATTAAGATTGAATTGAAAGTCCAGAAATAGATACAAAGGCACTGGGATATTTAGTATCTGATAAAGGTGTAGCATTTTAATCAATGGAAAATGGATTGCTCATATATAGTCACCTGTAAAAATAAAAGTTGTGCCCTAACTTCATACTTAACCCCAAAATAAGTTCCACAGAAATCAAAGATCTGGGCATTAAAAAAAGGGGGAGCGGGTGCCTGGGTGGCTCAGTCAGTCAAGCATCTGATTATTGATCTTGGCTCACGTCATGATCTTACAATTCATGAGTTTGAGCCCTGCATCAGGCTCTCTGCTGTCAACGCAGAGCCCAGTTCAGATCCTCTGTCTCCCTCTCTTTCTGCTCTCTGCGCCTCTCCTGCTCATGTGTGCACGTGCTCGCTCTCTTCTCTCTCAAAAATGAGTAAACATTTTTTTAAAGATAAAATTGCCATTAGAAAATGTGAGAGAAATATGTATTTGTTTAATCCTGCAGTCAGAAAGCCTTTTTAACTATGACCCCAAACCCAGAAACCATGAAAGAAAAGATGTATGAATCTGATAACATTAAAAAACATTCTGTATATGAAGAGAAATACAAGCAAAATTAAAGACAAATGAAAAACTGGGAGAAAAATTTTCAACTCATGTAATGAACAAGATGCTACTAGACTTAATATATAAAAGAGTTTCTTTAAAAATGTATTAAGAACAAAACAACCCATTGAATAATGGAGAAAGGAGATAAACCGTTAACAAGAAAGAAATACAAATGGCTTTAAGCTTATGCAAAGATGTATGCTCTCATCCATGATAAGAAATTGCAAATAGAAACTGCTGAAGTATAAATTAATAAACTTCAATTTTTTTAATGTTTATTTATTCTTGAGAGAGATAGAACGCAAGTGGGAGAGGGGCAGAGAGAAGGAGACAGAATCCGAAGCAGGCTCTAGGCTCTGAGCTGTCAGCACAGAGCCCAACACGGGGCTCGAACTCATGAACTGTGAGATCATGACCTGAGCCGAAGTCGGATGCCTAACTGACTGAGCCACCCAGGTGGCTTTAATTAAAAAATTAAAAATTTTTAAATGTCTGTAATTTCTACCCCAGAATTTCATTTCTACAGATTGATCCTTCAGATATAGTTGCTTGTGAGCAGAGAATGTGCACCCAGAGTTATTTATTAAACCATTGTTTGTAATAGCAAAAGAAGGAAACTACACAAATACTCATTCATAAGCACTAGGTACATTTTTGTACATATGTACAGTGGAACATTAAATAATCATTAAAAAGATGGAGGCCCCTTGGGGCGCCTGAGTGGCTCAGTCATTTAAGCATCTGACTTCGGCTCAGGTCATGATCTTGCAGTTCGTGAGGTTGAGCCCCGTGTCTAGCTCTCTGTTGTCAGTGCTGGTCCTGCTTCTGATCCTCTGTCTCCCTCTCTCTTCCTGCCCCTCCCCTGCCCATGCACTCTCTCTCTCAAACAATAAACATTTGGAAAAAAAAAAAGATGGAGGTCCCCTGTTATGGACTGATATGAAATGACCTCCAGAATATATTTAGTAGAAAAAAAGTAAGATAGGGCATATGGTAAACAGCACTTGTGTAAAATACACATAGTTGTTGCATATGTCACACAGAATATCTCATACAATTTATGTAGGATAGACAAGGAGCTCTTAAGAGCGGTTGCCTTTTGGGAGAGAAAAAGCGTGGGTGTGTGGATGGGATGGGAAGGAAACTGACTTTGCATCATATGCCGGTCTTTACATGCAAGGATGATCTGTTCCAAAGTATAGTATCTAAAAGACCAAAAACAAAGAGAAAAGAATATAACATTTGTTTTCATTGTAGTTTACTGTACATGCCATTCAAAGATTGCCTGCTTTTCTGAGCACTTGAATACAGTGGTAGACAGCTATAATCCTTAAACTTAGTTTTCTGTTTGCTTGGTGTGTGTGTGTGTGTGTGTGTGTGTGTGTGTGTGTGTGTGTGTGTGTGTGTGTGTTTTGCTACTTAACTACTACTCAATCTTTCATTGCCTTTGGACTATCATTATGACTATTAGTTGTCATTACCCTCTCAAAATGTAGACATGTTAATTCATGCAATTATTAATGATAATGCCAGAATTTATTATATGTATTTTTTCAGTACATCAATTTTTTGTTAAGTAATAACTAAATACTTTATATAACAGAATGATTACTAACTAAAATTTGAGATATTTGTTTTGTTTTTCTCAATGGGAAGGAAAAATGAGAGAAATAATGTTTAATATTCAGGTATATTTAAGTCTGTCTTTGTTTTTCTTTAACCATATTCTGGGTGGTTAACTTTACAGGCAGCCATTTCTATAATTAAATCAAAATGAAAGCTTAATAGGACAAATAAGGATCTAGCCAAATAAATATTTTCAATAAATCTATATTACGTGACACTGGCTTCTAAATTATAGCTTATTCTAAGGAGCCAAACTTTTGTTTTCTATCACTAGAACATACTAAAAATTTAAGTGATGGACATTTTCCATGCTGCTGAGTCTCTCCTGGATATTTGGACTTTTAGCCTATTTTGTGTGTTTCTTAATTTTCTTTTTTCTTTATTATAAGATGCATACATAATCTGTGGATAAACACAGGTAGACAGTAAACCAACAAATATCTCAGCATATTTTGTCTGGCAGAACGTTTTGGGGTAACTAAACATTTGGTTCAGAATTCAAAGGTGTTAGCAAATACAACACAATTTAAATTTCTCAATGACTTAAACATTAAATATTAAATTAAGAACTTTTTCATAAATTAATGGCTTAAGTAACTGTTCATCATTGCAAAATTTCAAAGTAGTATAAGCCATTTGTATATACTAACTTATGTTGCTTCCTACCATGCATGACAGGAAACTGAATAGACAGTATGTTTCTTTACTAGACCGACACTGCAGTTTTAGGATTATAATCTTCTAAGTTATTTCTTTGCCAGTATTAACAGAACACTGACCTATTCAAAGGTTACTCTAGTGGGATAAATAAGTTGAGCCTGAGATGGAGCTTTCCAAACAGTGGTATTTGAATAGTGAAGGACATGGCACTGTTGGTTTTAACAAAGGTAAACCAAAGGACAACTGTCGGAAAGGGTAGCTAGACTGGAAATTGGAGAAATAGTTATTTTCCAAAAGAGTCCCATGCCTAGTGCAGACACTGAATTAAAAACAGTTGAACTTAATGTTGATGCACTAAATTAGTGCAGAGATTGGGGTAGAACCTTTGAATCCGGAATCTCTGTGTAAAATAAGCAGTGAAAGAATTATAGAATCAGAGAGCTTAAAGATTCTTAGAGGTCTTTTTGGCCAATCTCCTTTCTTCAGAAATGAGGAAATTAAGAAGAAATTTGATATATACAAAGAATTGGGATTAGGACTCATGGTGTTTTACCTAAAATCCAGTATTCCCCCTCAGTTGAATGTGTTGGTACAGCATTTTACCTTCATTTCCTATGATGGCTCCCTTTGAGAAGTACCCCCAGAACTCTTGTAGAGAGAAGTCTTTCAGGCCATGAATGAGGAGACTTAAGGCTTAGCAACTAGATCATCCCTGGTCTGGTCTTTTAAACAGACAGTGAGAAGCGAAGGCTTTGAAGGGTTTTTACAGTAGAGTGACCTAATTAAATGTGTGTTTTTGAAAGATTACTCTGGCCGCAGTATGCAGAACCTTGGACAATCAGTGGTCACTGGGAGATCAGTTAAAATGATGTCCTTACAGATGGCTAGCAAACATGAGAAGATTCTCAGCTTCACTAATTATCAGGGAAATACAAATCAAAGCCACAGTGAGATATCACCTTACCCTGTCAGAATGGCAAAAATCAAAAAGACACATAACAAGTGTTGGTGAGGATGTGGAGAAAAAGAAGCCCTCATACACTGTTGGTGGGAATGTAAGTTGGTGTGGCCATGAAAGAAAACAGTATGGAGATTCCTTGGACCATTAAAAATAGAAATATCAGGCACCTGGTTGGCTCAGTTGGTTAAGTTTCCACTTAGCTCAGGTCATGATCTCACAGTTCATGAGTTCAAGCCCCACGTCGGGCTCTGTGCTGACAGCTCAGAGCCTGGAGCCTGCTTCAGATTCTGTATCTCCTTCTCTCTCTACCCCTTCCCGCCCCTCTCAAAAGTAAATAAAAATTTAAAAAAAAATTAAAAGTAGAAATACCATATGATCCAGTAATTCCACTACTGGGTGTTTACCCAAAGAAAATGATAACACTAATTCAAAAAGATACATGCACTGCTTTGTTTATTGCAGCATCATTTATACTAGTCAAGATATGGAAATAACCTAAGTGTCCATCAATAGACAAATGGATAAGGAAGATGTTTTATATATATATATATATATATATATATATATATATATATATATAGTATATTTTTTAATATATACACATATACATAAATGGAACATTACACATAAAAAAGGATGTGATCTTGTCATTTGAAACAACACAGATGGGACCCAGAAGGTATTATATTCAGTGAAATAAGTCAGAAAGGCATGGGAATAAAAAGCACAGGATAAAGAATATAGTCAACAATGTTGTAATAACGTAATAATGTGTGGTAAGTGTAGCTTCACTTGTGGTGAGCATAGCATAATGCATAGAAAGTTTGAATCACTATGTTGTACACCTGAAACTAATAGAACATTGTGTGTCTATTATACTCTTATAAAAAAGTTTTTTAGGGGCACCTGAGTGGCTCAGTTGAGCATCTGACTCTTGATTTCAGCTCAGGTCACGATGCCAGGATTGTGGGATCAAGGCCTGCATCAGGCTCCACGCTGTGTGTGGAGCCTGCTTAAGATTCTCTTTCTCAGCCCCTCTCCCTCTGCACCTCCCCACTCGTGTGTGTGTGTGTGTGTGTGTGTGCGCGCGTGCGCAGACACGCACATGCACTCTCTCTCTAAATAAAAAAATGTAAAAAACAATTTTAAGGGAAAAATAGAAAATGGTGTCCTGGAATAGAAAGCTGTGTTGTGGATGAAGTGAAGGGAGATGGATGATGGTGATATTTAAATACTAATTTTTATTTTATTATTTTTTAATATGAAATGTATTGTCAAATTGGTTTCCATACAACACCCAGTGCTCATCCCAACAGGTGCCTTCCTCAGTACCCATCACCCACCCTCCCTGCCCTCCCACCCCCCATCAACCCTCAGTTTGTTCTCAGTTTTTAAGAGTCTCTTATGCTTTGGCTCTCTCCCTTCCTTTTTTTTCCCCCCTTCCCCTCCCCCATGGTCTTCTGTTAAGTTTCTCAGGATCCACGTAAGAGTGAAAACATATGGTATATGTCTTTCTCTGTATGACTTATTTCACTTAGCATAACACTCTCCAGTTCCATCCACGTTGCTACAAAAGGCCACATTTCATTCTTTCTCATTGCCACGTAGTTAAATACTAATTTTTAGAGATTAGGGCATTAATCTGGCAACATTTGGGAAGCTTATTTTTATTTGATGTTGCTTGCCGTTGCCAGTCTCTGTCATATATTCTTGTCATTTAATATAATATCTGAATGTAGGGAGGCTGGAGAGTCTTGGAATATTATACATAGTAAACATCAAGTGTGAGTTTAGGAATATCACTTAAAATCATATGCATTACAGTGTTCATATTTAAATATTACACAAACTGATTTAGGAACTATAAGTGGCATTTAAATTTTATAAATAGAAACAATTTCAGATTATATGTGATTTTATAGCTTTTGATAAATGAGTGAATAAGATGGCATTTATAAATTTTTATGGCATTTAAGAAGGTTATTTTTGTTGTCTGAAATCTTGACCATCTCTGGATTTATATATCTTTCTAAATTTGTTCATGGATTAGAATTGCAGCTCCTAACAGCAGTTTGCATCACTTGCTTACTCTTTTTTTTTTTTTATGTGCTTCTGTGGAGTTCTCCAGCCCACCTTCCCACTGCCTTCAGTGCCTACACCATCCTCTCTTCTCTCCCCCACTCCCTCTACATCATTAGGGTGCTCATATCAGAGTGGTGTCCCTTCCATAGAGTTAAGGTGTCAGCCACTTTAACTTCAATTCATACATGTAAATACATTTTTGCTATATATCATTTTCTTGGCTACTTTTTTTCTCAAAATAACACAGGAAGAAAAATCCTAAATGTTTTTTTATTACACTGTTTGTGGTTTACACCCTCCAAATTATTATATGATTAAAAGGCATTTGTACAGCAAAATTTTATTCCATTCATTTATTTATTCACTTGAAATATTGAGCATTTGCATGTTGTTCCTTATTTGTTATATAGCACTGTTCCATTTAAATAATTCACATGTGGTCCCTTGGTATGCTTTTAAAATTCACAGTGTTACCAAGAAAACAGTGCATATTGAAAAATGTGATATTCCATATTAGATTGTTCAATATAGGGTTAGGTTTATAGGCAGCATATTAGAAATTATCACTTTGTATTCCTTCTTCCCATTTATGATGCAAATAAAGTCTGTCCATTTTAGCTTTTCTATAATAACAGCTTTATATATTACTTTAAACAAAACTTTAAATTAAAAAAAAAAGGCAGCAACAACAAAATAATTCACTATAACCTGTAAATAATAGCAGCTCTTTTCCTGATTATTGAGATATTTATAAACTGGTAATTTTGTCTCATCAAATATTCTTTTGTTTTTGGAGCACCAAGGCATTTTGGATTCTGAAGCTTTATAAGGACATGTTATTTGGGGAGTAATTGATGCCAACTTTATTGAAAACACCTATTTTATTTTACTAAGATAATACTTCTTTGACTCAGATGCAGGATTACAGTGGCCCAGTTGATTCCAGTACACCACTCCTTACAAAAGAGGAGAAATGGAAATTTTGAAGGAGATGGAGCTTGTACTTCATAGTCTACTTTTAAAAGGATGCACTGTCTTCCTTTTCATTATCCTTTCAGTACAGTTGACTTCTGAAATGCGAATTATAAACAAGTTTGAAGGTTAAGAATTTGACATGGGAATATATGATGGGAAAATACAGGAGCTAACTATTTGGTTCTTTTTCTTTTTTCTTTTTATTTTTTATTAAAAAAATTTTTTTAACGTTTATTCATTTTTTGAGAGACAGAGTGCAAGCAGAAGGAGGACGGAGAGGGGAACAGAAAGGGAGACACAGGATCTGAAGCAGGCTTCAGGCTCTGAGCTGTCAGCACAGAGCCCGACGTGGGGCTCGGATTCACAGACTGTGAAATCAGTGACCTGAGCTGAAGTCAGACACTCAACCAACTGAGCCACGCTGGCACCCCTGGTTCTTTTTCATCTATTAACAAGTAGAGTTTTGACACCTCAAAGTTGCACACATTTGATCCTTCAACTTCTTTACTGCTTAACTTTCATCCCTTTCATCCGGCCCTGCTCCTTCACCATGAGATAGAGCTCTTTGCCATTTGTTTCAAACGTAAGAGAAAAGGATAGATAGGTTTTTTAACTGCTCTCTCCCCTACCTTTAATTGCACCTGTTATGGTCCATACTACCATGTCAGAGAATGAGGTGCCTTGCTCTTTCTCCCAGTCAGTCCTGCATACTGGATACATCCTCTTGTTTCTCACATGGGACTTTCAGTCTACCAGCTGTCAGCACAGAGTCCGATGTGAGGCTCTCGAACCCACAAACTGTGAGATCATGACCTGAGCTGAATTCAGACATTAAACCAACTGAGCCACCCAGGTGCCCCTGTTCCATACTTTTCTGTTTCCTTTTATAACTCTAATACAATTCTCAGAACCATTCTGTTGTTCTTGATAAGGACAACCAGAAACTCTCAACTGGCTAAGTCCAGTGATCTATTTTTAATAGCCATATTACCATTCTTCTAAACATCTAACTTTATAAATCATTCTTTCTCAAAACTCACTCTTCTTTTTTTTTTAATTTTTTTTTAATTTTTTTTTAACGTTTATTTATTTGTGAGACAGAGAGAGACAGAGCATGAGTGGGGGAGGGTCAGAGAGAGGGAGACACAGAATCTGAAACAGGCTCCAGGCTCTGAGCTGTCAGCACAGAGCCTGACGCGGGGCTCGAACTCACAGACCTCGAGATCATGACCTGAGCCGAAGTCGGCCGCTTAACCGATTGAGCCACCCAGGCGCCCCTTTAATTTTTTTTTAATGTTTACTTATTTTTGAGACAAAGAGAGAGCATGAGCAGGGAAGGGATAGAGAGAGAGGGAGACACAGAATCCAAAGCAGGCTCCAGGCTCCAAGCTGTCAGCACAGAGCCTGATGCGAGGCTCGAATTCAAAGACCGTGAGATCATGACCTGAGCCGAAGTTGGACGCCCAACCAGCTGAGCCACCCAGGTGCCCCAAACTCACTCTTCTTTTAGCTTTCTTACTACCTCTCTCCCTGGTTTCCTGATCTGTTTGGGTTTTCTTTTTTGTCTTATTCCTTGGCTTCTTCTCTTGCTTTGCTCATCCTATGAATATTGGGATTCATAAAGGTTCTATGTTTGGTCATTTTTTTTTCTGTACTGCAGAGGCTACCTGGGTGTTCACACTCATTGTCATAACTTCACTCACCATTTATTCATATGCTGATTTCTCCCTAGACCCATATTTCCACCATCCTATTGGAAACTTAATAAATACAGGGAATTAAGAATCAGGAGACTATTGGGGCGCCTGGGTGGCGCAGTCGGTTAAGCGTCCGGCTTCAGCCAGGTCACGATCTCGCAGTCCGTGAGTTCGAGCCCCGCATCAGGCTCTGGGCTGATGGCTCAGAGCCTGGAGCCTGTTTCTGATTCTATGTCTCCCTCTCTCTGCCCCTCCCCTGTTCATGCTCTGTCTCTCTCTGTCCCAAAAATAAATAAACGTTGAAAAAAAAAATTAAAAAAAAAAAAAAAAGAATCAGGAGACTATTGAAATCATCCTCATAAAAGATGGTACAGACTGCACTTAGGAAGGTCAGAGGGGATAGACAAGTTAGGTGTTTACAAAATATGGGAAGGAGGTAATATCTACAGGACCATATATTCCGTGTTATGGGGGGAGTGGGAGTGAAGAAATGAATTTGAGATTTTAGGTCTGGTCACTTAAAAGTTTGTGGCTCCATCCATTAAAGATTCAGAGTATAAGAAAATGAGCAGGACTTTCAAAGATGATGGTTGTATCTTTGAACTTACAGACTTGGAAATATCTGTTGGACTTCAATTGTTCCTTTGACTTGTATAAGTGTAAGAGTACCAGGGAGAGATCTGGTATGGAAATAATGGACATAGGAGAAACCCACCTATGGGTGGACATTGAAGACAGGGAGGACACAGAGCATAGAAGATGAAGACAAGGGCTAATGTCACAGCTTGTCATAAACACTACTCACATTTCTCACCCCTTCTCTGGCTGTTTCTCATCTCCACAGGTAGTCTTGACGTTCTCTTAATGTGCCATGTTCTTTTTCCTTTGTGTTAATACTCATTGATCAGTGTCTGAAAACCCTCTGCTCATCTATGAATTATGAATTCCCTTTTTATCTTCTAAAATCTAGCTCAAGTAACATCTCCTCCAAGAAGCTATAATTAGACGTATTTCTCTCTGCTTCTGTAATGCCTTATCATAGCATTTTCTTACCTCTTTCTGTGACTTACGTATCTAGCTCATTACCACTAGACTGTATTTTCTATTGGCTTAAGACTTGTTTTAGCAAGTTTAGGAGCCAGATTTACTCATTTGTTAAGGTAATAGAATTTTTGGTAGAATGTTTTATAATTATATAGCTCATTAAAGTATAATAAAAAATAACTTAAAAATTACTGCTTGGCCATGTTAGTATTTAAACATGACTTTTTAAAGGTCTGCTGAGAAAATGCTTCTGAGTTCTTGATTAGACTCTGTGAGCTCACCAGAGAAAAGAAACAGTAAATTTCAACAACCTATTATTTCCCTCCATATTCTAGTCTTGTTTCTATAGCATAATAAAATACAGAGAAATGATTGCTTTATATTTTACCACTAGATGGCTGAGTTACACTGCTTTTGGAAAAGAAGTAAAATCTTAGTCACTTGAAGTAGCCTAATAGGTAACATTTAACAAAATGTCTGATATATAAGTATAAATATATGTATGCATTTACAAATGCACACATATGTACATATGCACACACATAAATAATTTAATCTCTCAATAGTCAGGTTAATTGGAATTAAGCATTGTTTCTTAAAAACTTAGAGAAAATTATAACCTTGTGTGACTTCAGCTATAATTTATAAGGTATATTTTGATAAGACATATAATAGGTTGTATATTTTAAAATCATGTCCTTGCACAGAATATGCACAAATATGAGCACTAGAAGTTTCACCAAGCCCTTGAGGGTGAATTTAGCTCTGTTAGAGAAGTAGTATCTATTGTCAGATGAGTACATTCACTTTCTCTTTAAACATAGCGTTTTGTAGTCTCTGTTCCACTGGAGTTCAGAATGATAGAAAAAAGGTAATGTGCTACTACTTCTTTTACATTTTAAGTGTAAAACATCTTGTTCCAATTTTTAAGTCTCCTGGAATCAAGTCTTGGGTCATAAGTGCCTCTATTTTTGGTCAAGATTCAGGAATGCCATATTAAGTTGAACCATATGAAATTACCATATCTGTATATCAAAAACTCATCATCAACAGTCTCATATAGTTCAACCTAATAACTTTCTTACTGTTTTAGTCATTTTCATTTCTTACAGTTCATGCAGTGATCTGAATAGTTCCTATTTGGTAAGCTAAAGGCTTGACCTTGAAAGGATGATTTATGTCCTTTATCTGTGGGATTTTGTGGAAGATACATACACGCAGTTTGGCAAAATGACATTCAGGATAATAATAGGCCTTACTGAATACCAAAAGGTTTTCCAAGTACCATTTCAGTGTAAAGTTACGTGTATTACACTAAAAAAATAGGACATATAATATCTTTGAAAATAGGACATATAATATCTAAAGGGAATATTTCTAGGACTATTTTGGTTATGTGCTAGTTGAAGTGATTGGCCAAAAAATGTTAAAATGTGGGTCTGAAGTCAACATTGATTTGTAATGTAATTTTTTCCCTTTGGAATCGCATAAACATAATAATAATCTATTGATTTTATATTTGGTTACTTAGTGTTAACATTAAACAACAACATATGAAATTTCAAAATTGTGGATAAGCACATTTAGTATTTTCACAAAACAACAAAATATCTGAAGTGATGTTTTTGGCTAAACTAAGATGCTGTCAGTGACCCCTTGATCTCTTTCTATTCCTATATCCTAACACCTTCCATGGTAATCCACTTTCTTGGGCAGGCATAGTTTTGACTTTTTTTTTTTTTTTCCTGAACTCTGACAACAGATTCACCCGAATATGTTGTATTTATTGCTACAGGTGATCATGCTAGTGTTTTGGAATTTTTATGTCAACCTTATTTTAAGTCTTCCAGCAAAATGTTCATTTAAAAAATACACAAAACCTTGTATTTACTCTTTTAAAAAATGCTAGGACAGTGAGGTAGTGTTAAAATAGTTAAAATAGAAAGTACTGTTCATAGTGTTTATTTGGTAAACTTACAGGTTAATTTAATTATGAAAGGAGAGGTCCTCCCTGAGAAATATTTGGGTGTTGTTGATGATGGGACTAAACAATTCCTTATTCTGTTTTATTTCACCCATCAAACTAAAAACAATGCAGTGTTTGTTTATGTTTCAGGATTAATAATTAGGGGATACTTCTCAGCAGAGGCCATTACATTTCTTGACTTGGCTGTAATGTCTGGTAGATGAAAAATAATGAATTGTTTTGAGAATAAAATATAAACATTTTTATGAGATAAAAATAGGAAACATTGTTCAGCATTTAAAAAAAAACAAAAAACAAACCTACAGCCACATTGCCCTTATCCGTTTTGTTTTAACTCCCTGTGCAGATTTGAAATGAGGCTGTTAGAACTTTGTTTTGGCAGGAGTGTATCAACTTTGTACATGACCAACTGAATACAATATGGCATTGGGCTATTTCTCCCTCTGGGTTAATTAAGGGTATAAATGTTTAACATGATGTTAGTGTTTTTAAGCATTGATAGAAAACATACAGTCATGATAGTTATATGTCACACAGTTTCCTAACTTCTCCAAACTGCTCCAAAGATCTGGGAAAATCTGAGAAAGATCATAGTTTTCCTTATTGTGAATAATTTGTTCAGTTAGCACTTTATGGTAGTAGTTTGCTTTAGTCTTTGTCACCCACCTGCACAAACACCTCTTCTGGAAATCAGTGCCAACTTACTAGGTCGCACAAAGAAATAATATGCTTCTCCTTAAAAGGGTGGGTGGGGGCGCCTGGGTGGCTCAGTTGGTTAAGCGTCTGACTTCAGCTCAGGTCACGATCTCACAGTCCGTGAGTTCGAGCCCCGCATCGGGCTCTGGGCTGATGGCTCAGAGCCTGGAGCCTGCTTCCGATTCTGTGTCTCCCTCTTCTCTGCCCCTCCCCTGTTCATGCTCTGTCTCTCTCTGTCTCAAAAATAAAAACCTTAAAAAAAAAAAAAAATTTTTAAAAAAAGGGTGGGTGGGGCAGGCAGGAAGAAGAAAGAGAGAAGGGTGGAGGGAGGGAGGGAAGAAGAGCTATATGTGCTAAAATAGAAGGATTTGGGGATATGTAAAATTTTTTTAAAGATATGGAGCTGTACATGTTTTTTAGTATCTTCTGTGGGGGTGGAAGTGGATAAGTATACCAAAAAAAGCACTGGAAGAATATACAACAGACTAACATTAAGTCATTATCTAAAGGCATTTGGAGTTGGGGATAAACTAGAAAAAATTACATTGACTTAATCAAGTTCACTGGTAGCTTTTTATCTTTTATAATGAAATATCAAATAGCCAGTATACTTTCTTGATTACGCCATCACCTAAAAATCTTGAAGTTATGTTGAAGTCAGTAATACTTATTTACTTTGAAAAAAATAATACTGTTAGCCTCTTTTCACGTCATCCTTTACTTGGAGAAGAAATAAGCAAAATAACCATATTTCCCATTTGCCTCTTGTTTTCCTGGTTTTACTCTTCACTTTCTGTAGCATTTCCCCCTCAGTCTCTGTCCCTCTAATTTTTTTTAATGTTTATTTACTTATTTATTTTTTTAATGTTTATTTTTGAGAGGGACAAGACAGAGCATGAGCGGGGGAGAGGCAGAGAGAGAGAGGGAGACAGACTCCAAAGCAGGTTCTAGGCTCTGAGCTGTCAGCACAGAGCCCGACACAGGACTCGAACTCAAAAACCATGAGATCATGACATGAGCCGAAGTCGGGTGCCTAACCGACTGAGCCACCCAGATGCCTCCCTGTCCCTGTAATTTTCTAACAAAATTAATGTGCTATGATTTTGGGGGGAGGATGTTTGTTTGTTAGTTGTTTTCTTTTTTTCCTTTTTATTAGGTTGTAGATTTTATTCAACTAGGTAGGCTTTTTTTTTGGTCTGTTTAAATACTTGGGGATTGAGACGATGTATTATGTTGTCTCTGCGTTTCAATCCTAAAGTATTAAAATTAGTTTATTATAGTCTGTCTGTTAAAGGATCACCAAGCTATGTATAGTACTAAGTAGGAAGGAATACATCATAAAGAGGACACACGTGAAGTAAGGGAGGGGAGATTACTTTTGCTAATTGGGGATGGGTAGGGAGAGCGTAAGGAAGCCTTCCCAGAAATAATGATAATTTAAAGTTGCCTTGAAAGATGAATTTGGTCAAGTAGAGACAGGAGAGGGGTCAGGTGGGATGACACCCCAGCCATCCTTATCATGCTTCCATAATATTTGCTTTTAAAATTCATTCTCATGAATTAGAGTTACATTTGAGAGCTCTATGAAAGATGTCTGTGGATATGAAGAAAATAAAGCTCAGATAACACCTTCAGGCTTCCCGTGCTCTCCCCACCCCCACCACAGCATAACTCCTGCACAATCCCTGTGCTCCTCCCAGGGTCTGGTTCCTGCAGTTAACCCCTGGCCCATGGAGAGCCATTTACTCCCTGGGAAGAAGGCTTGCTCCATCTTTTCTCATGACAGCTTGTTCATTCCGTTTTTTCTTTTCCCTTTGCCAAGCATGCTCATTCCAGGATACCACCTCCCCTCTACCAAAAAGATAGGGAAGGGAGGAGATGAAGCCTTGGGCTGCACATTACCTAGGTTGTTTGGGTGGGGATGGAGAAAACAAAACTAACCTTTACTGATACGTATCCCAGATATTTGCCTCTTTTCCCTCTATCACGTGTTTTCTTGATTATTGAGGACCCTCCCACATCTTTGAATTAATGGCAGTGCTCTAAGGTTCTATACCACTGTCAAATTGTGTAGGACCAGTCCGTTGTTAGTGGAACCCTAGACAAATAACTTTTATAGGCTTCCACATTCATTTTGTTCCTTTGGCCACTGCCACCATAGAAGCTCAGACAGTAGGAAATATCTGTGGGGACAGGTTCAAAGGATTGAAGCTAATTGACAAAACTGTCTGCCAAAAGCCAGTGTTAAAAGTCTTAAAACTAAACAAAATTTTATTTTTTTGGTAATTCAAAAACTATTGACATGAATTGTGGAAGAGTCCCAGGGGAGATCAAGGATTGTGAAATTGCATTTCTTATAAGTTAGGCTTTTTCAGGACAACCAAAAAGAATATGAAAGCACAAGAGAGGGTAACTCCACATCCTCCCCAAATTTGGACCCATTTTTTAACAAAACAAAACAGTGAAACTGAGTTATGACAGTGAGATGATGAAGAGGGTAGAGCGGGGGCAGGCATGCTTCGGGTCAGAGGCTTTCAAGAGGGAAGTCAGAAACTGAGGGTGACAGCCAGTAGCTGACCTGACCCCACCTGTTGTGGCTCCTCCTGAAAGCTGTGGTGCCCTGGATGAATGTGCCTGTTAGACTACCAGCCACATTATTAAACCACAAAAGCAAAGTGTCTTATAAGCATTATAAGAACATTAAGAAACACAAAAAGCACGTATGTCCATTACATCTTTTTGTACTTTTCTTCCCATCTTTTGTTGGACGCTTAACCCTTCTTAGAAAAAGCATCATATATCAGCAGCTTTGAGCTCAAAAGAAGGCAATTCCCCTGAACTTCCAAAGACTTTCTAGTTTCTTTCCATAGCTGTGATGAGTGCAAAATGCTCCACTGCAGCTCTTCTTCTAGAAGAACTCTGTCATTGACAGTACTGATTGACAGCTCTTCTTATAGAAGAACTCTGTCAATGACAGTACTGTCATTGGGAGGTGTCGCCTTTTACAAAAGTGAGGGCAGGTCTGGCACTACTTTAAAGAGGGTGCCTCACTTGAAGAGACATGAGATTTCAAACCTAGTTTTGGTGCATCTCTATGGATGCTTTCCTCCAGCTGAAATTGCCTACTCCGGCATCTCTTCACATCCCGGGGGAGAAACACTGTTGTTTGTAAATGATTCACTTTTTAATTCAGCCGTTTCTTAAAGCGAAGACCAAAAGTTACAAACATAACCATCTTATGAGATACAGAAAAAAAGTATCCTATTTTCTCTAAATACATTTGATTATCTCTTCTGAGAGATTGCTTAAATAGTCACAGCCGGTGTTCATGCCCTGTTTTCCATTTCATTACATTATCAGTCATAGAAACCTCTTGTCATACGTTTGTATTTCTCCTACCTGTATTTGCTGAAAGGGTCCCCAAGTGCTTGTTGTTGGCTGCTCTTTAAAAGTCACTACTTTGTCATCCCGGTGTATTCTTCAGTTACGCACACAGGCAGAAGTTCATAGATGCTGCCAGTAGTAATTCCAGGAAGGGTGAAAACAGTCCACTCACTACTTCCAGAGCCTTTTGGGGGTTGTTTTTGAACTTTATACTTTTTAGACTAAGCTCTGCTGAATCATATGCTGGCTACTGAATGATGGTCTGCCTTCTGATTCATTTCCAGGAGAGAATAAATTTCTGTTGTTTTCCAGCCATCAGTGATTTTTGACACATGGATGGGAATTGGGACATTTGTATTAATGCAAGAATGAAATGACACCGTATCCTGAACATTTGCATTGGGATGGCTCAAAAAACAAACCCTTCCATAGTTTTCATTAATAAATCTAAATGATATGTGCATTTTAGAAGGAAAATTACTTTGTATCTACCTACTAACCAGCAATATGAGGGAATTAAGATAGACGACTGGTTTCTTAATGCCATTCTTTTGGGCTCAATGATATTTAAAAAAATATACAGTGCCTTGTGATTTTTTATAGCTTGATTTTTATTCTGTCTTAACTCCTTTTTAAAATCGACTCAGCTATGTGTTTATTCTTTTCAAAAGTGAGAGAAACTTAACCTTTTTTATAAAAAGTAAAGAGAAACTTCACACCAAATCTTCAGTCCCTTATTCCCTTTACGGTCACATTGTTTTTCCTAATTACCCAGATTTGACAGTTTACACATATTGGTTATTCATGCCCACTTCTTTTGTTATTTTCCCCAAAGTCATCACGTACTATGAATTACGGAATGTCCTAATTGTTGGAGACCCTTTCTCAACATCGTGACTATGTCAGATTTTCTTGACATCATGTATATAATTAATTTACCAACTTATTGAATCTTCATGCTGTAGCTATGACCTGTATTTTTTTGTTAAGCTCCCTGGAGGCACATGCCACTGATGACCTTTTCTACATGCTGAAAAATGGAAAAACTTCTTAAAACCAGGTCAGCAATTTTTGGAAAGTAGTTCTGTTATAATCTAAATCTGTGGGAAACTTGTAAGTTTTCAAAGGGATGCCTTTCATGTTGTACGTACTTGTTTCTTAAATCTGTGTAAAAGAAGAAAATGATTCCATGAAGTCAATTTCATTACAGTAGTTTCTATTAAAAGATGAAAGGGCTGAAATTTATATTAAATCTGCTAGTTCTAACTTTGAAATGAGAATAATTTTTTTCTCATTAGAAATTGAACTGATGAAGTATCTTGCTTTTCTTGTCTTTCTGAATTTTGTTTAGTAAGTAAATTATTTTGGGGAACCTACTAAGTGCAGTTAGTTGTGTGCTAGGCATGCAATAGGGATTATAAAGATGGTTAAGACATTTCTTGCCTCAAAATTAAATCACAGGCTAGAGCATTCAACTACTTTAGGAAGGCTTTTATCAGGACGATCTGTGTATTTGTAATAAAAGGCATCCTATGTATAAGTGATATACTATATACTTCAAAAGCATTTATAAAATTGGTTCAAATAGAACAGTGTCCTAAGGCAAATAAAAATAAATACTTTTGACATTGATTAGTTGTACTGATACCATTTGTTGAAATTCAAGTGTTTTATAAATTGAGGAGTGCTGTTCTTTCCTTTTTTCTTAATCCTTCTACCTCCCATCAGTTTCTAAATTGATTTGAATTGTTTATGAACAGCATTTGTCCTCAGTGTCTTGTAGAGTTTTTTTAGAAAGGACAATCACTATAGCCATTGAATAATTAACTTGCATAGCTCCCAAATTGTAATGAATAGAGGTGATCCTTTAGCTCAACTGAAGTATAAAATAACTTACTCTTTGTATTTGTTGTTTGCTTTCTGAAAATGTTTCTATTTTGCCATCATTCTTGAAGGGTATTTTCTCTAGGGTTAGAAGTCTAGGTTAGTCCACCAAATCTTAGAACTTTCTGTTGTTTTATATTGGGAAGTCAGCTATCAAAATGTCTTTTAAAGAGTAATCTGTTTTGTTCAGACCACTGTGAAAAATTTCTGTTTGTTTTTTAGCCTTTTGTTAAGGTGTTCTGTTGTATAGTTGTTTTTTTTTCTTTATCTTCCTTGGGATTTGCAGGACATCTCAAATGTGTATTTAATACCATTGGTTGGTTTTTGGAAAATTCTGAATCTTTATCTCTAAAAATACTGCTTCTGCTTTTTTCTTTATTCTCTCTTTCTGGAATTTCACTTACAGATATTTTAGGTTATTTTTACTGCTGCTCTCTATCTCTTAGCCTTTTTTCAATATTTTCTCTTTTGTTGCCTGTCAGTTTTCTTATCTGTCTTCTGACCTCTTTCCTAATTCCTCTTTAACTATGTCTAATCTGCTTTTAGTCCTATCCTTTTAAGCGTGAATATTGGTTACTATATTTTTCAGATCTAGAATTCCATTTTGTCTCTTAAATATTTTACAGTTCCCTGACAAACCTTGATTTTTATCTTGTAGCTCTTTGCATTTATTATGCATGTTAAAAAAAAAAAAGCCAGGAACCATCTCCTTAAAGCATAGTAGCCCCTGTGGATCTGGTTTTATCATCTGTTTTTCCCTCTTTTTTTTTTTTAAGTTTTATTGTATTTTCATGTTGTATGGTCTCTGTGTATCTGATAATTTTTTATTGATATCAACTATTTTTTATAGTTATTGAAGAAATTTGTGGCCTACGATGACGATGTTCACTTTATACAGAAAGAACTTACCTTTATTTCTGGTGAGCAGCTAAAGGCACTCGCAATCCTGCATCACTTTTAATTCATTTCTCAAAGTTTGAGGTGATTTGAAGTTGTGCTTCAGGCCAGTGAGAACTGTATTATGTCTGGTTCACACTTACTCCTATAGTATAGTTCTCTGGGTTACCACACGAATCATGGAGGGTTTATTAGCCTCCAACCTGCCTTGGGAGGTACTGGTCTATGTTTTTTGTGCCCCAGGCTTCTTGAGGCTTCTTAGGCTTTTCTTTATTTCTTGTGGAATTGGTGTTGCCCTGATTCTGAGAAGAGGCCCAGATTTCAAACTCACCTCTCTGGGTTTCTGCCTTCCTCATCTGGTTCTCTTAAATCTTCATTGACTTTTTGGCTCTCTAGTGCTTTTAAGCATATATATTTTTTAACTTTGTCCAGTTTTTCTAGTTATTCTTTTGATTAAAATTTTAGAGTCCTCCAAGAACAGAAGAAAAACCCAGGGCTGAGAGAGGGACACCCAACATTTCAAGTTCCTTCAGGCAGAAGGGGAGCTGAGAAAAAAGTCAGATAAATTAAGGAGAGAAAGAAAAAAACAAAAATGGGGGGAATGCTGTCCTGGGGCTACAAGAGTGCTGATGCATAGGGGGACTTGTACCCCGATGTTTATAGCAACACTTTCAACAATAGCCAAATTATGGAAAGAGCCTAAAATGTTCATCAGCTGATGAATGGATAAAGAAATTGTGGTTTATATACACAATGGAATACTACTTAGCAATGAGAAAGAATGAAATCTGGCCTTTTGTAGCCAGCCACGTGGATGGAACTGGAGAGTGTGATGCTAAGTGAAAAAAGTCATACAGAGAAAGACAGATACCATATGTTTTCACTCTTATGTGGATCCTGAGAAACTTAACAGAAGACCATGAGGAGGGGAAGGGGAAAAAAAAAAGTTAGGGAGAGAGCCAAACCATAAGAGACTCTTAAAAACTGAGAATAAACTGAGGGTTGATGGGGAGGGGGGGGGGTGGGAGGGAGGGGAAAGTGGGTGATGGGCATTGAGGAGGGCACCTGTTGGGATGAGCACTGGGTGTTGTATGGAAACCAATTTGACAATAAATTTCATATTTTAAAAAAATGAAACAATTCCTATTTCTACAATTGTAAATATAAAATTAAGAAATGTATGTAAAGTGCTTGATTCATAGTAATAAATACACTGCAGTTACTGATTTTGTTGTCACCTTTAAATTCTGAAGTCTGTGTTAGGAAACAATAAAGAACTATTTACTTATTTATTTATTTATTTAAGAACTGTTCATACATAAAATCATGTTTCTTAGCAGTAACAGCCTTAACAGCCTTGGCTGTTGCTGGACCTCACTTCCCTAAAATCCAGCTCTACCAAGCTGCTTGCTAGCTGTTTTCCGTGTACTTAGCCTGTCATACTTCAGCTGATCAGCTTGGAAGGGCTTGCACTCCTCCCCTATCCTCTATTATCTTCAAAGGCCAACTTATCTTTCAGACTTGAACACCCTTTCCCTGACACCTTTCTTGACACCTGTCCTTTTCCACATAATTCCATGATTGACCCCTGCCTTACCCCTCTGTGGCCTCATTTGAGCCTGTTAGTACCCTACCAGGCTTTCAGCTTGGTTCACAGAGCTGTCTCTACTGACCTATAATATCCTCAAAAGTGGTGAACATTCATCTTTTGCTTTTATCTCCAGCACAATACTTGACCCATAGTAGGTGTTCAATAAACAATTGTTGAATAAATTAATACATGTGTGAATTAATGGTTAATATGATCATCACCAGTGTTACAGCTTTGCATATCTTAATGCTTTAATCACTTTATTTATTTGTTAATTACCTGCCAAGATTATTATTTTACAGAGAATACAAATCATAAAGTCAAATAAATATGTGAGGTTTGGGGTGGGTATTTTGTTTGTTTAGTTGGTTGGTTGGGGTTTTTTTTGCTCTGGCTTAGAAGAGCATTATTTTGTGAAAGAGGTTTCAGACCAGAAATTACAAATAGACACTGTTCCAAAAGTTCATTTATACTCAAGATATCAGAAATTTGGACTGTACTTTCTAAAACAAGTCATGCTTTATAAGTGTTAGTGGTGGTAAAGATAATTATTATTATAAGAATAATTAAATTTCAGATCTGTACTTACAAAATGCTTGCTCAAATCATAATGTCCTATAACCTGAGAACTAGTTTTTTGAGGGGACTTGGAATAGGGCAGTGATGAAGCAGGATAACGGCTTATTCCACCTTTGACTCGGCTGAATTTTCCCATAGAGATCCTCTATACCCCTCTGCTTTTCTCTATTTTCTGTTCTCTTTTAGATATTAAAGGTTATTCCAGAACTCTAAATTTTTAGCTTTCCTCTCGTGGCAGGAACAGTGGGGCTGTGTTGGGTAACAGGGGTGTGATTAGGAGCCTAGGAACAACCATTTGTACAAATGTGTGATTTCTGTGACTTGTGTTTTGATGTTGAAGATGGGCTTAAAGAGTTGCCTTTAAATCCATGGCCTATGTACAAGGAAGTCCAAGGATGAGAGGGTTTTCTGACTTATTTTGCGTAGTGGGAAGGATTTTGTTGATGGGTAGCCACCCAGAAGAAGGCTCGAGTACTTTAAAGGAAACATTATGTTGTGGAAAGACTGTGAGGAAGAAAGAGAACCAGGTTGTTGTCCTAACACTATTACTTTCATCTAAACTCTGTATGAGTTTAAACAAATTTGAGACTTCAATTTTTTCCATCTGTAAATCAAGGTGTTGAGCATTTTTAACCTTTGTAAATTTGTGAACCCTTTTCTAAGTAATGATCCATGGTTCCTTCATTGAAATTTTGAAAATCTCATTTTGTCACTTTTATATGTTGTATGATATGGTATAATATATCAGATTATATATTATATTAAAGAATATGTAGGGGCACCTGGGTGGCTCAGTCAGTCAAGCGTCCGACTTCAGCAAAGGTTATCATCTCATGGTTCGTGGGTTCGTGCCCCACATCAGGCTCTGTGCTGATAGCTGGGAGCCTGGAGCCTGCTTTAGATTCTGTGTCTTCCTCTCTCTCTCTGCCCCTCTGCCACTCATGTGTGTGCTCGCTCTCTCTCTCTCTCTTTCAAAAATAGATGAACATTTAAAAAAATTTGTAAAGATTATATAAAGTTCATTTTACTATAACCCTTAGTAATAAAGAAAAATTTTCCATTTTCTCTGCATAACTGGTAATATATTCTGTTAAATTACATAAAAACTATTTGTTGAGAAATTTTTAGGTGTTTATTATGTTTCTTTATTTGTTAAGGCATCAAAAATAATCAAAAGCTATTTTCATGTCTGGATGTTTGGAATTCTTTTGATTTTGGAATTCTTTGGAATTTCAATTGATTTTGATTTTGACTACTAGGAAAATCTCTTTTTGTTCCTGTTTGGTTTCTAAAGGATAAGAAAGAATGTTTCAGGATTCTATTTGCAAGCACTTTTCTACAGTCTCTCCTTGCAGGTGTGAATAACCAGTTAGGTGAAAATGATCTTTATATTGTTTCTTTTAACATTTGTTTCCTGAAGTACCAGAGATGTCTTGATTTGTTGTAAGAAATTTGATCAGATAAATGCAATTCACAGGAAAGTTCAAAACTTGTCATCCTTATGTTTCCTGCCTTTTTTCTGTAGTCCATGACATGAATAAGTTAAACACAACATACTAAAATAACCAAAAACACTACATATGTGTGGAAACTACAGCTCTTAGCAGTGTCTGAGTGATAATCTGACTGTGTGACTGTGTTGGAGGCAGCTTACTACCACTCACTTGAAACACACATTGAGACTCTCAAAATTTTGTTTTAAAGGGCTGCACAATTGGGACATTTAAAAGTAAGTTTCAAAATAGGCAGAAATTTGTTACTTTTGCCTTGAACAGTCTAAAGTTGAAATTCCTGGACCCATCTAGAGTGGTGGTCAGATGACATAGAGAAGTAGTGAAACCAGTGCAGGCGTCTTGTAGCTTCATGCTTTTTGGCCGACAGGAAAGAATATCGTAGTGTTATGGTATGAGGGAATGAACAGTCTGTGAGTACACTTGAGAGCAGTGATTTTCATTCACATGGAGTGTTCCATCTGAGAAACAGTGGCGGAAAAGATATGTGAGGGCAAGTGTGCCTCAAAACCACACAGGTCAGAGAGCCCCCATGGTCTCCTCTTTTCCTGGACATACTACTTTTTTTTTTTTAATTTTGTGTTGTTGGTTTATAAACTTTTTGTTTTGGAATAATCCCTAGATTTACAGATAAGTTTCAGAGATAGTATGGAGAGATCCTGTACACCCTTCATCTAGTTTTATCTGACGTGAACATCTTACAGTGACGGGTGATGTATTTGTCAAAACTGAGAATCAACATTGGTACATTACTCTGAATTAAACTCCGGTCTTCATTTGATTTTCACCAGTTTTCCACTTACATCCTTTTTCTGTTCCAGATCCCATCCAGGATACCACATTGCATATAGTCTTCATGTCTTTTTGTTAATCTCTTCTGGTCTGTGACGTGTTCTCAGTCTTTCCTTATTTCCCACACGTGGCTTATGGCAGTTCTTTAAAATTGTAGCCAGTCTCTTCCAAGTTGTAATTGCAGCTGGCCCTTGTCCTCCGGTGCACCGCCACAGGTAAGCTAGGTTGTGCGCCCTCCATATCCAACCTCTGGTGATTCGTAAAATTGCCATGTGTGGTACAGTGAATTTCCAGAGAGGATTGTACTTGGAGCCCTTCCAGATTTAAATCTAACAAGTGAGCCCACAGACATATCCAGAGTCTGACTGGTTTCTTCTTGCCTGATAAACCGTCCTTCTCTGGGGGCTCATTCTCCCAAGTTCATTCACGGGTCCAAGATATGAAAGTGACCCCTTCCTGTTTAATTCTTTTACATTTCCATATGTTCACAACTCATATATGATTTTTACAGAAATATGTTTTTGTTGGGGTGCCTGATTGACTCATTTGGTTGAGCATTTGTCTGTCTCTTGATATTGGCTCAGGTCAAGATCCCAGGATCATGGGATTGAACCCCGTATGCTCAGGATGGAACCTGTTTGAGATTCTTCTCTCTTTCTCTCTCCCTCTGCCCTTCTCCCCCCACCCCACCCCCATTCATGTGTGCAAATGCTCTCTCTCCCAAATTAGATAGATGATAGATAGATAAAATGTGTTTTGTTGAGGTTTATCTGGGGATTTGTTGTGCTCTGGGCAAGAGTACAACATCCTCCTTCATCCAGACCAAAAGCAGAACTTACTTGTTCATTTTTCAGCTATTCCATGTTCTATGTAACGTTTTTCTACTAAATGAAGGTACTCATTTGCGGATTATATGAGTTCTTAGAAAGCACCTCCTTAGTGTTTATGGTGCAACATAAAATCAGTTTTCTTATTAAAATTGGCTAGGAGTTCTCTAATGAATGAGCAGTGCTGGATTTATAGTGTTTTCAGGAAGAGCAAAAATTTTACAGATTTTAGCACAGTAGGCTTAGTGAAAGGAGAGAATATGCTCCTTGTCATTTATGCTATTGTTTTTGCAACTTCCCTGTTGTTTCTGACTCGATATTTTGCTGATCATTAGTGTCTCTCAGATAGGTCATAAGGAAAATTAATTTATTATACTGTACTGATTCAAAAATATTCTATTTTTAGGTTTGCTTACGTTATATTAACTAAAGTATATAAGAGATAGTTTTTTAGGGTTTTTTTTAAAAGAAAGATCCTTTTTTTTTAGTCACTTTACTCTTAAGCTTTGGAAGTTAACAAAATCATAGCTTTATTTTCATTCTTCCTTGGATATTTTCTTAAGAATTACTTATAGGAAAATTATTAGATCTATACTAAACATTATTATGGTATAGCTATAAAATAGAATTTTCACCACGAAGTTCTTTCATCATGAAGTATAATAAAATAAATTGTGCCTTTGCTAACAAGTTCCTACAGTGATAATGAATTTCTCAAGCATTTAATAATGTTTTTTATGTATGTTAGTATTATTCTTGGGATTTCTTTTTGGAAATATATATGTAATTATAAGGGTAGAAAACTGATATCTTTTTTGGAGGGAGAATTTGTTGTAACAAAAAAGTCATAATTTAATTCACATAACCAAGTTAAAACATGTGGTATACTTTGAACAAAAAACATTCTAAACTGGAAATTTTGGCTCCGTATTTGATTATTCTTGAAATAGCTGTGTAATCAAAACAGAACTGGAATTATTAAAGACTATAATAACCTTCTAGTGGTTATTTAAAACAGAGATATACCTTAGAGGCTGTTTTGACTTTTTAAATAAAGGCATTTATCTAAGAAAATATGTTATTATATTTTAGTGATGTATTTTACTCTGTGTGGAAATCTGAAAATCCTTCTGAAGGTTTCCGATTAACATTGGCACTGAGAAGTCTTGTAGCTGTTTAGTACTGATGCTTTGGGACTGATAGTATTGGAAATAGTTCTATAACTGTAGCAAATGTGTGTTAGCTCTCATATATATATAGTAAACTTTAAAAAAGAAATTTAAAGAAATTGAAATAAAGAATGAGGGTAACATTGCCACGGCTGACTTACAGAGTAATCAAGGTCTTGGCTTTTTGTATCATTCACTTATTATACATGTTCTGCCACAATCTTTAGAGACACTAATATGTAGTGTTACCATTACCATTGTGACATTTGTGGCACGCCAAGTACTGTGCGGAAGAAAAATCTTTCCAATATATTGGAAAGTCTGGAGTTAGAATATCAGATGCTGCTTTTTTCTTAGCTCATTCTTGGAATTTATATTCTGAATTATTTCTTGTCAGAAATAACTAAAACTATGCCTGTCTTTTGTTCTGCCCCTGCCTTTTTATCTGTAAATTGCCATTTTTTCACCTGCTACTCCCCCTGGAATGGAAACACCAAACCATTTCTTGAAAATGGCAATTTAGTAGTTAATTTGTGTGTGTTTATATTAATCTGTATGATAACTCTTTTAAAAAAGACATTGTAGGGTACCTGTTTAAAAATTTATTTGCATAAGAGAGTATACATATGCTACAGAATACTTCCCTGTCCCATTAACTATGTTCAGCTTGTTAAAGAGCAAAGCTAGTGGGAATGGTGTAAGTTCATGTGCCATTCTCATCACTTGAGAAAAGTAAGAAATCCCATTCACAGTTGTCACTGGCTGCTTGGTTTGCTTTACTGGATCTAATACTTCCTCCCCTGCCCCCCCCCCCCATTAATTCACAAATGGTAGATTCTCTGAATTGCATAAAATTGCCAGTGCTTTTTAGAGCTTTTCACTTTAAGGGATAACATACAAAAAAAAAAAAAAAAAATAGTGAAACCTTTTTATATAAGTATACAGATTTCCTTCAGCTGATACTTTTAGTTTAATTTAAAACCTTAACCAACTTTTTTTCCACATTTGTTTTCAATTTTGTTTCAAAATATTGATATATTAAAAAGGAAGTTTATCGGGGCGCCTGGGTGGCGCAGTCGGTTGAGCGTCCGACTTCAGCCAGGTCACGATCTCGCAGTCCGTGAGTTCGAGCCCCACATCGGGCTCTGGGCTGATGGCTCGCTCGGAGCCTGGAGCCTGTTTCCGATTCTGTGTCTCCCTCTCTCTCTGCCCCTCCCCCGTTCATGCTCTGTCTCTCTCTGTCCCAAAAATAAATAAATGTTGAAAAAAAAATAAATAAAAAAAAGAAAATAAATAAAAAGGAAGTTTATAAGCAGAGGCATCTGGGTGGCTTAGTCAGTTAAGCATCCGACTCTTGATTTCGGCTCAGGCCGTGATCTCAGTTGTGAGATAGAGCCCTGTGTAGGGAGTCTGCTTAAAAATCTCTCTCCTTCTGCTCCCCTCCCCACTCCTGCTTGTGCACTCTCTCTCAAAACATTACCTTTTCACTACAGTGAGTTTACTTAGTGAAACTTTTTTTTATCCTAAATATCTAGTTTCTATAAATTGTTTCATAGATAATGAAAGTGTGTGTGTGTGCGCGCGCGCGCGCGTGCAGTTGGAACCTGGCCTAAATTTCTATGATCTAAGTGAAAGTGAATTTGCTTGCAATTCCTCATTCTATAACAAGCTGACTATATAGACTCAGGACACTTTGTTTTCTGAACTCCTTAACTTGAAGTCTTCCTCTTTTGATTCATGGAGGAGGGAGAAGGAATCCATAGCCATTTCTACGCTTTAATATCCAAGCATAAAAATTCTGAAATTGAACAGTGAAAACCTTGGTCAGTGTCATAGAAAGGGATTATTGCAACAAAATAGAAAACTAACCTGCTTTCCAGTCTTTTGTGGTTAAAGTTCCAGGTGAGCTGGTACACAGAAGGCAAATTACCTCCAATGATTGAACTTTTCAAACCCAGTAGAAACAACCATAGTATTAGTAAAGACAATTTCACTGAACAGTCTAAAATTTCATCTCACTTCTGGAAAAATAGAACAGATTCCCTGTAATCGTAAAACTTGTTGATTGATCCCCACCCAAAAATGTGAGCATCCCAAAATGGCAAAAACAAAAAAAAGAACAAAAACTCATGCATAGATTTAGGTGAAGACCAGAAAAAGCCTCCAGGTCCCAAGAGATTTGCTGTTTGGTTGTTCATTTTATAAATCATCCTTTGTTAAGCAACACTTTCTTGACTCTGTATGCACTCCCAGCCTTTCCTTTCTTTTTTCCAAGGCTTCTGGGGGCACAGTGCTAATTAGCAGTAGAAAGAAAAGATGTTCATAATCCTCACTTTTATGGTTACACAAATGATTAATTCTTGGCCCTAAAACAGTCAAGGCAAGTGAAATTGTAAAATAAAGTATGTTAATCCTGCTCTTTTTTATATTTATTTAGCATTAAGTGGAGATACTTAGCTTGACGCATTATGGCTGTTAGGATAGGGATAGCAATTTATTTCAGAAATCACGCATACTAAGTATTTTCCCAGTGTGTGTTTCACAGTTAATGTCAAAATACTCTTCATCTTATGATACTCGAGTGGAGAATTCTGAAAACTGCATCAGCAGGAAGATTGACATTGTCTTTCTGATCAGCCATGTATACTTTCATTCAGAGAATTGCAGTTTTAGTATCACGCTTTTTTTCCTTGAGTATTAGGAACCACAAAGACTTCTTAGAAAATTTAACATACCGATATTAAATTGTTCTAATCATCCCAAGCCCATAAGAAAACATAACCGATTTTGAGCATTTGGCAGTTTGATGATTGGAATCTGAAGCAGCTTCGGTGATAACTCAATACGTATTATAAGATTCTCATGTGATCTAGACCCACCTGCCTTTGATCTGGTTTGTTCCAGCCATACCCATGATTACTTAGAGTGATCTTTTTTCTCTATGGGAAACACACACGAATGTACGTAAATGCCAGGAAGACTCTTTATGTGATAGGATAATCCTTTTTATCCTAAAGGGCTTGTTAGCCAGTGACCCCTCTGAAGCAAGTTCACAGTTATTAGAATGGTAGAAAAATATGGAAAGCATGGGGAGTTCTAGCTGTGGTTACATAAAATAGCAAGAAGCACATTGAACATCTTTTTTTTTATTGCTAAATACCATCAGGTATTTATCAGGTATTTATTGCTAAATACCATCAGGTTTTATATAAAATTGAAAAGTATTTAATTCAAAGATAATGTATATTTCTTTATCTTAGATGGTTATTTTATATTAATATATTGTTTTAATTATAGAGATAGTCTGAAAAAGGTGTATTTTACTTTGAATATTATCCTAAAGGAATAGAATGTTCCATTGGTCACATTTTGGGGGTATAGAGTAAACCAACTGCAACTCTGAAAATAGAAGACAAAAGGAAAGAATCAAGGAATTATCTTATTTCCCTTTTGCAGATTCTAATGCAGGGTAACCAAAGAGTTGATGCCAGAAATTTTCTCTTTATGGAAGACTTCCAGCTTTTAAAAAAAAAAAAGTGGAAAAGGGATAGAATTGATATCACATTTTACAGTCTCTAATGAAATAATGGATATAGGTGGTGCTAAATGGATATAGTGGCTGCTAAAACTCTTAGAAGGCTGATGGAGAAGGTAATTATACCTGAACCTACTGATCACTCTTAACACACAAAAGAAGAAACAAACAGGTATTATATGCCTCCTAGTTTGATGCAACAGGAAATATAAATACCATCTATAACATTTTTTTTACCAAAATATTGAACCCAGATTGTATTAAACTTCTTGAATTATTAGTTGATAGAAGTACAACTAAAGTGACAAAAGGTAACTAACACTGTAGAAATGCAATAAGCAAAAGCCAGGATGCGAGAAATTCTGTGGGGGAAATCACCCAGTTTCATTAATAAATAAGTGGCAAGAAAAAAAGCAGGACTGTAGATTAGGAGAAATTTAATTAAATTTAAATGCAATTTGTAGTTCTTGTTTATATCTTGATTCAAATAAACCAGTTGTAAAAACAAACTAGGAGACACTGGTGACATTCTCAACACTGGAATACAATAGTATTAAAGAATTATTGTTAACGTTTGTCAGATGGCATCTAATTAAATGAGAGCCCTTATCTTTTAGACACACATACTGAAGAATTTATGAAGTGATATGTAGTGTCTTGAATTTACTTAATCCAGCCAAGGTGGAGGAGAGCTATATAGATGAAGAGATTGATAATGGTAAAAGTTGAGTGGTGGGAATAGCAGTTTATTATACTGTCTTCTCTAATTTTACATATGTCTGCCATAAAATAATCTAAATACAGTGATAACTTTAGGACTATCAGATCAGTAAACATTGGATACTTAACAAAAAGAGTGTAATGTAGTATAGATACAAAAGAATGTTGTAAAAGTTATTAGCAAACGCAGAATATATAAAGTTATCTCCGCTGTCAGAGTGTAAAATCAACTTAACATTAGAATTATCAGTTTAATTCATGATATCAGCAAATTAAAGGATATCAGCAAATTGAAGGGTAAGAATCATGATTACACAAATAGATTCAGAAAAATGCGGTTAATAAAACTCAGTGTCCATTCATAATTTTTTAAATCTTAGGAAACTAGGAATAGAAGAGAACTTTTTTTAATCTCATTATAGGATAGCTCTAAAATTTCATGCCCTTGTTGCAGGTGTTCTCTCTGAGATTGGAAATAAGACAGGGAGGTTTGCCATCCCTGCATTTATTCATTATGTAAAAATCAGTTGTATATCCAGAGCTCAGCACAATCAATCAGAAACTAAAATGTTTTAAATACCATTTACAGTTAACATCACAATATCAAGTACCTAGGGATAAATGAACAAAACCTATCATAAGCTCTTTATGTGGTAAACTATAAAATATTATTGAGAGAAAATAAAAGATCTAAATAAGTGAGAACTGTATCTAAATAAAAGATCTAAATAAGTGAGACCTGGCGTCCGATTTCAGCCAGGTCACGATCTCACGGTCCGTGAGTTCGAGCCCTGCGTCAGGCTCTGGGCTGATGGCTCAGAGCCTGGAGCCTGTTTCCGATTCTGTGTCTCCCTCCCTCTCTGCCCCTCCCCCATTCATGCTCTGTCTCTCTCTGTCCCAAAAAATAAATAAACGTTGAAAAAAAAAATGTATGCAGAAATGCAAAAGGCCAGAAAAAGCCAAGACAGTCTTGAAGAACAAGGTAAGAGGACCTATTCTGTAAGACATCAAGATTTACTGCATAATTACAATAATTAAGACAGTGTGGTTTTGGGGCAAGAACAGACGAGTAGAGCAGTGCACCAGCGATCCCAGAAGCAGATTCATGCATATATAAACAAGTGCTTGATGACAGCAGAGGTAGAGCAACGGGGAAAGGACTCTTTCGTAAATGGTGCCCCGACAATTGGGTATCCATATAGAAAATCCTAATACCTGATCCCCACTCCACATCACACACAAGAATCACTTCCACATAGATTATACACATAAATGTAAAAGGCAAAAAGTTGATGTTTGACAGACATTAAAATTAAATATCTCTGTTCACCAAAAAGAAAAATCATAAAGAGAATAAAAAGACAAGCTATAGAATAGAAGATATTGGCAACATGTATTAAGTATAAAATGACTTATATCCAAAAATATAAAGAAGTTCTATAAATCAGTAACAAGAAGACATCAACCCAGTAGAAAAGTGAACAAAAGACTTCACAGGCAGTTCACAAACAAGGAAATTAAATGTCCAATAAACATTAAAATATGCTTATGCTCATTAAATAACCATGAAAATACTAATTAAACTGTCAATGAGAGACCACTGGGTACCCACTGGAGTGGTTAGTATTAAAGAGCCTGGTGATATCAGTGGTTGGTGAAGATAGAAAGCAATGTGAACCCTCCAGACTGCTGGTGGGAATGTAAATTGGTTGAGCTAGTTTTGAAAATTGTTGGGTATTGTGAAGTTGAAAATGAGTTTTTTCTATGACTCAGTCATTCCATGCCACAATATATACCATACAGAATGTTCTTAATGGCATTCCCAATAGCCCTAAATTAGAGATACCCCAAATGTCCATCACCAGTGCAGTTGACAAGTTATATATGATACAATGGAATCCTATTCACCCATGAAACTGAAGAAATTAGAGCTATTCCAACAATATGAATGAATCGTAAAAACATAATGAGAGAAAGGAAAGGCTAGATACAAGAAGTACATATTTTATGATGTAATTTGTATAATAAATCGTAGAGTGGGATAAACTAGAGCATAAGTAACTGATAAAACCAGGAAAGCAAAGATAATACTGTAAATATCAGGACAGTAGTTACCCTTGGGGAGTGGTGCTGGAAGGCGTCTAGGGTCCTGGATATGTTTTATTTCTTGACCTGGACAGTGATCACGTAAGTGTTTACTTTATAATACTTCACTGAAGTATACTTTTATGGGTTTTGTGCTTTACATGTGTTTTACAGTGATTTCTTTAAAGAAATAATGTATAAATTCTGAGTTATGAGCATAAGGCCCATTTCATAGCTAGTACCTTGTTTTTCATTTTGTCTTATTTGTTTAAAATTATCTCCATCATCTTAAAGCGTAAAGTGTAAGTTTGTAATTGCAGTGGATAAATACATTGATTCACATGTTAGGACTTTATTAAAAACAGACCTTACAAATCCAGGAAGTTGTAGCCTTGCATATTCTCATCTTATAGTGAAGTCTTCACCTATCCACTTATTCTTCATTACAGTTGATTTTTCCAAAGATTCATCGAATCTGGTTGCAATAGGATGTTGAGGAAAACCTTTCCTACTTGAATTTATCTCTCCTTCAGTTTCACTCTTGAGAAATTTCTTTTAGGTAGCAAAATTGTGGTGAAAGCTTTACCTCGATTCATTAACTAGAACTTATTTCTCTCTTAGACCGTTAGACTGTGACTTAGAGATAATCTCTGTTATCGCTGTATATTTGCATTTTACTTTTTGTCTTCTGAGTGTTGCCATTTTACTCTGATTTCCTCTGGTTGTGATGTTTATTCTTTATAGATCTCTATCTTATTTATAAGCATTTCATAAAAGTAATTCAGATCCTTTTTACATGAAGAAGAACACATGAATGAAAATACAAACAAACAAATGAAAGAGTGTGAGTGACACGGAGCCTCCGAGACTGTGCCTCTCTGTAGTTCTTGTGGATGAAGCAAAGTTCAAAAGTTTAAACCCTCTATGCAGACTGTTTTTCTCTCCCTTAAAAAGGCTCTTGCTTGTCAAATGAGAGTAAATATTTATAGTTGGCTATGGTAAAATGTTCTGAGGGTGAAGAAAATGATTTTAATAGAACTGTATCCTTAATAGGAGTGGGTACAAAAATCCATTCATTTTCAGAAAGTGGGGTCAGTGAAGCAAAGGCAGGCAGCAGTGACTTAATAAGTGCTTAGTAGCACCCATTTGAAGGAAATACGTAATTATTTTATCACATGCCATGGTATATGTATGCATTTGCCTTTCAAGATTTTTTTTTTCTTTTTTCTATTAAATTGCTGAGGTGCTTTTGTGGAAACGAGATTTTTAAACTGATTTCAATGAAACATACATGCTTCTTTTCAGTTTTCAGATAGTGGCAGGGTACTGTGAACAGCATAATATAATGGAAACTGCATGGGCTCTGTTGGAATATGGGCAAAATTAGTTCAGCTCTCTACATCAACCTCAGGGCTTTTTCCAGCTGTAACATGGATATGTAACACAGAGGCTGTGGTGGATCTTAAGTGAGAGGAGGTGTAGGAAGTGCCTGGCATGGAGGAGCTAGTCTATATGTTTATTTTCTTCTCTTCCTGTCACATTTTCAGCAAAGGAAAGCCAGCCTTCACTGCAGTAACACAGTATTTTTAAAAAAATTTAACGTTTATTTATTTTTGAAACCGAGAGACAGAGTGCAAGTGGGGGAAGGGCAGAGAGCGAGGGAGACACAGAATCTGAAGCAGGCTCCAGGCCCCCAGCTGTCGGCCCAGAGCCTGACCCAGTGGGGCTTGAACTCCTGAGCTGCGAGATCATGACCTGAGCCGAAGTCAGACACTTAACCGATGGAGGCACCCAGGTGCCCCAACACAGTATTTTTTAAAATTATTTTCCTACTTTTTTATTTTATTATTATGTGATATGTTATTATTATGTGATATAAAAACATATATTCTGTGTTTTTTCCTTGAAAAGTGAGGTTAATGTCACATGATGCAAGGAAGTAATTTCTGGTGGTTCTTATTTTGAAAGAGAAGGTAAGTTGTTTTGTCAACAGAAGGATGGATATAGAGGGGTCCCTGTGGGGCTCAGTCGGTTAAGCGTCTGACTTTGGCTCAGGTTGTGATCTCACGGTTCGTGAGTGCGAGCCTCATGTCTCTGCTGACAGCTCAGAGCCTAGAACTTGCTTCAGATTCTGTGTCTCCCTCTGTCTCTGCCCCTCCCTCACTCACACTGTGTCTCTCTCTCTCTCTCAAAAATAAATAAACGTTTAAAAAAATTTTTTTTAAAAGATGGACTTAGAAAGAGAGGGAAACATGGATAGAAATTTGGATGAGGGGTGAGAGGTGAGGGAGACAGCAGGTGGGAAAAGGAGTTGCGGACATTGTTGAGAAAACAAAACAAACCCCCATCACATTAGTTACTCTTTTTACACAGCTAAATTTAAGTCAAGAGGAATAAAAATGACAGTGGTTGTGGGGGGTAAACAAACATGCAATGCAGAAAGCCTCCATTTTTGCACAACAACTTGCTCTGTTGGGTCTTGAATAAAATCAAACAGGAAAGACTTTAGACCCACAAAACTGCCAAAAATGTGGTGGTCTCTGGATTCTTGACAGCTGAACTGCCAGAATCATGTGGTGTGTAAAATTGCTGGAAAGAATCATTCTGCTGAGAAGCAAGTGACAGGTCTGGTGGGTTTCAGTAATCCGAGAAGGTACCAGAACCATGCTCTTACAGCTTCGTGGATTCACAGGGGTCTGTGTAAGGAGCCTGCCTGGTTCTCATTAGTAGTTAACCCTCTTTATAAAGACCAGTAAATGGAACTCATAGAATTCCAAGCTGGGCAGGACTTGAGGAATTGTCATCCCCAGCTCTGTATTTTATTTTTTAATTTTTTTTTCAACGTTTATTTATTTTTGGGACAGAGAGAGACAGAGCATGAATGGGGGAAGGGCAGAGAGAGAGGGAGACACAGAATCGGAAACAGGCTCCAGGCTCTGAGCCATCAGCCCAGAGCCCGAGGCGGGGCTCGAACTCACGGACTGCAAGATCGTGACCTGGCTGAAGTCGGACGCTCAACCGACTGAGCCACCCAGGCGCCCCCCCAGCTCTGTATTTTAAATGAGGAAACTGAGGCTCAGAGACCTGAAGTGACTTCCCCAGTTTCATAGTGAGTGTGCCTTAGAAGTAGGGGCGGGGCTTGAGTCTCTGAACTCCTGAGTTAAATGCAACTAGCAGGAGAAAGAGTTCTTTAAAAGTGTAATGTGTTTCTACCCTTCTAACATTAGTTAGCCCGGGGGGTGCCTGGGTGGCTCAGTCGGTTAAACATCAGACTCTTGATTTCAGCTCAAGTCTTGATCTCGTGGTTCCTGGGCTCAAGCCCTGAGTTAGGCTCTGTGCTAACACCACGGAGCCTGCTTGAGATTCTCTTTCTCTCTCTCTCTCTTTCTCTTTCTCTCTGCTCCTCTCCCTCTCTCAAAAAAAATAAACATTTAAAAAAAATTACTTGGTCCTGGGGCGCCTGGGTGGCGCAGTCGGTTAAGCGTCCGACTTCAGCCAGGTCACGATCTCGCAGTCCTTGAGTTCGAGCTCCACGTCGGGCTCTGGGCTGATGGCTCAGAGCCTGGAGCCTGTTTCTGATTCTGTGTCTCCCTCTCTCTCTGCCCCTCCCCCGTTCATGCTCTGTCTCTCTCTGTCCCAAAAATAAATAAACGTTGAAAAAAAAAAAAATTACTTGGTCCTGAAACTCAGTATCTTAAAGAAAGAGAGAAAATAAACAATTCCTACCCTTCCTTCTGTAGTTTAGCAAGAATTTATACTTCTGACCCAAACTCCACACCAATTGCTACGAAATGCAAAACGGGAAGAGTATCTGAGGTCTTCCAAAAATGTTAACCATAAAATAAATAAAAAACCCCACCAGACTTACTGTGTTGTAGCTCCCTCCCATTTCTCTGTGGAAGGGGAAAGTGAGAAGAGGTTCAGAAGAAAGAAAAAGGTTTTAGAGTGTAAGTGATTTCTACTTAGTAGGAGCTTTGTATTTACTGATAGATTTATTGATCATTGATAACATGAAATAGCCTACAGCAACCACTGTCTAACTCAAAAGGATTTTTATGTATGTGATTATTTGTCCATAGGAATAACCACATCTTTATTATTCAACATGCATGGTATCACCAAGTATATGGAATGGAGTCAGTACGAAAATAGTCTGTCTAAACTATAAAGAAAATCTTCCTGTTGATAAAAATAATCTACCAAATTGTCTAAACATTTTTGTGTAATGTAGGTTATATAAGTTTCTAGAATCACCATCTAAAATTTGAGGTGTTTTTCCTAATACTTAAGTCCTAAAAGTATATATATTGACATGCAGTATTTATATATTTGTATTTCCTTAACCTTCAGACTGCCAGGTTTTCATTGTTTGTTAATGTCACCAGCAAGGGAGCAGGAAACATTCAAATCAGTTTTGCTACTTGTGAGTTACTTTGATTGCCGTATTTCTTTTGGACAAATTAAAAATGAGGTAAAAAAAAATCAACAAAGGAGAATGAGAATTGGGGCTTATCAAATGCATCTAATTAATCTTCCTTTGCCCATTACTCAGATGAAAATTTATGATCATTAATATCAATGTAAGAATTTGTCACATGGACTTTCATACACTTAATTAGGTATATAGGGAATAGTAGTATATATATAATATTTAAGAGATGAATGTGAGTTTGGCAAATTAACCCTTATAAATCTTCATTTGCTGATATTTAAAATTGGGGTACATCATATTATTGTAAAGTAATGCATATAATGTGTTAAGCAAAGTGCCTAACATGTAGTGAGCTCTCAATAAATGTCAGCTAATATTATTTAGGAAAAGGCATGATTCTCTTTGTATAGAATCAGATATTGTTATGAAATGCATTTCTACTTTATAGAGTTACACACATTCCCCCAACATCATTTTAAAAAAAGAAAATTGGGACTAGAGTTTAAGGATATACAAATCAAACACTTGAAATGGACATTTCTTCTTGCTCAAATTGGATTTATATTTCTATAATATTTCAGTTTCTAAAAACTTTTTTCCTGAGCTTTTTTCTTTTTTTTTCCAACTTTTTTTTTTTTTTTTTTTTTTTTTTTTTGGGACAGAGAGAGACAGAGCATGAATGGGGGAGGGGCAGAGAGAGAGAGGGAGACACAGAATCGGAAACAGGCTCCAGGCTCCGAGCCATCAGCCCAGAGCCTGACGCGGGGCTCGAACTCACGGACCGCGAGATCGTGACCTGGCTGAAGTCAGACGCTTAACCGACTGCGCCACCCAGGCGCCCCAGCTTTTTTCTTTTGATATAAAGTCAAAAATAAAATCTTAACATTAAAAACTATTTTATGTTATAAAAGTAAATACAAAATTCAGAATTTTGAAATTTAATTTTCAGGTTTTGCCTTATACTTGTGTTGGGAGTGCAAAGTTCCAACTAACCAGAATGTATCTGGTCCAAACGCTAATATTTTAGTGTTGCTCAGAGCACATTTCGTCTGTTAGGAATTCCTCCTGGTGTTATGCTGAAACGTGCTTTTTTGTGCTCATACTGTTGGAAGGTGAACCTACTTCCCCTCGTTCTTCACACACCATCTTCGGACCCCATCCTCCTGCTGAGTGGTCTCTAGTTGCACTTGACCTTTTAGAATCAATACCTGGAGTTGTTCCTAACAAGCTGTTTGTGAGACACAGTTGGTTTGCCAGAGTGTGATTGGAGCACTGTCCCTTTTATATGAACACTACATTATATTTTTTTTTAACGTTTTTATTTATTTTTGAGACAGAGAGAGACAGAGCATGAACGGGGGAGGGTCAGAGAGAGAGGGAGACACAGGATCTGAAATAGGCTCCAGGCTCCGAGCAGTCAGCACAGAACCCGATGCGGGGCTCGAACTCACATACCACGAGATCGTCACCTGAGCCGAAGTCGGACGCTTAACCGACTGAGCCACCCAGGTGCCCCTGAACACTACATTATTAAAGGTGAACAGAATAACCCCACAGACTCCCATGTATTACTTAAGAAGGCTAGTGCTTATGAATCTTTGGCCTTTCGTGACTATTCAGTTTGTTATTATAGCAGCCCTTTGTGTATGGCTTCTAGTTTATTTGTATTTTTCTCCTGGTTCTGCCAGCTTTTCCAGTGGTTTATTTACAAAAACCCTGCCCCATAGCATCTAGTAATAAATAAAGAGTGAATGTACTGTATTGTTTTCCATAGGGGTGTTGTAATCGATAACAAAACCTCTAAAAAAAAGTGTGATGTTTTGCTTCTAAACAAAAGGCAGAACGAGCACAGGTGTTGGGCAGCCGCAGTAGAAGCCAAGAAAGCTGGCTTTTGAAAAACAAAAACTTGGTTTCAAATCTGAAACTTGTAACTTACTGTCTGATCTTGGCTAAATCTCTCAGTCTCTCTAATCTTACATTGCGGTATTTGTGAAATGGAGAAGATATTGCTTCCTTCATGGAATGAGAGCATAAAATAATATGCACAAGCGAAGTTTTATAAACTGAAAGTACCGAATAAGTGGAGCTCATTGACACACATGGAATACATCTCATTTCTGTGCTAAAGGACACAGAAGCAAAGGTTATCTTTGTTCAGGCACTTAACAACAAAATAGCATTTTCAGAAGTTTAATTTTAACTCCCTATATAGTAAACCTTGAAGTTTTCATGTTTATGTGTTAAATCCAAACATGCAATTATGCTATAAAAAATTAAAGATTTGATGAATAATAAAAAAGTAAGGCAATTAGAAACTCTGGATAAAAAGGCATACAATGATGTCACAGTCCAATCACAATGCATCAAAAATGGGGTATGATTTTGAGCAATTATGAAAACTAAGAAAAGGAAATAAATTTCTTTCATTCTAGTAATGTGCTTTTTAAAAGTCAGATCATAAAAATGGACCTCTAGAAATAGAAATGTGATTCTAACACATTATTTGACTCTGCTAGGAACAATATTTGTGCATCATAATATAGTAAATAAAGATTATATGCCTTTGATTTTTAGAAACAACTTATAAACAAAGCATAGGAAGGTTAGCCGATGATTTGAAAACAAAAAATAAGATGTTGGTCAGAAGTTAGGATGCAGGAGGAGGTTGACAAGTTGGTGGATACTGATCGCCTGTGTTATGTGGTGGGGAGTAAAAAATTGATAGAACAAGTAGAGGGGCGTCTGAGTGGCTTATAAGTCTGATTCTTTTTTTTTAAATTTTTTTAGTGTTTATTTATTTTTGAGAGACAGAGACACAGACGCAGTGCAAGCGTGGGAGGGCAGAGGGAGAGGGAGAGGGAGACACAGAATCTGAAGCAGGCTCCAGGCTCTGAGCTGTCAGCACAGCGGGGCTCGAACTCACAAACTGCGAGATTGTGACCTGAGCCGAAGTCGGACACTCAGCCTACTGAGCCACCCAGGTGCCCCACAAGTCTGATTCTTGATTTCGGCTCAGGTCATGAGCTGCACTGACAGTGCAGAGCCTGCTTGGGATTCTCTCTCTCTCCTCTCTCTTGCTGCCTCTCTCCTACTCATTCTCTCTCTCTCTCGATAAATAAACTTTAAAAAGAAAGAAGAACAAGTAGAGCTTGAAGTGTGTTATTTAAAGTGGAAAGTGACCAGTAGAAGGATAAAGCTAAATATAACTATAAAAATTATAAACAAGGAGAAGGATAATGAAGGGTAATGTGAGTTAAGTTAATCCTCATTCTTAGTTGGAAGTCAATGGATGTTGCCTGAAGCTTATGAACTGAGAACTGTGATTGTTATTGTTTAGAGTTGTGAATCTAAATTATCAGAAGAGTCAAAAACAAATGGCTAAAGATGATGGCCTTTGAGAGCAGTACTGAAGAGTCCCAGGTAGGGGCTAGAACCTATTGCTTTTCATTATGAGCCACTCTGTGTAATCGTAGTGGTATTCTTACTAAGTACACATATTACACTGATACAGGCCTTGAAAAAAAAACCAGTACTGATAGCAAAAAGCCATGGATGGGTACTGTGGCATGTGTCACCCCACCCCCAAATCTAGAAGACACACTATAATTCTCTGAGCCTAAAATCATCTCAGGTCCCTGTCAACCCTGCTCACCACTCCCTCCAAACTTTCTTTGTCCTACTTTTAAACTAAGCAGCATAGAGTGTTTTTGCCTTCCAGCCTAGTATCAGCCTATGTCACACTAAATTTTACATTATCAGTGGAAAGTCTTAGTTCTATTGTTCCCTGAAATGTCAAGAGAGTATATTTCTATAAAACAAAACAGACTCAAAGCACAATGCAGGTGTATGTTAGTAAGTAAATTATATATCTACTGCTTAGAAAATGGTTTGTCTTCTACCAGGATTTTATACCAAGATTTCACTATAAAAATCATGTAGAAGAGGAGAATATCAATTGTCCCAAACATTAGAAATGGAATGGGTGCACTGTTTTATTTCCTGTATATTTCTATTGAGTTTACCTTAAATTTTTATTAACATTTTTTTCTATTGGAGAAGTGGCAGTAGTGTACTAGATCAGCTTGGGCACGACCAGATTCTGACCAAATCATTCCTAAAATATTCATCTTTAAGACCAGTTCATTGCAGGGATGCCAACAGTAATTCAAATATTCTGCCTTTAAACACTACTGCACTTGAAATTGCTACTTTGGTATTTCCCTGCCCCCTCCCCCAAATGTACACAGTTAAGGGTAAGAAAGATGGCTACCAGACATTTCCCAAATTTCTAGATAAGGAAGGCCCATTCTTTAGAAAACAATAGATTTAGTTGTCAATCAGCCAGATGTGTTCATTGACAAAAGATTGAAAGTGTAGATAGATTTAGATCAATAGCACCTAATAGTGAATAAGCACTTTGGTCACTTACGTACTCACCCTTCCATCCACCAGCCCTGTATTTGTTTGAGCACCTACTCTAAGACTGTGGTTGGTAGTGTGGGGATATTACAGGGCTAAACTTGACAGTTCATTATCACTGTGATCTCCTGGAGTAGCTCCAGGAGTACCTCCAGGAGTAGCTTCTATCACCAAAGTTTTCCTTTACTTGCCAATCATGTATTCCATTAAGTATCTGGCTTCCTTGATGGCTTAGACCTCAAATAGTCCAGGAACAACTTTCAGGAATTACATTTTTAACTGATTATTTATATTATCTAAATCACATTTGTTATTTACTAAATGTTAGTCATATTCCTTATTTTTTCTCATATTTTTGCATTGCTCTAAAAACACTGACAAAAAAAAAAAAAAAAAAAAAAACAGGAAAGAGACCAGATAATCAAAACTTAAGCCGGTTGTACATAGTAGTACTTAAATATTTCCCAAATGTTTTCCCAAACTATAAATCAACCCATTATTGGCAATTAGTTTGATTTAGAAAAAATAGTTTTCTCTTTTCAGTTAGGTATTTATTTTACTAGCAAATTATATAAAATTTTGTCAAACTGTAGTATATGGAAGCTTGAGGTTGGGGGACAGGAGGAGTCGCTTCATTATACCAAACAAAATAGCATTTATCCCTGTCTGCTATGACATTTTATGAGGATTTATCAATGTTGCTGACTTTCTGGGTAGTTCATATTTGCTGCCTTAAATTCCGCGGGCTCAGGAATGTTGCGTCAGTCCCTCCAACTTTCCCTCTTCTACTTGTGTGGCCTTGCGTATGCTGTGTTTAACAAATACACACCTGTTCACCCTGAGCCAGGCACCATTCTTCATGAGGAAGAGAGGTGGTACTTCACGTTCTGCCCTTCTTCTACCCTGGTGGTATTAGAGGTGTCCTCAAATGCAGTTATCATGTTTCTCCAGAGTCCTGTCTGGTAACACCTGATAAGCTCTTTTGCCTCTCATTTCCAAAAGGCAGACCTAGTCTCTAGTGGATGCCCACTTTCCTATAGCTGTACGTGTTTGTTAGAGCCACAGCCTCAGAGCCAGGGGATTGTGGGAAGTAGGGTCTCTTCCTGCAGGACAGGATATCCTCTGGTCTCCTGTCCACACACCTCCTTTCTCCATTTTTAATTTGCCTGCTGTCCTCCTCACCTCCGCTGCCTTCTATCCCTATCTAGGGCCTAACTAGGCATGAGCTTTCCCAAGTATCTGGGCACTTGATGTGTGCTTTGCCTGGTTAGCAAAATGATACAGATACAGATGTATCTGTATACAGATGTCAGGTTTGTCCTAAACCGTAACTCACAGACAACACTGGGGTCTGTATGAGACTTGTAACCATACTTTTTACACAGCCCACAGAAAGGCCTTGATTTCCCCTGCTAGGTCTCTGGTTACCATCTTGTCTGATTTGAAAAGCTAAGCAGAATTGAGTTCTTAGAAAAATTGGGTGGAATAACTCTTAGCATTCTTGACCCCCACTACCTTTACCTCTGCCACCCATCTTAAGAACAAACAGCCATTGACACAAAAACAGACACTCAGATCAATGGAACAGAATAGAGAACCCAGAAATGGACCCACAAACGTATGGTCAGCTAATCTTTGACAAAGCAGGAAAGAATAACCAATGGAATAAAGACAGTCTCTGCAGCAAATGGTGCTGGGAAAACTGGACGGCGACATGTATGAACCTGGACCACTTTCTTAGGCACTTGTCTATGTCATCAGGAGCTCCCAAAATAGAACCACCTCTATTATATTGTTCCTGTAAACTCCTCTGTATTTTTTCAGAGAGGACAGTGGCAGTTTATGGTCCCTGGGCACACATAGCTTTGCTCATAAAATGTCCTTCATCGTCTTGTTAGTAGCAGGAGTGAGCAAGCTTTTTCTAAAGCTTCCAAGAAAGATCTTGGAAAACAAAAGGGTTCTTTTTTCTGTCAAACTGTTGGGTGGTCACTGACTACATCAACAAACAGGGATTCAGTCACTCACTTCCTCTCCAAATTGTGGTCATTGAGCAGTGAACAAAAGTTCCTGGGTTACAGCCATTTACTTGGTAAGGTTCTCCAGTTCATTGGCAGATTCCCCCAGCCACCTTACTGCTGTGCTCCATTTGCTCCTGAACCAGAGGACAGCAGTTAGTGTGGCCAATACATGATGGCATACATGGAGATGGCCTTTCCTTTTCCGGCTGATGACATGTAACTCTGCTCATACTTGAGGAAAGCTGTTGCTTTGTTCATGCCCTACATGACTCAGGTAGCTTATTTTAATAAGTGTACTCCTTCTGTTTGTCCCATACATAAGAATCGGGGGAGTTTCTTTTAACTGATTGTGAGCCATATTCCTTAACCAAAATGGGGGACTTTTTCTTCTGATAGGCTAACTCATGAGGTTACAGAATCAGAGTCTTTCGTTTTTATCCCTCATAGCCACCAACAGAAAAATAATTCAGAAAAGTAATTTAAAACTGGATGAAGCTCCCATGATGGTCATTCTTTTGGCTATAGGGTCTCTCATTCTTAGCACGATTGTCATTCTGAACTGGGAATTCTTTGTTGTGGGAGATATTATGTGCATTGTAGGATACTTGACAGCATCCTTAACCTCTGTCCACTAGATACCAGTAGTGGCACACTCCTTACCCAACAAAAATGTCTCTAGACATTACCAAATGTCCAGGAGTTGGGAGCGTGGGGATAATGAAATCAACCCCAGTTGAGAACCTCTGCTGTAATATAATTAGAGACTTCATTCTACATAGGACAGAGTCTCCAGTAATTTATTCCAGGTAAATAGGAGAGTTGTCAGATATCCCTGCTAAGTTTGTACTCCTGAAAGGACTGTCTTCTGGAAGTACCTTTTCTTCCTTTTTCCTTTTTCCAGCAAGTTGTTAATCTGGTCTTTAATGTCATGTCCTTGCCCAAAAGACATCAAGTAGCAGAAAGGACATTGAAGTGTCGTCAAAAGACTGACTTTTGCCCAACATTGCCATTATTAGTCTTGATCTTGAGCAAACCCTGTAATTACTCTGAACCTTAGTTTACCCATTAGTCAGAAAGGTTGTGAAAATGAGAGAAGTGTGTATTTGAAAGCACCTTTAAAAAATAAAGCACTCAGCACCCAGATCTCGGTTTCTGATACCACATTTAGTAAAATGAACCAGAGCTCTTTGGAGAAATGTCTGACTCTAGGACTGGGGCAGGCAGTATATGAGATGAGCCTGTCACATCCTTATCCTTGGAACCAGAAAGTAAAGTGCTCAAAAAATGATGATGGGACGCCTGGGTGGCTTGGTCGGTTAAGCGTCCGACTTCGGCTCAGGTCATGATCTCACGGTCCGTGAGTTCGAGCCCCGCGTTGGGCTCTGTGCTGACAGCTCAGAGCCTGGAGCCTGTTTCAGATTCTGTGTCTCCCTCTCTCTGACCCTCCCCCGTTCATGCTCTGTCTCTCTCTGTCTCAAAAATAAATAAACATTAAAAAAAAAATTTTTTTTAAAATGATGATGATTATGGAGTATGTCAAAGGGACACAGGAATCAAATAACAGCTCCCAATGGCAACAGCTGGAACAATTTGAGAGCAAAATTAATAAAGTAATATTGGATTATAACCCAAAGATCCAAAGTATAAAAGAAACATCAGTAAGTCGGCTGATATAAATGATTGAACAAATAAATAGGGAAAGGGAATACTTTCCTATGCAAAAGAATTCCAAATAATTTATGCAGACGCTTCACCCTTAAGGCAGTGGAATATAACTCCTTACTCCTTAATTGTGGGCTGCACATAGTGACTTCCTTGCAAAGAGTATAGTTTGGAAAGGGGGAAAAAAGAGTAACTTTACAGTGAAGAAACCTGACAAGCATGGCCTCAGCCAGGTGATCAAGGTCAACATAAACAGTAAGTTAATATTGATAGGATTTATCCTGGATATGATGTGTTGAGAATGGTGTACTTAGCCTCTGTGGTCTTCCTCCTAAAATCCCATAATACCTGTCTTACCATGAAAAAAAAAAAAACAAAAACAACAAAAACATGAGATAAGTCTCAGTTGAGGGACATTCTACAAAATACCTGGCCAGTATTCTTCAAAACTGTCAAGGTCATTAAAAACAAGGAAATTCTGAGAAACGACCACAGCCAAGAGGAGCCTACGTAGACATGACCACTAAATGTAATATGGTATCCTGGATGGAATCCTGGAACAGAAAAGGAAAATTAGGTTAAAATAAGGAAATACGAACAAAATGTGGACTTTAGTTAATAATGTATCAATATTGTTTCATTAATTGTGATAAATATATCGTAATATTGTAAGCTGTTAATGGCAGAAACAGTTGTAAGATATATGGAATACTCTGCACTATCTTTTCAATTTTTCTATGAATCTAAAATTATCCTAAAGTTAGCAGTTTATTTAAAAAGCCACAACTAGGGATTCCTGATTGAGCATCTATTGATTTCAGTTCAGGTTGTGATCCTAGAGTCATGGGATTGAGCCCCGCATCTGGCTCCATGCTGAGTGTGGAGCCTGCTTAAGATTATCTCTCTCTCTCTCCCTCTGCCCCTCTCCCCAACTTGCTCTCTTTCTCTCTCTCTCTCTCTCTAAAGTATGAATATTTAGCCCCAGCTAAATTAAGACACTTTTGTAAGTAATGGTCATTTTATCCAGAAGATATATCATCAAGCTCTAGTATGTCTTCCTTATTTAAAAAATATTTTTTTTAATCTTTATTTTAGAGAGAGAGAGAGACAGAGTGTGAGCAGGGGAGGGAGAGAGAGAAAGGGAGACACAGAATCTGAAGCAGGCTCCAGGCTCCGAGCTGTCAGCACAGAGCCTGACATGGGGCTCAAAACCACAAACCGTGAGATCGTGACCTGAGCTGAAGTCGGACACTTAACTGACTCAGCCACCCACCCAGGGACCCCTGTCTTCCTTATTTTTAAAGGTTATTCGTGGAGTCTATCTCCAACTTCGTTCTCATGATGATGTTTAACATCCTTTATCAACTATACCTCGTCTCTCTTCCTACTAGCTTGGAGCAGTTTTGGGTTTCCAACTAAAGAGGAAAGAGTATCACATAAAGTTCTTCACTTTGACAGACCCGGTTTACTTTCTCTCATGAGGAAATCCGTAGTTGGTCCCCTTTTCTTCCTCCACCTGGTCAGAAGAACTGCTTCCTTTACAGCTTACGGGTGCTTTCTTCTAACCAAGGTCTGGAAGGTTCCCTATTTGGTTTCTCTTTTCTTGGGGGAGAATAGAAAAACAGTGAGCAGGTACTATGGCAAACACCCATTTTGTGCAGGTAATACAACTGGATGTGTACAGAATAGGAATGGGAGAGGGGAGACCCTTCAGAATGGTAAAACCTTGGAGGAACAATACAGTAGAGGATTAAAAAGTTTATTGTAAGTATGTATAAGTAACTAGAACTGTTTCCTCTGTGACACTCTCAGCTTTCTAGCTTTAGCCATGATACTTAACCATCTTTATTTCAGTAGACATTATTCTTTATTCACTCCATGCATCTAGCACTGTATATAAGTTCAAATATAATATTTGAACATGGTACGTTATAGAAACTGAATTTGAATTCAGAATTACTGTATTAAGTAGATGGCAGTGTTCTATAATCTTAAGTGGCAATAATCTCTTAGTGATAATAAATGAACCAGTCAAGTTTCCCTAATATGACCAGTGACTATGTAATCAACTCAGTATTGCTTTTTAATCTGGGACCTCAATGAGCTGAGCATTTGACCAAGTCAAGTTTACTGACGATACCCAAAATGGGTCTCTTACATAAAAATAATAACATAAACGACATGTGCTGAATGCCCAAAACCTTCCCTCATTTAGACTTGTTTATCATCCATCCCCCCATGAGGTAGGGAAGGTAACATATGGCTATGAGGACCAGTGAGGACAAGGACACACAGCTGAAACACAGGTGTAAAGCCTGAGCCACCTGATTCTGGGCAGAGTGTTTCCCCTACTGGCCCACACTGCAGCCTTGGTTTCATGATTATAATTATTACTTTTACTTTTAAAAGTGCTCTCTTTCTGGACCAAATCATGTTTGCTTGCTATTTTGATCCGAGGTCACATTGTTGCTGTATGTAGCCACGGCTGATAATTTTAGGAATGGTGAACTGAAGTTAACCTAGAGGAGTGCTAACCAATAGACCTGCCTCAGTGATGGAATGTTCTATATCTGTGCTGCCCAGTGTGGTGCACAGAGCACTAGCCACGTGCAGCTCTCCAGCACTTGAAATGTAGCCAGGATGTTACAGGAACTGACTTTAAACTTTTATTTAATTTTAGTTAAATATTTAGCTTCAAATAGTTTCATGTGGCTAACAACCGCCATGTTAAACAGCATGGGTCTAGACAGTGTAGGGATCCTCCATTATAACGCAGGTTCCTCTGGTATTTAGCTCTCAGCATTGCTTGGGCAAACTTGGCTATTCTTTCAGAGAAGAATTATCTTTGAGAGACTTTTTTTTTTTTTTTTGGACATTTGGAACATATAAACAGGCAGCACAAGGTTCCTCCTAAATTATGACCCACTTAGGCGTGCCTGGGTGGCTCAGTTGAGTGTCTGACTCTTGATTTTGTTGGCTCAGGTCATGATCCCCCAAGGATCGGACCCCGTGACAGGCTCCATGCTGACTGTAGCTATAAGCTGTATAAATTTATACATTTAAATTATGACCCACTTAAATTTAAAGCTGTGAGATCTCGAATCAACACTAAAAAGTAAAATTCACTGAACTTAGTTCACTATATTCTTTTTGGTAGAAATAAGAGAGTGATCCATGTGTCTTTTTGATTCTACCTTTAAAAGACTGAACCTTTAGGGGTTGTGGGAGGGGGGATGGATTAAATGGGTAAGGGGCATTAAGGAATTTACTGAAATCATTGCTTCACTATATACTAACTAATTTGGATGTAAATTTTAAAAAATAAAAAATAAAGTTAAATTTAAAAAAAGACTGAACCTTTAGAAAATTATTATTGGCAAGAGATTTATTTCTTTAATTCTAAAAACAAAGAGCTATTTTCTTTTACAGATACAAATCTGTTATTTGAAGTCTGCAAAGTTCAATGACACTTTAAATCAGGATTGAGTGATATGTACAGAGCCAGACAAAAATCCAGTCACATGATGTTTCCGTTAGACTCAGAATGGAATTCTGAGATTATAGTCAGGGAGAAAGGGAACTGTGCTTTTTAAGTTCATAATGCATTGCAGATGAACATTATAATATTAAAGTGACAGCTGTTTTCATTACTGTTGCTAAACTGAACAACTGAATTTAGAAGCTGTATGGAAGAAATTAGAAGGAGTGACAGTTCTCAATAATCTAACAGTTCTTTGACTGGAAACATCTCAAGGAATGAGGAAAATACCAAAGTAACAGATACTACTAGCAGTAATATAAAAATTCAGACAAGAAGTAGGGGTGCCATCTTATCAGAAACTTTTTTTTTCTTCTAACACAATTTTTGACTTCTTAAAACAAATACTTTTTAGTTAAATTTAAGAGACAGCCATCTTCCACAGATTATGATATTAGAAACACTTTTTATGCCGGGAGACAGGAAATAGTGAAATTGATCTAAAGTGTCATTTACTGTAAATTTGAACAAACTGAATTACCAGATGCTTGCTCTTTAATACTGAACAGGCTTTCAGTGTTGTTACATAGATTCTCTTTCGATGTGACTTCTTTAATATCTGAGATCACACTTGTTTCTACTCAGTTTCTTGGATTCATCTTTATGGGCATGAACATAGTGTGTCGGCTCTTTATAATTACTGCTGTCAAATACTGTTAAACATGAACATATTTTGAGCTAATAGAAAATTTTCAGTCCCCATAACCCCTCCTTAGGCTCCCTTCTGGCCAATATCCCTTGCCTGTAGGAACATCTAACACCAGAAACCAATTTTGTCTGATTTCTGACTTTAGGTAAGTAGAATTAGGCTGTATGTGTGTTCTTATGTCTGGCTTCTTCAACATTATGTTTTTTCAATTCATCCATATTGTTGTTGAACATAGCAGTAATTTATTGATTTTCATTACTGTACAATATACTATTATGGCTATACAACAATTCATGTAATGATTCTAGACAACTCATGTAATCATTGATAGATATTTGGGTAAATTTAAATTGGGGACTATTAACAAATAATGCTTCATGAGCATCACGTGTGTGTGTTTTGTGCACCTGTTTTCATACTCCTCAGATCTGTACCTAAAAGTAGAATCGCTTCATTATAGGGTAAGTGTGTGGATGTTTACTTTTAGTAGGTACTACCAAACAATTTTTCCATCTCCTACAGTGTAAGAGAGTTCTAGATACTTTATATTTTCAGTGTCCTCACCAATATTTGAGTCTGTCAATATTTGTTTTGTGTGGGGGAAGGATCACTTAACCTCTGTAATAATAATCATAATATAGCTTTTGGAAAAAGCTAGTAGGGAGTAGCTGGCCTAACAGATTTAGGCCACAGACACCCCTACACACACACAGGGTGATCATCAAATGTTCCCACTCCCGACTTTCCATAGACCCATGCAAGAAAACACCTTGAAGATGGTAACCTTTGACCTAGTTCACTTTGGGCAATGTTATTGCAATTGGTCCTGCAGAAAAACAGTTGGATAAGAGAGAATGATACCCTGCTCTGAGCCTGAAGGCTTTTGATGGGATGAGAAATACTTGAGTTAATAATACTGGAATTTGCCAAGTGCTCTTAACAGAGTGTGTTTGGTGAATTTTTATAGTAAGTAATCTGACACGAGTAACTCTCCGTTCACCCAGTTGAATTCAACAAACATTTTTTTTTTGGTGAGTGCTTCACTCCCACCTTCTATATTATAGAATGCAAAAGGAATGACTAATAAAGATACAAAAAGGTGCTTCACTTTAATTCAGGGAAATGCAAGGTATAATGAATGGATGCCCATTTTCATCCAGTGGATTGGCAAAATTATGTCTGCTGATACGCTCTAGTGAGAGTGTTGTGTAAGGGTATACACATACTATGCTGCTAAAGTGTTACAGCCACTCTGGAAGGAAACTCGATGTATCTACTAAAATTAGAAGTGTACAGGGGCACATATCTGGCTCAGTAGGAAGAGCATTTGACTCTGGATCTCGGGGTTGTGAGGTTGAGCCCCATGCTGGGTATAGAGATTACTTAAATTAATAAAACCTTTAAAAAACTAGAAATGTACATCTTCAATGACCCAGAAGTCTCATTTTAGGAATAAGCCCTGGAGAAATACTCACCTGTGCACAAGAAACCATACACAATGATATTTACCCTAAAATTTGTAATCATGAAAAAAACTCTTCAATAAAGGACTGGCATAGCCATCTGTGGTATATTCGTACATGGATTGCTATGCCATGGTTGAAAAGGATGAAGCATCTCTAGAATGTAAGCTCTGTGAGGGCAGGAGCTTGGCTTTTGTTCGTTCCCATGTCTCCAGCAACCGGAACGATGCATGGCAGGCATGTAGTACACGCTCAGTAATTATTAGTTGAATGCATGTGTGAGTACATGGCTGGCCTCCAACTCCTGCTGTCGAGTGAACAATGCAAACTACAGAAAATCTATATTATAACATACATATGCGTGTATGTAAGCCCATGAAAACTGGAAAATATACACCAACATATGAAATACATATGGGTGCTTGCACATCTATAAAAACTTACCTGGAAAGATATACACCGAAATGACAACAGTGTTACCCCTCAAGGGCAAACAAGGGGAAGGGACAGATTTTGGGAATAGTATTCTGAGAAGACTTCAAACTTTCCTGCAGTATCTTAAGTTTGGAAGAACATAATGTTTTCTTATATTAGGTAATTACACGATAATCTTAAAATGACATTTTACTACAGAAAGATAATTTCCTTGTTGTCTGGCAGGCTGAAGTATATTGGGTGAAGAGCTCCTCCATCCAGCGCCCCGCAGCCTACACATAGCCATACAGAGTGTCCAGGCTTGCTGAATTTAGTTTCCCAAAGGGAATTCCTCCAGCATGTGGAATAATTTGGAAGAATAGCTAGTGGTTCTCCATATTTCTTTGGGAATAAACCAGCTCCTTGTGTTTTCATCTTCATTCTGATTTATGTTTGAAAAACATTAAAAAGCATTTATTTGCACTAACTATATTCACATCTTTCTAAAAAAAAAGCCTTTAAAAGATCTTACTAAATTTAGGAGATAAAACAATGAAGTTAATAGAAGTAGACAGTAAGGAATGTGGAAGGAAAGGACCAGGAAACCAGGATTTTCATTCCATCATGCTGTTTCATCATTCTCTGCTGACAGGCTAAACGGCCTCTCGGGGCCTTGCTGGTCCATCTGTGCAGTGAGGGGACGGGGTTTTGTGGTCCCCAAGGTTCCACCAGTGCCCTGTGAGAAAGTATATATAATGGAGCTGTGTGTCATCCAGCTCTGTGTTTTGCCCTGGAAGCACCTCCCCCTTAGTGGAACTTTCGGGGTTTTTTTCAAAATACATTTTGAAGGTATGTGCCATTTGGATGAGGGGAACCTTGCATTCTGGACCCATGCAGGGTGATTCTGTGATGCAGTGTAGCTCATGGCATTTCACAGTTGGTTAATTGTGCTGAAGCCAGGTTACTTAACAGAGAGTGTTTACTGTGTGCCACGCATGGTACTAAGTGCTCCATGTATATTATTGTCTTTAGTCCAAATGCTAACATTATGGGATGGCTTCTGTTATTATCATGTCATAGCCAGCAAACAACCAAGTGCACAACTGAGAATTGAATCAACACTATCCGATTTGTATCTGGGCCACCCGGCACCACATCCTTTAATGTGCTTGTGTGTGTGTGTGTGTGTGTGTGTGTGTGTGTGTGTGTGTGTGTGGTGTGTGTGTATCTGCTCCATGCAAAACTGCTCTGTCCTTGGAAAATTTCTCAATAGGAATAGAATAGCCACTCTCCTTAAATCAGTAGCAACAGCTATTACTTAATGAAGTCATCTGTAAATCATGAATTCTTTTCTCCTTTCCCTCCTACTCTGTTCCATAATGATTTAATTTGCTGGCATGCGACCTTTAAATTAAACTCCTTTTGAAGTTTTAAGTGGAGTTCTTATCTGGAAGGAAGAACATTTGTCACAGTTTTCAGATAAATTGCACTGTTCCTGGTCATCTATGAGGTTAGTGTGATTTCCTTTCATTCATATTTTTCTTCATTGAGTACACATAGTTCATATAGTGTTTATCACTAATATTTGCCAAACACTGTAAGTAAAATATTTGCCTCATTAAATTGAATTTTGAATGTTTTCTTCTTGGTTATTGAGTAACTCCAGGCTCTCGCGTTTTCTGGATTTGTGTTGACAGCTCCTTTCCTTTCAAAAAGAAATAGTCTGATTGCTTATGTCATATGTGTTCTTAACAAATTTTTTTCTAGGTCAAAAGAAAGTCAACAATATAATTTGTCTTTTTTTTTTAAGTTTATTTATCTTGGGAGAGAGAGAGTGTGTGCACATGAGTGGGGGAAAGGAAGAGAGGAGAGAGAGCACAAGCGGGGAGGAACAGAAAGAGAATCCCCAGCAGGCTCTGCACTGTCAGCACAGATCCCAACACGGGGCTCAACTTCACAAACCGTGAGATCATGCCCTGAGCTGAGATCAAGAGTCGATGCTAAACAGATTGAGCCACCCAGGTGCCCCATAGTTTGCCATCAGTGAATAGATTATTACAAGGTTGTTGTATTCAGGTCTTGGGAACTTGTAGTGTCTCTGACATAATAACTAGACCTGTTTTCTACTTACAGCAGATTTCTTGTACCCTGTTGTCTGAAGGACTGAAGATGTGCACGGGGCATATACCACCATTTACACTACTTCTAAGACCTTTAGCCTTGAGATTCCATTTAACTAAAATCTATGATAAATAAGCTCCATTTAGACGGAGCAGAAATAAAGTTTACCTTTGACTACAGAATGAATGGTTATTTTATTAAACCCCGTAATGTTTTATACTCCCTAATATTTCAAATGAGTATGTTTGACCCCCTTAGAAGAAGTGTTAATGGTACTACTGCCTTTACTGAAAGTTTTCTGTGTTCCTAGAATCTGGTTACTCTAGTGGCAATCACTATAATGGCACAAAGAAAATTGCTTTAATGGGCCTTACCAGTAAGGTAAAAATCTATGCAGTGAATGAACTGTACAGAAAAATATATGAACAAGAATTGGAGTATGCGAACAGGAACATGGTAGCTGGCATATTCAAGGGAGAGAAAAAAAAACTAGAAGAAGTGTTAATTGAGCTAACTCCCAAAAGCGTTGTGGAATTGAGAAAAGCAGAGAAGAAATTGGGTTTGAGGTCATAACTTAAGGTTAGAAGTGGGATGGGCTCAACAGCAAACATTCTGAGCAGAAGCACTGTTGTGGGGACAGACCCGTCCTGTGATTTAGGCAGTAACAACCACCTTTGCCTCCCAGTCAGGGTTCACATGGGCTCTGAGCCCCTGACCTCCCTGCAGTTCCTGCTCTGTTACCTTTTCTGCTGCTCTCTCTGCTGGGTGCTGTTCATCCCCTTTACCACATGCTGAATGTGCCTCACTAACCAAGGCCCAATCCAAATCTCACTTTCTCTTCAAGGCTCACCTTGCCCTTTTGTTTGCAAAACCTTTAAGAATATATATGCAAAGACTGAATCCTTAACATTATTTTTTAAGATTTTTTATGTCAAGCCAGCAGAATTGTTTGCTGATTTTGGGTTTTAAAAGTATCCTATTTCAGTGTTTAAAAAATACATATGATTGTCGTCTTAAAAGACTAAATGTTTGTTAACTCAAAACAGTAGCCAAGATATAGAAACTGGTTGTCTTAGTGAAATCGGGAAGAGAGAGAGTAAAAAAAGTAAAAGGAATCAGGCTAGAGAAGAAAATAGACGGAGAAGCTGAACAGTCCTGCTGAGAGCAGAGTATCCTCTGGAAGCCAGCCAGACCTAGCGTCCCTCACCTGTGAACCTTCCTGCCCCGGTTCCCACTGTCTTCTCCCTGTGAGCCCGTCCACTCCTTACAGAGGCTGCAACTCATGTTAGGTACTGAGTTCTGCCAGCGACATCCCCAGGCTTCCTCTCCTCCGTCTCATGACGGATTCTTGTAGAATGGGGCTGGGTTCCCATAACGAATCAATTATTTATGTTTATTTGGGAGCTGAATCAAGTGCAGTGTGTATATACTAAAAGGCCGTGTGGACAGTCTGTTAGGCTGCATACTCCAGGAGAGGAGCAAAACCGGGTTAAAAGAAACACAATGAAAGTTCTATTTGAACACTTGAGTCCTCGATGAGAAGGAGGGTTTTTAGAGACGTTTGTATTAAGTGCACCCCAAAGTCTACCTTACGACTCCTTTGTTCCTCTTATTGTTTCTGAGAAGCTCAAAGCTAGAGAAGTGCATGGTAACTTTTTAAAAGCAATAAACCCTAGCACCTCTCTGAGGCTGCTTTACCCCAAGGCATCCTATATTCTCATTTTTTTCCAGCTTCTTTCTTCTGGAGGAGGCTAAATGTTTCAAGTCAGAGTCATCAGTGGGCTTGCTTCCTCCGGTGAAAACAAAACCTTCCAAGATGGTTTTGTGCCTAGCAAATAACATTTAAAAAGTATATGAGACAAAACTTAAAGTATATCTCTTTGAAGCAAGACCCTAAAACTTGTTCCAGGTTGTACCTGGAGGCATCTTTACTTTGCTTTCCCAAGGAAAATATTCCTGTTCCTTGTGCAGCTAATTTGTAAGGCCACATTTAGGCAATAGTGCCTTTATTCATTCATAGGCCACAGGCTCTTTAGGTCCTTTTGATCATGTCATCATGTCATCGTGTGCATTTCTTGGATCTTGCTATTTCCTGTGACATTAACAAGGAAAATATTACCAGCCATTAGCTTTCAGCCCTGGGCTTGCAGTGTCTGCTGTGACCCATGTATTGCTCTATTAATAAGCAAACCAAATGAGCCTGAAAACATTTTATTCAGAGACTAAAAATAAAGTCTGCCAGAATCATAAAGACAATGGCAAAGGCATATTTAGTTTTGTTTTAACAAGATGGCAGAGTGAGGAGAACGCTCTTCTGGCTCAGTAGAATAGACTTAGAGGACCCAGGCCAGAGAAAAATTGAGGGGCAAATACACCATGCCTGGGGATCTGTGATGAGAAAATATGTAAAAATATTTATATGATATTCCAGAAAGCAGTTTTACCACTGATGATTTGTGAATATTTATTCCGCTTGAGAGACTACGTACCCTTTAAACAGTCTCTCAATGAATTCATTAATTATTATTCTCGGTATTTTATTTAAGTATTTATTTATTTATTTATTTATTTATTTATCTTAATGTTTATTTTTGAGAGAGAGAGACAGAGCACAAGTCAGAGAGGGGCAGAGAGAGAGGGAGACACAGAATCTGAAGCTGGCCCCAGGCTCTGAGCTGTCAGCACAGAGCTCAACGCAGGGCTCAAACTCAGGAACCATGAGATCATGACCTGAGCCAAAGTTGGGTGCTTAACCCACTGAGCCATCCAGACACCCCTGTTCTAGGTATTTTCTAATACTAAGTTATAACTATTTGTTGTTTATTATTCCTGTCCTATAATTATGAAATACTATATTTATATCAGGGATCAGCAAATGTTTTCTCAAAGGGCTAGAAAATAAAAATTACAGGCTTTAAATAGATACTTACATAACCATTTTAAGATGGAAATGCCTTTCTTAGCTTGCAGGCTGTGGTTTGCCAACTCCAGTCTTTATGATCAACTGGTAAGTTTTGTGTGGTAGCTCTCCACCCATACACATTTCTGCAATTAGTAATCCTTTACTGTTTGCGTGACAATCAAGAATGTAAAAAATGCAAACACAGTTCCTTTTCTGAAAGACCTCAGTCTCAGAAAGAAAACTACATAAACACACTATAAGTGTTTATTACTGTGTAGTGTGATGAATGTCATCACTGCGGTTCAGAGGCCTTGTGCCTGGGACAGGCTGCACAGAGAACACTGCCTTGTTTTTTTGTTTGGTTTGGTTTTTTTTCATGTTTATTTTGTTTTTGAGGGGGGGGGTCCCAAGTGGGCTCTGCACTGACAACAGTGAGCCCCTTGCAGGGCAGGGCTCAAACTCATAACTGTGAGATCATGACCTGAGCCAAAGTGGGATGCTCAACTGACTGAGCCACCTAGGCACCCCTTCCTTTTTTTAAACAGAGAACATGGCCTTGTGACAGGCCACAGACATTCCTGATCAGCAAAGGGAGGACAGTGCATTCCAGGAAGGGAAATAATATTTCTTCCTTAATGTAATACACTTGTTTTGTTTTGTTTTGCTTTTCCTATCCCAGTATAAGATCTCTGTTTCTAGATAATTGCATAGATAACTTCAGCTTCATAACTACAAAGTACTCCTATAGAAATTCTGAGGAAAAGCCCATTATTCAGTAATTACACCGCAAAATCGGTATACCACTTAAGGAACTTGACCTCTGCTTCTTCTGATTGTGTTATTTTTTCTTTCACAGACACTGATCACCAGATAATTTAGATCTAAAACAAGACATGTAAGCAACTTACATAACGTAACACTTAACATTATGTAAGTGATAAGGTTACTTAAGGTTTAGTCTGGAGCACTGTATTTATTCCATTCCAAATTTGTCAGTAACTAGTTTTGAGCCAAATCTGTAGTGTGTACTCATCTTTAGAATTTACTCATTAAAATCTAATTCATCTTTAACAGGACAGGGAGGAAGTAGGTGATTTCTAAGGCCCCTCCCAGTTCTATATTCTGTGATTAGAATTAGAATCCATACCAGTAGATACTTTTTTTTGCCTCTAGAGAAATCTAACTTGATTTGCTCCAATCTCAAACTCTCACTTACTCAATTTCCAATCAATCCCAAAACCCTTGAACTGTGATACTGTGTAATAGTGTACCACATAAAAAGGGAGAGGGAGAAGGGGGCATTTCTGGTGTCCTGAAAGTTATACAGTGCCCAAATGCCATATCACTGGAGAGGCACTGTTGCACAAGTTCTGCAAGTAGACTGGCTGCATTCACATCCTGGCTCTGCTACATTCCGGCTTTGTGACTTTGGACAGGTTCCTTAGCCTCTCTCTTTCTCAGTTTTCTCACCTGCAAAGTGGGAATAATATAGGTCCCATCTCACAGGGTTGGTATCGCAAGTGTTAAATACGTTAATAGTTGTAAAGGTCTTAGAATTGTGTTGGGCAAAAATAAGCACTCTAAGTATGTCAGTTATTTTTATAGACAAGATAATTGTATATAAATCCATGTAGAAAGTTTGGTATTAAAACCATTAAAATGTTTTGAAATGAATGAGAATGCTGTGGGAAACTGCTCAAATGTGATGGCAAGCAAAAAGCACAGGTAAAAAACTCTATGTGGTATGCTTAAAATTGCCATACAGTTACATATGAGTAGAAAATATCCTGGCAGAAATCACACCCAAATATTAGCATGTTTGGTAGCTGGTCTGAAAGAGAGCTCCTAATGAACTATGCTGCCCAGAATTTGCACCCTTGTTTTCTTCTCCTTAAAAATGAGCCAGCGCCATATAATCAGTAAGGTGCAGCAGAAATGACACCATTAGACTTCTTAGGCGGTGTCATAAGAGTCCTCGCAGCTTTTGCCTTAGTGTCTTGAACACTTGCTGTGGGGGAAATCCAGCCATCCTGAGACTGGAATGCTGTGGTAAAGCCCAAGCTAGCTAAGGAGAAAGATGTTTCAGCAGCCCCCGCTCATCCCGCCATTCCAGACAGGTGCCAGACAGCGAGTGAAGGAAACTTTAGGTGATTCCAGACCCAGTGACATTTGACTGGCACACCCCAAGTGAGAACCACCCAGCTGAATGCTGAACTCTGTCAACCCTCAAAACCATGAGATAGGATAATATAGTGCTGTTTTAAGCCACTATGTTTGAGGCAGTTTTTTATACGGCAGTAGAAAACCCAATATAACGGATTTCGTATAGCAAGAATATACCATTTAAAATTTTTTTTTCTGATGTTTATTTATTTTTGAGACAGAGAGAGACAGAGCATGAACGGGGGAGGGTCAGAGAGAGAGGGAGACACAGAATCTGAAACAGGCCCCAGGCTCTGAGCTGTCAGCACAGAGCCCGACACGGGGCTCGAACTCACAGACTGTGAGATCATGACCTGAGCCGAAGTCGGACGCTTAACCGACTGAGCCACCCAGGCGCCCCAAGAATATATCATTTAATAAAAGTAAGCATTTAATCTCATTAATCTCCTTCAATCATAAATTTCTTTAAACATTTTTTATTTTCAATGTCAGTGTAGTTTCAACCTTAACAATATTATGTTTTATGTCTATTTTTTAAGTTGTATATTTGGTAATTTTCAACCTACAAATTAAATTAGCAAGAGCAATACTTTAGCCACCCTAAATAAATACAAGTTTATTGGACTTTATACATGTAAAAAAGTGCAGGGTGCTCTAGGAATTATCTCACCTATTACAGAGAATCTCGTTTTTTCTAAGACATATGTATACCATTTCTCTTGACAGTAACAAACAGGGCATATTGGAATGCTTTTTTCATTGGGCTGTTCTTGTCTTAGAAATCTAAATCTGTGATTCTTAACCTCTCGGGAATCACATGATCCTGGCCCCAGGAATCTGATGTAGACTAGAGCACCTGCTCTGCTCCCCCAGATGCACACAAATATAGTCACAGGCACAGCATTGCAAACAGTGTTTGGATTTTATTCGCCCGCTGGAGGCCATGTGCATACCATGGGTTAAGAATTCTGGTCGAGGGCATTATTACTCCTCCAGCAGTATTGTAGAGCATTACACTTAGATCCTATGTAGTTGTGTTTGCTATATTAAGTAGATATTAACACTTTTCTATTTTATCAAGTCTACAATTTCTAGTTTTCTATTATAAAAGTAAAACCTCTGCCAAAATATGTGAATTAAAATCTAATTTAAAAAATTATTATTGTTGCCCTTTTCTTTTCTCTTTTTCTTTTTTAATCAACTTGGAGTAACTGGCCAGGTGGCATTTTGCAAAAATATATAGAGGATACACCTGATGCAGTACAGATTTGGGTGGAAACGTGTGGTGAAAAACAGATTAATGCCTCATTAAAAGAACTGTTTCCCAAAGTTTCGTGTGTCCTAGGTACAGAAGTGGCACAGACTTACTAGCTCTTAGGGCTTTACTGTTTGTATAATACACTGTGAGACCAGATATTGGATAAGTCATCTTTAGTGACTGTAATCTTTATGTGCGTTCTGAAGTTGATTTCCTCCTCGTTAGTCATAGTTCTGCATACTTTTGGCTTTATTAGTAAGAAAAGATATTTCTGAAGATGTTGAGGGTGTGTCAGCTAAAGTAATTAAGGAAACAGTGCACCCTTGTGATAAAATATAATCTTTACAATGCATGTTTGTTTGAAGACCAACCTATTTTTTGAAGAAACCTCAAATGCTTTTTGATTTGAGGTTAATAGGGGATAAACATCCCAAAAGATTTATTTTTTTTCCTGTTGTAATCACTATGTACTTCAGCAACTGGTGATTATTGTCTCAGTTTCCTAAGTAGCTCACATTTGAAGTATGTGAGAAGTCAGAAGTACTATGTGAATGTGCCTTAAATACTTGCTAATTTTAGTTTTATTTAAACTGTTCAAAAGATTTATGTTAACATAAGCCATGCATGTATTTATGTTCTGTAAATATGTATACAATAGGAACCTTTGAGTTATTCTTTGGAGGTGAACAAAAACAATTTAGAGCCTGTTTGCTTGTATTTCAAATGTTTCTAGAAGCATTAACAAATGTTTTCTTAATATATCTTGAATTGCATGGAGATAATAATTAGAATTATGACACTATTCCAAAGTATCTTGTTCTGGTTTTCTATTGTTCCATAAGAAACCACCACAAAACTTAGTAGCTTAAAGCCACACTTTGTTATTGTCACTGATATTCTGGTCTGAGTTGGGTGCTTTGCACTTGGGGTCTCCCATGTGGTTGCAGTCATCAGAAGGCCTGACTAGGCTGGATGTCTCAGGGGGCTCACTCATTGTTCTGGCAGTTAGAGCATGTGCACTTAAGCTCTTCTTCAGACTTGCTTCTCACAGCATGGTGGTCTGAGCTTGGTTGCACTTTTTACCTGACCCTGGCTTCCAAGAGACAGAAAGTTGAAGTTCCCAGGCCAGTTAAGGGCTACTCCTGAAACTAACACAGTGTTACTTGGCCCCCATTCTATTGGTCGAAGTAATACAAGGGCCTGTCGGCATTCAAAGGAATGGAACAGTTCAACCCCAATTCTAGACACACATGAGGTGGGAGAGACTATTGTAGCCCCCTTGGGTATTCAGTCCACTACACATGTTTTCCTGTGATGTGATATATATAATAAAGTGAACACACAGAAGAACATGCAAATACCCCTCCAATTATAATGAGCTTTCGTAAAAATTAACTGTGCTTCTAGACTTCCTCAAAAATCATACAACCAGTATAGCAGATGGCAAACCTGGAATTCAAACTTAGGCCAATCTAACTCCAAAGCACAGGCTTTTCTGCTTTACCTACAAAATTACTACTCTCATGATAGATAAATGAAAAAGAATGTAAAATTAATACTGTCAAAAAAATCCCATCAGATATTTACCCTTGAATATATCTTTCCATTATAAGAAATAAAAATCATTTTTACAAACTTAAAACCTTGTTTGTTTAGATTCATTTTAACGTAAGACACAAGTTTGAGAATTTTCATCAGGTAATATTAAACATGCTTACTCTGATTTTGCACTTTTAGCCCAAATAGTGAGGATTTTCTTCTAGGAGAAAAAGGATTAAAAAAAAACTATCTGGTTTTATAAAGGTTTAATACAGCAGTGATATTCAAAAGTGTGGTCCCACTATCAGCTGACCTGGGAAATTGATAGAAATGTACATTTTCAAGCCCCACCCAAACACATTGAATCAGAAACTCTAGTAAGAGTGTTTTAACAAGCTCTCTGGGTGATTCTGATCACGGTAAAGTTTGAGAACCACTTATCTACAGAAATTCTCAAAGAATTGAAAGATTCTTCGAGGTCAATTTTTAAAAGATTGTCTACATAAAGCAGAGATAAATATTAGAGGAGGAGACGCTGTGGCAGTGGGTGTTCATTTTGACTAAAGTTATCTGGCTGTGACATCACCATGGAGGTGTAGATACTGGTGTAGACTAAGATTAAAATGGTCCATCTACAGGTTTGCAAATGTCTAATCAGCCAGCTGTGAATCTGTGGAGCCCCATCAGACATCTGTGGAGTGGGGCACAGGAATGGATATTTGTTGCAAGTGCTACACAGACCATTGTGATCCCAGGTTTGGGAATCACAGATTCAAGCAGCATAATTTACTACCCCCTCTATTGGGTCAAACATATCAAGCCAGTCTCCCTTAGCGTTGTCTGTGTTCTTGCATTTAAGTGTTCAACCCCCTGTGGGGCACTGGGGTGGCTTAGTTGGTTAAACATCCAACTTTGGCTCAAGTCATGATCTCACAGTTTGTGGGTTGGAGCCCCATGTCCGGCTCTGTGCTGACAGCTGGGAACCTGGAGCCTGCTTCCGATTCTGTGTCTCCTTCCCTCTCTGCCCCTCCTCTGCTCTCTCTCTCTCTCTCTCTCTCTCTCTCTCTCTTCTCAAAAATAAATAAACATTTTTTTTAAATTTATAAATTTTCAACCCTCATATCCTTTCCCTTCTCTTCACACTGGTCTCCAGCATAAGCTTTCTCTTTATCAGACAAGGTCCTTCATTCAGTGTGCCTATGTGTGACATCACACATCAACAGCAATTAATATGTATTGATTGCCTATTAGGTATAAGGCTGTATGTTAACTTATAAAGATACTGTAAAATTAAGAAGCTCTGTCCTCTGAGAGCCTATGATATACAATGAGGAAGGCAGGATATAGAGAGAATAATAGCAAGAGTCCTAGTTCTTAGATCTTAGAGTAATAATCCTTAATCCTAGCTGCACATTAAAGTTACTTGGGGAGCTTTTAAAAAAAATATCAGTGTCAGAGCACCTAGGTGGCTCAGTCAGTTAAGCTTCTGACTCTTGATTTCAGCTCAGGTCATGATCTCACAATTCAGGAAATTGAGCCCCACATCAAGCTCTGAGCTGACAGCACAGAGCTTGCTGAGGATTCTCTTTCTCCATCTCTCTCTGCCCCTACCCCACTTGCACTCTCTCTCTCTCTCTCTCTCTCTCAAAATACCTAAATAAACTTAAAAAAATATATACCAGTGTCATCACCCCAGCCCTGACCAATTAAATCAGAATCTTCCAAGTAGGTCACAATACAGAGATAGAAGTCAAATACTGTTTAAGTATAAATTTTATCAATGATTTTTCATTACATTATATACTTCATTTTCCAATTCTTATTTGTTGTGCTTTACCAACCATTATATTTAGCATGTAGATTTTCACTTCACTCAACCTAGATATTCTAGATTTCTTTATTTACAAATATATTAGATAGAAGAAAACCATAAAGGGACCCTAAACAGGAGGTCTGTCCTAATATTAAATTTGTTTCATCGTTTGCCCTCTATAAATAAAAGCTTTCTCTTTATCAGACAAGGTCTGAGATTGCTTATCTCTGTTATCCTTCAAAAAATATTTCAGCATCTCTTGGCCCCAAATTTATGTAGTGTACATTTCTGAAATGTAATTAATTTCAGAAAATTAATTATATCATCTCTTGCAGCAGGTTCATTTGAACAGTTTAGAGCTAAACATTTCAGCTGTTCACTAACATGCTGTTCTATAACTTGTAAAGGTTGTAAACATTTTAATCTCTCCTGTATCATGTTCTGCAGTGGGAGCAACAGACCTTAAGTGGAGGCTGATGGTGGAGGTGTTGGCATCCCAGCATCTCTAATCCCCTTGGCCAAGAGCTTTGAAAACTCCAGCCACAAATCACACAAACAGTAGTGACACAGTTAACAAGAAAAATGCTTACTTATTCCATGATAATAGAAATAGTGATGTGGCACAATTGTCTGTTAAACTAAAAAAAGTGTTTTTAATGTTCCAGTTGTGCTTTTTTTTTCTTTAACCACAAGAGATCCCCAAATCCTCAGTCATGTTTGATACAAGCAGGACATTTTATGTGCATATCAGATTGTTGCAACACTTTGCTATTATTTTCATGACTCTTTATTAACCAATATTCTTAATATAAGAGGGCTAGTAAACTTTTTTTTTTTTTTAATTTTTTTTTTCAACGTTTATTTATTTTTGGGACAGAGAGAGACAGAGCATGAACGGGAGAGGGGCAGAGAGAGAGGGAGACACAGAATCAGAAACAGGCTCCAGGCTCTGAGCCATCAGCCCAGAGCCCGACGCGGGGCTCGAACTCACGGACCGCGAGATGGTGACCTGGCTGAAGTCGGACGCTTAACCGACTGCGCCACCCAGGCGCCCCGGTCTAGTAAACTTTTATTCTTTAGAACTAGCTTTTTAAAAATGTACTTTTAATCCCATCTGTATACAGAAAATACCAGCATCTAAGGATGTGAGAGGGATGCAAAGACTAGGAAAATGAGTTATATAAAGGGGCAGCGAAATAGAATTGCTTTAAAGTTAAGTAAAAACACAGGCGACTTTGTGTGTTGAGAACAAACAAGACCATTCCTTTCCTTCTACCTTAGGTGTAAATTCCCCATCTTGTGCAGTCAGTGTTAATTTATCAAGATAAAATTATATTTAAACATGATTTTTTCAGTAGGGGTAAAAAAGTGGAAGGTAATTTAGATACAATGACTTGGCAGGACATGAATAAGACAATTTTTTGTCATTCACAGTTAGATTATATGCTACAAATCATATTATTACTTTGACTTTAAATAAACATAAATATCCCTGGGTCTGCCCCTGCACTAATTTAAGTATTCATTCATTGAATGACTGGTCCATGTAGCAGAAAGTCAGGCTCCCTACCGTTAGGAGGTTACAGTCACTTCAAGGAGATAATTTAATAGACCATTATTATCCAATGCAGTGTGTTCAACCTAACTTCCTTTGGTTTAATACCTTGATTTAGTTCAATAAAAATATGAGTGTGTATTATAGACAACAGTACTATATTAGAAACTCCAAAATTGCTAAGAGACTGGATCTTAATTGTTCCCACCACAAAAAAGAAAAGATAGTTATGTGACATGATAGAGGTACTAGCAAACGCTAAGGTAGTAATCATATTGCAATATAGAAATACAGAAGATCAACACATTGTACATCTTAAACTTACACAATGCTTATATGTCAGCCAGATTGCAATAAAAATAAAATTTAAAGAAGATGGATGTGTATTGTGTAGTTATATCTCCTGTTCCTTTAACGATTTGAGGTTACGGGAATAACTATATATTCCCCAACAGCAGCCAGTGATTGTTTATAATAATAGCGACCCATAGTCTACTATTGGGCAACTGTTTGTACAGGACTTACCTTTTTTAGTTCACCTTAATCTGTCTTGTGAACAAAATGAGGACACCCATATTATTGCCACAGAGTGTCATTTTCTCCAACTAAAGTATTATGTTTGGACTCTTTTGGATTAACTCTAAAGAAAACTAATAAAACTAATTTAGGCAAGAATTTTCAAATACGGTATTTAAATGTACGTGCTTTATTTTGTTATTCATTTGGAAATGGAATAGTTTTGTAGCAGTAATTCATATTTTGATCACCAGATGGCACTGAGCACATATAGCTAAGGAAAAAATAGCCTTTTTTCTTAGCTGTCGTTTCTTTCTTTCTTTTTTCTTAATGTTTATTTATTTTTGAGAGAGAGAGAGTGAACAGAGGAGGGGCAGAGAGAGAGGGGGACACAGAATCCGAAGCTCCAGGCTTGGAGCTGTCAGCTCAGAGCCTGATGCGGGGCTCAAACCCACAAACTAGGATATCATGAACTGAGCTGAAGTCTGCCACTTAACCGACTGAGCCACCCAGGAGCCCCTCAGCTGTCGTTTCTGAATATAGATGCTTAAGTATGTAAATGTTTTCAGCATTATATACACATACCTTTTGTTTTCCATCCCGTAATAGTTCTATTGCTATAGAAGCTTTGTTTTTCTGGGAAATTCTGAGAGAGACACTGCCTCTGTCCTTTACTTCGATAATCATTCACAAACAAATTCTTAGCTATTTCATTTTATTAATTTTCTCTGCCTTAAATTAGCCCTTTCTTACTACTACCTTCTCTTCTCTGTAGACTTTTATTTAAGGGTCATTACATAGTTTGTACAATATTAAGAGATCAGAGAGATTTACATAGTGTTCCTGTACGGCAAAACACAAGAAGAGTGTGAACTTTGTTTTTGTTCTGGGTCTCTTTATGTCTGTATATTATTCTCATATTGTAACATGGGAGGGGGTGGGGGTTGTTATTTTTTGGTCTGGTTGTGATTAATTCTTGCAGTATATCATTTTCTGAGTAGAGGGACTGTAGGCTACAAATAAGAGATATACTTGATATTTAAGCTGTTAAATTGAGTCATGTGACCGGAAGTCCCCAGTTTGGCTGGTACCTTCAGCAATGGTTAGTTCATTCAGTGTCTTAATCAGAGACCTGATGATGTCATCAGGAACCCAGGTTCCTTTCAGATTTCCACTTGACCATCCTGGTTATGTCAGACGTGAGCTTTGTGTTGAGGAGAGCTGCTGCCCTTCTAGGTGGAATGTGCAAGCCTAGCAAAGCACAGAGTAGAAGAGGGGACGTATACTCGTATGTAGATGTCTTCTCGGTGGTATATTCAAGATTCCAGAGAATCTCAGAGTTCTCAGGTCCCAGTGGCCAGGCACGGGTCTCCAGCACTTCCTAAACAATTCACTGCACTGCAGGCGGAAGGAATCACCAAGACAGGTTCAACTGGTAGAGACCCATGACCTCCCTGAGCACCCAGCCCCTCAGAAGAGGGTGCAGCCTCATAGAAAAGCAGTGTCTCCAGCCAAGGAGAAGCGGTGGGATTTGGGCAGGCAGACAACAGTGTTTGCTACCATTTCTGGTCTTTGTTTCATTTTGGCTTTTTGCTTAGTGACTCTTCTTCCTCCTGCTATTCTTGAAATAATAACTTTGATTATCTGTTATTTTAAGTGCGTGAGACTGTACAGAATTAAAGGTATAGCCCACATCTGTGGCAGAGTTTATCATTCATTACAAGCTCTTTCTCCTGTGGTTTTGTTTATGCTTGTGTCCTTTGCTTAGTAGTTAAAGAAGTTGGGTTCTCTTTTTCTGCTTATTAATGCTACTCCTCATAGAACAATGTCTCTGAAGTACTTTATGAATCTAGTAGCATTTCAGGCAAACCTACAAGTGTCTGCTAAGTATGCACCACTCTCAAGGCACCCTGACAAGCATTGAGGGTGGGTCTGACCAGAACTTCTGGAGATACTGGCACCATCTGTCCCAGAGCTCAGACTGACCCCTTGGACTCTCTAAAGACTCAAAGGGTCAGTGCCTGCTGGCCCTGCTCAGTGATTAAAGTCCTTTTGCTGTCAGTTGCAGTGCCTTCTGACCTTTTCTAGCTGGTTTTTCCATTTGACATCTCAGCACCTCTCACAGGCTGTACTAGACTGGCTTTCTAGTCTGAATTCCATCTGCAACACAATTGTGACTCTGAAGAACCCAGCTCCCCTCTCACAGGCTTCATGCCAAAGATGCCTTTCTGGGGCATTATCTGAATACTTATTTGTCGTTTGTATTCAGCAAATATCTGTTGAATGATTGAAAGAATATTTATTAATTGACATTCCAAATGCAGTAAGGTTTTTTCCGGACTCAAAACTGCCGATTAGGCGCGCCTGGGTGGCTCAGTGGGTTAAATGTCCTACTTCGGCTCAGGTCATGTTCTCATGATTCGTGAGTTCAAGCCCCACATCGGGCTCTCTGCTGTCAGTGCAGAGTCTGTTTCAGATCCTCTGTTCCCCTCTCTCTCTGCTCCTCCCCCATTTGCTCACTTGCACCCACATGAGAATGTTTTCTCTTTCTCTCTCAAAAGTAAACATTTTTTCAAGAAATTAAAAAACCCTGCTGATTATATTCTTTTTTATGTTATCTATTTTTTTAAGTTTTTATTTATTTTGAGAGAGAGTGTACAAGTGGGGGAGGGGCAGAGAGAGGGAGGGAAAGAGAGGATCCCAAGCAAGTTCCATGCTGTCAGCTCAGAGCCTGACTCGGGGCTCAATCTTGAGAACTATGAGGTCATGACCTGAGGTGAAATCAACAGTCAGTCACTTAACCCGTTGAGCCACCCAGGCACCTCTGTTATCTATTTCAACAGTTTATCAGTCCTTATCAAATATCCAACATTCTCAGTTGACATTTTCATTCGTCATGTCCTTAAGTAAAGAATAGGAAATATTCTCTTTTTTTTTTGTAATGTTTATTTATTTTTGAGAGAGAGATTGAGCATGAGCAGGAGAGGGGTAGAGAGAGAGGGAGACACAGAAACCAAAGCAGGTTCCAGGCTCCCAGCTGTCAGCACAGAGCCGGATGCAGGGCTCAAACTCACAAACCGCAAGATCATGACCTGAGCTGAAGTCGGATGCTTAACCAACTGAGCCACCCAGACTCCCCAGAACAGGAAGTATTCTTAAGAAGCAGTTAGCAATGGCATCATTGCTATGTTTGAACCAAGTTTTTCTCTTTTTATCTATAGCTTTGAGAGAGATGAACTTGTTTGAAGAATATACAGAGTCAAACAGTTTTTTTTAGAAGTGAATCTGTCTCTGTCTCCTGGACTTTTGGAGTTCAAAGTCCTTTGGCTTCAACACTGCTTTGTTGGAGAGACAAGGGAACTTCAGATCCCCCTACTTCTCCGCCACGTTGGCCCCTCCTCTCAAACAATTTTTTTAAAGAAAAATCTCTTTGACATTTTTATTTTTCAGAAAACTGTGGAATATATTTTCCAGAAATAAAGAGAGATCCAGGCAGATATTTACACACTTGTCCTGAATCTGTGAAAAAGTGGCTTCGACAGCTAAAGAATGCTGGGAAAATTCTGTTGTTAATTACAAGTTCTCACAGTGATTACTGTCGACTTCTCTGTGAATATATTCTTGGGTAAGTAATGAGTCATTCCATTTTCATGGTCTTCTACAATACTGGATAACAAATTAGGCTAGTGCTGTTTTAAAAGTACTTGACCGTGACCGTATCCTTATATTAGACAATGCTGAGAGACATGTAGTTGTTTCTCGTAACATCCCTCAACATCTGTCGACAGCAACACCATCCAGGTACAGTTTAGCAAAGCAGTGTTACGGGGGCCAGGATGCTAAAAGCCCACCGGTGGTCTGGGCTTTAGATGTTCTGAAAGGTTGATAAACGACATGTCCTTCAAGCAGTGCTCCATGAATTTGGTTTCTCAGCTTTGGATGACTGTTGAGGCACATGGAGTTGTAGATTTCACTCCCAGATACATACATACCTGGAGTACAGCGCCTCTAGCCATTTGAGTGGGGAGCCATGTACTTCACCATTTTGCACAGCCAGCGATGGGCCTGACATCCTTGAAAATCGAGGCAGGACAAATGAACAGACTTAAGACACATGTGGGTTCAAAGCCTACCTTGCAACTTGCTCTGAGACCTGAGGTATGTTCTTGCACCTCTCTCATCCTCAATTTCGTCATCTTAAAAATGGGACAATAATACCTCATAGGTGTGAGAGGGGAGTTTAAATAAGCATAACACAGGTGAAGTATGAGAGTAGTTGATAAGTTTCAGGAAGTCTTAATACTTCTGTCATTCTTGTGAGCAATACCAGGGAATATCCATGCTCAGAGCCAGATTCTAAAATGGGCTACTAGATCTCCCTAACGTTTCCTCGGATTTCAGCAAATACTGAATTACTGGGAGTATGAAGCAAGTTTAACCCTCAAAACTGACCTCCGGCTGACTTGTTTAGCCTCCTGGTGTCCATGTTCCTCAGCACATGTGAGCCTAGATGGGTCTGTGATACCCTTAGATCTGCCAGTAGATTTTCTGCTTTTTAATAATACATAAACCTGGGGTCCTTGAAGTGAATTAAGGTGGAAATCTTGGATGCCTTGCCCAGTGCCTCTCAGACTGTGAGACTATTTGCTGTCCTGATAGTGGGACCGTGCTTCAGAATAAGCACTCTTACCTTCTTTGTCATTAGCATAGATAACCAAAGTTTTTCTTCCTATCTTACGGTCTCTTTAGCATAGTTTAGATTTGTAGTTACTCTCTTCCCCATTGCTATAATGAATCCCATCTACCCTTTGCCATCCCAAATGATCCTTAATGTAGTATTAAATACAGGCCAAAAAACAATTATTGTTGTTATCTAAAAATTACCACACTATAAGAGCACACTGATTTTCAAAAGAAGATGCCTTCTTCATATGTGAACACTCTAAAAGATATCACCTGACTTGATCATGCTAGCTTTCTGTAGGACCCATGTAACACAAAACTATCAATACCTTTTCCTGCTAATAAATCGAGACAAAGTTCAGGGCCCACATTTGAAGATACAGCTCATGAATATTTTTGTTGTTAGAAGCCATTGAATTCACTCACTGTAACTATTACCATCATGAGAAAGCCAGCTTCGCACCCAGAGTTAACGATTTAATACGCATTTTTCCCCTTACGTTTATACTTCAAGGTGTCGTCAGGAAAAGTTTTGCTCAACCACTTCCTATTTCTGTATATAAAATATATAGAAAGCATGCAGAAGTTAATCAAAAGGTAAGAAATGATTCTGTGGTCTGATAGGTAAAGATGAAGTTCTATTTTATATGGGCTTTTTCTAATTTCTTAAAATTATGAAAAATATTGTTGCTTTTTAGGAATGATTTTACAGATCTTTTTGACATTGTGATTACAAACGCATTGAAGCCTGGTTTCTTCTCCCATTTACCAAGTCAAAGACCTTTCTGGACACTCGGTGAGTTAACATTTTGTTTTTTCCTTATTTAAGATTTGTTCATTCAGGTACTTCATAAGTACCTGTTGGCTGACAATCAGGTGCAAAGTTCTGTGTTAAATACAACCAGGGGTATACAAGTGATACCAAGTCTTCTTCCCCCCTCACAGAAATGCATAAACAAACACTGCTACTTAGCAGGTCAATAAATGCATGGGATGATCATAGGCCATGTTACCTGTTATGACGAATATGCCTGAAAAAAAAAAAAAAAACCAACAGGAAATGCCTGCCTGCTGAGTAAACCAGGAGGGCACTTTAGAGGGGCTGACCAGGGAAGGTCTGTCCAAAAAAGTCAGAAAAGGTGACTTATCAGGCAGGACCTGAGGGACAGATAATGAGAAGAGCAGAGGAGGGGTGGCAGTTCCAGTGATGGAGAAGAGGCCAGCGACTCATGGGAAGAGAGAGGCGGGGAAGTTAGGGAAGCACACAGCCTCATACACTGTGACAACGGGTTTGAATTTTATTCCACAAGCTATGTGAAGCATTCAGTTGAGGTGTATGGGTAATCTGGAGAGCTCTTTGGCTGAGGGTGGTGAATGGATTGAATGTGGGAAGAATAGAAAGAGGAAAACCATGGGGGTGCCTAGGTGGCTCAGTCAGTTAAGTGCCTGACTTAGGCTCAGATCACAATCTCCCAGTTTGAGTTCAAGCCCCTCATTGGGCTCTGTGCTGACAGCTCAGAGCCTGCCTGGAGCCTGCTTCAGATTCTGTGTCTCCCACTCTCTCTGCCCCTCCCCTGTTTGCACTTTGTCTCTCTCTCTCACTCTCAAAAATAGAGAGAGAAAGAAAGAAAGAAAGAAAGAAAGAAAGAAAGAAAGAAAGAAAGAAAGAAAAAAGGAAAGGAAGAAAGGAGGAAGGAAGTGAGGGAGGGAAGGAAGGAAGGTAGGAAGGGAGGGAAGAAGGAAGGAAGGGAGGGAGAGGGGGAGGGAGGGAGGGGGGAGAGAGGGAAGAAGAAACCAGGCACTAAGTGTGTCCCAAGTAAGACACCGTGGTAGTTTGGTCTGAGGAGGTAGTACTGGAGATGGAGAGGAGACATATTTAAGATGCATTGTGGAGATGGACAGTAGGACTTGGTGATGCTTTCAGAAGCAGCAGATGAAAAGATAATCAAAAATGACTTGTTGATTTTTCTTTTTTTTTTTGAATTGAGCAAAGGAGTGAATCCTCATGTAGCCGTGAGGAAGGTTACAGAAGAAAAGTTTGTATGGGGTGGTGTGGTGATTAAGAAATCATGTTTTGACATGCCTACAAATTCTTCAGCGGGGACTAACAATTAGGAAATTGTATGGATGAGCGTGGAGTCCAAGGGGAACAGCTTTAGGGTCAGGGTATAAATTTGGGAGAGTCATTAACTCATAGAAGGATATTTTAAAGCCATGGGCTTATATGTGAGATACAGAGAGAATGACAGAGATAGAAACCAGACTGCAGATAGGTTCTTCTACATAATAGTTTTTAAACAGTTCATCCTTCTGTCTCTCGATACTTTTCAATTAAACAGACATAGTGCAAAAATGCAGTAACTTGTTAGCATAAGTTAATACATTTGTGGTCCCCAGTGTATTAAAAAATTTGGTGTATTTTTAATGTACATTGTTTTCTGTTACTGGTGTGTGTGAAAATTTAATAAAAATCTCTGTAGAACAACATACGTACTATAATAGGTATAGAACAGGTATAGATTTTCTTGGAAGAAAATGCAAAAATCCTGCAGATAAAAATAAACATTGTTGAGTACTTAGTTATGTGTTTAAATATAAATTTATGAAGAGGGGGGAAACATTTAATTTTTGTTTGTTTGTTTAACAGAAAGAGTATTATTTGAATCCCTGATGTTATTTCTTGACAGCAAGGATTTATATGAGACATTAAACCAGTATATAAAAACCACCATCACTTTCTCACTTTCTGCTAGACCAGGGTTTCTTAACTGTTGCACTCCTGAGATTTGGGGCCAGATATTTCTTTGTTAGTGGGAGTGGGGGTGCTGTCCTATATGTTGTAGGCTGCTTAGCAGCATCCTTAGCCTCTAATCATCTTACCTCCCAATTTGTGACAACCAGAAATGTCTCCAGACATTGTCAAATTTGCCCTGACGTCCAAAATTGCCATCATTGAAAACAACTGTACTAGACCATTCTCATGGACATATATGCATATTCTCATATTTTCCGTTTACAAGAACAAAATATGCCCTTGGGGTGCCTGGATGGCTCAGTCAGTTAAGTGTCTGACTCTTGACTTCAGTTCAGGTCATGATCTCAGGGTTCATGAGTTCGAGCCTGGCACAGAGCTCCATGCTGACAGTGCAGAGCCTGCTTGGGATTCTGTCTCTCTCCCTCTCTCTGCCCCTCCTGCGCGCGCGCACACACACACACTCACTCTCTCTCTCTCTCTCTCTCTTCCTCAAAATAAATAAATTTTTTAAAAAAGGTTCTCTAATTCATGATGTTGTATTGTAGTGTTTGTTTTGCTGCTGATTCTGAGTCTTTGCCTACCTGTAACTACTTTTTTTCCACTGCTGGTTTCCCCTCATCTTTCTCTCTCTCTCTTAACAAAATATTTTATTGCAGTAAGATATTCATTGTGCTCAAAATCAATACAAAGTAAGTTATTAAAATTATTTTCTTACAAATGAAACTATGGAGACACCTGGGTGGCTAGTCGGTTAAGGATCTGACTTCGGCTCAGGTCATGATCTCACCGTTCGTGAGTTCGAGCCCTGCGTCGTGCTCTGTGCTGACAGCTCAAAGCCTGGAGCCTCCTTCAGATTCTGTGTCTCCCTCTCTCTCTGCCGCTCCCCCGCTCACACTCTGTCTGTCTCTCTCTCACAAGTAAATAAGCATTAAAAAAAATTTTTTTAAACAAATGAAACTATGTAGTTAATAATAGCTATGAGTAAACAGCAACACAAATGTAGCCTCTAAATCAGTATGTAATCTTCTAAAAATTGCTAACAATACTAAAGGAAAAATTTGTTGACCATCGTTGTTGAATTCACTGATTTCCATTAAACAAAAAAAGTCTTCTATATGTTTAAGACAAATTTATTCCTTTGAAGAGTAACCAGAGAAAAGTCTGATTCAGTCCTATATATGCAGTTCAGTGAACTTTTTGGTTAAATGGCATATTTTCCAAGCTTCACACCTATTTCTCAAACGGAGTTTTCCTTAATGTTAATGTCAAAGCATTCTACATTTCATATTATAAAGTGTCTACATGAGTTTTTAGTCAGTTTGGAACTAATATCCATGGTATCACATTTCTCCTTAAAGGTTAATGTTTGGCAGCATTCTATCTTAGCCTTCCTTTCTTCTCCTGCTGTCTTCAGCTACCGCTCTGACGGTTTCAGCTAGTACCTATATATGAGTGACTCCCAATTCCTTATCTCTGGACCTCACTTTTCCCCCGACTTACAGAGGCATATTTCTATCTGCCTTCTAAATTCTCCACACCCTACAGCCCCAGCATTGCAGGAAACTTGGGATGTGCTTATAACTCATTAACCTCCCCTCCCATCTTGGGATGCTCCTCTTCCCATATTCTGTAATTCCATTATAACTTTTCCAACAGATCTTACCCAAACCAGGAAGATCAGTCATCTTCTGTTACTCTCTCCCCTTCACATCACACCTGCCTTCAGTTTTCTCAGATTGGTCACCTACCATATTCCTGCCACTGCCCTTATCATCCCTTGTATGAACTGATACATTCACATCACTACTGGGTATGACGGTACTTAATAACTGATGTCCCGCCCCCGTCAGCCTTGTAACCCTCAAAACCACCCATCCTCCATATGGCTGTTAATGTTATTGTATCATGCAAGTCATGTCAGCGTGTTCTGGTAACCTCCAGTGTCATGTAAATCAAATCACTGCTCCAAATGGTTAAAAGTAGAAGTAAAATAAGGCAAAGGATGTATCTGGGATGGAAGGCGCTGGGTGAGTGTGTCCTTGCAGCTGTCGCACAGGCCTGACGTCATCCATTGTCATGGGGACAAGAAAGGGGGAGAGTTGCGTCCGAGTTGGCGGCGGGGGCTGAGTGCCTCCTTCTAGGCAAAATATGCAGCATCCTGCCCCATCACTGTGATTCGGCTTTTTGCCAGTGCGAAAGCCTGGGGAGGGGGTGGGGAGGTGTAGAGGAGAGGAGTCCATCTTGCAAGATTGTAACTTCATTGAGGAGAGTGACGATATCTTTTTCACTGCTGTGTCCCCTGTGCTGTCAGCTACCCATCCTCCTGCCCTCAGTTTGAAAACCGTGATTCCCAACTTGCTATCTTTGGTTTCTTGGCCTCACCTGTCACCAGTACACTCTGAAATCTTTCCCTGAGACTTCCCTGGAGCCTCATACCACATTTCCTCCTGCTCACAGCTCTGCTCAGTATTCTGAAATGAGACTTGATATTCTCCTTCCTCCTAGAAAGTGCAACCGTACACGCTGGCCCCTTTATAATCTTTATCTTCATTACTTGACTATCTAGTGAATTGCCCCCCAGCTATAAGCCTCCAGTGTCTTCACCCTTTCACATCCAGCATGTTGTACATCAAGTCCTGTTTAAACTACCTCCTCTCGGGGCGCCTGGGTGGTGCAGTCGGTTAAGTGTCCGACTTCAGCCAGGTCACGATCTCGTGGTCCGTGAGTTCGAGCCCCGCGTCGGGCTCTGGGCTGATGGCTCAGAGCCTGGAGCCTGTTTCCGATTCTGTGTCTCCCTCTCTCTCTGCCCCTCCCCCGTTCATGCTCTGTCTCTCTCTGTCCCAAAAATAAATAAACGTTGAAAAATAAATAAATAAATAAACTACCTCCTCTCTGCTCTCTGTTTCCTTCCCATTAGGCCTTCATTACTCTCTTCCCTGTGAGTCTCTTACCTCATCCTCCTGCCCTTACTTTATATCTCTCCTTTCTTCCATCTCTTGCCTGCTGCCCTCAAATACTTGGCACATATTTTCATTTACATATAAATTTTAAATATATTTTAATAACTTTAAACATATGTTATATGAGTCACTTATTACTTACTGTGAGGCATACAGTATAGTTAATCACATACACACAGAATCTCATTGGCTCCCCACCCCATGAAGCATCTAAGGCGATTCTGAACCTGGTTGCTAAGTTACCTTTTCATCTGCACTCTGTCTGATCCCTCCAGATGCCCATTAGTCTGGCCTTGCCAGAATGAATGCCTTCTGTTCTTCTATCAGGTTTTCAATCCTGCTGTTCTCTCCACATCAGTGTTTCCCAGATTTTAATGCACACTCACACCACCTAGGGATCTTGTTAGAATGGAGATTCTGATTCAGTAAGTCTGTGTAGAACCTTAGATTCTGCATTCTAAATTTTTTTTTAACGTTTATTTATTTTTGAGAAGAGAGAGAGAGAGCGTGAGCGGGGAAGGAGAGAGAAAGAGGGAGACACAGAATCTGAAACAGGCTCCAGGCTCTGAGCTGTCAGCACAGAACCCGACGCGGGGCTCAAACTCACATACTGAGATCATGACCTGAGCCGAAGTCAGACGCTCAACTGACTGAGCCACCCAGGTGCCCCTAGATTCTGCATTCTAAACAAATTTTCTGGTGAAGCAGATACTACTGGTCAGATCACCAGTGACAGATTTTAGTAACCCTAAGAGAGAAGTTCTTAGAGCCATTAATTGAAGATTGTTATTCTGAAAAGAAACAAACTTCCCATCATATTAGGTATGGAAATGAGCTAGATAGTTAAAGAATAAACTAAAGGAAAAGACTTTTAAAGAATTAACTGCTATTAGTTATTAAAGAATTATGAATATTAGAGAATTATGAATTATAACCCCAAACCAAAGTAGATAAAGGTTTTGCTTTCTATTCTATTAAATTTGCTCCTACTCACTGGTAAGGTATTTATTTCTCTTAAGATGTAATTTTCCTTTTATGGCTCCCAACACAGACAAGCATTTTAGCAGATATTTTCATTAAAAAGTGTCTTTTTAAGGGAGGCACCCGTCTGGCTCAGTTGGTAGAGCATGCGACTCTTGATCTTGAGGTCATGAGTTCAAGCCCTACATTGGGCTTAGAGCTTACTTGAAAAAATAAATTTTAAAATACAGAATTTTCAATATTAAGCCAATATAAAAATTATTACAACATATTTGGGGCACTTGGCTAAGAAGAGCCTGACTCTGATCCCGAGGGTCATGAGTTCAAGCCCCACATTGCATGTGGATATCACTAAAAAAAAAGCTTACTTTTTAAATGTCTTATTGCCCATGCCAAAGAATAAATGGAGAAAGTATGTATAAAAAAATGCACAATTGGGAAAAAAAATTTTCTAACTCAAAATTGAAGAAGGGATATGTAAGAGAAAATATTAAATGTCCAGTCAAGTCCACATTATATAGAAAGGAGTTCAGGAAATCAAAAGAATTAGAGATATATTTTTAATTATAAATCATTGCTAAGTAAACCTCTACCAAGTCAGAGATTGCTACCAGAATATTAGCATCCTGAGGACAGGGACTTGGGCCATCTAGTTCACTGCTATATACCTCGTACCTGAAGTGTTCTGTAAAAGATAGTTGAAATAAAGAGCAAAAGAAAAAAAAGAAAATGAGTTTTTTCCATCTCAGAGTCTATTTGATCCCACCAAGCTGTGAGGATTCTCTCATGTTTGTAACTTTTTCCTTATAACAACAAAAGATTGGCAACATCTCACATAGCTACCAATAGATGACTATTAAATAAATTATGGAACATGCATCTATTTTAAAAACTAGGTACATAACAATGTATTATCTAGAGGAGTTTTTTTTTTTTTTTAATTAAATTGCAGAAGAATGTGCTAATACTTCTGTTTAAATGGGAGGGTTCGTGGGTATTGCCTTAATTGCCAAGGCTGCTATAACAATATACCGCTGACTGAGTGGCTTAAACAACACAAGTGTATCTTCTCTCAGTTCTGGGGGCTAGAAGTCTGAGGTCAAGGTGTCAGCAGGATTGGTTTCTTCTGAGGCCTCTCTTCTTAGGAGGGGCATCTTTTTCCAGTAACATATAGTCTTCCTTCTGTGTCGTAATCTCCTAATTCTCTGTGTCTCAATCTCTAATGAGGACAATAACCGTATTATATTAGACTCACCCTAATGACTGAATTTTAACTTCCAAGGCCTTGTCTTCAAATACGGTCACATTCTGAGATGTTGGTGGTTAGGACTTCAACATATGAATTTGAGGGGAACACAGTTCAGCTCATAACAAGTATGTACACATGCCGACTCTTCAAAATGTGGGTTTGCAATATGCGCAGTTTATTGTATATCACTCATACCTCAATAAATGTGTGTTTAAAAGGGAGAGGAAAAGAATATGTGTTACCTTTTGTAGAAGAGGTGAGTGCATAGCAGATAGAGTTCAAAAATGGGACTTTTAATATATGTAAGTGTATTACTGACAAAAATCACATAAATCACATAAATACATACTGTTTAAACGTTAAGATAGTAACTCCAAGCACACTGGGAGTTGGGGGGAACAGGTGTGAGCTGCCACATGAACCACATTCAGGCAGCTGTGGGCTGAGGTGAGTGGTCAGGCACAGGTACACAAAACTTCTTACAAAACTCTTGCTCTCTATAGCAAGGTTTTCTGACCTAAGATAAGTTATGGAACTTATCTTTGTTCAGGATTGTTAGCCATAGCCTTGACTGTATCATTTCCCCATATTTATCTTGGGACTCTTTTACTGACTAAAATTTTACTACTTTGCGGGGCGCCTGGGTGGCTCAGTCGGTTAAGCGTCCGACTTCGGCTCAGGTCATGATCTCGCAGTTTGTGAGTTCGAGCCCACAGTCGGGCTCTGTGCTGTCAGTTCGGAGCCTGGAGCCTGCTTTGGATTCTGTGTCTCCTTCTCTCTCTGCCCCTCCTCCACTTGTGCTCTGTCTCTCTATCAAAAGTAAATAAATGTAAAAAAAATTTTTTTAAATAAATAAAAATAAAATTTTACTACTTTGTTTTTACTTTTCTTGTCCATACGCTCTTAACAATAAGAAAATAAAAAGGTTGTTTGATTTACTATTTGCTTTAATTGATTGCTCTTCCAGCTCTGTCCAACCCTTATCTGCTTCCTAACTTCAGTCAGTTTTGGGGGAGTTTGCATGTTATAGGAACAACTTTGAGCTTTGGTCTGAGTTTTTCTCCTTGAAGGTTATCACCTAAACATCCATTAGTCATTGGGGCGCCTGGGTGGTTCAGTCGGTTGAGTGACCAACTTCGGCTCAGGTCATGATCTCACGGTTTGTGAGTTCGAGCCCCGCGTCGGGCTATGTGCTGACAGCTCAGAGCCTGGAGCCTTCTTCAGATTCTGTGTCTCGGTCTCTCTCTGCCCCTCCCCCACTCATGCTCTGTCTCTGTCTCAGAAATAAATAAACATTAAAGAGAAATATAAAAAAAATCCATTAGTCATTAAGTTAAAAGATTTGAGGAATAATTTGGACATCTTATGATACTCAGGTACAAAAAATTGTTCTGAATATATATTTTCATAGGAAGATTTTTTTTTTTTTAATTTTTTTTTTTTCAACGTTTATTTATTTTTGGGACAGAGAGAGACAGAGCATGAATGGGGGAGGGGCAGAGAGAGAGGGAGACACAGAATCGGAAACAGGCTCCAGGCTCCGAGCCATCAGCCCAGAGCCCGACGCGGGGCTCAAACTCACGGACCGCGAGATCGTGACGTGGCTGAAGTCGGACGCTTAACCGACTGCGCCACCCAGGCGCCCCAAGATTTCTTAAATTAATGCATTTTGCCCAGTTCTTAAGAATGTTTTAAATTGAAACCATGACATAATTGAATTTTATGAAAATAATACTGGTTTACATTTTTAATAATATAGAACTGTTTCCTGAGTCAATATGAGGGAGATTGTATAAACAATACTTTACAAAATGAGGTTCAAAATGCAATCTAAAGTCCACCTTTTTTTAATTCATTGCTGACCTGTTCTTAATATAATGGAGGAAAGTAGGGGCGCCTGGTGGCTCAGTCAGTTAAGCGTCCGACTTTGGCTCAGGTCATTATCTCACGGTTTGTGGGTTCGAGTCCCGCATCCGGCTCTGTGCTGACAGCTCAGAGCCTGGAGTCTTCTTTGGATTCTGTGTCTCCTTGTCTCTCTGCCCCTCCCCACCTCACACTGTCTGTCTGTCTGTCTGTCTCTCTCTCTCTCTCTCTCTCTCAAAAATAATAATAATTAAAAAAAAGAAGACGGTAAACAGCAATCCATATGGATATTACAGAAGATGACAGATAAAAATTTCTCTTGTGCTACAGTTGTTTCTTGTTTGTGGCAATTCCATGAGCCATATCCAGGCCCAGGAATCCAAATTTAGAGATGGTTTATGGGTCTGTCTTCTAGCCTCCATTTGAAGTCCTAATGTAAACTGTGGAGCTTGGTTAATAATAAATCAGTTATCAGCTTTGAGACCTTGAACAAAATAACTTCTCTGAGATTTCTGCTCAGTTAAGAGGGTTGTTATGAGGAATAAAAATACATACCTCTCCCATTATCTGTATTCTCCCCGCCGCCCCCCGCCCCAACGAGAGTAGTACATTTGTTTCAGTTGATGAACCTGCCTTGACACATCATTATCACCAATAATGGGGGAGGCTATGCGTGTGCAGAGGCGGGGGGGGGTGTATCAGAAATCTCCGTACCTCTCAGTTTTGCTGTGAACCCAAAACTGCTCTAAAAAATAAATTATTTTAAAAACATACTTTTAAATTATTTTTTAATATGAAATTTATTGTCAACTTGGTTTCCATACAATACCCAGTGCTCATCCCAACAGGTGCCCTCCTCAATGCCCATCACCCACTTTCCCCTCTCCACGCCCCCCATCAACCCTCAGTTTATTCTCAGTCTTTAAGAGTCTGTTATGGTAAAAACATATTATTATATGTATATGAAAAATCACATATCTATACATAGAGATAAAGACATCCATGGAGGGCTTGTAATGCATAGGTGCTCACTGAATGCTAGCTCCCATTCCCTCATGGTTCCTTCTTTTTTTTTTTTTTTTTTTTCAACGTTTTTTATTTTTGGGACAGAGAGAGACAGAGCATGAACAGGGGAGGGTCAGAGAGAGAGGGAGACACAGAATCGGAAGCAGGCTCCAGGCTCTGAGCCATCAGCCCAGAGCCCGACGCGGGGCTCGAACTCACGGACCGCGAGATCGTGACCTGGCTGAAGTCGGACGCTTAACCGACTGCGCCACCCAGGCGCCCCCTCATGGTTCCTTCTTATACATGTCCTGCAGCCATGCTTGGTGTGGTCTGCCCATATGGGTGCTCTTACTTGATTAAAAAGTATAGGATTATTAAAAAAAAAAAAGCGTAGGATTGTCAAACTCTATTTTCAGAGAATGATGAGGAGCAGGAGGCATTGCCATCTCTGGATAAACCTGGCTGGTACTCCCAAGGGAACGCTGTCCACCTTTATGAACTTCTGAAGAAAATGACCGGCAAAAGTGAACCCAAGGTATTTTCTGATTGAGGTGGAGTTCTTGATGCCCACTTACAGACATAAACCATTATAAATTAAAACATAATTCTAAATGCATTCAGCTTAGTTATCTATGGGGAAATCATCTACCTCTGCCTATCTGTCAGTCTCTTATTTCTTGTGCTGAAACAAGCCCTTTCTTTGTTGATCTAGACTGGGTTTTCATCTCTAACGGAAAAGAGCAGAGATTCCAAGCAGGGAGCCACAGTTCTAGGGAATACACTGGATAAGTGTATGGGGTACCTGAGGAATGATACCCTATAACAGTTCTCAAAAAAATTTTGCAGCAAGTGAAATACAGCACAGACTAGCCTAAAGACCCACTTGCTTTTGATACTCTGGTCACATTGTTGATATTGGACATTGGTGCATTTTTTACAGCAGAACCCTTTCTTCTGAAAAATGTTTATTGGAGAGATCAGTGTGTAACTGAGACCTGCGCCATTGGCTCCCACTTTGCCATAAGCCCCTGGGAATTCTTGAGGGGTTTAGTAGACAGAGCATCCTGACTTGAAGGTTCTAGTTCATTTTCCCTTACTCTCGTTTCTCATCTGTAAATTGAGGGGTATGGATTAGATCGGTGGGGCAATGCCTCAGAATAACTGGGGAGCCTCCCAGAGTCCACCTGCCCCAACCCCCTGTCCAAGATTCTGTTTCGGCAGGTTTGGGTGGGTACCAGGAACTCCTGGGCAAAGGCTGTGATGTGTGCTCCTGTTAATCTAACCCACTGTAACAAGAACAGGTCATCTGTAGTATGTCATCAGTTCTTCAATCCTGAGGGCAGGTTCATCTGCACACATATGGACTCTGATTTCTTCAGAAAATTGAATAAAATCAGTTAGCCTCTGCCTTTCTTCTACCTGCAAATGTATCGTGTAACTTCTTACAACAGACTGGTGTCCTGCAAACCAAATGCGGCCAGTTTACAGTCACCTGTGACGTTACTCAAGGATGTTTATGTAACTTTTGTCTTACTCTGATACCTGTTGACGAATTTTTTTCTGCTTCCGTGAAGTGAACACTTTCTTGCACAGTTCTCATCCCTCAAACGGAATTTGCTGTCTGACTTACAGGTCGTTTACTTTGGTGACAGCATGCATTCAGACATTTTCCCAGCCCGTCATTATAGTAACTGGGAGACAGTTCTCATTCTGGAAGAGCTCAGAGGGGACAGAGACGGGAAGCCTGAAGAATCAGAGCCTCTAGAGAAGAAAGGAAAATATGAGGTAAGGATTCCCTTCAGCTCTCTGCTGGAAAGAAAAACCTTTATGTTGATGTATCTTAGAAAGAGCTTGTTTGTGCCAAGAGTGATGAAACCTGTTGGCATTTATGGTGATCTTCTTGCCATCTCAGCTCTATTGTTTATTTTGTTGATAATTTTTAAATGATGCCAAGATGACCCTGACCATCTGTCTTCCTAGCCGTCTGCTCTCATCCAATGCTGTGAAACCCTGGGTGATTTTGGCTGATGCTGAGATGGCTAGATCCAGACTCACTGTAGTCATACCCTATGTCTCTTCTGCTTGGTCATGAAAGTTCTTCCGCGCTTTTTTTCATGAGTTTACGTTAACTAAACTGGTAACTCCTTTAGACTTATTCCTGAGCTGCCGAGAATAAACTTAGGTGAAGACTGGAGGTAAAGAAAAGTAAAATATGTCTAGAAAAGTAAAATAAATCTAGAAAGGGAAAATAGTATAAAAAAGCAAAAAGGGGGTACCTGGGTGGCTAAGTTGGTTAAGCATCTGAAGCCTGCTTCAGGCTTTGTGCTGACAGCTCAGAGCCTGGAGCCTGCTTCAGATCCTGTGTCTCCTCTCTCTCTGCTCCTCTCCTGCTTGCACTCTGTCTCTCTCTCTCTCTCTCTCTCTCTCTCTCTCTCTCTCTCTCTCCCCCTCTCTCTCTCTCTCTCTCTCAAAAATAAATAAAAAAACATTAGTAAAAAACATTAATAGGGTCACCTGGGTGGCTCAGTCAGTTGAGCATCTGACTTGGGCTCAGGTCATGATCTTGCAGTTTGTGAGTTCAAGCCCATCGTGGGGCTCTGTGCTGACAGCTCAGAGCCTGGAGCCTGCTTCAGATTCTGTGTTTTCCTCTCTCTGCCCCTCCCCCGCTCATGCTCTGTCTCTGTCTCTTTCTTAAAGATAAATAAACATTTAAAAAATTTTTAATGTTTTTAAATGTCATGTTTTTATGAGGTTTCCATTGAGTGCCATTTAGTCTTCAACATGACGTTGGAAGTTTTTTGGGCTGAGTTAAGAAGAGCTTTAAAGCAATCTTGCAGGAGGTGTAGGCCTATCTTGAGTGACTTTGGAGAAGATTTTCACTAAAGAGAAATTAGGAGCTTTGGTTTCTTCAGAATGATTTGAGAATGCAGGTACTATGTTAAGAAAATGAAGAATTCATGGGAAAGTTTCCTCCAGCATTACAATAAACAGTAGCCCAATCTTTTCCCCACAGACCTCTTTCCTCTTGTTAATTAGTTACAAACACACCATAAACAAAGAGCTCATAATTGGCTTTTAGACAGGAAATAGTGAGTTTTATTTGAAGATTTGAAGGTTTTTTTGAAAATTTTACTTCATAAGACAAAATTGAAATAATGTTCCTTTCCTATCAAACTCTACCTCCCCAACCGACCCTGCCCCACTGAACATAGACAAGGAAGCAAGGAATGGGAAGGTTTGGCCTAGTGATGGGGTGAGGATAAAGCTCTCAGAGGGTTCCAGAGTTAGCCCTGAACTCTTTCCATCTCATGCTATTGAGGTTCCAGGAAAAGGGAGTTGTGGAAGATAGATTCCCTGTCCTGTTGGGGGCTGAGGCAGGTGTTTTGGTGCGAGATTCCCAGTTGTGGCCCAAAGCATTTTGTTGAAAACTCCCAAGTATCCTCGTACTCCTTGGCTCCAAAATTATTCTGGTCATGCTGACACCACCAGTTTTGAGGCAGTATTTGTATTGACGGCCCATTCTTAGTAGAGGTTTCAGGCCAACTTAGGAGTTTTATCTACTCTAAGGAAAATCCCTTATCATACATCTTTCTGCTTATATTTAAAGGCAGATTTAAATTTTAATTTAAAAACAATTATGTGGGTTTTTAAAAATTATCTTGTAACACAAATCTAGGAGCTTCTAAAAGACTTCTAAAAACTTCTAAAAGACCGCTTTCATATTTAAGTTCACCTGTATTCCTATTCACAGCACACTTCTTCCATCAGCACATCAAAGCCTGGTGTAAGCACAGCATGTCATGAGAATTCAGTTGCTTTCCTGCTTCCCTGTGAAGGAAACAAGAATATAGATACCCTCAATTGTTACAGGAGGAGGAAATCATCCATTAAGCATCACATGAGGGTTCATCTGTTGATTTTGTGATTATTAAGAAAAATGTAGTTTCTGGGGCGCCTGGGTGGCGCAGTCGGTTAAGCGTCCGACTTCAGCCATGTCACGATCTCGCGGTCCGTGAGTTCGAGCCCCGCGTCGGGCTCTGGGCTGATGGCTCAGAGCCTGGAGCCTGTTTCTGATTCTGTGTCTCCCTCTCTCTCTGCCCCTCCCCCGTTCATGCTCTGTCTCTCTCTGTCCCAAAAATAAATAAACATTGAAAAAAAAAATTTTTAAAAAAAAGAAAAATGTAGTTTCATTTTCCTAATCAGATGTCAAACACAACATATGTAACACACAGTCTTTTATTAAGTACAAAGCCTGAATGCAGAAGGATTTAGTTTCTTATTTCTAGTTAACTTTATTCAGCTTAAGTAAACTTTTCACAGTATAATTTAAAAACAAATCAACAAGATCACTCGGGATTGATGCACTCACTGAACCAAAACATTAACATTTACTGTATTCTGTGGAGATTAGCATTTTGTTTCACTTAGGCTTGAATTCAGTTTCTTAGATATTTACAGTAATTTCTACCCTAGATAAAACCATCTGGAATGTGAAGATTTTACCTCCCTTCATTTGTGACAACAAGCCCAAGATAAGGACAGAGAACATCTCAAATGGCACTTCAAAGGCTTAGATAAGCAAGGCTTTTTCAAAGGCGCTTTTTTTTTTTAATGTTTGTTTATTTTAGAGGGAGAGAGCATGCGAGCCTACATGATCAGGGGAGGGTCAGAGAGAGAGGGAGACACCGTGAGATCATGACCTGAGCTGAAGTCAGAGACTCACCTGACTGAGCCCTATAAAAAACTTTTTCTAGAATCTTACTGCATCTGTTGATTTTCTAGTGCACTATATTGGAGCGTGGCAGATAAGGAAAAATGGCCCATTTTAATGATTAAAGTAAATCCAGTTAAGGAGACTAGGGGAAAATAATTTGTTTTTGTTCATCTTTGTTTCCAGAAATAAATCTAAAGTCACTTCATTAATCTTGCAATTACTTAGTCTTAATTTCATTAAGATTAGCCTCCAAAGGGAGCTCTCCTCTTTAGCTTCCTGCATTAGTGTTCTCATCTGTTTCTTCATTTTAACTCAAAACAAATGAAAATATATTCTTCAGCTTTTTAGAATAACATTATGAAATTTAGGTGCCAAAACAATTCATTTTAATGATGAAAATTCTCAACAAACAAGAAGGGGCCACCCTTTTATTAGAGAAAGGCTATCCAACAAAAAAACCCAGTGAGAATATAATCTGTAATGGAAAACTTTAATGGGGAAAAAAGCCATACTTAATGGAGACATAGGCCCTTTAAGGTTCTGAGCTAGACAAAGGATATCTGTTATTAATTATATTGTGTAACAGAGAGCTGGCCAAAACCACAAGAAGAGAAAAAAAAAAAAATACAAATTAGGATTAGAAGACACCAAATTGTGATTATTTCAGAGTTATATGGTCATTAGCATAGAAGACCATAGGGAATCAACAAACTATTACAACTTTGAATAGAGTTGTCAAAATGCTGGATCCAAATCAGCATTCAAAAATCAATAGCTTTTCTATGTACCCTCAGTAACCACTTAACAAAGTATAACGAGAAATAAATCATTTAAAAAGCAATGAAAATGAATCACTATGTAGGAATTAATACATCCCATAAGACTTAACAGAGAAATTTTTAAGTCTTTAGTAAGGATTCTGGATTCCTTTAGTAAGGAATCAAAAGTACAGATTTCTAGTTATAAAATAAATAAGTCTTGGGGACCTACAGTGTGGTAACTATAGTTAATAATATTGTATTGCATATTTGAAAGTTGCTAGGATATTAGATTTTTAAAGTTCTAATCACACACACAAAAATCTTTGTAACGATGTATGGACTTACTGTGATCAATTTGTAATGTACACAAATATGGAATTATTATGTTCTGCATCTAAAACTAATATAATGTTATATGTCAGTTATACCTCAATTTAAAAAAAGATTCTAAATACAGATGAACAGGGGCGCCTGGATGGCGCAGTCGGTTAAGCGTCCAGCTTCAGCCAGGTCACGATCTCGCGGTCCGTGGGTTCGAGCCCCGTCAGGCTCTGGGCTGATGGCTCGGAGCCTGGAGCCTGTTTCCGATTCTGTGTCTCCCTCTCTCTCTACCCCTCCCCCGTTCATGCTCTGTCTCTCTCTGTCCCAAAAATAAATAAAAACGTTGAAAAAAAATTTAAAAAAAATAATAAATAAAAAATAAACAAATAAATACAGATGAACAAAGGGGAGAGATACACCATATTTTAAGATTATATTGACCTATTTTCCTTTATTTACAGTCAATGTAATGTTATGCAAAATCCCAGGAGGATTTTGAGTGGACCTTCACAAACTGATTCTGCATTTAGGCAGAAAACTGAAAACCCACAAAGAGCTAAGACAGTTTCATTAAAAAAGGATAATGGAGGGAAGGAATTTCATCCTATCAGATACTAACCATGTTTGGAAGCTACAGTAATTTTTTAGTATAGTACTAATAACAAACTAAAAAGGTCAGTGAACAGGGGCGCCTGGGTGGCGCAGTCGGTTAAGCGTCCGACTTCAGCCAGGTCACGATCTCGCGGTCCGTGAGTTCGAGCCCCGCGTCGGGCTCTGGGCTGATGGCTCAGAGCCTGGAGCCTGTTTCCGATTCTGTGTCTCCCTCTCTCTCTGCCCCTCCCCCGTTCATGCTCTGTCTCTCTCTGTCCCAAAAATAAATAAACGTTGAAAAAAAAATTTTTTTTTAATAAATAAATAAAAAGGTCAGTGAACAGAGAAAGAAGAACCCGGACAAAGGCCCTCTATCACAAGTTACTATGTAAATGTGATATATGTTAGAGGGTTATCAATCAGCAGGAAAAGATAGATGGTTCAGTAAGTAGCACTGAATATAGACTCAATATATGGAGAAAAATGAGTCCCTTTTCCCCCCTTATGTAAATTCCGAATGGATTATAGATCTGAAAATAAGAAATAGATTTGTAAAATTAATTGAAGAAAATTTATGAAAATATTTTTGTGGCCTCAGAGTGGAGAATTTCTCAAGTTAGAATCCAGATGGTGGTGATGGACAAACATGAACAAAGATGAAGCCAGGGTGTCCAGCTGGCTCAGTCAGTAGTGCATGCAACTCTTGATCGTGGGTGTAGAGATTACTTAAAAACAAAAAAAATCCAGAGAGGCAACAATAAGAAAAAATGACAACTTTGTATCAATATTGAATATTTTTGTTCTGGGCACCTGGGTGGCTTAGTTGGCTGAGCATCTGACTCTTGATTTTGGCTCAGGTCATGATTTCATAGTTAGTGGGATTGAGCCCCATGTTGGGCTCTGTGCTGACAATGCAGAGCTGCTTGGGATCCTCACTCTCCCTCTCTCTTTGCCCCTCCCCCACTCTCTGTCTCTCAAAATACATAAATAAACTTTTCAAAAATTAATAAATACTTTTGTTCAAGACCCCTGGAATAGTGTTAACCAGTGAGCAAAAGATAGGGAAAAGGGTCTCACAGCATCCATTTAGGTGGGAATTTATGAAATTGCCCTTTTACGTATGTCAAAAATAGTTGAATATCAGCACTTTCATGTGGTTGAACCTGATGAAACCAACAGTGAATTCATATCTAGCCAAGTAGGAAATTGGTATCCAGCAGTTGACTGCAGGGGAAAGCTTACATAGGAGGAGATACCTGTTCTCCCTAGTAATCCACGAAGCACACATTGAAACAATGGTGACATTGATACCACCTGAAAACATTCAAATTGATAAAATTGAGTCTGAATTTTTAAATTGATTTACTAATAAAATAGTCTGAATTACACTTCTATGAGTTAGATTAAGAAAACATAAAGCGGGACCAGTATTGTTCACTAAAGCTTCACTTCATTACATTTGACAATTCTGTACCAGAATAAAAATAAATTTTAATCTTACTTTAGTAAACAGCTATTTGGTGTTTCAGTCACAAACACTGTTTTATTAAGAATTATGCCTGGATAGGGGGGAACCTCAGCAGCTTAGCCAGTTAAACATCCACTCCTGATTTCGGTTCAGGCCATGATCCCAGGGTTGTGAGATTGAGCCCTGCTTGGGATTTGCTCTCCCTCTCTCTCTGCCCCTCTCCCACTCATGTGTGCACAAGTGCACATGCGCTTTCTCTCTCTTAAATTAAAAAAAAAAAAAAGAAAGAAAAAAGAATCATGCCTGGAATATAACCACTACCCTTTAGAAATTCTCAAAATGAAGAGTGTATCTGTGGTAGGACCTAGGAGTACACCTAAGAGACCTACTTATCTCTCAGTACTCCCATCGGGTAACTAAAAAATGAAAGATATTTGTTAGAAAGAACTGATAATTTGAAACTTTGTATCAGCTTATTGGCTTTATGTTCCAGATACATTGAAACCAATGAATAATAATTGTGTCCTCATTCTCTTCTAAAAAAACCTTCCCCCCCAAATAAATACCAAATAAGAAAATTAGACCAAGTTGTTTTTTAACTATTTACTAGACAAACTAATAATAAAATTAGGGAGTTAATCATGGAGAAAAAAATTTACCCTTCTAGATTGCTGTGTTTGGGATAGTTTTTAGATTAAAACCAACAGACTATTTTTTTAAGCCAATTCTCACTTAAGATGAATGATATTTCATAATAAAGAAATATCATTCCTTTTCCATAAATGTGGTATACCTAAAGCCTATTTGCCATGTAATGCAAATGTTATTTAATCTTGGCGATTTGAGTATTTTTGAGTTTTATGTATAGTGATAGTAAATATTTGAATATCACTGCTTTGAAAACATTTTCCTTTTTGGTCTCATAAAAGATACAATGAGTTTGGAGTTACATTCTTTCAAATTCCTTTCTATGAGATATGTTAAGCTGGTTAGGTTCCCCTCCCCACCCCACCCCCACGCCCCCCACCCACCACCCCCCCCACCCCGCCCCAAGGGGCTCTTTTGCAGTTAGTCTTGTCAATAAAAATAAGTTACAAGTTAGAGGAAACTGGTTATATTCATGACTTTTTGTCCTTCTTTAAAACTTCTTACTTTTCCATTGTGATCAGTGACCTGACATGATTATTCATACACTGTTTTTCATTTTCGAGACCATAAATGAATCATTTCTAATTCATGGAAGTATGGAGAGAGAAATCCAATGTAACTTAGTTTACATATGTATAACACTCTTTCCTATATAGGTACATCCTTAATTACATCACCTCACTGTAATTGGTAGTTCTGTGTATGTGTTTACATATACTACACATATTTCAGAGCAGTACTCAAAATTTTTATCACAAGCGTCAAACATAAGAGCTTATTGGATTAGCTCTTAATAAGATCTTAGTAAGATCACTCATTATTAAACAGTCTAACACCATTCTCTTGTTCAGCACATACATACACTGAGTTTTTAATTTACACAAGCCTCTTTGTTAAGAATATCCGGAAACTTGTGGTTGAGTTACACACAGTTCCTTTTTACAGAGTGTATTACAGTCCAAGGATAGAGGAGAAGGGAAGCTTGAGTATGCAAATAAAACATAACTGTCTGGAGGGAATACAAGTTACAAAAGAGTTTCAGACAACGAAGGATGCATACTTCATTGAGGAAGATTACAGAAAACTTCATAAAGTATGTAGAATTTGAGGTAGACATTAAAGCATCAGTATATTTTCAATTGATGGAAATAGTAACATATTCTTGGCTCAGGAAATAATGAGTGAATGTATGGCAATTGTACAGGCTATAATGCACGGTCTTGACCATAAAATAGCAAATTGTGTAGATGTGTCAACCAGAGAAACAGTTTTGAAGGTGGAGGCTAACAGGATTGAAGCTTTCATGTAGCTGTGTAAGGGCAGACTTGGGTGGTGGGACAGGTGATAAGCCTGGTGCTTCTGGAAGGGGTTGGGACTCGAAACATAGCTACTTTTCAAACACAGGCAACTGGAAATAATGGATTTTATCCATATACAAATGGCAGTCAAGAGAAAAAGCTGGTTTTGTGAGGAGAAAATACGACTGATTTCATGTTATATCTTATTTCCTTGAAGTATTTGGAGGAGATCAAACTGGCTTGGGAGATAGGTCGGGACTAGTGAAGAAAATTGGGATATAGATAAATGTCCAAGGGAGACTAGAGAAAGGAGAAGAGGCTAGAAACTTGATGAGAACACTTACCAGTAAAGGATGATACCTACAAGATATAAAGCTCAAACAAAAATAGGAGTGCTCCTTGTTGATATGTTCAAGAATGGAATGATTCTTTTGATTAGTTGTATATATATGTGTGTGTGTGTATATATATATATATGTGTGTGTATATTATATATATATAATATTAATATATATTGTGTGTATATATATATGTACATTTTTTTTCCTGGCTTATACACAACAAACATTTATTTCTCATAGTTCTGGAGGTTGTTAAGCTCAAGATGATGGTGCTAGCCAATTTGGTATCTGGTGAAGATCTACTTCCTCATAGACCATCATCTTTTCACTGTACCCTCACATGCCAGAAAAGGGAAGATAGCTTGTTTTGTAAGAGCTTTAATCCCATTCATGAGGGCTCCACCCTCATGAGCTAAGCAACCTCCCAAAGGCCTCACCTCCTAATACCATCACCTTGGGGGTTAAGACTTCAACATCTGAATTTTGGGGAGGCACAGACATTTAGACCATAACAGCACCAATATTACATTAAGCCAGAAAGGGTAGATAAATCTGTTTTCCTGTTTTCATAGGAATAGGTAACAGCCTACATTTTACCACTCTGTGTTTGCAGAACCATTATCTACATACAGTATACGTGATGCGAATCATCTCTTTTCAGATTCATTATTTTGGAAAAGATAGTGAACTAAATAATGAATCTTACTACTTTATAAATTGCTTAATAAACATTGGGAAATTCAAATACACCTTAAATGTATATACAGAATCAAGGATATTCATCCTCTATACTGCTTTTATATATCTTTGCTGAAATCCAAATAGGTTCTTGCTGACTGCTTTCTAAACATCATCATTTGAAAACATTCTCATCTTCATCAAATGAGTTACAGCACAAAGAATTATGAATCTAGAGGCATGATTTAAGGCTCTGTGGTGTTCCAAAATGAAATTTTCATCAGAAAATGATGAGATTTTATAATCCAGATTATATGGATACAATGGGATTTTTTACGGTTTTAATTTTATCCATATCCATAAAACACTGAGAAGTATTTTTTTAATCATCTTTTATTTAGTCTACAATTGTTACGTCCCTGCTCTGACCCAGGCACTAAGCCTTAAAGTTACACTGATACATAAGGAAGTTCCTAACCTTAGGTACTTCATTATCTGTCAAAGGTGAAAAGTAAATAGTATGATAAATAAAGGTAGCATGAGAAGTCATATATTAGGGATAAACTAAGGAAAATGGAAGACCTGAACTAACCTGAGGGTGGGAGGTCAAGGAAAATGTCCTGGATGGCATCCAGGTCAGATCCCAAAGGATGAGAAAAAGGGTTCCCAAACAAAACCAGGGGAAGACACTTGTACCAGGGGAGGCAAGAACTTCTAAGCTTGGTTTCCCTTTTTAGGTAGTATACAGTTTAGTTAAAGGTAAACAACTGAAATTCCTAGAGTTTTTTATTTTGATTTACTTAATGGGGGAACAAGTTATGACATTGAAAATTAATCATTTTTCTCATTGTTCTGTTCTCTTGTTTCAGGGACCAAAGGCAAAGCCTCTAAATACATTATCTAAAAAATGGGGCTCTTTTTTTATTGATTCAGTTTCAGGACTGGAAAATACGGAAGACTCATTATTTTATACATGGTCTTGTAAGAGAATCAGTACTTACAGCACTATTGCAATTCCAAGTATTGAAGCAATAGCAGGTAAGCAGGAAAATACTTATAAAGCTTTAGCTGTTACTAGATATTAATGACTGTAAGTACTAGATTTCTTGCCTTCAAAAGAAGAAAATTTTCCCATGGTATTTATTTTTCTTGGGATACACCTAGTTATGGCAACCTAGGGAATTAGGACCTGCCTGTCTCCTGGGGCCACCCATAAAAGCTGGACCTTTTTTTTTTAAGTCTGCTTGGAGTCACAGGATAAAAGGAAAAATTGCCAGGACAGGATGCTAAAGGCCAAGTAAGATGAACCTGACTTTGGGAGCCCCCTTTCCCTCACTGTTGGCTAATTCTAGACAGGGCACCAGAGAACGTGAGTGGGCCTTTCATTAGCTGAAGCTAATGAGCCTTCAGGGACAGGAAGTGGAAGGTAGGGTCTACAAGAGGAGAGGTGGGCCTGATAGACTCTCTTAATCTGCATGGAGACCCTGAATTTACCTTAAAGATAACTGAAGCTCAGGGGCACCTGGGTGGCTCAGTCAGTTAAGCGTCCGACTTCAGCTCAGGTCACGATCTCACAGTTCGTGGGTTCAAGCCCCGCGTCGGGCTCTGTGTTGACAGCTCAGAGCCTGGAGCCTGCTTCAGATTCTGTGTCTTCCTCTCTCTCTGTCCCTCCCTGCTCACACTCTGTGTCTCTCTATCTCTCAATAATAAATAAACATTAAAAAACATTAAAAAAAAAAAAGATAACTGAAGTTCAGTGTTAGATCAGCTAAGTCCCTAAAACTGGATTGAGAATATTCTCTTTTGAGGAAGGTAACATCATTCTGGGACTCAAATTTTTTCTAAAAGCATCATTATAAGGTTCAGCACGTAATGAAAAATAGCCAGCCTGACCCCTGTTAGAAGACTGAAGATGCAAGAAGGAATATACAGCAACAAAGGGACAGATATGTGAATCAATTAAATGAACATTTACTATTGGAACAATTTTTTAAAAAAGTCCTAAGACATTTAAAGAAAGAATTTTAAAACATGCTGCCAATGGCAGTGGGACAGCTGGAATTAAAATGTTCTAATGTCCTTGTATTATATGGTAAGGCATAAGAGTATATTAGGTATTGATAACATACAAAATGCATGTGTAATCTGTAAGATAACTACCAAAGAAAATGTAATGAGATATATACTGAGCTAATTAGGTAAAATAACTTAAAATCTAAAGGAAAACAAAAATAGGAAGAAAAGAGAGTATGAAAAAGAAACAATACAAATGGAGAGTATTCACTAAGATGATGAGTTTAAAGCTAAGTAATGGTATTAAGTATGGATGGCAAAATTCTCCGGTTAAAGGCCTGAATGAAATAACAAAACCCAACTATGAGCTGTTCATAAAAGACATCTCTGAAATATGAGGACACAGTTTGAATATCAGAAGATGGTGACAGATAATACCGTGTTAATCATAATCAAGAGTTAGATATATTAATGTGAAACAAAGTAGACATTAAGGGGAAAATCCATTATTAACACAAAAGAGAATTACTTCATAATAGTAAATTCTGTTTTCAGAAATATATATCTGAAGTATGAGATATTCACTAGGGTCCTTCTTCTCTCTGAGGGCAGAACTTAATCCTTCCCTGTTTTCTTAAAACTGAGAAACTGCTGAAAAATCCACTCTGTTTTGCAGAGGTATATGCTTATGCTTGCTTATTAGTTTCCTTAAGTTGCCCTCAGAATTTGCCAATGGGCCTGAGGAGCAAACCAGTAGACTCCAGTTCTCCAGCCATTCCTTCACAGCAGATTCCTAGCCCCCGGTTTCCATTCCTTCACAGTACATTCCTAGCCCCCCAGTTTCCATTCCTTCACAGCAGATTCCTAGCCCCCCGGTTTCCATTCCTTCACAGTACATTCCTAGCCCCCCGGTTTCCATTCCTTCACAGTATATTCCTAGCCCCCCGGTTTCCATTCCTTCACAGTACATTCCTAGCCCCCCGGTTTCCATTCCTTCACAGTATATTCCTAGCCCCCGGTTTCCATTCCTTCACAGTATATTCCTAGCCCCTCGGTTTCTGACTGCAGCCCTTCAAGACTGCCAAAAGCTCTACTAGTTTTTCTGCTGCTAGTAACTGCACTTGCCCCCAGCAGGAATTCAGGGACCTAAAGGAAAAAAGCTGTGGCTGAATGTCAGCTCACTCTCTGCTTGTTACACCTTCCCAGGAAATGGGTCCTCAGGTCTTAGTTGACTGTCCAGTTTATATGGATGCTTATATTCTATCCATCTTTTCTAGTTGTCCTACCTCTAGTTTAAAAGTGAAGTCTGCTTCAGTTTTTTGTTTGTTTGTTTGTTTTTGAACCTTAGATTCTTCTTTTTTAAATTGGGGATAATACCAGGCTGCATTTCTTCCCTCACAGGATAGACGTGAGAAACAGTAAAGCAAGATGTTTATTTTATTTCAAAGTGATTCAAATTTATAGTGAGAGAATGAAGTAATGTGATACTGGAAGCCAATGAATTAGTATATAGTACCTGGATGGAAACTGGTTCAATGGGATATGGTTATGAAACAGTAAGAAAGTCAAAAAAAAGTGAATCTTCATTATTCTAGGATTTAAATATTTCTCCAAAGAATTGGAAAATAACCCCTTCTCTGTCTTCTACGGTAATAACCTCTCCTTAAAGAAGCAGTAACATTAGTGCATCTGCCTTTTCATTTTCCAAAAGCTTTCTTCCACAGCACCCCGGGAAAAAACTTGGTACAGGGCCTGTCTTCTAACTTTCCTCAGGAGAAAATACTAAGAAGGACTTAACAACAGCCAAACAAAGCTAGGCAGTGTTCCTTCTTCTCAATCTCCAGCATTCGTTTTTTCCTCATAAGGGTTATTAACTACTTGGGCCTTGATGATTCTCACTGGCATTTAATGTAAAGTATGATTTTTATGCTAGTGTCATTTTCAGAATAGTACTTCCAAATGATGTTTTACTTGTGAAATTTTTAAAATAAGGATTATCGCCTAGTATGTGCCCATGGAGTGAGTATTGTAACATGGCATATGTCATAATATTTCACTTGTAATATTTCTAGTTATGTTTCCTTGGAAGAAATTGGGGAAGAAGATATCTGAAGTCTAGCTTTTGAGAGACTTCTATGTAGATGTCACCATGTCTCACCATCAATAAAATGTGCATTTTATGTTCTCTCTCCCAGTTTCCCTTCTGGCTGTGTGTGTAATGCTTATGTGGCGAAAGTTGCCACATTGTGTGCATTAGAATCCTTATTTATCTAAGCATTCAAAGATTACTCTTAGTAATTCTCTTATTACTAAGGGCCATGAAGATTATTAGTTCCCATTTACCTGTTACATGATGCTTGAGTAGGGCCTGAGAGAGTTTTAAATTTCAGAATAAAAAATCAGATGAGCATTCCTGTTTTACGTGCTAACTTTTGTACAGAGAATGTTATTATAGTTAGATCTCTGAGGATGATTTATAATACATCTAAATTTATAATACATTTAGCTGCAACCTATCCAGGTGACAGAAGAAATTAAAATCATGAAGCTAAAAAATGAGTTTTGATTTGTTTATATTTATGAACAGCCTTTTAAGATCTACAGAATAATAATACTGTTTTTTTCCCCAGAATTACCCCTGGACTACAAATTTTCAAGGTTCTCTTCAAGCAGTTCAAAAACAGCTGGCTACTATCCAAACCCTCCATCGATCTTATCAAATATTGAGACACTGACAGCCAAATAAACTGTCTTTACTGAAAAATGAAGTGAAGAACCATATATGCAGCAAATATACTGTAAAAATGTTAATTTTTTAAAAATACTGTAAAATGCTTTCTAGGAACAAATTCCTAATGATAATTAACCAAGAATTAGATGCTTTTCCATAAGTCTCCTTTCTGTATAGATCATCTTGATGCCCAACAACTCTCATTATATTAAAATCTCAGTGTCTTAGAATGGAAAGGAACCTTATTAACATTTTCTATACCAATAATTCTGAGATTACGATTCACCTGGGCATGTGTGTGTGTGTGTGTGTGTGTGTGTATAAATACACACACACACACACACATGCACACTTGTACATACACATATACATACACATATTTACAAATATGCCTAGACCAATGGTTCTCAAAGTGTTGTCCCCAAACCACTAACATAGCATCACCTGAGAATTTGATAGAAATACAGATTTGCAGGCCCCACCCCAGACCTGCAGAATCAAACTCTGGGAATGTATCCCAGCAACCTGTGTTTAATATTAGTGTGACTCATATACTGAAGTTCAAAAATCACTAGCTAGACCATAACCTCCAGATTGGTTTCATTGGTCTGGGAATAGAGATGAGCACTGATGTCTTTTACTTGCCCCAGGAAAAGGTAGCCAGAATTGGGAACAACTGAACTATATCTGTTTCTTCCATCTATAGCTAAGAACGCTGAGTCCAGTGAGAATAAATGATTTTTCCAAGCTATCAGGTTTCATGCTATTCTTATGTTTTCCAAAACAAGGAGGTAAAGCAGATTTCTTCTGAGACCACACAGCTAGTATGGGACAGAAATGAGATAAGAAGCCAACTAATTCAACCTCCAGTGTTACTCATAAAGTTTTTTTTCCCCCTAATAATGTTAAAACCTATAGAATTTTCATTCACTTTAAGACATATATTCTCAAAGAGACAAAAACTGGTTCTTGGGATGAAAAAAAAATTAGATAATGCAATGTATAGTGGCCCTCCAAAGCTGAACCCTAGCCAATAAAATTTTATTCTTTGGTATTAATTTCTCTCATGAGGGAGAAATATAAAGTTAAATTTATTAATTAAATTTAATTTGGTTAATTTTTCTCAGGGTGGAGTGTGGTAATGAAAAAAAAGGTTGAGAAAAACACTTTAAGAGGTTTTATAGTTATACTGCAATTTAGGATTACTGTGTTCTATGGTGCTTTGTATAGTCCTATTATAGTAGTTACTTGGGGCAAAGTATTTGGAGCCAGATGTTTACAATAAATTCCTGGCTACTCTTTATGCTGTAATTTCATTCTGTCTATCATGGACAGTATCAGAAAACACACTGGTCACTATCATTATTTTACCTATATTGTAGCAAAGAACTTAGCATATTGATGCATGCAATGAAAAGAAATAATTTCGTTAAATTTTTAAGTGCTCAAATAATCCCAAATGTATTGTGGGAATGAGTATCTCAGGGTAGATAAACAGTTACTGAAATTTTTTCCTCAATGTCAGTAGCTCTGTTTGATATCAACTAATAAGTATATGGTAATGTATTTGAAATTGGCTTCCAAAATCTTATTGGAGGACAATAATAAACACACACAATCAGCTTAGGGCTAAATGAGAGCTGTCTCATGTATACAAATAGATATTTAATTTCTTTAAAAATAAAGCTATTTTTCCTTACGTGGATTTATTTTGTCAAGAGCAAAATATAATGTATCTTTAAATGCTTATAAACTGCTATTGTTAATATGAAAAATGAAAACCCCAAAATAAGTTAATTGCACTTTTTTGGCCATTTATGGAATGAAAAAAAATTGACTCAAATCAGAAGTTGTCATTCTACTTTTACCAGTACTTACCTAAGGAATCAGAACAAATTACCACCTAATCTTACCTTAGTTTCTTTCATCTTGTCAAAAGAGATCAGAGTTTATTTCCAAGTTTCCTTTTACCTTTCTAGCAGAGTCAGTGCTTCTTATGAGTGTTGTCTTTCTCTTGGACTATCATTACTTTCAGATTTTTTATTTCATTGTTTCTAAAAAGTGCTAGTCCTGGGGCATCTAGGGGCTCAGTCGGTTAAGCGTCTGACTTCAGCTCAGGTCATGACCTTACAGTTTGTGAGTTCGAGCCCACAGTCGGGCTCTGTGCTGACAGCTCAGAGCCTGGAGCCTGCTTCAGATTCTGTGTCTCCCTCTCTCTCTCTTCCTCCCCCACTTGCTCTTTTCTCTCTCTCAAAAATAAATAAAGATTAAAAAAAATTTTTTAACATAAATAAATAAATAGTGCCAGTGTTTCTAATAGATAAGAAAAGTAAAAATAGTAAAAAATGGCACTATAAAAGTTGAAGATATGAGAGAAGAAAAGCTGTATATTTTTAATAAAGTTAAATGAAGAAAGTAAGAAAGTTGTGTAAATGGGCAGAGGACTTAAGTTTAATGTTAGCATACAGGCCAACATTATTCATCTAAAAAGATAATTACAGGGGTGCCTGTGTGGCTCAGTCAGTTAAGTGTCCAACTCTTGATTTCGACTCAGGTCATGATCTCATTGTTCATGAGTTTGGGTCCAGCGTCAGGCTCCATGCTACAGTACAAAGCCTGGGATTCTCTCTCCCTGTCCCTCCCTGGCTCACACCCTCTTTCATTCATTCCCTCTCTCCCTCTCTCTCAAAATAAATAAGTATACTTAAAAAAAAGTTTTTTTAATGACTATGAATAAATGCAAGGGATTGGAGATTTTCTTTCCTGGCCACTGTTGACCTCATCAGCAGAAGAAAGATCTGAATGACACAGTGGTCACAGTTTGTCAGAATTTGGTGTGTGAAATACTGAGGTAACAGAGACTTCAACTAAACAGTGAATTGCAATCTAAAATTAACTAAAGTTGACTCTTGAAATACATGGGTCTGAACTGTATAGGTCCACTTATAGCAAATTTTTCTTGATACAGTACTGTAAATGTATTTTCCTTACGATTTTAACTTTTCCTAGCTTGCTTTATTATAAAAATATAGTATATAACACATATATAAAATATGTTAATGTTATCAGTAAGGCTTCCAGTTAACAGTAGGCTATTAGTAGTGAAGTTTGGGGGGAATCAAACATTACACATGGATTTTTGACCATGCATGGGGGAGGGGGCCCTAACCCCATTGTTCAAGGATCAATTGTACTTCTGAGTTTTTTTAACTTGTAATCAGGTATTATTTCCCCACCAGTTTTCATATCCAACAACTTTAAGTGTATGTATTTAAAGCAAATATATACATATATACACATACATACATGTATAAACACATGTATACACATACTTAATTGAACTGGCTTGAATGAAAATCAAATCTATATGATTATTTTATATAACCATAAAATGGAATGTCAGACTATCTCTTTGGATATAATAACCTTGACTCTATGTTAGAATCACATGGATAGATAGCTTCTCCTTAAATGTTACAATGACATTCCCTTACCTCCTCAGGCTCTTGAGAACAAGGTTATTGTAAGAATTGACTTCCAGAGGGGCGCCTGGGTGGCGCAGTCGGTTAAGCGTCCGACTTCAGCCAGGTCACGATCTCTTGGTCCGTGAGTTCCAGCCCCGCGTCAGGCTCTGGGCTGATGGCTTAGAGCCTGGAGCCTGTTTCCGATTCTGTGTCTCCCTCTCTCTCTGCCCCTCCCCCGTTCATGCTCTGTCTCTCTGTCCCAAAAATAAATAAACGTTGAAAAAAAAAAAAATTTAGAATTGACTTTCAGATTAGTTAAAGACTGGGATATTTTCAAGAGTTAACTCACCCCATGTGCTGCCCTTGAAAATCCTTGGGCTTGGTCTAGTCCACATAGGGTGAATGCAAAAAGGTATCTCTTGTTGGCCTCTAGAGTCATCCTCAGAAATAATGGTAAAAAAGAATAATAATGGTAATGAGTGCTAACTCTTCAGCAGGCTACTTCATCTTCCTTATTTATTCCTTACAGCAACCATACAAGGTGTATAATTATTAAAATGTTATAGATAAGGACATTGAAATTGACAGAGGTTAAATTAACATACTTGCTCAAAAATTTTCTGTTACTAAGGAACAGTCTGTACATGAGCCCAACTTTCACCCCAAAATTCATGCCTTTAGTTGACTGACAAGTCTTCCAACATTAGATGTAGATTGGGACAAATTCTTAGTCTAAAATCACACTTCAATTTCACAGTCACACCATGCTGGGATTAGAAATGAAGAACACAGACTCTGGCCTAAAGTAACATAAGCTAGTAAAAAATATTAAAACAAGATCTACGGGGTACCAGCTGGCCCAGTCAGTGAAGCATCTGACTCTAGATTTCAGCTCAGGCCCTGATCTCAAGGTCGTGAGATCGAGTCCAGCATCAGGCTCCACACTGAAGTTTACTTAAGATTCTCTTTCACTCTTCCTCTGCCATTCCCCTGCTCATGTTCACTCTCAAAACAAAACAAACAAAAACAAAGATCTATAACATAGAACTTACCTGGGAGAGTAGAGAACCAAGAATCACAGGAGTCCTAAAATGTATAATGAAGTCTACTCTTCTTGGAAGCCACATACACTAAAGTCATCAGTAAGCGGGTCTACCCTTTCTTTATATTCAAGTTCAAATGTTCACTTTGAATACTTAACAAATTTCCCTCTGGTGCTGAGGAAACCAAAATGGAAAAGGAATCATGAAAACTGCTCCAAGTAAACTTACGGGAGATGAGATCTCTATGCCTACTGAGAGAAGCTGGGTCATTACTTGGAATGGCAATTATATCATAGTCTGCTTGATAGGTTCTTTCACCATGCACCTGTTCCCAGAGTCTTAAGTAAAAAAACACTTTATTTTCCTTTGTTGGTAGTTTGGCCTTGGCACTTTCTTGGTTTAAAAAAAGGCTTAATACAGTTTAATAAAGAGAAGAATGGGGCGCCTGGCTGGCCCAGTGGGTAGAGCATGAGATTCTTGATCTTGGGGCCATGTGAGCCCATGTTTTTAAAATTAAAAACAAAATCTTAAAAATTAAGAAATAAATTACAAAATTCCTGTTAAAAGCAATCACCATGTTGGATCAGTTAAAAAATACTCATTCTCTAAATTTAATAAAAATGTAACATTTCTTTAGAGTTCCTAGCAACTAAATTCCAGAAGTATAATATTTAAAATCCTTTTGGTGCATTAACTCCCTTTAAGGAAGGCAACAAACCTAATTTCATTCATTTTTGCAGCAATCACCAAGATTGCATATGTAAATTTCAGTAGGGTTTTAATCTGAATAAAGTACCCCTTTTCAAAGGACCATTCATGAATGGACTAAGAATAACCTTTAACAAGTCCTGATTATTCATGTAAATCAGGTTTTGCTTTGTTTTATGCCAAATTTAGATGGCTGTGGTAACAGTGAAAGATACTCTAGGCTAGAAATAAAAAATACGTCTGTATGACTTGCATTTTAGGCACACTTACTTCATTTTGTTGTTGTTACTTCAACTTTTTTTTACTCTTGAGATAGTAAAACTTGTGTCAGGATTATGAAAGTAACACGAGAACACAAATGTATGTACCTGACAGAACTCAGATTTCTTGAGATTGTCAAACCAGAGGAGGTGTATCTGATGCAAATCCTGTATCCAAGCCTCAAACTGTGACTCTGTGGAGCAGGGAATTCAATAAGAATCCAGGTAATTTTTGTTTGTTTTTAATTATTAAACCTGATTACAGAAACTGGAGATAAAGAAGCGGTAGCAGCAACAGGAGTAATGTGAAGGGACCCTGAGTAAGGAAAGTTAGAGAAGCCTTTTGCTATTGTCTGGTCTAAGCTGAATACCCAGAAATGGACGAGAATGCCCAAGGAGATTCTGTTATGTGGGGTACAGGGAAATTATGAAGTATGACCTTACGATCAGGGCAATATGGCCTGAGCAGACCAAATGATACTTCTTCGGTGAAGAGAGGACAAGAAAACCTCTTAACTGATGTGGAGGTCTGCGTAAGGGACAATTTGAGTTTAGAACTGAGAAAGAAAAGGCAGTGAAAAGAAATGGAGCAGTGATATAGGAGCAAACCAGTTACCTGGTAAGTGAAACCTACATAATCTCTAATTGAGTCTAATTTTATTAAACAGAACAGAAATCATGATAATCTAACAAATGAGTGGCACCAACCTACTGGCAAGAGGAATACTACTGGTTAAAGCTGATAATAAACCAAGAACAACAAAAATGTTATTTTCCAACTATGTCCAGAACAGGATAAAAGAGATAATGCTTGAAAACAGGTGATTGATAATGCAGAAAAAAAAAAAATCACTGAATTAAAGATAAAATGAACACACTAAAGGAAAATTTAGGTTTAAGATGGATATAGAGTTAGCTCTCTAAAACTTAAAACTTCTCCAGGCCTAGAAAAACTATACTTTATCAAGTAAAACTTCCAAGTATGAATTGCACCAAGAATTAGCAAGTCTATTTAGTAGTAATTCTGGGCCGTTTATGTCAAATTTTTGTTTAGACGGCTAAAAATATTTGGTCATTCATTTTCACAAATCTTGCAATATCCATAGCCCTCTCGACTCCAGAGAACGCAGAAGTATTTCCCAAACCTTCATGTAATAGCTGCTGAACAGCGAAACATTACTGGTAATTGAGATTGGGATGTCTGAGATCATTTGTTTCTAGACACTATATGTCAGTAACAATTATTTTGTTATTCTTTCTTTTTAAAGCACCACACTGTAGTAGCAAAGAAATTAAGAAGCACCGAACAGAATACACAATGATTAATTTTTCCAAAGTCTATCTTAAGCTAAGAATCAGTTAACGTAAATATAGCAAATAAGAATGGTGTATTAAGAATAGCTTTCCATGGGGTGCCAGCGCGGCTCAGTTGGTTGAGCATCTGACTTCGGCTCAGGTCATGATCTGACGGCTTGTGAGTTTGAGCCCCATATCGGGCTCTGTGCTGACAGCTCAGAGCCTGGAGTCTGCTTTGGATTCTGTGTCCCTCTCTCTCTCTGCCCCTCCCTCGCTCATGCTCTCTCTCTCTCTCAAGAATAAATAAAACATTAAAAAAAAATTTAAAAAAAAAAAGTTTTCCAGTAAGTGAAATTGAGTCAGAGAAAGACAAATACCATTATTTCACGCATATGTGAAATTTAAGGAATAAAACAAGCAAAGGGGGTAAAAAAAGAGACAAATCAAGAAACAGACTTATAGAGAACAAGTGAAGATTACCAATGGTGGGTGGGAGGATGGGTTAAATAAATGATGGAAATTAAGTACTGCACTTGTGATCAGCACTGGGTGATATATGGAGTTGTTCAATCACATACATATACAATATAGTGCATACCTGAAACTAATATAACACTGTATGTTAACTGGAATTGAAAACTTAAAAAGCAAAAAAAAAAAAAAAAAAAAAAAAAAGCTTTCCACTGAAAACTCAGTGGTGCTTCAATTACCCTCAATTACCCTCCAAAACTACACTGGTTGAATAAGGAAAAATTAAGCCCATGAGCATCCAGTTAGTTAGGCTTCTTATTTACCATTTTCCTAGTAAAAAAAATCTTAGAAATTCTGTGGCTTTTTTTTTTATAAAGCTTCAGGACAATGCTTATGGTGACAACTTGATAACTTTAATGATTTCCCAACCTTTCATTAGCCTAGACACACAGAACTTTATTGTTATTTTTTGGTGAAAACAAGAAATACAGCAGAGTGACAGACTTTTATTTTTCCTTTGAGCACACAGAAGAAGACTAATAAAGTACTTAACGATCCTTGTTTACTTTGACAGAGCAATTCTACAAATACTTACACTGGTTAGGAACATAAAATTCAAGTACAACATTACTATTAGGGCAAGAAATATCAAGACAAAAGAACTGGTTTTCTTTTTGAAATTACTTCCACAAGACACAGCAACAATTTGCAAAATTTCAAGGATCACATTCAAATTATATTTCTAAGAATAGAGCTATATATGAAGACAGACCAGAACAAGCTGATATATTAACGAATATTCACAGGTTTCATACTGCACAGGAAACAAGTTTGATATTTTTGCACATATTCTCAATTATAAGCAAAAAGCAGGCCTGTAAATGTCAATTTCGCCAGCAAGCAAAAATAGAGAAAGGAATTAATAGGATTTTACTCAAACACAGTGAAATAATGAGCATATACCATTAATCTTCTATACAGAAAAGATCACTCCTATAATAACAGAGAGAAAACAACCAGACTTGCATTTTTGCATTTTAGACAAAAACCTACTGGTGAATTCAAGGGAGTTAGGGAAAACTCCTCTAAGTATCCTTTTTAAACATCAACCACTTTGATTCTCCCACCTCTCCTAGGAAAAGCTTCAGGGGCCTCCCCCTCCATTCCCAAAGCTGCAGGGTTCATCCTTCCTGTGCCGTTCCAAGACTACTTGGTTCATTTTGGTTTCTGGGCTCTCACTTCCCTCAGCCTAGAGCACCCTCCCCACTGCTGTACCCAGACCTCCCAAGCACTCATGGAACTTAGGGCAAGGCCTTCAAACAGGAGAAAGCAGGTAGTCCTTACCATTACCATATACCACCCAAGTAACACAGCCCTGATACACTGCTGTCCCACCTACTGGAACCTGTCCTGGAAATCCAAACAAACTCCACATATCCCCAGGAAGGAAGTTTGACATCTCCCACAATGTACACTGCAGCCTGCTCCCTCATCTGTTGGGAGAGAAGCAGGGAAGGAAATAGGGAAACTGAAGCCTGAAAGCCAAGAAGGCCAGACAACAGGATGGAGGCCCCTGGGCCATGAGAGCAGTAATAAAATAGTACAGAGAATAGAGGTGACCTCAAAATGCTGCCTTGGGGTTCTTTCTAAGTGGTCAAGGCCACCCCCGCCAAAATTTCCATGTTTAGAAAAATGGAGTGAAACTAAGTTTGGCCGCTTTACATCACAACCTTCTCTGCATCTGCCTTGAATCCATCACTGTGAGGCCCTTCTGTCTTTCCTCCCTGCTTCTCTAACTAAACTCAAGAAACACACGGATTTTGGTAAGTGGACAGGGAAAAGGTGGGGTTGTCAAAATTGGCCCAAAAGAACACTGCTCATAACTAAATAACCTACAGGTCTCCCTTTGAAACTTTTAGACCTTACTAAAGGAAGTAGGGTGGAGGCTTGAGGGCAGAAGAGCACAAGAAGACATGTGGAGTCTATTGTACAGTACCTTTCTCTCTTTGGACACCATCAAGGGTAGAGAAAATTAAACACAAAGCCCGCTTTGCCAGTTTGGTTTCCTGTCTGCTTCAGAGGAGAGGGAAGTGGGGGAGAGAACAAGGGGGTGGGGGTGGAGGAAAGAGACAAAAAGATGCAGAACAGGCCACACAGACCAGGAACACCTTTCCCTTGGTGCCCCCACCCTGGCAACTTTATCATGCTCAGAATGAGTGCAGGAGTTAGAGAAGGGGATACCTAACAAAACTATCTGATTAAGGGTGGTTTGTTGACTCCAGCTCAGAAAGGCTAACTGCTGGAAGTGAACCCCTTCCGGCCTTGCTTTGGGCACTATCACATATGACTGTGCAACCTGCCCCACAGCCAACTGGGTTTATAGGTAACCATTTGATGGCACAAGGTTATTGAGGCGGAGTTCCCTGTGTGCTGCCTGGGAGCTTAAGTCCACAGTCAGTTGCTGAGGAGGCAGGCAATGGTGCCTATGCAAAGCTCATCCAGAGGGTGACAGCAGGTTTGTGTGGGCCATAGCACCGACCCTCATACTCACCAGTACCTGGTCACAAAGCAGAGTGAAAAGAAGATGCAATAACACTGAAAACCTCTCATCTGTTACCTCACTCATGCCTTGTAGCCACCCACTAGCCCCCTTATTCTGCCAGATAACCAGCAGGGTGGATAGCACAGGCCCAGGGAGGCAGCTGGGAACCAGTTAGTGGTAGCTAGAAATGTCCAGTTTGCGTTGATGGTTGGCATCATCTAGAGTAGTTTCATCTTGCAGCGGTGAAACTCAAAGAACTTGCCATAGAATACATGGTTATCAGGAGGACAGTCAGCATAAAGTATGAAGTCCAGCTAGTTATTTGCAAAGGTATTGCAAGCTTCTTTGTGGTAGAGAACCACTTAAAAAACTAGAACTAGACCATGGTCATAGACAGGACCCAAGGCATGCAAAGGAAGGCAGTGCCTATCTACAGCATCATGTGCTTGGCATAGAAGCAGTGCAACGCCATGCACTTGAACATGTAACAGGATACAGAAGAGCATGAAGGTCCAGAGGAAGAGGAACACAAACATGTAAGAGTCAATCTTGCAAATGACTGTTGAAGATTTAGGAGAACCAAAGGACAAAATAGTTCAGTGTGAAGAGAAAGCAGATAGAAGACTGCATGCTGTTGGCTAAGCAATGGTTCAAGGGGAGGTGGTGGGAGACTTGTGCAGGAGCTTCTCACAAGGGCAGCGCTTAGCCAGACTGGAACCTGAAGGACCTGGGGCTCTCCACGGGCTGCCTTGCTGGGTCTCGAATTCCTCGGCGAGGCCCTTCGCCCATCAGGTAGTACTGTAGGGGATTGGGCCACAGTTCTGCTTTGATAATCTCAGCAATCCTGTCGAATTCTAGAAGGCTGTGATCTGAGAACCAGTTGAAGAAACTGGGGATAGTGTTTCCTTCCCGATTCCTGTGGATATGTGACTGGGGGTCTTGGCCCCTGTGCCAGCGGATTGGAGTGGAAAGAGACACCACCCGGCCAGAGGATCTGCGCTCATATTCTTTGACGAGCCCCTCATTTCGGAAATAGGGGTTGCTCTGAAAGATGAACTTGAATTTGCAGCCTGCTCTGGGGTGTTTAAGCTCCTCCACCTCCAAATTGATCATGTACCTCATCATGTCTTCATCTTGGCCACTGATCATAGGGGACAGCTGGGGGTGGTTCCGAAAGGCAGTGACCCAGAAACCTGGGATATTTTGGATAATGAAACTTCTGCGCTGCATATGGAGCCTTCGCATCCGGCCAAACTTGCGCTCCAGCTGAAGGAAGGCCCTGTCAGCCTGGGCATTTACATTTGACAGCTCCTGATCGATGGCCTCCAGGGAATCCATGCAGTTATTGATCTTCGGGGCCTTGGCCCGTGACTCCTCTTTCACTCCTCCTACCACCTTCTTTTCCTTCTGCATCACCTTCTTTTCCTCCACCACCTCCTCCGCTACTCCCTCCTTTTCCGTTGCCGCTGAAACGGCGCACTTTTTTGTCGTCATTTCCTTGGCCTTCGCCCCAGGCATCATCTGAGACCCCAACCCCCCTGCGCCACAGGCTTCTAGAGCTTTCTCCCCAGCAGGGCCCCGCGGCTCTCTACGCTGACAGCCATTTTCCTGGCTATTGTCGGTTGCTACCGCGGGGGAGGCTGAAGCAGAGGCTGCTGCCAAGCCTTCCGTCGGAGGCGGACCCTCTTTCTGGCCCGATTTGGTCGCTACACGGCTGCGGCTCCCAAAAACTCGAACGCGGAACACAGGGGCACAGCTCGCGGGGCTCTCGGGGGCGCCTGCCTCGGCGGGGGTCTCCAAGTTGCCCTCCTCACCTGTGTCCGCCATCACCTGGGTCGCCTCGGTTTCCTCGCCCTGGCACTGGTTTAGGTCCGGATGTCCTGGGGCATCGTCGGCAGTAGCTACGCCGCAGTCTTTAGCGACAGGAGGGTTGCTGCCCTCATCCAGGGTGCTCATTTTGGTGGAAGTCCGATCCGCAGGAGCAGAGCGTCCCTTGTCCTCTGCAGAAGCCGCGCTCCGCCCCAAACCGCTTGTCGCACCACCCCTCTTTTCCACTCTGGAGGATGCTGCTATGGCAACTGGTGACGTCACGGCGGCAGCATCTTCACGTCGCGCGAGAATTCGCTGCACCTAATGATTACGTCAGTCAAGGGTATGCTTTTTGTCTTTGTGTTATAAAATGGATGAATTTCGTCTTTCTGGAAAAGATTTGATTTACGTGATTGGGTGCAGACCAAACTCGAACATGTGAGAACTGTGTCAATGTGCATTTCTAAGGCTCTGTATCTATTTCTAAGGCACCTATGCTATTAATTTTTCTCTTAAAATATTTACTTAAAAGGTAAGAAAGGTTATGGTCCAAGTTCATCAGCTCAGAGGGCCGTTCGTGGATGGTAAGGAGGAGTCAGCAATTCACCTGCGTGCCTTTTTTATGAGACTGAGGGCTACCTACTGCGCTAACGAGGCGCCTGCCTGCCTTTTTTAATGTACAGATTCGTGACTATTATCAAAGAATTGAGATGAGCAGAGTTTGATTTTTAAGAAAAGTGTTGCTCTGTTAAGCGATGGTTTAAAAAATTAGGAGCAATTGTAAGGGAAGTTTCTCTCATCCTAACAAGACATAATGATTATTTCAATTTGTTTATGTACTTTGGCCAATACCTATGAAGTGATTGGACAATATTTCCTCATCCCTTTTAACTAATATAAATAGCAAATGTATTTTCCTTACTTAGAAGTGACATATGCGTGAGCATGCAAATTTAGCCGTTAAGCATTTCTGAAAAAGATGTGATCTCAGGAGATTTTAATTTCCACAGTTGTACATAATATATGTTGCTTATCCTTAGGCTGTAATCCTAATCTAAAAGGAGTTCCTGCTTTATAATGCATGTGGGCATGAAGCCAGCAAATACTTGCCAAAATATGCCCCTGTTATAATTTACTGCAGGGCAGAAGCAATAATCAACTGTTTGCAGGCACTGAAACTATTACTTGTCCAAATTAAAATATTTTAAGTAACATTTAAAATGTTAAAGTATTTACTTAAAATTTGTCTATTCAAGTCAGCTCATACAATTCATCTGCTAGTGATGTCGATACTGTGCTATGTGTTGTTTTGTTTGTTGGAGTATGAAAACACTGCTGTTAGTCCTTAGAAAAATGCAAGAGTGAAGGAAAACTTAAATTTTGCATATTTTTGTTTAACATCTTAAATTCATATTAGAAAAATGATTATAATTCTTTTTTTTAATTTTTTTTAACGTTTGTTTATTTTTGAGACAGAGAGAGACAGAGCGTGAACAGGGGAGGGGCAGAGAGAGAGGGAAACACAGAATCTGAAACAGGCTCCAGGCTCCCAGCTGTCAGCACAGATCCCGACACGGGGCTCGAACTCACAGACCGTGAGATCATGACCTGAGCCGAAGTCGGACGCTTAACCGACCGAGCCACCCAGGAGCCCCTGATTATAATTCTTTGTAATAGAAACTCCACTACAGAGCCTCCAGATTATGATCACTTTGAAATTAGGACTCAGAAGAGGATCCAGGGAAAAGGAAGCATGTGGGGAATTGGATTTAGAAACAAGCAGCAGCAGGTAGGAGACTGGAGGGAAGTAGTGCAGACCCAGTACAACTAAGAATGAGGTGTTGATGGAAAAGACACTGACATTAAAGGGAAACAGCTTGCCCTGCAGCTTCATAGTTTAGCTCACAAAGGTTTGCAAGAGAATTCGTAAACAATTAAGATATTTTTGTACCCCTAGTCAGCCTACTCAAGGACAGACTGTCCAAATTGCTGCCAACTAATCAGATATCCCACAAAAATTGTGCAAACAAGATTCACTCTTCTCAGACTACAATGATTTTTCTCTCCTTTTTTTTCCTCTTTTAATAAATCCTATTTTGCCTCTGTGGGGTGAAATCAATTAGTAAGCAATGTGCTATCATTAAGTGACTTTGTGACTTTGAGTCACTCTTTGACACTATTCTGCCTTGTTTCCTTTCTTAAAGAGTCTTTGTACTGTGGGAGGATTAATTCTCTAGGATTATAACCTGAGCCAAGAAGCAGAGAAGAGCAAATGCTGAATCAAAGTTCCTTTGCCATAGAAGAAAGAATTTGCTATTTGCAACAGAAAATTATAAAATTACCTGAGGCTGCTACCTGTGAACTTTTTTCTCTTGTTGTATATACCAAATTTTTAGAAAGATTTTTACCTCCACTACTTGAAACGTCCCTGTCCATAGCTTTGATTGTTCTTGTCATTGCAATCATTTTCCACTAATAATAGCCTGCCCATTCTTGAAACTCCATTCAAGCCTATCTCAGGAAGATTGCATTAGGCATTTTAACGCATTTAATTTCATAAACAAGGACACAGGAATCACAGAAAGTTAACTCACTCGTGGTAAGACATATATTAATTGGCAAATTGCCTCCTCCTATCTCCTACACATAACCTTCCCTTATCATTCTGATAGTCCTATAGCTCTATGACCTTTGCCACCCAATTTAGTACTTACCTTCTATCTTTGACTCTCTTGGTTGCTTTATGCAGATCAGTCTCCTCATCCCAGCTGGACAAGGATGGCTGTATAGTGGCTTCATCCTTGGCATCTACAGTGACTGACTATCTCATTGACCATTTTAATAAAATGTGATGATTTGATTTAAATGTAAATTTTAAAAGGTTTTACCAAAATGAATAATATGACTCTGCTAGCATTTCATTTTGAGTTGAGTAGATGTATGTATTATAAATAGGAATCATTTGATTTGCGTATTAGAATATAGGATTTTTTGGTACACAACAGAGCCTGTCCTAATGGCAATTGGCAATAAACCTCACTACAGAGAAAAAGATATATCAGTAACACGATTGTATGAAAAAGCATTTGCAGAAAATGTCGTGAAAAACTAGAAGGTACATTTGCCACAGGACACGGACTTTAACAGAAGTTCAAAAATAAACTAATATAGTCAAACAGGAATGACTTTACTAAAGTATATAGTAAACACTGGAAAACTTAGGAAACATCCACTGTTATTGCTCTTGAACAGCAAGTTTTTTTTTCTTTTTTCAGAGTGACATGGTTTCTGATTATATATTCATTTTGGCCTACATTTATTTAGTGTCTTCTAAATGTGCTATCTCTTTTAATCCTCAGAACAACCCTGTGAGGTAATAATATTATGACCTCCATCTTACATTACCTCAGAAGGAACTCAAGCAAAGAGAAACTGAGTTGCTTATCCAAGGTCATACAGCAGCAATATAGAGCCACAAGCTGAAACCAGGTAATCTGACTCAAGAACCGTGCACTCATTCATTGTATCGTCCTGCAGTTCTACACAATGTATAAAATGTAAAGGTACTTTCTTAGAAATAAGACCATATGACCATCTCAATTTAATGTTAAATCGTATCTTCCTATTCCCCTCTGCCCATCCAGAAAAATACTAACAATTGTTGGGGAAGCACCCAGTTACTAAAAGGAGAAACAGGAATTCACGATTCAGTGCCCTACGTCTGCAGTTCTCCATCCATCAAATGTAACATTCCCTTTGTTCATTTGTTTTTTTTTTTATTGGTATTGTGTAGACCTAGTCTTACTAGAGGAGGGCAAAAGACATGGGCTGGAGTTCCAGCTCTGCCTTAACGAGCAATGGAAATTTGGGCAAGTGGTTTGACTTTTTAAAATCTCATTTCCACATTTTGCAAATGGGATAAATAAGGGGCACCTGGCTGGCTCAGCCAGAGGAGCATGCAACTCTTGATCTGGGGGTAGTGAGCTCAAGCCTCACATTGGTTGTAGAGCCTACTTTGAAAAAAATGGGAATAATAAGATCACCCAACCTATCTTTATTCACTTTTCAGAGTAGTGGGTCAGCACTCTACATAGGTGAACCTTCCTTATAAGTTGCTTTCTTTCCTCCACCCTCACCCCCATCTCCGTGTCTTTTTTTCCTTCTTTTCTTATTTCATGGAAAAATTAAAAATAAAAAAAATAATTATTTCATGGACCATTACAGCCAAAAGATACTTGATTTTCAAACAATTTCCCCTAAATGACCCTTAATGTATGGAAGGAGTTATGTCTCTCTGACTGAATGGGTCACCTCTCCTGGGCTCCAAAGCCGAGTTGAGTTGAGCAGCAACAGAGGCATTCTATGGAAATGTTTCTCTTCCTCAGACAGGACGAAGGCATCTTTAGCAGACAGACTCCATGTGTCCAGAGCCAGGTAGACTTGCCAATTCCAACAGAAAGCCGTCCTACTTTTTGGGAAAACAATGGCTGAAGAACAACTAACTTTACATTCAAAGAAGATACCGAGCTAATTGAATTTCTTGCAGGTAAGAGTCAAGGTTGCATTAGGCATTTTAATACATTTAACTTCATAAACAAGGACACAGGAATCACAGAGAGTTAACTCACTCATGGTAAGACATATATTAATTGGCAAATTGCCTCTGGCTTTGGCACCATCTCAGTGTGGAGATTAATGTGGTGGCCATGAAGATGCACCTTACAGCCCTCCAAATACAGGAAGAATAACGTCCAAGGGCCTGAATGCTGTACCCTGAAATCTGTAGCCTGCTTTGCTTGCATTCAGGCCATACCTCCTGTGAGCTGCTCCAGCCAAGACTGAGTGTGGCTAGAATACATAAGGTAAAACCATTCCTAAAAACTGCGGGACTCAGCTGACCACTGACCCGGGCTGACTCAAGGACTCCTCAATGGCCTCGTGAATCTTCCCTGGATGGCACAGGAGTCTAGGCCACTTCACCCAACTTTCTCTTGCTCTTCTTTTCACTCAGTCAGACTTGCTTCCTGGTCAAAAGTTTCTTCCATCTTTTTTCTGGGCCCCTCCCCATTTCACTCACAGTCATTTCCCCTAGTAATAACTTTGCACATTTAATCCCAGCTTGACTTCTGCTCTTCAGAGGACCCAGATTAACACATTTAACAGATCATTTAAACGTCTTAGTTTCAATTTTTGTATTTTGCAAATTGGGAGTTGGGGGACAGAGAAGAGCTAAAAGGAGAAAGACTTATTCAGTGTCTACCATGTGCTTTATGTTATTTTACATAATTATCACATCAACTTTCATATGACAGGTAGTACTGCTATTTTACAGAAAAGGAAGGGGAAGATGAGAGAAATGATATCACTAGTTTAAGATTACTGCAGCGTCTAGATTTGTACTGAAGCCTATTCTGACTTCAAGGTGTATCTTCTCTACCACTTTCTCTCCTTTTCTAACTGCTTAATTGTGAAGATCAAAAAAGATAACAGATGTGAAAGCACTTTGAAAATGTAAAGATGTGTTACTTCAAAGCCAGAGATTATTATTATTTCTGTTGGTTGCGGTCAAGACCACTATGTCATATGCAAGCCTGGTGCAAAGTACAAATGTGGGGCTCCTTGTTCAAAATTTATTGAGACTTTGAAGATGGCACAGCAGAGCATTACACCAGGTATGGGACCCATGAACCCAGCCATGGGAACAGCAGAATTATTGAGACAGGGGCAATCAAATTGAGCTTGTAGGAAACTTTCTAGAAGAATAGAAAAAACATTCTGGGGTGCCTGGGTGGCTCAGTTGGTTGAGCAGCCAACTTTGGCTCAGCTTCATGATCTCATGGTTCATGAGTTTGGGCCCCGCTTCAGGCTCTGTGCTGACAGCTTGGAGCTTGGAGCCTGCTTCGGATTCTGTGTCTCCCTCTTTGCCCCTCCACCACTCACACCCTGTCTCTATCTCTCAAAAGTGAATAAACTTTAAAAAAAAATTAGAAGAAAAACATTACTTATAATGAGTATTTTATAACTCCTGTTTCTTTCTTGAAATTCACAAATAGTGTACCATCATTTAAATTTATTTTTTTAGTTTAAGTTATCTCTACACCCAACGTGGGACTCAAACTCATGACCCCCTAGATCAACAGTCAGTCACATACTCTTCTGACTGGGCCAGCCAGGAACCCCAATTTTTTTTAAATTAATATAACATCTTGGTTGTAATATCAAGGAAAAATAAAAGGGAAATAATTCTTAAAATATCTATTTTAATTTATAAATGGTTGGGCATGCCTGTACTAAATGACATGATGAAGTAGTTAGGTGGCTACACCTATAGAATCACTAGTTCCTTATATATTTTGGAGATTAACCTTTTCAGATATATAGTTTGCAAATATTTTCTCCCATTCTATAGGTTGCCTTTTCACTCTGTTGATTGTGGATAAAATAAAAATTATAAGCAGTAGAAAGCTTTGTGTCAGAGTTTAACTGGCAATTGTTTTCATTCTTAGTGTTAGATAACGATGTATCTTACAAGCAGTGTTTAAGAGTAGATGAAGTAAGTTGCTTTCAAAAAATGCAGTGTTTAACACAGTGCAGGGAGGTGAGGGGTGTGCCTGGCTGGCTCAGCTGGTAGAATGTGCAACTCTTGATCTCAGAGTCTTGAGTTTAAGCCCCATGTTGGGGGTAGAGTTTACTTAAAAAATAATAATAAATAAATAAAAATAAAACAGTGCAAAATGTCTTCATATGTAAAATGGTGCTAGGCTCTAGGCTTAAATAATAATTAATATATTTTTCATCTATATGTTTAACACTGGATAATTACTTTATATGGGGCACTGTTCTCCACACTGCAGGATCTAGCATCCCTAATGTCCCTAATGAATACCAATCACACCTACATCCATTGTAATAATCAAAATAGCTGGCAAATTTCCCAGACACCATAGGGGGAAGTACACATATACATTGATAATCAGTTTTTTAAATGCCTGTGAATATGACATGGTATTCTCATTCCTGGTCACTAGAGGGAGAAAGTGGTCTTTAAAATGATAATCTGACTAGTTTCTCAGCCTTTTAGGTTAAAGTTAAAACTGCTCTGGAAAAAAAAAAAATTAAACTGCTCTGAAGAGAATATTTATGATAATTTTACATACCATACATTCATAAAACAACTGTGGCATGAATTTTCAATGTATGTTTTATGCTGTGTATACTATTAGAATTGAATCATAATCTTTATTATACTTAAGCTATCACTGTTACAAAATTAAAATTTTCTCAGACAAGCTTATTTAGTTATGATGCCTCCCATGATAATATATAGCCAAAAAACAAGATTAGATAGCGTTGCTTTCCTCAATCATTAGAGAAATGAGAGACAAAGTCTGTGACCTGAATGACCTCATACCTTTGTGTGCTGAGTGTGATAGGTAATTTTATGTGTCGATTTGACTGGGCCAGGGGGTGCCCAGACTAAATATTATTTCTGAATGTGTCTGTGAGGGTGTTTCTGGAATTAGCATTTGAATTGGTGGACTCAAGAAAGTAGATTGCCCTTCCCAACATGAGTAGGCATCATCCAGTCCGTTGAAGGCCTAGATAGAACAAAAAGGTAGAGGAAAGGAGGAATTTGCCTCTTTTGCTTCCTCCCTGAGTACTTGAGCTAGGACATGAGTCTTCTACTGCCTTTGACTGGTCTTTACACCATCAGCTCACTTGGTTCTTAGGCCTTAGGACTCAGACTGGAATTATACTACATCACTCAGCTTTCCTGGGTTTCCAGCTTGCATGTGGCAGATTGTGACACTGCTCAGTAGACCTCCCTAATCACATGAGCCATTTCCTCATATAAATCTCTTCCTATTGACCCTATTTCTGTAGAGAACCTGCCTAGTATACTGGGTAAAGAGCATACATTGGAATCGGACAGTTCTGGCTTCATGTCTCAGTTGTGCCACATACAGGCAGTTCAATTTGAGCAGGTCACTTGACTTCTCTGAGCCATAAACTCCTCAAATATGGAATGAATATAATAAAACTTAAGTTACAGAACTGTTAGGAAGATGAAATATTTGCAAAGGGTTCATCCCAATGGCTTTCAGTAAATAAAAGCTGACTTGATAATTTTTATTATTTTTATGCTAAGATTTACCTACATGAAATAGAGTATAGTGCAGACAAAATAAAATCAATGTCAAATTCTGCTATAAAACTGTAAGTGTATAGAAGTTCAAAGATGAAAGACATCCATAAATAATGGAGCAGTAAGTGAAAAAAAGAGTTGAATTGGACCATGTAGGATACAATTTGAATAACATGAGAAAGATATAAAACACTGGGACATAGTAATAATACTTGTCCACTATGTTCCAGTTACTTTTTTTAAAAGATTTTATTTTTGAGTAATCTGTACACCCACTGTGGGGCTCGAACTCACAACCCTGAGATCAAGAATCACATGCTCTTCTGACTCAGCCAGCCAGGTGCCTTTGTTCCAGTTACTTCTAAATGATTTTAGATATATGATATTTCCAGTTCATAGGAAAAAAATGTTTTGCTGGCACTAAAATAAAATGCTTCACCACATTTTTTTTCACATAATATTATTTTAAAGACTTTATAAAATAATTTTTAAAAATTAGTTACATGAAATCTATGCTTTTAATAGCTAATTGGAGAGGATTCATCAAAATTGACCTCAGAGTAAACTTGAAGAAGTTTGACCGTTACTTAAAATGATTGATTACAACAGCACCTAGACTACCATGTACTAGACTCATCTCAACACAACTCCTTATTGTACTAAGAGAAGTTAGAGCTTGGTTAAGAGGATAACAATTAAGTATGAAGTGCTGTTATAAGTAATCACCCAATTGACTCAAACCTCAATATATACACATTCTTTGCATTTCATAGTGATAATAACAGTTCTGTCTACATCTCAGCAAATTCCAGAGGGATATTAAAACATTTGAACTACTTTGGCTAACTCTGTTCTTCTGAAGGAAAGTAAAACCAAGCAGTTTAATTCAGACAGTAAGTATCAAGAATTGTATTTTTAAATACAGGAAACAGTTATAATCTGATGGAGCTTAGAAAACCTGTATTATTTAACATATGCAAAGATAAATGAACAGATATATAAAGGTAAATAATACATCCCTTTTGAAAGCCATTCATGAATAGATTGGGAATATTAAAGCTAACCTATGTATACTTAATTAGGATTTAAATGTCTTTATGCTAAAATTACAGGTTGCTGCAATATGGTGAGATGTGCCCTAGCTTGAAATAAGGAACCCTAACTGAATACAACCTGTGTTACTTATATCTAAATTAATACACTTCAATTTGCTAAGCTTCTATTTCCCTATCATATGGGGATAGTGATACAAAAACTGTAGGATTACACATGTAAAATGAGAGCATACATGGAAATTTCTGATATTTCTTTTTTTATTTCTTTTTTTTTTTTTTTAATTTTTTTTTCAACGTTTATTTATTTTTGGGACAGAGAGAGACAGAGCATGAACGGGGGAGGGGCAGAGAGAGAGGGAGACACAGAATCGGAAGCAGGCTCCAGGCTCTGAGCCATCAGCCCAGAGCCTGACGCGGGGCTCGAACTCACGGACCGCGAGATCGTGACCTGGCTGAAGTCGGACGCTCAACTGACTGTGCCACCCAGGCGCCCCGGAAATTTCTGATATTTCTAACAATCTGCTGAGAAGACTTTGAAGACAGAGGTGTGTACTTGGAGCAGAATTAGATACCTGAGGCTCAAATTGTAACTCCATGGGGTAGAGAACTCAAATGTCATTAAGAATATAGGTAAATATCTTGTTTTGTTTTTAAACTTTTTTAATGTTTGTTTATTTTTTGAAAGCGAGAGAGAGTGTGTGAGAGGGAGAGGGCAGAGAGAGAAGGAGAGACAGAATTTGAAGCAGGCTCCAGGCTCTGAATTGGCAGCACAGAGTCCAATACGGGGCTCAAACTCAAACTGCGAGACCATGACCTGAGCCAGAGTCAGTCGTGGAACCAACTGAACCACGCAGGCGCCTCTTGTTTTGTTTTTATAATGAGAACTGAATTCAGGAAACTAAGAGATAAAGCAAGAACAGCAATGGGGTTTAGGGCAATGATTCCCAAACATTAGTATGCATCAGAATTACCTGGATTGCTAGTTAAACTACAGTTGCTAGACTCTACTTCCAGAGTTTGAGTCTATAAGAGAAGAAGTGGGGTTCTTGCATTTGCATTTCTAACAAGATTCAGGTGAGTCTCACGCTGCTTTTTCGGGGGCCACCCTTCACAATCTACTGTGTTAGGGTAATAGAGACTGGTAAGTTGAAGCTGGAGTCAGAGAGAAGGGTCCAAGTAAAGAAGGTCAGAGAATCATCTTGTAGACATCTAAATTTGCAGAAATGAAAAGGGAAACACGGAGATTATTATTGAATAAGTATGTGAGTACTACTTACAGGTCAATATGAGCAGATTCAACTTCTTCAGTGACCAGAGGATGACAACCTCTTAGTTTGTATGTTAAGGAAATCTCTAGAGAGATCAACTTTTGCCCAGAATTGAAGGTGAAAAGTAACCAAAAAAAAAAAAAAAAGTAATCCTAAAATTGGGATTAGAAATGAAATTATACAGCAATAAGAACTTGCAAACAAGGTCATACAAGTAGAGTCAACAACTTGTATTTAAGCACTGAAGAAAAGTAAAAATAGCAGAAATGGGCAAATAGAATTCCATTTTTTGAATTGATGACAATAATTTTAAGTCTGTTATTTAATGAGGTTATAACTTACACTAAAATGGATGGATCTTGATTGTACAACTTGACAAGTTTTGACAAATAGATACATCTGTGTTATCATCAGCCGAATCCAGCATTACTATCACCCAACAGTTTGCTCATGTTTCTTTCTCATTACTAACCCTGAGGCAACCACTCTTTGGATTTCTATCACCATAGATAAGTTTTCCATGCTATCCAACTTCACATATATGGAATTACATAGTATGCACTCTCTTGTCTGACATCTTTCATTGACCAATGATTCTGAAATTGTTGCATGATTGATAGTTTGTTCCTTCTTGTTGCTGAGTCATGTTCCATTGTATGAATACACCATAATTTATTCATTCATTAGTGATGGACATTGGTTTGTGTCTACTTTTGAGCTGTTATAAAACTGCTATGAACATTCTTGTGCTGTATGTAAATTATACTTTAATAAAGAAAACAATGATAAATTCCAAAAACAAAAGAAAAACTACTTTTAGGTAACATCTTTGGTGACTTAAATGAGCAAAGAGAGAGGGCTAAGGCAAAAACAACAGTGAGGTGGTAAAGATTAAATATCTGTCACTCAGTGTTAGCCACTATTAATGTGGTCAAGAAAACGCAAATGGATTCAAGCTGGATATGTATGCTGACTAGAAAGCAAATGGAGAACACACTCATTTCCCAATACTAAACTGCCATGAATTCTAGAATCAGAGGTTGAATCTTAAAGACATGAAGACTTGGAAATGAAGTTACTGTCACACATTCAAAGGCTTACATGTATGGAATCATGCATCCAGTTGCCGTGGCTGATTCTGCAATGCAAACCTTTACTCTATTAGTGGACCTCAAGAAATGTGTGCTGAAATCAAGCCCTGAATAAGAAGGCTCATATTTCTAGAATTTTGTAGAAGAGTTCATGAATCTCAAAATAAGTTTTAAGTTTCTAGGTTAAGTGGTTATTCTGGGGCAGCGTCCTAATTGGGTCTATCCAGAGCTGTAGGAAGTAACCCAACATCACTGGTAACTCTTCACAATAATATGTGCTTCCTACTTGCCTCCTATAGTCTCCAATTATAAAACAATCTTTAAATATGAGTATTATTATTACCTTGATGGAAATTGATCAAGATTATCAATTTTACTTTTATCTGTGTACTTTTGTAATATATTTTTTCTATTTTTGACAACTGATGAAAATAAGCTGTACAACATTTTAAATATTTCTCCAGCTTTTTGATTTGAAAAGTTTCAAACCCACAGTTGAAATAGTAATATCAAAATACTAATACTGCCATTAAAAAAAAAAAAGAGTGAAAGTAAAAAGATTACTAAGAAGTTGTTTCCTTTTTTGAGAGGGGAATTTGAAAAACAAAGTGTATCAGTTATTAGGACTGCATCTGGGAGGAATGGCACACTTTCTCATCCCTCAGCATGGAGGGGGCTTCATTAACTGATTTCTGAAGAGGTACCAAGTGTGCTTGCTGATGCCCTAGGAGAAAGTTAAAATGTGTGTGTTTGGGGGGGACGGGGGGAGGAGGGAGTAGGTAGCTCCATAGTTTATACAAAGATCCTAAAGATACTGCATCACTCTGAAAGGAAGCTTTCTGGGAGAACTTCAACAGTGACCTGGCTACAGACCAGATTTGTAAATGATGTGAAATTAGGGGGTAAAATTACTCATTAGAAATAATTAATGATCCTCTAAATGCAAATAGGTTAAAAGAATTAGACTAATTTAATAGAATAAAAATTAATATAGATACATGTAAACTGTTGGAAACAAACTTCAATAAAGCGTAACATGAATGGGGTGCCGGGGTGGCTCAGTCAGTTAGGCGTCCGAATTCAGCTCAGGTCATGTTCTCGTGGTTCATGGGTTTGGTGTGTCAGGCTCTGTGCTGATAGCATGGAGCTTGGGATTCTTGTTCTTTCCTCTTTCTCTGCCCTTCCCCTGCTTGCGCTTTCTCTCATTCTCAAAATAAATAAACTTACAAAAAATAAAATAAAAAATAAAGTGTAACATGAAAAAACCTAATTCAGCAGCACATGAATACTTTAAAATTTAAGGGTTTGGTAAATTTTAATCTTATTAGGAGTGAGAGGGTAATATTGCTGCCCCAAAAGCTAATGTTCTCTTAAGATCCATTCAAAGAAATATACTATGCAGAATATAAGCAGTAATAATCCTATTCAGGGCACCTGGGTGGCTCAGTTGTTGAGCATCTGACTCTTGATTTCCACTCAGGTCATGATCTCATGGTCATGAGATCAAGCCCTGCATCAGGCTCCTCACGGAGCATGGATCCTGCTTGAGATTCTCTCTCTGCCCCTTTCCCCTGCTCATGTGCTCTCTCTTAAAAAAAAAAAAAAAAAATCCCATTCTGTTCTTTCTATTCTGTTATTTGGACGTTAACAGTGTTCAGTTTGGAGCACCTGACTTTACGAAAAATATAAGCATAATGAATCTTGTTTATTTGCATTCACAATGGATAAGGAACATTGAAGGAATATATATATAGCCAGGTTGGTGGGGGAGGGGAGGGTGTTGAGGGGAGGGATAGGATGATGACCTTCAAGTACTTAATTCATTTGTGGAATCAGGCTAATTACATCCTGCAAGACTCCAGGGGTCAAAATATGGAGCAGACGTGCTGAGACCCTACTATATGCCCAGTCCTTTATAATACCTGAATGTTATAAGGCAATATATTTCTGAATAAATTTAACAAAACTGGGAAGGGAGTGGGTATTCCCTCCCTTGAGTCCAAGGAAAGGTTATCCATGATTCTCAAATATGTCTGTACCTTAGTGTCTAACTGGTTTGGGGATAGAGCCTGGAATTTTTTACCAAGGTCCCCAGCCATTTATAATGGACAGTCAACTTTGAGAAATATTAGGCTAGGTAATTGTCTGGATGTAAATTAATGTGAAATTAAAATGGAGAGGAAGGTAAATGGAAATTAATATTTACCACATATTATATGCCAGGCATTGTGCTTGGCATTTTCACACTCTAACCTGTATTAACTATGTTAATACTTGGAATCTGTTAGCACAGTGCCTGGCATATAGTAAACTCCCAAATGTATGCTGTTATCCTCTCTACAACCTTATATTGACATTCTCCAAATACATCCTGGGAGAATACTAGCTTATAATATAGGTATTATCATCCCTGCATGATGGACAAGGAAACCAAGACTCAGAGAAGGTATTTATTTTGGACACTAATAAGACATCTGTGGGTTTATAAAAAAATTAGCAGCCTACCTAAGTGGCCCTTTTTATTTTAATAGAATTTTAATAGAAGAAGAAATCTCTTCCTGACCTGGTCTCAAAAAAATGACATTAACTATAAATCCTGAAAAAGTGAAGCCAAAAAGTAGACATTTTTTCCTAATGTGGCCTGACAGAAACTCTTCTGTGAGTCTTGAGAACCCCTGAGGTCAGAGGAAATGGATTAAAGTGGCCCTTCAGAGCTAAAACAAAGCACTTCAAGCAAACATGGAGAAAGTACTGCTCACAAGTGAAATAGCTCCCATATATATATAGTGAATGCATAAATATTGTATCTGTCACATCCATAGTCTAGGACTTCAATTATATATTTAACACTGAGGGAGGGAAAGTTGGTCCTGAAGGGACAATCCTGATCATCTCTGACACCTTCTCTTTGCCACGTTAATCCTGAGTTTTCTTGTGCACATGACTGGTTTGAGTATGTGAATTTGCTGAAGAGGAAACATTCAAGAAAAGATACTCCCTCCTCAATGAGATTGTAAGTTCCTCAATTGCAAGGACAACCTTCACTTTACTAGCCCGTATAGCCCTTAATGTAGTAGCCAATACAAAATAATAACTGCTGCTGCAAGATTGTACTGCAAGGCTACACTAATTTTCAAAAATAAAATATGCTTCAAGTGGTGAGCATTGAATTGACTTGGTACAATGCTATATTCAGATTTTTTTTTTCTGTTGCCTGGCCAATTGTTAAAATTTAGAGCCTATGTTAACATACACAAAATGGTATAGCTGATGACTGAAATTTTATTTTCTGACCTTCAGGTACATCTGTAAACCAAAAATACAAAACATTTTATTCTAGAAGAATATGAATCTATAGGTCCTAAATGTTAAGGGTTTACTTTTTTTTTTCTTTTTTGTTAAGGGACTACTTTATTCTTTATTAATTATTATTTTTTTTTTAAGTAGGCTTCACATCCAGCAGAGCATAATGCAGGGCTTGAACTCACAACCCTGAGATCAAGACCTGAGGTGCAATCAAGAGTCAGACACGTAACCATCTGAGCCACCCAGGCAACCCAATGGGACTACTTTATTATTACTATTATTTTTTTAATGTTTATTTATTTTTGAAGGAGAGAGGGACAGAGCATGAGCGGGGGGAAGAGCAGAGAAAGAGGGAGACACAGAATCCAAAGCAGGCTCCGGGCCCTGAGCTGTCAGCACAGAGCCCAAAGCAGGGCTTTAACTCATGAACCATGAGATCATGACCTGAGCCAAAGTCAGGTGCTTAACTAACTGAGCCACCCAGGCTCCCCTTCCCCCAGTTTTTAACAATAAAGGGAATGACTTTATCTTCTTTTTGTTACCTTCTGAAGGCCTGACAGAATGCCTTGATAAATATTTGTGGAATTCACTGTTAACAAATTATGTGTTATTTTCTAGAACAGTAAGTCCCTGTAAGTACACCAAGTACTTGAAATATTTCATCTTCCCTAAAGGGAACAGAAGAACTGTTAAGGCAGAAGAGTTATCAGGCCTTGAAAATTTTGACACAAATAGAAAGTGGGGAGGTTTGAAGAAAAGAATGAACAAGTTTTTACAGCTGAGAAAGTATGAGAAGGGTTTATCACTTATGACAGAAACTCTGTTTGCTTATTAAATGCATAAGCAAATAAAAAGAACCTGAATGACACAAGAATATCATTGACAGAGATAGAAATGGAAGCTTTAAGGAAGTGAAGGGAGTGGTGGTCCTGCACAAGCTATATGGAAAAAAGTGACATCATGAGTAAGCACTTGCAATTGTGAACTAAAGCAAAACAACAGTAACAACCCTCCCAACCTTGCAAGGTACAGAGCAGTGTGCCCTAGTTTCTTACTTCTGGGATAATGTCTGTTGTATCCGTTTTTAGAATTTTAATAGTTCCATAATCTGTTATTTTGAACAATTCACACGTTTATGGGCAGGGTGGAAAAAAAAGAAATCTAGCAGAATAACATGCTTTTATTTTACCACGATGCATATACAGAAAGACAAATATCCCAATGGTACATTTCCAGTTTGAAAGAGCAATCTCACAAGTATTTATGATATTTAGGAAAAGAGACACATCATTTACCAAGTTGTTACCAGGGTAAGTTACCAAGAAAGACAATCAAGTCAAACATTTTTTGTAGGTTATTTTTCCATGAAGACAACAATTCCCAGTCTTCAAAATCTGACAAAACCAAGTTACTCAAATTATATTTCTAAGAATACATTTTTAACAGAAACAAGAGGTTGAAAACTCATAAATATTCAGTTAAGTCTCTATATCTTACAGGAAAATAAAATTGTTATTTTTCCAAATGTTCCCAACAGAAAGCAAAAAGAAAGCCTGTACAGCTCGGTTTTCCCATTAAGCAGAAACAGAAAATGTTATTTTACTAAACACTAGTGGGAAAAAAAAACACAGTACTAATCTTCCACGTAAATGAAAACAGAAAATGAAACAACAGAATGAAAACAACAGAAAGCACCCAAAGTTGCTTTGTTTCTTTAAAGTATTCTTCTCTAAGCAACACATTTAACACTCAATTCTCCCATAGAAATCCTGAGAAAAAGTATTTCTCCTCCCATTACCACTGATAGAAAAAGAACCTTTTCCTTGAAGGCTCTGCCAAGCCAGTCTTAATCTTAGGCCCAATTTTTATCTTGCTCATTTTCGCCTGTGGTCGTCTGCTGTTTCCCCCGCTTAGAGCACCCATCAAAAGCTCTAGTTCTTCCATGACTATGAACTAGATATCACTTCATCTATATCTGTCTCCTTTTAAACCCTCTAGGTGTCGCTAAAGGGAGTGGAGGATGGGGAAGAATGCAGAGGGAAATAAGAGCTCTAGAAGTCTATTTTACCGGACAACCTGTCCCTGGAAATCATAAAGAGCTAAAGCTAAATTAAACTAAAAGGCCTACTTTTGAGCTATCATTTTTTTTTTCTTTAAGAGACAAGAGGCAGACAGGGAGAAAGTGTACTACCACCCTGGCACTTAACCATGTTCAGGGCAAGGAGAAGAGGCACAAAGAGGTATACCTAGGTTTTGTGTGAATTTACTAGTTGAGGCTGAGAAAGCCTGGTACTTGGAATGGACACCATCCTTACTCTTGCCATAAGAATAAAGTCTTAACTTGTCACCTTAACTACTTGCCTGACAGTCGGGTTCTGGATCATGAAGGGAGAGGAGAGAGGGGGTAAGGAATCAAGGATGTCTTTTGAGAAAGGAATGGAAGGGTCTTTTGTGTGCTGGCAGGAAATCTGGGTCCATCACCAGCTCTAGGGATTCTTGTTTAAAAGAAACAAGACCACAGTGGGGCTGACAGTGATCTGCAAGGTATTCATCCAGTAGGTAGTAGCCCAAGGTGGGTGGGCATAGCCAGTAGTAAGCAGTAGGTGACTAGAGGTACAAGAAGAGCCACAGAGTCACATAAATAAGACCAACTGGCCCACTGCTGCTCTCTTGATATTAATGCCCCACAATTGTCTGCCTATACTGCAGAGCAAAATGGGTAGAATGGGCTCCTAGGCAAAGTTAGAATTCCAGGTGGAAAGAGTCAAAAAGCCCTAGGAACAAACAGGGTCCATGCAGTGCAGATAAAGGCAGTGCAATTTACAGCATCATTTGCTTGGCTTAGGAGTGATGTGAATCATGACCATGCAGCATGTGACAGTAATGCAGAATAGCATGAAGGCCATGTGGAAATGGAGGAGCAAGGTCTTGAAAGTCTCAATCTCGAGGTTGAGAAAACTGTCCAGAGGAAGAGGTTGTAAAAATGTCAGGGGGAAAAAAGAAAAAAAAAAAAAAAAAAAAAAAAGGTAGAAGGCATACCCATTTCTTGTTGTCCAAGCACAAGTCCAGCAAGGGGTAGTAGGGACCTTGCACAGTATTTCCAAAGGCAGAGATTAACCAGACTGGAATCCAAAGGGCCTGGGGATCTCTACAGGCTCTCTTATTGGGCGACGTCTGGCTCTACGGACTCCTTCACGCAACAGGTAATACTGCAGTGGATTGGGCCACAAGTCCTCTTTGATAATTTCAGCAATCTTGTCAGACTCTGGAAGGCTATGGTCTGAAAACCAGGTGAAGAAATTGCAGACGACATCTTGGTTCCTGCGAATGAAGGACTGGGGTTCATGGCCCCGGCGCCATATGATTGGAGTGGAAAGAGACACCACTCGGCCAGAGGCTCTGACCTCATATTCTTTGACAATAAGCTTGTTTCTGAAGTAGGGGTTTCTTCGAAAGAAGAACTTGAACTTGCAGCCAGTTCTGGGGTGTCTGAGCTCCTTCACCTCCAAATTGGTTATGTATCTTAACATCTCGGCATCTTGGCCCCTAATCATGGGGGACAACTGGGGGTGGTTCCGAAAGGCAGTCACCCAGAAGCCCGGGATATTCTGAATGATGTAGTTCCTCCTCTCCAGGTAGTGACGACGCATGCGCCCAAATTTCTGCTCCAGTTGTTGAAAGGCTCTGTCAGCCTGAGCATTCACAGTGTCCAGTTCCAGCTGGATGGCTTCCAGGGGGTTCATGCGAAGATCCATATTCAAGGGTCGGAGCCCCGCGTCCTCCTTCACCTCCTCTACCACTCTATTTTCCTCCATCATTTCTATTTCTTCCCCTACTTGCTTCTCTATCTCCATCTTCTGCTCCACCACCTCCTCCTCCTTCACTCCTTCCTTCTCCACCGTCTCCTCTTCCTTCACTCCCTTCTTCTCCACCGCTTCATCCACTGCTACCGAGAAAACGGTGCATTTTTCTGTCTCCACTTCACTGGCCTTCACCTCTTCCAACACCTCAGACCCCGACCTCTCTGCAACACAGGTTCCTGGGGGCTTCTCCCCACCTGGGCCGCCCGGCTCTCCACTCCGACAGCCATTTTTCAAGCTGTTGTCCGTTGCCACGGACACAGACCCAGCTTCCAGGCCTTCCGTTAGAGGCGGGGCCTCCGCCCGACCGGCTTCGGTCTCTACGAAACCTCGATCCCCACCGCCTCGGATCTGGGGAGTTTGGCCACAGCCCGCGCGGGCGTGGAAGGCTCCCCGCTCCTCTGGAAGCTGAGGCGGTGGGAGCGCGACAGTCTCCGAGCTTCCCTCACCCGGCTCCGCCATCACCTGTGACGCCTCGGTTTCCTCACGGAGCTTTAGGCGCTGGTGTGGGTCGGGGTCTCCTGGGGTACGGCCGAGAGTCGTGAGACTGCGAGTTTGAGGAAAAGGGGACGTCTCAGCTCCATCCTGGCCGCTCATGTTAGCAGCAGCCTGACCAACGACAGATTAACGGCTGTTTTGCTCACAGACAACGCCCCCTCCTAAACCGGCGGCTCGCGCCACCCACCCTGAAATCCCGCGAGAGTCTCTGCGAGGGTGACGTCAGGGCCGTGGATCTCACCAGAACGCGAGAAGTGGCTGCTTGCTCCGCCCCTGCTTGCGGTCCCAGCTTGTTGCCTTTAGTTTTACTTGTATGGATTTAGGAGGGTGAAGCAATAATTTGACTTATGTGCATAAATGTATTTGGGACTCAGAGACTGAAGGCAGTGAGGGCACTCCCAGCGATGCATCTGGAAACTGCCTGCAGCATGTAAGCTGGGGTACTGGTAGCGATCGCAGCACTACACTGCCTGTTGTCTGAAAACACACGTTTTACCGGGTCTGCGTATGTATTTTTTAGACCGGAAGATAGATTTCTTCACTGTTACCCCATAGTGGCCAGAAACAAAAATCTTTTTATTTTTAAACTGAGGTGAATAGCAATTTGTTTCTCTTTTCTCCAGTAGAAATGACATGAAAGTATCAACTCCAACCTCTAACATTAGTGGGAGAAAACTACTCAGCGTTTTACCACCAAAGTGATGCATAGTATTCCTTGGTAGTTCTAAATTTATAATATGCATCAAAGAAGAGTCTGTGATACATAGTGTCTGCAGGAATTAAGCCAGGGTCAATTAGCTGTCTCTTGCTCCATGACCCCTCACTGCAGAAAATTAGAAAAGCTGTTTTCAGCCCCATAAACTATTAATCTGTTAACGAATTTAGTTCCGCAGAAGGCCCTAATGAAGTATGTATTCATGGCAGTCAGTTCATAGACTTGATTTAAGAGGGATGTCAGTGTCTCTAGTTTTTAGTTTGTTTACTTGTGAGGAAAATGCGTTAGAGAGCTACAAGGCTTCAGAGAAATACCAGTGGGGGACTACCCACCAACGTTTTTATAAAGAAAATCTCATTAAAATGGATAATCAAGATGGTCTTGAAGTAGAAAACAAACTTGCAGAATGCCTGTGTGCAGTTAGTTGACTCGAGGTGTAAAGTAGGCAAACATTTTTTCCTGTTTGCTTTGCCTAATAATGGCCCCCAAAGACGTTCACTTCCTAATCTTCAGAACCTATGGATATGTTATCTTATGTGGCAAAAGGGACTTTGCAGATACGATTAGGTTGAGGATCTGCAGATGGGAGGATTACACTGAATTATCCAGGTGGGTGCCATGGAATTACAAGAGTCCTTATAAAAAGGAGTTAGGAGTATCAGTCTGAGAATACATGACAATCAAATCAGAAGTGAGAAAAAAAGAGAAAGAGATGTGAAGATGCTCTGCTGCTGGCTTTGAAGGTGGCAGAAGGAACCAGGATCCAAGGAATGAAGGCAGCATCCAGAAGCTGGAAAGGTAAGGAAATAGATTCTCCTGTAGAGCCTTCAAAGGAATGCAGCACTGCCAACATCTTGATGATGTCTCACCTCCAGAACTATGCAAAAATTAATTTGTGTGGTTTTAAGCTATTAAGTTTGTGGTAATTTGTTACTAAAGCAATATGAAATGAATACTCCTTGGATTGAGGTTTGGTTGCATCTCTGTGTGTGTCCTGTTTTTCCTAGCAGCAGCTCCTTCAACCTTGCCCATCGCTTCCTCTGAGGTCCTGCCTCCTGCCCAACAGCTGTGATGTATCATATCCTGAGCCTCTTTTTGGTTATTGAGACCAGAATTAGGCAACACCCAGGAAGAAAATTAAAGCTAAAACCTACCACAAAAGATATTTGAGAAGACTGTGAACTCCAAGGACAGTCAGAGTTTTGTTTACTACTGTTTACCTAGTGCCTAGCACACTGCCTTGCACAGTGTTACACTACTGGAATGTTGAATAGGGGAACAAGTGGACAGAATACAGTTTCTCCAGCCTAAGTGGAAATTTTTTTTTAATGTTCATCTATTTATTTTTGTGAGAGAGTGAGCGCACAAGCGGGGGAGAGAGACAGAGAGAGAACCCTAAGCAGGCTCCACGTTGTCCACAAAGAGCCTTACATGGGGCTCCATTTCACTACTGTGAGATCATAACCTGAGCTGAAATCAAAAGTCAAGATGCTGAACCGACTGAGCCACGCTGGCACCCCCTAAAGTGAAAACGTATACTAAGTGAAAACTTCTATTTTTAAGCAGAAGACTATTGCGAGGCTTTCACCAGTACTAGATGTGCTTTATTTGTCAAAGGCACTATTATGATTTCTGCAAGTGTATTTAATTAGTGCTCTGATAATGTTAGGAAAGCCTCCAATCAGAGATGGTGCATGTAATGTAATAAGGATTCTAGTGAGTGTAATTTCTCCAGATAGTGTTGAGACACTGTGGAGGAACCTTTCCTTCTCTTACTGTTAGTACATCTGGAAAAGCCATAGTATGGGATATTTGATTGAAAATATATAGAAAATGAGGAAAAACTTAAATTTCTTTTACTTGTCTGAAAGTCACAGTACAGAAATGATTGTGGTGATCATTATAGAAGATGGAGAGTCCAGGTTATGATCACTTTTGAGTAAGAGAAGGTCTAGCGAGAAACAAGGATTAAGAGGGAAAAGCAGATTTATGTATTTTGTGCCACTTTTTTTTTTTTTTAGAAAGAATCTTTACACAGAAGAAGGAACTCTTTATGATTTCAGTCTGCATCAAGCCTCATGTGCTCAAGGAGTTATTTTGCCATGTAGGAAAAAAAAGAATATATGATTACTATTTGCTACAGAAAATTGTACTTAATATATTAATAATATTACTTGTGGCTATTACTTGTGGAAGTTTTTCCTTATCTTTTTGAATCTACAGTCTCAAAAGGACTATGTATCTCTTTTACATGACAGAGTTATCTTGCTAACTGAAATATTCTCTTTTTCGGCAGATACTGTTCATTCTCTAAGACCCCATCACAAACCTATCTTGCTTTAGAATGTGCCAGGCATTTTACGTGCATTAAATTGTCAAATTTTTAAAAGAGGAAACGATAACTCTGAGAGGTTAACTAACTTAACCAAGGTCATGCATAAAAACTGATACATTTCCCCTCCCTTCTCCTAAGGGCAACTTTCCTGTACATGGACTCATTAATCTTCCTGCTCTGAATTCCTACAAATGTTTTATGAGCTGTGTGAGTTCTCCTTGATTGCCCTGGCTTCACATTTCTTCCATTGTAAGAAATATATTTTCACATTTCTGTAATCAGAATGGGTCATAAGCACTGTGAGCCAGGTGTCATTCATGACATGTTAACTGTCGTTGCCTGAGCACGTGAGAACTTGGTTGTTGTTACTGATTTCATTTTGGACAACTTTCAAAACCATCTGAAGAAGGGTTACAGCCACTGGTTGTTGTTTGAAAACTTTCCATCAGTATCTTTGGAAGGCTCAAAAAAGTGCCAACATCAAAACCTAATAACTGGTGTCTGTGGCTTTAAAGAAAATCCTAGATACAAGAGTTGAGCACTCCTTTAAGAAATATAGCATCATCAACGTAGTTGAGAGAAGAGAGAATAATATTGTTTGGAAAAACATAAATATTCACAATTCTGAGTCAAAAACTGTTGCAGAAAGCTTTCTGAATATGAAGACATTTTAGAAATATCTGAACAATTTATTTTGTTTTTGTTTTTTCTTTTATATATATATCCAAGTGTGATATTTGATTATGTCTAAATAAGTCTAAAAGAGCTTTTAGGTGCTCCTGGCTGGCTCAGTTGGTAGAGCAACTGAGTCTTGATCTCAGGGTCATGACTTCAAGCCCCACATTGGGTGTGGAGATCACTTAAATAAATAAAACTTAAAAAAAATAAAAGAGCTTTTTAAAGATAAAGTAAAAATTATGTATAACTGCATTGTGTCATAATTTTAGCAGCAATAGTTTTTTTTTTTTCTGTCTTCATGATATTTAAGTAATACTGTGTTTTATAACTTATAATGTCTTGAGTTAGATGAAATACCATAGTTTACTTCCTGGAAAATCCATTGCACAGTAAAATAGTGCAAACATATTTTGTTTTTGCATGTAAAATGATGTTAAACTGAAGGCTTACATAAGTAAATATAGGTAGATTTCCCCCTCTGAAGTGGGACAACTTTTTTGTTGTTGAGGACTTATATACTGTAGGTATATAGCATTCCTGACCCTAGCTAATGGAAGTCAATAACATTCTTGTTAATAACCAAAATACACCTGCACAGATTTCTAAGGCATGCGAAAGGAAGGTACATCTACTTAGAATCTGTTACTTAGTGGTTATGGAATTACCATTGATTTTTCACTAGAGGGAGCAACTGGTCTTTAAGAAAATGACATGTCTTTGGAATTTTCTTTCACTATAAATGAAATACTCTTGTAATTTAAATTGAATTGAAATTTTTACTCCTATTAAGCTGTAATTGTGGCAAAGTAGTTTTCTCATATGGGGCTTAGATTTGTTATGATGGCTTCCAATAATCAAATCAAGCCTAAATATCTCATATGACCCCGCCTACTCCCAACAAGGTCTCTACCTCTGTAGACTAGAATGGACCTGGTTTCAAGTTCCAGCTAGGCCATTCACTAGCTGTTTAACCCAGACAAGTCGCTTCTACTCTCTGAGCCAGTTTCCTCATATGTTAGAGACTATAATACACACTATACCAGCCTGTTATGAAGATGAAATAAGATATGTGTAAAATGTTTAGCACTGTTAGCTGTCAATGAATAAAAGCTGATAGTATTATTTGTAATGTTTTATACTAAAACTTACATATATTAAAATTAAACTATTGTGCAAGATAGTCAGGCACTAAATTCCTTTATAAAGCAGTTGTGTTTAGGATTCAGACAAGAAAGACATCCATGTGTATTAGAGTGGTCAATAAAAGCTTTATCCAGGAAACGACACTTGTTTTGTGTCCTACTATATGTAATAATTGAACAACATGAAAAAGAAGTCGGGATGAGGGTATAGTAATCACACTTGTTTACTGTTCCAGCTATTTCAACATACATTCTAGACCTGCACTATCCATTACAGCCACATATGGCTATTTGAATTTAAATTAATTAAAATTAAAAATTCAGTTCATCAGTCTGAGGAACTAACCACATTGTAAGAGCTCAGTAGCAACATCTGGCTAGTAGCCACTCTATTGGACCATGCATGGCAGAAAGTTCTATTAGACAACACTAACATATTAGACATACAGAATCTTGAAGGCTTGTTAGAACTAAAATGCCATACCACAGAGATTGCAGGCCTATACTTTATAAAGGTCTTAAGGGTAAAAGAAAATCGATTATTAAAATTCATGTATTCAGTTAGCATTTTTTGGAGCAAAAATTGTGTGCATTTATAATGGGAGTTAGTATTTTCACTAGAAGTATTTATCTCCTGGCTCATGTGATATCAAAAAGACAATCTAAATATTATGTTACTTCACTATAAAACTTATTGATTAAAATTATTTACAAAAGTGAGCCATTACTTCAGAGAGAAGAATGAAGCTAAATCAAATGCAGGAAGCATTAGTTAAGTAACTTGTGTAATTAGGTTAGTCATTTAAAAAAACATTTTTTTTTAACGTTTATTTTTGAAAGACAGAGAGAGACAGATCGTGAGCAGGGGAGGGGAGAGAGAGACACACAGAATCCAAAGCAGGCTCCAGGTTCTGTGCTGTCTGAGCTGTCAGCACAGAGCCTGACACAGGGCTTGAACCCACAACCGTGAGATCATGACCTGAGCCAAAGTCTGACGCTTAACCAACTGAGCCATCCAGGCACCCCTATGTTAGTCATTTAAATGACCAATAAAATGTATGCTTGGTGGGACAAACCCCTACTGTACTTTTAGTAAAGTGAAAAAATTTATAAATGAAAATAACAAATGTGAAACAATTAATGAAAATAATTTCATAGAATTTTACATCACTGTGAGTCATAGTGATTGTTTAGTACAATACCAAAAGTGGACAATCAAGCCATTTAATGTCCATTTAATTTTATATTTGGAAGCATCTCAAAATCCTAAGGTTAAGAAATCTCATCCAAGGGAAAATATTTCTATGCATTTTATAGATAGTATGAAGTTTAGATAAATAGCTAAATCCTTTAAATATTGTTCCCATGAATTTGTGTTGCCCTATTCATTAGAACTCTGGAGTTCATATGTAATCTTACAAAAATATTAGTAATTTTGTTTTTGGTACAGTCCCAAGGTCAAAAACCTTTTTACAACAGTCAGACTTTCATGATAAAAATAAAAACAAAAACCAGCCCTCTTGTTTTAAAACAGGTTTCATCTAAGTCATTTACCACTTTCCACATAAAAATTAATTCAATGTAAAAAATTCATATTATAGTATCTAACTTGATATTTGATTGTTATAACACTTCATCTGTTAGGCTGAGAACTCTGATTTGTGACTTCCTTGGCTCTAGTACTATATTACAATTTCCTTTGGTTTGCAAGCAAGCTATTCTATGCATGTCTGTTTTTAAAATGTGAAAAGTTGATTTGGAAGGAGACCATGATTCATTCATTTGGCCATTAATAGAAATTTTCTCATCCCCTCTATGACATAGGTAGAATTCACCTTATTATACAGATGAGGAATCTCAGAGAGGTCAAGTGACTTGCTGAAAGTTACATAGCTAGTAATTAATGGAGTGTGGATATAAACCCAATTTGCCTAACTTCAAAGCTCTCTCTACTATGCCGTGTTGCTTTTTGATTTCTTGAAATCTTTAACAGTAACCAGGGAACTCAAGGACTCCTGATAACTTCTTTTTCCAGGGTTTGTGTCTTCAGTAGCACCCAGAGGATTCTTATGCAACGTTGGCTACATTGATTGAATGATTCCACATTGAAGGCTAACTTATACAGCCGTGGGAACTTCAGTATATTAATCTAAACAGAACTTATGGCTTTTAGGAGACAAGTGCCCTCAGTGGAAACATTTATTAAATGTGAGACAGATTTAAGAAAAAATACCTCCTACTACCGCTAATATTTCTAACTTAACAGCATTTCCAGATTCTTACACTTGGGGTTCAGAGATTTCAGTTGCTGATGAATGAACTCAAGGATAAAAGAGCTCTAGCCAATAAATATTTCACTAGATTTTACTGTTTTATACTCAGGAGGAAATTTTGAAAATAAAAAGTTTGTTATCAGGAAATACATTAAGTCCAATTTGGAAATATTTCTAACTCATCCTAAGAAGAGAGAGGAAATCTGCATCCTTCCCATTTAACATATCATCTACCCATATTGGAAACTTCCCTGATTTAAAAAACAGAAGGATCATCTTAACTGCTTACTTCTCTCCGGAAGAGAGAAAATTTTCACAGTTCAACCCCAGTGAAATTGCTGATTAAATGCTGATGAAACACCCTGAGCAAAGACCCAGATGGCAAGCAGGAGCCCAGACAGCTTGAGGAATGGCTAAAAGAGCAATTAGTGGGGGGGGTGATGGTTAGATAAAATCGAATCTGATGTCTAAGGGTCTTATGTGTGTGAAAGAGTTATTATTTTAGGTGTATAACATGTAATTATATATGCATTTTAAAATCCTATATTAGAGGATATTGGAGGTATTAAAATGGGACTGACATGGATGTGTCAGAAAATGACATTAATTGATTGCAATATGAAAAATGGCTTGAAGGTTGTATGAATAAAGACTAGGAAATTAGTTTTGAGTGTTGTAATAATTCAAGCAAAGGTTGATGAAAGTATATTTAGAAATGTAGTATTGACAGAACAGAATATTTCAGAGAAGTATTTATTGAAATACTAGTTATGAATATTGGAGAAGAGTTGAGGAAGGTTGATTTGTTTCAGTCTGGACAACAGGGATGGGTGGAAATGTGAGTGAGCTATGGAATATAGGAAGAAGATCAGGTTACAATCTAGTTATTATGGGAGGGAAGAGATCATAAGTTCAATTATAGGCAAGGAGAGTTTCTTTTTGTGTTTTCTTAATTTTTTTTTTTTTTTAAGAGAGGGAGAAAGACAACAATGAGCAGGGGAGAGAGGCAGAGGCAGAAAGAGAGAGAGAGAATCTTAAGCAGACTTCACCCTCAGCGTGGAGCCTGACACAGGGCTCCGTGATGACCCTGGGATCAAGAGTCAGATGCTCAACCTACTGAGCCACCCAGGCATCCCAAGGAGAGTTTCATTGTGAATCTGGGGCAGCCCATTAGAAATATTGGAAAATAAATTTGGGCCTTTGTAGATCAGGAGAAGAGTAGGGTTGTTCTGTAAAAGATATATGCAAATAACCTCCAAAGGCCAAAGGAACCAGAAGACCAAAGAAAAAGGCTGACAAGTCCAGCTTGACAGGATGTGGTTTGTTAAAGGGACATATGGATAGAAGCATGTCTTGGGCTGCTACAAGACGAGAAGATCTCCACAATCCCACCTCCCTTAAGACCTGCTTTTATAGCCCTGGAGCCTGGGAGTACAGATTGAGGGACTACTCAAGAGGAGAACAGTTTAGAATAGTCATATCTCCAGGGCAGATCAGGAGTGTTCTGCTATGACAGTGTAATTAAGGGTGTGACCGAACAAAAGAAGGGAGAGGGGAGTGTGCTCAAGAAGGTTTCCAGTAACAGAATAGTCATCATGGCAAATTTGTCCACGATGGCATTAGTCTCATTGACACAAGGGTCTACAGATAGATTTGGAAGTCATTAAGGTGTAGGTGATAGTTGAAGCTATCATAGTGGATGAGTACCCAGAAAGACAGAAGAGAAGAAAGGAGACCCAAGAGTAGAAATCTGTGGAACACTGACATGAGAGAGACAGGTGAAGTGGGACAAACAGAAGAATTGAAAAGTAGCAATTAGTGATAGTGATTAGGGAAAGAGTTAACAGTAGGCAGGGATAGGTAAAGGACCTTTGGGGAGGCTGATTGTGCCTATGATGGCTCCACCTGGCCACCCCCTAGGCTTCAATTCAAGGCTCATGAAGAGGCCCTTGGCCATCCTACTCCTTGAGGAGTCCACCCAACGCCCCCCCCCCCCCCCCCGCCCCGACACACACACAGCTGCAAATGCAGGTGTGAAGCTATTGCTGCAGATGGGTTTTGGAAAAAAAAGGGTAAACCCATTCCAGAACCTGCCCATTCTAGGCGCCATAAATAGAGTCTCATAAACTATTATTCAGTTCCTGATAAGTTCCCAGTAGAAGGTCAGAAACAGAAATCCTTGGTGGCAACCCAGTTGGGACCCCTTTCACTCTGGGGAGCTTTGTACTTTCACTCAATAAACTCTGTCACTTTGCTCACTCTCTGCTGTCCCTGAGATTTCATTCTTCGACTCTGTGAAGCAAGGACCAGCATCTCTGCCACCCACCTGTAACAATAGAAGAACCAGAAGAGTGTTGTCCCAGAAGGCAAGGGAGGAATGGACTTCAGGACCCTAGGGTTCAGGGGATGCAGCCGTGTCAAGTGAGACGAAGACTGGGAAGAAAAGTTCCTGAATTGGGTAGCTGTGTGGGCATGGTGTCTTTAGTGAGAGCAGTTTCAGAAGAGTAGAAGGAGAGATGGTTCCAGAGTTGAAGAATGAATGAGAAATGAAGAAAGTATAAATAGCATAAGCAAGTTCTTTCATAATTGGCAGTTCAGAAAGGGAGACTGACTAGGGGATATATTCAGGGAGATGTTGAGTTGAAGGAAGAAAGTTTGTAAGGAGAAGTGGGGTTGAAGGAAGTCCCCTATTTACTGGTATAAATATGTGTGCCCAGCAAAACTGGTCTCCAGGGTATTGGAGATGGGAAAGAGGAAGAAGGCTTTAACTTTTTGTTGACTACAATTTTAGAGAGCTGTTTACATTAAAATGAATTTTACACTTTAAGAAAAATTTTTTTAGGGGCGCCTGGGTGGCTCAGTCAGTTAAGCTTCTAACTTCAGGTCAGGTTATGATCTCGCAGTTCACAAGTTCGAGGCCTGTGTGGGGCTCTGTGCTGACAGCTCAGAGCCTAGAGCCTGCTTCAGATTCTGTGTCTCCCTCTTTCTCTGCCCCTCCCCCACTTGTGCTCCACCTGTCTCTTTAAAAAAATATTTCTTTTTAAGTTTATTAATTTATTTTGAGAGACAGAACAGGAGCAAGGGAGGGGCAGAGAGAGAGAGAGAGAAAGACCCACGAGCCATGAGATCATGATCTGAGCCAAGATCTAGAGTTGGACACCCACCAACTGAGCCACCCAGACGCCCCTGACTTTTACACTTTGAATTTAAAATATTTTTTTAAACAAACATTGAAGAAAACCCTCTCATACAATGATGAAACAATTGGACTTTACTTGGTCAAATACATAGTTTAGTATTCACTCAAAAGAAGAAAACAATACAAACTAACACATTTGCTTTGAAAAATTTTGGATTGGTATTCAAAAGTTGAAGCAAAAACATTTGCTCAAAATGTGATATTGAGTTCAAGGTGATTAAGACTTTTTTTTTTCCCCCTGAAGTCTCTGTGGTAAGCCCAATAATAGGTTAGAGAATTATTTAAAACAGCTGAAGCGCAGTCAAACTTAATTTATTGAGGTGAAGTTCTGTATTGTGGAGTATTGCTTTAAAAATTGAGCTTCTAGCTCAATTGACCTTGGGGATTTATTTCTATTTCTGTTAGGAAAGTATATTTTTAAAATCTGTGTTAGTCAGTGTTCTTCAGGGAAACAATTAATAGGAGGTAGATATAGATGTAGATATACATATGGAGATTTATTTTGATGAATTGCTTCATGTGATTATGGAAGCTGAGAAGTCCCATGATCTATTCTATCTACAAACTAGAGACCTGGGAAAGCCAGTGGTGTACTTTAGTCTGAATCTGAAGGCCTGAGACCCACGGAGCAGATAGTGTAAATCCCAGTCCCCAAGCTGGAGAAAATGTGAGATGTCCCAGTTCATTCAGTGAGGCAGGAAAAAGGGGTGAATTCCTTCTTTCTCTGCTGATTGTGGATTGGATGAGGCCTACCTACCTGGGGGAGGCAGTCTGTTGAGTTCATCATTCAAATGCTAATCTCTTCTGGAAACACCCTTCCCAGACATACCCAGAATGTTTAATCTGGACACCAGAGTCAAGTTGACACTTAAAATTAAAGGTCATAAGGGGCGCCTGGGTGGCTCAGTCAGTTGAACATCTGACTTCAGCTCAGCTCATGATCTCATGGTTCACGAGTTTGAGCCCTGCATCAGACTCTGTGTGGACACCTTGGTCCCTGGAGCCTACTTCAGATTCTGTGTCTCCCTCTTTCTCTGCCCTCCCCTACTCACGCTCTGTCTCTCTCTCGCTCTCTCAAAAATAAACACTAAAAAAAATTTAAAGGTCATAATATGCAAGTTAGTATTAGTGAATAGTTAATAAATATGTATACTTTTTATAAAAAGTTATTTTATATGTAAGGCTTAGATGCAGGGTTGCTGGAATTAGTAAAAACAGCTAGCTTTTATGTTAAAAATAGTTTACTTATTAGAATTTCATTGGAGATAACATGCTTTTAAAATAGAAAGGATCCTATATTCATATATTTAAGTAATTTTGGGGTCTAGATGTATGTATAGAAGAGTCAAGGAAAATGGGAAAGCCCTATTAGGGAACTTAGAAAGCTTGAGGGTACAATGACTCTTGAAAGGGAGAGTAGATGAGAGAGGAATTTGTAAAAAGAGATAAGTCTGAGAAAAGCCCTGCAAGATGATACCTGGGTCCTGGGGTCAAAGGTGTCACATAAAATGACACATAAGGTGTCAGAACCTCAGTCCAGTCTCTTCATCTAGCCGCTGTCCCATCTTGACTCCAGAAGGGAGAACAGAGGGAAAAAGAGGAGACATGGACATAACAAGTCCCTCCTCCAATCCCTCCCCCTGCCCCCCATCTCCATTACCAATTATCACTGCAGAGCAAAATAACATGCAGAACATACCCTCTTAGAACCCTGAGGTATGTTGAAATGAGTAGAATATTCATCAACCACTGAGAGGGCATTCATTACCTGTAGTGAGTATGGTAAGTGTTGAGGATTCCAGGATAGATGCCATTCTTGCCTTCAGAGATTGCCCAGCAGGATGGATGATGATTTGGACATAAATCATTACACTGCAGCTTGAAAATAGGAATGTTAGGCATATTTTACCAACTATAATCTGAACACTGAGCATAGGAATAAAGACCCAGCAAGTGTCTGAGTTTGGAGAGAGCTTCCTAAAAGAAGGAGACTTGAGCTGGGAAGAAAGGTGTGAGCGTAGAGGATGTGGGCAAGATGGGAGACAGGCTGGGGAACAACCCAGGCAAAGGCAGACAGGAAGGAGGAAGCCTGCTTGTGTAACAAGTGTAGACAAAATGGGGTAGCTGGTGGGGAGCAGGGGGAAGGGAACGGAAGGAAGAAGGCTGGAATGTGGGTTGGGCTGTATTTGAAGGACTTTGAGACTGTAGAGTATTGTGTTCTGTTATCAGTGTCCTATTGAACTCTGATGGTGTGCATTTATTTTTTTCTATTTTTAAAGTTTGCCGACTTCATTCCAAGTTATTAATTGGGTCTTTATAAGATGAGATGTGATACAATATCTAAATTAGTCAACAATAGGACAGAAAAGCAGGAACCACAATATAGCAAATAAAAAATAACAGCCTTAATTTAAAGATTTACATAAAGTAGAGCTGTCTAGGTTTTCAGAGAGCAATGATTTACTTCCTGGAAGTTGGTTAATGGGGTTTTTGATACTGTTAGTTTTAGCTATTGTTTAACACAATGGCTAAGTCCTGGAAGAGAATAATTTTAATCCAAAAGCTATAAATACATTTACTTAAGGGGAAAAAGAAAATTGCAAGTTGTCATTTTATTTCCATTCTAAAAATAGCTGGAGCATTATCCTTTGAAACCTCGTTGAAAGTAGAACTTCATTAATTGGGACTCCACTGATGAAAAAACTTTTCATAATCTCATGAATTTTGCTTTTGCTTAGCAAACCATTTCTTCATGGCTGTTGTAAACCAGTAATAAACATGGTATATTGAAGTTACATTTACAGTATTCAAGACAGATAAGCTTTTCCATTCAATCTCATCCATCTTGGAAACATTTTTTTTTTTTTTTTTTTAGTAAAAAATATTTCTGAAATTCCTAGGTACTGGGAATATAGCTTTGAACAAGACATACACATCACTGCCCCTTAGGAGTTTACATTCTAGTGTTCAGAGAGAGACAGTAAATTTGAAAACATATAAAACGATATTTTGAGGGACCAATAATTGCTCTAAGAAAGTCAGTGAAAAGAATGACGGGGCCTAAGGTAATAAATAAGAAAGGGCCTTTGTGTGGAGGTGATATTTGAGTTATACCTGAATTGTGGGAAGGTGATCTACTGGGAAAAGCATTGTAAACAGAAGAACCAAAGAGCAAAGACTGAGACAGGTCTCATCAACAAAAAGAAGAGTCGATAGCTGAGTAGTGAACAAGCTTTACTTAGGAGGTAAGATCAGAGAGATGGGGGAGTCAGACCATGTGAGGCTTTGGAGGCTATGAGGAAGCTAGATTCTAGCTGGTCTGAGTTTTTGCTAGGGTGGGGGTGACATAATTGGATTTATGCTTTGGAAAAGGCATTTGGGCTATTTTGTAGGGGTTTGGGTGGGGAGGAAGAGTGGAGGCAAGGAAACCAATGAGGAAGCCGCTGCAGTGGTGGCTTGGACTAGGGTTGTCACTGCAGAATTTGTGAGAAGTGGTAAGACTCAGGAAATGATTTGAATAGATGAATTAGAACTGTTTGGGCTCTGCCCATATCCCCTTGGCATTCACTGCTTCAGTGCATGCTGAAGGTTTTCTACTTCCTGGCTAGAATGCTAGGGAGCTGGAGGATAAGCATCCTAACTTCCTCACCTTTGCAGTGGAGAACAACCCTGATGTATGTCCTACACCATCTTCTCAAAGGCCCCAATTGGATCTGTCCATTATCAGTAACCTTGTCCATTATCAGCAATCCAGCTGTGCTTATCAGTAACCTGCTCATCATCATCCACTATCTTCCTCCCTTCCTTCTCTTTCCCAGTCCCTACAAATACCTCTTGGAATCACCTCCTAAATAAAGTGCACTCCAATCCCTGTCCCAGGGTCAGTTTCTCTGGGAACTCAATTTAAGACAATAATTTTGGTAGAGGCATCTGGGTAGCTCAGTAGGGTAAGCAGCCAACTTTGGCTCAGATCACAATCTCATGGTTTGTGAGTTTGAGCCCCCTGTCAGCTCTATACTGACAGCTCGGAGCCTGCTTCAGATTCTGTGTCTCCCTTTCTCTCTGCCACTCCCCATGCGTGCCCTGTGTCTGTCTCTCTCTCAAAAATAGAGAAAACATTAAAAAAAAGTTCGAAGACTCTAATTTTAGTGAATTATAAATAATTAATTACTGTGAGCCATAGGACCTTTAATAGGTAATATTTTTAGGATTTTTTTGTTTTGTTACATATACAGCAAGACTGCATTTCCACCTCAAGTGTGTTTTCCCATCTACTTTCAAAGTCCTACTTACGAATCTTCTTAGAGTAAATTATCTGGACCATCTTCAGCAAATGTATCTTTTTATGAAACTACAGCTGGGTTGTAGGCATATAAGAGCACCTGGCTCCAGGGGTCCCAAACAGACCAGTTTGACCACTCACTGCTGACAAAATCCAAAGGCAGAGAAACAAGTGGTGGTGACACAAGAAAGGAATTTGTTTCAGTGAGGCCAATGGACTAGCCTCTCAAAGACTGTCTTCAAAATGCCAAAAGTTTCCAATGTAAAATTCCAAGTTTACATAAGAGAAATGGGACAAAGACTGGTGGGTACATTCAGGTGGGCAGTAAAAATCAGGGCATCGAGGGGCACCTGGGTGGCTCAGTCGGTTAAGCGTCCGACTTCGGCTCAGATCATGATCTCGCGGTCCGTGAGTTCGAGCCCCGTGTCAGGCTCTGTGCTGACAGCTCAGAGCCTGGAGCCTGCTTCAGATTCTGTGTCTCCCTCTCTCTCTGACCCTCCCCCATTCATGCTCTGTCTCTCTCTGTCTCAAAAATAAATAAACATTTAAAAAAATTTTTAAAAAAATCAAGGTATCGTTGTCTTGGACGGGGTCTTGCTGGCTCAGGGAAGTCCCTGTTGGTTGAGGGGATAGTTTCAATTCCCACTGGGGATTCTTTGCCTGCAGGGTCTTTTGCTTGAGTGAAATATAAACTGGAAAGAAGAACTTAATCAATTAGAAAGAACATATTGAGGTCAAAGTGGTAGTTGAAGTCCTCTTTCAAAACCAGGGAAAAGTTAACCTGGAGGAAGAGGCAGAGTTTCTTTGCCATCTCTGTCATAAAGCACCATCTCCCACGACGATGGAGCCCTCTAGAATTTAGTTGTCATCTATGATTACCAGACTTTTAATATAAAATTCTCACTAAACTATTGTAATAGGGGCTTGGGTTACATGTGCAGATGTGGTGATTAACCATCCTGGTTTGCCTGACTCAGAGGGGTTTTCCTGGCTTGGGAAATTCAGCTTTAAAACTGGTCAGTAACCTGGGACTGACAGGTTTTTGGTGGTTTGTTGTTTTTGTTTGTTTATTTGTTTTTAATGTTTATTTATTGTTGAGAAAAAGAGAGAGAGCACACAAGCAGGGGAGGGGCAGAGAGAGAGGAGGGCAGAGGATCCAAAGCAGGCTCTGTGCTGACCACAGAGCGCTCCATGTGGGGCTTGAATTCTTGAACCATGAGATCATGACCTGAGCCGAAGTTGTATGCTTAACCAACTGAGCCAGGCAGATGCCCTTGGGACTGACAGATTTTAACACTGAATTATTGGCCACTTTAAAGTGACTGGATTTTTGGTCACTTTGTCAGAGTTTGGGCCCTGGAGTAAAAAATATTTGAGTTCTCATTTCTGATCTGCCACTTACTGGCTTGGTAATAATCATGGGTAAATCACTTAATCTTTCTATTCCTTCATTTCTTATCTATAGAATTAACACTAGTACCAAAATCATAAATCGGTTATAAGGATTAAATGAGATTATATGTGATAGGCAGAATAATGGCATCCCAAAGATATCCACATACTAACCTTTGGAATCTGTGAATATAATATTGCATGACAAGAAAAAATTAAGATTGCTAATCAACTGACTTTGAGATAGGGAGATTTTCCTGTATTCTTTGGGTGGGCCCAATGTAAACACAAGTCTCCTTTCTCTTTTGAACTCTTACCATTGTTTGTTTATCTATTATGATTACTTGCTTTGTTTTACTTTGTTTTATTTATTTGTGAGTTTACTTCTCCTTCTTAGTTTAGAAACAAGTTAAACATGAGGACAGTTTTTACTAGCTTTTCTCTTCCCAGGATGGTATCAATTTTCATAAAGTAGGTAATAATTATCAAGTATTATTGAGTAACAAATATATGGGGAAAGAGGAAGTAAAGGCAAGCAGTTTTTTAATTTGACCTGAAAATTCCACAGTCATATTCACTCACATGCCAATGGCAAAACTTGGTTTGCAAGGGAGGCAGAGAGAAATTAGTCTCTAGCTAATGCTGTTTTGTGCTCACCTAAAATTCAAGAGGAAGAAGAGAGGACTGAGTATGGAGGAACAGTTAGCATTTTCTCTCTCTAGTGGTTTTAAAAATAATTTGAGTCAATTAAAAGTTATCTATAATTGGAGTGCCTGGGTGGCTCAGTAGGTTAATCCTCCCACCTTGGCTCAGGTCATGATCTCCCGGTTCATGGGTTTGTGCCCTGCATCAGGCTCTGTGCTGACAGCTCAGAGCCTGGAGCCTGCTTCGGATTCTGTGTCTCCCTCTCTCTCTCTGTCCACCCCCCCCCCCCCACTTGAGCTCGCGTGCTCTCTTTCTCTCTCTCTCTCAAAAATAAATAAACATTAAAATATTGTTGAAAACCAAGTTATGTATGAGTTTAGAAAACTATTAGGAAACAAAATGCCCCAAAGGCATTTAACTAAAAATGTAGGTAAATTCTCTCATCCTGAAAGGTAAATTCCCATTCCTTAGAAAAGGAAAGAAAAAAAAAATCATTGCTGATTTTGAGTTTCATAGAATTTGAACTCATAAATCTTACAACTATTATAACTAGAATATATTAGGCAATCTTGGGCCAAAAGTTTTAAGAATATAAGCCTAGTTAGATCAGTTTTGTAGAGTCTGCCCTTCAGAACTTCCTCATTTTTGAATTCCTGGCTTTAATGGCAAACGGAGTGAAAAAGAAAAAAAAAAAAAACGCAGAAGAAATGTGTGCCACGTTTGTGGGTAGTGGAGAGGTGGGTAAACACAGAGTTCTGAATATAGTTACAAATGTATAGTAACCCAAGTTCTGGAAGGATTTTTGATGTCTAACTTGTTGGACCATCAAGATTTTTTAGGAAGAAGAAATAAACACAAAATTCTAAACTGCTTTAATCATCTGGGGGATGTTATCATTTTTACTTGGGGCTTTACTCCAGGGTTGTATTTAGTCTTTTGGCTAAGGCAGCAGCCCTGGCAGAATGTGTTTAAGCTACTTTAGAATATGGGCGGGTTGCTTTCTTTCTCCTAAATGAGTCAGGCATTCTAAGCACAGAGGACATCATACAAAATATACAGATCCAGAGAGATATAGACTAGATAGAGTTATAGAGACAGAGAGGGAGATGAGGGAGGTTCCTGTCACTCAATTTGTACCAAATAGGATTTCAAAACTTGAACGAAACTAGTCACAACTTTTTTTTTTCTAACATAAGAGGGCCAAGATAATCTTTCAGTGCACATCTTTAAGTTATTAATGTTGAAATGCATAATTCCACGGTATATTGTGAACTGAAGTTGACCCAGTAAAATTAGTATGGTCTAAAAGAAAGTTACTGAACACACTTGTCTGTTTTCTGAGGTTGCTAGTTTTGGTGATGGTTGGCTGTAGGCAAGGATAATGTGGAACATTAGATGGAAATACAGTTGTGGAATTTTAATAAACTGCCAGTCTGCTAATAATATGCTTTTGTTCAAACTATTTTTTAAATTTGGCAGTTACTCACAAATCTTAGTCCAGAAAAAAAAATTGTAAATTTTTGTTAGGAAGATGTGTATAGTATTTGAAGAATAAAGAAAAGACAGACCTTCACGCCTTCCAGAAAGAGACTTTATTCAGGCACTAAACTACTAAATTTGTACTTTCAGAGGTTGCTGTAATCTATTGGGATCCGAAGTCACAATTAGAGGAACAATTGGAAACAATAGAGTCATATCTGAATAGTAAGTTTCAAGTAGTACATTTTAGGTGGCTGTTACTATTTTTGGCACACTAAACAGTGCTTAGTATGTAATACTCATTTCCTTCCATATTTGAATATCATTTTCATACAGATACGAAAACAAAAAGGAAAAAGCCCAACTTCAAATGTACACATTCATTTAACTTCTGAATATATAAATTTGCCACTCTTGATAAAATTTCAGAGTAGTGAAGACCTGGGAAATTTTAGAATTCAGAGAGACTATGTATAATAGTTGGCAAGGGCTTAATATGCTTCATGACGTATATTTATCTTATCTTTCCCCTCCTGCTAAAGATATACTTTGCATAATTGCTTTCCTATTCTGCCTCAGGCTATCAAGTCTAATGAGGGATTTTTTGGCCTTCTTCTAACTGGTGTCAAAGAACTATTGTCCTTCCCCCATTCCTCCTACCCTTTGAATCTAAGTCCAAAATAAATGAATGGCAACAAGTTTTCTTCACTGCTTTTTAGTGTAGAGTTTCAGTTCAGGAAAAGTTCTGTTCAAGAATGAATTCCAGCAGTGTTCCTAATGCCAGCAGGCAGCATAAAAGTCTTGGAGTATGGAAGTAAGCCAGAGTAAATTCTGCTCTATTTAAGTGAAGAATCATGATAACATACGATTATGATTCTTTTTTTTTAAGTTTATTTATTTATTTTGAGAGAGAGAGAGACAGCACAAGTCAGGTAGGGGCAGAGAGAAATAGGGAGAGAGAGAGAATTCCAAGCAGGCTCCACACTGTCAGTGCAGAGCCAGACTCGGGGCTCAAATTCACCACGAACCGTGAGATCATGACCCAAGCCTAAATGAAGAGTCAGATGCTTAACCAACTGAGCCACCTAGGGAGGGGGTGGGCGTTAATGACTCTTAATGCAAATTCATGGCCATCTTTCCTTAAGAGTTTAAATAGCATTTATGGACAACAAACTTAAAGGTGAAATCATTCCAACTGTGATTTTTATATACTATTCAAACAAAATATGGAGCAAGGTGCTAAGAGAGCATTATTTCGTTGTGGAATGGTGGTTCTACTACTGAGGTAGTCAGGTTGAATGGTTTTAGAGCGGATGTTTGGGGGAACATAAAGAGAGAGAGAGCAGGCAACCTTTTCTGGGATAGGCTTCACCCTTGAAGGTGAAAAGCGGTCCTGAGGACCCACATGGAGAGGGAGTGTTGTACCTCTTCCTCCTTGGAGATGGCCAGTCCTTCTTGGAAGCCACTACCTCACCCATGTGGAACCAGGCGATGTAACCCAGTGCTTCAGGAACCGGGAGGTGCAGTCCTACTTGGGGTCATGAGAAGAACCATTTTATTCAGTTCCTCATGCACTCAAGGTCACATCCTTACTTAAAACCCCTTAATGGTGAATTGATCAAAGTTCTTTTACCTCACCCCAGGCTCTCTCTCTCTTTCCTTGCTAGCCACAGTTATGGCTTCCACATTCATTCTTTGAACGTCTGTACTAGATTAGGCCCCTTCTCTCCCATCCCCTTGAACATTCTCACTTCACTCTGCATCTCCATTTGTAGCACTTACTACAGTTGTAGTTAATTATTTATTACCTGTTTCCCTTGCTAGACTGTAAACTCAATGATGACATCAAATATGTCTGTTAATTGCTATACTTCAGGTACTTAGGATTTTCAATATAGATTTTGTGAATGAATGAATAACTGATTAGCTAACCAATGGCCAACTGGATGGTTGAATGGCTGGCTGGTCTGATTTCCTTTTTTGCCTACTTCCCCGCCTCCCAGGATATGGGGCAGGTCAGCAGGGCACAGGTGCAAGAGATGAGTCCCATAGGGCACAGCACAGTGAGGGTAGGGAAGGACTGGCAGGGGAAAGGGGACTGGTAAGCTCTATTCTTTTTTTTTTTTAAATGCTTTATTTATTTTTGAGAGAGAGAGAGACAGAGTGTGAGTGGGAGAGGGGCAGAGAGAGTGGGAGACACAGAATCCTAAATAGGTTCCAGGCTCTGAGCTGTCCGCACATAGCCCAGCATGAGGCTCGAACTCACAGATGTGAGATCATGACCTGAGCTGAAGTCGGACACTTAACTGATTGAACCACCCAGGCGCCCCATGGTAAGCTCTATTCTTAGAGGAAGTTATGGTTCAGGAGGGTCAGAGATCAAATAGCAAAAGCCATATCCAGAAGAAGAGTGAGGGCTTTGGATTCAGTGGTGAGCCAGGTCTGTAATGGATGCTGAGGGACAGAATGAATCAAAGAGCCAAAGATGCTGAAATGGACAATGAGTCAGAACAGGCAAAATGAAGGCCTTCTCTTTAATTCCAGATGTAAAGATGCCAAAGCCTAGGGACACTTTTCATGAGTGAAATGTTCATTTAAAGGTGTCAGTCTAGGTTGTGAAGGTAATAGTTACCCAACTTTTCAAATATACTTCCATATTTCCTTATCTGAAATCTCTACAGTCCCATGAGTTTAAAATTCAGAAATTTTGGGATTTTAGAAAGGAGATAGTTAGGGTGCATATTATTATCCCCAGTGAGTTTTGAGACAGCACTTGTTATCAAACACATTAATAGTCATGCAGAGAAATGTATGAATATGCACAGTAAGTGGAATAAAGAAACACCATCAAGAGCTTCAGATCAATTCAGGTCAGATTTTGCTGCCAGATGAGATACAAAAATAGTTTTCAAAGTTTTTTGGGTTTGGAAATTCTGGATGAGGGATTGCGGACCTGGTACAAGCACTGTGTGCTTCTGACACCCTGTTAATTCCTGTTTGACTGATTATCAGCAGCAGAGGAGGAGATGTCCCGGTTTGCTGACCCAGGGGCTCCTTAATTCTTTTTTTCTTTTTTTAAGATTTTATTTTTAAGTAATCCCCACACCCAACGTGGGGCTGAAACTCACAACCCCAGAGATCAAGAATTGCATGTTGCACTGACTGAGCTAGCCAGGCGCTGTAGGGAAATCCCCAGATTCTTCCCAGCCCTCCTTTGCCTGGAAGGAAACTTGGCCACCCCTTGTCTTTTCCTTAGGCTTCCTTTTTTTTTTTTTTTTTTTTTTTTTTTTGGTAAATAATTGTTTATTTGATCATAACATTAAATAATGGAAATATAACATCTTTGGGAGAATTTATGGCTCAAATTGCCAAAAGAAAATGGAATAAATGACGTTGGAGAAGCAGATTTGCCAAGGTTGCCCTAAGCAGATGATGCTTTATCATTTGATCCAAATGAGGTGGTTATTTTTGGTATCTATTTTTTTAATTTTATTTTTTATTTTTTAAAATTTACATCAAAATTAGTTAGCATATAGTGCAACAATAATTTCAGGAGTAGATTCCTTAGTGCCCCTTATCCATTTAGCCCATCCTCCCCCCCCCCACAACCTCTCCAGCAACCCTCAGTTTGTTCTCCATATGTATGAGTCTCTTCTGTTTTGTCCCCCTTCCTGTTTTTATATTATTTTTGTTTCCTTTCCCTTATGTTCATCTGTTTTGTCTGTTAAAGTCCTCATATGAGTGACTCATATGATTTTTGTCTTTCTCTGACTGGCTAATTTCACTTAGCGTAATACCCTCTAGTTCCATCTATGTAGTTGCAAATGGCAAGATTTCATTGTTTTTGATTGCCAAGTAATACTCCATTGTATATATATATACCACATTTTCTTATCCATTCATCCATCGATGGACATTTGGGCTCTCTCCATACTTCGGCTATTGCTGATAGTGCTGCTATAAACATGGGGTGCATGTGTCCCTTTGAAACAGCACACCTGTATCCCGTGGATAAATGCCAGTAGTGCAATTGCTGGGTCATAGGGTAGTTCCATTTTTAGTTTTTTGAGGAACCTCCATACTGTTTTCCAGAGTGGCTGCACCAGCTTGCATTCCCACCAGCAATGCAAAAGAGATCCTCTTTCTCCGCATCCTTGCCAACATCTGTTGTTGCCCAAGTTCTTAATGTTAGCCATTCTGACAGGTGTAAGGTAGTATCTCATTGTGATTTTGATTTGTATTTCCCTGAGGATGAATGATGTTGAGCATTTTTTCATGTGTCGGTTGGCCACCTGGATGTCTTCTTTGGAGAAGTGTCTATTCATGTCTTTTGCCCATCTCTTCACTGGATTATTTGTTTTTTGGGTGTTGAGTTTGATAAGTTCTTTATAGATTTTGGATATTAAACCTTTATCTGATATGTCATTTGCAAATATCTTCTCCCATTCTGTCAGTTGCCTTTTAGTTTTGCCGATTGTTTCCTTGGCTGTGCAGAAACTTTTTATTTTGGTGAGGTCCCAATAGTTCATTTTCGCTTTTGTTTTCCTTGCCTCCGGAGATGTGTTGAGTGAGAAGTTGCTGCAGGCAAGATCAAAGAGGTATTTGCCTGCTTTCTCCTCGAGGATTTTGATGGCTTTCCTGTCTTACATTGAGGTCTTTCATCCATTTTGAGTTTATTTTTGTGTATGGTATAAGAAAGTGGTCCAGGTTTATTCTTCTGCACGTTGCTGTCCAGTTTTCCCAGCACCACTTGCTGAAGAGACTGTCTTTATTCCATTGGATATTCTTTCCTGCTTTGTCAAAGATTAGTTGGCCATACGTTTGTGGGTTCATTTCAGGGTTCTCTATTCTGTTCCATTAATCTGAGTGTCTGTTCTTGTGCCAGTACCATACTGTCTTGATGATATCAGCTTTGTAGTATAGCTTAAAGTCTGGGATTGTGATGCCTCCTGCTTTGGTTTTGTTTTTCAAGATTGCTTTGGCTATTCGGGGTCTTTTCTGGTTCCATACAAATTTTAAGATTATTTGTTCTAGCTCTGTGAAGAATGCTGGTGTTACTTTGATAGGGATTGCATTGAATATGTAGATTGCTTGGGGTAGTATTGACATTTTAACAATATTTGTTCTTCCTATCCAGGAGCATGGAATCTTTTTCCATTTTTTTTTTGGTATCAATTTCTTTCATAAGTTTTCTATAGTTTTCAGTGTATATATATTTCACCTCTTTGGTTAGATTTATTCCTAGGTATTTTCCTTAGGCTTCTAAGAGATGGTTGTAGGTCTACAATCCTTATTAAATATTTGCTGTGCTCAGGGCTCAGTTGGGGAGTAGAAAGATAAGCAGAAGGTGCGTTGTTTAGGTTTATCTTCTTTAGGTAATCCTTCCCTATTTTAGACATTTTAGACATTTCACCTAAGCTCTGTGTCTTGTTTCCAACATTACAGATCTGCTCAGCATTAAAAAACAACTGGTTATCCTTCTTCAACCTAAAACCAAACAAAAATCAAAATCTATTATATTATAATCCTTATTACTATCCATTAAATGTCCCAAGTTAGAATCAAATTTTCACTTCCTTTACATTTCACAGATAATCTGTCCTAAATGCTGTTCAAGTCTGCTACATGAGTGCCCTTCTCTCCTATCCTGTGAGGGTTTCATCATTTCAGCTGGTTCAGTCTGGACTCTCTTTCCCTTATATTCTATGCCCTTTCTTATCCATCAATCTCTTTCTTGCTGACCTTAGTCATTTTTCAATAGTAATGTATTTTGGGGGGCACCTGGGTGGCTCAGTCGGTTAAGCCTCTGACTCTTGATTTCATCTCAGGTCATGATTTCATAGTTTGTGGATCTAGTCCCACATTGAGCCCCACACTGGGCTCTGTGCTGACAGCGGGGAACCTGCTTGGGATTCTCTATCTCCCTCTCTCTATTCCTGCCCTGCTTGTGCATGCTCTCTCTCAAAATAAATAAATAAACTCTAAAAGTAAGAATAAGAGTAATGTATTTTTTAACATACTATTTGTTTTAAAAATTCGCACTGTATTTTAAAAATATCGATGTTATGAAAAATAAAGGCTGGGGAACATTTCAGATTAAAAGAGACTATAGTACAAAAGAATGAAATGCAATACACAATCCTGGATTTCATCCTACACACACGCAAAAAAAGCTATCATAGTATGAAGGTCATTGTTACAAAGTTGATAAAATTGTAATAAAAATATATCAGTGTTTCCTGAATTTGATGCCTGTAACATGGTAATAAAAAAGAATGTGTTTATTCCTGAAAAATACACACTGAATTATTAAAGAGTAAAGGAATTTGGGGCGCCTAGGTGGCTCAGTGGTTAAGCGTCTGACTTTGGCTCAGGTCATGATCTCACGGTTCACGGGTTTGAGCCCTGCGTCTGCCTCTGTGCTGACAGCCCAGAGCCTGGAGCCTGCTTCGGATTCTGTGTGTGTCTCTCTCTCTGCCCCTCCTCCCCACTTGTTCTCTCTCTCTCTCTGTCTCTCTCAAAAAGAAAGAGAAGGAAGGAAGGAAAGGAAGGAAGAAAGAAAAAAGGAATTAATGTGTGAACCTACTCTCAACTAGTTCAGAAAAAATAAAATGTTTATTAAAATGTGCACGTGTGTGGGGGCGCCTGGGTGGCTCAGTCGGTTGAACATCCGACTTCAGCTCAGGTCATGATCTCTCGCTCCGTGAGTTCAAGCCCCACATCGGGCTCTGTGCTGACAGCTCAGAGCCTGGAGCCCACTTTGGAATCTGTGTCTCCCTCTCTCTGCCCCTCCCCTGCTCATGCTCTGTCTCTCTCTGTCTCAAAAATAAATTTAAAAACATTGAAAAATAACTTTAAAAAATGTGCATGTGTGTATACACATGCATATCCATATCTGTCCATTTGTATCTATGTAAATAATATACATGCTATAGGTAGAGGATAATAAAGCAAATGTGGCAAAATAGTAACAATTGGTAAATCTGGGTAAAGAGAATATAGGAATTTTTGTACTATTCTTGCAACCATTATGTAGGTTTGAAACTGTTTCAACATAAAAAGCTTCTCAAAATTCATTTTTAGTATAGAGGCACATGGGTGGCTCAGTCGGTTAAGCGTATGACTTCGGCTCAGGTCATGATCTTGCAGTCCGTGAGTTGGAGCCCTGCGTTGGGCTCTGTGCTGACAGCTCAGAGCCTGGAACCTGCTTCGGATTCTGTGTCTCCCTCTCTCTCTGCCCCACCCCCCACACTCATGCTCTATCTCTCTCTGTCTCTTGAAAATAAATAAACATTAAAAATTTTTTTCATTCATTTTTATTATAACACACACACATACACACACATACACACATACAATTTCAGCAGCTTTCCACAGCCCCGTGTAAAGAAATTTTAAGCTTCTCAGCATCAGACTCAAGAACTTTTCTATAATCTGGTCCCAACTTAGTTTTTCTACCTTATTCTTTCCTTTCCTTAGAGGTCTTTTTCACTCTATTCATGCTGAAATGATCACAATTTGTTCCTTCTCCTGTGTTTTATTTCTGCTGTCCTTTCTGCATGGTGTGCCCTTCCTGCTCCTCTGCTGGTAACCTCCCGTGACTGCTTTGAGACCAAGCTCAGGAGTCACTTCCTCTGCAACACCCTCCTCTACAACTCTCTGCAGAGTTAACATTCCCTCCCACTATGCACTAAATTTTGCATTTCCTGAAATTCATATGTTAAAGCCCTAACTCCCAATGTGGTAGTATTTGGAGATAGGGCCTTTGGGAGGTAGAGTAAAATGAGTTCATCATGGGTGGGACCCTCATGATGTGATTAGTGCCCTTTTGAGAAGAGACACCAGAGAGCTTGCTCTCTCTGCCATGTGAGGACACAGCAAGAATCTGGTAGCCATCTGCAAATCAGGAAAAGAGTTCTCACCAGGACCCAACCTGCTAGCATCTTTATCTTGGACTTCTCAGCCTCCAGAACTATGAGAATATACATTTCTTTTTTTTTAAGCTATGCAGTCTATGGTATTTTGTTATGGCAGCCTGAGCAGACTAATGTCTGCTTTTTTTTTTTTTTTTTTTTTTTTTTTGGCAACACTTTGCATAGAGGTAAAATATAGCATTTAGGACTCTTTCTTATGTTGGGTTGCTGATGGATCTTTCTCACCCACTGGGAAGTGAATCCTAAGGGTAGCATCTGTGTGCTTTATCTTTCTGTCTTCAACACAGTGCCTGACCCACTGGATTCCAGGCTTGCTGAATGAATGAAGAATCTGAACCTGACCACTTTAGTCATTCATTAACCCTACTGTTTGAGCTTGGATTCATTGCTACTTTACTTGAATTTGTGACAAGTTGATTTTAGCATTTGACAGAGAGAGCCACAGTGAGCCTCAGTTTCTAATCAAGCAGAGGTATTGAATATAGCCCTGCCTGCCTGTTCCTATATTGTAAATGATGGATTTCAGTAACCTCAAAAGAATATCTTAGTAAAGAATGTTGAATGCATTTAATTGAAAACTGTTACTCTGGAAAAAAAATACTTTCCTTCATATACTAGATGCACATGAACTAGATGATAAAGCATATCTACACTAATGGAGAAAAAATTTTTTTTTTACAAAGTACTGTTATTAATAAATTATGAATAATTTTTCTTTAGGTAGTACCAAGTTAAACAGCAGTAGGAATCTTGGTTTCCATTTGTTTGTTACCTTCACTCCAACTGATCTTTTATTAAAAATATTTTTTCTTGGAGTGCCTGGCTATTTCAGTTGGTGTTTCCCCACTTTGGGTGTGGAGCCTACTTGAGAAGAAATATTATTTTCTATACAAGGCCCTTGTTTTTGTTTTGTTTCAAAGCTTGGCTTAAGTCTTTTTCTTTTTTTTTTTTTTAAGTACACTCTACACCAGGCACCCTGTGGCTTAAATCCTTTAAGCCATTTATAAATCTTGTAAATGTATAAAGTCACATAGACCTTGATCTGTCCCTCCTTGTGTGTGTGTGTGTGTGTGTGTGTGTGTGTGTGTGTGTGTGTGTGTGTGTCTATCTTTCTCTGGGGTTTTCTTTCCGTTTATTTTGAGAGAGAGAGAGAGAGAGAGACAGGGAGAGAATCTAAGTAGGCTCCACACTGTCACTGCAGAGCCTGAGGCACGGCTCAAATGCAAGAACTGAGAGATCGTGACCTGAGCTGAAATCAAGAGTCAGATGCTTAACCAACTGAGCCACCCAGGTGCCCCTCTGTGGGGTTGTTTTGAAAATGAAAAAATATATGTAAATTGTGAACATAGTAGATAATAAATAGTAGCTCTTATGATTAATACTTTATGTATCAGGAGAACAAAATAAGAAACTGATAGGTAATTAAAATATCTGAATATCGCTTTTACTAAAACTTTTCATTTTGTTTAGAACACTCATTGGTAAATTGAACTTATTCATATTATCTCATAATTAAGATTATTAAGATATTAAGATTAAATTAAGTAAAATTAGAATCATCTATTGTATTACATGACATATACATCTATTGTTTAGATGTATATATCACCATATATATGGATATATATATCCATAAATATTTATTCTCTACTCCCCAACCTCCACACACATAACTCTCTTTTTTAAGGAATGGCCCAGAAAATAACTTTTTACATACTTAGTCATTATACATGTCATTTGGAGTACACATACTGTAAAATAAAGGTCAGTTACCTATTCATCATCTGTCATGTGAATCCTACATTTGCCATTCTGTGTGGCTTCAGGTAATAGATATACTATATATGAACACATTCACCTTTGCTTAGCTCAAATATGAAAATACCCCAATAGTCATGCATATAAGGGACATTCTAAATTTTGAGAACTATTAGAGTTGGGTATTTTTAATCAAATGATTTAGTCATTGCTTTCTTATAAAGTAGAGATTTTTAACTCTTTTAGCGTTAAGGTCACAAACATGCTAGTCTTCTAGTCATTTAGTGTGCTTACTGTTTTGACTATTATAAGAGATTTAGAGCTCACTATCCTTGGGGCTCCTGAGTGGCTCAGTTAGTTAAATGTCTGCCTTTTGATTTCAGCTCAGGTCATGATCTCACGGTTTGTGAGTTTGAGCCCCACATCAGGCTCTGCGCTGACAATATGGAGCCTGCTTGGGATTCTCTCTCTCCCCGTCTCTCTCAAAATAAATAAATAAACTCAGAGAGAAAATTTTCAAAGAAATGAATTATACATAAAATTAAACCCTCTTATTCACAGAGCAATTTTCTCTGCTGTTTACATCAGTTTACACTGTACTTATCTTTTCTTTCAAGGCTCTTAGCCACTGCCTTAATGATTTCCTTTTTCCATTTTTTTTTTATGTCAATTTAATCTCTTATCCTAAATCAAGGTTTACTGTTTTGTCTTTCTCCTTTCCGGTCCATCTGCTTTCACAATAAGGATAAAAGAAGATTTTGCTGTATTATCATAAGGCAAGACTCTTAACAGAGCAAATTACATTTTTCAAATAGGTTCTAGTATGGATTGCAACATATTTAAAGTGATTGCTCCTTCCTTTACTCAACCTCAGATTTAATTTTTAATTAAATTTTAATTCAGTTTTTCCTTTCTCTCTCTCTCTCTTTTTTTTTTAGACACGAGGGTCATGGGAACAAGTTTGAGCTTAGTCACTCATACGGGTTTTAATCTTCATAGTTATTTTGTAACTCAAACAAATATTAGTCATTCTAAGAAAGGGTTAGAGGAATTATTTGGACATTTCATAGGACTTTAGCTCAGATAAGTTATTCCAATAACACATTTTTACCAAAAATTGGCTTTAATTATTGTTTTCCTGACTTATCTGCTTGTAAGCTTTCTAAGTTCCATCAGACTCCAGGAATGCTTTTTTTTTTTTTTTTTCAACATTTATTTATTTTTTGGGACAGAGAGAGACAGAGCATGAACGGGGGAGGGGCAGAGAGAGAGGGAGACACAGAATCGGAAACAGGCTCCAGGCTCTGAGCCATCAGCCCAGAGCCCGACGCGGGGCTCGAACTCACGGGCCGCGAGATCGTGACCTGGCTGAAGTCGGACGCTTAACCGACTGCGCCACCCAGGCGCCCCAGGAATGCTTTAAAATAATGCTTTGGCCTAAATATATTGGGAGAAATTATCAGATTTTTTTAAATCACAAGATAGTACCATTTCTAAAGGAAATTAAAAAAAAATTTTTTTTTAATGTTTATTTTTGAGAGACAGAGACAGAGCGTGAGCCGGGGAGGGGCAGAGAGAGAGGGAAGCACAGAATCTGAAGCAGGATCCAGGCTCTGAGCTGTCAGCACAGGGCCCAACACGGTCTTGAACTCACGAGCTGTGAGATCATGGCCTGAGTCAAAGTCAGCTGCCCAACCAACCAACCCACCCAGGTGCCCCTAAGGGAAGTTTTTAATAATAATTATTATATTGTATAAAAATGCATTTTATAGTTTCCTTTTAGCTTTTTCCTTAGCCATTGTTTACCTATTCATGATGTACATGGAGACCAGTAGATACCCCTTATATGACTATTATAGTATAAAGACACTTAAGGAGTTGGCTAGAGTTACACACAAGGTGTATTCCTTTAGCCTTTTGTCTTATCCCTGTCTTCAGGGATGCCAAATAAAAGTAACATTTAGCAATATTTGCTTCTGATGTATGGCACCAGCAAGAGCCACATTCAGGAACAGGAATCTGTGTCAAGAGGTAGGCTCTTGCTTCGGATTCTGTGTCTCCCTCTCTCTCTGCCCCTCCCCTGCTCCAGTTCTGTCTTTGTCTCTCTCTCAAGGATAAATAAACATTTAAAGAAAAAAAAAAGAGGTAGGCTCTGGCCCCATTGTTTTAGCATGTCTTCTAGCCCCAGACTGAAATGCCTGTAGGGGTGAGTTGAGGTGGGTGAGGCATGGGTAGCATGGGGCCTGATTCACCTCCTGTCTTAGTTACTTGGACAGATTCCTCCACTTCTCTGAGTATCAGTTTCCTTATTGGTAAAATAAGGGAATAGTCCATAGTACTTACTGAACATTATGTGCCAGGCACTGTTCTAACCACCTTACATGTAAAATCTGTTCCACCTTCACAACAACTCTGTGAGTGTGGAAGATCCAACACACACATACTCTCAATACCCCTACCCTGCTTTTTCCCCCTATCATCTTATAATCTTCAAATATATATATTTTAAAAATATTATACTGTTATTGTTCTGTAAGTCTCTTTGTTCTAGATGGTAAAAATAATGTCCCCAGGGTAGGAATTTCCACTGGTATACTTTTCGAACAGGGCCTGGCACTCCACGAATATACATTGGATGTTGAATAAATCAAGTACAGAGATTAAGTAATTTACTCATGCTCACAAAGCTAGTAAAAGGCAGACTTAGGAATTGAGCCCAGACTGTTTATCTCCAGAACCCGTGCTCTGGAGATATAACCCCCAGCAGCACTGTGTTATACTGCATAAATTAGATAATTGATGGCTTCCAAAGCTATGGCTCATAATGCTGTTTCACATCAGTTATATCTGGTGCTTTAAAAAATACAGATCCCTACAGCTCCCCACTATCTTCCATCAAATACTCTGATTCCCCTTTAGTGGGTCTGGAGTCACTCCATTTCATCCCAAAATTCCCAAATGAACTAAATTTGCATCTGAGGTAGAGAATCAATGCTTGAAGTTTATCCCAGTAAATTTCTTAATATTATAAATCTCAGAAATTTATTCTGAAAGGAGCTCAGACTGAGGCTAAAAAACAAAACAAAACAAAACAAAACAAAACAGAAGGGCAAATGGAAGACAATAAGACCAAAACCTGCTTCTGAGTTAGGTTCTTGTTCCGTCTCATGGTTGAGTTCATGGCTGAGTTTTATGGATCTTTCTATAAAGACTTTCTAGCTAATCCTAAATGTTACATAGAATTGGCCTCTGATTCATAACTAGAGTTTTTCTGTTTTTTGTTTTTAACATGAGAGGTATTTTAATTTGAAATTGCTGTGAACTGGGGTGGGGAGGGTGCAAAAGAATGGAGAAGAAGCCCTGGCTGAGGTCAAACAGGAAGGAACCAGCTTGTCCACAGCTCCCTGGATCTCTGGCTTCCAAGATACTAGCTGCTCCTCTTGCACAAAGATGCTGGGCTCAGCTTCAAAGGGTCTGGAACTTGTCAGTCAGGGACTGCATGGCCACAAGTTGCTCTTAAGGTCATCTATTTCTCTGTAACACGAGATACTGAGGACAGCCCTGTGCTCCAGATGGTTGCTGCTGCCTTTCCAGTCTTGTGGGGGGGGGGGGGGTCATCAAGCAGTTTTTGGTCCCCAGACAGTTCAGGCCCTCTGGGCAAGACGTCTCCATGGCTTAGGACCAAGGGCTGTGAGCTTCCTGGAACTTGCGGGGGGGGGGGGGGGGTGCTCTGGTGTTAAGGTCACCACTCCTGCAGTGTCCACCATGCATGCATAAGCAAGATGGCCCTGGCCTATGTGTTAGAAGTTGGCCCTTTGGGGCTGCATCTTTGACTGATAATGAACTAATAATAATCTATGTGATTTGAAATCAGTGGTTTCACAATTTAGTAATTTAACCATTTGCCTAAATGCTCTGTAGTATGTAGAATATGCTGTCTGTCCTAAATGTGAGACAGAAAACCATCAAAACCCTACAGGAGAAAACAAGACAACAATCTCTTTGACCTCAGCTGCAGGAACTTCTTACTTAACACGTCTCTGAAGGCAAGGGAATTAAAAGCAAAAATGAACTATTGGGACCTCATCAAGATAAAACACTCCTGCACTGCAAAGGAAACAGTCAACAAAACTAAAAGGCAACTGACAGAATGGGAGAAGATATTTGCAAATGACATATTGCATAAAGGGTTAGTATCCAAAATCTATAAAGACCTTACCAAACTCAACACCCAAAAAACAAATAATCCAGTGAAGAAATGGGCAGAAGGCATGAATGGACACTTTTCCAAAGAAGACATCCAAATGGCCAAAAAACACATGAAAAGATGCTCAACATTGCTCATCATCAGGGAAATACAAATCAAAACCACAGTGAGGTACCGCCTCACTGCTCAGAGTGGCTAAAATTAACAACTCAGGAAACAACAGATGCTGGTGAGGATATGGAGAAATGGGAACCCTCTTGCACTGTCAGTGGGAATACAAACTGGTGCAGCCATTCTGGAAAACAGTGTGGAGGTTCCTCAAAAACTTAAACGTAAAATTACCCTGCAACCCAGCAATAGCACTACTAGGAATTTATCTAAAGGATACAGGAGTGCTGATTCATAGGGGCACATGTACCCCAATGTTTATAGCAACACTATCAACAATAGCCAAATTATGAAAAGAGCCCAAATGTCCATCAACTGATGAATGGATAAAGAAGATGTGGTTTATGTATACAATGGAATACTACTTGGCAATGAGAAAGAATGAAATCTGGCCATTTGCAGCAATGTGGATGGAGCTGGAAGGTATTATGCTAAGTGAAATAAGTCAGTCAGAGAAGGACAGATATCATATGTTTTCACTCATATGTGGAAATTGAGAAACTTAGCAGAAGATCATGGGAGAAGGGAAGGAGGAAAAAATAGTTTCAAACAGAGAGGGAGGTAAACCATAAGAGACTCTTAAATACAGAGAACAAACGAGGGTGGATGGGGGCGGGTGGAGAGGGGGAAATTGGTGATGAGCATTTAGGAGGGCACTTGTTGGGATGAACACTGGGTGTTTTGTAAGCGATAAATCATGGGAATCTACTCCCAAAGTCAAGAGCACTGTATACACTATATGTTAGCTAACTTGACAATAAATTATATTTAAAATAATAATAATAATAAAATAAAATCAGTGGTTCCACAATTTAGTGATTTAACCATTTGTCTAAATGCTCTGTAGTATGTAGAATATACTGTATGTCTTGTGGAAAAGTAGCAGTAATAAGGAATGTTCTGATAGAAAATGTTATCCTTCTTTTTATTAAAATAATAATTTCAAAATTATGCTTCTTTTTCAGATATCTGTGTCTAACAATAAATGGGTAGATAGCCTGACCCTCTCCTGGAACTGGACTTTAGGAAATTTGTTTTTCATAGCTTTTAATTAATGGTCCAAACTCTACTAGATAAGCAGAATTTTTTAAAAATACTTTTTGATTACTCATTATTCCTTCAAGTCATGAGATAATCTTTACCACAGCAATGCAATGGAACATGGTGCTAAATGACCTGAAACAACAGCTATCCTAGAAAGATGGTCTCTGGTTGTCCTGTAGGTGACTTCGAGATCCTAAAACTAATTATAGTAAAGAATATATTTAACAGATGTCCGTGAAATTGATTGAGAACCCCCCCCCCCTTTTAAAAAGTGTAATACACATACCTTAACTCATTTACTTCTAAAAAGTTCTGTGAGTTATGTTGGCATGGATTCTCCAAGAAGCAGATGCTAATTCAGGATTAAATGTACAAGAAATTTATTAGAGTAAAAGCCTGGGACAGGAAATGAGGAGGGAAAATGGGGAATATGAAATGTGAATCTGATCATATCCTGGTCCTCCTTAAAATCCTACAATGTCTTCTTATGGTCCTTAGATTATATACAGTATCTTTAACATGGCCTGTAAGGCTCTGCATGATCTGGCCCTTACCTCACAGCCTCAACTTTTGATTGGTTCCACATCAGCTTCTTCACCCCAAACATGTTGGTGAACTCTTAGCTTCTTAAAAATGTCCTTCTCTTTCCTGTTCATAGGCCTTTGCACTTGACGTTCAGTTCCTCCCTTTTCATATAGCTAACTCCTATTCCTCCTTCTCATCTCAATTTAATCATGACTGTCCCTGACTCTCCAACAAGAGTCACTAAGAGTTACCTTATGTATGAACTCAGCAGTCAGTAGATTTCCCTTACACTGCTTATCTCCAGCCCACAAAGGGATTTTCTTATATACAAGGAATACAGGTCCCAAAGCCATGTCTGCTGTTGGCCTTCCCAACTAATTCCACCATCATTTTGATGTGAATTTATATCTTACTTAATCATCTTGCCAGTGGTAAGTGGGCAGATTTTCCTTAGTTTTTGGCCTGACTCTGAGGTAAGTGCAATAGCAGGCCTAATCAGGGAAATAAAGATATTTTGCCCATTTTCCCTGGACTGCTTTAATATCTGGGAACGAGTAACCTGCTGGGAGTTGGTGGTTTGGATTTATGGCTAGAATATTAGTTTGGGAGTCAAACTCAGGCTGTAATCCTAACTACACCCCTAATAGCTGTTTAGGTTGACTCTGTGAGTCTCAAGTTTTCATCAGTCGAAAGGACAGGGAAATCACGGCAGACATGGAAGAACACAGTTGCAGGGTCTGTAGCTGTGGAAATGTCAAGACACCGTGAGGATTGAGGATTGCATACAGTGCCATATATATATATATATATATATAGCACAAAGAGAGTGTGGCTTTGTTGGACACCTGCCAATTTTTAACTCAATCAGCTTGAGCTCAAGTAAAGAACAGACTGATAATTTGACTATGCCCTTACATAGATGTTCACTGCCCTCCCCTTTCCTATCCCTGTCAATGGGTGGTGGATTCTAGGGGCCAGTATCATCCTTCTGAGGGTGCATGCAGTCCTTGTCTGCCTGACCTAAATTGTGGGTAATGAAGGCTCAGGTGATTGTGTGTGCTGTCCTACTTGTCTGCTTTTAAGTTTTCTCTAAATTTATTCCATTTCATGTTTGCACCGTGAGGCCATAATAATGAGTGCCCATGACCTCTTCGCATGACAGTTGGAGACCAAGTGGGGACAAGTACCACCTGTTCCAGTATTAATGTGGTTTTGGAAGCAGCAGAGTTTAACTGCTCACCTAGGGTGGGAAACAACCCTCTTGGGGGCGGGGGAGGTCACCTGAAAAAGTCTAGGGCCATGTGTTGCTATCCCAGAATCATGTTTAGTGGCATCAGAGGAGTCCTTCAGACACCAAAGCTCCCAAACTCACAAGTCACTGGAAAGAGGTACATTTTTATGTAAAAGGAAAACCCAGAAGACTGAGACACTAGTTGCCTGATTTTTGCAAAGTCCCAAGGCCTCACTCTCAGTTATTTTACCAGGCCTAGGGCAAGGCCAAGCATGTTTTTGAAAATGTCTGTCACAAGTTGTGATGTGTCCCCCTGGGTAAGGACTGCTAGAATAAGCCATCACCAAAGTCCCATTAGCTTTTTAGTTCAAGAGGCAAGCTAAGTTGTAAACATACGGGTTTTCTCTCTCGTTTTCTTGGGTAAATTGTATAAAATAATTTGTAATTTCTACCTTGCCTTCATCCCCAAATGTCTTGTACCTTTTATCATTTTCATAGAGCCTAGTGCCCTGTGTAGCAACTGGGGTAGGTAGATGGACTCCCGCAAAGGTAAGATGTTTATACAACTTTTGTTTGTCACATTCTGATGCTCTGATGTGTGTTGTGTAATTTCCTTCTGCCTTCTGTGTGAAGACCACTACTCTCTGATTTACAATTCTGCCTTTTTACTTATTTTTTTAAAATGTTGATTTATTTCTTTTGAGAGAGAGAGCATGCATGCACGCGAGCAGGGAAGGGGCAGATAGAGAATCCCAAGCAGGCTCCACATGTCAGTATGGAGCCCGACATGGGACTTGCTCCCACAAACCGTGAAATCATGACCTGAGCTGAAATCAAGAGTTGAGTGCTTAACTGACTGAACCACCCAGGTGCCCCTCTGCCTTTTTAAATGTGTAACCCATTATAATTTACTGACTAACTTTGCAGCATGTATTCAGATATTTTCCTGACCCATTACTATAGTAACGGGGAGAGAGGCCTCATCCTGGAGGAGCTCAGAGGAGAGAAAGCAGAAGCCTGAGGAATAAGAGCCTACAGAGAAAAAAGGAAAATCTGAGGTAAGGGTTCCCTTCAGCTCTTTCTTTGAAAGAAAGACCTTTATGTTCAAAATATCATAGGGGCAACTTGTGCCAAGAGTGATGAAATCTTTTGGCAGTTACTGTGATCTTCATGTCAGTGCCCTTCTCTAGATCTTGCTGATAATATGTAAAGGGTGCCAACATAACCCTGTGTGACCATTGTCCCTCTTCGTTGCCGTGTATTTTCATCCAGTGCTGTGGCAGTAGGGATAGTTTAGCTGATGCTGCGGAGGCCAAATCCTGACTCACTACACTCCTAACTCCATGTCTCTTTTACTTGGCCAAGAACACTGTTATATTCTCTCTTCGTTTGTCAAATGTGAAGATTTTGGGTGCTCCCTAAAGCTTACTGCTGAGCTGCAGAGTATCAATTAGAAGGAAGACTTCATGGAAAGAAAAGTAAAATATATAGAAATCTGAATGAGGGAAATAACATGTAAGAGCAAAATGAAGCATAAAAATCACTCAAGAGGTGAAAAAATAAATACATGTTCCTAAATCCATTCCATTAGAACAGTCTATAAAGAGGGAAAGCCCAAATCAAAATGTTACCATAAACTTTGCAAAATGATTACAGTCAAGCAGTAGAGTTCATGACATTTCACGTTTACTAAATTGTAGCCTTGAGGCTGACGTTGGGGGTCACTTGTGTGATCTTCAAATATGCATGCCTTCTGGGGAAAATGGATGGGTTTCTGCAAAGGGGAAATTAATGGATTCTAAAAGGGTTTACAGTGTAGACAGTAAGGAAAGAAAAGAACAGGGAAAAGTCAGGGGAAGGTATCGTTAGCTGATAATAGTGCCATCCTTCTCCAAAACAGACTCCATTTTTCTCAGTTACTTAGTTACCCAGCACATCACAAAGAGTACTCGATTGGCCCTTAGGTACAAAAAGAGGTGAGTCAGAGACTTTGTGGGATTATTTCCTAGTAGAAAATTAAAATAAATGTTTCATGGATTTCTCCCTCTCTTCCATCACAAGGTGAACAAATACATAAGGAAGAGGAGGATTAGGTTAACAGACAAGGTTGAAATGAGTTTTTGAGCTCTCAGACATGACCTTGGGAGGGTCTGAACCCTGAGAACCTGAACCATTATCATTTTGGGGTTTCAGAAAAGCTAGAGTTGAAGGAGGATGGATTTTCTTGTCAGGATCTCAGGCAAATGATTTGCTAGAACCACAGCTGGCATCCAAGGGATAGAAATCATTGGGATTATAAGGTATTTGGAGTTTAAGACTTCAAAGCATTATAATAATAGTTGACTCCAAAATATTTCCTTTAAATATTCTGTTATCAGTGGGCCCATTATTGCTATATGCTTACTATTTCATTGGCCATTTTTACATATCTTTTAGAAAATGCCTTATTGTAGGAATTAAAAGCAAAAATGAACTATTAGGACCTCATCAAGATAAAAAAAACTTCTGTACTGAAAAAGAAACAATTAACAAAACTAAAAGGCAACTAATGAATGGAATGGGAAAAGATACCTGCAAATGACATAGCACATAAAGGGTTAGTATCCAAAACTTATAAAGAACTTAAGAAACTCAACACCCAAAAAACAAATAATCCAGTGAAGAAATGGGCAGAAGACATGAATAGACGCTTTTCCAAAGACGACATCCAAATGGCCAACAGACACCTGAAAAGATGTTCAATGTCACTCCTCATTAGAGAAATACAAATCAAAACCACACTGAGACACCACCTCACACCGCTCAGAGTGGCTAAAATTAACAACTCAGGAAACAACAGATGCTGGCGAGGATATGGAGAAATCGGAACCCTCTTGCACTGTTGGTGGGAATGCAAACTGGTGCAGCTGCTCTGGAAACAGTGTGGTGATTCCTCAAAAAATTAAAAATAGGTTACAGGAGTGCTGATTCTTAGGGGCACATGTACCCCAATGTTTATAGCAGCAGTTTCAACAATAGCCAAATTATGGAAAGAGCCTAAATGTCCATCAACTGATGAATGGATAAAGAAGATGTGGTTTACATATACAATGGAATACTACTTGGCATTGAGAAAGAATGAAATCTGGCCATTTGCAACAACGTGGATGGAACTGGGAGGTATTATGCTGAGTGAAATAAGTCAGAGAAAGACAGATCATATGTTTTCACTCGTATATGGGTCTTGAGAAACTTAACAGAAGACTATCAGAGAAGGCAAGGGGAGAAAAAACCAGTTACAGAGAAGGAGGGAGGCAAACCATAAGAGATTCTTAAATACAGAGAACAAACTGAGGGTTGATGGGGGATGGGATGAGGAGGAAGGGGAAATGGGTGATGGGCATTTAGGAGGGCACTTGTTGGGATGAGCACTGGGTGTTGTATATAAGCTATGAACCATGGGAATCTACCCCAAAAACCAAGAGCACACTTTACACACTGTATATTAGCCAATTTGACAATAAATTATATTTTAAAAAAAAGAAAATGCCTTATTGTATATTTTATCTGCCTAACTTTGCGAGCAGTTAAAACCATTAAGTGTGTTACTACAGAAGTTACAGTCTTACACAAGTAAACTTACAGATGCAACTGCTAAACATCAAACCTTTAATTGCCATTTTCGCTGCTTTTAATACAAGTTCAGCTCTGTTCCTCTGCACAGGGCACTTCTACCACAGAGGCCAGAGCAGCACATCAAAGCCAGAAGTACACAGAGTCATCAGAGTTCAGATTTTTTCCTGCTTCCCTGTGGAGGGGTCAAGAACATGAACATCCTCAATTGTTAGAGCAGGAGGAAATATTAGTCCCATCAACAGAACCAAACAGGAAACACCAAATGGGCATTTCTTCTATTTATTTTGTGACTGGTAGGAAAGATGTTTATTTCTTTCAACCAAATTTGTTGGTAAAGCGTAAAAATCATATAAGATGTAGTCATTTTCATTTCAAGATTTAATGCTGCTTTCCAGTTATTTTTACTTACTACAATTTCTGCAGTACTATGTTCTTAGGATGTTGGAATTTTACCATATCTGAAGTAATTTTTTTCTTTTTTAAACTGTGAACCAGAAGCTTGACATTTGCTGCAGCCTATTAAGATTCACGTTATGATTCACCCCAAATTTAATTACATTTCTCAGAACATTTTCTTTCCAGATCCGGAAGGATGCACATTTATTGAACAGCATGACTTCTCCTCCCTTCAATTTGTGATAAGGGGCTAAACGTGTCAGATAAGGCCAGGAAATACCTCAAATGGTACTTCTGAGGTTTGTCTGCCTTAGCAAAATTTTTAATCTTGGTGTATCAGTTGGTTATCCACTCCATGACATTAGAACAAGTTCTTTTACTGCACTGCCAGTGATGGCAGATAAACAAAAATGACGCACATTGTAATGATTTAACAAGCCTAGTGCAGGAGCAAAAGTGAATGTAATTTGTATTTTTAATGAATATTTCCAGAAATAAATCAACAAACCACTTCATTATTCTTGTAATTACTTGGCATCTCTTAATTCCAGAAGAAGACTCTTTGGCCTACTTGTTAGAAGAAAATGAATGTTTCTTTTCAGCTTCCCTCATTATTTTTCTCATCCGGACAGAGGTATACCAAGGATGGGATGGTGGCAGGGGTCTACCCCTACTAGTATAGGCGGTAAAGGAGTGCATTGTGTGCAGAAAATTTTAAAGGAATAAAATAAAATAATAGTAAAAGTCTGTCTGCTTATATTAATACTATGCACTGACAATTCTAAGCAATGCCAGTGATATTACTCGTGTCTGCAAAAGCAATCTTCTGTAGGTTTAAGTTCTAAACACCTGGTGCACTTACTGAAATGTAATAATACATATGTAAGTTGAAAATTACCATGTTTTTAAAGTTTGCTTATTTTGAGAGACAGCATGTGCAAGCCAGGGAGGGGCAGAGAGAGAGAGGGAGAGAATCCCAAGCATGCTCCACTGGCAGCACGGAGCCTGATGTGGGGTTTGATCCCATGAACTGTGAGAACATGACCTGAACTGAAATCAAGAGTTGGACGCTTAACCGACTGAGCCACCCAGGTGCCCTTACCTTTTCTATTACTTATTCTTCAATAAACATTGTATTCTATATGGAAGTAATTCCAACTCCCCTACAGGTGAACTCAGCAACACTTTTATTTCAAGAATAAGCAACCAACTTCTGTTTTTTATTTTCATAATCACTCTGGTATAATTGTTTATTTTGAATCTGTGTTTAAACTCAGGATTACACAGTACATAGGGTGAGAGATACGAACTGAACCTGAAGGAAGCTCAAATAATTTACAAACATTACAAGCTGTAGGGGAATTTTACCAAATATAATAGAAATTTATGATGAAATTTCTGGTGAAGGTGTTTTAGTGGAAATTTGCAACTGCAGAAACATTTGAAACACATGAACCCCAGAGAACAAAGACTTGGACAATTTCTTGAATTTACTATGAAATGGGATTTTTATGAATCTCTGATAAACAACCTTATTTGAAAGCTTTCTATTTCTATATCTCTCTTCATGTGAGAGAAACATATGAAATTAAAATAAGTAAAAAGGGTTCTTCAATCAACTATTAGTGTGGATGGATTGACAGACCAGGTATATACTATATACTTATTCTATTGACCATGAATATATGAAGATCAGTTTGACAATAATAACCATTGACAAATTTGTGGAAGTGAACTTTCAAAGCCAGAAACCACAATGGAAATATTCATCACCATGGCAGACTAATATGTAGGTATAAATATTTTTCTCCTGTTTTAAAAAAATTAATGTACTTTAAAAGTATTAAAACTGTATTTCTTGCATTTTATTAATTTTTTACTAGCTCTGTTTTATATGTAAAATTTAATAAAGGAAAATTGTCACTGCATTGCTTTTCTGGATGTAATCATTGTTACTTATTTCATTTCATTATTATTGCTGAAAAAACTGAAAAAAAATTTTTTTAAATATTTATTTTTGAGAGAGAGAGAGAGAGGGAGGGAGAGACAGAGAGAGGGAAACACAGGCTCTGAAGCAGGCTTCAGGCTCTGAGATATCAGCACAGAGCCTGGTGTAGGGCTTGAACTCACAGACCAAGAGATCATGACCTGAGCTGAAGTCAGAGGCTTAACTGACTGAGCCACCCAGACACCCCAAAAATTCTTAATGTCAGCTAACCCAACAATATGTACAAGTGATAATATGTCACACGTAAATTGAGTTTGTTGTAATTATGCAGTGTTAGTTTAACATTGGAAAACCAATTAGAATTTAACAGAATAAAGGGAAGATTGATCATCTTTCTGGAAAAGTAGTTGCTTAAAGTCAGCATTTGTTTCTGGTCAACATACTACTTTTGGCAAACTAAGAAAAGAATTTCTTTCATAGAGGATATCTGTAAAACACTAATAGCAGTCACCACAGAAAGCTTTACCTCTGAGATTAGGAATAAGACATGTATGAGAATTATCACCACTTCTGCTCAGCCTTATACTGGAGGTCCTAGTCACTGTGGTAAGGAAAGAAAAAGAATTTTAAAAAACATAAAACTGCTATTATTTAATGTGACCTATGTAGAAAATGCCAAAGATTCTACAGATAGAATTAAATGAATTTAACAACTATATATTTGAAAAATTGCATTTCTAGGGGCACCTGGGTGGCTCAGTTGGTTGAGCGTCCGACTTCGGCTCAGGGCATGATCTCATGTTCTGTCTCTCTGTCTCTCAAAAATAAATAAACATTAAAAAATTTTTAATTACATTTCTATGACTGATAACAACAGAAAATAAAACAAAAAAAGTACAATAGTATAAAAATATTTAAAACTGAGGAATAAATATTTAAAAATTGTGAAAGAAACATTAAGACACTCCTGAGAGATATTAAAAAACACTAATGCAAGCCTTTACCACACTCATATATTGGACGACTCAGCATTTAAAATGTTAATATTATTGAAACTGAGCTTTAAATTCAATAAAATTGCAATCAAAATCCTACTAGGTTTGTATGTGTGATTAACCCTATCTGTGCATGATAGAGAGAGAAAGGAACTTGAAGACATTCTAAATATGTACATATATATGAAAATTCAGAGGACCAGGTACAGACAGGACACTTCTGAGGGTTTTTTTTTATAATTAAAAAAATGTTTTTAAATGTTTACTTATTTTTGAGAGAACGAGTGGGGGAGGGGCAGAGGGAGAGGGAGACACAAAATCAGAAGCAGGCTTCAGGCTCTGAGCTGTCAGCACAGAGCCTGATGTGGAGCTCAAACTCATGAACTATGAGATCATGACCTAAGCCAAAGTCGGATGCTTAACCGACTGAGCCACCCAGGTGACCCCAGACAAGATACTTTTGAATAGGAGAAAGAGGTAGAATAATCTTTAATGGATATTAATACTTATTGTATGTCTATAATAATTAAGACAGTGTAGTATTGGTGTAAGATTAAACAAAAAGATCAGTGGAAAAAAACCAGGGTCCAGAAAAACTCACCTTTGAAATAACTTCTTTATATATTAAATAGGACACAAAAGGACCAACAAAAGGATAATTAGACCATGCTAAAATTAAGAACTTTTAAATTTCCATTTTATCAAAAGACACCTTTAATTACTTGTAGTCAAGCTACAGGGTAGAAAAATATATTACAGGGGTGCCTGGGTGGCTCAGTCAGTTAAGTGTCTGACTCTTGATTTCGGCTCAGGTCACGATCTCATGTTTGAGTATTCGAGCCCCACATTGGGCTCTAGGCTGATAGTGGGGAGTATGCTGTGGATACTCTCTCTCTCCCTCACTCTCTGCCCCTCCCTGCACATGTGTGCTCTCTATCTCTCTCAAAATAAATAAACTTAAAGGAAAAAATATATTACATATCAGAGTCTAATATCCAGCATATATATAAAGAATATCTAGGGGCGCCTGGGTGGCGCAGTCGGTTAAGCGTCCGACTTCAGCCAGGTCACGATCTCGCGGTCCGTGAGTTCGAGCCCCGCGTCAGGCTCTGGGCTGATGGCTCGGAGCCTGGAGCCTGTTTCCGATTCTGTGTCTCCCTCTCTCTCTGCCCCTCCCCCGTTCATGCTCTGTCTCTGTCCCAAAAAATAAATAAACGTTGAAAAAAAAAAAATTTAAGAATATCTGCAGGACCCCTGGGTGGCTCAGGGTGTTAAGCATCCTACTTCAGCTCAGGTCATGATCTCAGGGTTCGTGAGTTCGAGCCTATTATCAGGTTCTCAGCTGTCAGGGTTGAAGCCTGCTTCAGATCCTCTGTCTCCCTCTCTCTGCCCCTCCCCTGCTCATGCTCTCTCTTTCTCTCTCTGTCTCAGAAATAAATAAACATTAAACAGAATATCTGCAAATCAGTGTATAAAACAACCCAAATGAAAAATAAGCAAGACATTAGAACAGGCATTTTAGAGGCATCTGAGTGGCTCAGTCGGTTAAGTGGCTGACTTTGGCTCAGGTCATGATCTCACAGTTGGTGAGTTTGAGCCCCTTGTCGGGCTCTGTGCTGACAGCTCAGAGCCTGGAGCCTGTTTCAGGTTCTGTGTTTCTGTCTCTCTCTGTCCCTCCCCTGCTCACACTCTGTCTTTGTCTCTCTCAAAAATAAATTTTAAAAAATGTTTTTTAAATTAAAAATAATAAAAATTAAAGAAGAACAGGCTTTTTACACACGTACACACAAAAAAGATATCCCGACTGCCAAAAATATAAGAAACGTCTATAATTTCTTTAGTAATCAGGGAAATGCAAATTAAATTAAATGTGAAGTAAAGTTACAGTTAAATACCACTAGGTTTTTTTCCAGAAGAGCTAAAATTAAAAATACCAACAATCCCAAGTATGGGTGCAGATGTGGAGCAACAGGAATTCTCATTCACTATTAAAATGAAAATTAGTAAATTGTCCATAAAAAGAGAATGGAATTAACATGTTTTCATATCAATTCAAGCAGCAAGTACTCATCTATGTTGTATCTTAACTGTCCTTCAGAGTAGGTATCATTTTTAGTTTACAAATAAGAAAAGCGAGGCTCAGGAAAGTCCAAGATCTTTAATAAATCTATAAATCTATTAAGTGGAAATGCCAGCATCTAAATCAGGTCTTTCCAACTCTTCATGTTCTTTTCAGAGTATCTATAAAAGCATCATTTTAAAATGCTACCCTCTTTTTTAAAAAAAAATAAATATATAATTTTTTTCTATTTACCAATTAAGAAATATCGCTCAAATTACATTACTCAATCCCTTTTGCTCCTTACCCAGAGGTAAGACAATGTAACTTAGGAAATAGAAATGTGAAAGAAGTTCATTTCTTTATATTGCTCTCCATCCTAGCTGGTTTATTAAATTTGTCTTACTTTAGTGAACATTACTGTACTAATCAATTTACGCATTTATCTGTCACTATTAGATTCTAATATTTTTGAGGGCAAGCTCTTATCTTTGTGTCCTTATTATTCCCAGTGTATCACACATATATCTGTTGAATGAATGAATGAGCTCATATACTCAACATCTTGACTCTGTGGTTAAATTCCCATCTTAACCTTTTTAAAGAAAGCTTGAAATCACTGCTGCCTTCCAGCAGCATTAAAGCCAAATCACATTTGTTTGTTTCTTTGTTTGGGGGGGGGGGGGGCGGGGAGGCGCAGAGAGTGAGGGAGAGAGAATCCCAAGCATGCTCAGTGCTGTGAGCACAGAGCCCAGCGTGAACTTCCATCTCATGAACCGTGAGATCATGACCTGGGCTGAAATCAGGAGTCAGATGCTCAACCAACTGAGCCACCCAGGAGCCCCAAAGCCAAATCACATTCTGAAAGATAACGATTCTACCTCATTTTTTCATTTGATGTAATTCACAGTTTGACTTCCTGTGGCTCACTTCACACACTGCCCAAGTTTCATAAACTATGTCCAGAGAATATAGCTCTCTTTGCTGATAGTATTGTTTTCTTCTCTCTGTGTGTACTTAATCATAAAGATCTTCTCAGAATTATGGTCAGCATATGAAAATCCCTGTTGTACATTTGTATTGAGATGTCAACTCCTTTGGAATCCAAGAGAAATTTTATTCAATAATAAATCTATTTTATAGAATAAAAATCTAAAAGTACAAATCTTGCAGTGTAGTAACAGAAAGTATACCCTATTGAAAAGGATCATGATGGCCTAGACAGAATCTAAGAAGTTGAATGGAAGAATGATATACAAGCCTGCAAGATGCTAAATAATGTGAGGGAGTTAATTTTGGGTAAAGACTTGCTCATTTGAATGTAACAGTTATAATTTCTAAAAATTGTTTTAAAAATACACATTATTTTAAAACTAATACAGAATGCCACCTACCTGATTGACATGTGGTCCGCTGTATTTGTTTGCATGTTTTAAAGAATAAAAAACATTAAATTATATTAATATAATTATATTGTGCCCCAAATATCTGACTATATATTTTAGGCTAATTTCATAATCTTTGTTGCAAAATATTAATGACTGATACATATGTATTAATATTTAAAACTATAATGAGAATAGCTCATGATAGGAATATACTGATAATGTCCATGTTTATATTTTATCTTTTTTAAAGCAATAGCCCTATGAGTCATAAATACTATCATTACCCCTGTTTTACAGATAAGGAAACTGAGGCACAGATAATAAATATTTGTTTGATGTCACACAGCTGGTAAGTGGTAGAGCTTATACATAAATCTAAATGATCTGGCTCCAGAACCCTTGCTCCTCACAGCCATGGTATAGTACCTTGTATACGTGAAGAAAACATACATAAGAAAAATTGCTTTGTGCAGGATTTACTTTAGCTAAATTTTGCAATAGTATTCATCATTTAAAATGAGAAAATCTCTAATCACAGAGTTAAAAATTGAAAAGCATTAGTATTACTGATGATTACAGAGGGTCTCGGTCAAATAAAGACCAAAGATTTAGAAAAACTGTGGGGGCACCTGGGTGGCTCAGTTGGTTGAGCATCAGATTGTTGATTTCAGCTCAGGTCATGTTCCCAGGGTTGTGGGGTCAAGCCCTGTGTCAGACTCCACACTAAGCATGGAGCCTGCTTAAGATTCTCTCTTCTTGTATGCATCTCCCTGCCTCATGCACATTCTCTCTCTCTCTCTCTCTCTCTCTCTCTCTCTCAAATAAAAAAAGAAAGACAAATTATGTTCTGAAATCTGAGATTTCAGATAAATAGAGTAAAATGGTTTGACATACTTCTTAATGGCTATTAGCAAAAATGACCTGTGTGATTTGGTTTTTTAGAAATGGCTCTGAGAACCTTAAATATAAATTAAGTCTGCCTTGATTTATGTAGACTTTTTCCTCCTGCATTCAATAACACTTTTGGCATTTTTGTAGGACATTATGAAATTTGATATAACTATGAAGACCTTTAGAAACTCCAGCAGAAATTTTGCACTTACCTTGATTCTGTCTGGTGAGAGAAATAACAAAAACCACAGAGAATAAAAGTCATGAGTTCCTTCCTGTAACAAAACTCTTGTCATACTTCACATCTCTGTTTGGTGTCCCAATTAACCTTCCTTTTTGACTCTATCGTTAATTAATATGCATTCTTTCATAGTGAAATGTTTTAAATTTGGATCATATGAATTTAGAATTCATTATAATTCAGAAACTGAACCAAAGATTACCTTTGGCATAAGTACAGAGTGAGTGGAAAGCTTAGCTAAACAATTTGACCCACACCCAACCAGCATCTGCAGAGTTTTTGTTACCTAATTTGCAAAATTCATGTAGCTTACTCTATTCACAAAGCTGTAGGGTAATAGAAAGCTTCTTCCATTTTCCAGCAAAATACTGTACAGGCAGCAACATGTTTATAAAAACAAAGCAGCTTCATGCCAGTTCATAAGAGTCTCCAGCTTCCTACTGTCAAGGGTCTCTGGACTGTTGAGGGCTTGCCCAGACATCCTTGCTCAGGTCCATCTGGAACTGCAAGTTCCTCTGTGGTTCGAAATAGCAAAACAGTATTTCAGAAATGTTTGCTGTAATCTTTGTTTTATTTTTCTCATGCACCCTGTACTAGAATCTCTATTCATCTGTATCCATTTACTAGTAACATGGTTTTTCTCAGTAGATAAAGTAGTTTGTCTTCTGGTCTTGAACTGGCTGAAAAAGTCCAGGGTGTGATCTCCTCCACCCCAATCCTGTCCATCTGCTTGCCATATTCCATGGCCACGTGTCCTGGACTTTTCATCTCCCATAGCTGATGTGGCCACTCGACACTTCCAAGAGCTTACATAATGTTAAATCTTAGAACATTTACAAGTTGTCAGGGAACATGTACCCACCCACAAGTAATTATCTTTTTTCCCCATTTTTTCCCTTTCTTTCTTCTTTTTAAAACTTATTTATGTTGAATTGGAGAAAGTCTCCAATTTTTTTTTCACAGCTGGAGTTTTAGGTTGGTGAAGGGAAGTGCTAAATACAATTTAAAAAGCAATGTTCTGTTGGGCGCCTGGGTGGCTCAGTTGGTTAAGCCTCCAGCTTCAGCTCACGTCACGATCTCACTTTGAGCCCCATGTCCGGCTCTGTGGTGACAATTCAGAGCCTGGAGCCTGCTTTGGATTCTGTGTCTCCCTCTCTCTCTTCCCATCCCCCGCCATGCTCTCTCTGTCTCTCTAAAAAATAAATAAACATTAAAAAAATTATTTCAAAAGCAATGTTCTGTTAACAAACTCAGATTTTATTTTTTGAGCCATGGGAAACTATCATTTTGTTGTCGTTTTAACAGGGAGTGAAATGATCAGAGTTGGGTTTTAAGAATATCAACCTGAATACTATATTTTGGATGGATTAAAGAAAGAAGAAAACAAGGTCATGAAAACCAGTTATTGCTGTAACATCAGTCTGGGTGAGGAATCAATGAAATCCTAAACTAGGGAAGTAGTATTGGAAATGAATAATAAGAAGAAAATTGTCAGTAGAATTGTCAGAGCTTGGCATCTGCATAAAGTTGGGGGAGAAGGAAAATCAAAGGCAACTGAGGTTTCAGGTTTCCTGTTTCCCACTCTTAGTGCTAATACTATTATGGAAATATGGAACTACAGAAGAATTTCTCTTCTGCAGTCAGTGGACTAGTGAAATATCCAAGAAGAGGTATTTAACCAGACAATCTGGTTGTAAGAGTCAATAGTCTTTTTACTGATAGTCTGTGAAAATGGATGGAATTTATTTTATTTTTTTTAAAGTGTTTATTTTTTAAGACACAGAGCACAAGCAGGGGAGGGGCAGAGAGAGAGAGAGAGAGAGACACACACAGAATCCAAAGCAGGCACCAGGCTCTAAGCTGTCAGCACAGAGCCCGATGCAGGGCTCAAACCCACAAACCATGTGATCATGCCCTGAGCCCAAGTTGGACTCTCAACTGACTGAGCCACCCAGGTGCCCCCAAAAATGGATGGAATTTCTCTGTGAGAGTATGTGATATAGAAAAATAAGAGTTTCATGGGATTTTAAAATACACTTACATATACACACACGGGAAAAAAAAAGGATTGAGAAAGAAAACTATACAAGGAAGGAGCAGTCATGGAAGCATGAGGGGACCCATGAGAGTACACAATCACAGAAATCCAGGGAGGAGACTTTCATGCAAATTTATTTATTTGGGGTTCATTGAGCCTCTTGGATAAGCAGATTAATGTTTTTAATCAAATGTGGTAAGTTTTCAGTCATTATTTTTTCAAATATTTTTTCTGCCTCCTCGTTCTCCTTTTCTTGGTTAACTCCCATTAAATGGATACATTGTTCTATGGTCTGTGTTCTTCAGCTTGGATCATTTCTACTGATCTGTGTTCAGGTTCACTGATTTTTAACTCTGTAATCTTGAATCTGATATTGAGTCCTTCCAGTAAATGTTTCATTTTGGTTTTCAAATCCAGAATATGCATTTCATTCTTTTTTCTAATTTCTGCCACCTTACTGATAATTTCTATGTTGATTCATTGCTGTAATACTTTCCTTTAATTCTTAAAACATGGTTTACTTTAGTTCTCTGAATTAAATAGCTGATTTTTAAAATAAGTGCTTTGTATTTTTTTGTCTACAAAATCCAACTTTTGGGATTTGGGGACAACCAGAGACTTTTTTTTTAAACCAGAGACTATTTATATTGACTGCTTTATTTTCTGAATATGGGTTATACATTCTTGTTTCTTTGCATACTTCATAATTATTTAGTTGAAACTGGACGTATTAAACAGCATATTGTCTAGATTCATCGCTTTATTTATTTATTTATTTATTTATTTATTTATTTATTGTTTACTTTAGAAGGTTATTGCTGTTGTTGATTCTTGTTTGCTAGTTTAGTAACTTGCCTGAACTAAATTTATGTAATTTTTCCCCTCTACCGTTTGCACGTGCTAATGTCTCCAGATATGATATATATCTGTATATTATATATGTCATATATATGTATATCTCTATTTTTTAACTTAGCAGAGCTTTATTTATATACATATATACATTATATCTGCATATCAGTATACACACACATATGTATATATAGTATTATTTACACACACATACACACACACACACACACAGTTGCTTTTATTTCTTAAGCCTGGTTTCCCTGTGTCTGCTTGACTTAGTGATTTGACAGGTTGTGCTCAACATGTTGAGCCAGTAAGGTCTCTGTCCTCTGTCAATGGATCTCCGTGTGAGTAGGGGAGCTCAATGAAAGTTCAGGCTATTTTGGGGGGTGCCCGGGTGGCTCAGTTGGTGAAGTGTCTGACTTTAGCTCAGGCCATGATCTCATAGTTCATGAGTGTGAGTCAGGCATTGGGCTCTCTGCTGTCCACGCGGAGCCCGCTTTAGATCCTCTGTGCCCCTCACCCACTTGCACGCACACCTGTGCTCTCTCTCTCTCAAAAAAAAAAAAATTTTTTTTTTTAAGTTTAGGCTATTTTCAAGTCTGCTCCAACTTCAGCTTTTACTTTCCAGTGGGCCTTTTCCTGTCTCCGCTGTGCATGTACACAGCTCCAGGGTTGGCCAGGAATGGGTGACTAGCTCGGGCCCTCTCTGCTCTCCACATATACACAGACAGGGATATGCCTCAACAGTGACCACAGCCTCAGACTAGTAGAGCTGTTGGCTCTCTCTGTTCACCCACCTAAGAAATCATTACTTCTACTAATAATGGTCTTGGGAGTGGTTCTCTCCCACCACTCCAAATTGAGTGAGCTCACACTTACCCTGACAAGAGAAGTTGCCAGTCCTTAGGGCCTCCCCTGCCTCTATAAAACCTCTGTCCTTACTGAGGAGGCAACAGGAGATGGAGAGAAGCTCTAGGCCAGAATGCCACATGCTCTTTATTCTTACTCCAAATTCAGCAGCCTAAACACTTCCCAAAATTTCCAGCCTAAACACTTCTCAAATTGTTGTATACCTTTGGTCGATTTTCAGAGTGCTGAAATGATTGGTTTTGTCAATTTTATCTAACTTTATAATTGCATTTTGGAAAGAGGTTTCATACTTTACTTTCAAATTTTATGTTTTATTTTTTCTCTATTTCAAAGTGATTTGTGTGTCATAAAGGAATACAATAATAAGAAAACTGAAAAGTGATCAGGCCATTTCAGATGCCTTAATAAAAACTATTGAAGAGGGTATGGTTGAGGAATAGTTTTGCAGGTCAATGTAGTACCATTCTACATTATTCCAAGAGCTACTTACTACTTCCTCACAGAAGAGAAACCTTCTACTCTCTAACTCCTGTGGCAATAAACCTCACTTAAAGAAGCATAATTGTATCAGAACTCATTCTTCAGAGAAAGGCACTTGGCATCTCTCCTTTTTGTATCATAAAAGTTTATGCCAGAGAACCCTGGATAAACCAATCTGCAAATCCCATTTTGAGCTTCTATCCACATTTTCTCAGGGACAAACCCCTGACACAATTGTTTGTTCTCGGAGGGTGCAAAAAATCCAGTCAGGCATTGTGTTCTATTCAATTGTTAACTACGTTATTTAAAACGATGCCTTAAAGAGCAAAGTTTATGGCTCTCTAAATATCAGGCAGGTCCTCACTGTTGTGATGATATTCTCAAAGAGGAGTTATGTTCCAAACATGTATTTCCACTAAATGTACACTGCATGTACACATATAATCTGCCTCCAAGTAGGGAAAAAAACTAGAGCAATATTTGGGTATTTTTGGGTGAAGTTATACATGATGAAGATAGATTTTCATTGCATAATGATTTCCCCGGCATATCTTCCTTTCAGAAAAAAAAAGTCTTGAAAGTCACTGTGTTTCATGAAATATTGCAGTCTTTGTTCTGCATGGTATTATTTTACACAGAGCTTATAGTCTTAGAAAAGAATGTTTGTTCATTTGTTAAAAGCTACTGAAATTGGCTTATATTATTGATACTATCGTTTGTTTTTATACTGAGCTTAATAGAAAATTTGTTGTGATTGAACTCAAAGTTAGTTGCCTAGCTTTCTCTTTCTTCAAAATACTTAACACCATTAATAACTTTTCTGCAGCAGAGATGTGAATGTTTTTCCTCTTGCTGAATCCTCAGTCTCATGAATCCACAGTCTCAGAACACTTATTTTAACAGAACAGTCATCTGATCTCAGTTTGGCTATCCCATACCCAGATCTCCTGGCAGCCACAGAGTAACCCTTGCTGGTACCCGTGAGAGAAAACAAAGGGTCTGTTTGAGTATGGTAGAAGATGAAAAATAAATCTGGTACTTCATTTCACATCTTAAAACTTTTGTTTTTTATTTAGGAAATCTAATAAATGAGTAACCTTACTGATATTTAAATTCTTAAGAACTATTTTTGCAGCTTCTTACATTATATTCTTTGGTTGTGTCATAACCATATTCTATTATATTTTATAGTGGTGTTTGTTATTTATTAATAACTCATTATTTTTGCCTCACCAAATAGCTATATAAACTGCAGCTTTTAATAGCATTCCGCAAAGAGAGGGAAAATTAGGATTATTGACTATCTTGGATTATTTTTCATGAATCCAGTGTCCTCAAGTATGTAATTTTAGAAACTCAAGTTTATCAGTTTAATTCAAATGAAGTCTTTGCTGATTAGAATAGTATTCTCTATCATTCGGTGTATTCCAACTCTAATTTTATGGCATTTAGAATTTGACTTTCTAATCAAATACAAACATAAAATACATAGCTGGTGAGCTATGAATGGAGACAAAGATCTTGAGGAACGTTCATCTCAACTCTGGTGAAACCTGGAGTGTTGTCTCTCATATTTTATAATATATGCTTCTAGTGGCTTCATTTCTCCTATTCAAAGCACTACTTTTTAGTTTATGAGAACTTTAAGTCCCATCATTAAACCTTTACTAATTGTCTGTAACCTCCTTGGTTACACTTAGTTTCCGTGAGACTGTAACCAAATTTCATTCCAGTCTCTCCTATCATCTAGGAAAAGTTAATTAAAATCCCCAGACCTCAATTCTGTCTGTAAATATGTAAAATGAAAGGGTTAAACTAGATGTCCAGCCGTAACATTTTATGATTTTAGGTGTTTATACATTCTTGGAATTAGTATGAATACATAGTGGTGCCTTACTGAATGTTACCTTGAGCAAATCTATTATCTATCTACACGTAGCTTCCCTGGCACAACCAATCCATTCAGACTTACTTTATCCTGTTATTATATCTAAAGGTCAGTTCAAATAAAGTGACCAGTCAGAACCATTCTTCTCTGAATCACAAGAGCTCCCCAAACACAGCAGTTTAAAATGATGAAGTATCTGCCCTAGAAGAATCTCTCAAATATGGTACTGAATTGGCATGGGTCATCAATCCTAATTTCTAGACTCTGCATGGAGGTAACTGTGTTTGGAATGGTTGTTCTTAAGCCAAAGACTTAACATCCACAGGGTTAACATTATGTAGAGCAGAGGTCAGTAGCTCTTGAACTGGGTGGTAAATATCAAAGAATTGAGACATATAAAGCAGGAACTTTGGGATGCTTTGAGGAGTGCACGTCAAACCACGACAGCCTCAGATGTTGTGCTCAAGAAGTAAGAGGGCCAAGAAGAAAAACATTAGTCAGGTCTGGGACTCCACTCATTCCAATAATATCCCTGGCAGAGAAATTACTACCTGTTTTGCAACATAGCCTTGGGGCAAGTCTGGGCAAGCTTTGGGTGGGCGAAAAATTGGCTTCCCAAAACTGACCTGGTTTGCCAAGCTAACCCACATACATGCCTCACACATGGAATCTTCTTTTTTCCCTCCTTTCTTTCCTCTTTCCCTACCCCTTCATTTCTCACATCCTGCCTCTCTGCCTCCTCCTCCAACCTCCTCCTCCTCCTCCTCCTGGGCTCCTCCTCACCGCCCACCCCCACCCCCAATCTGTCTGTTCCTCTCTTTCTTTTTCAGAATGATCTGTGGAAATGTGGAATGTGTTTGTCAGACAACTGCATCAGGGACAGTTAAGCATAAGCCAGAGACATGAGTTTTGTCGTCATGATAAGTGCTTGGGGTTCCCCACCAGCTCATTTGTTTATGTTAGTTAAATACTAAAATCAAGATCTTTACTAATTTATAGTTCAAATACACATATGAGCAAATATGTATGTGTGTACATGGAAGTATATATGTACGTGAGTCTGAGTTTGTATAAACACTGATGGATGTTTTTCCAAATGAACTGATGATGACCTCTAATTTGTGGTTTAACAGAAGGAACTTTATGTCCTACTTTTCCTCTGGAGAAATTAAAAGACTACTAAGGGTGGTGGTGGGGCAGAATTGTGCATATTTGTGTATGAGTATGTGAGTGTTAGGTAATATTGGGTGGAAAATTTAGGGATCTTTTCCTTTGTAGTATTCCAAATAAATCTGTTTGTGTCATGGATAGTTACTAGGAATAAATATCTTTCTTCATGAAGTCCTTCTTAATTTCCAGAAAGTCTTATAAATGTTTACCGATAAGATATTTACATAGACTTTGCTTCATTAACAGTAATTGCTACCTTTGAGCATTTACTCTGTCTGGCATTGTCTAACACTTTACATTCTTCGTGTTTAATCCTCATAACCTTGAAAGATGTGCATTAATGTCCCCAGGAAAGATGAGATTTAGGGAGGCTAAACAATTTCCCTGAGGTTATAGAGCAAATAAGTTGTTCAGCTGTTGAACATAGATCTCTCTCTAGCCACAGGACACCTACCATTGTGACATAAAGATAGATAGGGGGCTTATTTAATGAGAGCTTGTCTGTAAAGATGGCTGCTTTTGGTGAATTTTAAGCTAATGTAAAATAAGTTGATAATTACTATTTTAAGTAATTATCTTATGGTCAGTCTAAACATACTCATAGGCCACGTATAAAAATTCTTAGAAAAGGTTTTAGAGTAGATGTAAGCAGCAGAATCATAATGGTTATCTGCTTTTAAAGAGTGACATAGCATCATTTTCTCTACTTAAGATAGCTTTCAAATAATACACCTGTATCTGCAGCAATATTTGGGGGTAATATTTCCTGGTATCTAGTTCTCTTAAAGAGAATGAAGATAATATTTAGTGAAGTCTACACAGGAACAGAGAGTCTCCTTCCTCACAATTGTCCTTGAGATGTAAGGCAAGGATTGGGGGACTCATTGCATAAATGTTGACCCAAAGTACATAAATTTAATGGTCAAAATCCCTTTTAAAAAATGTTTAAGGTTGGGAAATATTTTATTTCCAACCAATAAATAAATTTTTATTTCTTGAAAGCCTGTTCTTAAAGCTATGTGCTATTTACATGTTAGACCACACAAACCTGTTGTAGACCTTACCACCACTCTAGGGATTGGCTATTATTCTCAAATCAGGCTCTTTTGGTTGCAAGAAACAGAGTTCCTCTTTTCATGATGTCTCAAAAGTGTTAAGTTATTTTAAGGATGGATGGAGAGTTTATATAATAAGGGAGCCAAGAAACTCATGGTATTGCTGTACAATAAAACCTTATAAGAACTTCAGTCAGAACTCTGTCAGAATGGGAAGTAGTTCAAGAAACTCACTCTTTCCACTCCAGGAAAGGATGATATTTTTCTGGCATTAATTTTTCTTTAAATGTTTGGTGGCATTAACCACTGAAACCAACTGGTCCTGGGATTTTCTTCGTTGAGGGGTTTTGACTGCTGATTTAAACTCCTTACTCATTATTGGTTTCTTCAGATTTTCTGTTTCTTCATGATTCAGTCTTGGTAGGTTTTAAGTTTCTAGGAATTTATCCATTTCTTCTAAGTTATTCAATTCATTGGCCTATAATTGTTCATAGTTGTCTTACGATCCTATGTATTTCTGTGGTGTCAGTTGTAGTATCTTCTATTTCATTTCCAATTTTATTCATTTGAGTTCTCTCTCTCTCTTCCACCCCCCCCTTTCACCCCCTCCCCCCAATTTTGTCTAATTTGCCAGACTGGTTTCTTAGTCTAGTTCTTAGTCTATCAATTTTATCTTTTTGAAAAACCATTGTCATTGATCTTTCCTATTGTTTTTCTGTTCTTTATTTCATTTCTTTCTGCTCTTTGTTATTTCCTTCCTTCTGCTAATTTAGGGCTTTGTTTTTCTTTTTCTAGTCCTTGAAGTGTAAAGTTAGCATATTTATTTAGGATTTTTCTTTTTTTTTAATGTAGGTTAAAACTACTTTTGCAGCATACCGTAGGTTTTACATAGATATGTAGCATTTTCATTTTCGCTTGTTTTGAGATTTTTTTTTTATTTCTCTTTTGATTTCTTCTTTGACCCATTGGTGGTTCATGAGTGTGTTGTTTAATTTCTATAAATTTGTGAATTTTTCAACTTTTCTCCTGTTATTCATTTCTAGTTTCCAACCATTATGGTTGGAAAAGATACTTGGTGTGATTTCAGATTTCTGAAAGTTGCTAGGACTTGTTTTGTGACCTATCATATAATCTATCCTAGAGAATCTTCTGTGGGTACTTCAGGAGAATATGTTTTCTGATGCTGTTGGATGGAATATTCTGTATATGTTAGGTCTATTTGGTCTAAAGTATGGGTCTAATCTAAAGTTTTTGTTGTTGATTTTCCATCTGTTAATTACCTATTGTTGAAAGTGGGGTATTAAAATCCCCTACTATTGTTGTATTATTGTCTGTCCTCCCTTCAGATCTGTTAGTATTTGCTTAATATATTTACGTGCTTCAATGTTGGATACTATATATTAATGATTGTTATATCTTCTCGATGAATTGACTCCTTTATCATTATATAATGATATTCTCTGTCTCTTGTTACTATTTTTGGCTTAAAGTCTATTTTGTCTGATAAAAGTATATCTACCCCTGCTTTGTGTTGGTTTCCATTTGCATGAAATATCTCTTTCTATCCCTTCACTTTGAACCTGCATGTGTTCTTAAAGCTGAAGCGAGTCTCTTGTAGGCAGCAAATGATTGGGTCTGTTTTTTTATCCATCCAGACTCTGTAAGTCTTTTTTTTTTTTTTTTTTTACTTTTTATTATTGAAATATAGCTGACATGCCTCTGTAGGTCTTTTGATTGGAAAACTCAATCCATTTATATTTAGAATAATTGATAGGTAAGGACTTACTAATGCCATCTTGCTGTTTTCTGGTGTTTTGTAGTTCCCTTGTTCCTTTCTTCCTCTCTTGCTGCCTTCCTTTGTGAAGTGATGATTTTCCATAATGGTATGCGTTGATTCTCTTCTTACCTTTTGTGAATCTATTATGTTTTTACTTTGTGATTACCATAAAGTCTACATAAAACATCTTATAGATAGGGATGCCTGGGTGGCTCAGTCAGTTAAGCATCCAACTTGGGCTCACATCATGATCTCACGTTTCATGAGTTTGAGCCCCGTATCGGGCTCTGTGCTGACAGCTTGGAGCCTGGAGCCTACTTTGGATTCTGTGTCTCCCTGTTTCTCTGATCCTCCCCCACTCGCACTCTGTTTCTCCCTCTCTCTCAAAAATAAACATTTAAAAAAAATTTTTTTAAATCTTATAGATGTAACAATCTATTTTATGCTGATAGCAACTTAACTTTGATCACATACAAGAACTATGCCCATTTACTGCCTTTTCTTTTATGTTTTTGATGTTACAATTTACCTCTTTTTATTTTATTACTTATTATTTTTTTTAATGTTTATTTATTTCTGAGAAAGAAAAGTGTGCATGAGCAAGGTAGGGTCAGAGAGAGGGGAAAGAAGATCTGAAGTAGGCTCTGCACTGTTAGCACAGAGCCTGATGTGGGGCTTGAACTCATGAACTGTGAGATCATGACCTGAGCCTAAGTCAGATACCTACCTGACTGAGCCACCCAGGCACCCCTACCTCTTTTTATATTGTGTATCCACTTCTTTCACCGTTTCTCTTAAATGGTAATGAACTCCTTCAGCTTTTGTTTGTTAGGGAAAGTCTATCTCACCTTCATTCTGAAGGACAGTTTCGCCGGATAAAGTATTCTCATCAGCAGTTTCTTTCTTTTAGCACTTGGAATATATCATCCCGTTCTCTCCTGACCTGCAAAATCTCTACTTAGAAATCTGCTGATAGTTTTTCCCTTGTATGAGATAAATTACTTTTCTCTTGATGCCGTTAGAATTCTTTACTTGTCTTTAATTTTAGACAGTTTTATTATAATGTGCCTTGGAGAAGATTGTTTAGGATTTACATTTTTGAGATGACCTATTAGCTTCATGAACTTGGATATCCACATCTCTCCCCAGGTTTGGGATGTTCTCAGCCATTATTCCTTTAAATAAGCTTTCTACCTCTTGCTCCCTGTCTTCTCCTTCTGGGACTCCAATTATGCAAACATTGTTCTTGGAATCATGCTCTATAAGGCCCATAGGCTTTCTTCATTCTTATTTTTTTCTTTTTTCTTTTTCTTCTCTCATTAGATCATTTGACTGATCTGTTTTGTAGATCATTGATTCTCTCTTCTGGGTCAACTCTGCTGCTGAAACTCTCTATCCAGTCCTTCAGTGCAGTCACTGTACTCTTCAGCTGTAAAATTTCTTCTTTTTAAAAATGTTTTATATCTCTTCTTTGAACTTTTCATTTTGTTCATGTATTGTTTCCTGATATTATTACATTTTCTTCCAGTATCCTCTTGTAGCTCTCTGAGCACCTTTAGGACAATTATTTTAAATTCTGTGTTGGGAAATCCCTGGATCTCTATTTTTGGGGAGCCAGTTACTAAGGGTTCTACTGTATTCCTTTAGTGGAATCATTTGTCCCTGATTCTATGTGATCTCTGTAGCCTTGTGTAGGTGTCTATGCATTTGAAGAAACAGTCACCTCTTCTGTGGGGAAATAGTTTCAAGAATTCCTTATACTTACATATATGGGTTAAAAAAGCTTAGAAAAAAAGCTGCCACCACAGGACAAAAGCACCCAAGGTTAGTTAGTGAGATATTGTAATGGGATCACAAGTAACTTGTTACATCACCTGCAGGAAACTATTTTCCATCTGGTGCCAATATACTTTGATCACTTCAAACTCCACTTGCCCTCCAGACCCTGTGCTTCTTACACACACAAGTTAATGATTATCTGATTGTTTTCTTCATGTTCACCACGTGTATAAGATCTTGAGCTCAATAAATACGGAGATGAAACCCCTGTTCTGGGCTTTTGCCTCCTCCTGGACATTAGCCTCTCTTGTATTCAATTCTGCGTTCTCTCTCTTGCCGGACAAGAAAGAACTCCAAACTCATTGTCTGCAGCACTCTTCCAGATATTATGGACTGACTTCATTAAGGGAAAACTTTCACCTGTGGGTGGGGCACACTGGAGCATATTGTGATCCCAGGTCTGCTGGTACTGGACACCAAGTGTGAAGGCATGTGACAGCACTGTGTTGGGGGTAGGAGGATACATGATGTCTCTTTGGCTCAGGCTACTGGGCTCCACAGTATTGACAAATATATGATGCTTAGTAAGCACAGCAGTAGTCCATAGTGGCTGCAAAGGTTGTTAGGGTTCTCAATGGCTTCCAGATCCAGTGGCTAGGGAGCAGGGCAGGCAGAAGTGGCAGCTGGAGCTGGTGATGGGCACATAGTCTGCTACAGGGGCCAGCTGCAGGTGCCTGTGCAGTGGCAGAAGTTGGTTGCAGACATACACATGGGGGGGTCTGGGGGGGCAGGCAGCATTGGCTGGGGCATCTGCAGGGGCTCTGGTTCTGGGTGTGCTCTCCTGTGGTTGCACAATTGCCCCCTACACTTGTGCCTGCAGGGGAGGTTGATGATGGGGATTGATCCAGGGGCATACAGGTGCATAACTGGAGGGGCCAGCTGCAGGAAACACAGTGGAGAAGCTAGGGCAAAAGACAGGGCCTGATGTGGGCCCACAAGCTACGGCATGGAGGCCCTAGCTGTCAGTTTATCCTCCTGTGGCTCCAGGAGGTCTCCCTGGGTATGCACACTGCAGTTGAGGTCAGGGACAGTTGTCAGGCCGTTGTGTGCAAGTGCACAGTTAGAGCGGCTAACTTTGAATGTGCACACGGCAGTGGGGGTCAGCTGTGGGGGTTTCTGCTGGTGTCTTGCACTCTTGCAGCTGTAGAGGCCTGGGCTGGTTGCTGGTGTAGTTCCGGGCTCTGATGGGAGTGTGGCAGGGGAAGGAGGAGGGCAGAGGGTCTCAGCTGGCTGGCATCAACAAATGAGAACACCTGTGGGGGGAGAGTTGGCAAAATCCACAAGGGTTCTGTTGCATCTGTGCTGGCCGTTCATTTTTTCAGTAGCAAAATCTGCTGCATTTGTCTGCAGATCAGGTTCCTGTGAACTGTGACTGCTCCTGTTGAATAGCTGCTAATGGTAGCGCCTGCTTTCCTTCTTCATTCCTAGCTGTCTCTCTCTCAGCTGTGCTGGTCTGGGTGGAGTGAAACCAAAGCAGGATCTTCGTGTAGTGTTCCAAAAGACTGGGTAAGCTTGTTGTTCACCCCACTATCCCTTTCCTGACAAAGGGAACTCTTTCTACCTGGGAAGTTCCCTTTCGGTTCATGAACAGTGCTGGCTGGTGGGTGGAATGATGCAGGAAAAATGAAGCTGTCTTCATTCTCTTGTGAGTTTTCCGGTTTTCTGTTCCACTATGTTGCCAAAGTTTCTTTAGTGAACTCCAAAGCTCTCCTAGAACTCATTTTGTTTGTAGATAGCTGTCTAATTGTTGATCTTTGTTGGCTGGGGGGAGGTGGGGAAGGAGGCTGGGTTCTCCTATGTCACCATTTTGGTCTCTTCTATTATTTTCCGGCTGATAGTTTCCAACCTTCTCCTCCAGTTAAGCCACAAATACCCTCGTCTACATTTAAGACCCCTTTCTTTTCCCTTTGGGATAACATTGGCTAGAGCTCAGTCAACCAGCTTATTTCAATGTATCTGTTTTTTGAATATAGTAGCCTCTTTTGTCCGTGCTTAAATGATTATGGGAGTCTAGAAGGGAGACTTCTAATACATACACCTATTTTTTTTTCATGTCAGTAAAATGAAAGTATGGGACTCTTCACTTTGATAAGTTTTCTCAACTGCTCGGTTACCACTCAACTAAAGACACCTAGAGGGTGAGAATCAGTCCTCCGTTGAGGGCAACTAATGTACACAGAAACGTTCAATGGGCTCAAAAATAGTTGTGTAGTTACAGCTGCAGCTCCATCAAGTCTTCAGCTTGACACACCCCACACTTGGCCTTCTTTGTTTTGCAGCATCAGCTCATTGTTCTTTAGCACATTTTAACTTGAAAAAGTTTGACCGCCTTTAATAACTAAAAGCACTCTATGCTATCAAGACGAGTGTTGAAATCTTCCATCCCACTGAATGCACAGCAGATAGTCCTCTGATAACTATCTGGAGCCTCTCTGGAGAGGATACGAGCCACATGACCACTGCTTCCTTTATTCTACCCACTCTGAACAGCATGAAGTCTTCATTCGGTCAGTAAAGAGATTTTCAAACATTACCTTGCAGACTGGCATGAACTGGCTGCACAGCAGCAGATTTATCTGGTGAGATTCTTCTAAGATATGACTCATGCCCAAGGAACAGGGTGGGCTCAGAAATATTTTTTTAAGTTCCTCCAGTAATGTTGGTGAATAGCCAGAGAACCATAGCCCAGAGCATCAAAGAGAAATGTAGCTCCTGCTCTCATCTTGTGAACTTTACACTACTGTCTAGAGTAGTGCTGTCCAGTGTGGTAGATGGTAGCCACTAGCTATGTATGGCTTTTGAGCAGTTGAAGTGTGGGCGGATACTTGGAGACTTCAAAGACATTTAAATTTATTTATTTATTTATTTATTTATTTATTCATTCATTCATTCATTCATTCATTCATTTTGAGAGAGAGAGAGAGAGAGAGAGAGAGTATGAGCAGGGAAGGGACAGAGAGAGAGAGGGAGAGACAGAATCCTAAGCAGGCTTCTCACTGTCAGTGCAGAGACGGACTAGGGGCTCAATCTCACACACTGCAAGATCATGACCCAAACTGAAATCAAGAATTGGATGCTTAATGACTGAACCACCCAGGCTCTCCCAAAGACATGTTGACATAACAATATTTTGAACATATTGGGTCGTGCAAAAATTTTATAAAATCTTATTTCACCTGTTCCCATTTATTTATTTATTGTATATAGACGACATCACAAAAGTGTTGTGATTTTTTTCTATTAAGATTTTACTTTAAATAATCTCTACACCCAATGTGGGGTCAAATTTACAATCCCAAGATGAGGAGTCTCATACTTTACTGACTGAACCAGCCAGGCACCCCTCCCCTTTTATTTTAATTCTTTTAATGTTTATTTATTTTTGATATAGAGAGATAGAGTGCGAGTGGGAGAGGGGCAGAGAGAGAGTGAGACAGAATCCAAAGCAGGCTCCAGGCTCCAAGCTGTCGGCACAGAGCCTGACTCAGGGCTCAAACCCATGAAGTGTGAGATCATGACGTGAGCCCAAGTTGGACGCTTAATTGACTGAGCCACCCCCCCTTTCCATATGTTAATGTAGCTACTAAACTTTTAAAATTACGTATGTGGCTTGCATTGTATTTCTGCTGGATAGTTCTGATCTGGAAGTCATTTGTCCCATGGCTCAGGAATTTTGAGTCATAAAATTCTAAAGTTCAAGGACTCTTGTAGATGATACAACCCTTTCATTTCATAAATGAGGATACTGGCACCCAGGTGGGTGAAGTGACTTATTTAGGTCACCTGAATTGATGGCAGAGCCAAGATGTTCCTGAATCCCATATACCTGGATCCCTGTCCAGTGCTAACTTCTCTCTCCCCTGCTGCTTGTGTTTGGCTGCAGTAGCTATACTGAGTGTTTCAGGGTTCCTATAAGTCTGGGGCATAGAAAGTTTCACCATCCATAGCCTCTATTGCTGTCTCTGCTCATGGGCTCCTGTCTGCATAGGTAGTGCTTCCAAAATTCATTACTAAAGAGTCACATTTTGGCCTTAAGTTACTATCTCCCCTTTTCACCATTTCACATTAATTTCTAGTTTTGACTCTACACGGAACTGTGGTTTTAGTGATGTCTTGGTATTTTTCCAAAGTATGGCTCAAAAAACTAACAAACAAACAAAAACTGTCTAGCTAATTAAGAAGTGTGAACTTTAGAAATTCCTTAATAATGTTTTCCCCCCAATGTCTATTACATCCTGGTTTTCTCTGGCATCCACAACACAGTGTTTCTTCTCTTTCCTTCTCCGGTGCTAGTTCGTTCTTCAGAAGGGTCAAGTGCTGATGGGTGGTGAGCCACTCCCTGGCTCTTGCCCTTTAGACATAAAAACAAGTTGTTTTTTACATGGCATCAGCAGAGACTTGCTTGTATAAGACTTTTTCTAAAAGGCAAAAACTATTTTTTCCTTTTCTCTCATCCTTTAATAAACTATTTGAGAATTTTAAGAAAATAATATTATTGGTAGCATCCAAAATATTTCTAGAAACCTCCCCCCAGACCCCCATAGGAATATTTGCTGTTCTCAATGGTACATTCCAGGGATCTACTTCCCTGGATGATTCCAAGGCTGTTGAGATCCATGTATGTATGAGTCCAAAATGTATGAAAATCCACTTATGTGTGTCAAAGTTAGTGAAGATGAAAAGAAATACCTGGCGGAGGTCTTTGCATTTTGATGTATATCCTTCTGGATTCCTTAGATTTAAGCTTAGCTGTCAAGTATAGAATTTATAGAATAATCAACCCAAGTCACTGATAAATTAAAATGCCCCACATAAATAAGAATATGTGAATAAATCTGGTTTCAGGATTTCTCAGGCCTAGGTCACAAAAAAATTTCTAGTTTCAGTACTTTTACTGTCTAGTTGAATTCTTGCCTCTGGCAGAAGGCAGGAGAGTCTTCCTTGCCTGACTCCAAAGTCCTGTCTGTGTCGAATGTAGCAAAACTTTCTGATCATGACCCTCTTTCTCTCATCGCTTACAGGAGTCTTTTACTGCTGCTGATTCTTTCTGGCCATAAAGATATTTACTCAGTGAAAAGAATGAAAATAATAATCAATATATGACATGTTTAGAGATCACAATATCATCACCATACTACCATACAAATATTTATAAATGGAGGAGGTGAGAAGAGTTTTTAAGTCTCTAGCTTTGTCAAGGGGAAGAGCTATTCTTTAGTTACTAAAAACCTGAGATGAGGTAGTGAGGGAATATGGTGGGTGTAGTCTGGGATGGGGTGTCTTTGGAAGTATCCTTCCCAGTGGCAAGAACTGATGACTCATGATCATCCAGGTGGATCTTGTCATTTGATGAACTTCTCATTTGATGAATTGAATGATTTCTAGGCTGTAGGGAACCCCCGGTGCCTTACAGCTCTAACTCTTGCACAATTTATTGGTGTGCTTCACAAACACATAATCTTCCTGTTAGATCTATGTGGCCCTTGGGAAAATCATAAAGGCCCTTTAAACCTTACCTATTTACCACTGTTTCCTTCTCTTCCGGCCAGTATGAGTAGGCTTCTAAATGCCACACGGTATTTGTTTTTAAGCAAATTTGACTTCTTGTTTGGGTAAAGCATCAAGGTATCTTCCTATATGTTTAATGGCCAGGTTTACTAGAGTTGGAAAGAATTCAGAAGACTTTGTTTCAGTTTCATATTTCTTAGAGGACTGTACCCTTAAACTCTAAAAGTAAACATGAAAGATATTTTCTTCACATACAGGATACACCCAGTGCAGTGTTTATAAGCTACAAGTTGCAATCTATTTAGTTGGTCTTGAAATCTATTTAGTCAACCAGAGTCTGTTTTTAAATGAAATACACTAAAATAAAAAAATATAAATATTGGTTTCTAGACCTTTGTTTTATACATATCTATTTATATATCTTTATCATCTGTCTATCATCTACTGTCTATCATCTGTATATCCGTATTAGTTTTTAGCTTTAAAAAAGCTTGGGGCACCTGGGTAGCTCAGTTGGTTGAGTGCCCGACTTTGACTCAGGTCTTGATCTCCCAGTTCAGGAGTTGGAGCCCCACATCCGGATTGCTGCTGTCAGCCTGTCAGCACAGAGCCCACTTCAGATCCTCTGTCCCCCTCTCTCTGTCCCTCTCCTGCTTGCACTCTCCAAAACAAACAAACAAACAAACAAACAAACAACAAAAAAAAAAACTTGAAGAGGAGCGCTTGGGTGGCTCTGTCAATTAAGCGTCGGACTCTTGGTTTTGGCTCAGGTCATGATCTCCCAGTTTGTGAGTTCAAGCACTACATCCGGGTCTGTGCTGATAGTAGGGAGCCCACTTGGGATTCTCTCTCTCTCTCTCTCTCTCTCTCTCTCTCTCTCTCTCCCTCTCTCTCTCTCTCAAAATAATTAAATAAATTTTTAAAAATCATGAAGAAAATCCGCCTCAGGGGAACAATCAGAAATAGATTATTAGACTTTGTAACAATTTTAGGATTTCTTGATAGACTGAATAGGGAAGACTTCCTGTAAGTTTGCTGGTGCGATGACATCCTTCTTTCACAACCTCTTTCTCCCACAACTCCTATATTGGTTTTTTGCCTTTTAAAGCTATGGGTAGAGACATACAAAGAGGAGGTATTACTAAGTCTTCTAGACATTTTGATGAATTATCAGAGGCCTTTGCCTGGATGGCTCCAAGTTCTCTGGGCCAAACCTGGCTGATGTTCCTCCCCACTGATGCCATCCAGCAGAAGAGGCAAATAGAATGTCAGCTCCTCAAAAGGCTTGCCTTGATGGGAACAGACTGTCAACGGTGCATTAAGTGAAAAATGTTGTAGAAAAGTTTGGGCACCTGTGCCGATACTGTCTTTCATGCATCATACCTCAAGCATGTGCTTGGAGATCAGTAGCCAATGAGACTTGTTTATAGTTCTGAGCAGGACTACCAAACCATTAACAAAAATTTAAAGTGAAAACTTTCTAATATGTAAAAGCAGAAGGAGAAGGTATCATGAGAAATATTGCTTTCCTATACAGTTCTGACACTTCACTCACCCACTCAGGATATAGAATATGGTACTTTTTAAATTGTTGATCCAGAATAATTAAGCTATCATTTGCCATCTCAATATCAAAGCAACAAAAATCACCTACAAATATGGAGGCCAAAAATTACTTATATTTTCTGACTTATCCTTCATTACATTTATTCTGCTTATTGGGAAAAGAAAGACACAGGCATATTCTGCTTCAGTTTCTGGTAAAGCTGGCAAATAAGACTTGCTTATGGATTTCTGAACTAAGAAAATACATACAGTTCTGACAATGCTTCTTGCAATAAAAACAAAATTTTATGTTTAGAATGGTATTTTAACAATTTCCTCACTGAATATGAACAGTATATTTTGCTCAGCTTCCTAGTAGTAAAATACAATTTGAAAATAACCATTGTTGGGGCACCTGGGTGGCTCAGTCGGTTGAGCAGCCAACTCCGGCTCAGGTCATGATCTCGCAGTTTGTGAGTTTGAGCCCCAAGTCGGGCTCTGTGCTGACAGCTCAGAGCCTGGAGCCTGCTTCAGATTCTGTGTCTCACCTTCTCTCTGCCCCTCCCATGCTCATGCTCTGTGTCTCTCTGTTTCTTAAAAATAAACGTTAAAAAATTTAAAAATAACCATTGTTATCAGTTTGTGGATTTCAGTAGTTGTAAGCCATCATGATCAAATTTAAATATATCTTCCTATTTATAATTTTAGTTTGGCTACTATAGTCATAGGTTTTGTTTCCTATATGTAGTAAATACTGTTTTCATTTCATATTAGTGGCATTCAGAAGCTTCTTAGCTTACAGAGAATGACATCTGATAGGTCAGGGACATGTAAAAGTTAGTACTATTCTTTCACACTCAAAATAGAAACTGTGATACAGATCTTTCACTTCAATACAGTATATATAACAGGTCATGTAGTTAAGTGGAAACGGCTGGTAGTTTTGCAATATTATTACAAATCAAAATTCCATAATATTTCCTGTTCCCTTAAGCACTGGTTAATCTCAGCTTGTCTGTGGTTCTAAGTGTTAATATAGCTTGCTTTCCTCATAAAATGATATCTTTGACTTGTGAAGCAAGATCTCTTAGGTTAAATTGTGAGGCCATGGTCATTCTTAGCAGCATCCAATAAAAGCAGAATTCATGTGGCAGCATTGTTTTCAAACAACTCGCTACCAAATTATGTTTTACTTAAAAACTTGCTTATAGAGAAGGAATATTATCCTGTATCTGCATTTGGAAAGAAAGTTACATTTTGACATGTACTCTAGCATTTTACTTATAATTTCCCTGGTAATGTTTACTTATTTAAAGATGCAGAGGGGGCGCCTGGGTGGCGCAGTCGGTTAAGTGTCCGACTTCAGCCAGGTCACGATCTCGCGGTCCGTGAGTTCGAGCCCCGCGTCGGGCTCTGGGCTGATGGCTCAGAGCCTGGAGCCTGTTTCCGAATCTGTGTCTCCCTCTCTCTCTGCCCCTCCCCCGTTCATGCTCTGTCTCTCTCTGTCCCAAAAATAAATAAACGTTGAAAAAAACAATTAAAAAAAAAAAGATGCAGAAAATCTTTGAAAGCTAGTTTTTGAGGGACTTGTAAACAGAGGTGACACCATTAGCGCCCTTCCAACAGAGTATGGATTTCAGAGTAGATGGATCAATTTGATGTTAACTCTCCAGTTGCTTTGTGACCACCAGTATGGATATTTAACATATTCATATGTGTGAAAATGTTGCCATCAGGGTGCCTGAGTGGCTCAGTCGGTTAAGTGTCTGGGTTAAGTGTCTGACTCTTGATTTCGGCTCAGGTCATGATCTCATGGTTAGTGTGGAGTCTGCTTGGGATTCTCTCTCTGTGCCCCACCCCCACCCCCACCCCCCACCCCCCGCCATGTGTATTCTCTCTCAAAATAAATAAACATTAAAAAAAAAAAAAGGAAATGTTCCCACCTTAGCCTTATCAGAACAGAATTCTAATTAAACCAACTACTCAAATATTTTTTTTTAATCTTTATTTTTGAGAGAGAGAGAGAGAGAGAGAGAGAGAGAGAGCACGAGTGGGGAAGGAGCAGAGAGACAGAGACAGAATCTGAAGCAGGCTCTAGGCTCTAAGCTGTCAGCATGGAACCCAATGCGAATCTTAAACTCACAAACTGTGAGATCATGACCTGAGCTGAAGTCAGATGCTTAACTGACTGAGCCACCCAGATGCCCCTCAAATACTATTCTTAATAACTCTCCTATTAAACCCTAGGACTATTATGGAGATTTTTAGTTTTCATTCATTAGTTACTTGTCTCTCTCTGATGAGTCTGAAGTTTTTAACTGTTGAGTTTTTAACTGTTTCATGTGCCTGGAAGAGAAAAGAAAAAATATCAAGGGGTTGTGTTTTCTACTTTTATGTGCTAACTTTTGTGCTGACATAATTAAATTCACTGGTCATACCTCTGGTGATTTGAGATATTTTAAAACTTCATTTGTATACAACTATTATTATAAGTTTGTGAGGGAAGTGGCATCTACAGTTTTAGCCATTTATGTCCTCGTATCAAAAGAGAATTTAAAATTATGGGGTGCCTGGGTGGCGCAGTCGGTTAAGCGTCCAACTTCAGCCAGGTCGCGATCTCGCGGTCCGTGAGTTGGAGCCCCGTGTCGGGCTCTGGGCTGATGGCCCAGAGCCTGGAGCCTGTTTCCGATTCTGTGTCTCCCTCTCTCTCTGCCCCTCCCCCGTTCATGCTCTGTCTCTCTCTGTCCCAAAAAAAATAAATAAACGTTGAAAAAAAATTTTTTTAATTATATAACTCAGAACATAAGTTTTAATACTAAGAAATACTCATAGTTCCTTTATTTATATGGTTGAATGACCTTTTTGAGATTTTCTAAATACAGTAAAACCTTGGTTTGTGTGCAGAACTTGTTCCAGAAACATGCTTGTAATCTAAAGCACTTGTATATCAAAGCGAATTTCCCCATAAGAAATAATGGAAACTCAGATGATTAATTCCAAAAATTAATTCCAACCCAAAAATATTCATATAAAATGATTACAATACTGTAATATAATACAAATAATAAAGAAAAAATATAAACAAAAATAAATTAACCTGAATTACCTTTGAAAACTACCTTTATATGAGGTCATAAAGGTGGGGTCATAATCCCATAGGAGTATTGGCCTTAGAAGAAGAGAGAAAGAGCTCTTTCTATACATGCATGCCCCAAGGAAAGGCCACATGAGGACACATGTGAGAAAACAGAAAGAGAGCTCCCTCAGAAACTGAACTTGCCAGCACCTTGATCTTGGACTTTCTAGCCTCCACAAACTGTGAGAAATAAACTTCTCTTGTTTAAGACACACAGTTTATGGCATTTTGTTGTGGCAGCCCAAACTGACTAATATACCAAGTAATGCTGATGCTGGTGGTCCTTAGACCACATTTTGAGTACTACTAGCATAAGCCACATCCCTCAGGAATTCTGTTTCAATTTGTCTGAGGGTAGTGCAGGACGTTATTTTTTTAATGTTTCCTGGGTGATTCTGATATATAAACAGGACTGAGAACCACTGATCAAGGCCAATTGCTTTAACTTACAGCTAAGGACACCGAGACTCAAAGAGGTTAAGCGGTTTGCCCTAGTTATCATGTATGCTATTGCTGAATTTTCCAGATTTATAGGAGGAGAAAAAATTTCTTCTGGGGTCACATGCTGGATTGTGAAAGATTTAGTCCTAGAACTCAGCACTCTCCATTTCCAGCATTGACCCATTCATTTCCCCCCAAACAACTTTAATTTGTTTAATTCAGGCAGATTCACTTTAAGTGGCTTTTTCATTGCAGTACAATCCAAGAATGTTGTATTCTGTGTTCTGTGTTCCATAATAGTTGCTATTTGTTGACACATGCTTAATGACTGATCATAAAATGTGTGTGTGTGCATTATGTATACACATATGTGTATAGATGTACATACATGTGGCTGATCTTCACACTGTAGTGGTAATCTGCCCACTATGAATAGAAACATTGCCATCTAGCATTATCCTTCTTATATAATAGCAGGAAATGTAGACAATTGATTCATGCAATAAGAACATGAAAGTTTGTTAAAACTTTTGAACGCCTTAAAAATTCCAGGTATAGTGAGGTAATGAGGATAAATGACTCAAACTTTATTGAGGTAAAACTTTACTGAGGTTAAACTTTATTGAGGATCTCACCTCAAAGTCAGGAACTTGGTTAGATAGCAATTGTTAAGTAGGTGGTGATGAGCATATTTCACCCACATGTCAGTGGGAAATGTAACATACAGCATCTAGTTTAACAATGCTTAAACAAAGGGTGCCATCCACTTATATTTATATTTGAGTAGACATTTGATTTTCTCCAAAAATAAAGCTTATTTTTCCTTGTGCATCCACATTTTGTTAATAGAAAGAATGCAAATTCAAAATTTTAAATAAATTGCCACAGCTCATGTAGAATACAAGAACCTCAAAAGGAGAAGTTAGTTACATTTTCTTGGCCAATGATGCAGCATAGAGAAGTGAGAAAAAGAACACGTAGCCAGGAACCAGGAGGCCTGACTTCTTTTCCCATCTCTACTGGTAATTAGCAGGAACTGGCAATCACCACCTATGCTAACCTCAGTTTCTTTGGAAAATGAAAGGGTTGACATATGATTATTCCAAGTGTTCTTCTTTCTTGCATAGATGATTAGTGCTTCTAAGAAATGCTGGTTCTCTGTTAGACTTTAGTTGGGTTTTTAAATTTTGCTGTTTTAGCATTTTTTAAAAACACCAGTATTTTTCCATTTTGCCACGAAGAGCAAAAATGGCCACTCCAAAATGGCATTATTTATAAAAATGATAAAAACTAGAACTAGAGGAAACAATCTGTTCTTTGGAGTTAGGTTAGAAAAAAGGTATAGAAAATGTCATTGGATTACATATTTAGGTTTAACATCAGCAAACTGGCAATTATTCCTATTACCCAAAAGATCATCTGAAAGATACTATAAATGCAAAACAGCCAAGATTTTCTTTGCTTAATACAGTTAATCTCCTTGGCAGAAGACAAAGTCCTGAATAGCCTAGCTGTTAAATGTTTCATTGTATTTTATTATTTTTTAGTACTTGGGCAGCAGAAACTTGAAACAATCTGAAAACAACTAAACTAGTTCAGCCAATACTGAAATCAAGTATTACTTCCCCAAGCTGCATTTCCAACAATAGTACTTAGAAATAAACATATTAGTGAACTGGTTATAAATAAAAAGCAATCTTCACAATATTGTATATAATTATTAAACCAGTGCAAACGTGGTGAATTAACATCTAAATCTAATGCTTCCTTTGGTTCAAGTGCCCATTTAGTAACTTCTGCAGAACGGTGGTTCCCAAACTTTCTGTATATTGGAATCACAGGGCTTTAAATGCCCCAGCCACTATGCTTTGATTAGTCCAGCCTACAACCTGGGCATCAGAAGTTCTCAAAGCTCCCCAGATTGTTGTAAATGCTATGGAGCATCGGTTCTAACTTTGGCTGCACACTGGAACCATCTGATGTGTTTAACAGCATATGGGATGCTGGGGCTTCATCCTACAAAGAATTAAATCAGAATTTCTGAGAGTGAGCCTGAGCATTGTTGTGTTTTAGGTACTCCCCCAGGTGATGCTAATATGGGGTTAGAAATACTATTATGGAACATTGCCAAAGCAATTCCTTATCCTCCTGAATATGTTAGTGTAAAATCCCATAAGGCTTGGCTTCCAAACTAATGTAAATCTGGCATAATGTCAACAACTTAGAGTAGACTGTGAGTGGGGTGCATGAAGGGAGAAGTTGGGTTATTTCTTGAAATAACACAGTGTAATAGTACTTGGACATTGGGCAATCAGATTCCTGGGCTATGAACCTGACCTCAGAACCTTCTTAAGGCAATTCTTCCTTAATTGCACTTTTCTAGAAGAAGCCAGAGTTTGGTAAAAAGAAGATTAAATACTGTCCAAGCTCCTGCTATAAGGAATCACCAAATTAAATCAAGCCTCAATAAACATCCATTTTCTAAGCTTTCTAAACTCTAAACATTCTTTGTAGTTCTCAAAAGCCATGCTTAAGAAAAATATTAAATACTTAAACTACTTTTGGTTCTTTTCATGACTCAAAAAAATAAACTTAATTTCAGTCATTCACGTGGCAAGTATCAATAATCATTTGTTTAATTTCAGAGAATAGTGCTGTAACTTAGTAGGTGTATGGGACACTGTGGGTGGTTTAAAACAAATCAGTCAGTGATATAAAAATCATCTATTTCAAAAGTCGGTTGAGAATGGAGAAAAACTTTCACCTGAGGACATTCAAACCGTAAGTGGGGTTTTAGATATGAAGTTAGTACAAATGATTTAGTGGAAAGAGCCTGTATTTGACACCAGAAAACTTAATCCTATGTGGTCTGAGCCATTTATAGCTTGGGAAATTCACTTCCACTTTCTGAGCCTGTTTCCACTTAAATGGGCATAGTAATGCTGACATCAATGCCTGTGAGGATAAAATGAGATACATACGGAAGTGGCTGGCATACTTGATCTATTAGAAGATTGTGAAGCCAGGAGATATGTACCTGTAGAAGAATTATATATAAAAGCCTTCAATTGTGACTGAGGATGGAGAAGGTGCCACTCAGTTATGATTAATAACATAGGTAAATGTTTTGTTTTACTGATGGAAACTAAGTTCAGGAAGCTTGAGTCCTCTAGAGGTGAAGCAGTAGCAAGAGAACAGTCTAGGTAATGGAGAGGGGGCAGGTCGGCACTGGACAAGTCAGGGAGACTGCGGGCCTGAGTATGGGGGGTTGGAGAAAACATCTGGTGGGTGTCTTGGCCAGGACTGAATGCTCAGAAATGGGAAACTGAAGACTATTACTAAGTACACCTCAAGTGCAGTCAGGCTGGAGCAAACCAAAATGATCATACCTTTTCTGTGACTCAAGGATGAATCTTTTAGGTGTAGGATAAGGCGGTTTTACAAATAGATTAATTTGGCCTCAGGGAGGAAACAAAGAAGCATTTCAAGGACTGAGGCAATTGTACAGTCACGGACCAGCTGGCTGGTTAGTAAAACCTAAAGGGCAAATTTCAGTTTAATGAATTAAACAAGAGAACATAAACCATGTACTTTTAACAGCCCCATAAAATTGGGGTCCATTAGGCTAGAGCCAAAAATAAACTAAGGAGAAAAATATATATAGTTTATTTTGTTTATATATATTTTTTGTTTTGTTCAGACAAAAAGAACATAGAAGGAATGCACCTACTCGAGATAGATGACAAACAGAACTCATTCCTTTTTTCTTCTTTATCATGAAAAAAATAATCCTCTAACTGAAAGAGTGAAATGAACATTGTAAGAGTTTGAAAACTTAGGTGAAGAATCTGTGAGGAAATAACCTAGTTCTATAAAGCTTAACTTCTCGTCTCCAAAAATTACATCTCAGCCAAGAGTTTGTAAATAATCACTTTCATCTCAAATCAGCACAGAGAGAGATGAACAGTAAAGGACCAGAGATGGAGAAGTAGAGTTCCACTTTTCAAAAAAGAAGCCGCGAGATTCCTGAAGCCAAGACAAGGGGCTTTTTACAGATCTTGAACAAAATTAACAAACCAATTCTTAAATGGTATCTGGGCACTTAGAAAAGGAAGAAATCCAGAGGTTAACAAGAATTCACTAAGTAGTTGTTTCCTTTTTTTGACAATATTGCTACACCAGTAGAGCAAGGACATCTAATAGACAAAACACATCTGTTGTTTAAGCTGTATCTGGGTGGTAGAAATTGTTTTTTCCTAATCTGTTGGCCTGGGTAAGGGTGGGTAACTTGTACTAATTTCCACAAAGACACCACTCACACATGCACATTAGCTGCTGCTCTGGGACGACAAAAGAAAATATAATTAAGTAACACATGGATTCTCCATTGATGAGAATATTCATCAACAGCGTGCTGATTCAGTGTCAGTTGGCAGTGGAAAGTGCCTGGGAATGAGGACTTGAATGATGACACGGCACACAGACCGAATTTGCAGAAGACCAAATTGGAAGGTAGAATTACTCAATTACATCAGTGATATTCAACATGTCAACAAGCTAGAAGAAGAGACCTAACTTAGCACAATCGAACTTAATGGAATCAATCACATGTTAAGTGATGAACACCAGCAATAATGAGTATAGGTCAGGAAGGTGTGTTTCTGGGCAGTTGTGAAAAAGACGACTGCTTCAGAATTTTAGTGGATTGTAATATAGGAGTCATCAGGGTAATACTGCTGCCATAAGAGCCCACAGGATTTACTTGAGGAAATACCGTAATTAGAACAAAGCCATTAACCATTTTTTTACTCTGTGTTATTTGGGATGAAACCTTGAATTTATTGTTGGGGTCACATTTTGAGAGGGACGATGACAAAAGAAACTGCCTTCCAAGAGCTTTTCAGAAAGGATGAGGAAGAGCTGATGGAGTTGGTAGGTACCCAGGCACACTGAAGCACTCTTCTGTGGAACTGATGTGCCAGATGCTTCCTGGAAAACACCAGAATGGCAGATCTTCGAGGCCTGTTGTATGCGGTGGGGGGTGGGGGTCAGGCTTTGCAAGAGTAGATGTAATCCAGAAACAGATTCCAGTCAATTGAAGGCAAAACTGGGGGTGAAGAGGGGAGCAAATGACAACGGGTACTGACACTTTTGAAGAGTTCTAAATCCTGGTTGCACATTATGATTACCTGGGAAGAGATTTTAAATGCTTATGCTTAGATACTACCCCTAGAGATTCTGATTTATTGGTTTGGTATGGAGCCCTCATTAAAAAAGTATTTTTATCAAAGCCCCTCTGCTAATTTAATGATCTAGGTTGGAAACACACTGAACTAGATGACTACTTTGTTGAGAAATTAAATAAATCAAACCAGATGCTTTTTCTAAAGTGTCTCCCAAGTTTGAGAAGATCAGTGGAAATTAACTTCTGGATTACCTTTTACAGCTAGGCACTTTCACAATTAATCCTAATAATTGAATTAATACATTTAAATCCCTTAGCACAGCGTCTGGCATGTCGTAACTCTCAAATATTAGCTATTTTTATTGTATCCTCGGTATAACGGTTCAATGGAGGGATTGTATCTCTACATTACAGATGAGGAAACTGAAGCTCTGCAGTCAGTTTTCTAAGGCCTCTGGTAGGAAACTGCAAGATAAGCATTTAAACCAGATCACAGCCAGATCTAAATTAGAAAGTCCTTTCTCCTCAGCCCCACAGGTCACTTTTAAACCTTTTGGAAGTTTATGCAAAACAGTGGTTTACCTGTGTGAACATTTAAAAATTTAATAAAACCACTTCCTCTTGACCTGTTGGTAAGTCATCTCTCTTCATATGCATTTTCTGAAAAAGAGAAGCATAAGAGGAGACATCCACTTTTTTTCCCTAATGTGGACTGGTGGAAACTTCTCTGAAGGTCTTGAGAACCTGCGAGGACCGGGGAAATGGAGGTGGCCCTTTAGAGATCAAACAAAGCACTTGGAAGTGAACGAAGAAAAGACACTGCTCTCAGGTAAAACATCTCCAATTCTAATGAATGAATGGGTGAACATCTGTCACTTTTGTACAGCCTGGCTCTGGTAGGTTTGATTACACGCTAATAGGGAGGGATGCAAGTTAGGCCTTAGGTCATTTAGAACACCTCCCTGGAGCCAGGTTAGACCAGGCTGCGCTCAGTGGCTGCTTTAAGAAAAGGGTGGAAACTTCTCCAAGGGGGATTGTGACGACGACGACGACTACTACTACTAAGGTTATAAATCCTCCACCTGAAAAAGTGTTGGATAAGAGATCTCTGTCCTCTCCTTCCTACTCCCTCCCTCTCCCCGCCACGCGGGCCTGGGCGATAAGGTAAAAACTGCATACAACTGCTCTGTCCCTGACCCCTTTACCTTTGATGATTAAAATCCGTTCAGTTTGCGGGGTTCAGTGCTTTCGGCTTTAGTGATCTTAAGATCGTTAGTGCAGTTAAAGGGGAGAACTGCGTCTAAGTAGGTGATTTCCTCCCTTACTCTCTGAGAGTAAAACCAAATGCTGGAGGAAAGGAGGAGTAACTGTTGTGGAGAAGGGGAGGGGAGTGGGCAACAGCCCGGGTGGCAAGGTTCTCCGCGTTTTCCTCGATTTCCTTCCCCGGGCTGGACGGAAGCATCAGCTCCTCCCCTCTGGGCCTCCAAAAGTATCTTTCTGTTCGGGGCGATTCCAGAGTCGAACCCGAAACGTGTGGGTCACTTAGAAACGAGAGCAAGTTGGAGCCAAAGAGGCCCGGCAAGGCAGGGGTGCCTGGAGTTGGGGCCCCAGTGGAGGGGAAGGCCGAACTCAGCGCCGAGCCGCGAGTCCCAGGAGAGGAGGAGCGGAGAAGAAGGAGGGCGGGCCGGAGGTCGGGGTCCGGCGGGGAAGGGGGTCCCCGTTTCCCCCTCCCCATCTCGCCTCCCCGGGTTCTGGTGACGTTGCGGTTTCCTCCCTCTAGCCGAGCCTCAGCGCCCGCCGCGTCCCGCCCTCCTCCTCCTCCTTCGCCCACACCCCTCACCCACCCGCCCGCTCGGCTCGCAGTAGCGCCGCCCGAGGCTGAAGCTGCGCATCCCGTGGCGCGGCGCCCACCGGCACCCGAGGCGCGGCGGGCGCGCTGAGGGCTCGGCTCAGAGGGCGCCGGGGGGCCCGGGCGCCGTGGAGTGAGGGGGCCGCGGAGCCGGGGCCGAGGCTGGGGAGGCGACGCCCGGGAGGACGAAGCCGCGGCGGGGAGCGGTAAGCGGAGGGGCGGCGGCGGTCGCCGTTCTGGGCCCCGCGCGGCTCATCTTTCTTCCGGGGTCTCGGGCGGGTCGTAGGGTGCCGGCGGGAGGCGGAAAGCCACGTCCCCTGCCCCGCGCGGAGCGGCGCGGGCTGCGCGCCCGGGCCCTGCGCGGCTGGGCTGCTGGAGGGCGCGCGAGGCGTGGAGCCGGCGCCGTGGGCTTCCCGCGTCCGGGCAGCTCCTAGCCCCTTCCCAGCCCTTGAGCGCCCAGCGCAGAGTCGGCGCACGGTGAGGACCCCGAGATCGCTTTCGGTGCCTCGGCGCCGCGATTTCCCGGCCAGCCCACGGGGCTCCCGCTTCTTCGGCCGGCTGGGTGGCACAGCCTCGCGCCCTGCTTTCCCTGCGTGCCCTGCTAGTTGGGGAGGGGTTGGTGATTGTCGTGTGTGCGGACCCCGGCACGGGTAGCCTCTCTGTGCGGCTGCGGAAGCCGGGGGAGCCTGTCCCGAGCGCCCCCCTCCCCCCCCCCAGATGCTGGATTCCAGCGCCGCTTGGCTCCCCCGAACCGGGAGAAATTGTGGGTAAACCTCACTCGCAGGCAGCTCCTGGTGGTGGTGGTGGTGGTGGTGGTGGGACGCCTGACTCACAGGCTGGGAAGCTCTGTAAGCAATGCCACATGGGCTCGAGATCTGTCGCGGCTGGAATCCGAGCTAAGTTTGTGACCCGAGAACTTTCTCGTTTTCATCGCTCATTTGAGGCAGCAGCCTCCGCTTAGGCTGGTTGGCTGGCATTAAAGGTTGAAACCAAATCCACTGCTTTAAAAGCAGGAGGTGAGCCTAGTTTACCTGGAATTCCTTAGGTCAGGAAGTGACACTTTTAATTTCTAGGGATCTTCGTGTAATGAAGTTCTTAAATTTGTTGTTGTTGTTGTTAGTCATGGCTTAGTTAATGATACATTAAATTTGAGAATGGACGTTCTCACTTAGAATTTTGACAGAATTTAATTTTTCGGGAGTCCCCTTCAGTTTTTTTTTTTTGTTGTTGTTGTTTTTTGTTTTTTGTTTTTTGTTTTTATGTCTTAGTAAGTGATAACCTCTGAAATGCTATATGTGCAGTATTTGGTAGAATGTTCAGACAGTACTCCCAAAATGGGATCACAAAAATGTAATGCTCATGAAAGAATAAAATACAGGATTATCTGACCATTTGTCTGTCATGTGTTAACTTTTTTCTTTCAAGTTCACCATACAGGCACAAGTCCTTTTATGAAGTGTGTAGGTTAGATGTGTTTTAGTATAAATGGAGAAAAGATGAAATTTAATGCCTCCAGCATCTAGTGACCCCTTTGTGTGAGTACAGCAAAAAGTGCAAGACACTGCTGGTAATTGAGGGGATATACAGAGATGTATAAGAAACTGCCCTAATTCTCTTGAAGCTTCCAACGTGGAAAGGGAGAAAACATAAATAAAAAGCACCTGAGAGTTTGAGCTTGGGAAGTGTCATTGTCCATTGATGGGCATATCATGTCAGTATCAGTTTCATCAATTTTTGGTTAATTAAATAAAAACAGTGGCCTGCAAAGTACATTTTTACATTCAGATTAATAAGTATTGATAGTACGGTCACCAAATAAAAGGGAGTTCTCCAAAAAAAAAAAAAAAAAAAAGAATTTGGACAAAAAGGGAAATTTGCAACAAACAGTATAGGCCTTTGCCACCCTGAGGATTATTAGGATTTTGCTGGTTCTGCTGGGTGAAAGCTGTTTAATGTTCCTCCCTCTGAGGTTAGGGGCCTAGTGTGGGAAGACACCTGGTGAGAAGTCAGCTGGGTTGGCCACATGAGGTCAGGACCATTATAGTGACTTATAAAATTAGTCCACAGATTAGCAAATACAGGTTTTCAATGAGATTTGTGGTCTGGCTACTCAGTATTTTGCAGTGCTGCCTGGAGGGGACATGGTGGTCATCCATGAAGTTCTTAACTTTACAGATGTCCTTCCTCCTCCAGTACTTGTTTTTGTTTGTCTGTTATTTATTTTAATTAGAGAATGAGAGAGAGAGAGAGTGTGTGTGTGTATGCTTGCCCTTGAGTGAAGGAGAGGAAGAATCCCAAGCAGGCACCACATTCAGCACTGAGCCTGATGTGGGTCTTGATCCCATGACCCTGGGATTATGACCTGAGCCAAAATCAAGAGTGGGACACTTAGCTAACTGAGCCACCGAGGCACCCTCCCCTGCTGTGCTTTTTTTTTTAAAGATTATTTAATTTCTGAAAAAGTGTTTTGTATCATAGGTGAAAATGCATTCTGCAATTACATAATAAAATATTTATATATATCTTAATGTACTCTTTAGTGGATTATTTTGGTATTTATTTGTATTGCTTTGGATCACACTGTGTTGTGTGAATGATATTACATTATTCCCATTCAGTATTACAATTACAGCAATGATTGGAAAGGAATAAAGGATAAAATATTTAAATTTGCATTTCAGTATATCAGTAATCAATGTTTTCAAAGGGGGTAAAGAACTAGTAAAAGACTAGCATTTCATCATTTCAGCATATATGAAGTATTACTTAACCATTAGCATGTTTGAGTCTAAAATATAATTGGTATTCTTACTCTTTTTCAACCCTTCCTCCCCAGTGAAACGAGAAATACTGTTATTGTCCTGGGATGTGTTTGTGGCAGGTCTTTGAGGAGGTGAAGAACATCATCTTGGTGGATATTGGTATTTCATTTACTGAAAGGGGCTGGACCTTTACTATTCTGAAGGATTGGGTAGGGCACGTGATGAGGTTCGATGGTCATCAGCCTTCTGAAGGAGTGTGTGCAAACAGAGGACAGAACAGTTCTTGTTACTGAGCCTTAGGGTTTTCTCATCTTGGAATGACATTATCTTCCCCTAACTGGGGGTCACCAAATTACCAGCAGATGTTTGGATGACACAATAAAATTCTCTAAACCTAGAATCAGTGCCCAACATAGCAATTAGGCAAGTGTATAAGCCCAGAGTACCATAAAGAGAAATTATTTCCCCATGCAATTCATTTGGTGAGTTAGTAGTGGCAGAATAGGAAATAGAGACTAAAAATCCCAGATTCCTGAGGCACTGATCCATGCGTCCATTTGGTGACAGCAATAATTGGAAATGGATGAATTTCAAAAAGTCTTGCCAACTCTAATGCCCAATGCTAAGAGGAAATTCCCTTTTAAAAATTAAACTCTGCATTAAGTGGATAATATCTTTAATTGAAGTAATTGTTCTTTGAAGAAAATCTGTTACCGAATAAACTCAGTCCCATATTCTGGCCCATCTAAACTTACTGTTTAAGAACTTCTAGTCTGGTATAGAAGATTGGTTTGGTTAGCTCACAGTGGAGAAGTGTTACAGAAGAGATTCAAACTAGTGGAATGTATTAGGTCAAGAGGGGCCATTAGGATTAATAAATTCTTGCTTACAAATTCATATGTGTGTAGACAATTGAAGGAACGGAAAAGTCCCTGATAGATCATATGGCTATACTAATACTTGCATTTAAAAATCGCTTAGGGGGCGCCTGGGTGGCTCAGTCGGTTAAGGGTCCGACTTCGGCTCAGGTCATGATCTCACGGTCCGTGAGTTCGAGCCCCGCGTCTGGCTGTATGCTGACGGCTCAGAGCCTGGAGCCTGTTTCAGATTCTGTGTCTCCCTCTCTCTCTGCCCCTCCCCTGCTCACGTTCTGTCTCTCTCTGTCTCAAAAATAAATAAAACAGGGGCGCCTGGGTGGCGCAGTCGGTTAAGCGTCCGACTTCAGCCAGGTCACGATCTCGCGGTCCGTGAGTTCGAGCCCCGCGTCAGGCTCTGGGCTGATGGCTCGGAGCCTGGAGCCTGTTTCCGATTCTGTGTCTCCCTCTCTCTCTGCCCCTCCCCCGTTCATGCTCTGTCTCTCTCTGTCCCAAAAATAAATAAACGTTGAAAAAAATAAATAAATAAATAAATAAATAAAACATTAAAAAATTTTTTTTTAATTGCTTAGTACTTTAAAATTTTTTTCAAATCTTATATTTTCATATTTTAGCATAGTGGAAATGGAGAGTGATATAGAGCAGGTGTCTTATCCTCATTTTAGGGATGTGGAAATGAAAGTACTGTGAGGGTAAGAGACTTGTCAATCAGTTTACAAGTAATTAGTGGTCTACCTTAAACATGAGAGGAAACTATGTTACCCATTTAATTCTACTTTGCTCCTTTATGACTCCAAGTGCATGTTATTAAAGACTCTTACATTTCATTTTCCTACAGATCTAGTTTATTATCTCCTTTACTACTCACTACTGTCCAGGGACTATCAGCTCCTGTCAAATGCTTATGTGCTTTCCAGACTTCTGTACACTGGCTTTTTACAGACCCCCTTCCTACAGCTCCCTCCACTTCCACTCTGGGCTTTGTAAGGATTCCATTGTGGGAATGGAATTCTCTTCTAATTCTCGAATTCCTGCAGAGCCCTAGGCTCACCGCTCAGTCCTCATTAGCTGACTTCAAGTCTTTGGGTGCTTTACCCATGGCGTGGCTTGCTCCTGCCTCTCAAGGCAAGCTCCAGCCTGTTGAGGGTGTGGAATCCAGATCCTCTTTCAGCCGCCCAGAAGAGTATAAACCTGCAGGAGGCAGAGTGTTCGCAGAGCCTGGTGGAGCTCACAAAGGAGAAAAGGGAATGATTTTAATTTGGCAAGAGAAGAAAAGAGAGTTGAAGCCATCTGTTTATTTCTTGAATAAAATAGTTTGTTCAGTTCTTAATTCAGAATAACACTGTGAGTTTTAATGTGTGTTAAGATTACCACTGGATTTCCTTCTAGTTGTTTCAATTCCTTTGAGAGATTCTGTAAGCATGAACTTGGTGTCATCAAATGTTAGTAAACAATTCCTGAAAGAACAGATTTGCCTCTTCAGTAATAGGTAGAACTATAAACATACTGATAATAAGTGTAGTTTGTTTGACATTTTATATTTGGGAATGGTTATAACCATCAGGTAAGTATGGTCCTGTTTTTAAAAAATAGAAGGCATATATACAGTTAATTAACATATATACGACGTGGGGCGCCTGGGTGGCGCAGTCGGTTAAGCGTCCGACTTCGGCCAGGTCACGATCTCGCGGTCCGTGGGTTCGAGCCCCGCGTCGGGCTCTGGGCTGATGGCTCAGAGCCTGGAGCCTGTTTCCGATTCTGTGTCTCCCTCTCTCTCTGCCCCTCCCCCGTTCATGCTGTGTCTCTCTCTGTCCCAAAAATAAATAAACGTTGAAAAAAAAAAAAATTAAAAAAAAAAAAACATATATACGACGTATCCACTGTAGGTTATTTGTGTCCATCTGCTTCCTACTAGACAGGGTCAGAGAGAGTTTGCAACTGAACGTATATGTCTGCATGCCAAAAAAAAATTTTTTTTAAGTTTATTATTTCTTTTGAAACAAAGAAAGAGAGAGAGAACCAGTAGGGGAGGGGCAGAGAGCGACGGAGGGGACAGAGGATCTGAAGCAGGCTCTGTGCTGACAGCAGAGAGCCTGATGTGGAGCTCAAACCCATGAACTGTGGGATCATGACCTGAGCAGACATCAGACTGAGCCACCCAGGTGCCCCCCAACCCCACCAAATTTTTTTCATATTATTTAAGGAATTAATAGTGCCTCTCTTTCCCCCAGTTAATGTGAAAAAAGTAGCAAGATAAACCTAGTAGGATTCCCTGTGTGTGTTTAAAATGGTACACATTGCTCTTTTAATAGAAATTGAATAGGTCCGCAATCAGTTAAATTGCCGTCATTGAAATCTTTCTATTTGAAATATTCATTGCATACGCAGATGGCTTAGCGTTGTAAATTTGTATTTGTTGATTAAATCAATGCTTCTGCATTTTTCTCATGTGTAACAAACTTAGCTACTAAGCAAAAGGCACTTAATGCATGCAGATGTTATACCACAACAAAGTTGAATCAGCATTTCATAACTCTTAAAAGGAATTTGTAAAGGAAATGGGCTTACCAAGCTTGTGGGTCTATAATATTTTTATTGATGAAGTACACAGGCCATATACTGGCTTTACTGTTGGGAGTCTAATGGCTATTGCAAGAAAAATGGGGGTATTTGTTAGCAATTCATGAAGTGGGAGGTAAAAACATTAAGTTGGTTATATAAATTTTAGTGTAAAACATAGTAATCTCCAGATTATGTTGTGACTCTAGCAGGAATTACTCATTTACAAAAGTAACAGACTACAGATTGACACTTTGATTTAGGATACTCCCTGAGGCGCCTGGCTGGCTCAGTCGGTAGAGAGTGTGACTTTTGATCCGAGGGCTGTGAGTTCAAGCCCCACGTTGGATGTGGAGCTTCCTTAAATTAAATTTTAAAAAATTAGGATACTCCCTTAGATTGAAGTATGGAAAGGGTTATTGCATTGCTAAAGTTAGCTTGCATCCAGAAAGTTGCGTCAGTGACAAGAAACTCAAGAATTGCATGATAAAAATCACCAAGTACTTTAAAAGTGTCCCATGCCAAGGTACACTCAACACCCTGACACACCGGGTAGAGCAGTAGTGAAGACAGCCTGGCTGCGGGACAATACTGCTTACCTTCTTCACAGTTCTGACTGTAATTCTTTCTTCTTGAACAGCACTTTTATTGTTAGAGTCTACTGAGAATAGACTGTAAGTAATGGATTTCTAGAATTCCACAAATTCTGGTGAAGAACTTTTCTTGGGGCCTTTGCTGTTTAATGATATCATTCCAAGAGGTACAAAAGGGGCCAGGCTCACCAGCCATGCAGCCTGGGGGCCAGCTGCATTTTGGAATCACCTGCAGTGTTTACACTTCTCCCTGGGGGGGAATGGGCCTGGCCGGAAGGAAAAAGTAGCCTGAAAGGGAATGTTGAACAGCTGTTTTCCATCTTCCCTGAAGAAAAAATAGAGGAAATCGACTTACAGCAAGCATCAAGAGGGATTTATGCTAAATACAGGGAAGTTTTTCTGAATGTTTTAACCTTTAGAATGGCTTTCTGAAGGAGGCCTTTGAGTTTTTCTGTGTTTAGAAAGATTTAAGTGAGGCTGTCCTGGAGGGATATTAGCTTTTGTCTTCTCAGGTTCTAAATTTATGAGTTTGGCTCATCTGGATATGAAAATCATAGGAATTAAAAAGGATTTAAGTATAGGAATATAGAAGAAATGGTCAGTTTTCGTGTTTGAAACACAAGTTGCCTTCATAGTTTCTACTTAGCATTTTTGTTTATTAGAACAAAGTATTTGCTCACTGGCTAAATGTTGATCATGTGTAAGAGTCCCGCAGCCTTTATTCAGGTACACATTATAATATCTGAAAATTCCTCTTCTCTCTGCTTAATCTGTTCTCCCCCAAACAGGTCGGTTTTCCCCACACTTCTTTTTTAATCTAGAAAACCTTAAAAGATTTTGGCATTAGACTCTAGTATTCCATTTGGGCTTTTCAGTAATATCTTTTCTGTTTTTCTGCTCCATTTTTTATAGTATAACTAGACTGTCAGTAGTGGCCACAGGAACATATGGGGCATTCATCAGTTATTTGGTCAAAATACAGAGGTTGCCTATGTCAGAAAGAGTCTGGAAACTTTTCTCATTTACCAGACTTCTTATTACAGTATTTATGGTTAAAAATAATAATGGTATTTATAAAAACAGAATGTGAACTTCGTTTTTCTGTAGGAAGATAGAATCTCCAAGAGAATTGATTCTGTGGTGTCAGGCCGGTGGTTCTGTTTTTTCTCAATATTAAAATTAGTCCTTAAGATGTAATTATCTTAAAAGCAGGTTCATTTGGATGCGACATTAGGTGTTGGAAAAAGCACTCTCAGCCATTATTGGGTCACTGGGCAAGAAGTGAAGCCCAGCAAAGTCAGTGTCTTAGGCAATTGGAATTAAGTGTTTCAACTTACTTTTACAGCCCATGGTTTTAAAGCAGTTTTGAAATGTTTTCACCATGACCCTTTTCAAAGACAACTCTGATTCTTGGAAGCACTGAAAAACCTGCAGAGTTATCTTAGGTACAAGTGTCTTTTTGCTGGCCCCTTTGGTGGTAAGGTTAATTTCTTCTCTCCCTCCTTTATCTTTACTTTTAAGTCTTCCACAAGTTAGAGCCTATTGATTCTACTGAGAAACCCAGTAGAAGTAGAGAGCAAAATAAGAACCAATCTGTTGCTTTTATGCAATACTCCCAATTTGTCCTTTCTTAAACATTAGTGTGAAATTTAGGGGTGCCTGGGTGGCTTAGTCAGTTAAGTGTCCTACTTCGCCTCAGGTCATGATCTCACGTTGGTTGAGTTTGAGCCCCGTGTTCGGTTCTGTGCTGACAGCTCAGAGCCTGCAGCCTGCTTCAGAATCTCTGTCTCCCCTCTCTCTCTGCCCCTCCCCCGCTGGCACTCTGTCTGTCTGTCTCTCTCTCTCAAAAATAAATAAACATTAAAAAATGTTTTTAAATACTGGTGTGAAATTTTAAGCACCTCTGTTTCCTCTGAGAAAATCAGCATTGTTCAGATTGGATTCATCACATGTTAATAACCATGTGCTATGTTTGAGTTCTAGGATTTTCACCGTTAACATTTTTAGACTTACTGTGACTTGTATAGAATTATTCCATATAAGATTCAAATTAACTAATAGTATTTTGAGTATCTGCTGTAGGAACGTGGGAACTTTACAAATTCAATTTCACTTCTACTTGTTGGATTTCATCTTCCAAGTTTCAGGTTAAGTTGGTCCACTCAGTATCTCTTTCTTGGGGAAGCAATGTGTATAGTATTTATATTACTAAATTGCCATAAAATGATAAATCCTGTGCCTAAAGAAGCTGAATTGAGCTGGCAGCATCAGGGTGGTTATATAACAGATCCTTCTTTGTGTGCCTACACTTTTTTTTTTCTTGTTGGTGAAGCCACCGAAGTTTGGTTCAGTGATTGCAAGTTTTAGAAGAGATAAGTCTGTGTTACTTGGGAATGAATGCTTTGATATATAACTTCTTCCAGTGTACTTTTGAACCTGGAGAGTTAGATGAAAGAACATTATACTTTAGCGATAGAAATACTGAAAGGGTTTAGTCATTCAGCAAGTATTTGCCAGGTACTTCTGTGTTTGAAGGGACGTCTGTGTGGAGGCAAAGAGGGGAAACATACAAAATAAATATGACATGGGTTTCCAGCCTTGGGGAACTATAAAATCTGGTTGGAGAAGGATAATCAAGTATGAAACTTATGAGAACAACTAAGTGCTGAAAGGGCCGAATGCATGCAGTAGAATTGCAGGAAGGAGAGAGCTGTAGGATTACATGGGCAGAGAATACCCATCTAGGAGCGGAGAATGAATTGGGCCTCAGGGGACTTTATGCCAAAAAGGGGAAGGGAGAAAGCATCACAAACAGGGCAGCTGAACCAAAGCACTGGAAGAGGAGTCAGCAGAGAAAGGGAGAGGCTGAGAAAGGAGAAGGTTGGGGAGAACATGGGAGAAGCGTGGGAATTCACTTCTATAACATTCTCTTTCCTTTCTTCATTCTGCATCTACTCTTTCATTGTTTTCCACAAGTACTTCTTGAAGGTCGTGTTGCATGTAGTCAGTGGTACATGACACTATAGGAAAAGACCAATTAGTACTAAATGCATACATTAGTAAACACATATAAAGCTACAGACATTTTTATTGACACCTTTTTAGGTCCAATTCAGGTACCCCCTTCTCAGTACATCCTTCTTTCTCCACCCTAGCCAGATGTGTTAACTTCTCTAAATCTCAGTTGTAGTTTGTCATTCTCTTGCATACATCCTCCTTTTTATTTTAGTGGTGTGTGTAAAAATTTTATTTCTTTTGCCATCTTCTAAGATGGTGTAAGCATCTTCTTGGCTGGCATTATTTCTGATTTCTCAAAGAATATTGAACAATGCAGGTATGAGGCCACAGGGGAGACCACTTATGGATGGAGTTGCCAGGGAAGGCTTCATCAAGAACCTTGTGTTCTTTGAAAAAGAAAAGAGGGGGCGCCTGGGTGGCGCAGTCGGGTAAGCGTCCGACTTCAGCCAGGTCACGATCTCGCGGTCCGTGAGTTCGAGCCCGGCGTCGGGCTTTGGGCTGATGGCTCAGAGCCTGGAGCCTGTTTCCGATTCTGTGTCTCCCTCTCTCTCTGCCCCTCCCCCGTTCATGCTCTGTCTCTCTCTGTCCCAAAAATAAATAAACGTTGAAAAAAAAATTTAATAAAAAAAAGAAAAAGAAAAGAGGTCGGGTGTGGAGCAGCACAGAGGGGGAGCCCCATGAAAGAGAGTGATAGTGGGAATAAAGAACAAAATGTGAGTTGTACTCAAGGAAGAGCAGGTAAGTGTGAAGAGAGAATTTGTATAGGGAAGAAATGAGTGATAAAATGAAGGTAGGTAAGTGTTAGGTTATGGAAGCTCTTGCATGAGAAATTTGTTTGTTTTGTTGTTGGAATAGAGGCTCTTGAGTAGGAAAGTGGTATAATGGTGATTCTTTAATTTATAAGGAATTTTGTAGTTTACAAAGATACTTGTTTTGTAGGTAGTATGGTCAGGCTGTGGGTTTCTCTCTCAGCTCCTTCGCTTTCTATGTGACCTTGGGTAACGTACTCAACCACCTATGCCTCAGTTTCCTCATCTGTAAAAAGAGGATGATATTAGTATCTACATTATGGGCTGTGGTGAGATTAAATGAGTTAATCCATGTGAAATACTTAACATGGTTCCTGGCATTTGGTAAGCACTATATATATTTATTGTTTATAGCAGCCTCTGGTTCAGATATAAGAAATACGCCCTCTACTTTAGAAACGAGAGAATTGTGGAGCTAGGACTGTATGTTAGTTTGGTAGAGCTGCTGTAACAAAGTGCTTCTGAGTGGCTTTCACAACAGAAATTTATCGTCTCACAATTCTAGAGGCTAGAAGTCCAGAATCAAGGTGTTAATCAGTTTGGTTCCTGCGAAGGCCATGGAAGAGACTCTCTATTCCACGGCTTTCTGCTAGCTTCTGGTGGTTCCTGTCAATCTTTGGTGTTCCTAGACTTGGCAATACTTCACTCCTATCTCTACCTTCATCGTCATGTGGCATCCTCCCTGTGTGTCTCTGTCTCCAAATTTCCTATTTTTTAAAAATACCCGTCATATTGCATTAGGAGCCCATTCTACTCCAGTATGACCTTATCTTAATTGTATCTGCAACAACCCTGTTTCCAAATAAGGTCACATTCTGAGGTACTGGGGATTAGGACTTTTACTTAGTGAACTTTTAGAAGACATGGTTCAACTCATAACAGATTCCAAGTCAGATCTTTTGAGTCTACCATACGGTGACCATGGTATGCCAAAAGGATTGTGGGAAAGGGGAGGAATCTGTAGGTCTATATGAGAAACAACAGGCTTTCATTGGCTCTTCTGTCTCCTCTTTGCCTTAGACCTGCACCATTCCCTGGATAGTCACAGTGATGGACATGCCACAAAGAGCCTTGGGATATCAATATGTCCCTGTCTTCTGAAAGGATCTTTTGCATTTCTTTCTTCTTCTCAGCATGGCAGTCTCTGTGACTTCTCTCCATTTGGGGATTAGAGATAAGTTTAGGGACATTATACTTGCACTGGATAATTTCAGTCTTCCCTATAAATTTGAAAGATATATCACTGTCCCAAAGTATAGGTGATAAAGGAAGAAGTGAATACTTTTGGAAAGAGGCAAAAATCCACAGTATCAACAGCAAGGATTTTACTAAAGAGTCGATTGGAGATGAATGAGTGGGTAGATATGCAGAGGTAAGATAGAAGTTGATGCCTCAGGTTTATAGTTGGGATTGAGGTAGAATGAACACCTGGTCCCCCTCCCCTGCCTCATTTAACTCAGGAATTGCCTGACAAGTGGTCATCTAGCCTCCACATTCATTTAGGACTAGACCTGAGAAGAAAGTTTACAAAATGAGATTAGTACAAAAGGAGTTTTCTCCAGCATCCAGCTCAACGAAGAGAATGCCATCAGGTTTGACCAAAAGAAACAGCTAGGTGGGACCTGGCCGTGAGCAGAGATTGGGTGAAATGGGTAGGGCAGATATGAGAGGCATATGCGTAGATTAGGAGATGTGGAGAATGGGGCCAGATTCCCAGATGCTAAAGATAGTATGAAATGTAGACAGTCAAGTCAACTGGATATTCACCAAGATACCCAGTTAAGCATGCATGACCTTGGACATACAGACACAAACGTTAAATATCTGGCCATATTATAGGCTCTGACTTGGGGTGTTTCTGGCAGGACACTTTTTTTTTTGGCCTGTGGATCTGTGGCCAGTGCTTATTCTTTTCTGCTCAGTTATCAGAGTCTCCAGCAGTTTAGTAAAGCTTTTCTTTTCCTTAAAGATTGTTTCCTAGCAGTAACACTTTATATATCTATAGAAACTCACCATAATAAGATATTTAGCACAAAATAACAGGAGTGGTATAGGTGTACAAGAAATAATAATTCATTAGAAAGCATCTTTATTCTTTTAAATTCTCCATTTTAAAAGAAATGTCAGCAGTACAGGAAATTTTTTTTTATTTGTAAATAGCAGCACTAATAAAGCCCTTAGACCAAACCATTAAATAATCATAATAATAATCTTTGGGAATATAGTTAAAAGGAGGGACATGAAAGGAATCACTCTAAATTGCAAAACAGAACAACCTCAGTGGAAGTCTTAGCACCAAGACAACTAGCCAGTGGAAGGAGAGGCCTGCCCGGTCTGGGCAGGAGTGGATGGGAAAAGTGGTGGAATGTCTAACCCCATGTAAAATGGGCTGAAAGCTTTGAGGTGGCGTTTAGAAAAAGGCTCTGAGAAAAACCCATGCAAACCATCCATGGACTGTTGGGAAACCAAATGAGATACTCTGGGTGAGGAGTGAGATCTGAGGTGGGCCAGGCACCTTAACAAGGACGTGGCAAGACTTAGGGGCACAGCAGTACCTCTCACTTACAGTGCGAGCTTTGTGCTCAAGGGAGGGTTGAGAAGGCAGCGGCTATGGTGCCAGCTGTCAGTAAACCGTAATCATTGCCCTGCATAATAACCTTGAAAGGGTCAAGGTTGTAGTACATTTTACCTCCAAAGGGTTTGTCTTGGCACACAAAGAATTTTATCACTTCTCTATATGTAGTTATGTTTGTATAGTTATATGATTATATACATAATTATCCCTCAGTTTTTAAAGGTTTACATCTTGACACATTAGTTAATCTATTCAGTAAATGATCTTTGCATGTTTCTTAAGAGCTGGACACTCTTCTAGGTGTTAGGGATATAGCAGGAAGCAAAGTGATCCCCTGGAGCTTAATTCTAGAGGATGGAGCTAGGCACACAAAAGAAATAAGTAAATTATATAGTAGATTAGAAGATTATTAGTGCTATAAAGAAAAAATAAAACCCGGAAGGGAGTTAGGGGCTGGTGATGATTGACTTAAGTAAAATGAACACAGCCAACCTCACTGAGAAGGTGACATTGAACAAAAACTTAAAGGAGGTGAGAGAGCAGGCCATGTAGATGTCTGGGGGTAACGTTCTAAGCAGAAAGAACAAGCACACAGATGCTGAGGAGGGAGCGTGTCCCATGTGTACCAGAAGAGCAAGGATGCCACATGGCTAGAATGGGGAAAGAGAGAAAGAGCTATAGGTTGTGAAGGCAGAGAAGCAACGGGGCCAGGCCATGTTGTATCTTGAGAGCGATTGTAAGCACTTTGGTTCTTACTCTGAATGATGGGGAAGCAAGCCGTTGGAGGGTTTTAAATGGAGCAGTGACATAATCTGAATTGTGATCGAACAAGGATGGCTCCGGCTCCTGTGTTGAGAATGGCCATTGGGAGGTAAGGGTGAAGTCAGGCAGACTAGTTTGGAAGCTTTTGCAGTGATTCAGGCAAGACATGGTGTGGCTTAGGCATTATGGCAGTGGCGAAAGTGTCTGGATTCTAGGTATATTTTGAGGATGGAGTCAACAAAATTGGCTGATGGTTTAAACATAGAGACAGAGTAGGTAAGGGGAGGAGCGGGAGTTTGGGCCTGAATTGCTGGCAGGATTGGTTGCCAATAACTGAGATGGGCAAGTCCTGAGAAGACAGTGCCTGCATCTTTGGGTTAATTACATGTATGTATCATTGTTTCACAGACCAAGTCTGTGGTATTCTGAGTTTTGATTATGATTCATGAGAAGATATTTGGAAAGTACTCAGGGATTTTGGTGCCAAAGAACTATGATCTGTGAGACAAAAATGAGAATCAAAAAAAGTACATATAAAAATGGTTAAGAATGTGAAAGGCAGTAAAAAGAAAAAATTAAATTTTGTCATTGGTGAGTATTTGAAGATTGGAAACATGGAAGAGTGCTTGAATATAAGTAAGGAATGAAAAAGAACTTTAAATATAGCGAGAAAAACATCACTCTGCAGTATATACTCAGTAGACATACTCATGAATGTATATACGTATCCAGTAAATGAAATTTTAATTTTGATTATGCTGGAATTATGGGTTTGATGCCAGCAAATTACTTTCCCATGAAATTCTTTTAAGCTTTTTGCCTAACTTCTGTGTATTTCGTTTTTTATTTTTTAAATATTTTTAAATATTTATTTTGGAGAGAGAGAGACAGACAGTGTGAACAGGGTAGGGGCTGAGAGAGTGGGAGACATAGAATCCAAAGCGGGCTCCAGGCTCTGAGCTATCAGCACAGAGCCTGATGCGGGGTTCGAACTCACGAACCGCAAGATCATGACCTGAACCGAAGTCCGATGTTCAACTGACTGAGCCACCCAGGCGCCCCTGTGTATTTCTTTTTTTAGATACTACCTAAAGCTTTCAGGCGGTCTGTAAGTACAACACTGTATATTCTGCTGTGTCCTGTGCTTCAACGGCAACATCCTTGGACAGAGACAGAATCATTTTCCTGGGGAGAAAAAATCAGCAAAAGTTGAGTGAAAAAGAAGATTTGGTGAAGAGTATCACCACATTTTCTAATGGGGCAAAGTGTGTGGCAAGACTTTCATGATTCTAATGGGAATTTAGATGATTGGACTAAAAAGAAGGTTGGGTGGGGGCTTCCCATTGACCACCACTGGGCCCAGTGATCCACTAGAAAGTACTCACAAGAAGCTGTTTTAATCATGAATATGGTTTAACAAAGCCAAAGATACAGATTAAAATCAGCAAAGGGACATGGTACAGGGGCACAGTCCAGGAGACACCAGGCACAGGCATTCAGGTGTCCTCTCTCAGTGGAGTTGTACTCTGGCAACAGTATGGGACAGCAGGTGCGAAGTGTTGCCAGCCAGAGAAGCTCACCCCAGCTTGGGGTCCAGTCATGTAGACGTGCAGCACCTGCTTGGCTGACTTCGGCTCTTCAGACTCTAGCCCCTCAGAGCAAAGATAGGAGTTTGTCATAAGTCACATTGTTAGTACAAACCATCTGGTCATGCTGGGTACTAGATGGCCTGAGGCCTCAGGTATACAAAGGCTTTTTATCAGGCAAAATATTACAAAGGCTCAGAGCCCATCTCCTATGAGCCAGACAAGGGCCAATCCTGAAGACAGGCCTTTCTTAGAAATGTTGTAGGGTTTGAGCAGTAGGCCTATTGAGTTAACCCATTCCTGCATAGTGTGGTAGGGCTTTGAACATGGTATTAGTGTTTCTTAGAGTCATTATCATTAGAGGGTAAACCTCTAGGACCTGATCTTGGAGGAGAATGATATAAGGACATACCCAAAATATACAGTCTTAGCTAAATTCATAAATGAGTGAAACTAAGTAGATTGCACGTGAGAGGTTAAATGTGTTTTGTGGTACTTAGCCTGAGAATCTATAATTGACATCATGACTCATTCCACAGAAGTTTGCAGATACAGAAGTTTACTAGAAGAATGAACCTGCAAGTACATGTGGTATTGACTAAAATCAGGGAAGAGGTGGAAAGGAAGAACGTAGCCCTGAAGTTAATGTCGAGGCAGAGGAATTGGTTCATTCAACTCTGGAGAAGTTCCATGAACTGCTGTCTGCAAGCTGGAGCCGAGGAAGGCTGGTTGTGTAACCCCAGTCCAGGGACAGGAGAAGGCTGATGGCGCAGCTCAGGCAGGCGGGCAGACAAGAGAGCAGGAGAGCGAGTGTGCACACGAATGAGAATGAATTCTCCCTTCCTCTACCTTTTTGTTCGGTTCAGACCCTCAGTGGATTGACTGAGGCTCACCCACATCAAAGAGAACAGTCTCGTTTACTTGGTCTACTCAAATGCTAAGTTTTGTGGAAACCCCATCACGGACGATCCAGAAATGGCCAGTCAAGTTGACATATAAAATTAACCATCACAAATGGTAAGAAAGGAAGTCACATACCTAAAAATCAAAGGGGAGCGTTGGTCACAGAATTAAAGGTAGTTTTATCCACAAATTCAAGGAATTACATTATCAACTGAAAGTTAATGCATATTGCCATTTAGGGGAAGTAGAAAATGTATTTCAATCAAACATCAGATTTTTGAAGTTGTATTTAGGTTTAGAAGTGATTCTTTTCATCTTTTAAATTTCATCAAGACTGGGGTTTCTAGGTTTAGGATGTTTTTCTGACTGTAAACACATGCGTCATTATGGTATATCTGTAAGCTTTATCTCTATATATAAATATTGGTTGATGAAGAAATTGTGTTAGATTTGAAGATTTCTTTTCTTCTCAGATGTGTTCAGTTACTTGGAATATGTCGCCTAAAAATTATAAATGTGCAGTTGAGCAGGAAGGAGAAACCTCTTGGCTTCACATACTTTATATTTGTCAAAATATTTTGATATTTTTAGGCTCCTGATGACTCTGCAAGATTCTGAACACACAATGCATTGTACCTATTTTAAAAATAACATTCTTCGTGTGTTAGTTCTGTGAGCGTTTCCTCCTGCTGTCATGGCCCCCTTGCTCTCAGTTGGACTGACCTTGGCAGTTTCATCGATAAGAAGATGATGGCTGCTAGCACTTACAGAACACCTCCTAAATCCTAGACACCCTTTTAATGTTTTAAATAAATCAGCTACTTAAAGATCACAGAAACCCTATGAGGAAGGTATTATCCAGTTTACAGAAGAGAAAACAGGAGCATAGCTAGGGCTGTGGTGGTGCTGGGATTCATTCAGACCTTGGAAGTCTGGTTCCAACTTGTGCCCACACAGCCACCAATCATGTTCTTTCCTTTCTTTTTTTTTTTTTTTTTTTTTTTTTGAGAGAGAGAGAGAAGGTGCAAGTGAGTGAAAGCCAGATTGAGAGAGAGAGAGAAAGAGAATATACCAGGAGGGCAGAAAGAGAGAGGGAGGAGGAAAGAGAGAGTAGTGGGGCTCACCTGAAACGGGGCTCAAGCTCACCCTAAGCAGGGCTCGAGCACACCCGATGTGGGACTTGAACTCACGAACTGTGAAATCATGATCTGAGCCAGTCAAATGCTTAATGACTGAGCCACCCAGGTGCTCAGCCACTAACCATGTTCTGAGGTGAATGGTGATGGACAAGTATTTTGGGGGAACTCTTACCAGAAAGTGGTAAATGCTTTATAGGTGTTATTTAATCCCCCAACTGTTATATGACACAAATACTATTTTCATCTTCATTTGAAATAAGGGACTAGGTTTTTAGATAGTTATAGTTGACTTGTCCAGAGTCACAGAGCAGTAAACCAAGGCCACTCTGATACCCCTCTTAGCCACCTCACCAGTCTGTCTTCATCAATCTATGGCAAGAAGAAAAATTGTATTTTAGTTTTCATGAGTATTTATGGTTTAGTTTAATTGTTATTTGAAGCTATATGCAGTTGCATTCAGCCATGGGCTTCGGTATCTTTATCTTCCTTTCTATGCTTTATATTTTTAGCTAGTAATGCCAGAAAAGAGTGTTTTCATGGTTAAAGCTATTGCTGGGAAGGCCATAGGTGGTTTTGCATACCCTTCCAGGAAAGCTTTGGTTACTTACTGTTGAGAAAAATTTTGGAAAAAAAAATATTTTTAATTTTCTTTTTGGACCAGGTATAGTCAATAATCAGTTAAATAAATTATGTTGGACTAAGGGAGAATTCTATTCATCTTTATTGTCAGAGTAATATAAGCTCTGCAGTTAAAAAACACAACTCAGAAACATCATTTTCTTAGATTTTTATCGTATAGTTATTAATTGAAGAGCATAGTTTTTCTTGTTTACATTTTTTTGGTTTGTTTTTTGTTTTTTTAGAACGAGAGAGTATGTGAGCAGCGGGGAGAGGGGCAGAGGAGGGAGAGAGAATCTTTGTTTAATGTTTATTTATTTTTGAGAGAGAGAGAGAGAGAGCACAAGCAGGGGAGGGACAGTGAGAGAGGGGGACAGAGGATCTGAAGTGGGGTCTGCACTGACAACAGTGAGCCTGATGCTGGGCTTGAACTCACAGCTTAACCGACTGAGCCACGTAGGTGCCCTGAAAGAGAGAGAATGTTAAGCAGACTCCACACTTAGTGCAGAGCCTGGTGTGGGGATTGATCCCACAACGCGGGAATCGTGACCCCAACCCAAATCAAGAGTCAGTGACTCAACCAACTGAGCCACCTGGGCACCCGTCTTATTTAGTTTTTACCCCATGCCTAGCATGGTTCTTTGATTTAATAGCTGCTCAATACATAACTGAGTTAATTAATTAATGTTTATAAGTAATTCTTAGCCCCTACATGGATATTCCAGTTGTGGAAAAAAGTGCATTGGAAAACTTCATGTTCATAAGTTACTACTTCTTAAAAGTTTTGGAATACCAAAAAGAAATACAGTTAGTTATACTCAGCATTATATTATTCTGAAAATAGTATCAGAGTAAAAAGTTCTGAAAATACTATAGGATATGGTATTCCAATACCATCATTAAAATCAATCAAGGGGTGCCTGGGTAGCTCAGTTGGTTAAGTGTCCAACTTCGGCTCAGGTCATGATCTCATGGTTCATGAGTTCAAGCCCTGCGTCAGGCTCTGTGCTGACAGCTCAGAGCCTGGAGCCTGCTTCGGATTCTGTGTCTCCCTCTCTCTCTGCCCCTCTCCTGTTCGCACACTGTCTCTCTCTCTCTCTCTCTCTCAAAATTAAATGAACGTGAAAAAAAATTTTTTTAAAGAAAATCAAAATTGTAATGAAGAGGTACCAATTAGAAGATGTCCAGTTGTTAGACTGCTAGATAAACTACAACTGATTTATAGCTTAGAAAGTAGAACCGTTTCGGGACTCCTGGCTGGCTCAGTCAGAGGAGCATGCAACTCTTGGTCTCAGGGTCATGAGTTTGAGCCCCACAATGGATGCAGAGGTTACTTAAATAAGTACAACTTTTAAAAAAGTATAACCATTTCATTTCCTCTTTGTAAGCAAAATTAGCTACTTCAGTGTTCTCCCAAGTGATTTGTAGATCCTCCACCACACCTCTACCCTGCTTTCACTTTGCCTCCGTGAAAGTACAGATTTTACTTTCTTTCTATTTTCTGTAAGACAGCCATGCTCTCAAAAGCTGGATCTGACTTATTCGCTTATTTATTTAGGTAATACCTTCATTTATTTGTTTTTTTTTTTTTTTAATTTTTTTTTCAATGTTTATTTATTTTTGGGACAGAGAGAGACAGAGCATGAACGGGGGAGGGGCAGAGAGAGAGGGAGACACAGAATCGGAAACAGGCTCCAGGCTCCGAGCCATCAGCCCAGAGCCTGACGCGGGGCTCGAACTCACGGACCGCGAGATCGTGACCTGGCTGAAGTCGGACGCTTAACCGACTGTGCCACCCAGGCGCCCCTGTTTTTTAAAGTAAGCTCTATGCCCATCATGGGGCTTGAACTCACAACTCTGAGATCGAGAGTCACGTACTCTACCAACTGAGCCAGCCAGGTGCCCCGAAAGCTGGATCTTAATGGTTCTTAGTTTTGTAGTAAGGTGCACCAGGCAGACAGAACTCTACTGCTAAATGATGCCTTCAGTTTGAGAACCACTAAATTACTTACTCAAGTAGCCCTCTGGTGAATGGGATCTGGAGCCTTCATTTTAAACATAATTTCGGTTAACCATTCTCACAGAAGAAAGTTATAGTTATCATTGTTGGCCTAAGAAAGAAGTGAGGTCCAGATTATATTGTGAGGAAATGTGTTATCTTCACAAACACTTTCCTGGGGACAGTGTTGGACTGCACAGAGCTGCACTTAACTTACAAACCTAACTTCAAGTTCCTCCAGTGTTGAGCATGAAGGTGATATGTGCCATGATTATACATGGTGTGGTTTTGCTGTGTGGGTTCAGGGTTGTAATTACTCCCTCAGTAGTGCGTGTAAATTCTTAGGGGTTCCATATGCTGTAATTTCATATTGTGGATTTTTGTTTAGAAATGACTTTTTGGGGAGATATATTTCATTTCATCCTAAATAAGGAAAACAATAAGCCCTCAGTAAAAGGAACTTTCAATTTGATTAAGAGCCCTTGGTTTTTAAATTTTTCTTTTTTGGCTGAGTCTATAGGCTTTACACATCAGGGAGTATAATTTTAGGGAATGATTGTATAGTACCAAAACCATATGTTTTCTTAGGATTTGATGTATGTAAGAATAATGTTAGATTTATTTCACTACAGAAATTTATGAAGGACATATAAGGTTTTATTTTGATATTGAGGTAAAATTATTTTTCAAAAAATTATCCAAATTATACATTTAATAAAAATTGAAATAGACAAGTAAGGAGAACCTTAAAAATATGTACATTCCGTTAGTTAAAAAATCCGTGGAAACAGTGGAGTAGTGTGTGTGAGACCACAGCAAGTTGTTTCTCAAATACTTGGAAATAGGTTTCTCTGAGAGTTAAATCCCAAAATAGATCAGAGAAGGAAATGTGCGGCTCTGTTACAATACGTTAGTGCTCTCAGGGCATCAGAGTTGCCTAAAACCCAATTAGAGGCCTAAAAATGAGGGAACTTGGTTTTCAGTGGAAGAACACACGAGAAAGAATTGCTGACTTCTACAGTGTCTATACATTTTCCAAGGAAGAGTGTTCTGTTGTCTGGTCAGCAGGACTGCTTTAGCCCTTCATGGATATGGGCACATCCAGTTCTACTGTGGGAGGTATTTGTCCTAATCACATAACTAACTGACTGCTGGGCCCATCCATTGGCTTGGGCAAACTGGAGCCAGTGCTCTTGAGCTGAGCTTGATGGGCTTGGTGGCAGGAGCTGTGGGACAGGTATATTTTGCTCTTCTTTCCTAAATGATTCAATTAAAAAATGTTTGTTCTTAATGATATCCCAAGGGCATCTGTGATATATGCTGACAACACAGCCTCCTTTCAAGCAAATTATGCTCTTGACTGGTTGAGTTACCCCAATCCCAGGGCCTCTCCCCCAGCAATTATCTAATAATTTTACTCCTTGTGTACATTTCTGATGAAGTCAGAAAATATCTCCCAATCTGACTGATGGTTGTATTTCTTATGAATTAATGCACTGATATCCTGGGAGAGAAGGGTTTTAGTTTTATTATCATCAGATAGCACATCCCAGGATGATCAGCTGGAATACTGATGACATTGCCTGAGCCAACAGCAGACCCTTGAGGTTAGGGTCTTATCAACTCAAGCAGTGGCAACAGATGTCTCCCAAGTACTCACGCATCCCTTCAGTCATATAAATTTGTTACTAGGAAACACTCCCCAGCCAGAGATTTTCTTTTCTAGTTCCTGTTATATACTGGCCCTTTTGAAAGAATACAGTAAGAAGCAGTCACCTTTTATACACCCAAGAATTACAGACCTTGGGAGGCAGTCAAACTCAGATAATCATTTATTTAATCATTATTCTTTTCTTTGAGGGCCAAACCCCTGCCCAGTACTTAAAAATCTCAAGGGTTATATTCATTCTTTTCCAGTGAGTATTGAGCGAGCTAATGAAATATGTGTTAGAGTCAGGAGCATTGTGTTTGAGTTTCAGCTAAGTTTCTAACAAGCGCTCGACCTTGCTCAGTCAGTTAATATCTGTGATTCTCCTTCTTTTGCTCCTTTTTCTTTCAAAAAAACTTTTATGGATGGATTAATATAACCTTGCATGCCCCAAACTTCTTCCCTTTTATTAAAAATATTTATAGAGCTCTGGGGTGCCTGGTGGCTCAGTCGGTTAAGCATCTGACTTCGGCTCAGGTCATGATCTCAGTTCCCGGGTTCGAGACCTGTGTCAGGCTCTGTGCTGACAGCTCAGAGCCTGGAGCCTGTTTCAGATTATGTCTCCTTGTCTCTCTCCCCACCCTCAAAAATAAATAAACATTAGAAAAATTATTTATAGAGCCCTTCCTTCATGTCAGGTTCTATGTGAAGTGCATCACATAATATTTAATCACTCTGTGAAGTTGGGATCATTGATGGATGAGAGAATGGAGACTTTGAGAGCAGGAGTCAGTTGATCAAAACTAGCAGACAGCAGAGCAGGGGTTTATACTCCTGTCTGCCCAGCTCCATGCCCGGTGTTAATCATAACGTAAGAGTGTTTTTAATCCATCTTAATTTGGGACATGTTTTACTTTCTGCAGGGTAATCTCAGTCTTCAATCCTTATACTTTCTACATTTTCTGAAGCCAAGGAAATTGAAAGACCTTTTGTATCATCATGTGTTTCATTTATAAACTGTCCCAGACCATTTGGAAACCTTCATTTTTGAAACTCGATGTTACTAGTCTAGTTTCTAGTTCTTTTTCTTCTCAGCATATTCTTTCTGTGCTTTCTTTGTGTAAGGATGGCAAAAATGGAACTTTTAATGTCACTGAATATTGTTAAAAATTTCATTAAAGAAAAGAATGTTGGCTTAGCATTTAAGAGATTGGGTTCTAGTTTTGCCTGTAAGATACTGTTAGAGTATCAGTAGACACTAACTCTAAATACTGTTTGTAATATTAAGTTATTATAAATTAAAGATCAAATGTGTGAAAAGCATTTTACACAAAATTTCTCTGTGTGTCAGTAACCATAACAGCTGCAGTGGATTGTTGGAACCAGGATTAAAGCAAAATAATTTTAGGCTTATTGTTGCTTCGTGAGGACCTACTTAAAACAGTTAGAATTCAGGCATCTTCTTAGACACCTGTTGTGTTATTTGGCCTGGCCTAAGCATAATGTCAAACTTTGGACTGCTACTGATATAAGCAGGGTGGAGATGATTAAATTGCTGTCTCAATTATCTGGTAGTGACAGGTTCATTCTTTTTTTTTTTTTTTTTTAATTTTTTTTTTTTTTTTAACATTTATTTATTTTTGAGACAGGGAGAGATAGCATGAACAGGGGAGAGTCAGAGAGAGATGGAGACACAGAATCTGAAGCAGGCTCCAGGCTCTGAGCTGTCAGCACAGAGCCCGACGCGGGGCTCGAACTCACGGACCGTGAGATCATGACCTGAGCCGAAGTCTGCCGCTCAACCGACTGAGCCACCCAGGCGCCCGACAGGTTAATTCTTAAATGACTACAGTCTATTACAGTCATTGATTAGGTCAAAATTTAGGAGTGTTTTGCTTTCCGAGCTGTGTTGAGTGAGACAAAAGAATGGGAAGAAAAGCTGGATAAGGAAAGTTAGTGTGTTATAGGAGAAGAGAAAGACTTTTAGGGGAAATGAGGCTCAGTAGAGTCATTCAGAACTATCCTGAGAATTGAACTATGGGTAAACCGAAATATTAGCGGCACCTGCTGAGGGTTGCTCGTGATTTTGCCATATTGAAAATGCTATGCTCTGAGCTGGGCCAAATGCAGCCTGAAGATTGAAGGGAGTTGACAGTGCTCTGCTGTGTCTGCAACACACTGAACTGGGGGGAGAATGGCTTGAGAGATCATCCACAGACCTCTGAAAGTATAGACTTGTTCAGCGTGTGTCTGTGTGTGAATGAGTGTGTGTGTGTGTGTGTGCGCACGCGCACGTGCATGTGCGTGTGTGTGTGTGTGCTCTGAGCTGTCAGCCCACAGCCCAACACGGGGCTCGAATTCAGGAACTGTGAGATCATGACCTGAGCCAAAGTCGGACGCATAACATACTGAGCCCCCTAGATGCCTCCGAGTTGGCCATTCTGGTAAACTCAGTGGCCATTGTTTTACTCAGCATTTCAACATCTTCCAGTAGTCATTCAGCTATCACCTTCAACAATTTTTGCCTTATCTATTTACTTTTTTTTTTTTTTAATTTTTTTTTTTTTTCAACGTTTATTTATTTTTGGGACAGAGAGAGACAGAGCATGAACGGGGGAGGGGCAGAGAGAGAGGGAGACACAGAATCAGAAACAGGCTCCAGGCTCTGAGCCATCAGCCCAGAGCCCGACGCGGGGCTCGAACTCACGGACCGTGAGATCGTGACCTGGCTGAAGTCGGACGCTTAACCGACTGCGCCACCCAGGCGCCCCTATTTACTTTTTTTTAATGTAAACTTTTAAACTTAAATTTGTTGTAAATAGGAATTTTATATCTGCTGTTAAAACTTCAGGTTAGATGTACTAGTTATAGTTTTTCCTAACATACATTGAAATAAGTTGGCATAAAACCTGTCCATCTGTGGTCTACCTAAAATTATCTTGAGAAATGCTCCTTTCATGTTATTCCAACTCTTCACAGAGTGGTACACAGAATGCTGAAGGTAGAAGTTTAAATATGTATATATTAAAATAATTTTTTAATACGTATTTATTTTTTAGAGAGAGAGAGACAGAGAACACAAGTCGGGGAGGGGCAGAGAGAGTGAGGAGACACAGAATCTGAAGCAGGCTCCAGGCTCCAAGCTGTCAATGCAGAGCCTGATGAGGGGCTCGAACCCACGAATTGTAAGATCATGACGTGAGCTAAGGTCAGAGCTTAACCACCTGAGCCACCCAAGTGCCCCCCAGAAGGTAGAAGTTTAAAGAGGAAACCCAAAGACTAGAAATAGGGGCTTTTCAATGGAATTTTCTAGACAGACTTAAGATGGTAGACGTCTCCTTTTAGGTTATCAGCCTCAGTAGTTTGGGTTAGGCTTTATATGGTTTAATTTCTTTCTTTTTTATCTTTCTTTCAAAATTATTTTTAGGCTGCAGGAGTTTCTAGGCCTTGTAAATAGTTTGTTTCCTCTATAAGTTTCCTAGCAGAATTTTTTTTCTGAAAAATTCTAAACTTGCTTTGGCTTCAAATAAGGGGGAATAAGGTTTCTCCTTTCTCATTTTTAGTGATGATATCTACTCTGCCAGTCCTAAGCCCAAGGGTTAATTCAGTTCAGCCAGCATCAGGAGCTGCCTTTTCCTCGTCAAGCACAGTGTTAAGCCCTGTGATACAAAGAGGAAGCTATGGTCCCACCTTCTGTGAGGCACAGCATATAAACCGCCAGAATAGTTCCATGTGATACAAGGATGTGCCAAATACAGAAGAAATGAACTCTTTGGATAGGTCAACAAAGGCCTTAATCACCGGGAGAGCTGCGAAGGCTGGGTGGTTGAGTGCAATGTAATAAGAAGGCAACATAGTCTGTGACACGATGAACGCTGTGGTCCTTTCTTTTCAGGCAGTCTTTGTGATTGTTCTGTAGAATTTCTGTGGGTTCTGCATTGGTCCACATGGTATTCCAACAAGAATTAATGTCTTAAATGTGTGGTAGGTAGCTCACAGCCTTTCTGCCCTCATACCCGCATGTGAATTTGAAGCAATAACTAGGGAACTTTCAATAACAGTTGGCATGTTGAGATGGCATCATTCCCAAAACAACATCTTAATGAGGTTCTGTGCTTCAGGAGCAACTCTTCTTGTTTAAATACACTTAGCCATGACCTACGTAACTGGACGCAATGTGGCAGAAGTGCCTGGGATCACAGCGTGAGTCCTACATTGTAAGGGATCCTCTGGAGCGCCCCACTACCTCAGTAACTCTGGACCTGAGTAGGAGGATAGTATGGATAACAGGAGGAGGAAGAGAATAAAACCAATCTGCCTGTAGCTACGTTTAGGGAATGTTGGTATAGGATCTAAGACAAATTCTAGTCTCCCAGTGGGTTCTTAGCCATCCCTCCAAAATCCAGCACCTCACAAACACCTAGAACGTGAGCTACACATTCAAAAATGAGTAGTTGAGAGAAGATCTTCAATTAAGCATCAAAGGAAAAACTCCTAATCCATCCTCACACTGGGTGCCTAAAACCTCCAGAGTGTTAATTGCATTGGTAACTGCATCCAGCCTTAAACTTTGGGGGATTTAACATATGCAAGCTCTTTTTTTAATTGTTTGCATGGATATTCAATGAAAAAGAGCAAAAAATAAGCCTCGGAGTGGAGGTGGGGGCAGTGGGGACTAAGCATGACTTCAGACCCAGCCATGTCTCTGTGTTGCCAGAGACCACACCCCTCCTCAGACATAACCACGGAGGACTATTTCTTTTGGCCAGGCCTCTGACCTTGAAGGGTCTAGCCAGCCGCCGTGAAGCTTTGGGTGCTAGACATAATATGAGTAGATTCCAAGAGTTATTTCTATTTCATATATTTTATTTAGCATGGCTATACCAATTTTTTTAATTCATCACAAGTTCTACTCTTGAAATACATCTAAAATGCTTTGCAAAATTGCTGCCATTGAATTTCATACATATAGTCTAAAACACATTCAGAAATATAAAGAATTAGAATTAATGGCAGTGTCCATAAGTGATGCCATATTGCCTTTTTCTTGGAGATACAGCAAGCTGAGAATGTGGATTGATCTCCAATGTGTGTTAAATCTTTAGTTTTCTTTCTTGTGAATTTGATGAGGCAGTTTTTCCTTGGAAAAGTAGTTTGTGTTCAGCTGGGGAGGTTGATTTTTCTCCATCAGTTTCTCTCTTTAATAATTGAAAACTACTGTTCATTATTTACATAAAACTGTCTTTTTCTGGTCTGCTTTCTATAACCTTTCCCCTCTGAAGAATTTTAAGAATTCCCTGACTTTCCTCTGGGGGATTTTATGCCTGCTTTATCCCAGATGTAGGACATAGACTAGGCTGAGGTTTTCTTTTTCCTTTTCTCTCTTTTTTTAAAATGTTCTTGTATTTGAAAGACGTTCTTTTAACCTGTGCCACTGAAAAAAAGGGTTTTTAAGAAAGTTAAGTGGTTAAGAAAATAGCTTGGTTTCAATGTCTGACTTACTGGATGACATACCAAAATCCCATGTGCAAAATGAAATAATGGGCAGCAGTGTCAAATAATAAGGGGAAAATGCACACATGTTCTTTCAGCCTTTTGATTCTGGGGTTTTATTTTCTGAGTGAAGGCCTGTCAGTTTCTAGTCTCAGCAGCTCCTTGTCTGGTCTTTCACTGCATACTTGGCTGATGTCAGCCCAGGGATTGCAAGGGCTTGGCTGATGGTTTACCCTGCTTTGTCTTCTCCGTCCCCACCTTCTGCTGACACAAAGAGAATATAGCCTTACTCGTAATATTTTGTCTGCTCACATTCTTACAGATGTATTGATCCTAATCCCTGCTTTAGAATGCAGATTGTTAGGAAGCTGGGAGAGGCCAGAGTAAAGGAGCCTATATGAAGAAAGACAGGATTAGGATGCCTGGGTGGTTCAGTGGGTTAAGCATCCGGCTCTTGATCGGAGCTCAAGTCTTGATCTCAGGGTCGTGAATTCAAGCCCTGCATTGGGCTCCACACTGGGGGTGAGGCCTACTTAAAAAAAGAAAGAAGGAAAGACAGGATTTTTCTTCTTTCCTAATGTCCATTCAGATTCCCAGACAACATTTCACCACCAGCTTTTGGTTACTGTGGTTTTCATATTAATGTCTAAAAAATACCATAAAATCTAAACTTTTTTTGTATGACAAAGTGTGAGAAAAATACCAAGGAGAGTTTTTCTTCCCTGCTTGAGCAAATATATTACATGGTTTCCCCAAGTCCAAAGTTCTGTTTCCCTCAGTGAATATATATCTGATGTATCATGTTTAATTGATTAATAAAATTAGATTATTTTTATTTAAGTATGGTTGAGACACAGTGTTACATTAGTTTCAGGTGAACAACTTAGTGACTTGGCAGTTTTGGACATTATGCTGTGCTCACCACAAACGTAGCTACCATCTGTCACCATACAACGCTATCATAATATCATTGACCGTATTACCTATTATGTTGTACCTTTTATTTCCGTGACTAAATTATTAGGTTTTAGTAAGTCTCTTCCTAGCTCAGATTTTTGTTGCATTTTTTAAAAAAATCTAAATCCATAAGCTTTATTTTTTAGATATTTAGACCTCATAATACAAGCAAGGTTGTGTTTCCTATTGGTCATGTTCCCCTGGTTGACATACCCTTTTCTTCCTTTTTCCTCATGTAGGATCTTTCGAAGATGGTTTGGCTGCCTTGGAGACTTGGAGATCTGATGCCACGATGAGGACTCACACACGGGGGGCTCCCAGTGTGTTTTTCATATATTTGTTTTGCTTTGTGTCAGCCTACGTCACCGACGAGAACCCAGAAGTCATGATTCCCTTCACCAATGCCCACTACGACAGCCACCCGATGCTGTTCTTCTCCAGGGACGAGGTGGCGGAGCTCCAGCTCAGGGCTGCGGGCTCCCATGAGCACATTGCCGCCCGGCTTACCGAGGCCGTGCACACCATGCTGTCCAGCCCCTTGGAGTACCTCCCTCCCTGGGACCCCAAGGACTACAGCGCCCGCTGGAATGAAATTTACGGCAACAACTTGGGCGCCTTGGCAATGTTCTGTGTGCTGTATCCTGAAAACATTGAAGCTCGAGACATGGCCAAAGACTACATGGAGAGGATGGCAGCTCAGCCTAGTTGGTAGATTTTTGTCTTTTTCTTCTTACTGTATTAACTCTGTAATTTAAAGAAATGAATTCATACTCAGATGAGATTTCAGAGGCCAGATTTTCACCTAGGTGTGTGTGAGTGGAGGGGAGGAGTTGCTTGTTATTTGTGGTGTCAGCGGCTTATGAATGGTCCACAGTTTCAAAAGACCCAGTAACGTCCATGTTTAAAGTTAGCAGGAAAATATTTAGCTACAGCCTAGCCAAAGAAAACATAAATTGTTGAATTGAGTAAATACTATCATCTCGATTGTTGAGAATTCTTTCCCCCCTGTTTAACAAGCATGTATCATGGTCATCTGGCTTTAGATTTTGCTTGAGCCCCAAGTGGTTAAGACTTTTGCCAACAAGAGATTTTAGCCAGTTAAGATCTCTTTACATTTTGTGACAATTAGGAGCTAAAAATGAATGTGATAGGATTAACTGGCAATTTATAAACAAGATCTTATCCAATAACTACCAAACTATACTTATCCAAGAACTACCAACATTAGGAAAACCAGTGTTGTGTAATTATGTGAGGAATTCTAATTACATAATAATTTACTTCAGATTTCCAAGATTTGAAAACAAACTTACTACTTCCTTGTTGATTAGCTTAAATTTATTTTATTTGTTTATAGTGAATGTGTCTACCTGCTGTCAGAAAGATAGGCAATGAGTTGATTAGGGATCCTGTGGGTATTCTTACTTGAACTGTGTTTTTGTTTTTTTGTGTTTTTTTTGTTTTGTTTTCTTTTTTGCTGTTACCACATTTTTATTTTATTTATTTATTTTTAATATAATTTATTGTGAGGTTGGCTCATATACAGTGTATACAGTGTGCTCTTGGTTTTGGGGGTAGATTCCTGTGATTCATCACTTGCATACTTAAACTGTGTTTTAATGCATATTCATGGTATAATTGCACCAAAAAAATACAAATTATATGAAATATCCTTTTAAAATTACAGAGGCTGCTACTTTTTTATAGGGCTATAGACAGCTCATTTTTAAATGGTTAGAAAAAAATCAGTGAATACATATAATGCTGTGATGAGTTATATCCCACACATCACAGGGGTGAAAAATGGTCATTTGCAAGCTTCCTGAATTCAGTCAATATGGTAATGAAATTTAATTCTTCCTAAATTTCTGCCAGTATCATCAAGAATGTTGTTTGCTTATAGAGTTTGAAGGGTTTTCTGGAATTTCTTAATGAAAAACATTACGGAAGACCTGGTGTTAAATCCATATCAGAGCTGACTTTTTAAGATTCGTTGTTAGGTGTGTATAATCATTTTGAAGCTTATAATATTTTAGGTTGAAAACAACCTTTTTATTTGGTTTGTTTCAAAATTGAGCCATGTATGCAGTAGTTTCTGATTTTGATTTTAATTAACTGATTTTACTCTATTCCTGACACCAAGAAAGAAAACAAAACAAAATATGTGTGAAATTATTTGATATTTGAACTACGAGATTATATTACCAAATGTTATAATTACTCATTTGACATTGTGCTATTGGTTAAAAATGGCACCCATTAAATACTTTATTTAGGAAAAAAAAACTGTTGCCTATAAAGCTGTTTTTCTTTTCTTTTTAAAAAAAGTTTATTTATTTATTTTGAGAGAGAGAGCGAGAGAGAGAGAGCACACAAGATGGGGAAGGGTAGAAAAAGAGGGAGAGAGAGAAAATCCCAAGCTGGCTCTGCACTGTTAGCACAGAGCCTGATGTGGGGCTTGAACCCACAAACCGTGAGATCGTGACCTGAGCTGAAGTCAAGAGCTGACACTTAACTGACTGAACCACCCAGGTGCCCTTTCTTGTTTGTTTGTTTAATGTTTATTTAAATTTGAGAGGGAGAGAGTATGCACAAGCAGTTGGAGGAGCAGAGAGAGAGAGGAAGAGAGAGAATCTCAAGCAGGCTCCGCACTGTCAGCTCACACACTGACAAGGGCTTGATCCCGCAAACCGCGAGATCATGACCTGATTGAACGCTTAACTGACTGAGCCACCCAGGCGCCCCCGTGTTTGAAATTTATTTGGAGATTTTACTCATTGTTCAAATGACTTTCTAAACTAGAACATCTGTTTAATTCACAAAGTTTTCCTTTTGGCCTTGTTCCATTAAAATGCTCAGTGATGCTCCCCTGGGCCTTTTCTTATGCCTATAAGAATCTGAAGGTAACGCCAACGAAGAAGGCTTAGGGGAACATAATGGTGGTGTGTCTTTTATCTGGTATTAAGAAGAAGTACATCTGAGGTGTACATGCACATAAGTTTCTTAATGTGGTTTATTTTTCAGTTGAGTATTTTGTAGGTAAAGAGCTAAAAGGTAACATCTCTATATTCACTTATTTAAGGCTTTGGGGCTATCGTAAAGGAAAAGTTAAAGGAAAATACTATCTAATTATACTGATATAATATATAATATTATATATAATACATAATTATATATTTGATATAATATATAATACTAATATAATTATACTGATATAACTGTTATATATCCATTTTATATAATGCATACCATAAAGTACAAAGGGAGTCTGAAAGATTGATCCCAAGGGTGGTAGTGATTGAAAAACAAGAGCGTGCAAACTTCTTTCTTCTTTTAGCATCATACTTGCGTGTGTCTCCCAGTACCCCAGTGCGTGGGCTCCACAGAAAGATGAGTCCTGTCTGTGTGCTGTATGTGCCTTTGCAGAGATGCCACATTCTCTCTCACACTCTCCTTGGTTCTTCTGACTTCTTCATAGTAGTAAAAGTAGCAGCGTAATTTAAGCTTGTTCTTAACTTAGTTCTAAAAATCAAATTTAGGGGCCCCTGGGTGGCTCGGTCGGTTAAGTGTCTGATTCAGCTGAGGTCATGATCTCATAGTTTGTGGGTTTGAGCCCCGCATCAGACTCTGTGCTACAGCTCAGAGCCTGGAGCCTGCTTTGGATTCTGTGTCTCCCTCTCTCCCTGCCCCTGTCCTGTTCGTGCTCTGTCTCTGTCTCTCAAAAATAAATAAATGTTAAAAAAAATTTTTAAATAAAAGCAAATTTGAAAAGATGTCATTTTTAACCTCTATATAAAGTGGCAAATCATTTTCAGCTGTAGATCTCATCTTCCAAATGAGAGCTAGAATTTGGGCTGCAGTTGGCTCTGTATTAGATGAAAGCTTGATGAGACCTTGGGACGCCTGGTGGCTCAGTCGGTTAAGCATCCAACTCTTGATTTTGCTCAGGTCATGATCTCATGATTGTGGGATTGAGCCTTGCATCCGACTCTGCACTGAGCGTGGATCCTATTTGAGATTCTCTCCTTCTTTCACTGCCCCTCCCTACCTTAAAAAAAAAAAAAAAAAGAACTTAATATGAAATCATTTGGAGAAAGCTTAATGACCTGATACCCTAAATCTAGAACTGGTAACAATAGAAATGCATTTTGATTCACTTAAAGTAAATTCATTTTTTATATAATTCAATTTTTATATAGTGTCACCTAGTCACTAGAGCAAGTTCTGTGTATGTCAGTTGGCCTGTGGGGGTATTCTCATTTATAAATGGTTGCTTTCTGCCTTCAGACCTTACATAGTTAAAAAGAACACAGCCAGGGGGTGCCTGGGTGGCTCAGCTGGTTACTCATCTGACTCTGGATCTCAGCTGAGGTCATGACCTCACGGTTTGTGAGTCTGAGCCCCACATTTGAGCCCCATACTGGACCCTGCACTGACAGCATGGAGTCTGCTTGGGATTCTCTCTCTCTGCCCACTTGTGTTCTCTGTCTCTGTCTCCCAAAAATAAATGAATAAATAAACATTAAAAAAAAAAAGAACACAGCTAGACTTCAAATAAATATTTTCCTTCAGTTCCCCCCCACCCCCACCTCCCAGAAGCTTAAAATTTAAGGCAGGAAAAAAATAAAAGCAGTTCTTAGTAGGGATTCAAAGAAATATCCAGAAAGTCAATTTTTGGAGTTTTGGGAGTCAGCATATATTACTCTACTTTCCTAAAATTTTCATGTGTATATTTTCATTTACTTATTTCTACTATACCTTTCCTCCCACAAGACTGAGGAAACAAAATACAAAATATAAGATTGAAATTAGAAGTAGCTGAGAAAGAAAGGGAGAGAAAAAGGTTGGGGATATTAAGCTGAATTAAGAATGAGACCGTTGTAAAATGTTGTCCCTCACAGACCATGGGTGGGCCAAAGTGGGCCCGGCGTTTTTCGACAGCAAAGACAGTAGGCTTCGTTAGTTCTGAAGTGTAGGGTGTCCATGATATCAAAAACGGATCAGTTATTTTACAGAACTACTACCTTTGAGCCAAGCGCCAGACAGAAATGTCTCCTGGGGTTTTGGGGAAGAATCTTCCCAATGATCTCATGAACACCCTTACAGTGCACGTGTGATGAGTTGCTTGCATGGTGCTGTTTTTTACACCAGACCAGACTAATGTTAAAGGCAGGGTTGTGTCTTTGGCTCACGCATGTATCCTCCAGCTCGTAGCATGGCATGAAGTAGATTTCTGTCCAGTGAATGAATATACCATAGCATCCCTGGATAAAGCATCTCCAAAGTGAAGTTCATTGAAATACAGGGATGTATGGTTCAGCCTCAGACCACTTTTTTTTTCCCTAGTCTAGCTTAATCCTTCAGTAGAATTTTGTTTATGTGTCGGGCAGGCTCCCTATACATTGTGTATCTCACTCAAGCTAGCGATCAGTAGATACCATTACACTCCTTAGGAAGTTCTTGCAGGGATCTATAGCTAAAAACAAACAAAGGAAGTAGAAAAAAACTCACTCGTGATTATTGGAAAACACTACAGATCCTTAACCGCTTAATAAACGCGCAGTTAAGTTGATCCTATTTTACTTAATAACATGAAGAGATGAATGCCTTTAAAAGAGATTTAAGATAAGATTGTAACAAAAAGGATTTGTGTTCAGCTCTAGTTGATAGCATATAGCGATCCTGTGTGCATTTCCAGGCAACAGGCTTTTTTGTCTAAGCATTGTACACCCTGGGGAACGGGCCTTGCATAGTGGTCTTTGGAGGCAAAACAGTGCTGGCAAGAAACTGAGGTTTCCACAGGTTTAAAAACCTGCCATTTTATTCGCCATGCATCCTTTGGCAGGTGTTTTACCCTGTAGAAACCTCAGTTTCTTCATCTATAAAATGTGGATGAGCCTTCCTGTGCAAGATAGTTCTCGGGATTAAATGAGATAATGCATGTAAAGCTTTTAGCGTTATGTACCTGGCCTGTAGCTTTACTAAAAAGTCTATTATCTTTAGATATGAACATGCAGTTTGATTCTCAAGTTTCTTGATACACACTACTCCGTTTTACCTGCTCTGTCACTCCGGAGTTGTGTTTTTGAGAAGGATTCATTGTGAATCATGCTTTCTTCCTTTCTTTATAGTATTTTTGCTTATCGTCAGAAAATAAATCACAGAGGAAAGAAATTACTTCATTCTTGCATTGGAGCCAGTCAGCTACAGGAAATCAGAACTGGTGAGGGAAACAAAGAAAGTTGAACTTTGAGACAGAGAAGTAATTGTACTTTGATTTGCAACAGACTGAGTACTAAATCCTTGCCTATGAATCGCAACTTCTGGACAGTGATATCCGAGAGTGTATTTGCAAAATAAAATAAAATAAAATAATAAAATGAAGGAGAGGAAAAAAGAAAAAAAGAAAGGAAAGCCTCTGGCATATGGAAATGAACCAATCAGTCTTATTCCTGTACATTCCAAAATGAAGTGTGTGCCTGTCTTTCTCAGTGTGGCCTGCTGGCTCCGAGTGCAGTTCCCTACAGCTGTTTTGCAGACTTTTTACTTTTCTAAGTTGTTCAGTAAGGCTGGGAATCAAAGGAAGGGGGAGGGTGTAGCTGGGTCCCAACACGCGCAGCCACAGCACTGTGAGTAAAAAGATCAGGTTTTCCTCTCCTCTGACTTTACAGTGGTGACGACTGGGAGGCTTAGCCCAGAATGCACCTGGAAACCATTGGATTCCTGGGAAACAAATGTTGGGCTCTCAGAAAACCCAGCCCCCAGTTCTCCTGCCTTTTTGTCATTCCTGTTTCTCCTTCCTTTTACCCTTTCCCTTATCAATTTGCCGCTCTTTTTCTCTGTTCTTCTCATTCTGTGATCTAAAAGAAGTGATCCCCTTTTACCCTACTTCAGATCCTTGAAAATAGAAGGCTAAAACTGATGACTATGAGGCTTTTGATGATAGATGTTTTATAAAAGAGAGCCTACATTTATTTTATTTATTTTTTTAAGTAAACTCTACCCCCAATGTGGGGCTTGAACTCATGACCCTGAGACCAAGCGTTGCATGCTTTCCTGACTGAGCCAGCCAGGCTCCCCGATGATCAAGTTCTTAAAAATGTATAGAAACACATGTTAGGAACCTGGCCACTGGGAATTCTCTTCTTGAAGGCTATTTAATAAGCGGGTTGTTGCCAGTATAATAATAAACGAAGACATTGGGTAAGGATTGAGGTCAGGTGACCCATGGTGGGAGGAAGCATGTGAAGAGTGGCTAATTGAGAGGTGACGTCGGGTGTGCGGGTTAGCCGAGCATCTCCTTTGGGGTATGATTGTTCGATACACAACAAGCAAAGCGTTCTCCACCTATTATTTCAACTGCTGGTGAGGATAAAGTGGTTTTAACAACACTTCTTTCTAACAACAAATTTAGACGTTCTACAGCAGCTATGATCATACACAAGTGAGCAGAAATCCCAAGTTAATTTTTCTGGTTTTCTTGTTGTTTGACTCTCAGAGTCTGTATTGGTGATGAGTGACTCTCTCTCCTACCCCTCCTGCCCTTTTAGTGTCATTTTGCCTTTTTAAGTGTAACATGGGCTTTTAGAGTTCCCAGAGGGAGCCATGCTTAAGGCCAGAGGAATTCTTGTTCATCTTTTGATAGAGCTCTAAGTCAGTGCTCCTCACCCCATATATACAAACAGGGGCAACACAAGTGGTCCATGTGGTCTTTACAATCTGGACGCTTAAATTTTTCTAATATGAAAAACTTGCCAAGCATGATGTTTGAATTTTGTGCATTTCTTGCCCCTTATCTGGAGGGAAAACGTTAATTGACAAGTGCTGCTTGTGTGTCTGTATTCTGTTGCAATGATGCTTCATAGTCATTTTTTTTAAAGGTTGGCTTTCTCTGTCAGGTAAAATAGCAATCAATTTAATACTACTTAAGATGTAGGGTCTTCAGGCACCTGGGTGGCTCAGTCGGTTGAGCATCCAGCTTCCGCTCAGGTCACGATCTCGCAGTTCATGAGTTCGAGCCCCACGTCAGGCTCTCTACTGTCAGCTTGTCAGCACAGAGCCCGCTTTGGATCCTCTGTCTCCCTCTTTCTGCCCCTCCCCACCCCATGCTCTCTCAACAATAAATAAATCTTAAAAAAAAAAGGGGGGGGGGTTCTTGCCGACATTAGGTTCTTACTAACGCCGTACAGATATTTCTAACTCCTAGAGAGTAATAATGACGTGAATATGCCCGTGGAGTCTAAGTGAATAGTTCATTTTACCTTAGTGATCTTCAGAGTGGCTTTTTATTTCTTCCTCTCCTTCTGCCATATCCATTGAGGGAACATGTTTTAGCCATGCTTAATACAGTCTGCCTCATCCATCTTTCCTTTTCCTTTCCAGTGTCAATATGCTGCATTGGGACAGCAGGAGGAGACACTGTCAGGGGTCTCCAGATCACTGCTTATCCCACATAAGCCTGTGGTTTAGAAGCTTTGTGTGTGGAATGGCTTGGAGGGGAGGAATCAGGAGGAGGGAAAATAGGTAGAAGCTTATAATTTTAGTCCAGGAAGGAAATGAAGACTACAGTTAAGACAGTGAGGGTGGAGAGGGGCACCTGGGTGGCTCAGTTGGTTAAGCATCTGGCTCTTGATTTCAGCTCAGGTCATGACGTCACAGCTTGCAAGATCGAGCCCCGCATTGGATTCTGTGCTGACAGCACAGAGCCTGCTTGGAATTCTCTCTCCTCTCTCTTTCTCTCTTTCTCTCTCTCTTTCTCTCTCCCCACCCTCTCTCGCAAAATAAATAAACAAAAAAAAAAAAAAAAAAAAAAAAAGGACCGTGAGGGTGGAGAGAAGAAGGAATGATTTTAAAAGACACTTAGGACAGAGAAGCTGTACAGGGATTGATTGGATACGAGATACTTTCTCACCATGTAGTTCTTTCATCAGAATTCTATAGATGTCCTTTTTTTGGGCAGGGGGAGTTAAAAATTGTCTTTATTTCCTCTTAATCTTAGGGTCATGAGTTTGGGCATCACATTGGACACAGAGCCTACTTAAAAAATGAAAAATTGGGGCGCCTGGGTGGCGCAGTCGGTTAAGCGTCCGACTTCAGCCAGGTCACAATCTCGCGGTCCGTGAGTTCGAGCCCCACGTCGGGCTCTGGGCTAATGGCTCAGAGCCTGGAGCCTGTTTCCGATTCTGTGTCTCCCTCTCTCTCTGCCCCTCGCCCGTTCATGCTCTGTCTCTCTCTGTCCCAAAAATAAATAAACGTTGAAAAAAAAAATTTTTTAAAAAAATGAAAAATTGGGGCGCCTGGGTGGCTCAGTTGGTTAAGCGTCCGACTTCAGCCAGCTCACGATCTCGCGGTCCGGGAGTTTGAGCCCCGCGTCAGGCTCTGGGCTGATGGCTCGGAGCCTGGAGCCTGTTTCCGATTCTGTGTCTCCCTCTCTCTCTGCCCCTCCCCTGTTCATGCTCTGTCTCTCTCTGTCCCAAAAATAAATAAACGTTGAAAAAAAAATTAAAAAAAAAAATGAAAAATTAAACAGTGGTCTATTTCATATCTGCAAAAAATCATACTACAGGTCCAATTCATTTATAACAAATATACAAGTAGATTAGGGTTTTTTTTTTTTTAACATTTATTTATTTTTGAGAGACAGAGCAAGCAAGGGAGGGGCAGACAGAGAGGGAGACACAGAATCTGAAGCAGGCTCCAGGCTGTCAGCACAGAGCCTGATGTGGGGCCTGAACCCACAAACTGTGAGATCATGACCTGAGCTGAAGTCAGCTGTTTAACCAACTGAGCCACTCGGGTGCCCCAAGTTTTTTTTTTAATTGAAGTACAGTTGACATACAATATTATATTAGTTTTAGCTGTATAACAAAATAAATCAACAATTATATGTTATAAAATGTTCACCACAAGGAATATAGTTACCATCTGTCACCATATGAAGTTATTATAATATTATTGACTATATTCCCTGTGCTGTACTTTTCATCCCTGTGACTATTTTATTTCTAGAAGTTTGTACCTCTTAATCCCCTTTACCTATTTTGCCCATCCCCCCCACATTCTTCCCCTCTGGTACCTACCGGTTCTCTGTATTTATGAGTCTGTTTTTGTTTTGTGTATGTGTGTTTGTTTATTCATGTGTCTTTTTTTGTCTGATTTGTTTCACTTAGCATAATAGCCTCTACACCCATCCATGTTGTCAAGAATGGCAAGATTTCATTCTTTTTATGGCTGAGTAATATTCCGTCTCTGTACACACCACATCTTCTTTATCCATTTATCTGTCAGTGGACACTTAGGTTGCTTCCCGATCTTGGTTATTGTAAATAATGCTGGAATAAACATGGGGTACATACATCTTTTTGAATAAGTATTTTTATTTTCTTTGGGTAAATACCCAGAAGTGGAATTACTCGATCATATGGCATTTTGATTTTTAATTTTTTGAGGAACCTCCATACCATAGTGGCTGTAGCAAACTACATTCTCACCAAAAGTGCATGAGGGTTCTCTTTCCTCCATATCTTCACCAACACTTAATATTTCTTGTCTTTTTGTCACTAGCCATTCTGACTGATATGAGGTAACATATAGGTATTCTTAAAAAGACAGATCCCTGGGCCCTACACAGTCTCCGTGAATCACCGTCTTTTGGAGCCAGCCAAACCACCCCCAACCCCATGTGATTCTGAGACACACTAAAATTTAAAAAGGGAAGGAAAGGGACGTTTTAAAAAATGGTACTTGGCTTTTGTCTTGGGTGAAATGGTTGCACACCGATGCCCAGATGAGTTAGGGAATATGGGAGAGAGAAGATAGTTCACTTTTTCACATCTTTTGGCGTCACTGTTTCTTCTGTCTACTTTATCTGTCTCACTTTGTCTCTGTTGATATCAGCCAATGATGTGGACAGATGCATTTCAAAGCCCTCTGCCTCGGTTAACCAGCACAGAGGCTCAGAGATACCCTTGGTGGATATATTGTGTGTATTTATTACTGTACATACTTGGGCCTCCTGTAAGTTCAGTGTCGTACACTTTCACCTGTCCTGTGGCTTCTGCACTGCCGCTGCTAGTCTCTACCTCCACCATTTTTCTCCTCCCTCGTTTATCCTGTTGTTCACTCTTGCCTCTCTGTGATTGCATTTTGCTATCGTTGTTTGTGTCATTGTTGAATGTGGGTAAGCTTCTCAGGAAAAAATATCTTTAGGTGTCAAAAAAAAAAAAAAGGTCAGCCTATTGTCATCATAAAACATGTCCCTGTCCAGAGCTTACAGATTTTTGGTCTTATTTTTCCTAGAATTTTGTGATTTTAGTGTTTTAAGCTTTTCACTGACAGGCATGGATGTGCATCTCCCCCGTGGTCCACTTGGATCGTACGGGACCGGCATTTTCAACTCTGCCCTTAGTCTACTGGCAGTAAGTTTACAAACCAGCTCTGAGTTGGTCTTTCTGCCTACAGAAAGATGGATCTGTTCCTTTCCTTCCTCCTTCCCCTCCAACCCTACCCAGACTTCAAAATCCAGTTTAATTTCTCCTTTTTCCGTAACATTTTCTCTAGCCCTTTATCCTTCTCAAATCCCACAGTTATTACTTTTCATGTGACTTGTGGGTTTGCAATGGTAAGTGGGTTGTTTACTACTTGGTTCTCTGATCAGGAATATGTATCTTCAAGATGCAGCCCACTCACAGTGTTTTTCCAGAAACATCCTGGGCTGTAGCTTCTACCCATACCTTCTCCACTGATTCAGATATGCCAAGGGAGCCATGCAGACTTCTTATAGGATGTTTTGTCTGTCCAGTAATTCTTGCTTTATTTGTTTGCCTATCCCACTGGCACATAGGCTTAATGAGGGTAGCACCATCATCATGTTTTACTTTTGAGTCCTGAGAGCTATAATATGGTCACCAAGATGCTAATAAATTATACTGAAGGAATGAATGAATGAATGAATGAATGAATTTTTATTGAGAGTCTGAGCTTACCAAGAGCTGAAGTCCTGGATCTGTATACATCTTTGCATCAGATTTGGTACCTTGTACACGTGGATGCTCATATTTGTCTGCCTCACTTTAGCTCCTCAGGCCTACGTGTCATCAGCCTGTAATCACAGAGGTATTGTTCCTTGGCCCAGTTGAAGGCCAGTAGAAGGTATGTCAGGATTTGACATCTCAGTGGATAGTTTACCAGGAGAGTCAGATTACCTGCCCTTTGAAGTGCTCCCGAACCTGGTATTCTCTTCTCCCCAGGTCCTCAAATTTTGGCATCTGGCATCTTAATATGTATGTAATATTCATGGGTGTTCCCTATCAGGTAACCTCAGTAGGCATTTTGTTTTTGTTTCTGTTTTCCCATTAAAGCCACCCGCTTCAGTCTTCTAAATGTTTGGTAGTGATATTAGGCAGTGGGAGGTGATAATTTATTGGAATTAGAGCAAGGGCTGGGGAGCCCGACTGCCTGTGTTCTAATCCCATTTATGGATTCTGTGACCTGTAGCATGTTAGTTGCCTTCTCATGGTTCAGTTTCCTCACCTATGAATTGATGATAAATATAATACGTCATAGTAGAGCATTAAATGAGTTAATGAAAGATTACCTAGCATAAGGTTGTTACCTTTATTACTTTGCTTATATTTTGTTTTCTTATAAGTTGATGCCAACAAAGGTAATTTTCATTTATAATAAATATATGTACATATTCATTTTATGTCTGTGTACTGCGTACTTATTCTATTCTAGGCATCGTGCTAGGGATTGGGGATATGAAAATTTGAGGGCGTGTTCTATATCTTGCCTTGTTGTTGACCTATGGAAGATAGCCACTAGTGAACAAATATGAATGCAGATGAGAAATGCTGTGACTGGGAAAGTACAGTGTGTAATGGGTAGGTAGTGAGGTACTTTCACTCAACATTAGAGCATCAGGGAAGACTTTCGCACTAGGGCCTGGCAGACAAATAGGAATCAGCCAAGTGAAGGGGAAAGAGAGTGTGTTTGATTGTTTCAAGCAGAAGTCACTGATGTTCGGAGGCCAAGACATAAGAAAGCACAATGCTTTTGAAGAACTGAAAATGTCATGTAGGGAGGAGACTAGCATGTGTGGAGGCTCTGAGTAGGAAGCCAGGGGCTACAAGGCCTCCTCTGCCATGTGAAGGAAGGAGCTTGGACTTTTCCTCACAAGCACTGTGAGGCCATTGAAGGGTTTTAACAGGGTAGTGACATGGTCCAATTTGTGTGTGTGCATGTTTTCACCTGTTTAGCGCAAAATAAAAGAGAATACCATATGAACAAGTGTGTAGTTTCATAAGGTAACTGAAGGAAATTCCCTGGTAACCACAGCACAGACCCAGAAATAGCACTTTGCCTGCCATCCTGAGAAGGCAGCACTGTGCCTGCCTCCACAGCTGAGAAGTCATAGCTGTCCCCACAAAGCTTACCCTGACTTCAGTCATCATGCCCTCGTGTTCTGTTATACTTCATTCAGTTGTGCCTCCCTAGGTACAAGTTCAGTCTTCAGTCTTTTTCTGTGTGCCGTTTCTCCACCATCTCTGTACTTTCGTTACAATTTATCTGTGGAAGAACCTGGGCCCTTTGATCTGCGCAGCCTCCCGCAGTCTGGATGTTGCTGATTGTATGTTCAAGGAGTTCCTCCACCCTGGGTATTTCTTGAAACTGACGACAGGATGCTGAGCTGGAGCCAACTGTTGTGATCACTGTGACACAAGCGTAGGTGGTGGTTGTTTTCTCATCAGGGGACATAAAAGGGCTGCTGTTTTCTCCATGTGACAGATATGTGTTTTAGGAAGAGTCTGGCCACATGTGGAGACTAGCTTGCAGAGGTCAGACCAGAAAGACCAGTTAGGCCTTTTGTGTTTATCCAGATGAGAGCCTGGAATAGGGGCTCTGAGAATGGAAAGCAATGCTGGGCTCCAGAAAATCTCAAGAATTCAAGTGTATAAGACTTGACAACTGTATGGGAAGACAGGACAGAGGAATTTCTTTCTGGGATGCTGAGAGAATGGCCAGACCTTTCAGTGAGATTGCAATATTTGGAACTGTTAGAGAATGCCAATAAAAGGTTGGTTCTAGATATACTGAGTATGAAGCACCTGTGAGCCCAAGAGGAGAAGTCGAGTTTGCCACTCTCAAGCATGTTTTTAACCACTTCCTGTTTATCATCAGTGTATTGTGACTTAAAAAAATGTCATCACAAAAAAAGATTTTTTCCAAGAGAAAAATGCGCTTCAAGTACAATATACAGTTTCTGTTGATGATAGAAAAAATGTAGAAGGAAAGTTCAAAGAAGGTCAGATGTAATTAAAGTAGGCCTACCATAATAAATAAATGAATAACAATTGGAAGAATGAAAAGGCAAGGCCCTAATGGAGCATTATAGCCACTTGAGTGTCTTCACGTTGCTCTTTTGGAGCTGAAACCAAAATGAAACATCATACAGGCGGCACTGCAGGAGGAAAGCATCAATTGGAGCGGATTGGCCTCTTTCTTCTAAAGTTAAAGGAAGAGGGGCGCCTGGGTGGCTCAGTCGGTTAAGTGTTTGATTTTGGCTCAGGTCATGATCTCGTGATTCATGGGTTCGAGTCCCGTGTGAGGCTCTGTGCGGACAGCTCAGAGCCCGGAGCCTGCTTCAGATTCTGTGTCTCCCTCTCTCTGCTCCTTCCCCAGCTCACACTCTGTCTCTCTCTCTCTCAAAAATAAATAAACATTAAAAAATTTTTTTCTTTTAAGTTAAAGAAAGAAAAAGAAAAGATTCTTGAGGAAGTGTGGACAACCATTGGGCTTATAACAATTGAGTGAACAATTTTGAGTTCATTTCTGTTGATTCATTTACAGGAAATTCACTCTTAGAAGAAAAAATCTGGGGAAAGGAAAAAGATAATAAATACACACAAAGAAATGAAAATAACTAAAAACAAAACAAAAGAATAAATCCAGAGATATTGTGAAAACTTTATATTAACTTGAATATCTTCCTGCCCTAAATTTGTGGCCATAATTTTGAAAAACCAGATGGAGTTTAGTATTTTACCTTCCTTAGAGAGTTTGTTGACCTGGGAGAGATTTTGAAGTATTACTGAATCCAGTTTGAATCTTTTCCTCTTGCTTTTACTGGTCACAGAAGACGGAGAGGATGTGGTTGCTTTCAACATTTGGGGTGGGGTCAACTTTTATTTTCAAAATGATGTAAGTCTAGATCTAAAACTTGGGAGTGTTTAATGCTCATGGCATGTTGTCTATAGTTTACAAGTTTGGCTCACAATTGAAATTTAGTTTATTCATTAATTTTGTTTTCTGGCAACATGTGAGCTAGCACATCTTCCAAATTTGTTATGATTCACAAAGAAAAATCTTAAAGTGACTTTTTCCACTTTACTGCCAGATTACTTTTTAAGAAGTACTTAAGCTATGTCTTGAGGACATGAAATAAAATAAACATTATTGGTACCGACCGCTGTTCATAGGCATTATTTCATTGTCTCTCTTGAATGTAATTGGCTTCAAAGCAAAACACAATTGCTTTGGGGAGGATGAGAGATGTTTTTCTGCATAGTGATAAATTATTTTTCATTCCTGAATTGACTGCCTGTGCCTGTGTGGTGTATTCTGTCCGCCTTTATCCTACGGTACCTTCTGCCCTCTACTTTGAACCCGACTGAGCTTGTCTAGTGTTCTGGGTTCCTTCCTGGTGATCTCACGATGGGATTTCCCAGTGTTGGCTTGGCCCTGTGCTGGAAAGTGTTCTGGGCAGGCTGGGTCTCAACCAAGCTCCACCCATTGAAGCAGGCCCTGGGCCCAGGTCCTCTCTGCCTGCAGGATGCATCTGGCCAGCTGCTTGTTTGGTGTGGAGTTTATCCTCTGAGACCTTTGCAAACCTTTCTGATTGTGACGCATAGGAAGAAAAAAATGTTGGCATCACAACTCAATACACAGGTACCTTTAACTCCACATTTGTAAATATGTAAGTGAAAGTTGCACGAATTGTTAAGTCATGCTTCGCACTCTACAGTTTTCTATTCTGTTCCATTTCATTAAATTCCACTAAAATGTGTTGGTCATAGCCCATTATATTTACTTCATAATCTGTTAATAGATTCTGATTTAAGATTTGAAAACTCTCCCTAACATTCTGATAAACATGATTCCTTTTCAGAGAACCCTTTCTTAATATCCTTCTTCGTAAATATCACCAGTGAGGGGACTGTTTCACTCTGTGAGGTGGCCTCTTTATTCCTTATTTTGAGTGTTTAGAGTACTTGTTCCTAAAATATGTTAGGAAGGATCTTTTATTCATTAGGAAAGAGTGCAAATCTGTGATTAATGATTACATTTCAGGTTTCCAGCGCTAAGTGGAATACATTCTGCAGCACATTGTTTCCAATTGGTGCCCAGAATAAAATCAACCACAGCTCATTTACTGTTATAAAACCTTTTAAAAAGGCATACTGTAAAATAGAAGAATTTTGACAAAGCATTAAAAAATGGGAATTTGGAGTAAATATTAACCTTACTGAGGAAATCATAAGAGAAAGTTAAATATCTTTTCATGTATCCTAACACCTTAAAGTCTGCCTCATTTTGGTTTTGATATTTTCCTACCATTAGGGCAACAAGATTTAGCAATTTGAATACAGTTTTTGCCATTGTTAAGGTGTCCTTTACTTTTTAAACTTTCTATTGCAAATAATTCTTTACTTTTTTGCATGTTGTGTTGTCAGAATATTAGGGGATGGCTCTTTAAAATAAATGGGACTAGGAGCGCCTGGGTGGCTCAGTCGGTTAAGTATCTGACCTTGGCTCAGGACATAATCTCACAGATTGTGGGTTTGAGCCCCACGTCAGGCTCTGTGCTGACAGCTCAGAGCCTGGAGCCTGCTTCGGACTCTGTGTCTCCCTCTCTCTCTCTGCCCCTCCCCCCCCCAAAATAAATAAACATAATTTAAAAAAAACGTTTATAAATATATGGGAGTAACCTCATGTTCAGGTAGAAAAGGATCTGAAATTCTTTATGAAATTCTGAATTCTTTATGCTGGAATGGCATAAAGCAAAGAACCAGTTCCATTAATTTATATGGAAATATTTTTTAGTGTTCCCAGACCCAAAAAAATAACCTGTTTTAGGCTGTTCTGATAACTTAGGGCACATCTTGCTAATGATGTGCAAAAAACATCCAAATAAAGCAAAGATGCTCACAGACACAATTCAAGTTTTGGCATGTGGATGCTGAGATACCAAGTGTGGTTCCCAGGGAAGGATCCTGGTGGTGCCACTCTTGCTGCTTGGGGCGTGTGCTGCCTCTAATGGCTTGCTACAAGACAAGTGCTGAACGCTATTTTGACTTTTCCACTTTTTTTTGTCAAAGGGAAAATCTTGAAATTTCCTTCAGCTAGCAAAAAATGCGTACTAATGTAGGTCTTTCATAAAAGTAAAGTTGCATAATTCAGACTTTGGAAAGGTGGAAGGAGCCTGTATTCTTAACCATTGATCTTGAAGAAGTAGCCTCCAGAGCCTTTTGACTTGTGATGATGTGGCTCTGCTGTAAAGCTGTTGATTTGTTCTCCTTTCTATCTTGTGTTGGATTCCTTGTGCTGACTTCTTTTGGGGTACATATCCTCATTTGGTGGAGCAATTCTCCATTGGTTTCCAGAGAAAGTGTTCACGAGAGGTAGATTTTGAAGCCTCACATATCTGCATGTGTTTATTCTGTCCTCCAGCTTGAATGTAACTTGGCTGGGTATGGAATTATACTCTGGAAATTGTCTCCCTGAGTTTTGAAGGTGTTGTTCCATTGTCTTCGAACTTTTAGTGTGCTGTTGAGATATCTGATGTCACTCTGATTCTTGATGGTTTGAACGAAACTTTTTTTTCTCTCTGAGGCTTTTTTGGGTCTTTTCTGTCACCACTGTTATGAAATTCTGGGTGTTGGTTTGGAATGGTTCTCTTTGCATCCCTGTCCTGTTGCACCTGACGGACGCTTTCAGTCTAGAAACTCCTGCATTGTAGTTCTAGGAAATTTTCTGGATACATTTGATTTCTTCCTCTTTGTTTTTCTTGCTTGCTTGCTTGCTTGCTTGCTTGCTTGCTTGCTTTGCTTGCTTGCTTGCTTGCTTGCTTTGCTTGCTTGCTTGCTTGCTTTGCTTGCTTGCTTGCTTGCTTGCTCGCTCGCTCGCTCGCTCGCTCGCTTGCTTCTCTTCTTGGTGAGATATTCAACCTCTAGGACCAATCCTCTGATGTTCTTTTCTGTTTTCTATGTCATTGTCTCATATCTCTGTTTCTTGATATTTCTTCAACTTTCATTTAACCTTTCTAATTAAGCTTGTCTTTCTGTTACTTTTCATTTTCAAGAGTTCCTTTTTGTTTAAAATTTTTTTTTCTAGCTGCATTTATCATTTTGTTAATCTGGGCCTCTTCTTTCCTATTATGGGATTTCCTTAAGTCTCTGGTAATAATTGACTGCCTATTCATATGTGTGGAGCTTTATATTAGTTTCCTGTTGTGGTTGAAACAAATCACCACAAACATAGTGACTAAAACAATACAGACTTATCTTACACAAGACAAGATATAAGGTTAGATTCTGACTTGGGTCTCACAGGGATAAAATTAAGGTGTTAGTAGGACTCCATTTCTTTTTGGAGGCTGTGGGATGAGCTTTATCTAGCTTCTAGAGGCCACATAAATTCCTTTGCTCTTGGCTCCCTTCCTACATCTTCTAAGCCAGCAACATCGCATCTCTCTGATTTTTTTCTCTGGTCACATGTCTCTATGACCACAGCCAGGAAAGGTTCTTTGTTTTTGAAGACTCATGTGATTGGATTTGGTTCATCTTGATAAACTAGGATAATCTGTCACCACAGCCCTTAATTTAATCACACCATCTGTGAGTTAGGATGTGGACATCTTTGAGGGGACCATTGTTCTGCCTACCACAGGTTCTAAACAGCTGATTATCCATTCTATGTTTGTGTTGGGGAGGAAGTTTCATGTACTATAAGGTTGATAACAATTTGGTTCCATCTCTTTCCTTTGGAAACTTTGATGTCAGAATCTTTAGATCTTTAATCTAGGTCATAGAGTACTTAAGCTTTATGTATCATGTTATGTTTGCAATAGATGACATTTTTAATTTTGTATGTCATGAAATTCATATTGAATTTTAGAAGAAAAATAAATATATAAAGATAAACACAATTATTATAACTGATGAGCCACTGTCAGAGCCAACATTTATAAATTTTTGGTTTTTTCTGAACTTAATTTGAAAACTTTCATAAATGCATAGAAGTTAAGGAATTATGTAGTTATATCTACTTACATATTCATTACCTGTATTCAACAATTATTTGTATTTCTAGAGTCAATTTTCCCTTGGTTGATTTTCTCTTACTACTTGTCTCTTGTATTTCATAGATTTTTGTCTTTATTATTTGTTTACTACTATTAATGTTGGATTTAATTCCTTTTTAGCTTCTTAATGTGGAAGCTTAGATCATTGATTTTATACCTTTTTGTTTCCTAATATAAACTTTATAGTGTCATAAAATTTATTCTAAGGACTGCATTAGCTGCATCCCCCAAATTCAGATACATTCTATTCTCATTATCATTTGTTTTTGCACTAATTTATAATTGTCTGTGATTTGTTCTTTGACCCATGAGTTATTTAGAAGTGAGTTCATTTTGGGGCACCAGGGTGGCTCAGTCGGTTGAGTGTCCGACTTCGGCTCAGGTCATGATCTCACGGTTTGTGGGTTCGAGCCCCGTGTCGGGCTCTGTGCTGACAGGTTGGAGCCTAGAGCCTGCTTTGGATTCTGTGTCTCCCTCTCTCTCTGTCCCTTCCCCGCTCGTTGCTCTCCCTCTCTCAAAAATAAATAAAAATGTTAAAAAATTAAAAAAAAAAGAAGTGGGTTGATTTTTATATACATTCAACTTTTAGCTATCTTCTTATTGCCTTTGTTGCAGAAGCATACTTAAAATGATTTCAGTCCTTTGACATTGATTGAGACTTGTTTTTATAGCCCGGCATTAAGTAGGTTTTGGTGAATACTCCATGTACCTTTAAAAGAATGTGTGTGCTCAAAATACTACAAGAACTGATAAATAAATTCAGTAAAGTCACAGGATACAAAATCAGTGTTCAGAAATCTGTTGCATTTCTATACACTAATAATGAAGCAGCAGAAAGAGAAATTAAGAAAACAATCCCATTTACAATTGCACCAAAAGTAATAAAATGCCTAGGAATAAACTTAACCAAAGAGGTCAAAGGTCTGCACTCTCAAAACTATAAAATATTAATGAAAGAAATTGACAACACAAAGAAATGGAGAGACATTCCATGCTCATGGGTTGGAAGAACAAATATTGTTAAAATGTCTATACTACCCAAAGCAGTCTAACACATTTAACGCAATCCCTATCAAAATACCAATAGCATTTTTCACAGAACTAGAACACACAGTCCTAAAATTTATATGGAGCCACAGAAGACCCCGAATAGCCACAGCAGTCTTGAGAAAGAAAAGTAAAGCTGGAGGCATTCAAGCAAAGCTTGAAATCCACAATTCTGGGCTTCAAGTTATGTTACAAAGCTGTGGTCATCAAAACAGTGTGATACTGGCACACAGATCTTAGACACACAGATCAATAGAACAAAACAGAAAACCCAGAAATAAACCTACAGTTATATGGTCCATTAATCTTTGACAAAGGAGGAATGAATATCCAATGGGAAAAAGACAGTATCTTCAACAAATGGTGTTGGGAAAACTGGACAGCAACATGTGAAAGAATGAAACTGGACCACTTTCTTTCACCATACACAAAAATAAATTCAAAATGGGTCATGACCTAAAATGTGAGACCTGAAACCATAAAAATTCTGAAAGAGAGCACAGGCAGTAATTTCTCTGACATTGGCTGTAGCAACAGTTTTCTAGATATGTCTTCTGAGGTCAGGGAAATAAAAGTCAAAGTAAACAATTGGGACCACATCAAAATAAAAAGTCTTCTTCACAGCTGAAGGAAACAATCAACAAAACTGAAAGGCAATTTACTGAGTGGGAGAAGATACTGCAAATGACATATCCAATAAAGGGTTAGTATCCATAATATATAACAGACTTACACAACTCAACACCAAAACACCCCAAATAATCCAATTAAAAAATGGGCAGAAGATATGAACATTTTTCCAAACAAGACATCCAGATAGCCAACAGACACATGAAAGGATGCTAGGCATCACTCATCATCAGAGAAATGCAAATCAAAACAGCAATAAGATACCATCTCAATCTGTCAGAATGACAAATTAAAAATACAAGAAAAAACAAGTGTTGGTGAAGATGTGGAGAAAAAAGGAACCGTCCTGCACTGTTGGTGGGAATGCAAACTGGTGCAGCCACTCTGGAAAACAGCATGGAAGTTCCTCAAAAAGTTAAAAGTAAAACTATCCTATGACCAAGTAATCGCACCCCAAAGTTCAAAAGCACTAATTCATGCACCCTTATGTTTATTGCAGCATATTTACAATAATCAAATTATGGAAGCAGCCCAAGTGTCCATTGATGGATGAGCGGTTGGGGAGGATGTGGGGTGTGTGTGTGTGTGTGTGTGTGTGTGTGTGTGTGAAATAGAATATTATTCAGCCATAAGAAAAGTGGGGTCTTGTCATTTGCAACAACATGGATGGAGCTCAAGGGTATAATGTTAGTGAAATAAGTCAGTGAGAGAAGAACAAATACCATATGATTTCACTCATATGTGGCATTTAAGAAACTAATGTGCAAAGAAGAAAAGAGAAAAACCAAGAAACAGATTTTAACTATAGAGAGTAAACTGAAGGTTACCAGAGGGGAAGTAGGTCAGGGGGATGGGTGAAATAGGTGATAGGGATTAAGAGTACACTTATGATGACCATTGAATAATGTATAGAATTGTTGAATCACTATATTATACACCTGAAACTAATATAACACTGCAGTTAACTATACTGGAATTAAAATGAGGGGCGCCTGGGTGGCGCAGTCGGTTAAGCGTCCGACTTCAGCCAGGTCACGATCTCGCGGTCTGTGAGTTCGAGCCCCGCGTCAGGCTCTGGGCTGATGGCTCAGAGCCTGGAGCCTGTTTCCGATTCTGTGTCTCCCTCTCTCTCTCTGCCCCTCCCCCGTTCATGCTCTGTCTCTCTCTGTCCCAAAAATAAATAAAAACGTTGAAAAAAAAAATTAAAAAAAAAAAAATGAAAAAACTTCATTAAATTAAAAAAAAAAGAATGTGTGTGCTTTCTACAGTTGTTGGATGTAGTGTTTTATAAAAGTCAATTAAAGAGCACCTAGCTGGCTTGGTTGGTAGAGTATGTGACTCTTTTTCATTTTTAAAAAATTTCTTAATTTTTTAATTTAAATCCAAGTTAGTTAACATATAGTGTAATAATGACTTCAGGAGGAGAATTTAGTGATTCATCACTTACATATAACACCCAGTGCTCATGTCAACAAGTGCCCTCCTTAATGTCCATCACCCATTTAGCCCATCCCCTCCTCACCTCACCTCCAGCAACCCTCAGTTTATTCTCTGTATTAAAGAGTCTCTTATGGTTTGTCTCCCTCTGTGATTTTGTCTTATTTTTGCTTCCCTTCTTCTATGTTCACCTGTTTTATTTCTTAAATTCCACATATGAGTGAAATCATATGATATTTGTCCTTCTCTGACTGACTTATTTTGCTTAGCATAATATACTCTAGTTCATCCACATTGTTGCAAATGGCAAGATTTCATTCCTTTTGATTGCCGAGTAATAGTCCATTGTATGTATGTATGTATACATACATACATACGTGTGTGTGTGTGTGTGTGTGTGTGTGTGTGTGTGTGTGTGTGTATCAGTTCATCAGTAAATGGACATCTGGGCTCTTTCCATACTTAGACTATTGTTGATAGTGTAAGCATGTGGCTCTTAATCTCAGGGTATTGACTTCAAGCCCCATGTTGGGCATGGAGCCTATTTAAAATAAAAAAAATAAAAACGTCAATTAAGTTAAGTTGGTTGGTAATGCTGTTCAGATCTTTTATATCCTTACTAGTTTTTTCCTTCTTGTTCTATCAATCTGTAGGAGAAGAGTATTAATATCTCCAACCACAATTGCAGATCTATTTTTTCTTTCTTTAGTTTTGCCAGTTTTTGCTTTATATATTTCTGAAGGCCAATTCATAGGGTGCATAAACATGTGGGATTGTTATATTTTCATGGCGAATCAACACATTTTCATTATAAAACATTTTTTTTTAAATTTCTGGTCATATTCCTTATCTCAAAGCCTACATTGACATTAATATAACCATTCCCACATTTTTTCTCAGTGTTTATCTTTTCTCATCCTTTGCTTAAAATCTGTTTGTTGTATCCGTAAGTTTCCATTTTGCTTTTTTTAAATACAGCCTGGCAATCCTTTTACATGGTGGATTTGTCTGTTTACATATACTGTAATCATTGATGATTGGGTTCAAGTGTACTAACTTGGTATTTGTTTTCTATTTATCTCTTCTGTTTTTGTTCCTCTGTTTTTCCTCTCCTGTCCTCTTTTATGTAAGGCATTTTTTAGTATTTCATTCTATTGTTTCTTTTGGCTTTTAGCTATACTACTTTGAGTTACCCCAGTGCTTGCTATGAATTACATTATTTACAAGATACAAATTATACATCAGAAAAAATGTAGAAACCTTACAGCAGTATAATTCTATTTACTTCCCCTCCCCTTTTTGCTCCTATAATATATTATGCTTCTACATTTGTTGCAGACTTCACATTACATTGTTACTTATATTCTCTTCAAAGAGACACTCATTTTTCTTAAAAGTTTAGAATGAATGAATATCCATACACATATATAAATATAAATATTAGAGAAAAATGTCTTTTTATATTTGCCCCCATGGTTATCCTTTTTGGTATTCTTGATTCCTCTGAATAGAGTCTGGTTTTCATTTATCATTTCCATCAGCCTGAAGGAAATCTTTTACCATTTCATTTAGCACAAGTTTGCTGGTAACAAATTCTGTCACCTTTTAATTTATCTTAAAATTCTTTATTTCACATTCAATTTTTTTCACCTTTATTGAGGTATAATTGAAAAGTAAAATTGTAATGTATTTAAGGTGTGCAACATGATGATTTGACATGCGTATATATTGTGGAAAAATACCCATCATCCAATTAATTAACACATCCATCACCTCACATATTTACCTTTTTAAAAATGAGAACACTTGAGTTCTACGCTCTTAGCAAATTTCAATTATGCAATACAGTTGTGTCAACCATAGTCACTATGTTACACTTTAGCTCCTCAGACCTTATTCATATTATAGCTGAAAATTTGTATCTGTTTATTAGCCTCTCCTTGTTTCGCCTGCTCCCTAGACCCTGGCAACCATCATTCTGCCCTGTTCCTGTGAGTTTGACTTTTTTTTTTTTAAGATTTTACACAGAAGTTATACTATGTAGTATTTGTCTTTCTCTGTGTGAATTATTTCACTTAATGTCCTCCAGGTTCATCCATCTTGTCACAGATGATAAATTTCTTTTTATGGCTGAATAATATTCTTGTGTGTGAGTGTGTGTGTGTGTGTGTGTGTGTGTGTGTGTGTGTCAAATTTTTTTTACCCATTCCTCTGCTGATGGACATGGGTTGGTTCCATATCTTGGATATTGTGAATAATGCTGCAATAAACATGGGAGTACAGATATCTCTTCAAGATATTGATTTAGTTTCCTTCGCATATTTACCCAGAAGTGGGATTGGTAGATCATAGGTATTTCTGTTTTTAATTTTTTGAGGAAACTCTATTCCATTTTCCATGTGTCTGTACCAGTTTACATTCCCACCCGCAGTGTAGGAAAACTCCCTTTTCTCCACATCCTCACCAGCGTTTTTCTCTTGTCTTTTTGATAACAGCCATTGTAATAGGTGTAAGGTGATGTCTCGTGGTGGTTTTGATTTGCATTTTCCTGGTGATTAATGATTTGAGTACCTTTTCATTTACATGTTGCCTGTTTTTATACATTGTTTGGGAAAATGTTCAGTTCCTCTGCCCATTTATTAATTGGGTTATTATTATTTTTTTCTTAAGTTGTGTGAGTTCCTTGTATATCTTGGATATTAACCCATTATCAGATAAGTATTTTGCAAATATTTTCTTGAATCCCATGGGTTGCCTTTTCATTTTGCTGATGGTTTCCTTTGCTATATTTTTTTTTTCTGAAGCGTTTAGTTTTGATGTCCTATGTGCTTGTACTTTTGCTGTCAAATCCAAAATAGCCTTACTAAGACCAGTATCAGAGAGCATTTTTGCTGTTTTTTTCTTAGTAGTTTTATGGTGTTAGTTCTTATGTTCAAGTGTGATCCATTTTGAGTTGATTTTTGTGTACAGTATAAGATAGAAATTCAGTATAGTTCCTTTGCGTGAAGCTATCCAGTTTTCTCAACACCATCCATTGAAGACACTATTCTTTCCCTATTGTATATTCTTGTCTCTTCTGTCAGAAACTAATTTGCTGTATACGCATGGGTTTGTTTCTGGGCTCTCTATTCTCCATTGGTCTATATGTCTGTTTTTATGCCAGGACAATACTGTCTGATTACTGTGGCTTTGTAATACTATTTGAAATCAGGAAGTGTGATGATGCCTCAAGCTTTGTTGTTCTTTCTCAAGACTGCTTAGTCTATTCAGTCTTTTGTGGTTTCCTATGAATTTTAGGATTTTTTTTTTTCTATTTCTGTGAAAAATGCCTTTGGAATTTTGATGGGGATTGCATTGAACCTATGAGTGGTTTTGGATAGTATGGACATTTTAAACAATATTAGTTATTTCAATTCATGAGCATGGGATAGTTCTCCATGTATTTGTATGTTCTTTAATTTCTTTCATCAATGTTTTATAATTTTCAGTGTTGAGATCACTTACCTGATTTAAATTTATTCCTAAGTATTTTTTGATGCTATTATAAATGAGATGTTTTTCTTAATTTCTCTTTCTGATAGTTGTTAGTGTACAGAAACACAGCTGATTTTTATAAATTGATTTTGTATCTTGCAACTTTATTGAATTCACTTATTCTAACAGATTTGTTTGGTTGTTTTGTTTTTTGGTTTTTTTTTGGTTTTTGTTTTTTTGGGGTTTTTTTGGTAGAATCTTTAAGTATCCCTAAAAGATACCTATAAAGTGTCCTTTATGTAATATCATGTCATCTTTAAATAGAGGCAGCTTTACTTCCTTCTGATTTGGATACTCTTTCTTTTTTTCTTTTTCTTCTTTTTTTTTTTTTTTTTGTTTGCCTAATTGCTCTGGCTAGTACTTCTTTTTTTTTTTTTAATTTTTTTTAATGTTTATTTATTTTTGAGAGAGAAAGACACACACACAAAGTGTGAGTGGGTAAGGGGCTGAGAGAGGGAAACACAGAACCAAAGCTGGCTTCAGGCTCTGTGCAGTCAGCACAGAGCCCAGTGTGGGGCTCCAACTCACCAACTCAGATCATGACCTGAGCCGAAGTTGGACGCTTAACTGACTGAGCCACCCAGGCACCCCTGCTCTGGCGAGTACTTCTGACATTATGTTGAATAAAAATGGTGAGAATCGGCATCATTGTTTTGTACCTGATCTTAGAGGAAAAGCTTTTAACTTTTCCCTGTCGAGTATAACGTTAGCTGTGGGCTTGTCATATATGGCTCTTATTATGTTTAGGTATGTTCCTCTTATACCCAGTTTGTTGAACTTTTATGATAAAAAGATACTGAATTTAGTCAAATGCTTTTTCTTCATCTGTTGAAGTGATCATATGATTTTTACCTTCATTTTAGTAAATGTGGTGTATCACATTTATTGATTTTTACATATTGAGCCATCCCTACATCCCTAAAATAAATCCTACTTGGTCATGGTGATGATCTTTTTAATGTGCCATTGAATTCAATTTGCCAATATTTTGTTGAGGATTTTTGAATCTATGTTCATCAGGGATATTGGCCTATAATTTTCTTTTTTTTTACAATGTTCTTGTCTTCCCTTGGTATCAGGCTAATGCTGACCTCATAAAATGAGTTTGGAAGTATTCCATTCTCTTTTATTTTTTTGAAAGAATTGGAACAGAATTGGTTTCAATTCTTTAAATGTTTGGAAGCATTCATCAGTGAAACTATCTAGTCCTGGACTTTTCTTTGCTGAGAGCTTTTTGATTACTGATTAAATCTCCTTGCTAGTAGTTGGTCTGTTCAGATTTTCTGTTTCTTCATGGTTCAGTCTTGGTAGGTTGTGTATTTCTAGGAATTTGTCTATTCCTTTAGGTTATCTAATTTGTTGGTGTATAATAGTTCATAGTGATTTCTTTAAAAAAAATTTCTTTAATGTTTATTTTTGAGAGACAAAGGTGGGGGAGGGGCAGAGAGAGACAGAGACACATACAGAATCTGGAATAGGCTCCAGGCTTAGAGTTGTCAGTATAGCACAGAGCCCAATGCGGGACTCAAACTCATGAACCCCTGAGATCGTGACCAGTGCCAAAGTCTGACGTTTAACTGACTGAGCCACCCAGGCACCCTGTTCATAGTAATTTCTTATGAGCCTTGGTACTTTTGTGTCATCAGTTGTAACAGCTATCATTTCTGATTTTGAGTCTTCCTTGCTTTTTATTAGTCTAAAGGTTGGACAATATTGTTTATCTTTTCAAAAAAAAAAAACGGCTCTTAGTTTCATTGATCTTTTCTATGGTCTTTTTATTCTGTTTTATTTATTCCTGCCTCATCTTCATTATTTCCATCCGTTCATTAATTTTGGACTTAATTTGTTCTTTTTCTAATTCCTTGAGATGTAAAGTTAGCTTGTTTATTGGGGAGCTTTCTTTTTTCTTAGTGTAGGCTTTTATCTCTGTGAACTTCCCTCTTATATTTTTATTTAAAAAATGTTTTAAGTTTATTTTAAGAGAGAGCATAAGTGGGGGAGGAACAGAGAGAGAGGGAGAGAGGGAATCCCAAACAGGCCCACAACTGTCAGCGTAGAGCCTGATGTGGGGCTCAAACTCATGAACCATGAGATCATGACCTGAGCCAAAATAAAGAGTTGGCCACTTAACCAACTGAGCCACCTAGGCACCTCTGTGAACTTCCCTCTTAGAACAGTTTTTGCTGTATCCAATATGTTTTGGTATGTTGTGTTTCCATTTTCATTTGTCTCAAGGTGTTTTTTTATTTTCCTTTTGTTTTCATCTTTAACTCGCTGGTTACTTAGGAGCATGTTGTTTAATTTCCATCTATAATTGATTTCCAGTTTTATACCATTGTGGTTGGAAAAGATCCTTACTGGTCCAGCTCCTGGGTGGCTCAGTCATTTAAGCATCTGACTTGGGCTCAGGTTATGATCTCGTGGTCCATGAGTTCGAGCCCCGAGTCGGGCTCTGTGCTGACAGCTCAGAGCCTGGAGCCCGCTTCGGATTCTGTGTCTCCCTCTCTCTCCACCCCTCCCCCATGCACACTCTGTCTCTCTCTCTTTCAAAAATAAACATTTAAAACAAGAAAAGATGCTTACTATGATTTCAATTTTCTTAAATTTATTAAGAGTTGTTTTGTGACCTAACATATGATCTATGCTGGAGAATGTTCCACATGGGCTTGAGAAGACTGTGTATTCTGTTACTGTTGGATGGAATGTTTTCTAGATGCCTATGTGGAGTCATCTGGTCTAATGTGTAGTTTAAGTACAATTTTCCTTCCTGATTTTTTTTTGTCTGGATGATCTATTCATTGTTGAAAGTGGGGTATTGAAGTTTCCTACTATTACTGTATTGCTGTTCATTGCTGATTACTGTATTGCTAATGATCTGTTAATATTTGCTTTATACATTTAGGTGTTTCTACGTTAGGTGCATACTTATAAATGTTATATCGTCTTGGTGAATTGACTCCTTTATCATTATGTATCGACCTTCTTTGTCTCTTGTTACCACTTGAGGCATCAGCACAGAGCCTGACACGGGCTCAAACTTGAAACAGTGAGATTATGACCTGAGCTGAAGTCAGGACACTTAACTGACTGAGCCACCCAGGCACCCCTGATAACTTTACTTTTAACACATACAAAAGCTCTACATTTTTATACTCTTCCCCACCACATTTTATGTTTTTGATGTCAAAATTTACATTTCTTTACCCCCATTTACATTTTTAAATATTGTGCATCTATTAAAAAATTATTATATAATTATTTTTTATGTTCTTTTAAAATTTATACAAAAGTTCTAAGTGATTTACTCACAACCATTACAACATTAGAGTATTCTGAATTTGGGTATATATTTATTTTTACCTGTGAGTTTTATACTTTCCTATGTCTTCGTGTTAGTAATTAGCATCCTTTCGTTTCAACTTGAAGAATTCCCTTTAATACTTCCTGTAAGGCTGGTTAGTGGTGATGAGCTCCTTCAGCTTTTGTTTTGGTCAGCTTTATCTCTTCTTCATTTCTGAAGGACGACTTTGCTGGGTAGAGTATTTTTTGATTGGCAGGGTCTTTGTTGTTGTTGTTGTTGTTAGTATTATTATTAAAACATTTTGAATATGTCATCCCACTCCCTTCTGACCTGAAAGGTTTCTGCAGATAAATCTGCTCATAGTCTTAGGGGGGTTCCTAAGTATGTTAACGACTTACTTTTCTATTGCTACTTTATGATTCTTTCTTTATCTTTTATTTTTGACAATTTAAATGTATCTTGTGGGTCTCTTTAGATTCATCTTTTTTTAACCCTTTGAGCTATCTGTATCTGGATGTCTGTTCATTTCTCCCCCAATTTAGCCATTATTTCTTTGAATAAACTTCTGTCCCTTTCTCCCTTTTTTCTTTCTGATACCCCTATAATGTTTCTATTGGTCCTCTTCATAGTGTCCTTTAAGTCCCTTAAGCTACCTTTCCTTTTTTTCTTTTTTTTCTTCTCTGGCTGGATGAATTCCACTACCCTGTCTCTAAGTTTACTGTTCCTTTTTTCCACTTGAGCTAGTCTGCTGATGAATCCTTCTATCAAATTTTTCGGTTTCATTGTTATATTTTTCAGCCCTGTGATTTCCGTTTGGTACTTTTAATATTTTCTTTTTGTTGAAATGCTTACTTATTTCATACATTGCCCTCCTGACTTAGGTAAACATCTTTATGACTATTATTTTAAACTCTCTATCAGGCAACCATTCATCTGTATTTCATTAAGATTGCTTCCTACAGATTTTTGCTTCCTACAGATTTATCTCATTCTTTTGGGGAACATATTGCCCTGTTTGTTCATTTCGTTTTGAATCAAATCCCAAACATTCATTTCACTTTAGTATTTATTTGACATATATTTAATTTGAAATATTTGAAACATTTACATAGTTCACAATGTGCCATATCAGAATCCTATTACATACGATCCTTGAGAAAACAACCTTATACATATGTGCTTTTGTCTTTGTGGAGCTGTATTTCTGTAAGTAATAGAAGTAGGTCAAAAGATAAAATGTTTATATAATTTTGTTAAATTATTGCTAAACTCTACCCTATAGGATTTGTACTGTTTTGCACCTCTAACAGCATTTTGACAGTGACCTCATTTCTCTACAGCTTTTACTAGAGTGTTTGTCATAGTTTGATATTTTACTAATCTGGATGTTACCTTATTGTTGATTTAATTTACATTTCTTTTATTATGAGATGAGAATTTGGGAGGGGAGATATATTTACCTTTCTTTTTTGTTAACTGTCTTGTCTTCTGTTCATTTTTCTAATGACATTATGATTTTTTTTTTTTTTTAAATTTTAAGAGTTTTTTTGTATGTTTGGGTAAGTGTAGTTGTATTCAAGGTATATGATACAGGTATTTTTTCCCAATTTGTTATTTGTGTTTGACTTTGCTTGTGGTATTTTTTTCCCCTATGCAAAAGTTCTTTTTAAAGTTTTATATGGCCCAAACGATCACTTTATTTTTCTGTGCTTTCTGTTTTTGAGTCATGGTTGGAAAGGTTTTCCTTCCTTAGGTCACAAAAGAATTCATCCACTTTTTCTTCTAAGAGTACTGTGATTTCATGTTTTACATTTAGAGGCCTAATTTATTTAGAGTTTATTTTGTTGTATTCCATGAGGTTTGGATTCAGTTTTATCTTTTTTCCAATGACTGTCCAGTTGTTCCAGAAAACTTGTTTAAAGATACTTCTTTTTCCTGTTGATTTTTGATGCCACCTTTGTCCTGTGCCAAATTTCCACATTTCTGTTTTGCTTCATTTGTGTGTCTTTCTGTTCATATGTCAGTACCACTCTGTTTTGATTAGTGAAGCTTTAGAGCATGTTTTCTTCTCTGCCGAGCTAGTTACCCTCCATCATTGTTCTTTTAATTGACCTCCTTGGCTATTCTTGCATGCTTAATTTTTGTAATCAAATTGACGATTTTAAGGCATTGTTTCTTACATGATCATTGTATGCTTGCATAGTCATCGACTGAAGCAATGACGCAATAAGCTGTCCTGCTGAACCCTTTGAAACATATTTTACATTGTTAACGTATAAATGTGTATGTGTGTAACATGTAAGTGTGTTTCTACTTATAAAATACCAAGATACTTTTTTAAATGTGCAAAAATCATTCGAATACACTTTGTGAACAATATAGGCAAGTCTGTGTTATTCTCTCCTATTCTTTGTAGGTTTCACAATTTTTCCATTATAATGGGTTCTTTGATAGTTTTTCATTAGAATTTGATAGGTAAGGACTAGGGTCCTTTGAGCTCTGCCATTCCAATGAAACAGAGGTCTTGTTATCAAATTCGAATCATCTTGCCTATCATGTTTCTCCGCCTTATCTTTTCAGGCTGGACACTAGCCCAGGCTGGACACTAGCCCACTGGTCAGCTAAAAGGGATTACAATCATAAAAGCTATTTGATTCTATTTAAATAGATTATGCTTGGATGGCACACTTGGATGTTTGGTTAAGACTTGTGTCAGTGAACTAAACATTGGAATAATGGCATAGCAGTGCCTTTTCCCATTTAACAACACTACTCATTTAGCTTGGTATATTTTGACATTCAAATTAATTAATTTTCTCTACACATTATTTAGAATATTTTTTCAAGTAAAAAAGAATATTCTCTTTAATTTCTGCTTTCACATAAGTGATTCCTCAGTATTCTGCTTGAGTGAAGCCAACCTAAACTAAATTTTTGTATTTTAGATTTTAAAATTTGGGATACTGAATTCTCATCTTTAAAATGAAATTAAGTGGTAATGTTTTGCTGTACTGAATCTAGTAATTTAATGAATATAGAAATACAGATAGTGGGAGAAAATGTCTTTTATTTTTTAGGGGTGATAAGATATTTTTCCTGAAGATCTCTTAATGTATATATATATTCCTTCCAGCAATACTTTTTACCAAGTAGGGAATAAAGTAGATGTTAAAAAGGAAGCTCACTGACCATTTCTGTTTATTGTAGCCCTGTCCTGCTTAAGGGGCTAAAGGTTCTGAGCATGCAAGTTCAGGCCCACTATCCCCTTCACCAACTGTACCTGGAGTAGAATATTGGGAGCCCCAGGCTCAGTGGATGTCTGTGGAGAGAGAAAGAGTTGTTTCAGGCATTCTTCATGATTGGTATCTCATGTTCCGTGGGTGGGTGTTGAGCAACCATATGGACACAGAATCATGGTATCTCTTCTAATGTCTGCCTTCTTCCCCCACATTTCTTGCCTTGTATCTGCCTTGGTGTCATGAAAATGGCAGGACTTGGAACCCTGTAATGTATTTCAGCCTAAGTGCCCTTCTGCCTGGCTCATGGTAGGTCTGTTAACTCTAGCACTTTCTTCTGGCCGGGTTCTTATTGCAAACTTGGTGACTTTTCTTTGAAAGCACTGTGCTTTTCCTCACAAAGAAGTAAAATGATTCTAGATTCAGATGATCTTGGATGCCATTCTTGGCTCCACCATTTAACTTAACTGTGTGATCTTAAGCATGTAATTTTCCTGTCTCTAAATACTACTTTTACAGCTTATAAAATGGACATGTAATACCTAATGTGAGTTTTGAAGATTAGATGAAATAAAGTACATAAAGGGCTTGGCACATGCCATGTGCTTAATATGAAGTACAACATCTCTGTTTCCTCCCAGTTACAAATAGTGAATTTTGCTTGATGATGCAAATGCCACTCTTAGCCACCTGATCAAACACTTGGAATATGGACACCAAGGCAGGCCAGAATTTAGCTGAATATGCCCCTTGGATACCTGGCCACCCACTCAGAGGCCCCCACATCAAGTCTCTCTAAATTCCAGGTTTATTCTGCTCTCCTTGGAAAGTCACTGTCGAGGCCCCAATGTGCTTCACAGGCAAGGCCACACAGCTTAGAAATCCACTTCCTTTGGCTAAATTTTATAGGAATAACTTACAATATTTAATGTATTACTGACATTTAACATTCATAGTTAGTTTTCATGTTTAACTTACGAAAGGAAAAAAGATGAATCACAGCTGCCATTAGTCATGTTTTAAAAACAGTGGTACTACATGACTCTCCTAACTTATTGGAAGTTGTTTCTAAGCACACAAAGGCAATTGATTGAAAACTGAATGACTTTCTATCAGATTACTGTCTTCAGGGTGCTTTTAGAGTGAATAGACTAATTTACATCTTAAGGTAGAATTGACCTTATTTTGGCATATTTGGGTGGTGTGACCCAGGGCACACAGTAGGCAGAGGTGTGGCTAATATACAGTAGACACAACAGCCGTGAAGCTGGTAAGAGTGAAGTTGGTACTGCTCCAGCCTGTAAAGTTTACCCTTGGGAATAATTTCTGAAGTGTTCATTGCTATGTTCTACATTTAAATTCCTAATTATTTTAAAGCTTCTTTCATTTTTCTTAAATTTACATTGCTATAAATATCAAGTGTCTAAAACCAGATTTTGTTAACATAAAAAGAAAATTTTTTTAGTGTTTATTTTTGAGAGAGAGAGAGAGACAGACAGAGCAGGAGCGGGGGAGGGGCAAAGAATCTAAAGCAGGCTCCAGGCTCTGAGGGGTCAGCACAGAGCCTGACAGAGGGCTCAAACTCGTGAACTGTGAGATCGTGACCTGAGCCGAAGTTGGATGCTTAACCGACTGAGCCACCCGAAAGCCCCTAAGCCAGATTTTTTAACATGAATCTTCTGTATGAATTTACTAAATATTTTATAGGTTAATAAAACTAAATGTTACCTCAAAATGAGAAAAAGGATTGTTTTTGAGTTCTGCTTTTTGTAAAAGCTAAACAAGCAGTAGAGCTTCATTTCAACATGCTTATAAAAATGTATGAATTTGCCTATACCATGGATCAAATCATGACCTTCAAGATATACTTACATATGGAAAAGTATGACATAAAATTGTTAGGCTGTAAAATGTGCTAGAAAACAGGACTAATAACCATGATAACATTGTAAAGGGAGTTACGAGTTGTCCCATTGTTTCTAGTATTTATTTTTTCTATACTACTGATTCATTTAAATAAATATCAGTGACTTTTTGACCCCTCTTAGATTTTAAACACCAAACTTCTGTTATTCCAAGCATTTACCTTAACAGTATTTGTGTAAATGAAATAACATAAAAATAGAGTATTCTGTGAACCCTGTAATACTAAATGTTAATCTTTTCACACATGGTTATTTTGAAAGACTATGTATCTATTAGAGCTATAAGAAAAAAATTTAAATACAGTCATTTGATCATAAATCTATAGAAATAAAAATAGATGCCAATATTATTATTAAGCTTCTTTTTACTCGTTTTATCAAGTAAACTGTCCAATTTTAAGTATGACTTCTTAGAATGCCCACTGTACTCTGTACATAATAGATGGTTCAAAAGGCGTTTATGATAATGGAGGCAGTCTGTTCATATAAAACTATTATAAAAATTTGGATCAATGAAGCTATTGCATTTTGGAAAGATTTTTATGCCACTTTTCTTCCTTTTGTAGCCATCTTGATTCATGGAAGCAGCACATCTTGATAACCTCTATTCCTCTCCTCACCAACACCATACCCCCAACCTAGGCCATTAATAGTTCATTTTTGTGTTCATATCCTTCTGTTTCACATAAATTCACTTAAACTTATCTCTGAAAGTGGTCTAGGCAGCTTTTTAAAAACTTTTTAGAGTCAGGACTCTTTTACACTCTTAAAAATTAATGAAAACATCAAAGAGCTTTGTGACGACTATACCTATTGATATTTTACTATATTAAAAATTAAAGCTGAAAGATATTGAAAATATGTATGCGTTCATTTTAAAGGTTCATTTTTTTTCCTTTTAGGGTGAGAGGTCCATTTTGTATTAACATTAACATAATTTTAGGAAGAAATAACTATACTTTTTTAAAACAAAGCATTTAGCACAAAAGAGATCTTGGTTGCTCATTCTTGCAGATTTTGCATGTCTACTGTATTCAGTCTGTCGCAGTGTGGTGTTTTGGTTTCTATATATGAAGAAAACACAACCGCTTCATATCAATATGTGCTTGAAAAGGACAGAGTTTTTAAGAATCTTTTCAGAAAATTATGGATATTCTTTGATTCTATACTAGAACTTGACAAGTAGGAGTTGCATAAAAGTTGTTTTTTTTTTATTTAAAAAAAAATTTTTTTTTTTCAACGTTTATTTATTTTTGGGACAGAGAGAGACAGAGCATGAACGGGGGAGGGGCAGAGAGAGAGGGAGACACAGAATCGGAAACAGGCTCCAGGCTCTGAGCCATCAGCCCAGAGCCTGACGCGGGGCTCGAACTCACGGACCGCGAGATCGTGACCTGGCTGAAGTCGGACGCTTAACCGACTGCGCCACCCAGGAGCCCCAAAAGTTGGTTTTAAATGGACTCTGATTCATAAAAGTATGGGATCTGAAGCCATGTTAATGAACTCCCATCTTTTAATTAGTAGACTAATCCATTGGTAGATTTTGCACGTCCAGGGGATCTTTTATCTGTGCATGGTTTTATAATACCTTGCCTTTTTTCCCTTCCCCGTATGCTCTGTTTCTCTCTGTCCCACAAATAAATAAACGTTGAAAAAAAAAAAATTAAAAAAAAAATACCTTGCCTTTTTTATTTTGAATGTTTGCTTGCTGAGTTATTCCAGTCTTCCAAGTGTTGATGTATTTAGTTATACAGTATAAAAATAAATCACATTTGTTATTACTGACCTCATCAGAAAAACTTTTATGTATTGGTAAACTCTTAAGTACATGGTAGATACACGTTTTCTAAAATTCTTATTTTCTCTTGGAAGCTCCAATTTAGTCATTGGCAGCAGAGGCTTTCAATTTTCTTTGAGCCGGCAGGCTTCTTCATCTTCAAGAAAACTTCCACTTAAATACCTAAGTCTAAATAATTGCAATTTGTCAGTTTGTCATTTTCTCACATAAAAATGATGTTTCATGGAAAAAAAAAAAAAGGAGCTACTTCAGCTCTTAATGCATAGTTTCTTTTCATTGTGATAGTTACTGCACTTTGGTGTCCACTGTGCTTTTTACATAGTTTTCATTTCATCACACAGAATATGGAAAAGAGATATACTCAAAGATTTGAGATTTGATAAAATTAATAATCTTCACACTTTATCAAGGATATTCTTTTTTTAATTTTTTTTTAATGTTTGTTTATTTTCGAGGGAGAGAGAGAGCACAAGCAGGGGAGAGGCAGAGAGCAGGGGAGACAGAGAATCCCAAGCAGGCTCCAAGCTGTCAGCACAGAGCCCAAAGCGGGGCTCAAACTTGCAAAATGTGGGATCGTGACCTGAGCCTAAGTCAAACACTTAACTGACTGAGCCACCCAGGTGCCCCCTTTATCAAGAATATTCTTAAGTGAAACTGGCCTGTGTGTGTGTCTGTGTGTGTAGCTAAGAGTTCATGACAGTATGCAGAATCAGGCAAGGATTGCTAGAGGAGTTTGGTACCTCTTCTGCACTCTTTTTTTTTTTTTTAATTTTTTTTTCAACGTTTTTATTTATTTATGGGACAGACAGAGACAGAGCATGAACGGGGGAGGGGCAGAGAGAGAGGGAGACACAGAATCGGAAACAGGCCCCAGGCTCCGAGCCATCAGCCCAGAGCCTGACGCGGGGCTCGAACTCACGGACCGCGAGATCGTGACCTGGCTGAAGTCGGACGCTTAACCGACTGCGCCACCCAGGCGCCCCCCTCTTCTGCACTCTTGCTTAAGGTGCCAGTGTTTTTAACCTGTAAGTGCTGTGGCACCATCAGTGCAAATGTCAGCATATAACGTATTTGTATTATCGGGAAACTAATTTTTACTTGAGGATTCCCTCAAAGAGTCTCTAAGACCCTGGAGATCCATGGACCTTACTTTAAGAATGGCCCGTAAGGGAAGAAGGTATAGTTTATAAAAAGAGGGCTACAGTAAACATTTTTCTAACCCCCCTCTTAACTGACTCGCCAGTGAAATTAGCCTCCATTCCTTGTGTCATCTGGCAGCAACTCTCACAAAATGCTGAATGTCAAGGTTGGTCAGCTGTCCTCTGCTATGTCCATTCATCTCTGTTCCCACCAGCAGAGTGAAGTGTTTTTGCAAATACCAGTTGTATTCTCAAATGACTTTATGCCAATGCCATCAATACTTTAGTTACACAATTTTAATATTATGTGAGTAAGTAGGAGTTCAAAAAGAAAACACTTAGTGTTTCTAAAACTAACTTAAATGCTTTGGAATGACTTACTGTAAAAGATTGCTATCATATAATTTACTGTGGATGAGATTTGTAAAAGGTTAGGGAAAAACATGCAAATCTGGAAGGATTCTGCATTCCTTCACAAATATCTTTGATTTCTATATTATAAAGAAACTAAAGCTTGCAATTGTGATGATGTGTTGTGTGTGTTCTTTGCAGGAAAGAACAATGAAACCAATCTTTAGACTCACATTTTTTTAAATTTTTTATTTATTTACTTATTTTTTTAATTTTTTTTTTTATTTGACGTTTATTTATTTTTGAGACATAGAGAGACAGAGCATGAACGGGGGAGGGTCAGAGAGAGAGGGAGACACAGAATCTGAAACAGGCTCCAGGCTCTGAGCTGTCAGCACAGAGCCCGATGCGGGGCTCGAACTCACAGACTGTGAGATCATGACCTGAGCCGAAGTCGGTTGCCCAACCGACTGAGCCACCCAGGCACCCCTCACATTTTTTTTTAAAAAAGGCTTTTATCTCACCTTCAAAAGATTAATGAATGTATGTACATACGGATATGTTAAGCTGAAGTAAAATGCATAAATTAATACCTGTATCTTTTTTTTTAATGATTCACCACTTAACCAACTTTTCCAGTAGATTTGCTGACCAGTAGTGAGAGTCACATTGAATCAGATAGTTACTTTGCGGCTATCCATGTGCTAGAAGCAAATTTCCTTTGGTTTCCATGATAGTAAAATATGCTCTCTCCCATCATTGCACTTTGAATCTGTGGCTGAGTCAAATTGTATTGGTAAAGTATTTAGATAACCTTTTAGAAATATAACTCTTACAGGTCAGATTTCATAATGATACAGTGATGAGCCGGATGGTATCAGCTTTTTTTCAAAGTCAGTATACTAGCATTTTGTTGAGTTGGGAACTGCCTGGAATAAGCAAGTATATGGGGGCATCTTGGGGATTTCATAGTTTGCCTAATTTCATAAATTGCATAATAATACTTCCTGAAGGATGAGAATTATAATAATAAGTGTTCTTTGATCTACGAAAATAAGTTCCCTGGTCAATCAGATGTGTCAGGATTGGGGTGATGGTAGCGGTTCACTGATGTCAGCTCTACCATGGCCAGGTACGTATGCTGTCGTTAATAGATGCATCGTGACATGGTGCAGAGACAGGGGCTGGGAAACAAATGGCCTGGACTCTCTGCCTGGCTTGCTTAGCAACCACCAGGAGTCAGTGAAGACTGTGTTCCTAACTCCCTAACAGTGAGCTTGCAGGATAAGTTGTTTTCCCTGGAAGTGGAGGGTTCATTCATACTCTTCACACTGTTAACAGTGTGGCCTGGTTTTGTAGGCCTGTTCCTTCTTTTTTCCTTTTTTTCCCAAAATGTTTACTGAGTATCTGCGGTGTGTCAGACACTGTTGTAGGGTTAGGGATCCTATAGTGAATACAATAGAGGCAAAAATAAAACCCTGCACTTGTAGAACTTAACACCTGGTAGAGGATACATATACATATACACATACATATACATGTACATATACATATGCAATCACACATACATACATGTATACATACACAAATGCTAAGAGGACAAAAAAAGTGACAAAGGGAAATGAGATACTGTTAGTTGGAATTCTGCAGGGTGACCATAGAAGGCAACATTAAGATCATGTCTTTTTTTTTTTTTTCAATATATGAAATTTATTGTCAAATTGGTTTCCATACAACACCCAGTGCTCATCCAAAAAGGTGCCCTCCTCAATACCCATCACCCACCCTCCCCTCCCTCCCACCCCCCATCAACCCTCAGTTTGTTCTCAGTTTTTAACAGTCTCTTATGCTTTGGCTCTCTCCCACTCTAGCCTCTTTTTTTTTTTTTCCTTCCCCTCCCCCATGGGTTCCTGTTAAGTTTCTCAGGATCCACATAAGAGTGAAACCATATGGTATCTGTCTTTCTCTGTATGGCTTATTTCACTTAGCATCACACTCTCCAGTTCCATCCACGTTGCTACAAAGGGCCCTATTTCGTTCTTTCTCATTGCCCTGTAAGTACTCCATTGTGTATATAAACCACAATTTCTTTATCCATTCATCAGTTGATGGACATTTAGGCTCTTTCCACAATTTGGCTATTGTTGAGAGTGCTGCTATAAACATTGAGGTACAAGTGCCCCTATGCATCAGTACTCCTGTATCCCTTGTGTAAATTCCTAGCAGTGCTATTGCTGGGTCATAGGGTAGGTATATTTTTAATTTTCTGAGGAACCTCCACACTGTTTTCCAGAGTGGCTGCACCAGTTTGCATTCTCACCAATAGTGCAAGAGGGTTCCCGTTTCTCCACATCCTCTCCAGCATAAGATCATGTCTTTCATATAAACTCCTAAAAGAAGGCTATAGTCTAGAGGAAGTGGTCTCTCAGGACATTTGTGTGTGTGTGAAGAGAGAGAGAATCTTAAGCAGCCTCCATGGTCAGCCCAGAGCCTGATGTGGGGCTTCAACCCATCATCTTGGGATCATGACCTGAGCCAAAATCAAGAGTTGGCCGCTCAGCTGACGGAGCTGCTCAGGTGCCCCTTTCAGAACATTTTTTTTTTTAATTTTTTTTTCAACGTTTATTTATTTTTGGGACAGAGAGAGACAGAGCATGAACGGGGGAGGGGCAGAGAGAGAGAGGGAGACACAGAATCGGAAACAGGCTCCAGGTTCTGAGCCATCAGCCCAGAGCCCGACGCGGGGCTCGAACTCACGGACCGCGAGATCGTGACCTGGCTGAAGTCGGACGCTTAACCGACTGCGCCACCCAGGCGCCCCTTCAGAACATTTTTAAGTATCCTTGTCCTGGGATCTCTGGGGTTTGCATGGGAGAAATACTGCATCTTAGTTTTCATGGACTCTAACTGCAATTTAGCATTTCTTCCAAATGATGTACATAGCTATAGTAATATTGGGAGAACTTGTAATTTTGTTGCAGAGAGATATTTTCGTGTCCCATTATAAGTATTGTAGACACTCTTGCTTATGCTCATCACGACTTATAAATTATGGTAGTTCCTATCTCTACTGTTAAATCTTGGTTTTTAGTGCCGTAATAAAGAAGCATAGAGATCACAATTTTTAAGAACTCTGTATTAATAGTTAGATGTCAAAGTAATAGTTTTCCTTATATCCTTACGTATTCTATCTTATGAATTTTAGAGCGTTGAGAAAGAGGCTGAGGCTTCACCAGATTGCCAAGAGGTCAGGAGGTTCCTGGCATAGAAATATTAAGCTTTCATTTAATCCCCAATTGAGAATTTTCTTCAACCTCCCAACCGTACAGCACTTCCTTCACTTGTGTCCTTCTCCTAGAGATTAGTCACATACATCTTGAGATGGTTTGGGCTTTCTGGATAGTTCCGTAGAATTGTGATTGTGAAAGATCCCTTTTAAAAAGCTTCCTCTGTAATGCGGGCCACACAGTATTAAAACACTTGCAGAATAATGTAGCAAGTTAAGCAGAAAGTTGGCTTCCTAGAAAGTGACGGTTTCATATTTCACAGGTCAGCTTTTACATTTCTCTGGAAGTTATTACTCAAAGGACCTAAAGGCAGTGCAGTTCATCTTAAGAGAAAGAACAAGATGTAGAAATCTGAGTTAGAATCAGTTCATTTCACTCACTTTAACTAGATTTCATAGGCTGTGATACCTTCACCTTGACCTGCCTATGGGAAATGAGATGGGATGTACATGTTCCACTGGTTTGGCAAGGAAGCCCTAAGAATAAAACTGAGAACCTCTTACACAGGTAAAAAGGGGAGGGTGAGTATTGGTGAAATGGGTACTCCTGAGAATTTTGCCCTGCCACTACATGTTATATGCTTTAGATCTCTTTGACCATATCCTTCTACCTCTCGTCGAAAGTAAAAAAGTCAAAAGTAAAAATTCTCAACATCTTGTTGTTGCCAGAAATCTGAGAGAAAAAAAAATCATTTGTTCTGTAATTTTCCCATGAGATGAGCCTTATGCTTGTGTCTACTGTGGAAGGAAGCTAATTGTGAGGCACTAAACCTCTTGGATTGTGTCTTCAGTGGTGCCCTTTCCTTCTAAGAAACAGATACTCGAAAAGTGGGATGAACGCTATAAGACCCTTGCACTCAGTCACGTGGTTGCTTTTCCTCTGCAGGCTGGTGAAAGACGCTCCTTGGGATGAAGTCCCGCTTGCTCACTCCCTGGTTGGTTTTGCCACTGCCTATGACTTCTTGTACAACTACTTGAGTAAGACACAGCAGGAGAAGTTTCTTGAAGTGATTGCCAATGTCTCGGGATATATGTATGAAACTTCATACCGAAGAGGATGGGGATTTCAGTACCTCCACAATCACCAACCCACCAACTGCATGGCCTTGCTCACGGGAAGCCTAGTTCTGATGAATCAAGGTGCGTGTGGACACAATTGAGGGGATGCCCAAGCCAATATCAGTCACAGTTGCCTTGAGAGCAGAGCATTTTTGTACCTAGCCTTAGTATATATGTTCATAGTCAGATCCCAACTAAGTTCATGAGATGAAGTAATACCTAGGATATCCCTTAGAGAATTGAGACACATCTCTTTCCTCATTTCTGCTAGTTATATTAGCCTGCAGGTTATTTAAGTAAGGCTTCTGATTGTGCCAAGCCATATCCTTACAGCACACTGTCAGTGGTGAAAATTCATTTTCCCAGAGAATTTTGACAGTGAAGACAGCCATCCTGGATAAATGGAGTTTTTAGTTTTATTCATTCATTCATTCATTCATTCAAATTTGTATTTAAATTGTAGTTAGTTAACATGCAGTATAATATTGGTTTCAGGAGTAGAACCTAGTGATTCAGCACTTAAACATAATACCCAGTGCTGTCTTCCATAATACCCGTCACCCATCTTACCCGTCTCCCACGTACGTCTCTCCTTCAACCCTCAGTTTGTTCCCTGTCTTTAAGAGTCTCTTGTGATTTCCTTCTCTCTCTCCCTTTTTTTCTCCCTTCCCATATGTTCATCTTTTTAAAACCTAAGTGGGTGGTTTATTATTTGAAATGACTGTTCTTTGCAAATAGATGTCTATCATTACAACACTATTTTTTTTCTCTAAAGACTTGAAACAACCAATCTAGATCATTTAGCTCAAATTTGGAAGTGACTTTTGTGGATCACATAGCTACTTTGCATTAATGTATTATGTAATTGCTGATATTACATTTGCTCTGCTTCTATAATTCTGACTTAATTACAACACCTGTGAAAGTCTACAAATGATTAAATAAGACTGTATTTAAGAAAAGCAGCCCTAAGATCACAGCGAATTATTAGGATACTAAATATATACTTGGAATAGGCAAATCTAACAGAACTCTTGACTACTTCCCCATGAGATTTAGTATGCATTTTGTAGATTATCCAACATCAGATTTCCTCAAGTCTAGCTTTCTCCCTTGTCTTACCAACCAGCCATCACTTTTAATTAGTCTTAGAGGAAAAGAAACTAACATTACCTAAGCATATGACACGTGCTAATCCTTGTCCCTGTTTTATTATCGCACTAGCCATATAAGGTAGCTGGGATTTGGACCTAGTTCTGGCCAAAGTCAAAGTTCACTCTCTTTCCATTACATTTTGTTGCCTCTCTTGGAATAGAGATTCAATTTATAGTAATTTAAGGAAAGCTTTAAGAGGGTAGAGTTTCATCCTAGCTCCCTTTGTCCCCTACTCTTACAAAAACAAACAAGATTTAAAAGATGAAAATGAAAATTAATTAATTAATTAAAAAAATGAAAGATTAAAATGCAAACCTTCAAAGTATTTATAAATCCCAATGCCTGTGGAATGACATCATCATGAAATGGTGGAAGGAACCCAAGATGAGCTAGGTCTCAGCCCGGGTCCTTGGTTTTAGCCCAATATAGTGTTATTTCTTTATATAAATGTTTAGTTCTTTAGTAGCAGGAAGAGAGCTTACTTCTTCATTCTTTGTGGTAGATAAAATTGTTCCAGAAAGTATGCAGGCATCGAAAATACTGGTTCAGATTGGATCAAAATGTGTAGTTCTCCCCTGGCAGGAGTTTTCATTGTGCATTTATTTTGTGATTACGGTTCTGGTTGCTCAGAACTATGGGATACAGTCTTACAGAACCCCCACATAGGCAGTGTACGCCTTTTTTTTTTTAAGTTTATTTATTTTTGAGAGAGAGACAGCTGGGGAGGGGCAGAGGAGAAGGGGACAGAGGATCTGAAGTGGGCTCTGTGCTGATAGTAGAGAGCCTGATGCGGGGCTTGAACTCACAAACTGTGAGATCGTGACTTGAGCCGAAGTCAGAGGCTTAACCGACTGAGCCTTTCAGGTGCCCCAGCAGTGTACACATTTATGAGACGATTGGACAGACGAAGAGGTGAAATCTCTGGCCCTGCACATCTCAGTTAATAATCAGGCTTACAGTCCTGGCTTTGTTGGCATACCCACTACCTTTAGGGGCTACCTCACAGGCTGTTTCAACAATCCCGCGTCCTCCAGACCAGCCTCGTAGATACTGACTAGGTAGCTTAGTGTATCGGTAGTTCTCAGCAGACTCACATAAAATCTCAAAAGTGGGAGAATTAGAACTCGGTGCACAGGGACCGCAAGATCACACATAAGCAGTTTACACATCAGTTGCAAAGAAGATAGATGTGAAATGTTTAAGTGATTATGCAATAGTTATAATAGCAACAGAGAATAAAGTAAGAGGTACTATGAAGCTATGGTTAAATATCAATTGAGTGTATTAAGTTTGAATTCAGGAAAACAGTCTTCTTTAGGTGGGTTAGAGAAGGTTCATAGAACTTTGAAAGATTGACAGGGTATGGATAATGAAAATAATGAAGCACATTCCAGGCAAGGTCTATATGGATGGTAGATAAACACAGAGCATAGCATCAATAACAATCCCAGCGCCTCATATTGACAGATTTGAAGTTCACAAAGGTGGACACTGCCTCATATCTCCTGAACAAGGTTGTTGTAAGGAAAAAATAAGGAAAAGCTAGGTAATGCTATATCAGGGAGCAGTAAGTTAGCAGGCCTGATTTTAATCATCACATTAGTGTCTGGTTGGAGATGGTAGATATGGAGAAGAAAAAGATGATGACTGGAATTTTTATTTTTTTAATGTTTATTTATTTTTGAGAGAGGGCACGCAAGCAGGGGAGGGGCAGAGAGAGAGGGAGACAGAGAATCCGAAGCAGGCTCCGTGCTGGCGTATTTTGCCCCTGACGTGGGGCTGCAGCAGTCCTCGAACTGTGAGATCATGACCTGAGCCGAAGTTGGATGCTCAGCTGACTGAGCCACCCGGACACCCCTGGAATTTTAAACCCTAATGATTAGAGAATGGAAACTGAAAACTCTCCAGAAGACTGGCATGTCAGGTGTAGAGCTGGATAGGAGGAGTCAATGTGCAATTAACAGTCACCTCTGCAAAAGCTGAGCCTGAGAACAGTGCTGCCCTCATGAGATGGGAGCCCGGTCCTGCATAGCCTGGGACCTTGGATTTAGGCTGGGGTCTGTGGTCCCTGGGCCCCTGGAAGCCCTCACTCCCAGCACATGCAGTAAGCTGTGGCAGTGTTTGGCACTGGTGATCACACACATGTCTGTGGGGGTGAAGCCACAAAACTCCATCCACATCAGGAGGCAATGAGCTTAATTTTATCCTCACTGGTTCTATGTTTTAAATATAAGCAAACAAAACAAACCTGAAATCTAAAGACCTAGGTTCAGATCAAAGTCCTGTTCACTTTTAGTCATGTGTCAGAGGTCTTGAACAAGGCAAGCTTTCTGCAATTTTGGAGTAACAGTGCCTAATTGAATTGTTAAAAGGATTAAGTAAGATTGTGTTCAGTGCTGTGGAGATTATAAATGTTTTAGAAATGTGAGTTGTTACTGTTACCAAAATACTAGCCTTGCAAGAATTATAGAAAACTAGCATTTTTGAGTCAAAAGAATTTTATAAAGTTTGTAGGCCTTTAATTTTCAGTTGCAGAAATTGAAAAATGTGACAGCTTGAGCGCTTGAACCAAATTTTGGACCTCATTTTAGGTAGGTTCAGGACTCCAAGTTGATTATTTTTACCATGAGATTGTCACTCCAATGGTCTCTCTACCCCACTGTGCTGCCTTTTGAGATCCTCTGGAATCTAAAAGCACAGGAAGAATGAGAAACTGTCTTTAATGACAGGACAAACTGAAGACTATCTGCTTAGGCTTTATCATATTTGCAGCTTATTAAAAATCCTATAAAATAATGGTGCAAGTTATATGAAGTATTAAGCTTCAAAAATATTTTCAAGTAGTAGTTTTTAAAAAACTTGAAGGAGTGCCCGAGGGGCTCAGTCCATTGAATGTCCGACTTCGACTCAGGTCATGATCTCTCACTTAGTGAGTTCGAGCCCCACGTCAGGCTCTGTGCTGACAGCTCAGGGCCTGGAGCCTGCTTCGGACTCTGTGTCTCCCTCTCTCTCTGCCCCTCCCCCACTCACGCTCTGTCTCTCTCAAAAACAAATAAAATTTTTTTTTTTAATTTAGAAAAATTGAATTAAATCTCAATATACAAGATCTTTACACATAGACATAAAGTTATCTTAGATGTGATGAGGTTTCAGTTTATTTAACAGCGGTACTCATTTCAAGGTTTATCTTCATTTAATAAGGGACTTGCATTCAAGAACTTTTTAACCCACATCATGGACCCGACCCAAACCTAGATTAGCAGAATGCTGTTTGTAATGTTGACAAATGAGTTTTGCAAAATGCCATTTGTAATATAAACTAGCCAGATGACTCAGAGGGTTTTATTCGGCTATCGTTTTGCCAAATTTTGTTTATGCTTTATTAGAGCCATAGTGATTGTATCCATGTGTTTTCATTCTTCAGGGTATCTCCAAGAAGCATACTTATGGACCAAACAAGTTCTGACCATCATGGAGAAGTCTCTGGTCCTGCTCCGAGAGGTGACAGATGGCTCCCTCTATGAAGGAGTTGCCTATGGCAGCTACACCACTCGATCCCTCTTCCAGTATATGTTTCTCGTTCAGAGGCACTTTGATATCAACCACTTTGGCCACCCATGGCTGAAACAACACTTTGCGTTTATGTATAGAACCATCCTACCAGGTACAGTGAGGAATCAGAAGTGGGAAAGTGGGAAAGCATTAGCTATTGTTTGTTTCTGATTATGAAAATGGGCTAGATGAGGAGAAGAAATGTGAGGTTTGAGTCATATTGAGGTTAGACTTGTTGTCAAAAAAATAAAGAATTCTGGCACAAAAACAGACACATAGACCAATGGAATAGAATAGAAACCCCAGAACTAGACCCACAAACGTATGGCCAACTCATCTTTGACAAAGCAGGAAAGAACATCCAATGGAAAAAAGACAGTCTCTTTAACAAATGGTGCTGGGAGAACTGGACAGCAACATGCAGAAGGTTGAAACTAGACCACTTTCTCACACCATTCACAAAAATAAACTCAAAATGGATAAAGGACCTGAATGTGAGACAGGAAACCATCAAAACCTTAGAGGAGAAAGCAGGAAAAGACCTCTCTGACCTCAGCCGTAGCAATCTCTTCCTCGACACATCCCCAAAGGCAAGGGAATTAAAAGCAAAAGTGAATTCCTGGGACCTTATGAAGATAAAAAGCTTCTGCACAGCAAAGGAAACAACCAACAAAACTAAAAGGCAACCAACGGAATGGGAAAAGATATTTGCAAATGACATATCGGACAAAGGGCTAGTATCCAAAATCTATAAAGAGCTCACCAAACTCCACACCCGAAAAGCAAATAACCCAGTGAAGAAATGGGCAGAAAACATGAATAGACACTTCTCTAAAGAAGACATCCGGATGGCCAACAGGCACATGAAAAGATGTTCAGCGTCGCTCCTTATCAGGGAAATACAAATCAAAACCACACTCAGGTATCACCTCACGCCAGTCAGAGTGGCCAAAATGAACAAATCAGGAGACTATAGATGCTGGAGAGGATGTGGAGAAACGGGAACCCTCTTGCACTGTTGGTGGGAATGCAAATTGGTGCAGCCGCTCTGGAAAGCAGTGTGGAGGTTCCTCAGAAAATTAAAAATAGACCTACCCTATGACCCAGCAACAGCACTGCTAGGAATTTATCCAAGGGACACAGGAGTACTGATGCATAGGGGCACTTGTACCCCAATGTTCATAGCAGCACTCTCAACAATAGCCAAATTATGGAAAGAGCCTAAATGTCCATCAACTGATGAATGGATAAAGAAATTGTGGTTTATATACACTATGGAATACTACGTGGCAATGAGAAAAAATGAAATATGGCCTTTTGTAGCAACGTGGATGGAACTGGAGAGTGTGATGCTAAGTGAAATAAGCCATACAGAGAAAGACAGATACCATATGGTTTCACTCTTATGTGGATCCTGAGAAACTTAACAGGAACCCATGGGGGAGGGGAAGGAAAAAAAAAAAAAAGAGGTTAGAGTGGGAGAGAGCCAAAGCATAAGAGACTGTTGAGAACTGAGAGCAAACTGAGGGTTGATGGGGGGTGGGAGGGAGGAGAGGGTGGGTGATGGGTATTGAGGAGGGCACCTTTTGGGATGAGCACTGGGTGTTGTATGGAAACCAATTTGACAATAAATTTCATATATAAATTAAAAAAAAAATAAAGAATTCAAGAGTTATGTATCACCAGAACATTTGGAGAATTAATGCGAGGATTTGTGATTTACACACTCTAAAACTTGGAGCATAATGGATCAGATGCAATTCATAGCCCCCATAGTACTTTTATTTTTGTATTTTGGGTATACTTGTACCCAAGTATACTTGGGTACGTATACAAATTACTTTTCATGAACCTTCACAAAATATAAACATTTATGATTACATGGTAATTTTCCTTGACGTATGATCATAACTTGAGTCTCTTTCATTTTTTAGTTTTTAGTTTTTATTTCCGAACTTTATATATATTCAAAATGAAAGATTACACCTATGTATTTGCTGGAGCTTTGGTGTTTTCTTTAAACAGTTTATTGAAAAAAATTACATAAAAAATAAAAAAATGAATTGCTGTAAGAGCACCCGGGTGACTCAGTCAGGTCTGACTTCGGCTCAGGTCACGATCTCTCGGTCTGTGAGTTCGAGCCTCACGTTGGACTCTGTGCTGACAGCTCAGAGCCTAGAGCCTGCTTTGCATTCTGTCTCTCTCTCGCTCGCTCTCTCTCTTTCTGCCCTTCCCCTGCTCATGCTGTGTCTCTCTCTCTCTGTGTGTGACTCAAAAATAAATAAACATTTGAAAAGTCAAAAAAAAATGAATTGCTATAAAGCTTCTAAATTCTGTGTTGCTATGTAGCTTAGGCTTCTAAGAGAACTGGCTCTAAAAACAGATGTATTTGATTCAAGAACGCATTCATTTCTAGGACAGCCTTATAACTCTCATTTCTAAACAAGACTAAGATGTTTGAAAAAGTTTAGGATGTAGATTTTCGTCAGGATGGGGATTTTTTTTACCCCAGTGAAATGCAATTTTTAGGTGGTGATTCTAGACCTCTGGTAAATAATCCAGTCTTTAAATCTTTTGCTCTGGTTGTTGACACATGAACTGAATAGTACTCCCATTATTGGATTAGTTATCTAGAAAACATTACAGAGCAAAAGAACCCTAAGATTCTTAAAGTTTAGTTGAGACTGAACATTCAGAACCCTATTGTTTCACTGCATATTCTTAGATAGAGGAGAGGTCTGTTTTGTAGTTTATCTTGATAAACAAAGGCCATCTAAAGCAAGGGATCTTGAAGAGGTCTCACTGCTTTGTAATTTGAGCTGAGATCTAACAGCCAGCCACATCACTGCTGTGAGCTGTGTCCCTGACTGCATCCTAAACTGGAAGACAGTATAAATACCTCTAAGAAAGATGCATGTATTTGTGCCAGTTAATCCAGCAAATCTTTATTAAACATCTACATGCCAGGCATTGTACAAGGCAGGGGATTCAAAGAGAAATAAAGCATATCATCTGCTTTCAGGGAATTCACAGATTAATAGAAGATTCAGAAGTCACATTTTATCATAAGACTTATTTGCAGTAGCATCTACGAAGCTGGTAGAAGTGAAAACACTAGCTGTAAATTATGTAAATACAGTCATGGCATCTTTTTAGAAGGGATTGTGTGTTAAAAGTCAGCCTGTTCTCAACAGCATTTCTCTTTTTGTTCCTTCTACAATGTCTGTTCTAGTACCAATTATTCCTGTCTAGCTCAGAGTTGCCTCCCATTCTTCAAGAACACCTGGATCATATCCAGTCTTACCTGCTTTTGTTTTGCTGACCTATTCCTGTATGATCTTTGCATTTTCTAACTTCCAGCAGTATGTATTAGCAGGCTCTTCCATGGGAATTGTTTTCTTCCTATAGAAATGGAGTTTCTCCCTTAAACCTTATCACTTCCACTTTATTGGATGCAAGATTGAAGCACCTTCTGTCATTATCTTGGCGTAGAATGTGGGTTGAGTTGGTAGGAGAGCTGATGTTCATTCCAGGTTCTGCAGCTCACCACGCACCAGAGGATAGATAGCCTGTGTGTCTACGCAAATATAATTACACGTAACATGGACATTGGAAAATGAGGAAGGGGGCCATATACAAATGCATTAGGAACTATGGCACTTCTGTTACCAATAATAAGCTGCCACATAACAGACACAAACTTGTACACAAGATTTGTGGAAGGGCTTCAGAGGGATTCTGATTAACTCGGCTGGAGTAAAGCCTGGACATTGTGTTTTTGGTTTTTTAATCCAGGATACAGAATTGATTCTAATTTGCAACCAGGATTGAAAATCATTGTTTAGATCTTCATGGGAATATGCAGTTTTACATTTATCTTAATTCTGTCAAACCTCTTTCCCCAGGGTTTCAAAGAACTGTGGCTATTGCAGACTCCAATTACAACTGGTTTTATGGTCCAGAAAGCCAATTAGTGTTCCTGGATAAATTTGTCATGCGTAATGGCAGTGGTAACTGGCTGGCTGACCAAATCAGGAGGAACCGTGTGGTGGAAGGTCCAGGAACACCATCCAAAGGCCAGCGTTGGTGCACTCTTCACACGGAATTTCTCTGGTATGACACGTGGGGCTGTCTAGGGGGGCGGGGAGGGGGGAATTGGGCCCTGGGGATACAGGGTGCTAGCTTATTGCAATTAAAAAGAACAACTATCTAAAGTACTTTGTAGCCCTTTCTCCATGCCCCCTCCCGCCTTGCAGCTTCAATTCATATCACAGCCTTTGACACTGCTAGAAACATTTAGAAACATTTCCTTACATGTAAGATCTCATCACTGTTTGCGGTTTTTGATTTTCTCATACTGGGAGATGACTTAGGCTCACATATTTAATAGATGTGCATGTTTTGATTTCCATCATTTTTGAAATCATATAAAGAGAAAAGCACACAATTTAGACTGGGATTTACTCTGACAATCACACCAAAGAAATAAATAAATAAAGGTAGTAAAATGTTTTGTTTTAGTAAATGGAGCATTATAATCTTCTAATAGCAAAGCTGGTACTAAATTTTCAAAACTATTTAAAAGTGTTTGACAGTATTTGACAGTTTCACTTTGATAATAAAAGAACCATGTAATTTTTTTTGCCTTAATCTTTTAAGCCCAGAAAGAGAAGCCAGGGCCTCCTGTTTAAAGTTCTGCCAAGTATATTGTTGGCATCCAATAAGTTAAAATAAAAATTACAGGGAACTGGTTAATCATTAATCCTTGATGTCTTTTCAAGCTATTGAAATGTGTATTCAACTCCAAGATAAGCTTCTGTGGTTTGCTCTACTTCTCATTATTTTTTTTTTAATTTAAAAAATTAAGAGAGGACAAAGACATTAATAAAGTTAAAACTGGTTATCCTTTAACCAGCATTTTAAAAGACTGTTGTCACAGATAAAATAGTAATTTGATGTGATTTCACTTACCCTAAATATATGACCAGGAGAGCCCTATAAAGCTGACTCTAGGAGTCAGATTGATGCTAAATCTCACTTGGTTCAAATTCTGCCATTTATAGGAATATGCAAAGTGACCAAAGTCAGAGAAGTATTACCAATTTGTCTTATATCTGGATTTGTTAAATCACAATAATTAAGTCAACATTATTAACTAGACCTGAAAAGAAACACAATTTCTGATGGCCTGAGATTCTAGAACAAGACACAAAACGGCCAAAACCAAACACCAGTAAGATTAACTCTACCATTGGTGATTGATTCATTTCAGAGAAAAGCATCTAAGAGCTAATAATCTAGGCCTGCCTTTCTTCCCTTGAGCAGTAAATCATCCAGACCTGTCAGAAATGTTATCTCAAATCATCAAAAGCAAACAGTCTTGTTTATGATTACTTTGGGGGCCTCTCTGAGCCACAAACCTGTGTTCTTAATCACTGTGAAAGTTTAATGTTAATTATTGTATAAATTTGACAATAAGCATTTGTCATAAATAAAAAAATGAGAGGCCATTTATTGTCCAAAATGCATGACATCATCTGCAGATTAAAACAAAACCTGTGGGTCCAGGTAGGCACTAGTAGGCCACAATTATAAATCTCCTGGTATTAATAGTTTCTTGAATTTCATCCACTTGCATTCTTTTTTTTTTTAATTTTTTTTAAGTTTCTTTATTTATTTTGAGAGAGAGTGCACACAAGCGGGGGAGGCGCAGAGAGAAGGAAAGACAGAATCCTAAGCAGCCTCCACCCCATCAGCACAGAGCCCGATGTGGGGCTCGAACTCATGAACCATGAGATCATGACGTGAGCTGAGATCCAGAGTCAGATACTTAACCGGCTGCGCCACCCAGGCGCCTGTCATCCACTTACATTCTTACGTGTGGTATTGGTAGTAAATTTTATCTAGTGTGTGAAATTCAATTCTATTTAAATCTATTTTTTTAGAGGGTGAAAGTACTCTACCAAACTTTCAGTAATATCAGCCATGACAGAACAGTACTTCCTAACAACTTGAGGCTTGTTAGAGTCTAGATCCTAACACGGGGTTCTCTAGAATAGGCACCCCTGGACTAGTTTAGATGGGAACTTAATTCTGTGAGCCCTGGTCATTTGGATGGCAGTTCTGAAATCGTTATGTGAAGAACGTCCCTGTAGTATGAACAGCAGCAGCCATTTCAGGCTCAAGCCCGAGGATCCCACGGTGTGAAGTACTCCTCTCCCATTCAGCAAGGGTGCTCCCCTGTGCATGCTTATCCACGGGTGTTTCCGGAAGTGTCCCGAACACAGAATACACAGCCGGCCCTCTGGGGAGCATTGTGTTGTTTCCTCCAGCCACGTCACAAAGTGGCATCACAGTCCTGAGGTGTTATTTAACTTCCACCAGAAACCCATTTCATTGTTTAAAAATGAATCCTTTCAGGTATGATGCCAGCTTGAAATCTGTTCCTCCTCCGGATTTTGGCACCCCTACGTTGCATTATTTTGAAGACTGGGGTGTTGTGACTTACGGAAGTGCCCTGCCTGCAGAAATCAATAGATCGTTTCTTTCCTTCAAGTCAGGAAAACTGGGGGGCCGTGCAATATATGACATTGTCCACAGAAACAAATACAAAGATTGGATCAAAGGATGGAGAAATTTTAATGCCGGGCACGAGCATCCTGATCAAAACTCATTTACTTTTGCTCCCAATGGTGTGCCTTTCATCACTGAGGCTCTCTATGGGCCAAAGTACACCTTCTTCAACAATGTTTTGATGTTTTCCCCAGCTGTGTCAAAGAGCTGCTTTTCTCCCTGGGAGGGTCAGGTCACGGAAGACTGCTCATCGAAATGGTCTAAATACAAGCATGACCTGGCCGCCAGCTGCCAGGGGAGAGTGGTTGCAGCAGTGGAGAAAAATGGAGTGGTTTTCATCCGAGGGGAAGGTGTGGGAGCTTATAACCCCCAGCTTAATCTGAGGAGCGTGCAGAGGAATCTGATCCTCCTTCATCCACAGCTCCTTCTCCTCGTGGACCAAATACACCTGGGAGAGGACAGCCCCTTGGAGACCGCCGCAAGCTTCTTCCACAATGTGGATGTTCCCTTTGAGGAAACAGTGGTAGATGGGGTCCACGGGGCTTTTATCAGGCAACGGGATGGTCTGTACAAAATGTACTGGATGGATGATACCGGCTACAGTGAGAAAGCAACCTTTGCTTCAGTGACATACCCTCGGGGCTATCCCTACAACGGGACAAACTACGTGAATGTCACCATGCACCTCCGGAGTCCCATCACCAGGACCGCTTACCTCTTTATAGGGCCGTCTGTAGATGTTCAGAGTTTCAGCATCCACGGGGACTCCCAGCAACTGGATGTGTTCGTAGCCACCAGCCAGCATGCCTACGCCACTTACCTTTGGACAGGAGAGACCACGGGACAGTCTGCCTTTGCACAGGTCATTGCAGATCGTCAGAAAATTCTGTTCGACCGGAGTTCAGCCATCAAGAGCACCCCTGTGCCCGAGGTGAAGGACTACGCTGCTATTGTGGAACAGAACCTGCAGCATTTTAAGCCAGTGTTCCAGCTGCTGGAGAAGCAGATCCTGTCTCGAGTCCGGAACACAGCTAGCTTTAGGAAGACCGCTGAGCGCCTGCTGAGATTTTCAGACAAGAGGCAGACGGAGGAGGCCATTGATAGGATTTTTGCCATATCGCAGCAGCAGCAGCAGCAGAGCAAGTCAAAGAAAAACCGAAGGGCAGGCAAACGCTATAAATTTGTGGACGCGGTCCCTGATATTTTTGCACAGATTGAGGTCAATGAAAAAAAGATTCGACAGAAAGCTCAGATTCTAGCACAGAAAGAACTGCCCATAGATGAAGATGAAGAGATGAAAGACCTTTTAGATTTTGCAGATGTAACGTATGAGAAACACAAAAACGGGGGCTTGATGAAAGGCCGGTTTGGACAGACGCGGATGATGACAACTCGCAGCAGAGCCCCTTCCGCTTCGTACACCAAACTATTCCTGATCCTGAACATCGCTATTTTCTTTGTCATGTTGGCGATGCAGCTGACTTATTTCCAGAGGGCCCAGAGCCTGCACGGCCAAAGATGCCTTTACGCAGTCCTTCTCATAGACAGCTGTATTTTACTGTGGTTGTACTCGTCCTGTTCCCAGTCACAGTGTTAGCGCTAAAGCCATGCGTTGCCGGATCGTTGTGTGGTCACAAGAGTCTATGCAGAAAAAAAAAAAAAAAAAAAAAATTGCCCTAGTTTGTTACTGGAATTTTTATCTCAGATTCATTTTAACAAATTAAGGGGAAGATTTTTTCATACAAGAAAGCAGGGATATGGAGAAATCGGAATTGGAAAGGCAAAGGTTTATCAGAGGAAGGAGAGTAGCTTGGTTGTCCCATGGTGTTTCTGGAAGTAACTGGCTTGGCTAAGTTAGCAATGCATATAATACTACTCTTAGAAGAAACAACAAGTCTGATTTTAAGTGATATTTTTTCTTGAGAGAAAAAGATTTAGATAGATTTGGGTTTTATTAATATTAATTTAATGATGTTTAGCAGTTTCCAGATACTATTTTATGGCAAAGACTGAAGCCCACAATAATGAGAAATTCAGAAAAATTTTAATGGTGGAATCATGTTGAAAAATAAGTATTGCTAAGTCCTGGGATGGCAGTGTTCACTTCCTTGGAGGGTAGTTCATCAGGGAAGTGACAGCAGGATCTGCATATTGGATTACTATTCGGACAACATAATAAAATGATGACAGATGATCATTAAAAAATTGAAATATATTTTTCTGTAGAAAACACATCAGTGAATGAATATTTCCTTGATGTTGGTCTCTGCGCACACGTAATGCATCCATTTGTTGTTCAATAAATAAGACAGTTACAGGCAATTTAATTTTCTATTTTCCTTATATGGAAAACTGTTATAGACCCAGTGACGCAACTTCAGAATAAAATATTTTATACCCCGAACATTGATTTCAATACCAAAGAAGATGGGGGAAGCTAAAGTTTGGATATGATTCTTATGTTTTTTTAATAGAAAACTTTAAGTTTATTTTGCTAAATAAACATCATAATTATGATTTATCTGTAGTGTCTTTCTTCATTGTTGGATTACATTAAATGTGTGTGCAACAGTTTTGAAATCTTTGAAGAGAGCTCTTTATTTGGACCATGCATCACTTATAAAGTAGTGTTTGAATTGAAAGAAGTACTTTCTCTGCTACGTACCTTTTTGTTGTCTAATCCTATTTTAAACATTTGGAACAAAAGCCAACTTCTGATACTTAAATACCAAACTTAAAAACATAAACTTGCTATAGTTATTTTACTTAAGTTCTTAGGTGGTAACGGGAGCACAGAGTACTTGAAACATATTCCACAGTTTATATTTCAGCGTAAGAAAATTATCTACTTTCAGGGAAGTTAAGAGTAAATTATCTGACGTTCCACATAGTTGAGTCTTGCAGATTTCCTCCTTGAAAACAGAAAATATGCTTAGCTCAAAGTTTACAGTAAGAACACATGCACTGATTTGTAGGTTTAAAATAGTAATGGCAGTCTTTTTACTTGTCCCTTTCGTTCATGGACATATCAGAAAGTAACAGAAAACAAGGAAATGGAGAAACTCTTAGAATCACCTTTTTTTGCGGTTCAATTTTGAACCTTGTTATGTAAAGTAAAAACCCAGGTTTTAACTTTTAACTGTGCTTCACTCATTACACTTGGAATCTAGAAAATGACTTCTGAGGAAGTATTTTTCCTTCTTTCATGGAAGAAGTCTCTAGGGAGGATGTCATTACACACTGTTTAAAAGAATAATGTTTTCAAAAGAATAATGCTTCCGTTTGTCCTGCATGGATGCTGTTACTGGGATTTAAACTTGCTTTATGTGACAGTTTCTCCGTTTACTTAACCTCATTCAAGATTCCTCTCTTCTGTTTTTCATTCAAAAGGATGAATTGTCTGAAATGATCAAAAGCAAATTTAGGAAGAAAAAAAAAAGGGAAAATTGCTCTTTGAGGCTACCAAGCAAACCTGATCTCAGATCCAAAAACTCAAGGCATACTTTCTAATACCGATTAAAAGCGCAAGCGAGTGCCAGATTCAGCTCTCCTTTTGTTTTCGTTAGGTTAGGGCAGACAGTGAATTAGTCATCATAGCATGGCCCAGTCTAACACATTAGCTCATTTTTTAAGCAATTTTTAAAAATATGGTAATCATGCATCCTTGAAGCAAAATTCATTCACTGGGTTTTTTTCCCCTTCTAATTGGACCTCATATTTCACTTAAAAGAAACTTCCAGAGGCAGTGTCTTAAGTGGTTAAGTAAAAAAGAAAATGCTGAAACAAATCACAGCTCTTTATAGTGAGACATGTTTTATATCAGGGATAGTGCATATTTGAATAAAACTAAGCAACTCTTTGTCCCAGAAAACCAAGCAATGTTAAATCTCCCTTGTAACGGAGTAATCAATTATGGAATCTGTTTCAGGGCTGCTCACTGAAAGGAGTGTTTCAAGTTCACTGAATAATATGTAAGCTGTTTTTCAGGGGATTGGCAGGACTCTAGCCTTAACCTTAAAAAAAGTTTGGGAATTAATAGCATACACATTTTGTGCAGTGGAAGGGGCATGCGTATTCCCTGGTTGGTAACTGATTAGCTTACAAACAGCCATGAAGATGGATGAGACGTATCTACTAAGAACATTCTTTTGAGATCATTGTTATAATTGTTAATAAAGTCGGTGGCAGGCCTTGTTCTGGAACTGTTTTAATGATTAAAACTTATTGTATTGCCTAGAATATTGAATTAATTCTTCCACGAATATTTAGTCATGATTTTAAAGAAGTAGCAAATGTCCTAAGTTTGATAGTTTTTTTTTTTTTTTTTCAAAAAAATTTTTTTTCAACGTTTATTTATTTTTGGGACAGAGAGAGACAGAGCATGAACAGGGGAGGGGCAGAGAGAGGGAGACATAGAATCGGAAACAGGCTCCAGGCTCTGAGCCATCAGCCCAGAGCCTGACGCGGGGCTCGAACTCACGGACCGCGAGATCGTGACCTGGCTGAAGCCGGACGCTTAACCGACTGCGCCACCCAGGCGCCCCCTAAGTTTGATAGTTTTAACAGAATATCATGCACACTGAATGTTTTTTTGAAAGAAAAATTTACATTATGATTTAATCTGTTAAAAAAAAAATCTTGATAGTTTACAAAACTGCCCACAAAGGAATTTGAGATTTCTCCAGATTTTTCAGAGAAACCAAGTTGTGAAATGTTGTATTTGTAAGTTAAAAACTACATTCATGTTTTTCCTTAGAAATATAAACAAGATTAAAATGGATATGACGATGGGGAATAGGCCCATGTAATTTATCATCTGAACTAGGCACTTTGGAGAGTTAAAGGAAGAGCAAACTACAGATATAAACCAAGAATGTTCTGGGAACACTAGGACATATGGTCATCTATGCCATAAACCATTAGTTAATTCAGGAAATGAAAGAGGTTAAGGAGGTGCGTGCAAAGGTCTCACTTGTACTTTAGTGCTAAAAAAGGAACTTGAGATGATCTAATTGTGCCTCCAAATTCTACAGGTGGGGAAACAGTCTTCAGCAAAGGGGCTTTCCTCTCTCTCACTTCCTGTCATGCTTATTCCTGCGCTCATTCCATTTCCGTTGGCAAAGTCCATAGGCTTGATTCTCCCATCTTTAGGATCACGTTGAGAAGAGGTCAGTTTCTGCAGCTTGTTTAGGTTACTGGCAAAGATAAATACTTTCCCAGCAGTGTTTCAGCTATTTGCTTTATGCTGTAACACAGATTCACTGCTGACATTTCTCAGGAAATGACTGCAGGGAATCATGCAATCCACTCCAGAGTCTAAATAGTTAATTTTCGGTCCTCTATTTTAACAGGTTCAGACACATCACCACTTGAAGAACAAAGGTCAAAGTTGCACTGTGACTTTCTTGTTCTTCTGGGCTGTATAGTTTCCCTCTCTTTGGGGGAAAGAGGTTTTTGGGGGTTTCTTTTTCAGTTTTAGATTTTTTTCCTCAAGTTATACACATACATGATTAAAAAGGTAAAATAGTACAAAGAGGCTTGCATTTTTATTTATTTTAAAATGTTTATTTTGAGAGAGTGTGCAGAAAAGCACAAGAGGGGGAGGGGCAGGGAGAGATGGAGAGGAAGAATCCCAAGCAGGCTCCAAACTGTCAGTGTAGAGCCCAACACAGAGCTTGATCTCATGAATCATGAGACCATGATCTGAGCTGAAATCAAGACTTGGACACTTAGGGGAGCCTGGGTGGCTCAATCGGTTAAGCGTCTGACTCTTGATTTCAGCTCAAGTCATGATCTTACAGTTCGTGAGATCCAGCCCCGTGTCAGGCTCTTCTGCACTGACAGTAAGGAGCCTGCTTGGGAATCTCTCCTTTCTGTCTCTGCCCCTCCCCCACACGTGTTCTCTCTCTCCCTAAATAAATAAACATTTTTTAAAAATTAAAAAAAAAAAAAAGGCAGACTCTTAATCAGCTGAGCCATCCAGGTGCCTCAAAAGGCATGTAATTTTAAACACATCCTGCCCACTCGTTTTTCACTCTAGGTTCATGCTTTCCAGAAGTAACTAATTTTTGATTGTCTTAGCTGCTGTGTCCATTATGTCCTTGTTTATGACAAGGTCTAAAACTTCTTACCAGTGAAGAAGAGGATTTAGCTCCCTTGTCCATCTCCTCTCTCTTCACACCTGTTTCATTCACCCCCAACCTTCTAACAGAGCTATCATAATTTTTGGTTAAGTCACCATTCAGCATTTCCATACTTACCACCATGATAAGTAGGACCTGCGGGTTAGCCATGTAGAGCACTGTCTTGCTTCTTTCCATGTAGAACTTTGGTTTCCCCAAGGTTAATGACTATTTCTTTTTTCCATTTGCTTAGTTGTCAAGCAATTTCATTTCATCTCCCAGTTTTTCCAATAGGAGTGGGACTCTCCTCCCTCTATGTTCAGTCACCTCTATGTAATCGGATAGCCCTTTGTGTTCTTGGGACCAGCCCTCCTTACATGTTAGTTGTGCTCAGATCTCTTTTCTCCATCATTCTGAGGATTCTGTGTGCCTTTTTCTGTGTAGATCGTCTGCTGCTTGAACTTCATGCTTCCTTTTTCTTCATTAATATCTCTTTTTTTAACGTTCATTTTTAAGAATTGAGAGAGCAAAAGCCAGAGCATAAGTGGGGATGGGACAGAGAGAGAGGGAGACACAGAATCAGAAGCAGGGTCCAGGCTCTGAGCTGTCAGCACAGAGCCCAGTGTGGGGCTCGAACCCAAGGACCACAAGATCATGACCTGAGCTGAAATTGGATGCTTAACCGACTGAGCCACCCAGTTGCCCCTCCTCCCTGAGATTTCTGAGGAAGAACACGTGAGTGGTAAATATCTTGCCCCTTTGCATATCTGAAAAAAAATTTTATTCTCTCCTTTTGATCAATCACTTAGCCAACAACTACTGTAGGTTGGAAATAACTTTTCCTCAAAATTGTGATGGCGTAGCTCCATGACTTCCCAAATGTTACTGAGTTTTCTCCTGGACAGAGCAATTTTCACCAAAGTCTCCACTCTCCTCCCTGGTTACTTCAGCGGAGGGATGCTGGGGGAAGGAGGCGCTTAATAAACCTAACTGTCTGTGTTCTGAAGGTCATGGAGGAAGGGAGCTAGAAGTCTCACTTATTCTCTGATTAAGCTCAGCATCTCCACTCTCAGCTGTGTCGTGTCTTTAATTCAGAATCCCTCTTCTCAGTCTCTCTGGAGAGGCAAAGCCTCATCTTCTGCTGGAGTCCAAGTGTGCCTCTGCCTGCTCTGTGGTTGGATTTTCCACTTTCAACTGCATTTCCCCCACCCCCCCCACCTGCCAATTCCTGAGCCTCCTTGCAGTGCTGCAGAGCAAACTGGCTTATTTCTGTTGACAACCCCATTCTCTTCTTGCTTGGATTCCAGCCTCCTCTTTAGTTACCATCCATCCATCCATCTTCTCTCAGCTCCCACAGTCTTATTCCATTCTCCATTCATTCATTCTACAAATATATATATATATATATATATATATATATATATATATACACACACACACAGATATATATATATTTTATTTTTTATTTTTTATTTATTTTTTTGAGAACCCACTTAGTGCCAGGCACTGTTGTATTACTTAGAATATTACATTAGTGAAAGAAAGATTCTGCCTTCTTGTTGCTCACGTTCTAGGGATGGGTCTGACAAATTAGCATAATGTATAAGTGAATTACATAGCCTATTAAAGGATGATAGGTGCTGGAGGATGTAATGGAGACTGAGAAGGGAAGGGTGTAATTTTAAACAGGGTGGCCAGGGTAGGCTCCATTGATGTCCCCACTCCCGTTCTCCTTTTCATTTTTAAGATCCTTTTACTGTCAATTTAGTGGAGTCTCAGGAAGAAACAGATATAAATTGATATTGAACCCAGTGTGTTTAACTGGAAGCACCATATCACTTTTTAAGAGAGTTGCTAAATAAGAATGACAACAGCACACTTTTACTGAGCACCTACTATGTTCCAGGTACTGTTTTAGGAGCTAGAAATTTGGTAGAGAACAACAAAATAGAACCTGGTCCTTGGGTGGTTTATGTTCTGATATGAGTGGGTGAGAGGGAGAGGCAAGTAACAACCACAATAAAAATATAATATGTCCAGTAGGGTAAGCATTATGGAGAATAATGGGAAGGGATGTAAAGTGATGGTGAGCTGGTACTGTTCTATAAAAAGTGGTTTCATGTGTGATACATATGAGCAGACACTTGAAAGAAAGGACGATTTCTAGGAGAAGTGTGTTCCCGATGGAACAGAAGTTACAAAGGCCCTGAGGTCACTATGTGTTTGATGTGTTTCAAGAACAGGAGGCCAGTGTGGCTGGAGCAGAATGGGAAAGGGGAGAATATTGGGAAGCAAGATCTGATTATACATTCCCTCATGGATTGTAGCAAAGCCTTGGATTTTGAGGGGGAGAAGTCAGTGGGAGATGTGGCCAGCTGCAGGAGAAATAACCAGGGAGAGGTGAGTCCAGGAGCTTGTATATTTTCTAAACACCCAGATGGTCCTAGAATCCAGGAAGAGGCTGTGGCTGTAGATAGAGTTGTCGGTGCCTTTTTTTTTTTTAAAGTTTATTTATTTTGAGAGAGAGAGAGAGTGGGGGAGGGTCAGAGAGAGAGGGAGAGAGAGAGAGAGAATCCCAAGCCGGCTCCATGCTGTCAGCACAGAGCCAGACGTGGGGCTTGATCCCACGAACCATGAGATCACGACCTGAGCCACAATCAAGAGTCAGACGCTTAACTGACTAAGCCGCCCAGGCGCCTCAGTTGTTGATATCTTTTTAAAGGTTAAATGGAAAATCCCTAGCTGTGTAAGGGGAGAAATGCATTCTTGGTAAGTGGAATAGCATAAACAGATGTATGAAAAACCAAGACTTATTCAAGGATTGACCCAGATTGATGTGGTTGGCTCATAGGGCATAAAATGGGGAGTGGTTGAAGATGAGACTGGAATGGAAAGCCGGGAGAATATTAAAGTGGACTTTGAAAAAATAAATAAGTAAAGAGGACTTTGTATGGCATGTTAAGGAATTTGGACTTCATTCTGCAGTGAGGGCTCCTCAACCTTTCTTATGCTTCAGCATAACTGAGGGATACAAACAATGCCTATTACTGAACCAACATGGCAGTAAGTTTCACCAGGTGGGATGTGTGGATAGGGTGGCTAAGGGGACTTGAAGGAAGGGAGGTAATGATAGCACACATCCATGTGTGTATGTGTGTGTGTGTGAGGTTTTGAAAAATCCTTGAAGTGGTGCTCATATGCCCCATTTCCCACCCATTCACTCTAGTAGAAGTTTTCCCTCTAGTTGGAAATCGCTGCAAGCAATGGAGAACCATTGAAAGATTTTCTTTTTAAATAGACAGATTTGCATTTTATTTTCATTAAATCTTTTGAGCATTTATTTATTATTTTTTGAGAGACAGAAAGAGACAGAGCATGGGCAGGAGAGGGGCAGAGAAAGGAGACAGAATCAGAAGCAGGCTGTAGGCTCTGAGCTGTCAGCACAGAGCCCAATGCAGGGCTTGAACCCACGGACTGTGAGATCATGACCTGAGCTGAAGTTGGACACTCAACCGACTGAGCCACCCAGACACCTCACAGATTTGCATTTTAGAAAGACAGCTTTAGCTTCAACACGGGATGGACCCAATAGGGAAGAGATAGGAAGTTTTTTGCACAGTCCTTCCATAGGTAGGAGATAATTCGCTCTTTAAGTCTAGAGAGGGAATATTTAAGATCCAGCTCACAGGCAAAACATGTGACCAAAGGGATATATATTTTGTGGAAGGATAGGTCAAAAGATGATAAATCCAGGGGCCCTCAGGATGTATGTGTCTCTGCGTCCCATTTACTGTAGAAGAGCACAGGTGCCTGGCACACCTCTGCTCCGATCCTCTTGACTGTCCCTTAATAAGCTTCGGAAATTGTCCAAGTCTTCCTGCCACTTCTATTTTCAGCCTGCCTGTTTCAGTGACTCCACATAGATTGGTGTGGTCGGGGTAGAGGGTGTACGATGGAGGGTAGTGGAAAACAAGACTAAAAAATTAGACAGTGCTGGGTGCCTGGGTGGCTCAGTCGGTTAAGCTTCCAACTTTGGCTCAGGTCATGATCTCACAGCTTGTGAGTTCGAGCCCCAAGTCGGGCTCTGTGCTGACAGCTCAGAGCCTGGAGCCTGCTTTGGATTCGGTGTCTCCCTCTCTCTGCCCCTCCCCTGCTTGCTCTCTCTCTCTCTCTCAAAAATAAATAAACATTAAAAATTTTAAAAACATTAGACAGTGGGGTAGAGGAGATGCCCCTTCTCTCCCCTTAATTTTTTAATTTCTCCCCTTAATTTTTTAAATAGTACCAATTGTATTGGCATTTTGATTAATGCAGGCAGTCGAAATACCTTCTAAATGGGAAAATTAGAGGTGCTCCTTCCTCCTCCTGCTGTCCCTGGAAGTTATAGGGCAACTTTGTCATGGAAGGATCATGTGACTTTAATGGTGAGCCCCAAAGGAAACACGAATGATTGGGGATGGGCTATTGAAGCTTTGGTTTAAGGTGGATTTTCTTTTTTAACGTTTATTTATTTTTGAGACAGAGAGAGACAGAGCATGAACGGGGGAGGGTCAGAGAGAGGGAGACACAGAATCTGAAACAGGCTCCAGGCTCTGAGCCGTCAGCACAGAGCCCGACGCAGGGCTCGAACTCATGGACTGCGAGATCATGACCTGAGCCAAAGTCGGCCGCTTAACCGACTGAGCCACCCAGGCGCCCCGAGGTGGATTTTCTTAAGGCAAGAGCTTCTAAAAACATTTCAGTCAGCTCACACTTTCCAAATTAAACAAGGAGAAGTGATTTTAGTATATATTTAGGAATTATTTTCTGAATAAAAAAAGTTTCCAATGGTTTAGGCACCTTCTTTTCCTTTCAAATAAAGTGTAAGAACAGGATATTGGAATTACCCTTCTCTGTGAAGGGGACATACCAGCAGTCTTTTCTGCTTTTCACTTTTTTTTTTTTTTTTTAATGCTTTATTTATTCTTGAGAGAGAGACAGTATGAGCGGGGGAGGAGCAGAGCAAGAGAGGGACACAGAATCTGAAGCAGGCTCCAGGCTCTGAGCTGTCAGCACAGAACCTGATGCGGGGCTCAAACTCACAGAGGGTGAGATCATGACCTGAGCCGAAGTCGGACGCTTAACCAACTGAGCCACCCAGGTGCCCCTGCTTTTCACTTTTTAGCATTTGTTGTTTACCACTTTTTAATTTTGTCCAGGGTAAGAGACCACAGGTAAAATACAGGAAATTCTCATTTATTGCCTTCCTATGCAGATAATCTTGATTCCTTAGTTCCCTCACCCCACTCTCTAAGGAATCTGTTTTAGTGACAAAGCATATCCATGCCATTTATTCGAGTTCTGAGGAGAATTCTTGGAGCACTATATATATTTAAAGCTCTGTTCCTTATACAAAAAGGACTGAAGGAAAGAAAATGTGATTATTTTGAAAGATGAATTCACAGAACTTTTTATCAAAGTTGAACTATAAATTGAAATAACAACTGAAAACATCACTATTACTGAAAATTGCCCTTGGGTACCTCACACTTAGAAGACATAAAGAGAACATGAAAATCACTACTCTGACTTCGCCACTACACTACAAACCTTGAGGGTAGCGATTAGGTCTCCTGCTCGTTGTGTTTTTTATTTTTTAATTTTTATTTATTTTTTATTTTGAAAGAGAGAGAGAGAGGAGGGACAGGGGAGAGGGGCAGAGGGAGAGAGAGAAGGAGAGAGAGAAAGAATCTCAAGCGGGCCCCATGCTGAGCAGGGAGTCCAACACAGGGCTCAATCCCACGACCCTGGGATCATGACCTGAGCTGAAATCAAGAAGCAGATGTTCAACCAGCTGAGCCACCCAGGTGCCCGTCCTGCTCATTGTATATACATGATTCTTACACAGTGCCTGGCACATCCATGGTGTTCAAACAATATTTGACAAACTGACTGACGGAATACATGAATGGAACGTAGTCTCAGAAGACCTTAACATATAGAACTCCAGCTGGTGCAATGAGCTAACATCACTAACCTCCCACATCGCTGTGAACTTTGGCCCTGAGAGATGCTCCAACTAGACCCTAGAGCTGTTTCAGCGTTGAAATCTCTGGGCTATGTGGTGGTTCTAAAATTCAATCTCCAGGACAAGCCACATGAGAAAGACAGATGTGAACTGCTGCGCTATGGCTGTAATACGTGTGGTGGTCCCAAGTGGGATAGAAAGCCCAGATGCCAAAGCACGACTTAAAATAACACACCATTTGTGTGGGATGTTGTAAACCACCAGTAATCAACAGAGTGTTGCTAAGCTTCAGGAATTGCCCAGGAGAATGCCTTTTGAGTTCACGACATTGTGCAATGCAGCAAGCAAGGCAACGCCAGCACAGCTGACTTCCTAGAGAACACAGGACAATGTGGTGTGGGTGCAGGGGATGTGGGCAGGCAGTGTGGCCAGGAGGGTTGATTATTCAGCTGGCTTTGCAGCCACACCTACATGCGTGGAGAGTCACGCCAGGGCACCTAGGAGAACATCGGACTTCCTGGAGAAAACTGGCAAGCGGAGGAGCTCATATAAGTTACTGCATGTTTTCTCTACTTCTAAATAGAGTTTCTGTGTTGCTTAGTGGATGTTTTAAAAGTCTTATAGATGATGAGAGGACCTTTGTGAATTTACTGCTTAGGAGAGGTCATTTTTTTATTTAAAAAAATAATTTGGATGCCAGAGGAAGAAATAGGGAATGAAAGGGCATTTGATAATTCTGTAAAATAAGTCTTGTTTTTAAAATAAGATATAAAGAGGGGCGCCTGGGCTCAGTTGGTTCAGTGGGGCTCAGACAGAGGGGCTCAGTCGGTTCAGTGTCTGCCTTCGGCTCAGGCCATGATCTCACGGTTCGTGGTTTTGAGCCCCGTGTCGGGCTCTGTGCTGACAGCTCAGAGCCTGGAGTCTGCTTCGGATTCTGTGTCTCCCTCTCTGCCCCTCCTCTGCTCTTTCTCTCTCTCTCTCTCTCTCTCAAATAAATAAACATTTGAAAAAAAAATTTTTAAATAGGATAGATATAAAGAGCCCACAATTCATGAAAACACTGTCCTCTCCATGTTTACACCATTACTATGTTAAAGCATATGGGCGAGCAGTGATAATAATAGCCATCTTACTGAGACCTGTAGAGCAAGAATTTTGCAGACATCTGCACACCACTTCGGTAAGGATGTAAGGAAGATATAAGCTATAGCCCCATCTTATAAATTAGGAAGCTAGGCTCAGCAAAGTTAAGAAATGGGACTAGAGATGCACAGAAATCATTATGGACTATTTTATGAACCTCAAAATACAACAATGTTTTGGGGCACCTGGGTGGCTCATCATTTAAATGGCAACTCTTGATTTTGTCTCAGGTCATGATCTTGTGTGGTTCGTGAGTTCAGGCCCCACATGGGGCTCTGTGCTGACAGTGAGGAGCCTACTTGGGATTCTCTCTCTCTCTCTCTCTCTCTCTCTCTCTCTCTCTCTCTCTCCCCCTCCCTCTCTCTCTGTCTCTCTCTCTCAAAATAAATCAAAAAGGTAAAACAATATTTTAATATTTGCTTCTAATACTTGAAATGCTCAAAATGCCTCATTGTAACAATTTAAACTATTAATTGAGTTATGAGCATAATCATGTGAAAACTACTAAAGTGTCACTGCAGTTTCTACCTTTAATCTTGTGAAACTGAAAACAGCAACAAAAGGGTGGGTTTTTTTTTTTTTTTTTTTTTTTTTGTCAAAGTAGACTTTAAAAAATAAGATAGACTTGGGGCACCTGGATGGCTCAGTAGGTTAAGTGACTTCAGCTCAGGTCATGATCTCACAGGTTCTAGAGTTTGAGCCCCCACACTGGGCTCTCTGCTGTCAGCGCAGAGCCCATTTTGGATCCTCTGTCTCCCCCTCTCTCTGTCCCTCCACTGCTTGCTCTCTCTCAAAAATAAATAAACATTAAAAAAAGACTAAAAGACACCCCCGTATTTTATTTACTTATTTTTTTAAACTATGGCTCTTTATTTTCAAGTGGACAGTTCAGAGGAAGTCATCAGTAGCTTTTGTTTAATGCAAAAAGAAGAAGGAGGAGGAGGAGGAGAAGGAGGAGAAGGAGAAGGGAGAGGAAGGGAAGGAGAAGGAGGAGGAGGAGAAGGAGAAGAAGAAGGAGGAGGAGGAGGGTGAGGAGAAAAGGAGAAGGAGAAGGAGAAAAAACCCACCAAAATAGAGAGAAATTTTGGGTTTAAAGGAAACCTGAGTATCACTAAGAGCCTGGTTGAAGGATTCACATTTTTAGAAGGGAAATACAGTGCAGATTTCTCCAGAGAGCGGGGTTTTTTTTTTTTTTTTAAGTTTATTTAGAGAGAGAGAGAGAGAGAGAGAGAGTATGTGCACGAGAGAGAATCCCAAGCAGGCTTCCCACTGTCAGCACAGAGCCCCACAAGGGGCTAAACCTCACAAACTAGGAGATCATGACCTGAGTGGAAATCAAGAGCCCAGTGCTTAACCTACTGATCCACACAGGCACCCCTCTTCAGAGAGCAGTTTTTAAAGAAGTTGGGGATGGGTGTTAAGTTTTAAGGCTAGCTTGGGGAACTTACTTCCCAGGCTTAATTTAGGGAAGGTGTCAAAGTGCTAGGTATAGGGTGATGGGACACTGGTCACCCAGGATTGTGGAACAGAACTTGCTGTCACACAGTGCAAGGTAACAGAGAGTGACACAACAAAAAATGTAATCAAGATTGCCAACCAACACTTTGGTAGGCATTCATCATGTAGGTCCAGAGGTGCCCCAAACTGTCAGTCAGTGGTACGGCCTGTAGCAATTCCCCCAAAGTCTTGATGCTCTTGGGGAGAGAAGCCAGCATTCTTTTTGTTTCTCTTGGGGTTTTAAAGGCCCATTTCTTCCTGAGCCACAGTGAGGCCGCACATAGCCCAAGGGGCTCACGGGCAGCCAAGCCCTTCAGGAAGTTGTGAAAGGCTTCCCCCCTGTGTGGCTGGTACTCCAGATGCATTAGACCTTGCCTGGGTTAGGTCCCTAGGCTGTTACCAGCACAGAGGTGTCCAATTCAGCCAGTCACTCAGCCTTCCTGATCATGGTCCTCCTCACCAATGCCCTTGGAGACTTTGAGTGGGCACTGGTGGGAGGGCAGGACCACGCCACCGTACCTTCCTTGTCTCACGCTGCTGACCAGTACTGATGGGATAGCTCAGGCAGCTCTTGAAGTTCAGCTGGTAGTTTGTTCTCTGAATATTTGGTCTGGTGGAGGCACAGGATATCTGGGGCTTCTTCCTTTACCCAGTCTCAACCTTTCTTCTTAATCCAGACTTGAAGCCCACCCACATTCCAGGTGCAGATCTTGAACGTGTCCGATTTGCCACTGGGCAAGGTTTTCCCATCTGTGGGGATGGGGGTCCTCGTACAGGACTCCCCCTCTCCTGCTGCCTTTTTTCCATTTTCCTTTGCTCCTGCCTTACTCTTCTTGACTTCTGGCTCAGTCTTGGGCTCTTTCTCATCTTCTGCCACAGTTCGATTTTCCCCATGCTTCAGCAACACTGTAATGAATGCGCTTCTGAACCTGCACCTCGCTGCCCACCAGAGCAGTATTTTTACCCCGTTACCTTCTCGGGTCCCAGCCTGGCTTGTCCTCTAAACGACAACCCCATATTCTAGAAATTACAACTATTTGTCGTAGTTTAAGATTCTGCAGCACGGCTTACACAGGGCATCAGATATATCATCAGTGCAAAATCAGACTTCTGCTTTTTGTTTCTGGTCTCATCTTACACCCAAACTGCGAGTCACTTTGATTCTTATGAAGTAGCAATGCTTCATAAACATAAAAACAAATTATTTACTGATTTCTTCATATTCATCCCTTAATATTGTTATCTGGATTTTGCTCTTACTCATAAATGTTTGTGGGTTTTTCAGGTTGTTTGAAATGAATGAAGTCATTGTAAAACTATAATGCTGGCTTATATTGGCTGGCTAATACTTTATATAAAAGAAGTCTACCTCATCTCCCTCTCTTAAAGACAAATATTTGTCTGAAATAATTATTAACAGGTGTGGAGATATAAAAGAAGCTAGAAAATACTTCACAATCAATACATCTTTGAGACAGCCAATCACTTGTTACTCACACTGCTTTTTATTTTTTTTAATTTTTAATTTTTTTTAAAAATTTTTTTCAATATACAAAATTTATTGTCAAATTGGTTTCCATACAACACCCAGTGCTCATCCCAAAAGGTGCCCTCCTCAATACCCATCACCCACCCTCCCGTCCCTCCCACCCCCCATCAACCCTCAGTTTGTTCTCAGTTGTTAAGAGTCTCTTATGCTTTGGCTCTCTCCTGCTCTAACCTCTTTTTTTTTTTTTTCCTTCCCCTCCGCCATGGGTTTATGTTAAGTTTCTCAGGATCCACATAAGAGTGAAAACATATGGTATCTGTCTTTCTCTATATGGCTTATTTCACTTAGCATCACACTCTCCAGTTCCATCCACGTTGCTACAAAGGGCCCTATTTCGTTCTTTCTCATTGCCGTGTAGTACTCCATTGTGTATATAAACCACAATTTCTTTATCCATTCATCAGTTGATGGACATTTAGGCTCTTTCCACAATTTGGCTATTGTTGAGAGTGTTGCTATAAACATTGGGGTACAAGTGCCCCTATGCATCAGTACTCCTGTATCCCTTGTGTAAATTCCTAGCAGTGCTATTGCTGGGTCATAGGGTAGGTCTATTTTTAATTTTTTGAGGAACCTCCACGCTGTTTCCAGAGCGGCTGCACCAGTTTTCATTCCCACCAATAGTGCAAGAGGGTTCCCGTTTCTCCACATCCTCTCCAGCGTCTATAGTCTCCTGATTTGTTCATTTTGGCCACTCTGACTGGCGTGAGGTGATATCTGAGTGTGGTTTTGATTTGTATTTCCCTGATGAGGAGCAACGTTGAGCATCTTTTCATGTGCCTGTTGGCCATCTGGATGTCTTCTTTAGAGAAGTGTCTATTCATGTTTTCTGCCCATTTCTTCACTGGGTTATTTGTTTTTCGGGTGTGGAGTTTGGTGAGCTCTTTATAGATTTTGGATACTAGCCCTTTGTCCGATATGTCATTTGCAAATATCTTTTCCCATTCCATTGGTTGCCTTTTAGTTTTGTTGTTTGTTTCCTTTGCTGTGCAGAAGCTTTTTATCTTCATAAGGTCCCAGTAATTCATTTTTGCTTTTAATTCCCTTGCCTTTGGGGATGCTCACACTGCTTTTTAAACCCCAGCGTTCAATGGAAGGAAAGAATGAAACTGTTTTTTGTTTTGTTTTGTTTTATCTTCCTGTTTTGGAAGATTTAAAGAATTATTTATTTTTTCACTTTTGATTGAATTTTGGCACTTTTTGGTTGAATGTTTGTAATTTCTGGAGATCATGCCTGTTTCCTTCCAGAACCAGAATTGTGGATTACAAAATGTTAGAGTTGAAGGGGACTCTGCAGATGATCTAGTCCAATCCTTTCATTTCACAGTTAAGGAGTTACCTTGCTTGGCATTTCTTCACTTTGGTGCAGGTGAAGGCGTCACCAAAATCAACATTGCCTGCTTTGACATTTCCAACTGTAAGTTAGACCAACTCTTGGTTGGGGAGAATAAACAAAACAGGGATGAAAACAAGTTTATGATGCCATCAATCCAGCTGTTGGATTGTTCTTCCCCCAAATAATTTCAAGCAAGTTGCAGACTTAAATTTTTGAACTGTATTCATTTATTTCCCTGAATAAAGATGGCTGATAATTTGTTTACTAAACTGTCTTTGATTCTCTGTTAGATGATCAAGTCAAACGTTAACACCCCATAGAGCCTAAGAGCCTATTATGGCAGTGAACTAGCGCCCTCTAGCACATTTCGGAGTCACCACTGCTAAAAAAAATCTTTTATAAAATCTAACTGTAAAACCAAAATGACCTAAGTACTGTGCTGGGTTCTTTCCACTATCTCACTTCAATTCTCACAAAAATTGTATGATCAATGGAGACAGCCAAGTAAAGAGAGGCAGCTAATATGTGGTGTGGTGAGAGCTCCCTCAGGAGTGAGAAGAGCGCTGGACAGGCAACGACTGGCTTTGCTCAGTGACACAGTGATGAATACGAAGAGGCCCTGGCCCTCTGGGAGCTCCCAGATTAGTAGGGGAGACAGAATTCTGGAAAGGATTGCTGCAGTAGGCACCATAAGGACTGTTGCAGACTTATTTATTTATTTATTTATTTATTTATTTATTTAATAGTGTGGAGCAAGGAAACAGAACTACTAACTCCACTTGGGGGTTTTAAGGATAGCCTCAATGAAAACATGACATTGGACGAAGTATTAAAGGAGGAGAGTAGTTTGCCAGGTGAAGAACAGAGAAACGGCATCCCAAGCAGCAAGCAGAGCTAATGAAAAGACACACAACTGAGGAACGCTGTGATAAGTCAGTACAGGTAATGTAGGGGGCAGCGCTGTGGGAAACTGGGGTGCACGGGATGGAGGGGACAGAGGTGTCTGGAGCACGACTGGGAAGAGATTCCATATAGCTGGGAATACAGAACTTGTCCTCTTGACAATGGGAATATTGAGGATATTCAACCAGAAAATAATGTGACTGTATTTGTTTCTTTTTCTGCCTGATAAGTTAAGAAACATAAGCCACAGTCAGAAAACTAGTAAAACAAATATACTGTATAAAGCATAGTTATAAAGCAAATACTTCTGTGCCCCTCACCCTGGTATAGAAATATAACTTTGTGAACACTCCCCCTTCTTTCTATCCCAGTCATAATCCCATTCAAGCCCCAAAGACAGTAATCACTGTGTCTGTGATTCTTCCTCAACACTTTCTTTTTCTTTACTGTTTCATGACTTTTATAAACATCCTCAGAAAATAAAATTTCATTTTAACTGTGAACTTTTTATAAATGGAGTCATACTTAAATTTTTCTTTGTGTTTGATTTTTCTTGCTCAACATAATGTTTTTTTAAAAATATTTTTTTGTTAATATTTACTTCTTGAGAGGGGGGAGGAGGGGCAGAGAGAGAGGGAGACACAGAACCTGAAGCAGTCTCCAGGCTCTGAGCTGTCAGCACAGAGGCGGACATGGGGTTTGAACTCACGATCTGCGAGATCATGACCTGAACCGAACTCAGATGTTTAACTGACTGACTGAGCCACGCAGACAGCCCAACAACATAATGTTTTTAACATGCATCCTTGTTGGTTGTCGCTGTGTCAGCGTTTATTTACGCTGCTGCATAGCATTCTCCTGTTCGAATATTTTGCAATTTCTCCTGTGTGACGCTGTTGGATACTTATTGACATTTTTTAAACCAGTTTTTTCCTAATACAAACAATACTGCTATGAGCTTTTGTACTTTGAGCTTTTCACATGTGCACAACAGTTTCTCCAGCCTAAAATCAGATTTCTTTCAGGAAGTTAACTCTGTCTGATAGGACCGTGTGGCATCAGCTAGAGTGGAGTGAGGGAATAAGGGCCCGGTCCACTTTCAGTGAGGGTGGAGAAGAGGTCCAATATGAGGGACGGTCCTGGGGCAGCACCGAGCTGCACAGGAAATGGGGTGGCACTCACAGGTGACCCTCGGTTTTCCAGCTTGAAAGACTGATATCCTTAAGTGACATCAGAATTCTGGAGGAAAAGTAAGTTTTGGGGGAAAATGAGTTCTATTTTGGGTTTGAGATGATTGCTGGACATAAGCAAAAATGTCTGCTATAGGAAATCAGAAATACCCATAGAGAACTTAGGAAAGGGAAGGACTGGAGATGGGGATTTGGCAATGGTGACATACAGTTGGTTGTCAGAGCCATGGGAAAAGAGAGTAACGAGTAATTGACAGCACGTTCTGAGCATTTACCACGTGGCTGGCACTAGTCTGAGAACGTTACATGTGTCTCAAGAAACAACAAGTGTTGGGGAGGATGTGGAGGAAAAGAAACCCTTGTACACGTTGGTGGGAATACAAACTGGTACAGCCACTGTGGAAAACAGTATGGAGTTTCCTCAAAAATTTAAAAATAGGACTACACTATGATCCAGTAATCACGCTACTAAGTATTTACCCAAAGAATATGAAAACCTAATTTGAAAGGATACATACACCCCTATGTTTATTGTAGCATTATTTACCATAACCAAATTATGGAAGTGGCCTGAGTGTCCACTGATAGATGAATGGATAAAGAAGAGGTGATATATTTATATACAATAGAACATATATTATTCAGCCATAAAAAAAAAAGAATGAAAACTTGCCATTTGCAATGACATGGATGGAGTTAAAGAGTATTATACTAAGAGAAATAAGTCAGTCAGAGGAAGACAAATACCCTATGATTTCACTCATGAAATTTAAGAAACAAAACAAATGAACAAAGGAAAAAGGGAGAGAGACAAACCGAGAAACAGACTCAGTTTTTAAAAAATGTTTATTTTTGATGGGGCGCCTGGGTGGCGCAGTCGGTTAAGCGTCCGACTTCAGCCAGGTCACGATCTCACGGTCCGTGAGTTCGAGCCCCGCGTCAGGCTCTGGGCTGATGGCTCGGAGCCTGGAGCCTGTTTCCGATTCTGTGTCTCCCTCTCTCTCTGCCCCTCCCCCATTCATGCTCTGTCTCTCTCTGTCCCAAAAATAAATAAAAACGTTGAAAAAAAAAAAAAAAAAAAAAAAAAAAGAAATAAAAAAAATGTTTATTTTTGAGACAGAGAGAGAGTGTGAGAGGGGGTAGGAGGGGCAGAGAGAGAGGGAGACAGAGAATCCCAAGCAGGCTCTGTGCTGTCAGCGCAGAGCCCGATGTGGGACTTGAATTCGCGAGTCATGAGATTATGACCTGAGCTAAAACCAAGAGTGAGACACTTAATCAACTGAGCCACCCAGGTACCCCAGGAAACAGACCCTTAACTATAGGGAACAAACAGATGGTTACCAGATGGGAGGTGGGTGGGGAGATGAGTGAAATAGGTGATGAGGATTAAGAGTACCCTTATCATGATAAGTATTGAGTAGTGTATAGAATTACTGAATTACTGTGTCATACAACTGAAACTAATAGAACACTGTATGTTAACTACACTGGAATTAAAATTAAAAACTTAGTAAAATTCAAAAAAAGAATGTTACTTATATCAACCCATGTAATCTTCACAACAACCCAAGGAGGCACATAATATTATTATTTTCATTTCACAGATGAAAGAACTGAGGCACACAGAGGCCAATAACTTGCCCAAGGTCACACATCTAGCTAGTGGTGCACCAAAAGGAGATTATTCGGGAAGTGTATGTGGAAAGGATTGAATTCTAGTGACTACCAATATTAATGATTGGAGGAGGAGCCTGGGAAGGACACTTAGATGGACAGCCACCAAGTTAGGAGGAGAACCAGAAGAGTGTCATTAGTAGCCAAACTTTAATTAACTTAATAAGGTAAGGCAGGTGCCCGGCACTACCGGAGAAGGTCAGGTAGAGTGCCAAAGTGGAGTCACAGTCAAACTTGAGACTTAGTGTCCACAAAACCTATTCATGCTTGGCTCATTGCTCCCAAGAAAGGAAGTGAAACCTCTTTAAGGAATCGAATAATAAAATATAGACAAATTGTTATTTACCTTTGGTTGCTGTCTACAGCTAACGTAAAAAGAAAAATCCCTCCCTTAAGAAATACAGCTATGTGTGGTATGGGAAGGTGGTGGAGGAATGGGGCCTGTTGTGGGGAAGATGAGAGCTTTACAGACAAGTCTGCTGAGTAAACAGGCTGAGCTGGGCAGGAAGGAGGAAGTTGTGGGGGAGTCACTACTCTGTCAGCACCTGTGGCTCCACCCCGACCCCCCACTGTGCTTGGTGACTCTGACGAAAGTGGGTGGGAGTGGGTGTCCAGATGGCCCTTCAGCTGTACCTGGAACCTGTCCTATGGCCCTGTTGTCTCCTTGGTGTTGCCCTGTTTCTCCCTGGATACATTCATCTATTGTTTATCACAAGGTTGGCGATTCAAGAGGCTCAGACAGACGTGATCTCTGTAGAAGGGTTCAAGTTCCGAGCTGAGCAAAGTACACATGGTGGTGACTCTGCAGTAAGAGAAGAGAAAAATCCAAGTCTGCTTCCCATTCATTCGTTCATTCATCCATTGATTCACTCCTTATACCCACAGATATTTTTGAACACCTATAATGTCCTGGGTACTGTGCTAAGACTTGTGTAACCAAAGAGGAGTTAGATCTTGCCGTCACGAAACCTATAATCTAGTTGGGGAGATGGAAAAAATCGTAAGCAGCAAATAAAAGATGATAAAACTGTCATATGTAATAAGAAAACAAATAGGAGGCTTAAAAAGATTCAGGGGTGGATGGGGGAATTTAGAAAAACTGATCGTGTAACGCACGGTAGACCTCACACATTCATGTTTGTGCAGTTCTGTTCACCTTTAAGGCACAGGAGAGGACCACACTCCCCCTTTCCCTTGCAGTTTGGTGGAGCCTTATGACCAGTTTGGACCAAATATTGGTATTTGACGTGGGGCACTTCCATGATAAAAATCATTTGTCATCGTCCTCACTATCTGCCCCATTGTTCCCCTGTCATTCCCAAACCCAAACAGAAGAGGATGAAATAAGGGAGGCATTTTTCTTTTTTACTTCAGCTGTAGACAACAACCAAAAGGAAATAACTTTTTCTATGTCTTATTGTTAGATTGCTTGAAAAAGTTTCACTTCCCTTCCTAAAATTTGTGGTGTTAGTTTAGCAAGCCAGTGGTGAACAGCATAGAAGCTGATAATGGAGGCCAGTGAGGCCACAGTTCTTATTTGGTTGCTGATAAAATGAACTTCTGCATTAATTTGGAAAGATTTTATATATATATGTGTATATATATATATATATATATATATATATATATATATATATAGCTAAAGAAAATGTGGCTCTAGGAGAAAAAATTAGAAAACAATGTTTCTAGTGTGTGTTGATTGCTGCTGGCTACATTTTGGCAAGACTTTATGACCTTAAGAAAGAACTGGTTGATTTGTAAGAAGAAATAACAAGGAATAGAAATATTTCAGAAAAATGAGGACTTGCAAAACCGGAAAACCTGACAGGTTTTAGACGCCAAACTCAAAGAGAGAATTTGGGGAAGCCTTGGAAGACCAAGTCCATTAAAATAAACTCATGGAAAGGCCAAATTAAGTGTGGCTTCTACACCTATTGGCAATACCTCTCAGTAAGTTCAGAACTTTGGCGCAAAGATAAAATTAAGGTATTCAATTGGCAAAGAGCCACAGAAAGATCAAAATAAAGGTGTAGCTTTCCCACAGAAAACTATAGTCTCATGTTTACTCAGAGTACCTGTACTGGCAAGAGAAAAAGACAGGTATGTACAAATTAGTGGGGGCAGAGGGAAGAAGAGAGAGAATGGGGCAAGAAAGCAAAAGCATATAGTATATCTGAGAACTATGTTTTGAAAAGAACTGTGAGTAACAGTATTGGCAAATATATTTTACTGAAATCAGAGACAAGAAGCTTACTAAAAAATCTGGGGAGACATTTACAGTCAAAGGAATCAAAAACCCAACTGGACTTGTGGTCTTCCAACATTGTACAAGTAGCACATGAACTAAGAACACTAGTCTGCTCCCAGAAGAGCATATACTCCTTGAGTATGTGGCCAAGGACAGTAACATAAGAAGACTCTCCAGAGGGTAGAGTCGAGAGTCAAGGAACATTTTTCAACAGCCTTGTTTTGGGTAGAGGCCTTTCTGGTATTTGCCCAGAAACATAAGAGGTCAATCAGTGCCTGCTTCTGGCTTCCATTTTTCCCTTTCAGAATGGAGTATTTCTTGTGGTTGTTCTGGCCCTATTCCTCCACTCTACGTTGTCTGTGGAGGGACAGATTAATCTATTACTGTGAGTTCATGGGTCTGCAGCCCAAGAAGGGCCACATGAAGACCTAATGTAGAGACTACCATGCACTACCCAAACTCTGGACTGTGAGCTCCATGTTTGGACTTCTGCTTTTTTGTTCTTTGTGTTTTTATTGTGGCGGGGGGGGGGGGGGGCGGGGGCGGTTAGAAGGGGTGGAAAGAAGGTTTGTGAGTTCTGGAGTGGGAAGAGGAGTGAAACAAAAGAGTAGCCTATAGTAGAACTGATGATCATTCCTTCCCTTCTGGCAAATGGAAAGATTACATGTACTTGTTCCCGTACAGTAAAGTGGACCACAAGAAGTCACTGAAGTATTTAACGGCTATTGGGAGATCCCCACCCCCCAGGAGCTAGGGATCTTTCTGGAGCCTCTTTTATAAGAGCACTAATCCTACTCTTAAAAACTCTCATGACTTAAACACCTCAGAATGGCCCTACTTACTAATACCATCACTTTTGGGGGTTAGGGTTTCAATGTATGAATTTTGGGGGACATATTCTGATCACATCACTGTCTATAATGAACAGGACGAAGGAACAGAAAATGTCTTGGAGACAGGATATTATGGTATTACCCAAACTTTCCCAAGATGCAAATGCTGCCTAGTAGAAGAATGTAGACACAGAGAAGATGATCTATATGTTCATCATTGAAAAGCAATCCCTAAAGAGGAGAGAGTTGCTTCCTAAAGGAGCAGAGTATGCAGCTCCCAGAGCTGGAGCAAGGAGAGTGTGGGGTTCCTGGGAAGAAGCCAAGACTCCATCTAGAAGACAGTGGTGTCCCTCCAACCTGGTTTTCTAGTATCCCTGAAGATTATCTGTCAGTGTGTACAGATGAGAAGCCATTTCAATTCAGTAATGAATTCCCAGAGTGCTTTCTAATATCTGCCCCAACTTCCTCCTCCTTCCATGGAAAGAGAGTAGTGCTTTAATGGTATTTCTTTTCTTACTGTTCTTGCAACTTGGTAATAGCCCCCCAGGAAAGAGATCCTGGGATAAATTGGAATTCTTTTTACTAGGAATCACTTCTCTTTCCTTAAATCTGTTGCTCAGTTAGCAGCAGTTCCCAGCCTCCATTAAACAATATCTTAACTCACCAAACACTATTGGTTTTCTGGATTCTCCCCCGTACATACATGGTTTTTAAGGAAGCTAGAGCAAAACAGGTAGCTCTTGGAAACCCAGGAAAAACTTGTCTGGATCAACATTTAAAAGAAGCAATAGTGGTTTCTAAACTGCTGGAAGCTGAACTCCCTATTGCCCTTCAAAAGCTCCACAATCTAAACACCTCCTTTCTTTACCACCTGGCTTTCCTCTCTGCCTTGTTTCTGTGACAGTAATGGATACATAGGAGACTCTACAGAGTAGAGCTGAAGCCCTCTCTGAAGGAGACAGATGGGTCTTTCCATCTTGTTTCCCTCAGAATTTGGACAAATGTCACCCAATTCCAACCTTTCCACTTGATCTTTTCCTCTTCGCCTCCTGCTGCTTTTTGCCACCTTCCAGTTCTCAAACACTCAGTTTCTTTATCTTCTATATTCTTCAAAAGCAGTCAGTTTCTCGCTATGATTTATTACTTTTGCCATGGAGAGGTGAATGATTGGCATCCAGGCTCAGGGAGCAACCCTTGATAAAAGCCCTGTGTACAGAGAAGGAAGGACAAAGAAGAGCCTGTGAAAAAGCCTCTTTCCAGACTTGTTCCTCAGAGATTCTCCATTAGATCAAGACATTTCATGTTAGTGTTTTTTAATTGTAGAAGAAACATATGCATGTTTTTAGAAGGCAAACAGTGAAGAAAGATATACAACCAATCTCTCTCCCTGCATTCATTCCCAACCCTCTCCGTTACTTCTCAGAGATAAACATTTGACAGTATTTTTTTAATGTTTATTTATTTTTGAGAGAGAGAGAGAGAGAGAGATGTGGGGAGGGACAGAGAGAGAGGGGGACAGAGGGTCTGAAGTGAGCTCTGTGCTGATCGCCCAGAGCCCCATGTGCGGCTTAAACCCACGAGCCGTGAGATCATGACCTGAGCCCCAGTCAGATGTTTAACCAACTGAGGCATCAAGGCATCCCTTGACAGTATTTTTTAATCTTGCAGAATAGCGTACACATCTGCAAGGGACATATATACATTTTCTTTTTCTTTCCTTTTTTTGCACAAATGTATGACAGGCAGAATTTTGGTTTACCTTTTCCAATTAACATGTCAGCTCTGCCTTTTCACCATACTAGCACATACAGATCTACCTCAATCATGTGTACTTACTTTGTATTCCATTCGCATAGATGTGAGTGTTTTCAATATGTGGCGTATTTCATGTGACTTATTTTTTATCTTCTCTATCTTATTATTTTTAAGTAATCTCTATACCCAATGTGGGGCTTAAACTCATGACCCTCAGATCAAGAGTAGCATGCTCTACCAATTGAGCCAGCCAGGTGCCCCTCATGTGATATATTCTTTTAGGAAAGACCTTCCACAACACTTTTTAAGTTCTCCATTAACGTAAATTTTTTTGAGACTTTGCGATAATGTTATTTATAATTTGAAGAAACCCAAATTTCCTCCTATTAAATTACTTTTCTTCTTTATTCTTGTCCTTTAATCTTATTTGCGATTCACCATTATTATCTTTGGAAATCCAAACCTTTCATCATAGTTCGCAAACTGGTAAACCAAATCGGCATGGCAGGGGAACTGAGGCTCGGGATGAAGCAAAGTGTAAGTAAGTGGCCATTGACCATGAAACTCTAGCACACAGTAAAATCACCTGTGAAAAAATTTGAGTCGAGGGAAAAACATAATTTAATTTACCAAAATCCTTAATAGACATAGGTTCTAAGAACCACGGCGGGAAAACTACAACCTTTAATAGACTTACGGTGTTAGATGGTGACGATGATGATGACAACAGTGGTCCCGGCAAAGACTGGCCACATCTAGGTCCTCAGGGTTAAAATAATCATCTTTTGTAAAAAAAAAAAAAAAAAAAAAAAAAAGTATTCTTAGTGTGTGAATCAGTGAATACTTAAAATTTTGTGACAGGTTTAGAAAATTCATGCTAAGAAAAAGAGAAAATAATCCGTAAAAAGGTTACTTGAACCGTCATGGGATTGCCATTTAACAAGCGACATCCTGTGCCTGGGGAAGGGTATGATCTTTCCCTCCTTTGGCTTTAAACTTCCACTGGAAGAACTTTTATAAACATTCAAAAATCTTCAGATAATATCAGGTTAAGATTTTCAAATACACAACATAAATAATAAATCCATAAATTACAGCACACAGAAAGGTACTCTCTAAGATTGTCAGATTTTTCTAAATTTACGTGTTATTTTTGGCATCTAAAGTTTTGTCTTGTACATGGTGGATACTTAAAATATAGACAAATTTTGATTTGACTTTACTTTCGTGGGCGGGTCTTGGGGCCGGGATCAACACATTGCTAGAATCCAGCAGTCATATTCCAAGCAGGGTCATACCAGTAGTCTGAGTTCTCAGGAAGACTACAGAGAATAATGTTTGAGAACTAGCTCACTCGAAGACGACTAGAAGGAACTTTTCCATTCAGTGTGAAATTCTTTCAAGAGTTTCTTTTCCTGTCTCTTCCATGAAATTTTTTGTGGTTTCTGAAACCCATTCCTGACAGTGGTAATGAAAGTGCTGAGAAAGAAAGTATTACAGTTAAAACAAGACAAAACAAACCCCATAACGATTGGTTTTCCAACATGCTTACCATGAGAATCTCTCGTGCATTTTTTAAAAGCTAAAGTAAATTGGTGTTAAATTACAGATTTCCCAAAGTGTAAAGGTCTTTCAAATATTATTTAGTCTACTCTCAAGAGAAAATTCTTGAATCCTCTCCACACCATTAGGATGTTACTCTATTTCCACTAAACACTGAACTTCTCAGCAATATTTTCTCCAAACGGAGCTGGGTATAAAGGGCTGAACCATCTTCAATAGACTCAGAACTAGAACCACCCGCTGCTCCAGAGATGGCAGGGATAGATATCAGGGTACTAGACTCACCTGCTGGTTCTGGGAGAAAATTCAGACTGGCAGGCAGAACCCAGACTCACAATTACGGTAACCTGTAATAAGTGCAGAGTTGGGGAGTACGGTGGTGGCAACCCCAGGAGGTCGTGTTTGGAGACACAAGCTGATAGGATAATCGGTCAGGAAGCCGCTCAGTCTGTAATGAGGTTCAGGGGCAGGGTTCTCAACCACATACTCTGGTCTATAAAGCCCCTAAACCCAACCATTCACCTGCACCTCTGCCCTCAAAATGTGCCAACTTCCTTTTCACCTTTAATGTCCCATCACTCTGGCTTTCTTTCCAACCACAGAATGCCAAGATACCTTGAACCCCAGAGCCTTGGTCATTCAGATGGACCCTTAAATGTCCTCCCCTTACAAAGGCTTTTTCAGGAGACTCTCTACTACATGATTCCATTTTAATTATTTGCATACCCTTGAGACTTGCCTCCTCTATCTATCTCCTCACTAATATAAGCTCAATGAAAGGAGGGTATCTATTTGTGTTATTCCTTGTGGTACCCAATAATACCAGGCACTTTTATTAAGTTCCTATCATATCATGGGGGCTTATTACACCTTTTAGATGAGCGACTGAATGAACAAATGAACAAATAAACTGTTAATAAACAAATTAGACGGATAGGGGACTGGCAAAATGAAAGTTTCCATAACTAAAAAGATATGAAACCAAATCCTTGACTAAATAACAGGAGCTAGGGAGACGAGGAAGGCTGTCACCAGATGCGAAAGTCTTGATAAATGCAGGGAATGAGCACAGGTGGCAGGAGTGAAGTGGGGGAGGAAGTTGTGCTGAATAGCTTGACTCTCAGTGGAGAATAAAGTATTAGAAGATGACAGGAAAGCCTGGGTTTGGACATTGTAATGGGAGAATGCCAGCCAACCCTCCTCCTTGTTTTGAGAAATGTGGGAGAATAAAATAAACCTCACTCAAGAGGACAGAGCGGGCACATTTTAGTTTGGTTACAGTTACAGTTTGGTTTACAGTTTGGGTAAAGCCATCTGCATAAAGGTGTATATAGAAGAATTTGTTCATGGTGATATATGGAAAGCAAGAAGGGGGAGGGCAACATCTTTAGGAGACGTGTGGTGGGAGTGAAGAAGAGTCTAGCAGTAAAAGGGCAGAATCACCTGAAGGACAATGGGAGAGAAAAAAAAATTTTTTTTGAGATGTAGGAATAAAGAGATGATAGTCATAGAAGAAGCGATGTGCCTCAAATACGGACTTTTGCTGCAAGTTTACAGGGAGCCCAGCAGTACCTGGTTTAATCTCAGAGAAATGGTCCCCAACTGTCCTGCATGACAATTTAGACTCTGATCTGGGGGTAGCTTCTTAAGACTCACACAGAGAGAACAGCTTTTCATCAAAATGCTAGGGAATGGTGATTTGGGGCCAGGCACCAGTACTGGGAGGTAGCTAAGAAGGCAAGCTGGACTAAGAAAAGAATAATACATTTCTTTTCCGTGCTCTAACAGTCCACATGGTTCTTTAGCCTACTTACTCTTCCCAGGTGAATAAGGCAAACCTGGTGGACGGATGCTGACAGTAACCAGTTCACTATGACCTGTCCACCCAGACTCCATAACCAAATACCCTCCTTGTAGTGAGGTGGACCTCAAAGGGCACAGCAATTCTCCTAAGGCAAGAGAGGATCATCGACTCACTGAATACAATCCTTGGTCTAAAACTGAGCATTAATACGCATTCTTAAATCATGTACAACACAGTTATTTGTTGTCTCTTCCCAGCGTTGCGATATAAGAGGCAATCCCTCACATTAAACATTCATTCGGGGCGCCTGGGTGGCTCAGTAGGTTAAGCGTCCAACTTCAGCTCAGGTCATGATCTCACAGTTCATGAGTTCGAGCCCCGCGATGGGCTCTGTGCTGACAGCTCAGAGCCTGGAGCCTGCTTCAGATTCTGTGTCTCCCTCTCTTCCTGACCCTCCCCCCACTCATGCTCTGTCTCTCTCTCTCTCTCTCTCTCAAAAATAAATAAACATTAAAAAAAATAAAAAAAACATTCATTTAATGGGCACACCTTATATATAAAGGTGTTTTACATATGCTACTCAATTTACTTGTCTCAACAATCTTGAAAAGTGAGGACTATTCTGCTTTTACAAATGGGGATGCAGAGTCTCAGAGGGGCGCACTTATTAAATACACGCACAGACACGATGCACCCGACTCCAAAGCCTATGTTCTTTCAAGCACCTCTCACCTCACTCTGCAGCCACACACCAAAATGGCTCAATTTCACCGAAATGGTGACAGTTTGAGTCAGAGCAATGCTGCTTTTTGAGAAAGGTGGAGGAAACAACCTGTTAGTTGGATGTGGCAGCAGTTGGAATTTTGGGGGTTCAATCAGTGTTTTCCGAATAACCATGTCTCCGCTGCCTCACCACCCACCTCTGATCACCTTGGTGGTCACTGAGTAAAAATTGGACATTTGTCAAAGTACTGACAATGCTAGCACATACCTGGGGGGATAAAGGAGGCAGAAGTCAATACAATATATCCAGTCTAACGACCTGTGGGAGATGAGAGGAGAAGTCCGTGTGAATTATGCTGGTGATTCTGTCCAGAAAGAGAACAGGAGGGGAACAGAAGATCACGGAGGTACCCTAACTTGAGCTGGGCTTTGTGGTGATTTCGCTTATGAAAGAGAAACTAGAAAATTTGTCCTTGAGTAATGTTTCCCGTAAATGACCAGGTTTTTTCGTAATCATTTGATCTTAGAGTTGGCTTAGGAACTAAGTAGGGTGGCTGCAATAAGGGAAGATGGAGTGTTTTCCTGTCTGCCCAAATACAATGTATTCTTTTCATTTGGGTAGCTGCATTGAATCAGGATGCCAAGGAAAGCCCCCTAGTTTCTTGTAAGTTGGGGGGAAACAAAGGTAACAATGGAATGGGGTCTATCCTCAGTCAGGTTCCTGACCTGCGAGAGAGAAGTCACCAGGGTCCTGCGGACGTCAAAGGTGTGTGTTGGCCACAGCTGCTCTGCCTGAAATAAGAAAGCGAAAGCTCTCGGAGCCCGGAGAGGCCCTTTCCCCCTGTCCGGAAGCTGCTGCTTCGCAGAGTGGGAAGCCCTAGACCTCAGTCCACCCAAACCACTGCAAGCGCGGGGCAGTCAAAAGTGCAGGGCGGTGAAGAGGCAGAAGCATCCGGCCCCGTCCAGGGCACCCCGTCCACGGCACGAGGCCCATGGATAAGTTTCAGGAGGTGCTAAACCTGCACCTGCAGCATCCCCGCGTGCTGGGCTACGGCCTGGTGACGCTCCTGACGGCGGGCGGGGAGCGCCTGTTCTCCGTCGCGGTGTTCCAGTGCCCCTGCAGCGCCGTCTGGAACCTGCCGTACGGCCTGGTCTTCCTGCTGGTGCCCGCGCTGGCGCTCTTCCTGCTGGGCTACGTGCTGAGCGCGCGCACCTGGCGCCTGCTGACCGGCTGCTGCGCGCGCGGCGCCCGCCCGGGGGGCTGCGGGCCGCGGCTGCGGGCCGCCCTGGTGTGCGTGCAGCTCAGCGCCACCGCCGCCGTCGCGCCGCTCACCTGGGTGGCCGTGGCGCTGCTCGGGGGCGCCTTCTACGAGTGCGCGGCCAGCGGGAGCGCCCCACTGGCGCGGCTGCTGTGCCGGGGCCGCGACGCCGCCTGCGAGGCCCAGCTGCCGCTGGCGCCCTGCCACCAGGCCCGGGCGCCCGACGCGCAGGACCTCCTGAAGGAGCTCAAGGCCCAGTCTCAGGTGAGGCGCGGGCGCTGGACGCGGTTGGGAGGATGGGAGCGGGGCCGGCTGGGCCGGTGCCCTCGCCCCAGACACGGGACCCCGGGCGACAAGCTGGAACGGCGACAATTTCAGTAAAACGAACGAAAAGGAGGGAAGGCACCTGCTCTGTGCCGGATACCGCGCCTGGCCGTTCAGCTCCCGTCCTGCCTTACTCTCTTTTTAGCCAGTTCACCAAGTCCAGATCGAGTTGTTTGTCCGGCCGGAAGAAGGCAGAATTGTTACAATAAAATGGGCCTCCCTGGCTCTAAAGCCCCCGCCCCACACTGCTTCTGGGCATATAAAGCCCGGAGACTCTTGAAAATGAATGCTTGTTTCATTGGATTTGCCGAAATTCCACGTGTTGAATTCTAGCCGAGTGGCGAGTAAGTAGGCTTTTCCCTGGGCCCTCGACGGGACTTGGAAAATAACCTGTCAAGTGGTTGAAGCGTTGGGGAGGTTGTCTCTTCTTTCTCTTAAGAGACTAAGACCTAAAACGGTTGCTTGTTCATCAGCATAACTGTGAGTAGTTCAACCTTTATGTAAGGATTTAAAATTTTTTTTACGAAAAAATGTCACTAAGTTGCTGTTTTGTTGTGTTTTCCTCAGGTGCTGGGCTGGATCCTAATCGCAGTTGTTATCATCTTCCTTTTGATTTTTACATCTATCATCCGATGCCTATCTCCAGTTAGTTTTCTGCAGCTGAAATTTTGGAAAATCTATTTGGAACAGGAGCAGCAGATCCTTAAGAGTCAAGCCACAGAGCATGCGACACAATTGGCCAAAGAGAATGTCAAATGTTTCTTTGAGTGCTCACATCCGAAGGAATACAATACCCCAAGCATTAGAGACTGGCAGCAAATTTCATCACTATATACTTTCAATCCAAAGGAGCAGTACTATAGCATGTTGCACAAGTATGTTCATAGAACAGAGAAGAGTGAGAGCATCAAATCTAAAGAAGGAGATACAGTGATTCCCATTCTTGGCTTTGTGGATACACCTGGTATGCACACTACTGCTGACTTGTGACCTTATTAATGGATATGAGGCAAGTTCTTTTGAGTTATCGCTTCATTTTTAAAAAATAAACTTTGGTATTTTTATGACTTTTTTTTTCGATTTTTCAAATTGTGGAAACAATTTTAAATCAAATAAAAAATTGAGAACTTTACCTATTCATTATATTAGTTATGAAAAAGGAAGCAAAGTCAAATGATTCTGTCCAAGGGGCAAACTGGAACTAGATCAAAAGTTTTACACCCCTGGTTTAGGGTCCTTTTCACTGAATAAGAATGTTGTCAAATAAAAGACTTTAAGTAGCAGAGACAGTAGCAGAAACCGCGGAAGAATGATTGAACTTTTGACCTTTCTGTTAGGTTATCTGATGTTAGTTTCAAATTCACTTTCTTGAAGATAATACATTGTTTCAAACTTTAAAATACCGCCTCTGACGGCTCTAATGTGGGTACTAAACAAACAAAAAATTATCACGAACAGGAAAGTCAATGTTTTAAAAATACAAAATATGGAAAATGACAATTGCAAGCCTAACTGTTGGTTTGAGTTTGTAGGGTCAGAGGGCAGATTTTAAAACTTTATTTTGGTAAATTTCAAATATGCACAAAAGTAGAAAGGATCATGTTCTGAGCCCCCTGTATAGTCATTATACAGTTTTGACAGTGTAGGGAAGTCAGATGAAACCCATAGCATGCAAGTAAATATAGAAATACCAATTGTGGCCTGATTTAGAGTACAGGAGGGGGCTGGGAACTCTGTGAGAAACTGAAACCTGAGGAACGGAAGAGCATTTCAGTTTGCGGAACAGCATGGCAAAGACTAAGGTGAGAAAGATCTGAGCGCAGCTGGAAGCCTTAGTTAGAGGTGATTGGAAAAAAGGAGCAAGGGACAGGTGGTGCGGGTCCTCTAAGTCATGCGAAGGGTTTTGGTTTTCATCCCATGAGCATTTTAGGAAGACTGTTCTAATTTTCTTGTGGAAAAAGGAATGGCATGGGGGAAGAGACAGAGCCAACATGGAAACAGAAAGACTCATCAGGAGGCCACTGCAGTGAAAATAGGTAGGAGTGAATTTGAAGTGGGTCACTGGTGATGAAGATAGAAAAAGTGAATAGAGTCAAGGTAAATTTTGAACATAGACATGACAGGATTTGTTAATGGAGAGAAGGGATACACTTATTGAGAGCCACAGTATCTGTAGACAAAATTATTTTTTAATGTTTATTTATTTTTGAGAGGCAGAGAGCGTGAGTGGGGGAGGGGCCGAGAGAAAGGGGGAGACACAGAATCCGAAGCAGGCTCCAGGCTATGAGCCATCAGCACAGAGCCCGACACGGGGCTCAAACCCACAAGCGGTGACATCATGACCTGAGCCGAAGTCGGACGCTTAATCGACTGAGCCACCCAGGCACCCCACAAAATTATTTTTTTTAAGTTTATTTCTTTTTGAGAGAGAGAGAGAAAGAAAGAGAGGTGGGGGGAAGGGGCAGAGAGAGAGGGAGAAAGAGGGGATCCCAAGCAGGCTCTGCACGACACGGGGCTCGAACTCATGAACTGTGAGATCATGACCTGAGCTGAAATCAAGAGTTGGGTGCTTGACAATATCAGGGGACATTAGCTTGTCATTCCCGCACATCTCCCAAATTTATGGCTGTTTTGTGCATTTAAAAAAAATAAAATATGAAAACTTTAAACTGTAAAGGAATTGAGCACTGGGCCTATTTAGCCCTTCTTCCTCTCTGAACAGATCTCTGTCTTGGGCTCTATTTGCCCTTTGTTGCACAGGATCGTTTAAAAGAACTTGTCAGCCGAACTGAATATCCTGTTAGTGAGTCTATATTATAAGAAGGTTAGTGGCAGAAACTACATGACCAGTTTTATTTTCTATTCCCTAATGAATAATTTTGAAATTCGTATCATCCTTACTTTTATTTTTGCTTCCTTTATTTCATCTTCCCATTTCTTTTGTATATTCTTCTCTTTCAATGCTTCCCCCCCCCTCTGGTCTAACATGGGCACTTACATCTTACAGTATATTGTCTCCATTTTGTTTACTTCCTCTTGCACAGTCTTTATTAATTATTGTTCAAGTATATATGCTTAAGAAAAAAAATGATAACACTAGAGAACTATGTGAAGTAAAACGTACACTTACCTCATTCCTTTGCAATATAGTTTTACCAGAGGAAGCCATAGGCTGTGTCTACACAAATATTATCGTATTATAAATGTGGTTCTGCAGCTTTTTCACATTAAATATCATTGTTCCATGTCCCTATGTAACAGTTTCTCTCATAAAAAAATTCAGCTGATTAGAATTTTTAGAATTAGAAAAGAGTTATGCTTTTTTGTTAAAAAAAATATACCTACACATATATAAACACATGCATTCATAAAGTATATAAAGATAAGCAACAAATTGTCAAATTTGGTCAATTCTAAAGACTAGCAATAAGGCAGAGGAGTTTTTCTTTAAGTCTTATGTCTTTTGGGGGCACCTGGGTGGCTCAGTCGGTTGAGCGTCTGATTCTTGATTTTGGCTTAAGTCATGATTCCAGGATCATGGATCCAGCCCCCATTGGGCTCCATGCTGAGTGTGGAGCCTACTTGGGATTCTCTCTCTCTCTCGCTCTCTCTCTCTCTCTCTCTCTTTCTATGCCCCTCTCCCCCGCTCTCTCTCTCTCTCAAAACAAAAACAAAAACAAAAAAAAAAAACAAAAAAAAAACACGTAAAACCAAAAAACAAAAACAAAAACAAAAAAACAACCAACTCCAGAACAAACAAAAACCTCATGTGTTTTTGATCTTTGGATGTTTTTTGTAATGAATAATAAATGTTAACTGTGTAGTTAGAAAAGATTAAAAAGAACCCTTACAATGGTGTAGGGCTTTGCAGTCAACAGGAAGCTTTATATCTTTCTCTTCAGTTCATTTTTACAACGTTGTAGGGTACCCACAAAACACATCACTCGCACGTACAAGTGAGGAATTGAAGGTTGGAGTGGTTACATTACTAGACCAAGGTCATACAGTCAATGGCAGGCAGAACTAAATAAAGTTAGTGGACTGAGCCTGTCTGGATAGTGTGGTTCAGAGTGGCCACCTGTTGTCCTTATTACTGGGCCAGTTTTGTCCCTTTTTAGCCCATGTGCCCTTGTGAGCAGAAAAGATGCAGATGTCCTTAGTGACCCCTACTATTTTTCATCTCATCCAGGAACTTGGCAACTCTTGATACCTGAGACCACTTTGAATAAACATAGGGAATCAGGACACAGAAGTTATTTCATGGTGGGAACATGGTCACCACTATCACTACTCCTTGGAGTCCAGCCACAAACAGGCCACATCATGGGCTTACGAAGCATTTCTCCACTGGGTGTATACAGTTGATCCTTGAACAATTGGGGCTTCAAAGCGCTGACCCTCGTACAGTCGAAAATCCATGTATAACCCTTGACTCCCCTAAAACTTAAGTACGAATAGCCTATTGTTGACTGGAAGCATTCATGATAACATAAACAGTTGATTAACACACATTTTATATGTTACATGTATTATTTACTGTATCTAGAGTAAAGAAAATCATAAGGTGAGAAAATCATAAGAGAAAATACATTTACTGTATTATACTGTACTGAAAAAAATCTGTGTACAAGTGGGGCTGTGCAGTTCATATTTCTGTTGTCCACGGGTCAACTGTATTTATTTGCTGGCTCACCAACTGATTCTTTATGATCACCCTGGCTTTATGCTGCCCTAAAGGCTTCAGCTTAGAAGAGATTCAGACACAGCATCTACTAATAATATTTGCTGCAAAACAACCATATTGTTTTAAGAGATGACTCCACACTGCGTTGAGTTAGGCAAGATACACAGTTTACAGAGCCTCATAAGATTAGGCATGATCTCTTTGCTCCATCCAAAGCCATAGATCAAAATATCAATGCTCTACAAACTAAAGAAGCAAGTCCTGAGGGAGCATCTGCAAACAGAATTATATACAACTGTCTACATTTGTAGACAGATGTCTACACAATGTCCCCACAAATGTCTCTGGCTGGAAAACATCTGGGAACCCTAAGTTTCACAACATCTTACCTACCAGGTGGCCTATTGTACAGAATTCTTCCTAAAACAAAGATTGAGAAATACTCCCTGTCTGAGTCAGCCCCAGCCGCCACTGCCTATTTAGTCAGCAGCAAGCTTCCATTGGGTGCTTACCATGTGTCCAAAACTGGGTCTGCCCTGAAAGCTAAGCCTGTAGTTGATCTTATTTTGTCCCTTCCTCCTCATTGTCGCCTTACGAAATATCTCCTGTGAATTGCAATATAAGGGCTGTGGAACTGATGATATTATATTCTTATCTAAAGAAAGAGACCTGTATCAAAAAAGGGGTATTGTCTATCAAGATCCTTTGCCACAAGGAATAAAACATGAAAAACTTCTGAATGAAAGAAATCTCTATAAAATTGGGCAATTTATTGTCATTTTAAAAATTGTGGGTTATCAAACATAGAGAAGAGTATATGAAACATTTGTGTCCATTTAAAAAAATAATTACACAGTAAACATCTACGTAACCGCCACAGAGGGGAAAGAGAGAGGACATCTCCAGCAACCCAGAAAACACCTGCCCGAGTGTCACTTCACAGGGTCAACTCTCTCTGCCTAAATGTGGGCGGCAGGCGGTCGGGGGCGCGGGGAGAGATCATTCTCTTACTTTTTTTTTTTTTTTTAAGTTTATTTAGTTTTGAGAGAGAAAAGAGAACAAGCAGAGGAGGGGCAGAGAGAGGGGGGGACAGAGGATCTGAAGCAAGCTCTGTGCTGATGGCAGAGAGCCCGATGTGGGACTTGAATTCATGAACTGTGAGATCATTACCTGAACTGAAGTCAGATGCTTAACTAAGCCACCCTGGCGCCCTCATTACCTTACTTTTATTTATAGTTTTACCACCTATGTGCGCATTCCTAAATTATTAATGTTTATTTTTGTCTGTTTTGGAACTTTGTATGAGTGAAATCACTTTCTAATTGGTTCTCTATGAATTGTTTTATCATCTTTTTTGCTTTTATTTGATAGATTCATCCATAGTATGCCTAGAACAACTTATTTGTCTTGATTGCTGGATAGTATTCTACTACCTGAATATACCACAATCTAGTTATCCATTTAACTGCTGATGGACATTTGGTTTGCTCCCAATTTCCGGCGTTTGTGAGCAATGCTGGAGTGACCGTTCCTGTATTTGAATTCTGGTAGGTATGTGCAAGTGTTGCTTCAAGGTATGTTCCTGGAATAGATGAAAGCATGAGGTCATGTATATATTCCAGTTTGCTAGATAATATCAAATGTTTGCCATAAGTGTTATACCAATGTACGCTACTATGAGGGTTCCCACTGCTTCTCACCTCTGCCACACTTGGTATTTCCAATTATTTATTGTTTGTCACTCTAGTGAGTATGTAATGGTATTTCTCATTGTGTGTTTAATTGGCATCTCCCTAACCATGAAAGGCTTTCGGCATCTTTTCCTAGGTTTACTAGTCATTTGGATATCCTCTTTTATGAAATGCCTATTTAAGCCTTTTGCCCATTTTTTAATATTTGGGCAAATATTGATTGATTTGGGCAAATATTTCCTATTGATTTCTGTGATTTCATTATTATTCACTCATTTAGACTAACAAATATTTATTTAGTGCCTGCTTTGCTTCCAGCATGTACTAGGTACTTGGGATACATTAATGAACCAACAGCAAAGACCCTGACTTTGTGAGGCTTACATTCTAAGGGGAGAGAGAGATAACAAACAGTAACGATAATAAATAAGCAAATAATTGAAGGTAAGGAAGAGAAGAATACCGTGAGGAAGAAAAGAAAAAGGAGAACACTCTAAGAGGCATTAGAAATGCTGGAATTTAGAGAGTTGTTGTCCTTACCGAGAAGTCACCTTTGGGCAGAGACTGGAAGGGGTGAGAAGTTAGCCAGTAGATCATAAAAAGCATTTGGGCCAGAATAAGGGCTTTGGGTTTTACCCTAAATGAACTGAATAACCACCTCACACATTCCCTACAAAGCCTAAATCAATTGATTACTGAGCAAGACCATTGGATACACCGGGTAATCAATGGAAGGCAAGAACATGCTGATTCCAAAAAGAGGAAGTGATACTCCCTTTTAGACTATAGATGGCCTGGGGGCGCCTGGGTGGCTCAGTTGGTTAAGCGTCTGACTTTGGCTCAGGTCAGGATCTCACAGTCCATGAGTTCGAGCCGTGCGTCGAGCCCCGCGTCGAGCCCTGCGTCCGGCTCTGTGCTGACAACTCAAAGCCTGGAGCCTGCTTCAGATTCTGTGTCTCCCTCTCTCTCTGCCCCTCCCCTGCTCATGCTCTGTCTCTGTCTCAAAAATAAATAAAAACGTTAAAAAACATTTAAAACAAAGACTATAGATGCCCTGGAATTAGAAAAATGATGCCCAAGACTTAATAGCATATGTTACTGTGGAATTAAAGTCAGGTGAAAAGTATATGTGTATGTGTGCGTGTGTGCATTGTGTGTGTGTGTGTGTGTGTGTGTGTGTGTGTGTACATGAGTGTGTGTGTGTGTGAGTATGTACATGAGTTATTTTATGGTGCCTTTAGTACGTTTTTGATAGTTTTTTTTCGTTTCTTTTTGCTAGGAGAATATTAATTTAAGAAAACTTGGTTTGATAAGATTATTAATAATGGCGATAAATGAGCTTAATATACTCAAAAGAAATTGTATAATTACAAATTGCTTTTAAAACTCTGCAAATCACTTTAAAGTAATTCTCCTTGTCAAGTTTTGGGCCTCATTAACCAATCCCCTCATGGTCACCGTTATCTTCTTAATATATTCATTTTCAGTCATTCAAGAAACATCCAAACATATATTGAGGATACCTACTGTGTGTGGGAGTCTTTGTAATACCATGATTAACAGCTTAGTCACTGGAGACAAAGTACTGTAGACTGGGTGGCTTATGAGCAATAGAAACTTATTTCTCACAGTTCTGGAGGCTGGGAAGTCCAAGATTAAGATATCATCAAATTCCGTGTCGGGTGGGTGCCCATTTCCTGTTTCATAGATAGGGGTCTTCTCACATGGTAGAGGGCACAAGGGAGCTCTCTGGAGTCTCTTATATAAGGGCACTAATCCCATTAATGAGTTCTCTGCCCTTATGACCTAATCACCTCCAAATTCCATCACACTGAGTGGATTATGTTACTTGAGAGAACACAGAGCTTGGGGTACCACCATCGTATAAAAATAGTAATCAAGCCTGCTCTTTGTCCAAGAGGGAAACTATTTCACCTCTCCATGTTGCTTGCTGCAAACACACTCTGAGAAATGGCCTGGGTAAAAAGCAATCATAGCCTTGCATTCTTGGCATACTAGTGAGACATGTAGGAACGTGCACATAATTTTCTGTCTTTCAAGCCCCCTTTCTTTTTTTTTTTTAGGTTTATTTATTTTGAGAGGGGGGTGGGGAGAGAGTTCAGAGTAGGGGCAGAGAAAGGGAGAGAGAGAGAATCCCAAGCAGGCTCCACACTGGCAGTTCAGAGCCTGACATGGAGCTCAGACTCACAAACCATGAGATCATGACCTGAGCTGAAACCAAGAGTCAGACGCTTAACCAACTGAGCCACCAGGCGCCCTCAAGCCCTCTTTCAAATCACGTTTTCTATTCAAAGCATTCCCTGATGACATCCGTCCACATAACTTCTTTCCCTGAGCTCTTAATGACTTCATCTCTGAAACTCACTGTAGCACTTGGTCACATACCTCTTTGTGTCATATGAACTGTGTTTTCTCTCCTCAGCATGATTTTATGCCTTATAAAGACTTAAAAAGAAAACTGATTGTCTTACAAATGTCACAATACAGCAAAACAACTGATAAAAACAACTGAGAAAGACCAAATATTTTTAAAACTTATTGAGATAAAACATTTTATTTTTTTAATGTTTATATATATATAAAGAGAGACAGAGAGAGAGAGAGAGAGAGAGAGAGAGAGACAGAATGAGCGGGGGAGGGGCAAAGAGACATTGAGAGAGAGAGAGAGAGAGAGAGAGAGAGAGAATCCCAAGCAAGCCCCACGCTGTCAGGGCAGAGCCTGACGTGGGGTTGATCTCAGGAACCATGAGATCATAACCTGAGCTGAAATCAAGAGTTGGAACCTTAACTGACTGAGCCACCCAAGCACTCTGGCACTGCATTTCTTAAAGGCTGATTATAGAGTAAGAAAAATAATTGTATAAATATATTTAATATTTTACTTACATATAGTAAAGAAACAAAACTTAATAGACAAAAGTTTGTTTGTTTGTTTGTTTGTTTGTTTGTTTTTTCCAAGGAGTACGCATCAACAATTTGGGTTTCTGATGTTCTACAGGACATAGTTTGGGAAACATTACCTTAGATAATGAGAGGCAGATGGAAAATCAACTGTTGTTTGGCTTACTTCATAGTATTCTTAAATCACATGGTCTGTCCAAAAATAGCAGCTTGGGGCGCCTGGGTGGCGCAGTCGGTTAAGCGTCCGACTTCAGCCAGGTCACGATCTCACTGTCCGTGAGTTCGAGCCCCGCGTCAGGCTCTGGGCTGATGGCTCAGAGCCTGGAGCCTGTTTCCCGTTCTGTGTCTCCCTCTCTCTCTGCCCCTCCCCCGTTCATGCTCTGTCTCTCTCTGTCCCAAAAATAAATAAAGGTTGAAAAAAAAAAAAAATTAAAAAAAAAAAAAAAAAAAACAAAAACAAAAATAGCAGCTTGAATAAACTCAAGTCTGAGACATGGTCAAGCTGTAGGGCAACTTATTTCAGTGGCCAAACAAGTAGATGGGTACATTCCGGATTCATTAAATGACACTTTATTTCACAGAGACAAGATCGTCATCTGTCTAGGCATCTTTAAAGGTACTTAAAAACGCTTGGAGAGAGGGTAGTGCATAAAATCAAAACCAGATGTTTTTCCTCTCAAAAATCAAAATAATCTTAAATCCTTTCTCAGCTCCCAGCTCTGCTCAAGATTTCTTGATGAGATGATTGTTCCTATTCAATTCATATGCAATCCAAGAAGACTAACTTTATTTATTTTTTATTTTTTTATGTTTGTTTACTTTTGAGAGAGAGTGAGAGAGATAGACAGAGTGTGAGTGGGGGAGGGGCAGAGAGAGAGGGAGACACAGAATCAGAAGCAGGCTTTAGGCTCTGAGCTGTTAGCACAAAGTCCAATGTGGGGCTCAAATTCACAAACCTTGAGATCATGACCTGAGCTGAAGTCGGATGCTTAACCAACTGAGTCACCCAGGTGCCCCTAAGAAGACTAACATTAAATGAGTTCACATTCTTTAACTTTAAATCTGTTTGCCACTGTTAATACCAACAGAATTCCACAATTTTCCAGCCTCATAATCACATCTATCCCAGCTAGAAACTGCCTGTCTCTCCCTGCAGATACACAAGGAAGCTCTTCTATCAAAGTTTTTTATTTTCCTAAAATCTAAACCTTTATTACAGGTCCTCTATGTTCTCACTCCAACTTGAGGTTGAACAATTTACACTTATTAAAATCAATGCTTGGTAAATATGATTATTGGCAGTGAAAGACAACTGAAAGAGGTACTTCTGGTTAAAACTGTTGGTTTGAAAGTATGTATTCCACCACAATAAAACAAAAGTATAGAGATCTTTTTTTACATCAGAAAGCAAATGGAGAACAAGAGAGAAGAAAATAACACAATTTTTAGAAGTTACAAAGCAGATGGTAAATGGCAATTTTCCTAATGGACCTGAAAAATCTAAATCCCAAGCCAGAACTTGAGAAAGATAAGAAATGAAATGATTTTGGGGTGCCTGGGTGGCTCAGTTGGTTAAGTGTCTGACTTCGGCTCAGGTCATGATCTCACAGTTCATGAGTTCAAGCCCCGCATTGGGCTCTGTGCTAACAGCCCAGAGCCTGGAGCCTGCTTCAGATTCTGTCTCCCTTTTTCTCTGCCCCTCCCATGATTGCGCTCTGTCTCTCTTGTGAAAATAAATAAACATTTTTTTTTAAATGTTTATTTATTTTTGAGACAGGGAGAGACAGAGCATGAACGGGGGAGGGTCAGAGAGAGAGGGAGACACAGAATCGGAAACAGGCTCCAGGCTCTGAGCTGTCAGCACAGAGCCCGACGCGGGGCTCGAACTCACGGACCGCGAGATCATGACCTGAGCCGAAGTCGGACGCTTAACCGACTGAGCCACCCAGGCACCCCAATAAATAAACATTTTTAAAAAATTAAAAAAGAAATGAAATGATTTTTACCATGGAATTTGTCAAAAAAAAAAAAAAAAAGCTCAGGAATTAGCAGCACCAGTCACCTCTGGTGGTGGGGGCAAAAAACAGCATTGGTTGAAAGCTTCTTTAAGAATTGGTCCCTCAGGGGTGCCTGGGTGGTGCAGTTGGTTAAGCGTCCGACTTCAGCCAGGTCACGATCTCGCGGTCCGTGAGTTCGAGCCCCGCGTCGGGCTCTGAGCTGATGGCTCAGAGCCTGGAGCCTGTTTCCGATTCTGTGTCTCCCTCTCTCTCTGCCCCTCCCCCGTTCATGCTCTGTCTCTCTCTGTCCCCCAAAAAATAAATAAACGTTGAAAAAAAAATTAAAAAAAAAAAGAATTGGTCTCTCAGATCTCTGTCCCCATTCCAAGTGGCTGGACAACTGCTTCTCTGTAACCTAGAAAAAGATGGCAATTTCAATCTCTAGATGCAGTTTTTTGAGCAGATTTTTTTCTATTAATTCCTATGTTTATTTATTTATTTAAGAAAATGTTTATTTACTTTTGGGAGAGAGAAAGTGTGAGCTGGGGAGAGCCAGAGAAAGAGGGAGACAGAGGATCTGAAGTAGGCTCTGTTGCCGGCCCAGAGCCTGATACAGGGCTCAAACCCACAAACCAGGAGAGTTGAAATCAAGATTCAGATGCTCAACCAACTGAGCTACACAGATGCCCCTAGAAGAGATTTCTGAACTGGGGAACACTAGGCTAGTTGAAGACAGAGTCAGTATATTGAGCAAATGGGAATTAAGCTAAAATGTACATACCAAATTTTTTCCCCCCTAGCCTTCTTACCCAACCTGGTTTCCAGAATACTGGCATTCAGGCCTTTATTCTCTAGGCAGTAGGTCAGAGGATCTGTATCTAGCAAATCTTACTGCCCAAGAAAAGATATTTCAATAAAACAACACATTTTAAGATTCACATTTAAGTGCCCCCTCCAGTTATTATCCTATGTTGTAGTCCATAACCTCCAAACTCTACCAAAGTTCATATTTTATCCAATTTGAGAGGCTAACCAAGGATCTCCAGAGATTTGAAAAAAGTATGAAAGACAGAAGTCAAAACAAAGAAAAAGGCTACTTAGAAGAAGCAGAAATTATATTTTTTATTTTTATTTATTTTTTTTTTTAATTTTTTTTTTCAACGTTTATTTATTTTTGGGACAGAGAGAGACAGAACATGAACGGGGGAGGGGCAGAGAGAGAGGGAGACACAGAATCGGAAACAGGCTCCAGGCTCCGAGCCATCAGCCCAGAGCCTGACGCGGGGCTCGAACTCACGGACCGCGAGATCGTGACCTGGCTGAAGTCGGACGCTTAACCGACTGCGCCACTCAGGCGCCCCAGAAATTATATTTTTTAGAAAACTTAAAAAAACCTTACCATAATGATTTTAGAGATATAAGAGGAGACATTACATATATGAAATGAGAATAGAATGGTATTAAGAAAACAATTGAGAACAAAAGAGTTCTTGGAGATTAACATGACAGCAGAAATTAAAAATTCAGTAGAAGGATTGGAAGATAGACTTGGAGGAAATCTCACAGGAAGTATGGATGGAGATAAAGAGATGGACAAGAGAGAAAAGTAAGAAAAAAATTAGAAAACTAGTCTAAGATATCTGTCATCCTACTAATAAGATTCTAGGAGAAACAGGAGAAAGAGGTAGGATAGAATAAGATATCACCAAAGAAATAATTCAATATGTTTTCCCCAGATGAAAGGACATGGATTTCTAGATTGAAGAGTTCCATCGAGTGATCAGTACAGTGGAAGGATACAGACCCACAGTGAAGTGCATCATGGTGCAATTTTGGAACACTGGGTTTAGGCGTCCTTGTGAGATTGTGCTGTGCCTTGTGAGATTGGGCTCTGTGCTGACCACACGGAGCCTGCGTGGGATTCTCTCCCTCTCTCTCTGTCCCTCCCCCTGCCTCAAAATAAATAAATAGACAAAAAAAAAAAAAAATATGATGGCAATGCAGCCCTCCATAACAAGATTAGCCCCGGGTGGGTTAGTCAAGGGTTAGACAGGGAGAAAGTCAAATTTTTGACAAAATTATGAGTTTTTAATATTTCGCTAAAAAAAAAAAATCATTGCAACCTGTTTCAAATAACGTGTGGTGGCTTTACAATGGATCCCCAGATTCTGTGACATGCCTACCATCAAGAGGTAGAGATGAATTCTCTCCCTTGGTTGTATGCTGGACTTACTGACTCACTTCTGAAGAATAGGAAAAAGTGGAAAGGATGATATGTGCCTTCAGAGAATGGACTGTAAAAGGTGTTGCAGCCTCCTTTCTCTCACTCTCTCCTGGACTGCTCTTTTGATGGAATTCACTGCCAAGCTGTGAGGATGATGAAGCAGCCCCTGGAGAGGCCCCTGTGGTGAGAAACTAAAACCTCCTGCCCACAGCCACGGGTGTGGCCTGTCTTAGAGTAAAATCCTCAAGTCTTCATACGGCTGCAGACTTCACTGATGTCCCGATTGCAGCCTTGAGGGAAACCCTGAACCAGAACCACCCAGCTGAGCTGTTCCTGAATTCATGGCCCACAGAGACTGTGAGATAATAAATTGTTGTCACAAGTCGCTGAGTTTTGAGGATATTGGTTACACTGCAAAAAGTAACTAATACATAGCCTACTGAAATTTGGTAACTCGACTACTATAAGGTCCACCCTCCCTAACGTTCCTAAGTGACATTACATCTCATTTTCTCCACCTGAGCATCGTAGACTCCTCTTCTGCTGCTGGCCATGAGGCAATTTTTCAAGAGCGTTTTAGAATGTACTCATGAGTAAAAAGAGCTATAATTTTGATGGGTTAAGGAAATGGAATTTGAATATGCCCAGCCACTGGCTGGGGAGAACCTCTCCTTCCTTCCTGTGTGCAGTTCTCAGCAATATTAAAATCTCAGTTTAAATTTTGAGTCCGTTTTTTTCCCCCCACTGCAACAGCTAAGTAGGGAGACAACATCAGAAGGCTTGAGACTTCTTTAAGAAGATACATTGATAGAAAAGTTAATGTACTGAATAATATTGAGAGAAGATATATTCAAATGGGGGAAGAGTTTGAAGACTAGTGATAAGAATAGAGAAAGCTCAGAAAATGTGAAAATGATTCTATCGTTAACTCCAGGGAAATCTACTCTTGGTATGCTACATGGTCCAGTGGTCTATAGTGTTTACACAGTCATGGTAGTGGAACCTCAGAATACTCGTCTAAGTCCAATTCCACATAATAAGAGGGAAGAGGGTCAGGAAGTTTGTATATGTGTGTGGTTAGGATGAAGGCTGGGTGTGAGAAAGCCTTGCATTTCTATGTGGAAATTTAAAAAAATGGTGCCTCAAACGGAAAAATCAAGAAAGAGCTTATATAAGCATATTATGGACAAAAATGAAGTAGATTCCAGAAGAACCGGTTGACAAGAGTAGAAAGGAGGTGCTGATATGAAGCCGGAAATGGTGGAAAGCAGGACTGGTGAAGGTCAAGGAGTGGTAGGAAATGATTTATATTCTTATCTGGCTCTTTAAATTGTTTGTGTGAATACATTTTTAATAAGTAAAACTTAACAAGAAAAGAGAAACAGGAGAATTACTAAAATAATCATTAAAATGTATGGTGAGAATCTGCAAATGTTACCAATGTTACTAATTGGTGCTTTACATCTTTTGGAGTGCCAAATTCTCTTTCAGGTGTCCTCCAAATGAGGTTCTCACATCTACAGAGAGGAATATCTACTTATTAACTTCTGCTTAAGATTTTTCCATGTTTTCTGAAGTGATTAAAATAATCACTTAAATAATCATTAAAAATATGACTGGACTCTTAGTGATTTGCTCTTTGAGAAGAATTTTTTTGTGTTCTGAGATGAAACAAGATCTTTTGTTATCTATTTAATCAGTTCTTGTGACTATTTTGTTTTCTCTATTGATGTAGAGTATGGAAAGCAATATTCTAATTATTGAATAGGTTTTGTTCATTGTAGCCTTGCCTTCTCTTTGCAATGTCACCCAAAAGTTTTTGAAGCAGGAGCCAGTTTGATTTAATAAATATTTATCAAGCATCCATTATACTATCATAGTCTAGTGAGGGGGGCAACCCCATAATCAAATAACTATAATGCAATGAAATTTGTGTGAAGATTATTAATGTTTATACATGTCCGAGAAATAGTAGAGTGATAATTTTTCTGGGAGCTGCATAAGATATTTATGGAATGAAGCAAGATATAAACTGACTAAAGAGTTGTGAGAGATGATAAAGGAAGGTTTTAGAGAACATGAGCCCTGAAGAGGTTTTTGGAAGATGAATTGTTTGTCAGGTGTACAAGCAGGGGAAGAGCATTCCAGGAGCAAGGAAGACCATGTGAAAAGGCACAGAGGCATGAACAGCATTGTGTATTTAGGAACCGAATTACTTTAGCATTGCCCTGAATGCAGGCTGGACAGCAAAGCAGAGGGCCGCTCACCGAGCACTTCATTTGTCATCATACGGAACTTACACTTAGCCCTGTAGACAATGGAGAGGTAGTAAGGAAATTGGTGATACCACTGGATATGGATGGATCATTCTGGTGAAGGATTTTTAAAGTACATATTATGAAAATTATATATATTATATAAACACAGAGAAATGTGTTTCTCTGTGTAATGAACCACTATAAACATAGATTTCAGAATTGTAAACATTTTAAATTTTTTTTTTTCAACGTTTATTTATTTTTGGGACAGAGAGAGACAGAGCATGAACGGGGAAGGGGCAGAGAGAGAGGGAGACACAGAATCGGAAACAGGCTCCAGGCTCTGAGCCATCAGCCCAGAGCCTGACGCGGGGCTCGAACTCACGGACCGCGAGATCGTGACCTGGCTGAAGTCGGACGCTTAACCGACTGCGCCACCCAGGCGCCCCTTTTTTTTTTTTAATTTTTTTTTCAACGTTTATTTATTTTTGGGACAGAGAGAGACAGAGTAGAATTGTAAACATTTTAAAAAAGTGTTTATTATGGGAAATTTCAAGAATAAACATAAGTAGAGAAAATAACATAAGGAAGCCTCTTGTACCTCTAAGTCAGTTTCAACAATTACCAACTCATTACCAATCTTATCTACTCTCCAACACACTTCCCTCCATTCCCAGATTATGTTGAGACACATCCCAAATGTCATACAATTCCTTCTGTAAAGTATATATTTTAGAAAAGAATACGTAAAACATCCACAGAATGTACACCACCAAGAGTGAACCATTATGTGAACTACAGACTCTGTGTGATTATGATGTGTTAGTATAGCTTTGTGAGTTGTAACATATACCACTCTGGTGGAGAATGTTGGTAATGGGGAAAGCTGTGCATGTGTAGGGGCAAGGGATAAAGGGAAAAGTTCTGTACCTTCTCCCCCAATTTTGCTGTGAACCTAAAACTGCTCTATAAAACCAAAGTCTCAATTAAAACAAAAACTACTCCAAAAAGCAAAGCCCTCAATATCATTATCACACTTAAAAAACAACAATAATTTCTTAATATCATCAACTATCCAGTCAGTATTTAAGTTCCTACTTGCCTCATAAAAGTATTACTTGTTTGAATTGGGATTCAAATAAGGTCCATATACTGTAAAATTGGTGTGCCCCTTAAATGTCTTTTTAAAATATAAATTCTCAGGGCACCTGGGTGGCTCAGTCAGTTGAGTGTCTGGCTCTTGATTTTGGCTCAGGTCATGATCTCATGGTTCATGAGTTCAAGTCCCTCATCAGGTTCTGTGCTGGTGGTGCAGAGCCTGCTTGGCATTCTCTCCCTCTCTCTCTCTTTCCCTCCCCCATGCTCACTCTCTCCCTCTCTCTCTCTCTCTCTCAACATAAATAAATAAACATTAAAAAATAACATATCAGTTTTTTTATTTTAGTTATTTGATTCGTTGCTTAGAAAGATTTTAATTGTGGTTAAAATTTACCATCTTAACCATTACTAAGTGTACTTAGTAGTACTAAGTATTTCACAATGTTGTGTAACTATCACCACCATCCATCTCCAGAACTTTCAGCATCTTGCAGAACCAAAACTCCATACTCATTAAACAATGACTCCCCAAACCCCCTTTCCCCAGCCCCTGGCAACCGCCATTCTATTTTCTGTTTCTATGCATTTGACTACTCTAGGTACCTCATGGAAGGTTCATCCATGTTGTAGCTTCTGTCAGAATTTCCTTCCTTTTTAAGGCTGAATAATATTCCATTATAAGTATATATCACATTTTGTTTATTCATTTATCCTTTGATGAACACTTGGGCTGTTTCTACTTTTTGGTTATTGTGAATAATGCTGCTGCGAACATGGATGTACAGATACATCTTTTCGAAATCCTGCTTTTGATTCTTTTGGGTGTGAACCCAGAAATGGAATTGCTAAATCATATTTTTAGTTCAATTTTTAACTTTTTGAAGAATCACCACACTGTTTTCCATGGGGCTGCACCATTTCATAGTCCCACTAACAGTGTGTGCACAAGGATTCTAATTTCTTGACTCTTCAACATACTTGTTATTTTCTGTTTTGTCTTGTTTTGTTTTTTGCTTTTTTGTTTTTATTTTTGTTTTTGTTTTATAATAGCCATCCTAATGAGTGTGAGGTGGTTATCTCATTGCAGTTTTAATTTGCATTCCCCTAGTGGTTTGATGTTGAGCATCTTTTCATGCGGCCATTTGTATGTCCTTTATGGAAAAATGTTCAAGTTATTTGCCTACTTTTTTCATTGAGTTGTTTATTTTTTGTGGTTGAACTGTAGGAGTTCTTCATATATTCTGGATGTTAACCCCTTATCAGATATATTATTTGCAAATATTTTGTACTATTCCATAGGGTGCCTTTTCATTCTGTTAATTGTGTCCTTTTTAAATGTATTTTTTAAAGTTTATATATTCATTTGGGGGGGGGGGTGGGAGCAGAGAGAGAGGGAGAGAGAGAATCCCAGGCAGGCTCCACACTGTTAGCACAGAGCCTGAGTTGGGGCTTGAACTCACGAACTGTGAGATCATGACCTGAGCTGATATCAAGAGTCAGACGCTTAACCAACTGAGCCACCCAGGTACCCCTGTTGTGTCCTTTGATGCACATAGTTTTTAATTTTGATGTACTACAATTTATTATTTTTTATTGCCTGTGTTTTGGTATCATATCTGGATTTTTTAAAATAAAAATATACTGGTAGTTTTCTATTCAAATCTGGACTACAAGGCTTTTTAAAAATTAAATTTAACTCTATCTAACTGAACTTTTGTCTCTTTTTCCTCATTTCCAAAACCCCAAGTCCTAATAACCACATGATTACTACATTTCTTTTAAGGTTTTTTGTTTGTTTGTTTGTTTTTGTTTTTAGAGAGAGAGAGCACACAAGAGTGGGGAAGGGGCAGAGAGAGGGAGAGAGAGAGAATCCTAAGCAGGTGTGCGCTGTTAGCTCAGAGCCTGATGTGTGGCTCGAACTCACAAACTGTGAGGTCATGGCCTGAGCCACAATTAAGAGTTGGATGCTTAACTGACTGAGCCACCCAGGTGCCTCTCCATTTCTTTATACCACAATACATACCCAAAAGACTCAAAATAACGACACCAACACTGCCACAGACAATTTGATTTCCGAGAGAAGTTTAGGATTTTTATTTTTATTGTTTTTCTGCTCCTTTTTGTCCTTAAGGTATATCCTTTAAGGTTGTACAAATTACTGTGTTTAAAGTTGCCTGAATTAGTTCTCTCTATGCCACTAATTCAATATGTAGTTACATTCATTTATTTAATTTTGCTTTCATTTGTTAAGAACTGCTTTTAATTTCAAATGTTTAATTATTATGTAAAGTGATTACATGGTAACAAAACTAAATCACCCCAAAAGGTATATTTTGAGAAATCTAGCTTTTATCCTTATTGTTTTCATACTGTTCTCTCTCTCTCAGTGGTACCCTTTTAAAAAATGTTTTTGATTTAGCCTATTAAAAAAATATATATGTACACTTTTTTCTACTTTCCTTTTTATTACTTGACAATATATTCTAGAAGTCATCATGCCATACAATAAATAAGATATTACTCATTTCTTTTTTATGGCAGTATAGTACTCCATTATGTGGAAATAGTTCATTCAATCAGCCCTCTACAGGTAGACATTTGATTGTTTTTATTTTTTAGTTATTACAAATGAATAGCCTGTGCAGACATCTACAATTAATATTTTGTCATTTGATTAATGCTTTTGTGAATTAAAGAAAAACACAAATATGTCATCTTTTTCCAAAAATTTTTAACATATATCTGTCAAGAGATGATAATATCCTGAATAACTACAATACTACTCTCACACATAACATAATGAAGAAAATAGTGGTTGGTTTCCAGGGGTTGCAGGATGAGAAAATCACTGCTGTGGTGATCAGGATGAAAGCAAAGGCAGTGACAGTGTATAGGGAAGTGAACTTGAGATATATAGAGAACAGGTGGAGGTATTATTTAGCAAGACTTGGTAATACAATGAGCACTTTTACTGTGGCTCTTTTAAGATTATTTCAATTTACCTACGAGGGTGAATAAAATCTCTTTGGATAATGTGTGCACATTCATTCTATTATAGCCCGTATGGTTTTTAATTTTAGAGCATATGCCTTGAGGACAATGAGCCCTGGAGGGAGCCAAAGGACAAGTAGAATAACCAACATTTATTTACCCTTTTGTCATGGAGACTCTGGTTACACCAGAAAATTAAGGGGCAGAGCAAAGGTGCAGTGACGTTATGGTCTCCAGCCTAATCTCACCTTCTTGAGCAAAGCAGAGTCCACAGTTCCTAGCTTGATGAGTCAAGGCACCCTAGGTATCCTCAGGGTCAAAGGAGTCTGTATCACAGATGCATTCCGTGTGTTTTATACAGTATTTCAGAGAACTTTCCCCTAAAAGCTTGACGTTAGCAATAGAAGGTCACATGAAGATAAAATGGAGAACAATCTTCCAAAATGGGCCAATAAGACCTATAAATTACCATTTCATTCCTTCCTTCCTTCCTTCCTTCATTCATTCATTCTATATTTGCCACTCAAAAAATATTAAGAAGTATTGATTGTCAGAAACTGTGCCAGGTGCTGGGAATACAAAGGTAAAAAAGATGTGCTCTTTGCCAAAGAAGGCTAGTTGGGAAGAAAGACATGTAGGCAAATACTCAGCATATAGTGTAGAGACATGTAAAAGGTACTAAAGAGACCAGAAATTAGTGGACAACTCATTTGGTCCAGTGGTGGGGTGGGGAGATGGGTCACTTAGGATAGTCTTCACCAAGTAGGAGAGATTGAGTTGGTCTTCACTGGATGGATAAGGAGTCTAGTATGTACTAGAAGCTCTATCTTGCAGACAGGAAAACTGAGAAGTTTGCAGTGTGGCTGTATTGTATATTATAGAGATCACTTGATTCCAGAGTGGAGAGTGAAATAGAAATTAAAAATCACATCAGGAAGCAACTTAAGGAGAACAGATGAGGCCCTGGACTGAGGGCAAAAGAAAGATCAAGAGGAGTTTAGGATGTAGGATTATAAGAATTTGGCGACAGATTCAATGTGAGAAGTAAAAGGGAGGGAGGAGTCAGAAATTAACAGGAGGCTTTTAGTTTTAACAATGGGACCATTAACTAGGATTTAGGAATGTTGGAGGAAAAAGAGGTTTTACAGGGAGTGAGAGGAAATAATGAGCTGGCTTTTTGAACACACCAAATATATGCTTCTGGGACATATAAGTAGAGTAGGGAATAGGAGCAGATTGGTGAAAGGGTAGAGAGGTGACATTTTCTGTGTCAGATTGTTCTACACAGGGGAAACATCGGCCTCAAGAGAAATGCAAACCACAGAGCCTGCATATATCAGAATTTGGGGAAGGAAGAGGAGCTGGAGAGGAATGAAAGAGACTTATGATCAATAGTCAGCTGAAACACAATAGAAGAGTCAGAATCGAGAGATTTAAGGTAAGCACTGGCAAGCATTTCAACATAGAATTATACGCTTTCAAAACTGGCTCTCTTTCTTAGACAATTAGGGCTGCTGGAACAAAATTCCACAGACTTGGTGGCTTAAATAACAACAAACATTTATTTCTCACAGTTCTGGAGGCTGGGATATTCAAGATAAAGATGCCAGCAAATCCCGTGTCTGGCGAGGACCCTCTCTTTGGTTTGTTGATGGCTGCCTTGTTATATCCTCACATGGAAGGGGAGGAAAGAGATCTTGGGTCTCTTTCTCTTTTTCTAAGAGCACTAACCCCATCACGAGGGCCCTACTCTCAAGACCTAATCTAATCCCAGTCACATCCCAAAGGTCCCACCTCCAAATACCATCACACTGGGGATTAGGTCTTTAACATATGAAATTTAGAGGGAGGCAAACATTCAGGCCATAGAACATTTTCCCGCTACATCATGCTTTCTCAAAGTTTGCCAGTAGAAGAAAGGAAGCAGTGTTAAGAGAATGTTTTTCCTAGGATGGGAGAGTCTTGAATATATTTTTAGGCTTATGAGGAGGAGCCAAGTGGAGGGTGAAGGTGGATAAGTGATAAGAATAAGGTCCCTGATGAGGTAGTGGGAACTAGAACATGCCTGTGTCTGTATCAGAATAAGCAATTCCATATGCTAGTATTTATGTATTCAATTTGCTCTTCCCTGGGGTCTTTTTCATGACATTATCAACCTTTCAGGTCTCAGTAAACTTATGAATGTAAAAAGTAGGATACTTTAGATATCTCCAAGACCATGTTTGGTCCTAAACTTTTATCTTTATAGCTTTTTCTATAAAGTCCACTATCCCAGAACTGAAAAGAACTTTCTGAGTTGTTGCATGGATTTCTCCCTGCTTCCAAGCCAAGTCTACTGCAAATACTTCTTTCTCTAGAAGGAGCCACCAGACATATTATTGTAGTTCAACTATGTTCAACTACATTTAACTTTAGATTTGAGTACAAATCCTTGCCAAGAGACAGCTGGCCCAATCCATGCACAGAAACACCATCTTAATCAAATACTGGGCCTAGAGTGGTTGAATTTTTGGCAAAGAATTGCCTCTTGATCTGTCTAAACTCAAGTAACTAGTTTTGCAGTTCCTTCCCCCCCCCCACCCCCCCATTCATTCATTTAGATTTGACATCCTCATGAGGGACTCAACCCAGCAGGTGTTCAGAAAGCTTAAAAGAAAGGGGGTTGAAAAGTGTATTGTTTGGACCTGGAGGTTTTCCTGACCATCTGAAATGCCTTAGGCAGCCACAGAATAGTCACAGGTTACAGTTTTCAGGAACTGCTGACGGTGGGGGAGGGCATTTTCTTCTTCCTGTCGGTTTTAAGTGTCTCTGCAGCAATAAAAATTATGTCAGTGGACACTTTTACTTATTAGGTTCAGTTTTTGTGCTTCTTTCCCTGGGGTGTTTTTCCTCCCAACAGTGGCATTTATGTTAGCTTTTCACAAGATTCTCTACGAACCCTTGGAAAATCTTTTCCAAAGGGAAACAATGTCATTTCTTTTACATCTTTGGAAAAATCACTTTACAAGTCTTGGTAGTCTAGTTTTGGGGCTTTCTGTGGCTTTCCTAAAGGGTCATTTCTGTGTTGCCAAATGCTGGAGTAGCTGAGGCAACTTTGTGGACACACATCTATTGGCTGCATGATAGAGCTCTCTAAAAGGCCTGGAACCAAATGTCTCTCTTTCCTCCCGAGACATAGGAAATCCTGTTTGTGATCCAGGTGGAGTCTCAGGTAAGTGCCTCCACTCAGGATGTTATCCCTCTTGTGTTGGTGGGAGGGTAGAGAATTGTTCACTAGAGCACAGAGGTCAAGGTGATCTGTATTTTCTCCCCTGGCATGTGTATGATCGTTCAACCTGAAGGCTGGGCTATTTTCTATTTCTGGGTGTGAATGGGAGAGGATGGGCCATGGCTTCGAGCAGAAGGTACTCTCATCTGGATTCCCTCCACCTCCACCTCCACCTCCACCTCCACCAACACTCTGAATCTTGCTTCACAGGGAAGATTGAGGCCACAGTTCATGAGCTCTGTCAAGGTCTTCCCCTAAGATGTCCAATCCCATCCCCAACCATGAGCCCTCTCGCTTTCGTTACTCTCTTCTCAGGGGATAGGGTAGTTTTTGTGCAGTTCAGAGTCGGACTGTTTTGATCTGGATCCCAACCCCTTCTACCTCCTCAGAGCCTTGCTTCCTCGGTCATTTCCTGCCTCCTATAGCTTCAAATGCCTGCATTCTTAAAAAAAGAAAAATAAAAGAGCAACAGCCACCCAGTATCTTTACACCAAGTATCTTTTGTTTCTTTCCATTCACAGTCAAATTCCAAGAACCATCTTGGAATAATCACATGGTGACTCACCTCCTGCTGACTCCTCAATCCACTACAACAAATCTGCTGCCTCCGTCTTGCCCTGAAATTGCTCTGAGGCGGAGACATTCTCCTAATCAAACCCAATGTCCCTTTTCTGGCCTTTCTTGGCTTTTCTGTGGCATCTAATGTCTCTGCCCACTCTGCTCTCCTTGAGACTCTTAGCTTTCATGTAACCAGTTTCTTCCATCTCTGTCTGTGAATGAAAAGTTCGGTCTCGGGGCGCCTGGGTGGCGCAGTCGGTTAAGCGTCCGACTTCAGCCAGGTCACGATCTCGCGGTCTGTGAGTTCGAGCCCCGCGTCAGGCTCTGGGCTGATGGCTCAGAGCCTGGAGCCTGTTTCCGATTCTGTGTCTCCCTCTCTCTCTGCCCCTCCCCCGTTCATGCTCTGTCTCTCTCTGTCCCAAAAATAAATAAACGTTTGAAAAAAAAAAAAAAAAAAAGAAAAGTTCGGTCTCACCTGTGCTCTTTGTTCCCTGGGGCCTCTTGAATGGTGGTATTTCTACACATTCTTTGTTCCTTATATTTCCTGAGGTCCATGCTCTCCCCAGATGTTGCCATCCACATCCACTGCTTCTACTATTATCCGTGTATTGATGACTCCACAGCCTGTCTTCAGTTCAGGCCTGTCTTCTGAACATCTGATGTTTGGATGCTTCAAAGGAACCTCAAACTCAAAATATTCAAAGCTTATTAGCTTCTTTTCTAAGCTGCCTCCTTGTGGTCCCTCAGCCTCCCAAGAGAGACAGGAGACACTCCAGAGCCATTGCCACTCCTACTACTCTCTAGCCTCTTTGATGCATTGAAAGCGCCAGCAAATTGAACTCCTTTGTAGTTTCCTGTCCAACTTTGTCTTTGTTATCAACCTAATGACTCGCAGATTGTTATGAAAATTAAGTGACACAGCATATAATTAATGTGCATAGCACCTGATAAAAATCTTAATTGAATCCCAAACCAAGAAAGTAGCATTTCCAGGTGCCTCTGTTGTTTGATATATACAGGCCACAAGGAATTAGCGTTTCCTCTTTTAAGCCATTAAACTCTATGTGATTCATGCACTGCACAGAAACAGCAAAGTCACTAAGTAGTCTGCTGGCTTGAAAGATAGAGGCCACTGAGAGTCTCCGGAAATCGGGATTGTTCTGAGTTTGCAATCCCCAGGTGACTCCTGAAGTGATTTAAGTTTCCAGGAAAAATAGTTGACGTACCAGAAATGTATGAGTTTTGTTTGTTTTTAAAGAGCTACCACTGATTTAAAAGGTCTTCTCCCTGTGGGATCTCCCCTTTCTGGGACTTGTGTGCTGGGTGGATGCACACTATCATGCTGGTCTCTCTCTATTCTCTGTCTCCCACAGCCCTTTCCTTTCTGTGAGGAGGAGAGCTGTTGTAAATCCAACTTCATTTCGTTGAGCATTCAACCATGAGAAAAATATAATAATAAAGTTTATTCTCTTTGCTATTCTCCAATATGATGCAAATTATCTGACCTTTCAGATAATTATGCAGTGAAACATAACACTACTCGCTTAAAGAATACAGTAAATTTGGGGCGCCTGGGTGGCGCAGTCGGTTAAGCGTCCGACTTCAGCCAGGTCGCGGTCCGTGAGTTCGAGCCCCACGTCGGGCTCTGGGCTGATGGCTCGGAGCCTGGAGCCTGTTTCCGATTCTGTGTCTCCCTCTCTCTCTGCCCCTCCCCCGTTCATGCTCTGTCTCTCTCTGCCCCAAAAATAAATAAAACGTTGAAAAAAAAAATTTAAAAAAAAAAATTAAAAAAAAAGAATACAGTAAATTTATTAGCTCCTGTAACAGGCAGACTTTTCTTCTTTCAATCCATTCATCCTGGACCTCTGCCCTATGTCAGCAGCAATGGTTGTGGGCTAGGGAATGCCATGTCCTGACTGGCTTCGATCCGACTGGCAAGGCAGTGATTTTAAACTGGGAAAGAGCCACTGTGCGCGGGTGATAGCAGTGGAGCAGGGGATAGAGATGACTTTTCCTGAAGGATGGGTGGCCTAATAAAATGGTGGACACCTCAACAGGAAAGTGTCATTCTATTAGTGGAGATATATGCAGCTAACAAATACCCATTACATGAAGCATAATGAATGTAAAGGAAATAGAAGGGGAACAAAGGATTAAGTAAAGGAGTTGCTGGAAGATTCTTTAGGAAAAAGAAAGAAGCATATGTCGTGGCAACAGAGCTTCTAGAAGAAAAAAAATGGAAGACAAAAGAAACTGAAGGAAGAAAAGCAAAGAAAGATTTAATTGGGAAAGAGTTTCAGTTTGAGGGGGAACAAGGAATTATCCTCGGACATTTATTTCTTACCTGTTTTTAGTGAAGGATTTCCAACTTTTGATGTGTTTTGTTTACCTCCTCCTCTCTTAATGAAGCACTTAAAAAATAAAGTTTTGCTAGTGATTGCTATGGCCAGGACTTATTCTCAATTTTAGGGTGACTATAGCTGATAGAATCAGTACTGGGTGTCTCCTCGATTATAGACTGGCACGTTATACTGCTGCAACCCCTTTCCTTCTGTCTGTTGACTGTTTTGCCATAGCCACTGTTGATTAACCACTGGTCATGTCTAGCTAAAGTTCTGGAAGGTTTACCAGAATGAAGAAATATAGCAACTGGACAGATTTTTTTTTTTTTTTTTAATATGCAACCAAGCAGAATAAACAAAGTTTGCCTCTCTTTTTAAAGAAGGAAATGTTTGTCATACCAGGTTTCTAGGGCTGGGAGGCTACTGCCTTCATCATGGACTTCAGTGTTACTGAGGAGAAATTAATTAGCCTCCCTAGCTGGTGGATGAGACAGTGGAATATGATCACCACTCAGTCTACAGTCCCAACTGACAGACCCTTAACAATGAATAATACGATCTCTTCCAGCATTTACTTGTTACTTAACATTTAGCAGATCTTGATTAAAGTGGCCTCTTTGGTTACAAAAGTTTTAATGACATTCTCTCACTTCATGCATCTGTTTTCCCATATTTCTACTTTGATCCTTCATAAACGAAGAAGAGGGAACTTTCCGCTTATTCATAATAGTCCATTCCAACTGCTGAAGAGATCCAGGCTTATAATAACTAACGGATGAACCTAAGAGATTTGAGAAAACAATAAACAACTGTGCAGGCTGCTGAGGGAAGTATTTCTGATTCTTGGCAACTTTAAATAAGTGAATAGGCAACCACAGCAGGTCTCCCCAGTAAACAAACAGCTCAGGCAGCAATCTGGTGATGTCATTTGAATAGCAATAAACTATCTTTCTGCCCCCAAGCTTTCTTCCTTTTTGGCTTCCCTCTGCACTGATCAGGGTCTGGGGTACAGAGTGAAGGCCTTTATGAAATAAAAATATTCTATACCTCTTTAGTTACACCGTGCAACTTCCACAAGGCCTTTATTAGAAAGACTCAATTTCAGGGGCACCTGGGTGGCTCAGGCGTTAAGCATCCGACTTTGGCTCAGGTCACGATCTCATGGTTTGTGAGTTTGGGTCCCACATCAGGTGAGCTCGTGCCCCACTTTGGGTGAGCCCTGCTTTTCTGTCTCTCTCCCTCTTTCTTTCTGTCTCTCTCTGTCTCTGAACCTCCTCGGCTTCTCTCTCTGATGCTCTCTCACTTGCGCTCTCTCTCTTTCGGAAGAAAGAAAGACAGAAAAAGAAAGACTCAACTTCACACAAAGGGGGTGAAAATACACTTGGAACTCAGAGGATGGTGTGCACCTTTTCCTTAGTATGAAATCTTTACCTAGAAGCCTCTCTGTTTTTATGGATCACCACTAAGCATTTCATTGATCTCTGATGGTCTCTGAGAAAGACCTTTTTCTTTCTGTCTCTTTTCTCCCTCTCTACGAACTTGGATCCTCCCCATTAATACTTTGGGTCGAAGGTCAAGGAGACCCTACAGGTCTGTGACTGGGAATTGTAGACTTGTGCTGTATATTAGAGTAGCCACTAGCCACATATGGCTACTGAACACTTAAAATGTGACTAGTGTGACTGAGGAAATGAATTTTTAAATTTAATTTAATTTTAGTTCATTTTTATTAAAAAAAAAATTGAAGCTATTAAACACAATTTTACTGTTTTGGTAGGACTACATTTCACTGTAAGCTTTGAAAATTTACCATTGAATTGAGATGTGCTAAAAGTGTAAAATATAGAGTTCAAAGACACTTTTTAAAAGGATGTAAGTAGTCTCAGTAATTTTTTTTTAAATTTTTTTAACGTTTTATTTATTTTTGAGACAGAGAGAGAGCATGAATGGGGGAGGGTCAGAGAGAGAGGGAGACACAGGATCTGAAACAGGCTCCAGGCTCTGAGCGGTCAGCCCAGAGCCCGACGCGGGGCTCGAACCCACGGACCGCGAGATCATGACCTGAGCTGAAGTCGGACGCTTAACCGACTGAGCCACCCAGGCGCCCCATCAATACTTTTTATATTGACTGTTGAAATAATATTTTGGATAATTAGTCTAAAAAAAGTATATTATTAAAATTAGTGTTCCCTGCTCCTTTTCACTTTTTGAATGTGGCTATTCGAAAATGTATCTATGTGGCTCTAATTCTCATGAATGGCATTTTTTCGATTCTCCCATTCTTCAGGATGGAGTTCTTACTGAATACAGTGGTCTCTCCCCACCTGTGGTTTTGCTTTCATCAGTCAACCTCAGTCCGGAAGCAGATGATACTTCTTTTGAGCTCTGGTCAGAGACCCATAGTAGCCTAACACCAGGTCCCAATGCCTGCATCTCATCACATAGGCATTTTATCATCTCACGGCATCACAGGAGGAAGGGTGAGTACAGCACACTAAGATATTTTGAGAAAGAGAAAGCCCACATTTACACAACTTTTATTATAGTACATTGTTATCATTGTTTTATCGTTATTGTTATAAATATCTTACTGTGCCTAATTTATATATTAAACTTTATCACAGATATGCATATATATAGGGCTCAGTACTATCAGTGGCTTCAGGCATCCATTGGGGTCTTGGAACATATCCCCTGGGAATAAGGTGGAGGGGACTACTGAACAGTCTTTTCTCTTGGTGATATAGGTCACTGTTTATTCCATAAAGTCAATCCAAAAGGCTGGTCTCCCTCTCTAAGGTAAGGGAAAACAAAGAACGGAGAACAAAACTCATCCTGAAACCATCACCCGTTCTAACACTCAGCATCGGAGTATCAGAATCAGCTGTCTTCAGGTGGGTGGGTAATGAAGACAGCGGCCCCAGGGAGTTTGGATGGCTGGATTGGGAGAGAAAGGAGAGGAAAGTGTAGACAAGAGAATACTGCAGAGCATGGAAGTGTACTTGAGTGCTGATTGAAGAGAGAGGCCCTTAGACATAGGGACTTTGGGTTCCTGGAGAGGTGAGTGTACTATAAAGGAGAAAGAGGAAACTGAACAGAAGATGGAAACATCCCCAAAAGAAGTTTTGGGATGGATTGCAAACATTCTTCTGGAGGCATCAGTTTAAAATACGTGGCACTGTGATATCCCTTCTGATGTCAGGTAATATTCTTCCAGATTCTATTCCTGGTCGTCCGTGGAACTGGTTTGAAGTTCCTTCCATGGTTGCTACAGCTGCCCCAGGGACTCTATTTGATCCTAATACCCACTTCAATGTCCTTTTGAAGAGACAGCTGGGTAGGCAGGGAACAAAGAAATTCCTCATCGTCTTCTAACGTCCAAAAATGTGGAATTTCAGTGGTTCTTTTAAAAATCTTTCTTTCTTTAAGCTTATTGTTATTTTTTTAATTTATTTTGAGAGAGAGAGAGCGAGGGGGACAGTGGCAGAGAAAGAGGGAGACAGAATCCCAAGCAGGCCCCGTGCTGTCAGCTCAAACTCACACACCGTGAGACCTGAGCCGAAATCTAGAGTCAGATGCTTAACTGACTGAGCCACTCAGGGGCCCTACAGTGGTTCTTGATGCCATTCAAACTCATTTATATAATTTAAGATATGTATCATGTCCAACCGTGCCATTTTATAGATGAGAGAGAGTGTGCCTGAGAGACTATGTGCCTTTCCCAAGATCAGCCATTAATTAGGATCACCTGAATCCACTAGAAAGAGACTAGTGTCTTCAGGCTGGAGGGATAGGGTCTTCAGGCTCCCAAGTCCAACTGAAGTCTACCACTCTCATATCACTTACACCAGTTTTAACTGATGGGCCCATACTAATTATAGCTTACTTGTAATTTCAGTTCTCTGAAGATCCCACTAGATCCCAGACTGCCATATAGGCTACCTGTATGCTGATGGTCTGGTAACAATTATTGTGTCCAGTACATTTTGAATTTTAAATATGTTCTGGGCACAAAGTATGCTTTGTAAGGTGTTTAGGGGATAAAAATGACAGCAAAATTTCTAACTTAATAAGCTTTGGGGTAAGAAAGTACTTTCAAAAAAACATTATTGACCTCTCATTTTAGAGATTTTCTGGCTTGACCATTGGCAATATTTCAAGAGAAAAGGAAGAAATGTGGTTAATACTATCTAAAAATTAAGTTAATTAAAATTAAATGCTATTTAAAAATATTTTAAAATTAACGTCCAAATAAACAGCTTGCCTTGGTATTTATAAATCAAGAGAGAGCAACTTTGGGAGGCTAAAGTGATTAACAAGCCAATATATGAGAGAAATCGTATCCATAGTTTCTCAAAAAGATGGAAAGGTATTATAAATGGCACTGTTTCTATACAGTATCTAGAAATTATCTCTATATAGTGAACTCTATATTGTATCATTTCATCTATTTTTCCAATGAGAATGGGTAGATATACTAACTGAGTAGCTGGTTGTGATTTTTTTTCATTGCCATAAGTAAATGAAATCAATAGACTCTGTTAGGATGAACTATATGATATGTGAAATTCATGTATCCCATCTTATGAAGTTATTTGTAGATGTAATCTTATGGACGTAGGATTAAAAATGTGTGATTTATAAACAAAGAAAGAAAACAGCTTTAACTCCTAGTGCCCTGCACTTCAAATTTCTCATGGATATAGAAGCCTTTTAAATCCCATGCTATTATTAAACAATTCAAAATTTCTATGGCTACATATGTTTAGATAATATTAACTCCTCAAATGGCCACCCTGTGGCGTTTTGCATGCAATTCTTCATTTTTTCCGTCTGTATTTTTTCTCATCCAGCTTTTTCAGAAATGTTATTCCTATTTCTGTCACACGGTCGCCTTTCAGTGTGTCTTGCAAGAATGTAACATCAGCAGCCAAATGAACCTAGGAAAGAGAAAAAAACAAAACAAAACAGGCACGCATCATTTAGGTTTAAAAAATTAAAAAAACTCTCTCTATTTTTTTTTCAGCTTTCTATAACCAATAAGGGGCTCACTTTCCTTACGGAATGATAAAAAAAGAGTTTGCTCCATGGATGAAGGGCCCTTTACTGTGTGTCCTCCAGAGATGATCTGGCTGTGGGTCAGCTCTGTGGTGTGAGCCTGCAGAGAGAAGGGTGGTCCAGGCCACGCCCAACCTGGGGGATTCCAGGGCAAGTCAAGGGACGTGGGCCCACTTTTGCTCACAGTGCAGAGCTCATCTATAGCCTTGACCCAATGTGCCTTGTCAAGCAGAACTTCCAAGGATAAATGGATTCTTAAATGATTTCTTTCCAACTAACTTGCTATCAATCATTCTGTCATCGACCAAATAGCATCACTTGTGCTAACAACATGTAGCAATCACGACTTTGAGAGCTTTGAAAAAGTATCAACTAAATAAATTATAAATATAAAATTAAAGATTGAAATTACAGACATGAATATTTGATATCCAGCCCTTCTTTTCTACCATAAAGAATTTCCCACTTTCCATACATTGAAGTGATCCCACAGGGCTTACTTGTCTATTCATTAAAATGTATTCACATAAGAGCATCATATTGCTGACCGACTACCCTTGACAGAGTATCTGTTCAGCTATTTTAAGTCCTTGTGATAAATAAGATAAAAGCAAAAGTACTTGGTAAAACAAATAATAAGTGAAAAAGCCTGGGTCTAGTAGGCAATTGAAATATAGAAGCTATGTTCACCCTCATTTTCCCCCAATAAGATCTTTTTTGTCTTTGTCAAAATTTGTCAGAAGGTCAATTAAAATGAGCAAGGAGGCTACGTTGAAGCTATTTGGATACCTGAGGCCACATAAGGCCTGATAGCTATTTGTCAAATAGCATATAGAATCAAATGTTGTCCATGAAAACTGGAGAATTATTTATCTTATTTTTGCCTTTGTTTTATGGTTCCTCCCTTTGTCTGTAAGCTCCCAGAACATCTCCCTTCCTCTTTCTTAATTTCTTGATTATAGGGCAAGCCTAAAAAATTGGTAGGACAGAGCATGGAAGGTCTGTGTGAATAATACATTATGGCTATTGTTTTACTCTTTTGGATTACCTGTTATTATATCCTTCCTCTAATTATCACAGATAATTGAAAATTATATGCATGCCTCATTATCATGTCTAATCTTTGGCTACTCTCTGGTCCCACCACTTTTAAAAGCTCAGCTTCTGGAAAAACTAGACTTTGTGGACTGTTACCTCTTTCTAAGTCGCCCTTGATCAAGAGTTTTTGACAGATTGTCTTCTTCCTTCAGGTTCTCATCCCACTAAGGTCCTTCCTGACCTTTTCCTTCCTACATGTTGTGAATATTTTTCAGGTCTTGTTTTTTTTTTTTTTTTTTTTTTTAATTTTTTTTTTCAACGTTTTTATTTATTTTTTTTGGGACAGAGAGAGACAGAGCATGAACGGGGGAGGGGCAGAGAGAGAGGGAGACACAGAATCGGAAACAGGCTCCAGGCTCCGAGCCATCAGCCCAGAGCCCGACGCGGGGCTCGAACTCACGGACCGCGAGATCGTGACCTGGCTGAAGTCGGACGCCTAACCGACTGCGCCACCCAGGTGCCCCTCAGGTCTTGTTTTACTTAGCATCTCTGCTGTCCTTGATCTTGGGAATCACTCCCTCTTCTTCTTCTTTTTTTAAATTTATATCCACGTTAGTTAACATACAGTGTAGTCTTGGCTTCAGGAATAGAAGCCAGTGATTCATCTCTTACACATGACACCCAGTGCTCATCCTGAAAAGTGCCCTCATTAATGCCTGTCACCATTTAACCCCTCACACCCCCCAGCAAACCTCAGTTTGTTCTCTGTATTGCTCTCTCTCTCTGTTTTTATCTTATTTTTCCTTCCCTTCCCCTGTGTTAACTGTTGAGTTTCTCAAATTCCACATACAAGTGAAATCATATGATATTTCTCTTTCTCTGACTGACTTATCCACTTAGCATAATACACTCTAGTTCCATCCACATTGTTGCAAATGGCAAGATTTCATGCTTTCTCATCACTGAGTAGTATTCCATTATATATATATATATATATATATATATATATATATATATACACACCACATCTTCTTTATCCATTCATCAGTTGATGGACATTTGGGCTCTTTCCATACTTTGGCTATTGTTGATTGTTCTGCTATAAACATTAGGGTGTGCATGCCCCTTCAAATCAGCATTTTTGTATCCTTTGGATAAATTCCTAGTAGTGCAATTTTGGGGGTTGTAGTGTAGTTCTATTTTTAATTTTTCGAGGAACCTCTTGAAATACTCTCTTCCTTTGTTTCTGACTCCATTCTTTCCCTGTATTTTCCCACTTCTGTTTATTCCTTCTTGGTATCCTTTGCAGTCTTTGTATTCTCTCTTCAACTTACTCATTATGTTTTATTGCTTCCTATGGTTCCACCTGTGACTTCTTTTCCTTCTTACTCTACACACTACCTAGGCATCCTTTGACAGTTCCAATGACTCTCCAGCCCACATCTGTGGCTTCCGGACATGTAAAACAACTGCTTATTGAATATCATCACGTGTTTGTATGTTAGACACCTCAGTTCTAGAATCTTCCAAGCTGAACTCCTCACTTTATCTTTCCCAACCCCCAGTGTACCCCTCCTTGTTTTGCTCTCTTGGTTAACAGTACAACCATCTTACAGGTTACTCAGAACCTTAAATAATTCCTGAATCTTTTTCCCAATCTTATCTCTTTCAGTCAACTAATAGCCTAGTTTTAAGTTTAATTAGTTAGTAATCTGCCTTATTAATGTTCACATCGATCTCCTCTCCACTCCTATTGTCAGGGCTTTATTCTGGTTTTTCTGGAGGTTACCATCATCAGCTTCCTAACTGCCCTCTTCTTCCCTCCAGCATTGTACCTCCTCCTGTATACTTTCACTTTGTTGACAAAGGGATAAAATTCCTAAAACACAAATTTCAAAATACCATTCCCTTCTTTGTAAACCTATAATGGGTCTCTGCTGCTTTCAATATAACAATCTTTAGATTGTTCCCAAGGTTGTCATATGAATGTGCCCCACCACTTTTTAAAAATCAGGCCTTGGGGCGCCTGGGTGGCGCAGTCGGTTAGGCGTCCGACTTCAGCCAGGTCACGATCTCGCGGTCCGTGAGTTCGAGCCCCGCGTCGGGCTCTGGGCTGATGGCTCGGAGCCTGGAGCCTGTTTCCGATTCTGTGTCTCCCTCTCTCTCTGCCCCTCCCCCGTTCATGCTCTGTCTCTCTCTGTCCCAAAAATAAATAAAAAAGGTTGAAAAAAAAAATTAAAAATCAGGCCTCTATTGAGGAGGGCACCTGTTGGGATGAGCACTGGGTGTTGTATGGAAACCAATTTGACAATAAATTATATTTAATATAAAAAATAAAATAAAATAAAATAAAAAATAAAAATCAAGCCTCTGTAAAGAATTGAAACCTTACTCGAGACAATATCTCAATCTACATGTCACCTCTATGGAATTAATTCAAGTTTCTCATTCCTTGAATGAAACATTCTTTTTGTGTCTTTGGACATGCTATTCCTTTTACCTGGAACATTATTTTCCCCTGCTTCCCTTACCCCATGGCCTTCACCTTCTATTTATCCTAGTTTCTCTAGGAAGTTATCTCTGCCCTACCAACCACCCCAACCCAGGTCCTCCCCTAGCCATTTATCCACACTTTTTTACACATCTATCTGACTTCTCTACTGGACAGAAACTCTTTTATTATTATTATTATTTTTTAATGTTCATTTATTCTTGAGAGAGAGAGAGAGAGACACAGCATGAGCAGGGGAAGGGCAGAGTGAGAGAGGGAGACACAGAATCTGAAGTAGGCTCCAGGCTCTGAGCTGTCAGCACAGAACCCAACGTGGGACTGGAACTCATGAACCGCAAGATCATGACCTGAGCCGAAGTCGGACACTCAACCAACTGAGCCACCCAGGTGCCCCTGTACTAGACAGAAACTCTTGAAGGGCAGCAACTATGTCTTATTCACCTTGTACGCTCAATGCCTTTTTTTTTTTTTTTGAATAATTATCTGGACTTAGATTTGTTTGGAAGCACAATTATTTACTTACTTTTCCACACAAATTAAATTCACTAGAAAATTGCTGTCAGTGCTACTTTTTTTTTGATAATGCAATTCCTACATTTCAAACTATTTTTCAGGCCTTTTTAAGTCTCTTATTTCTTTTCTCTCTTCATTAATTTTTATTTTTAAAATATCTTTTTTTTTTTATAATTTGTTGTCAAACTGGCTAACATACAGTGTGCTCTTGGTTTTTGTATGTAAGCAATGAATCACGGGAATCTACTCCCCAAACCAAGAGCGCAGTGCCTTTTCACAGATGCGAATCACCTCACCGTCTTTGTTCAGTCAATGAATAATTCAGGTGTGGAAGCCAGCCTCCAAAATCGACTGCAGTGATCTTTGCCTCCTGTTATTCACACACCCTCAGGTAGGGCCCTCCCACACGGTACCAGGGCCAGCAGCACCTGTTGTGACTGTATCTACCAGGGAGCCTATGTGGCAAGGACTTTCATGAAGCCTCTAGCCAGCTGCCAGCCAGCCAGTGAGACCACGTGAGTGAGCATGGAGGTGGATCTTCTAGCCTCAGTCAAGTGTTCAGGGACTGCAGCCCTGAAGGGACCAACAGCCGGATCGTGTGTGTATTACGCTCTGAAAGGCTGTTAGCCACAACCACCTAGCAAAACTCTTCCGGGATTTCTGATTCTTAGAAACTGTGTGAGATAATAAATATTAGTTGTTTTAAACCATTGTATGTGGGGGTAATCTGTTACACAGCACGAGATAAGGAATATACCCAACACAATGAAATAGATAGCTTTACCATTTCCAGGGCACCTCTGATAATCCCACAGAGTAAATTGCAGTAGCACAGAGACGATCGCCCGGCAGGGAGCTCTTCCACAAACTCCACCAGAGGATTCTTGTCTAAGATCAGGGAAAATTCAGTTCTGCTTGGATTGTTACAGGTCACACTTGGTGTAATTCCCAGGTACATCTTAAAGGCAACCTAATAAAAAGGGGGGGGGGGAAATCTGCTAAAAAACTTGGTCTGGAACAAGTATCTATTATTAGCAAAGCACCCAGATATTCTGTTCCAGGCAGTGCAGCACAATGGTTAAGCATGTGGAGTTTGTAGTCAGCCAGTGTGGGCTCACACTCAGCTTTGGCATGTACCCACCCTATGACCTGTACAAGTCTTAAAGAGTTTTATTTTTATGGGATATCCTAAGGGACTAGTTTTCTGTGGAAGCAATATGCTTTATGAAGCAGAGTTAAGCATTATTTCTCAAAAAATCTTTTTCAAAAATAAATATCCTTCAGGAGGGTAAGAAATTAAAATATCAGTCATCAACATCCCAGCATGATAGGTGTCATGTGAGCCTAGTAAAGGGTAAGATCCTGAATGAGAAGGGACGCAAGACATATCCACCACAATGGGAAGGTGATAGAGTAGAGGGTGCTGCTGGACAATCAGACTCAAGGGTGTGCTTTGGAAAGTGGAGGAAGTCATATCACAAAGGATGACTAGTCTCTGAGAAGGAGCAAGGGATAGTGGTGGTATGATTTACATAAATGAGTCATAAAGTAACTTCTGAAAAAAGTCTGCTGTATTGAAGGGCTTACAGATTTTTACCATGTTGAGATGGAGAAAATCTTGGAGACTATTTCTTTTATACCTCTAGTTTCATAAATGAGCAGGTTGCGATTCAGAGAAGTCAAATGACATGGCCAAGCCCATGCTATTGCTCAGTCCCTTGACTTCTGGGCCAAGGAACTTTCTTTTCACCAAATGCACTGGAATTTGAAGTTTATTATTGGAAACTTGTGAGCTTGTCTTTCAAGTGTCTTAATTATTTAATTTTTTAAAAAGGTTTATTTATATATTTTGAGACAGAGAGCATTAGCAGGAGAGGGGTAGAGAGAGAGGGAGAGAGAGAATCCCAAGCAGGCTCTGTACTGTTATCATACAGCCCCACCATGGGGCTCGATCCCACAAACGGTGAGATCATGACCCGAGCTGAGATCAAGAGTCAGACGCTTAACCAATTGAGCCACCCAGGTGCCCCAATTAATTTAATTTTTAAAATTAAGAGCAGTATAGGACAGAAATGGAAACAATTTTCTTAAATTATTTATAGTTAGAAGTCCTGAAAGGTTCATCATTCATTCAATAGGTACTCACTGAACACTGCATTTCTAGCACACAATGCAAGTTCAATAACTATTTGAAAAACAAATTATTAAATGAGCATCCATTCTGTGTTTGAGACCATGTTTAGGCCCAGAATACAAAAGTTCATAAATATAGTTCCTGTTTTATAAGCGCTCATAGTAAAAAGGTATTAAAAAAACTGCAATGGTGTAAGTCCTGCAAGTACAGTGTTCTGTATTAGGAAGCAATCCTGCAAATACTCACAGAGAAGGAAACTGCTATTCTGTTCATGAATATTGAGTGAGAATTTGCCAGGTGGACAGGGTGGGAGTGGGAGGTGTTCTAGGTGGAGGAAACATGTCATGGGCAGGAAATACCATGATCAAGTTCAGGGCAGACTGGTATTTATCAGTTGTGGGTAGCATAAAGCCCCGAAGGTGTGAGTAGGTTAGGACAGAATTGAATTTCCATTTGAAGGATCTCCTTTGTGTGAGCTTGGAGGATGGATTTGGGTTGAGGGTAGGGTTGGGCAGGAGGTCAAAGGCAGAGATAGTAATCAAGAGGTTACTAGGAAAGAAATGATGAGGACCTTCTCATTTTGTCTTTCATTGAAAACTCAAATGCTCCCTAAATTTTTCCATAGAAATTTTAGGTAGCCCAAATCCTAAAATTTGGCTCAAATCTCTGACACTAGTCAGTTTAAGAGGACACAAAAAAATGAATCTTTCAGATCTTAAGGCAAAGTAGCAAAAGTAGCAGTCTTAAGTAACAAGGGAAAAATCATCATGAGACTCCTGGCCTGGAGACTAGATTTGGCTCTCAGTGAATTGGCTGAGACCCATTTCTGCTAATGTTGATTCCTCCGGCTGGAAAATTCCTAGACTATTATTTATAGGATTGAGAATCTGAAAAAAATTCTGATTCTCAATCCAAGCCATATGAAAATAACATAAAATGGAAGCTGTGCACTCTGAATGTACTCAGATTCTCAGTGTTTGGGCCCCGGTTCCGTGGCACAAAATTCACCAGTAGGAGGCGTTATCTGAGCATGGTTGGGAAATACTCATTCCTAGGCAATGACATTGTTTCCTTATCTGGCTGAATTCAGTCTGAGAAGGAGGACTGTTGTTTCTAATGAAGAAGGAGCTCCACCCTCGGCCACTGCCGCAGCTGCTCTGCCAATAAATAAGGGCAAAGCATTTTCCCTTTGTGTATCTTCAACATGGATGCTTTTCAGGGGATTTTAAAATTCTTCCTCAACCAGAAAACTGTTATTGGCTACAGCTTCATGGCTCTGCTGACCGTGGGGAGCGAGCGTCTCTTTTCACTGGTGGCTTTTAAGTGTCCCTGCAGCACTGAGAATGTGGTCTATGGGCTGGTTTTCCTGTTTGCTCCTGCTTGGGTGTTACTGATCCTGGGATTCTTTCTGAACAGCAAGGCGATGAGGCTCTTCACAGGCTGCTGTGTGAATCCCAGGAAAATCTTCCCCAAAGGTCACAGCTGCCACTTTTTCTATGTCCTCGGTCAGATCACTCTGAGTTCATTGGTGGCTCCAATGATGTGGCTTTCTGTGGCTCTGCTAAATGGGACTTTTTATGAATGTGCCATGAGCGGGACCAAAAGTTCAAGACTCTTGGGACTGATTTGCAAGGGCAAGCCCCAGGAATGCTGGGATGAACTTTACAAAGTGTCTTGTGGCAAAACCAGCATGGCCCCCACGGACAACGAAGAACTGAAACTGTCCCTGCAAGCCCAGTCTCAGGTAAGAAAGGACAAACTTGCCTTTTTCTCCCTGCGCAAAGTATTCTGTCTGTACTCACTTCCGGCAGAGCTGAGTCTGAATCTTGTTAGAACATTTTGAAACCAAATGGAAATTGGAACATCATGCAGCATTAAGACAATCTCAGGGAAAGCTTTTTAGAGGTTGGTGGCTCCCTAAAATTGCTGATTGCATCGTCTTTTCCACTTCCAAAAAGAAAATATCCTCTGGGTTATGCGTATGTAAATACTTAAGTGCTTTAAAACAATCTCTCCGGGTTGACTTTGTAAATAATGCATGACGCTAACTCATAATTGAGCGTTAATGACAGAGCTGTAATTAGAAATTACTGCCTTCTATCAATTATTTTCAAACTGGTTTCTCAGAAAAACACACATAGCATTCATCTATTAAAATATAGCTGAACCAAATGAACTCTTATTTTTCAAAGCTGCCCGTAATATAATTAGTGTAGAGATTCCCTCAAGTGATTTCTGGCAACTGTTATCTCTGCGTATAAATATTGTCAAGATTGAGAAAGATTTCCTGTCCAAAATGGGAGGTGGCAGTCTTTAAATAGCCTTCAGTGAAAAGTGACGGTATTCTCTAGGGAGGTTAGGTCTTCTGCTCTTTGCGCTCTACAGGCTTTATTTAATAGAAGGAAATTGTAGCTTTACCTAATTGACACAGGGAAGTGCTTGTCATCCGTCCAGGTACATGAGCACAAATCCAGATGTGGAGCCTTGCCCTGGCCTCAGGAAAAGACTGAATTCCTACTTGGGAGTAGTAGGATTATGTTCCCCAAACCAAAACAACAAATAAGAGTACATAAACAGATCCACAATTTGTCAGGAATGCTATTTGTTTCAGAATAAAGGCGCTCAAAATGGTATATTTTTACTTTTTCAACAAGGACATGCCTTTTCAACAACACATCAAGGCAGTCTGGTTTTACAATCATACTTTCCAAAGCTGGTTGGCTGTATAGTCACACGGTACTTTTTTCATAGATAAGCTTCAAAAATGCCCCACAACAAAATCTTTTGTTTAATGCATAAAGCTCATCTTAGACAAAAACATTCCAGGATCCCAAATGTCTTCCTTCTTTTGTTGAAGGAAGGTACTAATTACAAATGTAATGATACAATGAGCGATTTATGATTTATGTCCTCAGGCACCAGGCTCTATTCAGTTCATGCCAGATCCAAACACTTATCACTGTGTGAGCTTTTCTTCTCTAAACACAGGCATAAGGAATTATGAATATCCTGTCATAGCTTATCCTGGGCACACTACGTGTTTACTTTTCAGCAGAATGAGAAAGACCCGGAGCTGATTTCTAGGGGAGGATGCACACGGGATGTAGACAAGAGGAGCTATATCAATGACAGCTGCTGACCACAGTGGTTCAGCCAGGCAGGAGCAACAGGGAATCCAGACCAATAGTTGCATATGTGGGTGGGGGTGGAAAAAGTTCCCTATCTATGGGGGGGGTGGTGTGCAAAGAAGAGATCCAGCTGGATTTCTAACTTATATTCTTAAGGCAGTTAGAGTGGACAAGTGGCAAGAGCTTGGTCTTAGAGTTGGCCAGCCTTGGGTTTGAATCCTGACTCCACCACTTACCAGCTCTGTGACCCAGAACTAATGGTTTCACCCCTCTGAGCCCCAGTTTGCTCATAGTTGGGAGTAATAACACCTACCTTGGAGGGCTGCTGAAAGGTGTAGAGATGAAGGACACAAATGGGCATAAAGCTGTTGACTCACAGTAAGTGTTCTAAATTAATGAGAAAACTGCCAGGGTTTGAGAGAGGAGACTCATGAAGAATGGAACATATTGAGGGCTGGTGTGAGAGCATCCACCATGTCTATTTAGATTCTGGATACTATGAATTGGGGAAGAACAAGAGGGCTCAGTGCTCAGCACTCGGAGCAAGGTAACACCAAAATGATGCAATGTGGAAGGAGGAGTCTGTAGTTGATTGAATAGTATAGCTCAGGCAGAGCTGGCTCAGATGCTGAGGTGAGACGGTCTGCTGGCCTGCAGGATGTCCGGCTGCGTGGAAAGAGGAAGGTAGAAGAGGAAGAGAAGAGGTAGCCAACCACAAGTGATTCAAGGTAAATATGAAGACTTTCACGTGGTGGAAGCTGTGTCTCATTCATAAATCACGAAAGAAAGATACCACGAGTTCAGTAATGCTTTTATGTGAATATATAACATCTGAAAAATTGCAGCATGTGATAATAGCTAACACATACTGAATGCGTATGTATGTCTACACTGTCTCATTTCAATTCCCCAAATTCCCCTCTGAGGTGGGTAACCCCCATTTTACAACTGAGGAAATGAGGCACCCATAGGAAATGAGAACACCTGTAGGAAAGGGAAGGTTGAGATTTAAATCCAGTTAGTTCCACTCCAGAGTTGGCATTCACGTGGAGTCTGAGACCCTCACAATGCCTCCACAGTCTGAGCCAGAGTGTGGGAACCACTGGTTTAAAGCATTGCAACTTATTTGTAGTTCTGTTATGGTCTGAATGGGTTCATTTGCAGATTATTGCTTCTATTTTCAAACAGGCCCATTTGCTGAGAAATACTAAGGGTCATTGAAAACGTCAAGAGAAACTGTGAAAGGGCTCTGTTAGTTGTCCAAATATGAGATTAATTCCAATTGTGACCAATGCAATTAGAGCAACAAAAAAGTTTAGAAGGTACGTCGAGCTATTTAGAGTTCTGCTTTTAAAATTCAGGAAAAAAAATGCCACCTGAACCAGTTTTTACGTAGGAATTTTTTTTTTCTAATTACCAAAATGCTGAACCAGTAATCCTGAAGGTTTAGAATGACGCTGAGGTTCTTTTTCTTTTCTTTTTTTTTTTTAATGCAGCTTTTCAATTCTTCTGGCTTCAGTTTCCTTATTGTATTATGCCTGTCTCACTTGATCATGGGTTATGAGTAATGCTACTTCTCTCAGAGAGGGTCTGTTGTTCTCTGCAAACAACGTAACATGGAAAAATAAGTCACTAGCCATGAATGTGTATTTACCAATGCCTGAAAACTCCTGGCTGAGGAATTGTTCATTTGTGCAAATGACCACACTTCCCCATGCACAGAATTCTTTCCTTTAATAGCTATTTGAGGGGTTGGTTTAACTGATTCTTGGATAATTTACATTTTTTGCAATTTTCCATTTGCTTGTCTTCTGGCTATTTCTTTGTATACCGGCACGTTGGGTAGGATGGATGATAGAGATTAGGTAAACTCGAACTTTATTTTGACTGTTACAAAATTAACATGAAGTATTTCAACTGAGGTATAGCAATGCCTGTGGTGTTAACTCAGCAAACACTTACCAGTAACACCATCCCGGCTCCCTGGGAAGTGGCTTTGCTTCTACATGTCCTCACTGTTTCTTTCTTTCTTTCTAAGATTCTAGGATGGTGCCTGATTTGTTCAGCGTCTTTCTTCTCTCTGCTCACCACTTGCTATGCTCGCTGCCGATCTAAAGTCAGCCACCTGCAGCTGAGTTTTTGGAAGACGTATGCACAAAAAGAGAAGGAGCAGTTGGAGAATACATTCCTGGAGTATGCCAACAAGCTGAGTGAGCGAAACCTGAAGTGCTTTTTTGAAAACAAGAGGCCGGATGCCTTCCCCATGCCCACCTTTGCAGCCTGGGAGGCTGCCTCAGAGCTGCATTCTTTCCACCAAAGTCGGCAACACTACAGCACTCTGCATAAGGTGGTGGAGGATGGTCTGGAACATAGCCCTGAGGACGATGAGACCACACTGGTACTTGTGGGTACTGCCCACAGCGTGTAGTTCATCTACCACACGGACTCATGGTGTTCAGGGCTCATTCTGACATCTTCGGCTGCATCGACAGCAACCTGTGTATCTCTGTGTTTTCTCGCCGTTAGTGTTTCCTTGAAGACAACAACCCAAAGAGAAGCAGTGTTGCAGCTCCTGAGGGAAGGCTGTGTCGGGATGTGTCAGGGCTGTGTCAGGATGTGCTCAAACTGATGCCAAGTGACGGTCAAGGATGGTGAGAAAGGTGCTCTTCCATTGGTTGGGGGTTGGGGCTCAGTGGCTTCAAGTTCTATGATTTTATGGCTTGACGAGACTCATGCAAGAAGGTCTGCTGCTCTATATAAATATTGGTCATGGCATCTGGGAGCAGAAGTGGTGACTTGTGAGTAACCAAGATCCTCTTAACTGACTGCTATAGACAGTGGGGTCAGTGGTGCAGTCAGCGGAAATCCTCGTCCTGCAAATCTATTCTACTGCCTTTCAAGGACGTTATGAAAATCTACCATTTGGAATTCATTTCCTTGGAATCTGAAGACAGCAGTTTTCAAGAATAACACATTGAAAGGATATGGTGCTTAAAATTTAGAGCTTTTCACATGTTTCCACTGTGCTCTGAAAGCATGTCCCTATAGGCAGGGCTGTATTATGACTTTTGGGGGCCCTAGGCACTTTGCCTCCGTAGACCCCTTTTTACTTTAAATGCGCATGTGCACACACACACATATGCATGCACATACACATTTATGACTGTATTAATATAAATACAAATAAATTAATATTATATACTAAAATACTTTTTCAACCCCAAAGTTCATTTTCTTCTAATTTTAAAAGAAATTAAAAACACTTTTGGAACCCCTACAAGTATGGTGGTTTCTGGGCATAGTGCCTACTGTGCTGAATGGGTAAGTCGGCCCTGACTGGAGGTCTGGGGAAACTGTCAAAGCAGTGCTGGTGTAAAACTGTTTTGTAGTTTTATGTTTATTAGAAATAATGCAAATTTTGCATTCTACTATGTTATGTACCCACATTAGTTTAAATATATATACACATATATATGTGTGTATATAATATATATAACACACACACATATATACATATATATATATATATATTTTTTTTTTTTTTTTTTTTAAGGTTTCCCTAAATCTCTGAGTGGAATTGATGTGTAAAGAGGCACTACATTTTACAGTGTGGCTCGCACTCTGTATCACTAAAAATCCTGGCTCCCTAGCTGGACAATCCTGGGAATGAACCCTTTATTACCATGGAACGTTACCCCAAATTGAAGACAGGACCCTATAGGTGTTAAGACCTGGAACATATCCTTGGGAAGTTAGAGGAGCAGGGTCAGGTGTGTGTGTGTTTAGGTGGGAGAGGGGAAGGTGGAGGATGTAACGTTGCAATATATTTGTAATATATTTGATATATTACTTGGATTTTAAACATGGTATGTGATTAGTATTTAACAAATGGCTCCTAAAAAACACCCTGATGTGAAATGTTTGCCAATTTCTATGACGCAGATTCAAGTTTCCAAGGTGAGGTCGCTGAAGGTGGAGTGGGGAAGAGATGCTAACTGCAGGCTCTCCTGAGCCTGTGAGCTTTCAAAGAAGCTAGCATTTTTTTTTTTTTTTTTCATTTACGTTGATTCTAACCAAACCAACTTCACTGCATCTTTGGTCCTTCTGGGTTTCACTCTAATAAAAACTAACCATGGTAAGCGAAATGTGGCTCAATGGCTCTAACTGGGAGGTGGAATCTTATCCTTCTCCCCTTGAATCTGGCCTTAGTGAACCAATAGACTATAGAAGTGAAGCCAGATTGTGGAAATGTTGCATCTTATGCCTTGTCTCTGGTAATGCTGAGCTTGGCCAAGCCAGCCAAGTGGAGAGGGAGAAGCCATTACAGCCATTCAGACTTTGAGCCACCACTTCTGAGGCTGCAGACATTGTAGGGCACTCTCTAAATCTCTGACCCAGAAAATCATGAGCTTAAATAAATGTTTGTTGTTTTCAGCCACCAAATTTTGGGGCACTATGAAGCAATACGAGGGCCTACACCAAACCTAATACATGAAAATAAGAATTTATTAAGGGAGAGAAAGTAGAGGCAAACTGGATTTATACAAACTGGATTATACATAGGTTTACACAAAGATTCTCTTTATACATTAGCTTTTCCTTAGTAGTTTTCTCCTCTAGATTCCATTTAGCAGTATGTCCTCTATGGCACGCTTTGATAGATGCTGAATACATTTCTCCCCAAAATTGCTTCACTAAAGCCTGAGATTAATTTGTAATTATTTCTGGTTAAATGTGTTTTGAGAGGAACATACTTCTGTGGGTTAAATTCTGTTTAAAATAAACATGTTACTGAGAGGAGTAACATATGATTTGTCATTAATACCTAGAACAAAATGGGAGCAGAGGGCACAGGGTAGGTTGGCCTTGAGTAAACTAGAAACAGATTGTTTTTCTAGTCTTGCTCCTCAAACCGTTGTCTTCAGACCATCAGCATCAGCATCACTAGGGAGTCTGTTAGCAATGCAGAATCAGACCCCATCCCAGACCTGCTGAATCCAGTCTTCCGTTTAACAGAATCTTAGGTGATTCCTATGCAACTTAGATTTTAGAAGCACTAGAGATAGTGGTCCTCAAACTTTCAGCTCACGCAAAAATCATCCAGAGGCCTTGTTAACAGAGACTGCTGAGACCAGAGTGTCTGATTTGGTAGGTCTGGAGCGAGGCAAGAGAATTTGCATGTGTAACCGAGTTCATATTGTTGGTCCAGGGATCATTTCTTGTGAACTGCTTTAAAGCACAAAGCAGGCCATGCTGGGGAAAGCAGGCTAAAAGAAAATCTTGGGCTCCACCCCGACGCTAGTGAATTAGACACCTTTGTTGTGTTGTTATCAACCTGTCTGGGAACATGGGGTGCCTTTCCATTTATTTTCCATTTATTAAAGGCTACCGTTTGTCCTTTAGAAATATTTTAAAGATTTCCTCACACATTTTGTAAGTTTCCCGCATTTGTAGGCTATAGTTAATGGCTTCTTTTTCCCATGTCTTCTCAGTCATTGTTATTCCAGTCCATGAAAAAATTATTTCTTTATGCACATCAATTTTGTATCATTCTACTTCTCTTTTATTATTTTATTCTTTGTAGAGCTTTTCAGAATTAGAAAATAACCATTTTGCAACCCCTAGTGATGGAATGGATCTACACAATAAATAACGAATTCTAAAGTACTAGGTGAAAGCATAGTGGGATGGGGACTGTGTCACATGAGGCCACTTATCTCCCTTAGCGTCCCTAAAAATGGGATAGCCCGATATTCTGTGCCCCCTTATGCCATGCAGTGCAAGAGTAAGTACACAGCGTCACCTGTCAGGTATCATTTCCTAGGAAATTAAGTCTGAATCTAATCAGGTATTAGACCAAATTGTCACTTTATAGGGAATACAGGCAAAAAATCTGCAAGTTAATTAGCATCACGAAGAAGCGACCAAGTAAATCTATGATATAGGACATTCTATTTGACACATGACCCAGTTTTTCACAAACCAACGGCATGAAAAAAGGAGAAAAAATGAGACACGAGAGACATAACAACCAGAAGCAACACGTGGGCCTTATGTATAACCTGCTTCATACAGCCAACTATAACAGGGTATCTTTGTGCTATTTAGGGAAATATGAATGGTATTAAGTGGATATTATATGATTTCAGGGAATTTTTTTTTTTTTTAATTTTAAAAAAATTTTTTTTTTTCAACGTTTTATTTATTTTGGGGACAGAGAGAGACAGAGCATGAACGGGGGAGGGGCAGAGAGAGAGGGAGACACAGAATCGGAAACAGGCTCCAGGCTCCGAGCCATCAGCCCAGAGTTCAGGGAATTATTTATAATAATATTATAAATCAAAGACCTGTATATAAAATATATACCTTGTTATGTATAATTGTAGCATGGTACTTTATATTTTTTTAAAAAGTCCTTACCAGATAGAGACTCATATTGAAATGTTTCTGTATGAATTAGCGTAATGTTTAGAATTTTCTTTAAAATATTTTGTCACAAAAAGGGGAAGTAGCTGAAGGATGAAACAAGATTGGCAAAATATTGATACTTATTGAAGCTGGACAGCAGGTACATTCTCTTTACCTTTGTGTATGCTTGAAAATTTCCATAATAGTTATGCAATGAAATGAATTATATGCTCACCTCAGTTCTTCTGCTGAAGTGTTGTCAATCAACTCCTGCTTGCCTGAATTTTACCCTCTGGTATCATTCTCAGAAAAGGTTCTTGGGAATACTATTCCCTGAATTCTTACATATTCAAATGTCGGCCTGCTCTTTACTTGAAGAGCAGCTTAGCTGGTTCACACGTTCTCTACTTGGGTAAATTTTAAATGTTAGTCCATTTTCTTTTGTCACTGAATGTTGCTGAGGAGAAATCCAATGCCATCCCGATTTATCTCTAACACGATACTTTGGCCTATATTTTCACATCTTTAAAGTCTTTAAAGATACTAAATCTGCCTTCAGATGGGTCTTTTGGATCAGTTTTCCCTGCTCCAAGGTATACTCTTCATTATGAAGAAACATTTTCTTCGGTTTCAAGAAAATGGAGTTTGTGAATTTCCCTTCATTCTCCTTATTGCACTATATGATTTTCAAGAAACCTCGTGGTTTTGAATTCAGAACGAAGCCACTGCTATGCTCCTATTGGATTTTCATTTATTTAATAATAATTTAAAAAACCTAAGTTAATCTTGTGGTTGTGATTCTTGTTTCATCTATTTCTACCTTCTCTTTTCCCTCAGTCTGCCCATGCAAGTAGAATAGAGCCTATACTTGACATTTTGACATTCGTAGCCTGTGACCTATGAGGTGAAGAGAGAGGAGCGGTGGATGTGTATACGCACCTCTTATGTGGCGGCTGCAAGGATGATTTCTCTGTGTGGTTGCTGTCTCGATTGGTATCATATATTCAACCCAATCCCATAATTTCCCAAAGTTCCCAAGGGAGCCTACACTGCTCCAAGGCGCTGACAAAAGGAAGGATTGGGCTCCAGTTCTCATCGTTTATAGCACCAGCTTCACCGTGTGTCCCAGGACATAGTGAGACTTTAAGAGAGACAAAAGGGTAAGCTGAGCTACTGAGGCTGGAGCCCGAGCATGGAGGGAAGCCCCAGAAAGAAGTCTTCATTAGTTGCAGGCAAGGCAAGTGTACTTATGCCCATTTGAATAGGGTTTTGATCAAGAGCATTGAGTTAGTTAAATCCCTTTTGGGGTTGCAAAATACTTATTGCAAATACACAATGTCATATTTGAGTTTGGAAGGAAATCTGCTTTTAGGCAGCTTCACAAAATATTTTCAGTGTTCAGTTGGTTAAAACTGAATTATGCAGAAAGAACATTTGTGCACCTGGAAGAGAGATCATATTCTAAAGTTTGCACTTCCGCTAAGGAGGAAAGGCAGAATTAATGTTTCTTGACAACCTATTATGTGCTGGTACTTTACATATGACTAAATTGAAAACTTCCCAACCATACTGGGGAGGAGGTATTATTGTTTCTATTTTTATGAATAACACTAAAGTTCAAAAAGGTCAAGGTTAAGCCACGGGTAAGAGAATAGAGCCTAAATTTGGACCTGGATTTGTCTGAGCTCTTAACTTCCACCACATAAGTGTTGTCTCACGTTGGTGTAATATCAAGTTTTTATTTAATCTTTAAAAGCATGTTTCCTCATGGTAATTACAGTGTTGAATTAGTACATCTCTGAGTTTCTTTCAATTCTTCTTTCCTAAATCTCATAGCCAGTAGCACATGACTTCCATCAATGGACTTCTTGCTGTACTCCTGGCAATTGATGTCCAACTCCAAGGTTCCCAGCCTCTCTCCCATCCTTTTCTACTCTGAGTTCCCAGATCATTTGGGATAGCTGTGCTCAAACTATGCTTCTGGTTCACTATATCAATAAGGTCACCTTCCTAATATTTCCTTAGATAAAAATGATAATTGGGGCGCCTGGGTGGCCCAGTCGGTTAAGCATTCGGCCTCGGCTTAGGTCGTGATCTCACAGTTCATGAGTTTGAGCCTCGTGTTGGGCTCTGTGCTGACAGCTCAGAGCCTGGAGCCTGCCTCAGATTTTGTGTCTCCCTTTTCTCTGCCCCTCCCCCACTCGTTCTCTCAAAAATAAATAAACATTAAAAAATTTTTTTAAAAGATAATTGATAAAGAAGGAATCTTTAGCAATATAAAGTTCATACAAAATTTAGAATAGTCTATAAGCTCTAATTTTTATATCTTTAGAGCCATCTTTCTGTCTGTCCATATGAACTAGTCATATTTTTACAGATTTCCTGACCATATAGCTGCACTAATGCTGGAGAAAAATCTTTAAAAGTTTTAAATTATAATGAAAACTGAAATGAAAATGGGGAAAATGAATTAGTTATTTCATCTAATCCCATTCTTCCAATCATTTCCAAGAATAGGATAAGGTAAGATACGTATGAATTCAGATGATATGAGTAATTCCACTTAAGAATAATACCTCAAAATATATACATCTTTGGGCACAGTACATAACCCATAAAACGGTTTCTAGTTGCATTGTAACAACATTTTGTTCCTAGATTTTAGCATGAACAGATGTGCGTCTGTATTAATAATGATTGCTGATGTTATCAACAGAACAAGTTTATTTCTCCCTGGAGTTTTTTTTTGGTATTTGCGTCATGGGAGGAAACATGAAGGGTGGAAACTGGCGTTTTTAAAAATCTCGCTTCATTAAACACCTGGCTAACTATGAGTGAGTCTCACTGACCCTGTATAGGAAATAAATAGTTAAAAAAATATATAGAGTCACAAACCAGTGTTTGATAAATTTCCATCTTCTTTGGAGTGAATGTCCTAGAAGATGCAGCTTCCCTACCTACCTCCTTCCCAAGAGGTAAGTTAGTCATCCCAGCCCCTGGTTGGGTGGGCTTTGTTTCAATCAAGACTACCTACTTTTGTTCCAATGACATTTTCTTTAATTTGAAATATGTAAAAGAGATAAAATGAGAGGCAACTCTGGAAGAATTTGGACTGAGGGTCTGGAGGAATAGCAGGCCTCACATGCCTCCCTGCCATTATAGCAATCACCCTGGAGCACCAACCAAGGAACACAGTTTGCAAACTCTTGCTTTAAATCAGTGGATGCACGTGAAGATCACTTGGGGAGCATTTTCAAAGTTTTGATGCCTGGGTCTTATTTCCAGAGACCCCACTCAATAGGTCAAAAGTGGGGCCTGGGCATCTGTTTTGTTTTGTTTTGTTGTTGTTTTGTTTTGTTTTGGAAAAGCTGTAGGCGATTCTGTAGGGCAATAAGGATTGAGAGTCATTACCCTGGAGCATCACTGAGAGGTCCGGGCAAGTTTGGACAAAATCTTTCTTCTGACAAGAATGCACTAAGCAGGGAGGCCCCAGAGTGTGAATGTCTTCCCTAGTGTCTCTGAATTCTTAGGCTCAGATGGACCTTGCTTTAGCCTTTGAGGTTTGGGGTCCCAGAGTATTTCCTCAGCAGTTTTCATCTCCTGGTAAGAAATTTCATTGTCGATAGTTACAGTAACGAAATGCTCCCGACACTAATGCTATTTTCAATGCACACGCTTTGGTTTGTTTCATAAGTGAGGCTCTCGTGAATCTTATCCAAATGAGTTAAGAAAAAGAAAACAAAGACTCTCCAATGGAAAGTTAAGACAGCCTAGATTTTCATGTGCTGAGATATCTGGAACATTGATACCTTTCCCCTGGAGCATCTTTGGTAATAGTGCCAAGGAGGTAAGACGCCTAGAGACAGCCAGATTTCCTATAAGACCTGATCATAAACAGAACTGGGCTATGGACATTCACAGGTAAGGGGGGATAACTTGCAGAATTTACTGACAATTGAGCCTTCAGAGACACTTCCCTGTGACTAAAGGAAAAAGAATACAACACAAATGTAGTCATAATAAAAACTTATGGGTAATTTCCCTGCAGGTGCCCTACTTTCGTATTGGAATGCTGCTGCGAGTATGTGGTCTGCTGGGTTAGGCCTGATCAGTCTGCAGAATCCACAGACCTTGTGGTTATGCACACATGCTTTTCCACAAAAGAAAACTTCCTACACTTTTCTTCTTTCACCCCTCCCAGGGGTACAAAGGGGAATAGATCGAGTGTGTGGGTGTTTATGTAAGGCAGTTCTTGCCTACTCAGAGAAGAGAATTAAGCCTAAATGGTTATATTTCTTTAAGCAAGTTTATTAGTTTTAATAATCCATCTGCTAGATTTCTGGCCCAAATGGGAAGATTTCTCAAAATACTTGATGAGTTCCTTTTGCTGTTAATATTAACTGCTTTTTAAATACGGAGAATTTTATGACTATAAAGAGTTTTTCTTTCCATTTAATTTTTTTCTACTCCTTTTCTGCTCACAAATGTTACTCAGTAGGAAAACGGCCTGACATTCAGCTAGCTGTGAGGCCAGCCTTCTCTGGAATGTTGTGTGGTGTTGTGCTGTGACTTCCATGGAATTCAATCCCTGTTTATCAAGGGCTCCCACTTATTTTCATATCATATGTTGGAAAAAGTGGAAAAAGTAAAGCAATTCCATAGGCCCTTAACACTAACTTGTGAGTTAGCCTTTGAAAAATAGTAATTAATAGCAAAGATTAACAGATTCTATATCTAGAATGCGATGGAATGGGAGAAGATATTTGCAAATGAAATATCAGATAAAGGGCTAGTATCCAAAATCTATAAAGAACTGATCAAAGCCAACACCCAAAAAACAAATAATCCAGTGAAGAAATGAGCAGAAGACATGAATAGACACTTTTCCAAAGAAGACATCCAGATGGCCAACAGACACATGAAATGATGCTCAACGTCACTCCTCATCAGGGAAATACAAATCAAAACCACAATGAGATACCACCTCACACCTCTCAGCGTGGCTAAAATTAACAACTCAGGCAATGACTGATGTTGGCAAAGATGCAGAGAAAGAGGAACACTTTTGCACTGCTGGTGGGAATGCAGACTGGTGCAGCCACTTTGGAAAACAGTATGGAAGTTCCTCAAAAAATTAAAAATAAAAATACTATGAACCAGCAATTGTACTACGAGGCATTTGTTCAAAGGATAAAGGAGTGCTGATTGGAAGGGGCACATGCACCCCAATGTTTATAGCAGCGCTATCAACAATAGCCAAAGTATGGAAAGAGCCCAAATGTCCATCAACTGATGAATGGATAAAGAAGATGTAGTATATATATACAATGGAATATTACTGAGCGATGAAAAAGAATGAAATCTTGCAACAACATGGATGGAACTAGGGTGTATTATGCTAAGTGAAATAAGTCAGAGAAAGATAAATATCATATGATTTCACTCATATGTGGAATTTAAGAAACAAAAGAGATGAACATGAGGGAAGGGAAGGAAAAATTAGATAAAAACAGAGAGGGAGATAAACCATAAGAGACTCTTAAATACAGAGAACAAACTGAGGGTTGCTGGTGGGGTGTTGGGTGGGGGGCTGGGCTAAATGGTGGGGTGTTGGGTGGGGGGCTGGGCTAAACGGGTGAGGTTCATTAAGGAAGGCACTTGTTGTGAGGATCACTGGGTATTATAAGTACGTGATGAACCACTAAATTCTATTCCTGGAATTATTATTACATTATATGTTCACTAACTTGAATTTAAATTAAAAAAAAAAAAGCAAAGAAAGATGTTCTATTTAGGCTTAGTCTGATTAGCTTCCATTGTTCAGTTGAAGGATGAAAAGGAACAGGAATCCTGGGAAGCTGTTGAGGGCGAAGGCACCTACCGTGCTTTACCCTTAGGATCCAGCCCCCCCAGAACCGCACTGGGAAGTGCTCTTACTGACCTGGTCTCCAGTTGTGTCCTGTCGCCTGTGAACACTCACTCTCCAGTTCCGTCCAGACCCTTTGGATTAATTACTGAGCTCTTCACTCATTTTCTCCTCACCCCATCAGCTCCCCACACAGGTCACATGGTGAAGGATGCCTGGGTCCCAAATCCAACCTAGACTGTGAGGACTCTGCCATTCCAGTACCTCAGTTTCCCACTTCAATTTTCTGGTGGAGGTGGGATGCACATACAATCATGGCCACCTTCTCAAACATCTATTTACAGATTATTCTAGTATAAAACAGTGGCAAGACACCTCAATACTTTAGGATGGTGGGGGCATATCTTTGAACTGACAGTCACAACTATAGGGTATCTGAGGTAGGTGAAACCAGTGGTAGCCTCCCTCCACCCTCTCCTCTCTTCTCGCCCCAGATTATCCAGGTTGTCTGGAGATTATTTTGCCCACAGCGTTGAGTTGCCTAAGATGGAGCAGATCTGAGCTGAAGGGAAGTTCCCCTCCATGAGCATCTGTGTGGGGAGCACAAAGCTTCCATTCCGTGTCCTGGAATGCAGAAGGCTGAGCCAGGGCATATCACGGAGTGATGCTGACAGCGAGACAGGGGCTGTGAAGTGCTCCCAGCCTTGATGAGATGAGTCACCTTTGAGAGGATCATGAGCAAAAACCTGACCTCCACATCAATGAGAGATTTTAACAAAGGGCAGGGGTTGCCTAATAATAAAAAAGTTCCAGGTTTCCCCTCCGTTCTATGCCATTCAGGCTGCATTTTTTAGTCTATCCCTTCAAGTAAATTGTGTGTAAGAAGGAGGAGAGTGTGTCGGGGGTGTGGGGGGTTGGCAGGCGGGGGAGGGGGAAAGGGGGGGTGGGAATGGAGGCAACTTTAAAACTGAGATCTAAATTTTCATCCTGGTTACAAAAAACCAAAACATTCAAAGGACTGAGAAAAGTCTCCTGATTTTGTGCATAGAATCAGGATGTTGACACAATTCAAGTGTTGTGCATTGTACTGGGTGCATTACACTTAGGCTTACACCCAGAACTGTGAAATAGGCCTTTTAGGGAAAGTATTCCTTTTAAACGTGTACATTGTTTAGAAAATGGAGGGAGCCAAATACAATCTGGAAAAAGAATGGAAGGAAAGTAAAATACAGAAGCATAAGGAATAAAACCTGTTTTGTTTTGTTTTTAAGAGAAAGAAAAAACCTAAGATATGCTGATGTCTCTGTCTTGCATGGCCTGGTTCAAGTTAATCTCACCTGGGCAGTTTTCCTATTCACATAAAAAATCAGGTCATCTCTGGTAACATTTTCTGAAAAGACAGAGAATGCCAAGAGAAGGAACTGAAAAAGATTTAGAAAAAGAAACAAAAGCAAAAGCCCCATGGGATTAGAGGACCAGAACAAACTTTTATGATTGGTTCCTTTAGAATAAATTCAAAAGGAAACCTAATACTGTCTGTTGTAGCACAATATCATTTTGCTTAGGAGAATCTGGCTGGCTCCCATCCACTGAAGCTTCCCTCTGAATTTACCGTTCTGAGAAATGTACCTCCCCCCCCACCCCCTGCCCCATTCTTGCTAATGGCCTAAAATATTTACTTTCAACAAATAATGTGTTTTGGCTCAGATTGCTTCCCAGAGGATGCATTTTTTTTTAAGTTTGCTTACTTATTATCTGCAAAATACATAACAAAGACAATTCTCTCTATTTCAATACCTCATAGTTAGCATGCTAAATGGAGCCTGCTATACTCTTCTATACAGGAATTCTAGCCTCTGGAATAAAGGAAAACAAACACCAGCATCAGTAAGACAAATAACACAAGCACAGGGTTCATAGGTAAAGCAAGACTCATAAATAAATGTTGCTAATTTCCTAGACAGGAAGAATATGGTCTTTGCCAATTGCTTTGCCCCATTTGGGGAAATCTCAGAACGTTTTTCGTACCCCAACCCCCTTCTTGGAGGGCTCTCTAGGATGGCCAGACTCTGTCTCATTACACTGCCATTCGGATCACAGATAATGGACTAGGATGGGCATCTGAGAGCCTGGGCACTCAGTCCACAGCTTGGTCACAGAAGACGCGTGCCATGAAGTCTGTACTCACAGAAGACAAGTTAGAGGCTCTTTTTGGGACTTTGAATATGAGACACAGAGACTCACAGAAGACACACCCAGAAGGGAAAGACTAAAAGAGGGTAAGGAGAAGTCCTGAGGCAGCAGAGTCACTCAGGTGGAGAGAAGATAAAGAATAGAGAGATGTTAGCAGGTAGCTGAAGAGCAAAATCAGCAGAGAATAGTTGAGTCACCAAAATGACGAGGACCGGAGGAGGGAACCACAGATACCTGCTACTGACATGACAGGGTAGACTGAGGGACTTCCCGATTTCTGCTTTTCCATGGGGCCAGCTGGTCCCAGAATATCACTACAATCAACCACTATGACCTGACATAACCCAAACATTCAACACAATTTTTGGCTTTATGATGAGTTTTAGGATACATTTCAAATACTTTCTATAATAAATGGAAATGATTTACTTAAATGCTCAATTTTATCTTTAACTTCTCTTAATGAAATCTTATAAATGGGTTTAGAAAGTATATTTTTTGTGTGTGCAACTAAGGAGACGTTTTTTAGATTTTATACTAGAGAAAGGTATAACTGTACTTTTTATTTGCCCTCATAATAAACTGGAAGTGATAGATGCCTGTTGAGTAAATTATGTAAAATGTAATCTCTAATAATTTGATTATCTATTTAGTGCTTGCATTTTGCAATCACAATTGACCTCAAAGGGGCAAGACTGAATCTCTCCCTTCTCCTGAAACTTTCTACAGTCATATAAGTAAGCAGGGTGGGGGGAGGGGATGAAACTTTCAATAAAATTATCAAAATGAGTTCACTGTCTATTATTTAATGAGAATATTTTCCTGTCCAGGATCCCATGGCACTTCTAATCTTTTTATTGTAAATTGGTTATGGTGAGCCACAGGCACTTTTGGAGCACTGGATTTTCTCTTTCTTTCTTTCTTTCTTTCTTTCTTTCTTTCTTTCTAAATTTATTGTTAAGTTAGCTAACATACAGTGTAGTCTTGGCTTCAGGAGCAGATTCCCGTGATCCATCAGTCACATATGACACCCAGTACAGCACTGGATTTTGTATGTGGTAAATATTGCTTGAAGTAAGAGAGCTTCTGCAGGTGGTAGAAATCAGGGCAGGATGGAAGGCAGGCTTTAATTTGGAGATGAATGTGGACCACTGCCCTCTCCTGGACAGAATAGGAGAAGCAGCAGTGTGCACATGAGGGAAAAGATCTAAAATATTTTCCAAATTCATTTAGACAATTCTTCAACGTTTATTTATTTTTGGGACAGAGAGAGACAGAGCATGAACAGGGGAGGGGCAGAGAGAGAGGGAGACACAGAATCGGAAACAGGCTCCAGGCTCTGAGCCATCAGCCCAGAGCCCGACGCGGGGCTCGAACTCACGGACCGCGAGATCGTGACCTGACTGAAGTCAGAGGCTTAACCGACTGCGCCACCCAGGCGACCCTAGACAATTCTTAATGAATGTCTACAATGTACTGGTTTGCCATGGCACCATGGGCCAAACCCCAAGAATGTTTGAAATTATCCCTCCCTTTGAAAAGCTTACAGACAGGATGGGGAAATAAAAATTTCCAGAGATGAAAGATAACTTCACTCAAGTGTCAAATCAAAGTAACCCAAGAAAACTCTACATTATTTCCATTCTTTGTAAAATACTTTGGCTCCGGTTAGATGGAGAATAGAAATATATACCAAAAAAAAAAAAAAAACCAAAAAGCTGGTCAAGAGCAAATTCTTGGAAGATCAGCAGGCACAAAACACAATAAAATTGTGTTTCACAGACTAAAACATTAAGCTAAAATTCAGACTTATGTGGCTCTTTTTTTCACAATAAAAATGTTCTAGGTAAGGATACTCCTGGATTCCCTTACCTTTCCAAAGTTGTTCTATCATGTTTGTTTACTCATTGTGATTGCAACTCCTGCCTCCTACAAAGAAAACTAAGTTTCACCTTTGGCACATTTCAGAAAATGGACCTGGTCCATTTGACACTTATGAAGCCCTAACACAGCGGGTAAGTCTAAATCCCGTTACACCTTTCACTGGGTGGCAGCTGAAGTGCCAATCCACCATTGTGCTTTGCATCTCACTTCTTTGGACTTCTAGAGAAGAGAGCACAAGTTATTAGGCAGTCGTATTCTGGGCCCTTGGCCTACAATGTCATTTAATGGCACTTTTAGCACTAATAAATGGAGAGAGTAGATTTCATAGTTATGGGAGGGAGAACAGATCTGGCTAGAGAGAAATTTGTAACGAACCAGTGGCTGTATTTAATAACTTTCAGTGTTTTAATGGAAAGTCTTTATTTCAGATGTTTGCATATTGAAAATGATGTTCTTCAGTCTGTTTTGCATCCCCATTTGCAAAAAGTTGACAGCACCCTGTTGGGAGAAGGATGCAGCTTCCCTTCTCATCACATCTCCCTTCCACTGGCCAGCTTCTTACCCTTAGAGGTAAGAATAGTTCCTGGGTGGGCAAACCTTTTGGATGGGTCAAACCTGAGGCCACCAAAGTAAATAACAGCCATGGAAATGTATGTAACAATCCTACTGACTCATGCCTTCTGTGCTGGTTGTCAGATTATTGCCTCTCGGCTCCAAACCGACTCATCATTGCCCTGCTTGTGATGCTGGAGATAGATCTCACAAACATTTCTCCTTCGCCAGTAGAAGGGTCTCTAGGGACGCAGCGGGAGGACAGACTTCTCTTCCTGGCTCTGGGGCACCTTTTCTTGGTTTCCTCCTACAGGAAACAGTGACTGGCAGTGCTTCGTATACCCAGTGGCACTCGCTTCTCAGTTCTGGCCATGATTTCAAGGTTTCCTCACTGCCCGCCTCAGTCCACCTTCACCCCAGTGGGGGATTCCTGCTCACTGGTTTTGATCCATAATTCCCTACCCACCCATCTCAGCCTGACAACGCAGAGGCCTTTTTCAGCATCCACGGGCTGCAATCACATGTCGCCAAAGATGTTTGAACCTCAGCCTTGAGAAGAGAGACCCTCTTCAAAGTGTGTTTTTTCTTTGGGTATTCTCTCTCAGCACCAGGATATTCTTTAGCATTTTCTCCTTTCTTAGTAGCTAGTACCCTATAAATAGTTAATAATGTTTCATGTTAAACCTTCCTTATTGAAACGATTGTGTGGTTTCTGTCTCCTGATGGGGCCTTCACTGATCCACCTTCCCAGCCATGGCACACCCCTCTGGAAGTGTCTAATAAAGTCATTTTTATGTCCCCATAGAAGCAAAACATCAGTGCTTCTGAGTACAAATCTGTATTGGAGATTGCCGTGGAGCCACCACCATTCTGAACTGACTCGGGAGCTTTATGCTTCAAAATATTTGAATTACTTGCATAGATGCAGCCTTGGTGGTTTTGTGCATTCAGATCAGAAGCAAGATAAAAGAAAGAAGGCCAGTACGATTTACCAAAATCTTTCTGTATAGCCTCAACTCTAATCTTAAATGAACCAATTTCTTTAAATAAAATGATCGTCCAGTTAAAAAACATCCTTCTGCCATTCGAGTTCCTCTGGATTATATTCCTAAGTGTTTTGCCTTAGAGTTTGTGCTTACAACATTCACCATTTAGATTTCCCTCCCTGCTTTAGGCATTCTTACTTATATTGCCTCCTATGAATGCTTCCTTTCAATTATTTCATTGATTTTCTATCACTCACCAAAAAAAATCATTGCACACATTATTTAATTAAGGTAAATTTCAATTTATAGCATTAAAAGGAAAAGATCTCATTTTCACTTTTCAGAATTTCCAAGGACAATGTATCAGGGTTCAATTTTTTGACCTAAGGATCGGAATTTCAAGTTTTACAAGTCTTTTTATATTTTTTATATATTATACTTTTTTCTCTAAAAATTTCATCTTACTGTGACAACACCCCTGATGTGATGTTTATCCTGAAAAATTATCAATTCCTTCTACCCTTTATAATGACATCATGATGACACTGACCTAACAGTAGAAAGCTTTCCCAGCTTTGATGGGCAGAGTTTGTGCTAAGCCAAGCAGTTGTAAACACCATCAATAACTAGACGGTATGGATGTTCTGAGGGAGGCTTTGGAAGCTACACCCATCACACTCAGCTATTTATGATTCTAGTTCCACATCCAGATTTTGGTGAGGGAAAGCAAAGCCTGAAAATCTGAAAAACTGCAGCTGTAAGAGGTCCCACCCGATAAATATGGAAGCTGAGGTTCAGACTGGCAACATGACTTGCTAAGGGTCACACACTGGGAATGTGGCTGAGTAGGATGTGGATCCTTATCTTTCAATCTCGACTGCACTGGATATGGTTAGACTATCGCTCTACATCTGATGATGGATTAGAGCTTCTTGTGTTTAAGTGACTTTTCAAAGGGAACGTTATAATATCTCTTGTCAAGTGTAAACTTTATGATCATCTTAACTTTAAAGGATTAAGTTTTGGGGCATCCAGGTGGCTCAGTCAGTTAAGCATCTGAGTTTGGCTCAGGTCATGGTCTTATGGTTTGTGGGTTCTAGCCCTGTGTTGGGCTCTGTGCTGACAGCTCAGAGCCTGGAGCCTGCTTCAGATTCTGTGTTTCTCTCTCTCTCTCTTTCTGTCAAAAGTAAATAAACATTAAAAAAGTAAAGGATTAAATTAATCTCTAATTCACTTCTCTTAATAATAAAACGTTTGTCATGAATGTATTTGGAAACCATGAAATATATTTTTGCATAACTAAGGAAATGTGTTTTAGACCTTAGACCAGAGTAAGGTACAACTGTATTTTTGCCTTGCTTTCATAATAAACTCAGAGATTTGTGCCTGTTAGATTACACTTAAACGCTCCAATGTTTCATCACTACAACTAAAATCGGCCATGTTAACTCTACTGCAGTTTCCACATTTTCAGTTTTCTCAGAACAGCCGTCATAACAGGAGAAAATCTTCAAAAGTACATTTTAAAGAAACAATTTTTGGGAAAAGCACTAGAATAAGATCAGAAAAATTCTTTGTTTCTTTTCAAATTTTTGTTTAAACTCTAGTTAGTTAACATACAGTGCAGCATAGGTTTCAGGAGTAGAATTCAGTGACTCATCACTTACATACAACACCCAGTGCTCATCACAAGCGCTTTCCTTAATCTTCTTAATCTTCTTAATCTTCACTCCTCTGGCCCAGCCTCCAACCCACCTCCCCTCCAGCTATCCTCAGTTCGTTCTCTATCTTTAAGAGTCTCTTATGGTTTGCTTCCCTCTCTCTCTCTCTCTCTCTCCCTCTTTTTCAGAAAAATTAAATTGTAAGCTGGCTTTTATGACTATGTAACTGGCGACGACATCATCCTAAATCTGAATTACATCATCAGTCAAATGTGGCTAATGATAGATACCATTTTTACTTCACAGGACTCTTGTAAGGGGAAGAAATAATAAGTGGCAACTACTTTGAGCTTTTCTAAAGAAAGACACTGTATCATTAAAGTTTTGCAATATCATGTTGCAACGCTGCTGGCAATTTTTATAAATTATATGTCTTAATTGAAGTGTGAAGTACTGAGGCAATTACCACAAAAGTAACTTGTATATGATAAAATCATATTTTAGAAATGGATGCATTTTGATGTTGCAGGAATGTGACTTTAGAATTAGCCTGGCATCTCTTTTTTATGTAAAATGTAAGGCCTGATTACAGACTTTTTCGAGCAATGATTTGTCCTGCCATGGGATTTCTTTTCAGACCACTAGATGGCGCACTTTGGGGCCTAAAGCTAATTGTTCAGACGCTGAGTCCGCGCCGAGGATGAGGATGGTGTTCTGTATAAAGGCATGGTCTGTCTGAGCTTGCAGCCAAACAAAAATCACAGGGTTTAGGTTCTAATCCTGACCCTGCAATGCTCCCTGGCCATAAGACTGTGGTAAATTTCTTCTGACCTTGCTCCACTCCTCTCTAAAACTACTCTGTAACATTTGACACCTGCCTCCCCTCGGGAGAGTTACAAGGATTAATGAGATAATGCTGCTGAAGGCCAGACCTTTTAATGAAAGCTGCTAATTATAAGCAAAGCATCAGTGGGCAAGCATGTAACTAAGTTCTGCCCCTTCCTCTGTGTTAAAATGCTTCTGAATTGGGTGACATCATTCCCACATGTAAGAGAACATTTTGCTGTAGAAGTGAAAATGATTGAGAGAAAAAACTGGGCCCTCGAAAGAAACTGCAAAGGCCAGGAGACAACCCCTCTGCACCAGAGAAGGGTAAGGGTGATGAAATATTGTCTTCATTGAAAAGAAGGAATCTTGCATAGGAGTGGAGTGGGTTTTTTCCCAGTTTGTTGAGGATGGAGAGCAGATGAGAATTTACAGGACATCAGAAACATACAAAAAGTTTAGAGGAAACATATTTAGAAAGTGGATGTTGTATATGTTCTTAGTTTTATATCAAACAGATCTCTTTCTTCTAAGCTTTTTAAAAATTGAAATCAGAACACTTAACATGAGATCTACCCTCTTAACAAATTTATAAGTGTACAATATATTATTGTTGACTATGGGTAAAATGTTGTACCACAGATCTCTAGAGCTCATTCATCTTGCTTGACTGACACTTTGTGCCCATTAGTTAGTAACTCCGCATTTCCTCCTCCTCCAGACCCTGGCAACCATCATTCCCCTCTTTGATTCTATGAATTTGAATATTTTAGATACGTCACCTAAGTGGAATCAGGCAGTGCTTGTCTTTCTGTGTCTGGCTTCGACCATGTTGTTTCACTTGCAGAATATCTCTCTCTTTTTTTGTTTTAAAGACTGGGTAGTATGCCATTGTATGTATATACCACATTTTTTTAAATCTAGTCATCTGTCAATTGCCTTTTAGTTTTTTTTCCACATCTTGGCTATTGTGAATACCGATGCAATGAATATAAGGGTGCTAAAATCTCTTCAAGATCCTGGTTTCAATTTTTGGGGGGACAAGTACCCAGAAGTGGGACTGGCAGGCCTTACGGCAATTCTATTTTTAATTTTTGAGGAACTTTCAAACTGTTTTCCATAGTGGCTACACCATTTTGAATTCCCACTAATGGTGTGGAGGGTTCCAATATCTTCACATCTTCCCCAAAACTTGTTGCATATAAATATAAATATAAATATAAATATAAATATAAATATAAATATAAATATAAATATAAATGCAAATATATACCTGAGGTGACGTGAGGTGAGGTGATAGTGTGGTTTTGATTTGCATTTCCCTGATGGTAAGTGACTTTGAGCATTTTTATGTATACCTGCTGGCCATTTGAATGTCTTTTTTTTGGAGAAATATCTAGTCAAGTTCCTCGCTTATTTCTTAACTCAGTTACTAGTTTTTTTTTAACTAGAGTTACAGGAGTTCCTTACATATTTTGGGCATTAACCCCTTATTAGATATTTGGTTTGCAAATATTTTCTTTTATTCCATGGTTGCCTTTTCACTGTTGATCATTTACTGTGCAGAAGCTTTTCAGTTTGATGTAGTCTCACTTCCTTGTTTTGTTTTTGTTGCCTGTGCTTTTTGATGTCATATCCATAAAATCATGCCAAGACTAATGTCATGAAACTTTCCCCCTATTTTGTTCTAGGAGTTTTACAGTTTTGGGTTTTATGTTTACATTTTAATCCATTTCAGTTCATTTTTATGTATGGTGTAAGGGTCTAATTCCATTCTTTTGCATGTGGATAGCCAGTTTTCCCAGCACCATTTATTGAAGACAATTTTTCCCCATTGCCATATTCAGTGGTAGAAAACAGGAAGCTTTTCCTCTAAGATCAGGAACAAGATAAGGATGCCTCCTCTCACCATTTCTACTCAACTTAGTGCTGGAAGTCCTAGCCAGAGTAGTTAGGCTAGAAAAAGAAATAGAAGGCATACAAATTGGAAAGAAAAAAAGTAAAATTATCTCTTTTCACAGATGATACAATCTTAAATGCAAGAAACCCCTAAATATTCCACCAAAAAAGCTGTTAGAATTAAGAAATGATTTCAGCAAAGTTGCAGGATACAAAACCAACATAAAATTAGTTTCTGTATACTGACAATGAACTACCCAGAAAAGAAATTAAGAAAACAATCCCATTTACAATTGCAGCAAAAAAGGATAAAATACCCAGGAATGAACTGAAGGAGGTGAAAGACTTGCATTGATGAAAGAAATCAAACAAAACACAAACAAATGGAATGACAGCCCATGTTCATAGATTGGAAGATTTAATATTGTTAAAATGTCCATACTATCCAAAGTGATCTGTTCTTGCAATGCAATTCTCATCAAAATTCCAATGGCATTCTTACAGAAATAGAACACAACCATCTACATTTATATAGTGCAAATATTTTCCATTAAAACATCTAGTATTTTTGTAGGATTGCCCATACATTTGCCCTAGTGAAAAGTTATTTTATTTTTCTAACTACTGCTTTATCACTTTAGTTATATTCTGCAAACATGGAAAGGGAATTTTTTAAACTGTTTAGTTGTGTGATAAACTCACCACGCTGAGACTGGAAGACCTGGGTTTCAGTTTCAACCACATGATCACTAGCCATGAAATAATGAGAGTAATTATAACAAGAAGTGGGAAAAATCTTTTATTTGGATTGTGTTTTTTGAATGCCTACATTTTTAAAATATATACTAATCTTCAATTTTTGTCATATTCTTTCTGGAACTCAGTTTTCTTATCTGGAAAATGGGAATAACTCCCACTCTGCTTACTTCATAGGGATAATGTAAGTGTGAAAGACAAAAAAAAAAATATGTAAAACTGCATTTAGAATTACAAAGCACTATATAAAACTATTATTGCCACTCACATGAAGAGTCAGTATGACAATGTACAATAATATTAAGGATTGGGAGAGAAAAGAACGAGGCTGAATTCACAGGTCTGTTGTGAGAACCCGGAGGTGAACCTTACAAATATCTGATACCCATGTATTCTTTCCATGTATCCCACAAATGAACAACCCTAGGTTAATAGCCATAGGCTTCCAGATTAAAGGGATTCTGGCTAAGGATGCATTTCCAATATCATCTTATATCTAAGAGATTTGAGCTAGTCTTGGGTGATTCCAAGTTGTCTCACATGTATCAGGTCTGCAAAGGTTCTTAGAAATTTTATTTTTCTCTTGGGAAAACATTGCTTTGGAAATAAAATGGCTGCAACAATATTCTATAAGACAGCCAAAGACCACTTCCTCCATGCACTAAAATGATTATACAAAGGAATTGATTTGGGGCATGCATATTATGAGGTTGCCTTATTACATTCCCTTTCTGTTTACCTCTCAAAACATTTTTCCCAGTGTGGGACATACACTCCACACACACCACGTGTTCAGAAAAATCTATAGATGCTTAAATGCCTAAAAGCATTTATCTCTGTTCACAATAGCTTTATCCCTGTGCCAAAATAAAATTCTTTTCGATCAGAATCTCTTAGCACCTAGTGATGAATACAGATAGAACCTATCTAATCAGGGAAGAAAACCACAGAACTGAGGACAAATCAAAGCTTCTCAAAACATATTGAAAGGACAAAAAATGCATTTACCTGGGCAATTATATCTGTAATTTCTGAGTAACTGTGGCATCTTCTTACACAAGATCGAGCCAAAAAATCTTCCACCAGCCGTGTTCCAATGCCATATCCCCTGTGGTCAAGGAAAGAGTGTGGTCTGAAAATAATATTTAAGTAGTGAATTCTATCAATGTTTGAGAATGGAGTCATCGGTTTAGCACTTGCATAAATGAATAACAAAGTAAAGCAAACTTGACAAGTCTAATGGCTATTTCACAGTAGGCTCTTTATTTGCCTTACAGACCACAGAAACACAAAGCACTTATCTGGGAAATATTAACTAGTTTCCTATAAGCAGAGAAGACTGAAGAGGTATGTCTGGCCCAAATTTGACAGTGTAGATTAAAGTTAAGGGAAGTTGGTGTTTGTAGCCTAGTGTTTCTTACTGGCAACTTTCTCATCAATAGCTGGTGATGGAACCAACGAGGATCTAGCTAACTTGTTGTCTGCTACAGGTATGGTACTTAGATGTTCATTCTTCTCCTAGCATAGTTATCATGGCAAGGGAACAGGCATATCCAGGATGGGCTCTGGAAGGAGAGGAAGAAGGGAAAAGTAAAATCAATTTTTGTTGCCAGCATAGGTTTCTGCAGTTAGAACTCTGAAGTTTGGCAAAAAGAAAATAAAGTGATGTTCAGAAAATTCATTTTTCATTCTAGGGAAACTGAACCTATGGGACTTGGGAGAAAGTATTTATATTATCTGTTAGCTCTACCCTACCATGAATAGATTGGGTAGTATCTCAAGTACAGTTTTGAAAGCATCTTATTGAGATGTCATACTATAGCTGAGTATGTAGCTGAGCAGACACCTTCAACAAGATAGACCTGAGAACTTTCTATCTAGCTGAGGAAATATGACCTTACTGGTGGAAATAAGAAGGAATAGGCTGCTTTTGCTAACCAATAGGCACAAAATTGGTCTTTTAATTTCACAACCACATGTACGTAGACAAGTGAAATGATTTGAACACAACAATAGAAGGCCCACCAAGATAAAGACAGCATGGTGTGTAAAGGGAATATCTGTTCCATGGGGCCTAAAAGTTGGGGGGGGTGGATAATCGGTAACTGGGTGGTTGGGGGAGACAGATTTAATGTCAGAGTGCTTACTAATTCACTAAGTCTATGAGACACTCTATATTTCTCAGTAGATAGAAATATTCAATTTGGCTTACTTGCCTTCTGAGAAAACTGTTTTGTGATTCTAGCTAGAAAGTTCGCACTAAAAAACACTTTTGAAGAACAGAATATATACTTTACAGAAACGGTTGTACTGCGTTTAAAAAAATGTTTCCGGCGTTTTCTAATCTCTATGCATATCCACAGCCTTGGACAGTGAGGGGTGATAGAAGGCCAAAATGTTACAGTCAGCACAGTAAGTATACATACACACACACACACACACATGTATATATATATTACACACATATATACACACTATACACATGCACATATATACATACCACACACATAGATACAAACTACACACATACACATATAACACACACAAATACATACACGCTACACACACACACACATCTTGCTTTGATCAAAGTGTATGTTTCTGTAGATAGTTTATATATTGAGTTAAAAATGTCAGATGTTTTCAGCAGAAGCTATTAAAGAAATCCAAATGTGAATTATTGCTTTACTTAAGGCAATGCCTTTCCACAGACTCTCAGAATTTATTCTTCAATATTTCATTCATATTTCATATTTGTTAAACTGTGCACCCAAGTGCTAATCAAAGTATGTTTTTTTAGTCAGCCAAATGAGTTTCTTCATTTTCTATATCTGTTTCACAAAACAATGTGAATTTAACATAAGCTACATAAAATGATGTGTACTCCAGAAATACCGTATCACGTGTTAAAGTATGACTTAAATGTAAATAGGTTAAGCAACTCCCACTATTCCAGACACTATCTTGGGAAGTACTCCTGATTAATTAAGAAGAAATGAAAAATAAGTTATGTGAACCAAAATAAACACAAAACAATAAAAAAGAGCTTTCCAATAGAAAAAGAATAAGCATAGAAAGGAGGTAAACCATGGTTCCAAAAAAAAAAAAAAAAAAAAGCCTTTCAAGCTTTCCTTTATGTTGTCTTTTTTGTTTTCCACCTCAAAACACAACGAGCCCTTTTTAGAAGCCCTAAAATGCTCAACTAGGCTGGATTTCCCCTTCAACCTTTCTAACTAAATCTTCTATTTAGGACAGGTTTTCCAGTCACTGCCCAGTTAGAGTCCTTTTCAGGATCCATAATTAAGAGGTTCCAAAAATGTTGAAAGATATTTTATTATTGAGCAATAATCTGATGGTCATATAATTATTCTGAGAAAATTAAAGGCTGAATTTGTACAGAAGGAATCTCCATTAATGAAGACAAGGAGAATGGACTATATTTTAAAAGGAAGAAGTGGGTTTCTCCCTTTAATATATTTTTAAGTAAAGCATAACAATGGTATAAGCATTCAAACAATGAAAACACTACATAGGAAAAAAATAAACCTCTCTTCTACCCATAATCCCTGTCTCCAAGTTCTCTCAGGCAATCGCCATTATTAATTTTTTGCATATCCTTCCATACATGGTCTATACTTATATAAGTATATATTTATATGTTAGAAGGAGTTTTATTAGAACAAAAGACTTCTGGAAAGAATCAAATTTGATGACCCATCACATTGTTGAAAGAACAATCTTAGTTTTACCATACCCTTGCTTACACGTGACTAGCAAAGAAATGATTTCTAATTAAAAAGAAAATGTTCCATGCTTGACTTTCATAGAAAAAAGTTTCCTTCCTGTTACATTATGCTTTATGACAACCCAAATGGCAGTTGTCAGAAATTATGTTCAGCTTTAAAATGTGATTTGTTGGGGCGCCTGGGTGGCGCAGTCGGTTAAGCGGCCGACTTCAGCCAGGTCACGATCTCGCGGTCCGTGAGTTCGAGCCCCGCGTCGGGTTCTGGGCTGATGGCTCAGAGCCTGGAGCCTGTTTCTGATTCTGTGTCTCCCTCTCTCTCTGACCCTCCCCCGTTCATGCTCTGTCTCTCTCTGTCCCAAAAAAATAAATAAACGTTAAAAAAAAAAATTAAAAAAAAATGTGATTTGTTGAAATATTAGAGCTGGGAAAGCGGAGCAAGCAGTCTTTACAGGTGGACAAAAGGCAGAGGATGTTAAGAAAAAAGTGCACATTCTATGAGAATACAAGACTTCTACTTACATTTTATCTAAATATTTATTCACATCTTCATCTTTTTCATAATCTTTACACAGTTGGGCAACCAGAGCTCCATAGGTGAGGACAAAGAGATCTTTGTTCTAGAGAAAAAAGACTTAGTTTTACTTTATAGGCAAAGCTAAGGGCGACATGCTACTCTATTTTTTTTAACAAAATTTTCCAATGGAAGCAGTCTTTGAGATCATCTGTTCATTTTTTTCTACCCTCCTGCTAATTATTGCAACCAATTTGACTTTTGAGAGTGAGTTGTATCTATATCTGGATACATTGCTGATGAGAAAAAGAGCTATAAAATAAAATAAATTTCTGAACAGGAAAAATCTATGCATCTATTGCTTACATTCTATAACTTGCAATGTATTTTCATGGAGGAAGTTTTTTAAAAAAATAATTGCTAGTATAAATTTCTGTTGTTCTGGGGCGCCTGGGTGGCGCAGTCGGTTGAGCGTCCGACTTCAGCCAGGTCACGATCTCGCGGTCCGTGAGTTCGAGCCCCGCGTCGGGCTCTGGGCTGATGGCTCAGAGCCTGGAGCCTGTTTCTGATTCTGTGTCTCCCTCTCTCTCTCTGCCCCTCCCCTGTTCACGCTCTGTCTCTCTCTGTCCCAAAAATAAATAAACGTTGAAAAAAAAAAAAAAATTAAAAAAAAAAAAATAAATAAATTTCTGTTGTTCTAGAATGGGCTTTGGTATTGGCCGACCATGTTTCAGTTGGAAGGAATAATTAATTGGGTGAGCCTTCTCATGAATCTGCACAATCCCTAAGGGGTTCCAGATCTGCCAAGGAGACCATCAGCAGGAACCCAACTAGAGCAGCAAATTTGTGAGATGTTATTTTCTTTACACAGTGAAAAAAGGAGAATTTGTACTTTCCTAATAGAACTCCAAAATATGTCCTATTTTCAGAGTGAAGTAAATATGAGAATGACAACTAAGAATAATTTAGGTTTGGTTTAGTACAGGCAGGTAGAAAATAGGGGAAACAGAACACACAAATCTCAGTCAATCCATTTAAAGAAGTCTCTCGGTTTTGCTTCTGCTCTTGAATACTATCTAAGTAAGGGATGGAGGTATTAGAGATAATCAATTCCAAAGCTCTCAGTCCCACAGAGGAGGGAATGACTTGCCCAACCAGCCATCAACTGGGAGCCAGGGAGGAGCCCGAGACTACAGGCTCCACTTGGACGTAGTGATGATTTCTCAGGTGCACAAGAGACCTATTTGAAGTAGAAGTGGGTGAGAGGGAGAGGTAGGGAGGAGAACCACTGTTGGAAATAATCTTATTTTGTGCATAATCTTGTATTATCACGAAAAGCTAAATGTGAATTCCAGGTTAGAAGAGGTGTCTTTACCTCTAGACCTAGGTATCTTGGGTAGCCTAATGTGGAGGGTAAGATAAGATCTGATAAGATACATTCATTTTTTTTTTTTTTTTAAGGCACAGGCAGAAATGGCTCAACAAATCAATAAAATTGTTTATTCAACAAAGTAGCTTCTGTAAAACATGATATAATTTTGATCCAAATACTTACAAAATTTGCCCAATACCACCAGAATCTCCTTCCTTATATGTGGGTTTATATCACAAGAAATGTTTCTTTAATCAGAATGAATATTTGTTATAACTAAATAAGTTGTAAATGGATAGAACCTAAATAAGTGTAGTGAAAAATTGTGTCCATATTGAAAACATAAGTTAAAATGTCCTAAGTGTCTGTAGAATATATGTTAGATATATTAATCAACATTACATCAAGGACTAATACATATATGAGTCAGGTATAATAAAATAATAAGTATATTAATATTTCCAGTAGAAAACAAGAAATGTAAAGCAAGTGATTTTAACAAAAATATTGTTAAACAAAATCACTGAAGGGTCACAATATATTCAATTTTTGTTCTGTTCTCATTTAATTTTAAAAACCTAATCATCCACTATAAGAAATGTCTGTAAATTATACATGAAATATCTTCCTAATGTAAGGAGCCACCACAGAAGATCAATTACTGCTATGTGGTAATACCACAGCATAAAAATGGGCACCAGTGAAGGCAAGAGAGACAGAAAGACTGATAATGTATTTGTTGCCACCAGCAATAAAACAGAAGAATTTGAAAAAGAGATAAAAGGAAATTATACCCTATTTACATGCCAGAGCTGTAGCATTGTGCTCATTTATAATTATGGCCAACCTGAAATCATGGCATTTTCTTCTTTCTTTTTCTCTCTTACTCTGATGGGTGAGTACTAACTACACTGTACTTGCAGTTGGGTTTCAAGTTCAATACCCATGAGGGCCAGTTTTCTCCATCCCGCTTCCTAGTAAAAGGCTGAACCTTGAACTACATGTCCGGGAGGGTCTCAAATCCATACTACTGATCACAGAAAAGGTCAACATAGAATTTGTCTTCACAGTTTATAAAACAATAAAGACAGTCATTTTCACATACGAAAAATAGAACACCATTAGTTATTTGAGGCTTTGGAGATGTCAGGATAAAAGTATGTTTTAGCTGATATATAAATGAAGGGATTTAGGTGCAGTGTGAAATCTACAATATCTTTTCGTATTTCAGAGCCCCACATAAAAATCAGTCAGGATCCCAGAATGCCAAAGGGGGCACCTGCAGGCATTCCCAACTGGGGTGTGCCAGTTAATCATACAACTCCAAATACCCATAACTGAGATTCCTCAATTTTATCCAATGCTCATCAGTTTCCTGAAATAATTAAAAGAGCTTTAAGTGTAATGATAAATTTTCACTTCTGTAACTTCTAAATGCCTAATAGAGGATTAAAGAGGAATATTTTTCCAAATATAATCTGTAAATAAGTTTTAAAAATAACTCTGAGCTTGGAATATACAGAAAGAACAGTAGCACATACAAAATTATAATGATAGATACTTACATTTAAAACAAGGAAATATATTTCCAAAAGCAATAATCTTTTAATACTGAGTTTCTTGCTGATCTATTCCTGTTAATTTAACACGTAATCAACTATTTTATATACATTTCACTTGCCAGTTCATGAAGTATGAAATACAAAGAATTCTAAGTATGAAATACAAAGAATTGCTTAATCTTTTCATATTTTCCGTCAGAGACAGAAGATACATTTGGCACTTTATAGATCTAATTAGTCAGAAAGGAAAACCCTAAAATATGCATAAAGAATCGATTCTGTTGTAAAGTGTTAGAGATCACTGATCACTGTACTATTCCCAGAGGTATCATTTATGATCCAACCCACTAAACACTCCCTTGCTCCCACTGAAAAAAGTCTGTTTATAGTGTCACTTTTTAAAATAAATCAGAAATCACTGAAGAAAATATTTTCTTCGAAGTAGAAGAAAAGCCTCTTTGAGAATATGTTTATAAAAAGATCTTACTATTTTATGGTATTCTGGTCTTCTGTGTGCAGGGCGAGACATTGTGTTGAGAGATGAAGGATGTGATCTTCGATTTCTTTTCTTTGGCTTTTATCTTACAGGTGTATCAATCTCCGTCCTTTTGTTTCCGCAAGTTCCTTTTTGCTTTGAGACAAGAGTGCTACTTCTGCACTCCCCTGCTGTTGCTCTTTGCTGAACTGAAGAGGAAAACAATCACAAGCAGAACTGTCTTGTAGGCACGTCCCTTGCCACTGATCAAATACTGCTTCACTTGTGAGGACAAATTGTAATCTAGAGACATAAAAGCTGATAGTGGGAAGTCAGATCAGAAACACCAGCTACTGAAAATTCTGTAGCCCAAGGGAATATAAGAGTGGTGTTTTGCTCTCATGCCAACACATTGTTCTAAAATCACAAACAGAAACCTTCCCAATCCAAGATAAATCTAAATGTTAGCATTATTCAGTCTTTGTATTGATTGTTGTGTGAATTCGAGACAGGATCAGCAATCTGTACCTACTATGTCTTGGGTTCAAATGTAATAATCAATGACTCTAATGAGTATCACAGACCCCATCTTGTGTGATTCAAAATTCAAATGTATCTGGTATTTTTGTTTTCATAAGCAGCAGTTTTAAAGAATGATAGATTTGGGGTATTGGTATTTTTTCATAAAACTGTTGCTCATAATGAGTGTTCTACAGTTTAATAATGTATAATATTTCTGACAGAGAAAGCAAGCCCTTAGCTTTCTTTTGATAGTTCCTGAGATGTTAGCTATTGAAGGCTCTCTTTATTTATGCAGGAGTATAGACCTTTAAAGTTAAAACAAGAAACTCCCTCATCTTGACAACTGCAGGGTGTGGAGGATCAGAACTGTTCCAGAAATAGAAGCATAAAACTCAGTTTAAGAAAGTAGTTTCCTACTTCTCCCATCTTTACCATCTGAGTTAATTGGCCCTATGTGTTCTAGAAAATTCTTGCTATGCCGTGACAGACTACTCAATACTTTGAAAGAGTGTGGTGTAGTTGAAAGAGCTAGGAGACTTTGGAAGGCTCAGACTAAGCTGCGGTTTTACCATTTACTGGCTGTGCGACCTTGGACAAGCCATTTTATTGCTCTGTGGCTCAGTTTCCACATTTGCAAAATGGCAATAATAATGCCCATCTCACAGAACAATCGGAGAATCAAAGAGATAATGTGTGCTATAAAACACATTATAATGCACCATATAAACACTAATTACTATAGATTTTTCTTGTAGGTGAGCGTTTTGAATGGAATTCTCCAATATTTAAGGTATTTCCATTACTGCCTATGTTTCATGACTCCATTCTCAGGAAAAGTCAGTTTTGCTGGGTGGTGGTGTGTGTGTGGGAGGGCGCTTTTCAGTGGCAGATTCATGACACCTTATATTTATATAAAGTTTATGATTTATAACATGGTTTTCATTTTATCTCATTTTGATTCAATTACCATCTGTGAAGTAGTCAGTACTGTAATCATTACCATTTTATAGGATAAGAATCTAAAAGTCATGTTGCGAAATTTGTTCAAAGTTGGCTGGGTGGTAGGCAACAAAGAGGGATTTGGGCTAAATTTGCTGACTTCAAATCAAAATTTTTTTCTATTGCACACACTCTCATTATGTTAGAGCAAAGGTTTTAGAGGCAGACTCACAAAAGCTACTAAGGTGTGATGAGAGAATGTTGCTGAGCCTACTGTGGGGGTAGTTCTGGGTTCCGAGAAAAACCGAGAAAAGCCCTGTGTTTTTGGTGGGTGGGGAGTAGTGGTCCTGGAATCAATTTCACTAAACTCTAATGGCTGTGGTATGGTGACATCAGGGCCACCATGATAATTCAGGACATGATGGGTGCATTAGGAAAAGCCAGCTCTTCCTCCAGACTGATTGACCTTCCCCTCCCTCCTGCGTCTTAGGTCAGGACCATAGGGCTTAAGGAAGCAGTCCCTGCCTGGGGTTCCCGTATGAGAACACAATCTGCACAAATACAGCTGCAGCCTGTGGTGCTGGGACACCAGTTTGCTGGTTTTCAGACTGTGAAACCCACTAGCCTTCAGCGGCTCTTATGATCCAAGGAAGCTTGATGTGCCACAGGCTCCTTCTTTCTGTCAGTCTTCACTTAAATAGAAGAAAGTGTAGAGGTTATATTTGTTTTTTTTTTTTTTTTTTAATTTATGCTTTAATTTGTTTTTGAAAGAGAGAGAGGGAGAGAGCGGGGGAGAGGGAGACACAGAATCTGAAGCAGGCTCCAGGCTCTGAGCTGTCAGCACAGAGCCTGATGTGGGCGGAGCCAAAGTTGGACATTTAACTGACTGAGCCACCCAGGTGCCCCAAGGAGTAGACATTTTATATGTTGGATGGACAGGTGACGGCAAGGTATCTTAAAAAGAAAAAAAAAAAAGACCATTTGGTTAGAAAGCCCAGAAGAAAAATGATTACTCACAGATGTAATCATTCACAATCATTGACAAGTTACACACAGGTACTGTTGATGAAGTCATTAGTTCTTTCAACTGTAAACAATAAGGCTTAAGAGTTTGTCATCCGGGGCACCTGGGTGGCGCAGTCGGTTAAGCGTCCGACTTCAGCCAGGTCACGATCTCGCGGTCCGTGAGTTCGAGCCCCGCGTCGGGCTCTGGGCTGATGGCTCGGAGCCTGGAGCCTGTTTCCGATTCTGTGTCTCCCTCTCTCTCTGCCCCTCCCCCGTTCATGCTCTGTCTCTCTCTGTCCCGAAAATAAATAAACGTTAAAAAAAAATTAAAAAAAAAAAAAAGAGTTTGTCATCAACAAACTCCTTTACAGCAAGACTTTGATACCTCGATAGTGACTTCTTATCAATCCATGCTTCATTCATCCTTTCTTACAATGTTGCCTGAAAGAGTGGTCTACAATTTCCTTTTCTACTTCCTCACTTCCCACATGCTCTATTAAATGGACTTTTAAAATATGAAATTATAAACATAAGGAAGACGCGGTTCGTACTACCGAGCTCTACCGAACAAGTTGCTATTTATACTTTAGGCTTTATTTTCAGTAATAAAGCAATACTGATACAGTTGAAATATCCAGTACCCTCCTTAATTCTATTCTGTCCTTCTCAGTTCTGCTACGCAGAACTTGATATTTGTCATTCCTATACATGTTTTTAAATTCTACATATGTTAGTAACCACAAAGACTATGTGGAATCATTTTGTTTTAAAACTTTACAAAATGTCTTATACTGCACATACTCTATAGCTTGCATTTTCCCTTCCAGTTACTCCTTAGGATTTATCCAGGTCCATAGCTGCCACTCTAGTGAATTTATTTTCCCAGCTTCTTATAGCTGAGGTCAGCAAACTTCTTCTGTAAAGAGCCAGGGAGAGGATATTTTAAGTTTTACAGACATATGGACTCTGTCACAACCACTCAACTCTGCTATTGGGGTGAGAAAGCAACCACAGACAATTCAGGAACAGGTGTGCCCATGTGCGAATAAAACTTTATTTTTAAATACAGAGATTTGAATTTCTTGAATTTCACGGGTCACAAAATACTAAACTTTTTTTTTTCCCAACCAAGTTAAAGATGTGGAAACCATTCTTAGCTCGCAAACCATAGAAAACAGGCAGTGGGCCACTTTAGTCTCTGAGCCATACATGATCAACCCCTAGTCTAGAGCATTCTATTTCTGTGGCTTATTAATCTGTTTCTTTGTTATTAGACATTAATAATGAAATAGAATGAAAATACCGTAGTGGAATACTACATATATCTTAGATAAAGCTGGCTTGTTCTTCACATCTTTTATATCCTAATATTTAATCATTTCTTATAAAACTATGTTTAAAATGTCAAAAAGAATTCTCCTTATAACTCGATCAGTTTTTGCTTTATGTATTTCAAAGTTATGCAGTCACAGACCTACAAATTGGCAATTGTTATATCTTCATAATGGATTGTTCCTTTTATTATGATGGGGTGTTCAAAATGAGCTCTTCTGACACTTTTGACTTTGGTTCAGTTTTGCCTTATATTATGATTCCCAGTTATATATATTTCAATACCTCTAGTTTTCAAGCTTTGTGTGCAGTCAAGTTTTAGGTGTCACTTGCAAGCAGTGTGACTCTATTTTTTAATCAGTCTGGAGGTGAGTTTGCTCCAGCTTCGGTGTGGTTGTTAGGAGCATGCCAGACCACCGGGGACCTACTCCTGGTTCTTCTGTCATCTCTGTGTGACCCTGCGCAATTTCCTTAATCTCTTAACACCTCAGTTATCTCATCTGTAAACAAGTTGAGGCTAATATTAGCACCTCATCATAGTTCTTAAAACAGTGACTGGCATGTAGCAAGCACACAGTAATTGTTAGCTCTTTAAAATTTTTTTGTGTGTGAGGGGCGCCTGGGTGGCTCAGTCGGTAAAGCATCCAACTAATCGATTTCAGCTCAGGTCATGATCTCACAGTTGGTGGGATCAAGCTCCGTGTAGGGCTCTGTGCTAACAGTGCAGAGCCTGCTTGGGATCCTCTCTTTCTCCTTCTCTCTCTGCCCCTCCCCCACTCGTTTTTTTTTTTCCTCTCTCTCTCAAAAGAAATAAAATGAAAATTTAAAAAAAAACACACACACAAAAACAAAACCATACAGCCTGAAGACAACTGCCTTCTGGTCTCTACTGTTGTCAGTGGGAAATCTATTGTCCGTCTACTGTCATTCTTTTGTGGCTTACGTACCTCTTCTTTCTGGTAGCTTTTAATAATATCTCTTCATTTTTCACAGTCTGAAGTTTTACTATGATGTATTTATATGTGGATTTGTCTTTATTTACACTGCTCAGAACATCTAACACTCTTCTGATGTGGGAACTTTCTTTGATTTTACAAAATTCTCAGTCACTTCTCTTCAAATAGTATTTCTCTGCCTATCCCCTCATTTTTCCCTGCTGGAACTCCTATTATGGAGTTGCTTAATCTGTCCTCTGTTTCCTTTTCCTTGAATTGGATTTTAAAATATATTATTTTATTTCTTTATCTTTTAATACTCTACTTTGGGTGAATTCCTCAGCATTATGTTCCAATTCACTAATTATGTAATTAACCATATCCAGTTGAGAGTTTGAAAAAAGAAATTTATTTCTTACTCATTTTTTTTTTTAATTTTTTTTTCAACGTTTTTTATTTATTTTTGGGACAGAAAGAGACAGAGCATGAACGGGGGAGGGGCAGAGAGAGAGGGAGACACAGAGTCGGAAACAGGCTCCAGGCTCTGAGCCATCAGCCCAGAGCCTGACGCGGGGCTCGAACTCACGGACTGCGAGATCGTGACCTGGCTGAAGTCGGACGCTTAACCGACTGCGCCACCCAGGTGCCCCTCTTACTCATTTTTTATCAGCCCAACCAAGCCTAGTCCAATGCCTTTTACATAGAAGTTATACAATAAATATTTGCTGATGAAATAAATATAGAAAACACCTTACATATTTGATCATTTAATTTCTTTTTATAGGTATATAATTTTACTAATACCTATCACATTTTCATATAACAAAAAGATACCTTATAAACAAGTTTGCAACTTAGCTTATAAAGCAACACATTATTATATTAGATTCTGTGCATACAAACACATTTTTTATGCAAAGTTAGAAAGTTAGTTTTGTTGCAATTTGACTTTAGGGGTACCCAAGACTTGTTCTTCTTTTGGGAAAAGCTTTTGGGATGTTCTGGAAGAACTCATAGGTTATGGATGTTCCAGACAGCCCTAAATTTTGGGTGTCTCTATTATTTGGTAAGTTCTGTTACGCCTTTTGTCATAATTTTATGGTAACTAACTCCTGGTCTAGTACAGGGTAAGAATGTTCTCCGTTTTGCTGCCAATGCCCTATTTGCCGGTGCTGATCAAGGCAGCACATGGAAAGATGGCAGCAGTTGCTGTGCAAGCAGGCCATTCTCTTTTTAGTGGGAAGATACACTGAAGTAGTTTTCCCTGTCACTCGTACCAGATGAATCTCTCTAGTTTCTTCCGGCTGTAATCTGAAGTACATTTATTAGCTCAGGATTCACAAAGTACATAAGGAAAGATGCCTGAATCCTTTAAACATGTTTGAGGATATTGGGTTGCTTGACACAGCCAGTTAAACCAGTAAGGTCCCATAAAATGGTTATAGCTGGTGGAGTCTAACGATCAGAAAGGGCCGGAAGCTGATTCGTGTAAGAGCTTCCCGACGATGAGCCCGACTCTCAACAATATTGTGTCTTCCCTGCAGAGAAGTGGAACATTTATCAATGCTTTAATTGCTGCTTCGACTATTGGTGGGCAACAGCTGTTCTCTTCTTTCACATTCAAATGTCCTTGCCAGGTTGGGAAAAATTTCTACTATGGTTCTGCTTTTCTACTCATTCCAGCCTTGCTCCTTCTGGTTGCTGGCTATGCCCTGAGAAGCCAGATGTGGACAATGAGCCGTGAATACTGCTGCAGCTGTGCTCCTCCACGCCGGAGAATCAGCCTCTTGGAGCGCAAGCTGGCTTGCCTCAGGTTCTTCAGCATCACTGGGAGGGCACTTGTTGCTCCGTTAACATGGCTGGCGGCAACCCTGCTGACAGGCACCTACTATGAATGTGCGGCAAGTGAATTCGCATCTGTGAACCATTACGCAGTATTTGACAATGTCAGTGCCAGCAGACGGGAACAGATCCTAGCTGGGTTTCCATGTTGCAAATCAACTCCATCTGACATGATCCAAGTGAGAGATGAAGTAGCTCTTCTGCACAGATACCAGTCACAAGTAAGTTCCTGATGCTATGCTATCCCGTCTTAACTAGTCACTGGACACACTTCACATTCCTACCGCTTCTGATATTGTCTGAATATAAAATGCAAACTAGATGCTATTCATCGAAGTGATTTCTACTGAGTGGCTATTTGATATAGTTAGGATGTTGGGCTTTGGAGTCAGCAGATCTGTTTTTGAGTCTTGCTTTGCCATTTATCAACCTGCAGAACCTTATGCAAGTTATCTAACTTACCCATGCCTCACTTTTCTCAGCTGTAAAACGGGGATACTGGTAGGATCTACCACATAAAGTTGGATTGAGTAATAAATGAGTGCATACATGTAAAGCGCTCCGTATGGTGTCCAGAATCGATATTAAATATAATACATTTTAGACATTGTTATTAAAATTATTATTACTATATAGTATATTATTTAATTCTTTCTGCATATACACGTTCTTAAATATTCATTCCACATATTAACAGTTTGCCTAAAACTATAGGAAGCTTAATTATGACGACAATAAGTTCCAGTGATAGTTCTAAATGTAATGTCCTTAGACAAATTTATGCGAGGGGGTGGAGTGAGGTAGGGAAAAGGCCTAAATCCACGGCACTTACAGCTTAAATTTAAGAAGTGTAAGAGTGCATTCTGTCCGTACAGAAAGAGTAATTGGCATACATTACTCTCTGCAAGGGATTTGGGGGGAAAAACACATTTTCAAACCACTGAAATAAAATTGAAATAAATTATTTTTAAACTACTTATTGCAAAGGCATACACATTTTTTGACCCATCACTTTTTAGTTATTGAAATTTAGGAAGTGATAACGCTATTTTGTTGAAAAAAATTACTATCGACACACAGAATACTCAAGTGTTGCCTATGTCCTGATTTAAGCAAAGTTAGATATCCCATTAAAGTATCTCTGTCTCAACCTTTTATGCTAGCCCTAAAGGTCAGCCAGAGGAACTGTGTGAAGGCAGGTGAGAGGTCAAATAATCAATGGGGGAATTCTAACTTTAAAAAATGTTCTCGCTCAAGAAAAACTAAGACGTAATATACACTGGTAAGATCTTCTTAAAGTGATAATATGTTATTTAATGCATGCAAGGACTTCTGTGATAAGACACAGTTGTATAGTTCTGAGTGCCATCAGCCAGTGGATTTCTTGGACCAGCAGCAACAAAACTAATATTTATTTATTTATTTATTTATTTATTTTAAACAATTTTTTTTAATGTTTATTTACTTTTGAGAGAAAGAGAGAGAGAGAGCTGGGGAAGGGGCAGAGAGAGGGAGACACAGAATCGAAGCAGGCTCCAGGCTCTGAGCCATCAGCCCAGAGCCCGATGCCGGGCTCGAACTCACGGACCATGAGATCGTGACCTGAGCTGAAGTCGGACGCCCAACCGACTGAGCCACCCAGGCGCCCCACAAAACTAATATTTATTGAGGCGCTTCTCATATACTTTATAAATATTTCCTATTTAATTATAACCCTCATAATCTTAAGAGAAAGGTTTAATCAACCCCATTTTACAGACAAGGAAACCAATGCTCAAAGAGTTCATGTAACTTTTGTAAGTTCACAGAGCTAATAAATGACTGATAGAGATATTCAAAGGTCATGCCGTTTCCATTTCACCAGGTTGCCTTTCACAACTACCTTGAACTTCAGTCTCATTTGAGGAATATACACTATAAGTTTCATTATTCTGAGATGACCAACAAGGTCATATTAACTTCAAACCCCTTCTCTGCCCATACTTTATTCTAAAACAGCTTCCTGACATTAGTTTTACCGAATTTCAGTTGATCTTCTACAACCATGTCAAAATTATCTTTCTAAATGCAAACTGAATGATGAGCCCCACCCCATCCGCCATATAATTCTTCAATGATTTTCTACGAGCCCAATCACAAATCCAAATTCTTGTCATGAATACAAGGTCCTTCAGTGTCTGGCTGCTGACCACTTTTCCACATGACTCCTATGACCCCGTGAGGACAAACTTCCTGAGGTTCTCCCAACTCTTCATGCTCTTACTTTTCTTCCTCTCTTCTTAGAGCTCTCCTCAACTTCTTGCATCTGGTGAACTCCTCTTTAATGTTTAAGTCTGAGCATCATCTCCTCTGGGAAGTATTCCCTGGTACTCCTCTTCCTTAAGTGAATTCACTTCTGTCCCATCTGCTTACTGATATCAAAAATGATCACATTTTACCATATTTCTTGGCTTGCTATTTTGTCTCCCTCTTTAGACTTAAAGACTGTGGAAAGGATGAACGCAACTTAAATTATTCACATCTGAGTCCCTATAACCAAGCACCATGTATAGAGAACATGGTGTGAGGTCAACCTGGGACTCAATAAATGATAGCTAATGAATTAATGGGCATCTCAGATGCCCTTTCCTCCACCATGCTGGCCTCTATTAAATTAAACTGCCCTAAGTGTCACTTTGTATGTTTTAGCCTCCACTGAGCGCAGCTATCCTGCTGTGCTCACACCGGTAATTCCAGGACTACCGGTGAATCACAAGCTGTGGGAGAGAACTTCACCTCCGAGACTGTGGCTGGGAAGCTGCCTACTGCTGGCTTCCCTACACGTATGGAACTTGCCTCTCTCACTTTATATAATAATCACTAACTATTGAAAAAAGAGTAATTAAAAAAAAGGGTTTTAAGACTAGAAAACAGGGGCGCCTGGGTGGCTCAGTCGGTTGAGCGTCTGACTTCGGCTCAGGTCATGATCTCGCGGTCTGTGAGTTCGAGCCCCACATCGGGCTCTGTGCTGACAGGTCAGAGCCTGGAGCCTGCTTCAGATTCTGTGTCTCCCTCTCTCTCTCTGTCCCTCCCCCACTCATGCTCTGTTTCTCTGTCTCAGAAATAAACATTAAAAACAAAAGAAAATTAAAAAAAAATAAGACTAGAAAACAGCCATTTATGTCAGTCATTAAAAGAGGAAACTAAATAATTACAGATGAAATATTGTTAATTTTCCTTTCAAAGTATATTTCAAAAATGAATCATAAAACTGGTCAGCAAATAACTATTTAAAGGAGGAGGGAAATTAAAAGGAAAATAATAAGATGCTTTACATTTAGGGACATGAGTCTTCCTTGGTCACAAAAAATAAAAGAAAAGAGCAACTCAGGAAGAAATGTCAATGAATACATGTTAGCACGTTATTATGAAGGCACGTAGGAAGCTACTATTATTATCTATCATATCATCATTTTCATCACCATCATTATCAAATAGTTATTAAGCACCCAAAGATGTTGAGCCTGTTCCTAATGGTTGGGGGGGAAAAGTTCAGCTAAAGCCAAAAGATGTAGTTTAGGTACCTTCCACAAGAGTAATTGGTGGGTTATAGCAGGTGTCACTTTAAGAACAGTAGTTATAATCCATTCCAAGCTAACTGGTCAATATCCTTTGTGATCCAAAAACCAAATTGAAATGGGTGGGCTTATTCTCTCCATCGCACCTGTAGCCATACCAAGTGATCAGCACCTTGTTCATATTTCAAAGACTAGGAAAACAAGCTTCTTACCCACAGTTTACTTCTTACCCCCAGTTTTGTAGAAATCCCCATTGCTATGATTGTCCCTTGAATATTCCCAAATTGATGCTGTTTTTCTTTTAAACGATTATGTGAAGATGCTGGGCTGGATTTTGATCACCTTGGCAACCGTCGCTATCCTAGTGTCCCGCTGCTTGGCGACGTGCTGCTCCCCCCTCCCCTCTCGGCAGCACTGGTACTGGACCAACCACCTCCGCAACGAGAGGGAGCTCTTTGAACAAGCTGCAGAACAGCATTCGAGGCTCCTCATCATGAAGCGCATACAGAAACTCTTTGGCTTCACTCCTGGAAAGGAAGACGTCAAACGCATCCGCATTCCTTCGTGTCAGGACTGGAAAGAGATTTCAGCACCCAGTCTTCTCTGCATGGGGGACGATTTGCAAGGTCACTACAGCTTCCTTAGAGACAGGCTGGATGAGGAGAGTGAGGAAAGCAAATCTGAAGGCATCGAATTACGACCTTGATTATAGCACCTCTCACAGGTCAGGTTGCTTAACAGATACTTTGATGGAGTTTCAGTGTCATCTCTTTAATTTTCTGTGTCTTTTGGTATTTGTTTAAATAAGCCCATTCAAGATGCTAGTTCCAAAGTCACTTTATCTGATCATTGTGCCAATCTTTCTTTTTGGGATTTCCTTGGTGGAAGTGGTAATGGTATAATATAGGTCTGGTGATGCCTCTATTGGTGTAAGTAAAACAATATGGAATTTGAAGTCATATCAAAATTAGAATGTTGATTCTATGACTCAGTATCTCTGTAGAAACTAATATTTCTGAGCCCCATCTTGTTACCTGCACATAGTGGCTACTTCGCAGAGCCGTGGTGAGGATTAAATGTGTTAACAAAAGCACAGTGCCTTTCCTAAAATAAGTGCCAATAAATGTTCCTTTCCCCCTTTCTCCTTGCATCCCATGTCTTTTATCACTATTTCCCTGACTCTAATTTCTGGTTTTATTTCTACCCCTATATAATATCTAGGAACTTTTCACTTGCTTCTACCCCTTCCTTTGATCTTAAATATCTGATCTTTGGGAGCCAGGACAAAATGCCCTTTCTAAACTGGTAACATGTAAGAGAGAAGCTCATGCAGAAAGGTCTTGAGTCATTCTGCCATAACCAGGGGAAGATGATGCATTATTCTATCATCATTAGTATCATATGTTTTTTTGTAGCATACAAATGTTCTTTTGTAGCACCTCCATACTAGGAGCATTTTTATAGTCACAACATATAAAGTTTATTCCAGAAAGTTTCCCTTCTGTGCTCCACTGCAGAGATGCCATCTGTGCCTTTTCATTATCACTTTGTGCCCTTGTTCAAAATCCATTTGGGGAAGTAAGACTGCTATACGTATTTATGTATCCACTATCTACAACTCCAAAAGCAGAGACCTGCCTGACTCTTCTCTGTGACTTTACACCTCTAAAATTTGACAGTTTTGTAATTGATCCTGGTTATTTCTGATATATATAGTGCCTTATGCTTCATGTTTGTCACATTCACCTAAGCAACTGGTTCGTTGGCCAAAATAAGCAAAATGAAGGCGTTTGTGTATTTTTTAAGCCGAAACAATGGCTGCTTACTGGGTAATAATGGACCAACTCCCAATAGTCAAGCTAACTTTCAAGATTCACTTTCAAGGAAACCAGTTACTTGAGTACCTAAAATGCAATCAAATACTTACTATTCTGTTACACAATCATGGAAGAAAGAGTCTATTCTGTATGCAATTATGGGTTCCACACAACGAAAAGAAATAGAAAAAGAATTTTAAGGAGACCATTACATTTTTTTTAACATTTATTCATTTTTGAGAGACAGAGTATGAGTGGGGGAGAGGAAGAGAGGAGGACACAGAATCCGAAGCAGGCTTCAGGCTCTGAGCTGTCAGCACAGAGCCCAGCACAGAGCCCGACACAGGGCTCGAACTCATGAACTGCAAGATCATACCTGAGCTGAAGTCGGACACTTAACCAACTGAGCCACCCAAGCACCCCGAAGACCATTTTTTAAAAAATCTAGAAGTGATGCACTTTGCTAAGTCAGGAGATCTGTCCCTCCCTCATCATTACTTACTGGGCAAGTCAGTTAGTGTCTCTGGGACTCAACTGTTTTCATCTATAAAACATAAATGATACCTTACCTGTTGTAGGGCAAAGGAACTGAAGGAAATGTATTCTTGAGATTCTGTTTAAACCTGATAAGATTTTTGTGTTTATGCTCATACGTATACAGGTCCAGATGTATACAATCTTCTGGAATAGTAGTAGGCCCAGGTTGTCTCCACTACAAGGAAAGTATTACTGAGTTCAATTCTTCCTCTAAAGACATTTGCTGGCATTCCACTTTCAAAAGAGTGTTAATGTACTGATATTTTTCAAATGGCCAAGGGAAGCCATTCCACTTTGTCACCTAAATCCATATACAAAACTGACATGAAATCATGAGAGGGATCGTTAACAAAAAAGAAGTTGTGGAAGGTAACTAGAGTCCTCCTTTGGCTCTGATATAAATGAGCTGTGTAAATATGGAAGATCATGTCCACTTTGTCTCCTCCAGCACTAAAATTCTATCCCTCTATCTGGGAATTTTTGAAATTCCTCCATTTGGAACATAACAGTTAAATCAACACTTTACACCATGCTCAGAATTGTTTTACTAGTGTTTGGGGGAATATTCCACAGTAAATACTCTTTAATAAGTTTTCAGTTAACAGAAAAATCAAAGAGTATATACAGTTAAAGTATTACATCATCAGAAAGAAGATAATAGGAGCGCCTGGGTGGCTCAGTTGGTTAAGCGTCCGACTCCGGCTCAGGACATGATCTCACAGTTTGTGGTTCGAGCCCTGCATCGGGCTCTGTGCTGACAGCTCAGAGCTTGGAGCCTGCTTCGGATTCGGTGTTTCCCTCTCTCTCTACGCCTCCCCCATTCATGCTCTCTCTGTCCCTCAAGAATGAATAAATGTTAAAAAAAAATTAAAAAAAAAGAAAAGAAGGAAGATAATAGTTGTTTATACACATTAAACACCAGGAAACTTTCTTTTCACTAGACCCTGGAAGCGCTTTCTACATCAAACTTCTGTATGACATGCACAGTTAATATTCTAAATCATGTAATTATGATCTTCCACCATAGCTTTCTAGCAAGGGATTTTAAATATTCTTTGGCTCCTCCACATGGCTTCAAAGGGCTTTATGGCATCTGTGAACATTTGAAGGGTAGTACACATCTGTTCCATTTCATTGTATACTATCCATTACCAATTAAATAAATCAAATTCCCATTTCTCGGTGTGTGTGCGTGCACGTGCGTATGTTTGTCTGGAATATTCTTTTGTTCCACAGCAAGTGAGACAAGACTTTTCCATCAGGAACATTGTACTTCCTCCTCTTTATGCCTAATGGATTTATGTAGTTTTAAGACATATAATTAAAGTTAATTATGCGCTAATACTACCTTATATTTTGTTACCAAATGCTTTTGGCTACTACATCAAATGCTGTGGCATATATACAGACTTGCTCATTTCTTAACTTCAACTCTGCCAGCTCTCCCATTCCCCCACCACAATCTAAGCTGCCTCCTTTCTAGGAGACAAGCTTAGATGTGTTTTACTCAACTTTATGTTTTCCAAAGCCGAATTGTGGAATCATACTTCTATTCATCTTCTTTGTCTCCCTTCTCTGTTCTCAATCTTCAACTTTAACAGTCAAATGCAGGGGCACCTGGGTGGCTCAGTCGGTTAAGCATCTGACTTCGGCTCAAGTCATGATCTCGTGGTCCGTGAGTTCGAGCCCCACGTTGGGCTCTGAGCTGACAGCTCAGAGCCTGGAGCCTGTTTCAGATTCTGTGTCTGTTTCTCTGACCCTCCCCCATTCATGCTCTGTCTCTCTCTGTCTCAAAAATAAATAAACATTTAAGAAAAAAAAAAGTCAAATGCAGGGGCACCTGGGTGCCTCAGTCAGTTGAATGTCCAGCTCTTGGTTTTGACCCAGATCATGATCCCAGGGTCATGGGATTGAGCTCTGCATCAGGCTCCATGCTGACTGACCGTGGAGCCTACTTAAGATTCTCTCTCTCCTTCTGTCCCCCTCACATGCTCTCTCCCTTAAAAAAAAAAAAAAATTCAAATGCAAGACTGTAATAAGAAGCAACAATGTGAATTTCCAAACTACTTTTCTGCATTTTGCTTAGCACCAAGGAAAATCACATTAACCTTAAAACTTTGAAAGATCACAGCCAACCAAAGGCCTTCCAAATGCAAGACTAAGTAGTTATTTACTACCTCAAAATATATGGTGTGGAGACACAATGTTGGCTTCTACGTAAATCTATCCAAATTTAGCCCCAGTCACTAAAGAACAGATATTGGCAGGCTACACAGCTACACAACTAGCTCTTTGGGTTGGGGGGCACACATCTCTAAATGTGACCTGTGGACCAAAGAGCAATGAATGGTGTTTCCGGAGAGGTAAATTACATCATTCCTGAAATGGAATTATTTTTTCTGTGCTAACCACTAAGTATGATTAAACTTCTCTAATCTCAGTACATCAGAACCTTACAGAGAAATGGATTTCGATTGTTGTTTACTCTGCTGCCCCCCAGCGGCCAGACAAGTATCTGCACCCATCTGTAGTGGTGATTTTAGTCGTAACAAAATGTAGTGCTTCGTGTATGCCAGCTACTTCAAACGAATTATCCCAAGTCCTCCTTGCAACAAACTGGGAAACAGAATCACATATTCTGATAGGACTTGCTGACATGGAGTTAAGCAACCCAGAGAATGTGAAGAAACTTTGTGTAAAGTTCTACACAGATGAAATGCTTTCTCACTGATATTTTATGAGATAACTGGGGAACCATGGGTCGTAATGGGAACCCAAGCCTATATTACTCCCATAAAATAAGTTCCCCCATTTTACTGATGAGGTAACTGAGGTAAAGAGAAGTCAAGCAACTTGCCAAAGGACCCATACTTACAGTGATAGAGCCAGAATCCAGCCCTGGTGGTTTCACTTCTGATACTACACTTCATAGCACTGTGCTGGAATACAGCAATGGGAGGCAGCTCACCAACCTGCCAAGGCCTTGTAGGTGTCAGGAGGATTCTCCTCCTACATCTGACGATGAATAATGAAAACACCCTGAGCTCCAAAAGTAGGGTGCTATATCACATCTGAGTCCCTCTCTTTCCACTTCCACTCTCCCGGCATGTATAAGGGCTCAGCTTCAAGGCATCATGCCTTCTTCTTTTTTTTTTTTTTTTTTAGTTTATTTTTACTATTTTGAGGGAGAGAAAGAGAGAGAGCGAGCATGGGAGGGGCAGAGAGAGGGAGAGAGAGAAAGAATCCCAAGCAGATTCTGCACTGCCAGTGCAGAGCCCGACCTGGGGCCTGAACTCATGAACAGTGAGATCATCACCTGAGTAGAAATAAAGAGTCAGATGCTCAGCTGAGCCCAGGTGCCCCAAGGCACTGTGCTTCTTAACAAAGTGATTTGTGCACTCTTGCTGGGGCATAACTTTGGATCTGAGGTACTCAACAGCCAGTGGCACTGAATCTGTAGCCACAGACTACCTGCCAGTTTACCCCAGAGGTTCAGGTATTCAATGTATGCAAAGAATGGGCAGGAAGCCACTATAATTTGCCAATTTGTTTTCAACAGGCCATAGTTATAAAAAAGTCGGTCAAAAACGGGTCAGGGAAACGTCTCTCATCATCATAGGGTTTTTGTATAAGTCAATCTCTCTGGAACTTTAATGTTCCCTTACATGAGATAGGGGAGGGTGATAAAATTATGGGAGTGATTAAAGTATTTTAAGTCACAGAGGTCTTTGAAATGCCATTTTTGGGGAAAGGAAAGCTGTTTTGAAGAAATATCCAGAAAAACTGTGCGTACTCACATACCTCAGAGTTTACATACTGTGGCAGACTAAATAATGGCCTCCCCAAAGATGTTCACGTTATAATCCCTGGAATTTGTGAATGTTCCTTTATATTTTATATGACAAAACAGACATTGCAGGTGTGATCAAGGTATAGATTTTGAAACGGGGATATTAACCAGGATTATCCGGGTGGGCCCCATGCAATCACAAGGTTCCTTGTAAGAGGGGCACAGGAGGAATCAGAGTCAGAAAGAAGGCAAAATGGCAACCCCAAAGGAGTGTCAAGGAGTATCAGAGTGACGCCTGAGAAATCAGTCATTGCTGGCTTTGAAGATGGAAGGGATCATGAGCCAAGGAATGCAGACAGCCTCTAGAAGCTGCAAAAGGCAAGTAAATGGATTTTCCCCTAGAGCCTCCAGAAGGAAAAGAGCCCTGATAACACCTTGACGTTAACCCACTGAGACGTGTGTCTAACGTGTGTCAGAACAGAGTTATATACAGTTTTTATAGTTAACAGAACTATAATAAATATGCACTGAGTAAAGTCCCAAAGTTGGTGGTAAATTGTTTCAGGGGCAGACACATTTCAGGATTTATGAGCCCACAGCTGGTCATGAGTGACAGGTCCTGGATCAGGGCCTCTTCAAGGTAATTGCTAGCACAAGCACCCTGTGATCCTACATGCATTGAAGCTCTGCCCTAGCAAGCCAAAACTTGCTCCTGGAGAATAAATATATCTATAATGTGATATTTTATAAATATGTATAATACAATGTGTTCTTATACTTGAAACTGCTCTAACATGCAGAAAGAACAGCTGAATACACCTTTTATATGTATTGATAGACGTTTTAGCCTACAAATAAAAAACATTTAAATCTATTTTTCTTCTCTAGTTGCCCGTTAGTGACATCAACAGAACTATATACTGTAAACTCTTTCATAACATGGACATATTCCAGCATCTGAAACATGAGGAAAAAAATGCCAAAGGAAAGAAAAACTAATCTGGATCTATGTGGTGTTTTTCGATTATATAAATTTTACAAATCAAGTATTCTCTAGTTTATGCTTGCCATTCTTTCACTTTGAAATAGCTTGAATTTGAGACAGCTGCCTAATATAAATCTTTACCCCAATAATGATTTTATAGATCCTATGAGGTCCTATCAGACCAGAGAAAGGTCTGTAACTTGTGGGGAAGAGAAAGCCAAAGGCAAAACCATCCAAGTGCAGAGCTAGAATATACTAAAATTCACTATGCAATTCACTACTACTTGCCATCAGGGGCTTTGAGCTCCTTCTCGGAAATTTTCTGGGACCTACTCGCGTGGGGCGCTCAGACCCGAACCTTATCACGTGGACCCCCGTCTTGCCTTCCCCGAGCGTGGTGAGCCCGGGGTATTTCCACACGTCTAGGGCGCCCAAAGGGTGGGGCGGTGGCGGGTCCTTTGCTCAGTGTGCCACATCGCCAGCACCTAGCGTGGGCACCCACTCTGCGTGTCTCGGATCAGGCAGTCCACTGGAGTGGCGCGTCAGGTCCTCCGAGGCTTATGACTGTCCCCTCACTCCGCTTTCCTTCCTGGCCCCTGATCACGTGGCGACTTTGGGCTTTCCCACCCTAGTGGATGGAGCACATCCTCACGTAGGAATGCGACCACTGGACTGGATCCGCCTGTCTGGAAGGTAGGGTGCAGCTGACACTGACAGCGATCGCATTCTAGGAATGCAGTGATCAGGAACTAAAGAAATCAGGAAAAGACATAGTTGGAAGTTGTGTAGTGAGTGTAGCGTGACTAGAAAGCAAACGATCATTCACATTTTCCTGCATACTCTGGGTAAGACTTGCACCTGCCGACATCATGAGGAGAGTACATTCTTTGAGAAAATCACTGAAAGCCAGCATTGAGGAGCAGCACGATGGGTGATGGAACTTAATGAGCAATGATGTGACCTTAATTGTATTAGGATACTGTAGAGGCAAGGAGAACTATATTATTCCGGTAGAAGTTACAAAGAGTCATGGCATTGTGAGTAGTAACAGCACTGCCACTTTGTTTTTCATGGTGGGAAACAGGAAGTTAGGAATAATACATTTGATGATAAAGAACACGAAGAGACCGTGCATGGACACTGCAGAGAATCTTCATGCTCACTGATTAAACAATAAACAAATGCATGAAGTGCCTCTATTAATCTTTATCAGTAATCCACCGTATCTTACTTGGGCCCCTGAAGTTCTAAAATGCATCTTTTAATACAATTGCTTTTATAGATAGGCACCCCACAAAACATGCTTGCCCGGGAATCTACATACCCTTAGGGGTATATCTGACTCAACCCTTCACTGTATTGTCTCTCATGAAGCCAAAAAAATAATTTGACTTCAATGTTAATTTTTTAACTCACAAGTTCCTTTTCCTTCTACATTTTAAGTAATTTACATTGTATTTCACGAATCCTATCTTCTTCCATACTTTTTTGCTCCTTCATTTTCTCTCCTCCTTCTCTACCCGGTCCCTTTCAAATCCAAAGCAAAGGTGTGTTGTGTGTGTGTGTGTGTGTGTGTGTGTGTGTGTGCGCGCGTGTGTGAGAAAGTGGGGGGGGGGGGGGCGGGGGGAAGAGAGAGAGAGAGGAGGGAGGAGGAAGAAGAGAAGGAAAAGTCAAAGAGAAGATTGAAATGACCAAAACGGTATTGCTAGGTGGGAGAAAAGGAACATGTACAAATGCTATTTCTTGTTTGCCCATCTCATACTTCATCCTTACATGTAAGGTAATGTTGAAAGAGTAGCCCACTTAAAAGTAGTGTTGTCCCTGCTTTGCTGTTGCCCAGAACGAAGGCCCCCATCTGTTATGTGGTTCAATAACATTAGCCTCTAAGCTGTTAGGAGAGTAAACAACTCCACCAACAGACACGACTCTTTTGGCCATGACACCTTGGGTCAGAGATGTTAACTGCTAACTTTGAAGTCTGGCTCCATGTAAGCAGCTCTAATATATGCACGATCTTGAGGAGACTCTTATACCTGGAAGGTATGATGGAGATAATTTTCCTCAACTCCTTAATTGTACAGATGGGAAGCTGAGACCAAGAGAGGATGTGGCTTGTCCAAACACATATGGCAAATCGATTGTAAAGAAGGGTTATAAACTGGCCTTATAATCCCTTGGTCCAGCGCTTTTAGAACCGAACCATGTTACCATTCCATTGAATTCATTCATTCATTCATTCATTCATTCATTCATTTATTCATGGAATATATATTTTCTGAGCATCTATTCAGTATCAGGCACTGACCTATGTGCTAGAATAAAATACAGATACCTGTCCTTATAGAACTCATGTGCATGTGTGTGTGTATGCGTGTGTGTGTGAGAGAGGAGAGGATAATATTAATAAGCAATTCTAGTGCAATCTTAATGTGCCATGAGGAAAATAAAATTAGGTAAAGAGGATAGGGCGTACCGAGAAGAGTACTAATAATTTTAAGCAGGGTACTCAGGGTAACCTGAGAAAGCTACATTTGAGGAAAAGACTTGATAGGAGGTGAGGGCATGAGCCTCCTAAGTATGGGAGGAAAAGCATGCCAGGCAGAGGGAAAGCACGTGCAAAGACTTTAGGAAGAGAACCTGTACTACACGTTTGAGGAATGGTAAGGAGGCTAGTATGGCTGGAACAGAGAGTAGATGTCAGAGCAGTAGGAGATAGGATCAGAGAAGGAATAAGACGTGCAGCTAAGGGTTGGGGAGCCAGATGGGACTTTAATTTGAGGAGGGTGTTGTCAGTTATGAGTAGAGTGACATGACCTGATTTATACTGTAACAGGCTCACCTTTACTGCCATGTGGAGTCAGAGTAGATTGTAGGAAATGAGGGTGGGAGCAGGGAGGCCAGTCAGGCAAGCTGTGATGCTGAGAGGCACCACCCTTCAGGGGAACTCTTCAGCGTGTACAAAACTAGAATTTCATATGGCTATTTGTATTTGTGATTTATGATGAGTTTTGAGACACCTGGGTAAATGAAACAGTAGCCACATGAACTAAGAATTCTCAATTCTGTGTATCTGAGAGTAGTGAGATTGCCTAGGGAAATCATAGGCACAGCTAAGTTAAAAATAAACTGCCAAACAATTTTGAAAGACTGGTAATATTAGGAAATAGCAAGTAGGAGTTTGCATTACTTGCAAAGAAACTTAGATGAATACAAATAAGTAAGACAAGTATCTCAGGGACATTTTTCTTTAGCAATGAAGATGAACAGAGAATGGCAACAGAGAACAGAAGTGCTTCAGAAGACATCATATACACTTAAAATTATAAACAACACTAATATCCTATTTTTGGATTTGCAATGTGTTTTATATCATTATTTCATATTCTCTGAATCATCTCATAAGCTTATAAATAGCTAAAGCTGGGCTTCTCACCTCTGACTCCAAATCCCATAATGTTCTCACTATACCATTTTCCTAACTACCCTGTCCTTTAACATCTTTATAAAGTAAAAACAAAACACTAAAAGAAAGCCAATTTGCCTCAAAACAGTTCTCCCCTCTCAGGGAGTTGACGGCATTCCCATGTCTGTGAAGGGTCTGTGTCATTGTCAAAATGAAATTAGAGAGCAACCCAAAAATTCTTAATGATGTCCATGTAGGTGTGACAAAGATTTAGGGGTGTGTGTTCTCTTGATTATATTAGCACTGGAACCCTCTTAGGGAGTTATCTCCAGTATTTAGAAACTAAACCAAATCACTATATGAGCATTTGGAAATATAAAGGCTTTATAGTGAAGATGTAACAGGTTTGAAAAGGGTATTTTACCAAAAATTCTGTTAATAAAATAGTGAAATAAATATAAAGGAGCACTTCATTTATTAAAACTTGCAACCGACATTAATCTTTTTCTAATATAAACCTTAAGTTGGTTGTTTTGCTGTATCTTATCTATCTTGATAGGTTGTTTTTACTATCAGTTAGGAAAAGTTTTAAAGTTTTACTTGACTTTTTTTGCTCTGATCCATTATTTAAAGGTGTTACCAACTTCTGTGCCAAACTCATTCTGTCTTCACTATCTGTCATTTTGGTTAGTAGAACTTCATCTTTCCTGTTGTTCTGGCCAAAAACCATTTTTTACTTCTTTTTCTTACAACCCACATCAAATCTTGATCTTACATGATCTGCAAATTCCTTCTCATCCTCCCAGTTTGCTGGGCATCAGCCACATTGGCTTCCAAAATACCAAGTGGGCTCTTACCTTAGAACCTTTGCACTGATTGATCTTTCTGTCCAGCTCTTCCCCCGACAATTCATTGCTTTCTGTGAACTCAGCATATCCAGAAAAATAAGCACTTTATATTTGCAAATTACATCATGTATTTTATTTGATTCTCACCATCGTCAGTAGAGTTTCCAATTTTATCCTTAAAGTTTAAAACACTGCTCAAAATGAACCTTTTAAAAAAATGTTTATTTATTTTGAGAGTGTGCACTCGTGGGGGGAGGGGCGGGGGGGGCTGGGAGAGAGAGAGAGAGAGGGAAAGAGAGAGGGAGAATGAGAGGGAAGAGAGAATCCCAAGCAGCGTCTGTGCTGTCAGACCATGACCTCATGAACCATGAGACCGTGACCTGGGCCGAAATCAAGAGTCAGATAGATGCTTAACTCACTGAGCCACCCAGGCGCCCCAACCCCAAACTAACCCTTAAGAGGCAGAATCAGTACTAGAGTGTACCTGATTATGCTTGTTTTAAGCATTCCTCTGCTCTAAGTAATACTTCCCAATAGAAGATCAAGATGCTTTCTGGTCCATAGTACATCATCATTTTAAGAAGAGAAAACCTTCAACGGGTGCCTGGGTGGCTCAGATGGTTAAACAAGAGATAAACTTCAGAGGCTTTATCATTGGGGAACTTATTTAAAAACTGTTTCCCCCACTACACAGGTGAAATCAGCTTTAATGAAAATGGAGGAAAATACAAGAGTATGAAAAATCTTTTTACCATGTTGGAGTATTATCTTACATCCCCCCGTTCCTTTTTGATTTAACATATTCATGTTCCTTTATTACAAACAGAAATATAAATAGTTCATTAATATTCTTCTCCAAAAAGTACCATGTTTATTTAGCCATTTGCTTAGCTTCTACTATTATGGTACTCTGAAATTTTTCTTTAACTACTGTGATTAAACTTTAAGATGGCAGATGCATATATTTCAACTATGACTTCCTCAGTTTTATTCCCCTAAATCAAAGGTTCTGCACATTTTCCGGAGTATTGATACTTATTTTTACATTGCTTATCAAAACTGTTATATAATCTACACTCCCTTCATCAACTGGCAGAAATAAATCACAGACATTTCAAAACTATGTTATGTCCAGCCGCGTTCATTTTACAAATTCAAAAGTGAAGCCCAGAGATTTGAATCTAGAACCCAGCTCTCTGGACTTCCAGTCAATTTCTCCCCCTGGATTCACTGCAACTGGCTATTCAGCAGCGAGGCCGACCCCTCCGGATTCTCTGCCCACTGCAGTCTACCCTCGTCTCGGGCTGTCGCCCAACTCCCGTGGGATGCCAAGGAACTGGGAGGTTCGAAGATGGCACAAATCACCAGGACCTCACTATTAGCTAACACAGGGAGTACACCTGTCTGCCCCTCCGCGGCCACAGGGTCGCAAACCAGAAACCGGAAATGGCGAAGTTCGTGGACGCGCCCAGCCGGCAGCCACCTCCTCCCGCTTGCAGCGACTTCGTCCCGCCTCGACACGCGTGGCCAGCTTTCAGTCTAGACTCATCGAGCGAGGATGTCGCGTTGAGTGGCTTCTCAGGCTCAGGCCCTGAAAAGCCCAGGAACGGGCCCCTACGTGTCCGTAGCGAATGCCAGGGCGGGTGCCTTCACCATCCCAGCAAATCCCAAGCGGCCGTGGGACGGGCGGCTACTTATCGCTCCGCTCAGGCCTAACGAGTCGAACGCGGAACTAGCGAGCAGGCGGAAGCCTCGTTCGGGGCTGTTGCTCAGCAGGCCGGGCCTGGCTTTGGGCCCCGGGCCTCCCAGCCTGGGACTCTGCGCCTGCGCCCGTGCGGCCGCGGCCTGCTCTCCCGGCGCGGCCGCGGTCCCTGCTGCAGCGCGCCGCCTGGGTGGCTGGGCGGTCCATGGGCAGCAGCGAGGGCCACGATGACAGATTACGGCGAGGAGCAGCGCAATGAGCTGGAGGCTCTGGAGTCCATCTACCCCGACTCCTTTACAGGTGACTTCCGCGGCTGCGGGCCGGGAGCGGCCCGGGGGTGGAGTGGGATGGGCCGGAGCCCTCGGCCTCCCGGGCCGGGGATGGAGAAGGAGACAGCGAGGCCGCGTGGCCACTTCGCCCGCTACTCTTCATCTTCTTCTCCCGACGTGTTCAGGCACTTAGGGGTAACTGCACAGCTTTTCCCTTTCTCCGCTTACTCCCTGAAATCTGAAAGTCCAGAAGAGGCTGGCGAGGTCCCTGGAGAGTGTCAGGCCTGGAATTGAGTCGAGTGCACTTTGGTTTCTGTGTAACTTAAGCAACCCGAGATTTAGTGAGAAACACGAAAACAGATACTGCCAAGTGGGCGTAGTTTTTCCAGAGCCGCATTGGTGTCAGTTTTCACATTTTCACCTTTACTCGGGTAGAAGCTGTTTTTCATACGATGGTGTTTTAAAGTTTATGGGATTCAGAGTGCTGTTCTCAAAGTTACCCAGAATCAGTTTTGAGAGTAGTATTGTCCCTGGAGTTTCTCGTTTTCTTTATATTCTGGTATTCTGCAAATGCCCAGTGAATGATGTGGCACAAATTTTAGCTCCACTGTAGATTCACAGGTTTTTAGGAAGGAATATTAGACATCTAGCCTAGATGTCTCTTGCTACAAGCAAGGCATCTAGGAGGCGCAGGAAAAGTGGCTTGCTTTGCGTCTGGCTAGCAAGTTAGCGGCAGAGCTGGTACTAAGAGTTAGGTCTGAACCCCCTTTTCTGTTCCTTCACGTTGCAGACATGTGGAACTTGGGATCTAGCTCCAGCTGAGATAAGGGGGAGCAGAAGATTACTTGGTAGGTTGGGCTAATGTGACATACTGAGAGGCTCATTAGGTGCATTTTACAGGGAGAGAATTTTTCTGCATTAAGCCTTGCTTCAGATGATTTTGAAAGTGCAGCAAGACGACCATATCAATACAGCTTTCTCCCTTTACACTTAGTGTTTGAGAAGTGATCAAGTAAAATTAATATGTGTGACCTAGGTTTGTGGGATTTACATTCCCCGTCCCTTCCTTTGACTGTTGTCCATCACTGATGGTCAGAATTCAGAATGTAAGGGATGTTTAACTCCAATCCCTCTCCCTTTCTTGTTTAGCTTAGTTTTTTTTTTTTTTAGCTCCACCTACTGCTTGCAACGGTAGCAAATTTTGTTCTGCTTTGCCAACAGGCAGATGTCTCTCAACTACCCCTGTATAGCTCCAGTCCTGTTCATGTTCTCTCTCTCCAGCAGTACAGCTGTGCTGTGAGGATGTTAAGGGGATGAGTGAAGAGGGGTTTGAGAGTGTCATTAACTGGGTGAGTGTGTATGGAGTCTGGCTCCCTTCTCTATCCTTGCTTATATGTCAATGTCTAAATAAAATAGAATGTAGGGTCAGTTGTCAGATATATTCTTAATTGTGACATTTGGTCATTTCTAGTACATTTGGAAATGTGATAGGCACTGTGTAGGCAGAGTTAAGAAAGCATAAAGGTGTGCTATTCTTCTATGGACATAAGGTATCCCTTATTAAATACTGTGCATAGAAGCATTTTAAAAAGTGATCCATTTTTAATCCTAAACCAATCTTACGGTTCTTTCAAATTGTACTAAGCTCTGATGTAGTTCAGTGTGTGACATTCTTGTCAGATGCAAAAGCGTTTGAGGAATCTGAGCCAGGGTAATGAAAGACAGTTTACGAATCTTTGATGCCTTTAAGTATTCTGCAGCATCAGCTGAGCCCATCTGTCTCTAATTCCTACCAGCATTCCTATATTGCAATAAGTAAATTAAAATAAGATGTTTTGATTTGTAGTTCTTCAGAAACTTTACCTTATTCATGATTGTGTTGTTTATGAAACCTCTCAGGGAAAAGGCAGAGGAATTTGGAATACAATGCTTTCATGTTTGATCTTTTGAAATCATGAGGATTTGCAAGGTTCACTGTTTTATAACCTTTTGTGTTGATGATTTCATATTTTCCTACCAGGTTTAAGAAAGAGCTGGCTTGTGTCAGTTTGCCAAGGAACACTAATTGGCAGCTTTCTAATTTCATTTTGAATCACATTTAATACTAGATTTGGTAAATGCTCAATGCTGTTGATTAAGGAGGTAGATATGCTTCCCCCCCCCCCCCCCCCCCACTAGATAGCTTAGTGCTTGACAGAGAAGCCCTTGTTAAGCATGTCATGACCCCCTTGTGGATGCTTAAGAGGCACAATCTCAGCCAGCCCACAATCCTAGCCACATAGACCTAGCCTGGCCCCAGAATTTATTTGCTTGAATATTTGCAAAGAACTTTTGGTCCAGTGTTGCATTTGTTGTGAATTATAACAAATCATAATACAGTTTCTTCTTTTTGCCTGTTCTGTAGCGTGATTGCACATTGATCCAATCCTCCTAACAACTAGTCTTCCAAAATATAAATGGACTCTTCTGATACCACATTCTCCTTCAGTAGTGCTTCACTTGACAAGGCCCTGCTAAGGTAGTAGAATTTGGTTATTTCCATTTCTGTATCAAAATCTGACTATGGGGAATTTTGTTGAAACACATTGGTTGGCTTCAGGCTAACCAAAAGTCAAGTTCCCTTGAATCTGTTTGGTCTTCAAAAAGGGGTACATAATTCTGTATTTGCTTGTGTCAGTACCTCTAAGTAGTATCCATGAACACATAACAGTTATAATTGCATCTTAGAGATGGGGCAGTCGTCTCTAAAAGTCATCTTTTAAGAGTAGTTTTTCTAAGACAGACGCTCCCTAAGAACCAAAGGGACTTATTTTAATATGGGCTGTCTGGTTCTTTGTGAAAACCTTGATGTCATTTGTGTATCCCTTTACTGTACCTTTCAGCTACCATCTCCATTATTTCTGTCCTTAATTCTTTCCAGTTTACCATCATCTGCCCCACTGTCACTTAACATTTGTACTGCTCCTCCACTGGTTCCTTCTGCTATGTGCAACAATCTTACTCTTTTTCTCAAAAATATTTTGATCCACTTACAGTAGTGGAAGTTGGTATTCTAGTGAAGGCTAATTTATATCCCAACTTACAGGAATGCACTGAAGTGGAATTATTCCTTCATGAGATCCTAGGTGCTGATGAATCATTCATCTTTGCAATCCAATTAAGTAACTTTCCCATCCCTTCATTAGTCTCCAGACTTGGGAATATCCATCCATCCTTCCTTCCTTCCTTCCTTCCTTCCTTCCTTCCTTCCTCCCTTCCTCCCTTCCTCCCTTCCTCCCTTTCTCCCTTTCTCCCTTTCTCCCTCCCTCCTTCCTTCCTTCCTTCCTTCCTTCCTTCCTTCCATCCTTTGGATTAGGTTCAGCTGTGACAGAAAACCTCAAACAACAGTGGTTTTAAAAAGGTGAAAGTTTTATTGCTCTTGCACATAAAAGATAGTTGTATAGCTCTAGTCCAGGAATTCCTCCGGTACCCAAGCTGCTTCTTAGTTCCCTGTAATTTCTAAGATGTAGTCTCTGCCTCATGGTGAAGATGCTCACATTCCTTTCCAGGCAGTAGGATAGATAAAGGAATGAAGGGGGAAAAAAAAAAGACAGCAGTTTCTTAAGGAAATTTCTTGGAAGCTGTCAAAGAACTTATTTGCTTCCATCTCATTAGCCGGAACTTTAGTCAGATAGTCACTTGGTGAGACCTAACTGGAAGGGAGGCTGGGAAATGTAGTCTTTATTCTGGGTGGTTAATATGCTCAGTTAAAAATGGTATAACTAGAAGATGAGGTGAGTAGATATTGGGAGATATTAGTAGCGTTCTCCAATATGTTTTGTTGTTCCTGGATCACATTTTTTTTTTTTTTTTTTTTTCTGTAATGGCAGCTTCGTGTAGTGGATATTATTAGCTCTGTGTCTTTGGACAAATCATATAACCTCTCCAAGCTTTGGTTTCTTATGTGTTTAATGGGGAGTAATGTATGTGCAAATATTCTATAACTGTTACAAGAAATATAAGATGCTTTTTACTAGAAATTTACCATCTTAGTTGCTGATTTTTTTAATGACGTGGCTTCATAATTCCTTGTCTTTTTTTTTTAATGTTTATTTATTTTTGAGAGAGAGAGAGAGCGCGAGCATGAGTTGGGGGAGGAGCAGAGTGAGAGGGAGACACAGAATCGGAAGCAGGCTCCAGGCTCTGAGCTGTCAGCACAGAGCCCGACGCAGGGCTCGAACTCACAAACCATGAGATCACGACCGCAGCCGAAGCCAGACACTCAACCGACTGAGCCACCCAGGCTCCTGAACAGTTTTGATTTCCATTTCCTTCAACTGCAGGGGAGCATGTAAATACCATCTTTAGACTGGCCTCAGAAATTCCTCTTTCTGTCCATAAACTTTGTACTCCTGCAGTTCTTCATTCCAGCTCTTTTACTGAACATGCCTCTATGATATCTCATGGATTAAGAATTTTTCAGCTTCTTGTCTGTCTTGCCACCTTATTCTATATTTTTCCCAAGGTCAGGCAGTTCAGTGATGTTCTTGCTAGCATCCCCAAGTCCTCATTTACCAATTATTTATTGTATACATTGTTAGAATCTCAGTCTAATGGGAAAAGACATCAGATAAGTAATTTACAACATAGTGTGATGATTCTTTCCTGGAGGAATATATGGCATGCAGCCAGAGCATTAAGAAAAGCGGAGATTCTTGATTGTTTTGGAGAACTGATGGGTGATGAGGAGCTAACAAGTGAATGGAACTGGGGGACGGGGCACAGTATGTGCAGAAGCAGGACTCTGTGAAAGCAAATGCATTCAAAGCAAGAGTGGCTTTGTATTACTAGAACATAAATAAGAAGTGAGAGTCATGGAAAGTGAGAGCCGTCGGGGAAGCAGAGGCCAGATTACAGAGGACCTTGTTAGGGATTTAGATCTGATCTTGTAGGGCCAGTGGGGTCCATCACCCATTTCCTCCTGGCAGAGCTACACAGACACATAGGGTACACGTTGTAGACACTGCCATGCTAGACCTGGATCTCAGTAGATGGAGTGGCTTCACAAAATAGACTTACCTTGAGTTTGTCTTGACCTCTCATGGTTGCTGCTTTGCTTTTTCTCTCTAGCACTTATTCCTCTTGTGTTTCTCAAATTTAGGATTCCTTACAAAGCTGGTGTTGGCCCTGTTTCTCTATTTTCTCTCTGGTGATCTCATTTAGTCTAATGGCTTTAGCTATCACCTCTGTGTGTATGACCCCAAATTAAATTCAAACTCAACTCTCTAGCTCCATTTGCCCGTTTCTGATTGCATATTGCATACTCACTGTCTCCAGTTGAAAGTTCCCTGTGTCATTTAAATATATCACCTCTGATTTTTCTTTTGTATTTTTTGTTTTTATTAGTGGCACCACCATCCTCTGACTGCAAATTCGGAATGTCATTTATCACCATCTTAGAGTCCTCCCCGTTTCCTGCTATTCCCATGGCTGCTGACCTAGTTCTGAACCTCATTAACCTTGCTGGGATGATTTTAATAGCTCTCTACTTTCATCCTACCTCTAGTCTTGTTTCTGTCCTTCCAATTTATGCTCTGTTGCTAGACTTATCTTCCTACATTTAGAAGTACAATTCTGACCATACTGCTGCTGCAAAAAAAATTGTTATTGTCCACAATGAAACTTTCAACTGTATTTTTTTAGTATATGTGCTGCCGAAGCGAGCACATCAACTGTATTTTTAACTACTTTTCACCACGTATACGTTCACCAAATGGAATAATTTCTTGTTCCATATGTATTCCTTAAACTTTCCCTCATTATGCCCTTGCTGCTGTGTTACTGTTGCCTACATTTTTTCTCCATCTTTACTTACCAGTATGCCTTAATTCACAGCCTAGCTCAAATGACTTCTTTGGAATTTCTCAGCTGAAAAAAATATTTTCTTTTTACATGACACTCACTATTGTCTATTCAGTTCTTCCAGTTGCTAGCTGAATAACCTTGGGCAGATTATTTAAAGGCTTTTTATCTCAGTTTCCACATCTATAAAATTGGGATGATGCTATATTTAATTGGCTGTAAGACATTTTTATGTTTTAACATCTCTGAAATATGAATTTTGTCTTATAATCAATTACATATTGTAGTTTAATTGGCAGATCCTTCTTTCTTTCTTAGTACATAAAGTAGGGTGCATCTCATACTTGGTAGCATCTTAAATTTGGTGAAATACGGTAACATTATAGAATCATGGTCTTGGTGTAAGAATTAAAGGATCTTTATGTAAATGCGTAGTATAACAGGCACAAAGTAATGCTTAATAAATGTTAGCTGTTGTTACTAGGAAATCCTTAAATTATAGCCTAATAGAGTCCTAAAAATGGTAATAAGTTGGGATATCATTGGGTTGAACCCTTATTTCTATAGTTGTTATGTTTACATTTTATGACATGTAAATGTTAAAGTTGGTCATGGAAAGAAATAGGAATGAAATATATCTAATATGTTTTGCACACATTTGTCAAAAAAAAAGTAGGGTCAATCCTATTATTAAAGCTTTATTATAATTAACTTTCAGGGACTTTTTAGCATGGGCTGGACTATCTGAGGCCTATTAAAATAAATTTGAGTCCAGAGGGGCGCCTGGGTGGCTCAGTCGGTTGAGTGTCCGACTTCGGCTCTGGTCACGATCTCACAGATTGTGAGTTTGAGCCCTGCATCGGACTCTGTGCTGACAGCCCAGAGCCTGGAGCCTGCTTCGGATTCTGTGTCTTCCTCGCTCTCTGCCCCTAACCCACTCACATTCTGTCTCTGTCTCTCTCAAAAATAGTAAACATTAAAAAAAAATTTGAGTCCAGAGAGGCTTATCTTCTTGAAAATGCTTTTATAGTAATCTTAGGTGTTCATCAGTGCTTCAAGTACAGTACTTTTAAACTTCAGTTAAAATGAAGGCATATGTCTTGAAAACTTTATTGATCATGAATAATTAGGAAGGCTTCAGAAGTTCTTGAGTAGGAAAAGCTGAGTAGTTTCCTTGGTGACTTCTTCAGAGATCTCCTTGGCCTTTCATTTCAGAAAGAGTTTGTTGAGCTGCTACCAGCCTTGACAGGGGCCAGTGCTTCTCAGGGCTGGAGTGAGGCACAGGCTTTTCTCAGGGGCTCAGCAGCAATCACAGGTGGCCTGGATTTTTCTTGTTTACTCTTCTAATGTTTCTGAATATAAATTTAATTTGATTTTGCTTTTCAACTTTCATTCCATTGTTTTAGCGCTGTTGTTTAGCCGGAATTTATTGAATTTCTGGATCTGTCAGGCACTGATCTAGGAGCTCTCATAGTATAGTATTCTAGTGGGGGAAGAGATGTAAACAGATACTGGAGTATCAAGTAGGCATCAGGCTATAAAATGGTATATAGCACTTCCTTATTTATATAAATGTTGATTTGCATGTCTTGACTTGCTTAACAAATTGTAAACCATTTGATGTTGGATTCATGGCTCATTTTGTAATTCGGTGAAAGTGGTAGAGACTCAATAATTGGTGAATGAATAAAGTTTGGTTCTAAGGATGATGGGGAAGAAAGAGGTAGAAAACACAAACTTTAACAAATTAATATTTACTGTTTGTCATGGAGATTCTGAATTATATCTTAGAGTCTATAAGTTTAAAAATTAGTGATAATACTGAATATCAGTGGGTAGTTTCTGATGAAAACATCAAACTTTTTTTGTCATTCCATTTTGGAAGTTTTTAGAATACAATTTTCTATGTATAGATGGAAATTTTGAAATAAAAGGTAAATTACTTACTTTAATTGGTTTGATAAAACTCCAAGAGTGTATCTACTATAGGTATTTTTTTTTTCCAAATTAAAGGTAACCCTAGATTTAAATAGAAAATTTATGAGTGTTTTATCATTTGAATGTTCTGTTTAGTCTGTATTTGTGGAAGTGGAATTACAGACTGGGATGTTTCCAGAACCTGGTAGTGATATTTTGCTAATAAATAAAAACATTTGCCTTAGGAAGCATCTTAATAACTTAATCTCTGTGTATATTTTCTTACAGTATTATCAGAAAATCCACCCAGTTTCACCATTACTGTGACATCTGAGGCTGGAGAAAATGATGAAAGTAAGTCCAACCAAAAATACTTGTGGTTTTCCTAAGTCACTCTCAGGAATGTAGTCCTGGATTGTATGTAGTCAGGATTATAGCCCTAAACAAGACTTCGAATGCACACATATTTCAGTGATTATGTGGTATTCCATTGAGCGACTTTTTTTTCCATGATTGTTTTTCCTCTCTGGGCATTTAAATTTTTTTTTTTTTTCCAACGTTTATTTATTTTTTTTGGGACAGAGAGAGACAGAGCATGAACAGGGGAGGGGCAGAGAGAGAGGGAGACACAGAATCGGAAACAGGCTCCAGGCTCTGAGCCATCAGCCCAGAGCCTGACGCGGGGCTCGAACTCACGGACCGCGAGATCGTGACCTGGCTGAAGTCGGACGCTTAACCGACTGCGCCACCCAGGCGCCCCGTCCTCTCTGGGCATTTAGATTGCTTATTGGACGTTTGCTGTTATAAAATAGACTGAATAAATATCTCTCTTCATGTTTTTCTCTCTCTTTTTAGGATGGGTGTTGTACTGATGTTTAAATGTGTATATACATAAAGGCAGATAAAATCCAACTGTAGAACTAAGACAAAACAGCTATAAAACCAATAAATTAAAATTAAATAGATTGATTTAAACGTGGCAGATGTTGGGGGAGCATCTGAAGTTCATTTCCACTTTTAGTGCAGTTCAGTTAATATTGGAATTTGGTAAAAACTTCATGTAAGTTGGTGTTAACCCCAAGGATTTTTTTTTTTTTTTTAACATTAAGTTAGTCAATTAAAATTCTACCACTTCCATGAACAGTTAGTAATTTTAGTAGTATCATTTGATACAACTACAATGATACCACTCAAATCGTGGTATCATTTGATAACTCTAAATCTGTCTTGTACAATTGAAAATGAGATTAGCACCGAGATATTACTAAAGTCTGAATTAAAAGGATGTTGGATATAGTCATTTACTTATATATGTATTTATATATATGGGTTTTATGTATAGAATCTCAAATACAACATGAGTATGCTTTTATATTTTGTTTGAAATGTAAATAAATACATAGAAGATACTTTAACCTATCTTTTTAAAAATGCTTCTAAGGTGAGGTGCCTGGGTGTCTCAGTCAGTTGGGTCTCCAACTCTTGATTTTGGCTCAGGTCATGATTTCACGGACGTGGGATCAAGCCCCATGTCGGGCTCTGCTCTGGGCATGGAGCCTGCTTGAGATTCTCTCTCTGTCTCTTTCTCTGTCTCTCTCTCTGCCTCTCGCCAACCTCCAAATAAATAAACATTAAAAAAATACTTCTGTGATACTTTAAATATCCCCAAAAGGAAACAGTGATCTCTTTCTGATGGTGGGATTATTATTGATTTTATTTTTCCCTTAATGTATTTCTAAATTTTCTATAATGAATATCTATTACATCATATAGTAAAATCAAGAAATGTTTTAAAAAGTTCTTATTCTAACAATAAAATTAGAAATATGTTAATTAAAAAAAGAGAAAATGCCAAAAGACACTGTATCCTTACTGACCTGATAACGGTGTTTCTTATATCCATTGACTCATAAAATTCCTTTTTGACATCATACACAAAAATTAAAAGAAAATCTCAAACCTGCATATTTCAAGGTTTTTCTTTTTCCCTTTCATGGAGAGGAATCTGGATTTGAGTTAAAATTATCAAAATTAGGTTTTAATAATCAAAATGTGAGTTATGGCGTATCTGGGTGGCTCGGATGGTTGGGTGTCCGACTTCAGCTCCGGTCATTATCTCACGGTTCATGAGTTCAAGCCCCACGTTGGGCTGTGTGCTGACAGCTCAGAGCCTGGAGCCTGCTTCAGATTCTGTGTCTCCTTCTGTCTCTGCCCCTCCGCCACTTGTGCTCTGCCTCTATCTCTCTCAAAAATAAATAAACTTAAAAAAAAATTAAAATGTAAGTTATAAGAAAGGCAAAGTATAGACAAAGGATCATTGTGATTAGTAAGTTTTAATACAGAATGTTAAGCACTGCTGCTTAGTTGCAAATTGCCTGGTGGAATTGAGAATTCACCAGGCTGGGCTGTAGAGAGATACGTTGCACTGATGTGCCTGTGAGAATCTCACTCCTATACAAGTGTCAGATGTATGCATGACATAGGTGAAAAGAAGTGACAATGTATAGATGAGTCAGGTTGAAAGTGTCTCAGACAACCTCTCAAACCGTCCAGTTCAAAACCATGTCATCTAGCAGCAACCCCTTAACAATGCCCTGCTAGCATTGTGCAGATAGAAATAAAGAAGACTCCAGGGCTAACACCAGATCTTCTGCCCTGGGTTCTGGCTCTGGTAGGGCCTGACAATGACCCCAAGTTAGTACTTCTTCTTTTTTTCTGTTTGTTTTTGTTTTGTTTTAGATTCAAGTCAGTTAACATACAGTGTAGTGTTGGTTTCAGGAGTAGAATTTAGTGATTCGTCACTTATATATAACACCCAGTGCTCATCCCAACAGGTGCCCTCCTTGATGCCTATCACCCATTTAGCCCATCCCCCCCACCTCCTCTTTATCAACCCCCAGTTTGTTATCTATATTTAAGAGTCTCTGATGGTTTGTCCCCCTCTCTGTTTTTATCTTATTTTTCCTTCCCTTCCACTATGTTCATCTATTTTTCTTAAATTCTATATGTGAGTGAAATCATATGAGATTTGTCTTTCTCTGACTTATTTTGCTTAGCATAATATACTCTCATTCCATCCACGTTGTTAGGTAGTACTTTTTCTGTGTGTTATATTCTGTGCCTTTTGTTTGTCTTAAGGAGGATTTATTTATTCATTTATTTATTTATTTATTTATTTAATATTTATTTTTGAGAGAGGGAGAGAGAGACAGAGTGTGAGTTGGAGTTGGGTGCAGAGAGAAAGGGAAACAGAGAATCCAAAGCAGGCTTCAGGCTCTGAGCTGTTAGCACAAAGCCCAACGCGGGGCTTGAACTCACAAACCACAAGATCGTGATCTGAGCCGAAGTTAGATGCTCAACCGACTGAGCCACCCAGGAGCCCCAAGGAGGGTTTCAAAAAGAGAGGCTTTTATTCATTCTCTTTCTTAGACATGCAATATGGTAAAATACTCGTAAGTAATAAATGTATTTCATGTGTCAGAGGTGATTTTTTTTATTCCCGTGATTTATTTTCACTTACCTTTGTGGTATATGTTACTTATCCTAGACTATCTGTCTGATTTCATAGTAACCTTGTTTTTCTTTGCAGGAAAATCTGTTGTGCTACTTTTCATTGACACATTGTAAATTAATGATTGATTCAACAAAGATGGTGACCTCTCTGCACTTTACATTGTAAGAGATTCATTTTCAAACTCTTATGTCTTTAGCTGTCCAGACTACCCTCAAGTTTACATACAGTGAAAAATACCCAGATGAAGCCCCTCTTTATGAAATATTCTCCCAGGAAAATCTAGAAGATAATGATGTCTCAGACATTTTAAAACTATTAGCATTACAGGTAAGGAAATAAGTTTTGTAATAGCATTTTTTTTAACTGGCATTAAAGAGTATACATTAATTTTAAGAGTTAGAAAATGCTATTAAATATGTATAACCAGTTCACTGAACAGGGAGAATTTGTGATGTATCTGTTTATATATATATATATATATATATATATATATATATATATATATATATGTATTCACAAACATTTTTAGTTTTTGTGTCTCATTATACGTTTAAAATTTGAGTAAGAAAAGTTGTGCCTATATCCTGGTTTGAAACCCAGTCAGCCTCATGACTTATAAAGTATATTTTTAAATGTTTCTTTATTTTTGAGGCAGAGAGCAAGTGAATGCATGTGGGGGGGAGGGGCAGAGAGAGAGGGGGACAGAGGATCTGAAAACTGGCTCTGCACTGACAGCAGCGAGCCTGATGTGGGCTCGAACCCACGAACCAAGAAACCATGACGTGAGCTGAAGTGGGACGTTTAACTGACTGAGCCACCCAGGTGTCCCCTCATGACTTTTAGTTAATAAAGTATCTAATAGGTACTTTAAGTTTAAATGCAGTTTTGATGTGGTTCCCAGAATTTCCAGTCCCATGTATGGTTAAAAATTCTGACTTTAAAAAAAACTAAAATTCCCAACCCCTCTGACCTGTTGCAGGCTAGTTGCTTGTAATCTGGGATGAGGACTGGTGATTGTTTTGTTTTGTTTTCTTCTTATCTTTCCTTCTCCCCAAGCTTATAAGCAGCAACAAGGGTTTATGATCCCTCTGAAGTGGGGGGTGGGGGGCGTGGGTGTATGGAAGAAAAAATGGGTACTGGAAAGTTCTTGGCTAGTTCTTTGGTGGGATAGGCTACCTGCAGTCTGGTTTTAACCAGTATTTAAAGCTCTCTCTTGCTTGGGTAAAGAGTTTTCACGGGTTCTTCAAAGTAGGAAGTAGGGAGGACAAATAAAATCTTAACTCCACCATGTTATAAACAGAAGTCCTAGTACTGTTTGTTTCTTCTAACAAGAGTTGACAGAAGCCCTGTCTATACCTTAAATGTGACTGGTATATTTCAAGGACTGTTTGTCCTCTGAATGCTGATATTTGAAAAATATCTGGAGCTATTAGAGAATGAAAAGTAAAAGAAGATATATTAAACATGAATTTATGCTTATCCTGGGCTGTGTTCACTCTGCCACTCAGTATGAAATTATACTAATTCTAATATTTGGCTTAAAATGCTTCATTTTAAGACATTGCAGAGAACCTGGGATACATGCTTGCTTATATTCATTCATATACTAATGTAAGTTATTTGATCTGAGTGATTGCTTTCTGTGTGTTTTATATTTTTATACTCCAGCTCCTTCCTTTCAGAAAAGTTTTGATCTCTTTCTCCTACTTAGCTGAGATCAGATATACTGAGGGAATATTTGTACTTTTTCTCTCAAAATAGTATTGATTTTTAGTTATCAAAATAATAAATTCATATTATTAAAGCTCCAGAAAATACAGAAACTCATGAAGAAGAAAATTAAAAATACTCTTCATCTTACCAGTGAGGTAGAACTACCTATTAACATTTTGGTGTGATATAGTTCCAGACTTTTTTCTTATGCTTATATTCATAATACCCCTCTTCTACCCCAATTTAAATCATTCTATACATAATGTATCATAATATCCTTTTTTTCACATAACAATATATGTGGGTATCTTTCCATTTAAGTAAACATGTATATGAATCATTTTTTATAACCGCATAGAATTTCACTATATGTGTAATTATACACATCTTTTTTGAAACAACTTAATTACTTCTCATTTTTGCCTGATTTAATATTTAAATCTTTGAACATTCTTTTTAAGAAATTTTTTGTTGTTAATTTTTTTTTAATGTTTACCTTTGAGAGAGAGAGAGGAGAACACGAGTGAGGGAGGGGAAGATAGAAAGGGAAACAGAATTCGAAGCAGGCTCCAGGCTCCGAGCTGTTAGTACAGTGCCTGACGTGGGACTTGAACCCACGAGCTGTGAGATCATGACCTGAGCTTAAGTCGGATGCTTAACTGACTGAGCCACCCAGGCACCCCTTAAATTTTTTTTTTAACGTTTATTCATTTTTTGAGAGACAGAGACAGAGCGTGAGTGGGGGAGGGACAGAGAGAGAGGGAGCCACAGAATCCAAAGTAGGCTCTAGGCTCTGAGCTGTCAGCACAGAGCCCGACATGGGGCTTGAACTCACAAACCATGAGATCATGACCTGAGCCAAAGTCGGACGCTTAACCGACTGAGCCACCCAGGTGTTTAAATCCTTAGAGCAGAGTCTCCATTGAATCCTTAGTGCCTGGCACATAGTAGACACTTAGCTATTTTTTGAATAGATGAAAAGAGTATATTATTGATGAGTATACTAGCTCAGTGTTTTCTATAAGTAAGATTACTGGATTAAAGGTTATGCCTACTTAATTTTATACACACTGCCAAATTGACCTTCAGAATGATTGTGCCATGTTATGATCTCATTGTAGCCCTTGAGGTGTCTGCCTCCATCTGCTAACATTAGGTTTTTTCATTTGGAAAGAAAAAATGATGACAAGATGGAAGATAGTGTAGAATCATAATTTGAAATTCTTTAGTTAGTAGTGATAGGGAAATCTGTTGTGTGACTTCTAGTTTTCTAGTTCCATGAATGATTCTTTTTTTGCTTTTGTTTTCTTTTTTTAATGTTTATTTTTGAGAGAGAGAGAGCATGAATGGGAGAGGGACGGGGGTGGGGGGGGAACAGAGGGTCCGAAGTAGGCTCTGTGCTGGCAGCTGTGAACCCCATGCAAGACTTGAACTCACGAACTGTGACCTCATGACCTGAGCTAAAGTCAGACGCTCAACCAACTGAGCCACCCACATGCCCCCTTTTTTTGCTTTTCTATTGGAATACTTAGGTTGTTAAAAAAGAGATCCTACTGGGATTTGTTTTTGAAATGTATTGAGCATTAGATTAAGTGACTTAAGGCAGACACAGTCCTCCCTATAATAGATTTTATGTTCTGGTGAGGAATGTGGACTAGCACATTGGAAATTATTATTCTGTGTGAAAAGTGCTGTGATGGGTGAAGTACAAGATTATAAGAGTGGACATAGGCTTGAGGCACTGGAGAAGCTTTCAAGAGGAAGAGTTTGCCAGGCAATAAAGAGTAGAGTTTTAAGGTAGAGGAGCAAGCTTGTTAAGTGTCATGTAAGTGAGAGAAAAGAGCTCATTATTTCCTTCCAGAACTTCAGTCATACTAAATTTCTTGAGCTTAGAAATTTGGGGTTATTGATACTATATGATGGAACTAAAGCGATTCATTCCCTAAGGGTCTTTAGAACTATTTTAAAACTATGGTCTTGCTCCCGGTGGGTTTGGGAAACTATTGAGGGGTTTTAACGAAGAGACTGACAAGATCAGTTTTGGGTGTGTACTGAGTGGCCAGAGAAGTTGATGTCAGGGGTGACAAGACCACAGGTTTTAAGAAAACCTGTTAGGATTTTCTTGTAATATTCCAAGTTGAAGTTGATGGTGTCCTGGGTTAGGGTAATAACCGTGCTGATAGAGAACAGTAGGCAGACTTAAATGATATTTAAGAATAGATTAGAGGTGGTGATAGAATTTATGATGTGATGTGAGTGTTCATGCCGGGTGGATGGTTGGTTCTCTGAGTTAGAGAACCCAAATAGGTTTTTTGGAGAAGATGATGGTTTCAGTGTTGACATGCCTTTGGGACATCATATTGCTGTCCACTGGGTAGTTTTAATATGGATTTGGTCTTTGGGAGAGAGGTTTGTTTAGTGTCAGATTTAGAATAGTTAGCATGGACAGACACACCATAAGAAAAGCTCCAGGGAAGAGAAGCTGGCTTGAAGCCTTGTATTCACAAAGGGCCCAGGAGATGAAATACCTACTCAGATGCTGCTGAGTCCAGCCTGTCAAAGGAATGTTTGGAAATCTCTTCTGCTTCTAGGATTAAGGTTCTGGCTTGTATATTTTGGATTTTTTTTTTTTTTTTTTTTTGCATGTGTGTCTTGTTTCTGTGGATAAGCAAGGTATCTTGTTTTATTTTATTCTGCTTTGAAATGACCACCTTCTGAATAGCTTTTGAATTGCAGTTGACCCTTGAACAACACAGAGGGTTAGGGTCACTGACTTTCCACACAGTCGAAAATCTTCGTGTAACTTAGGACTCCCCCAAAACTATTAACAGACAGGAAGCTTTAACTATAACATAAATAGTCAATTAATGCATATTTTGTATGACATATGTACTACATGCATACTATATTCTTACAATAAGCTATAGAAAATTTTATTAAGAAAGTTATAAGGAAGAAAAAATACATTTACAGTACTATACTGTATTTATTGAAAACAAAAATTGCATGTAAGTGGACCCATGCGATTCAAACCTGTATTGTTTAAGGGCAACTATAGACCCCTTTCATGAGTTGGAGAGCTTTTATATTTGATTTTAAGCCATGTCAAACTGAAGAAAAAAAAGGTAGGTAAAGATAAATCACAAAAGTACCTACATTCTTTATTATTGTATATTAGAAAATCACTTTGGCCTCAAAGTTCAGTTTATTCCCATAGCTCTTAAAGTACCTCAAAAGATCTAAAATCATGAAAATATTCTAGAAAACTCATGTTACTAGCTGCTGTAGGAAAATGTTTTCTGAATTCTACCTACATTTATGATTATTTAACAGAATTTAGTAAATTGTCTGTTTTAGGTTAGTTGTAGCAAATTACGTATCTTTTAAAATTTAATTATTCATCTACATGTATATCTGTGCTCACTTCTTAAATGATCATTTATCCAAGTGTCCGAACTTATGGTGCAACTGAATTAGTAATCATATTATAAATGTATGGGATTTAGTGATAACAATGAAATATTTTTCATTTAATTTTTTAAATTTTTCTGAAAAGCATGTTTCTCACTACAACCTTTGTTTTGTTTCTTTTGGTTACATAGGCAGAAGAAAATCTTGGTATGGTGATGATCTTTACTTTAGTGACAGCTGTGCAAGAAAAATTAAATGAAATAGTAGATCAAATAAAAACTAGAAGAGAAGAAGAAAAGAAACAAAAAGAAAAAGAAGCGGAGGAAGCTGAAAAGGTATATTATAAAGCTGGGTTTTCTTTCATTATTCTTTTAATCTGTTTTTTTTTGTTTTGTTTTGTTTTGGTTAGTTGGTGGGTTTGGTTTTGTTTTTGTTTTTGGAAATTTCAGTACATGTTTTGGCAATCACAAAATAAAAGTAAATTTTACTTAGGCTTTACTAAGTAAAATGTTAGAAGTCCCTCACTGCATTGGTTACATAGCATGAGTAATTAATTAATAATCAGTTATTAAAGGTTAGTAGAGCTCATGCAGGTAAAATTGAGAACTATACATTATTTTTTTATAAGTTACAATTCTGTTGTAGATTATAAATGTCTCATCTGGCCACATGTCTTTTTTATTTTCTAAGCAATTATTTCATGGCACTCCTGTTACAATTGAGAATTTCTTAAGTTGGAAGGCCAAGTTTGATGCAGAACTCTTGGAAATTAAAAAGAAACGAATGAAAGAAGAAGAGCAAGCAGGAAAAAATAAATTAAGTGGTATGAGACTCCCTCCCCCAGACTTTCCCTCCAGTTATCTAATTCTTACACAGCAAGATGATCACATAGACAAATTTCTTTAAGAAAAGAATGTACTTAGGGATCTAGGACAAAAAGAAAGCATTCTGTGTACATGATGATATTTCTTTGTTTATAATTAGAATTAATTTTTATGGCTTATCTTTGATCTAGATATTACAATGGATAGATCATGAGATACAGCTGCTATATGACCTTCAGAATCTGACAGGCATTAGGAGTGGTAGAGTCCAATGCATTTGTTTTTCTAGGACTCTAAAGCAGACTGGGTTTTCACTTCTTCCGTTTTAATGCAAATACATATCACATGCTTCTTAGCTACTTACTGAGTTGATACATTTATTAGAAGTTACAAAAATAAGTTTTCAGACTTGTTTTCTTGGATTAGTATACTTTTTAAAGGGTTTGGGAAGATGGAGGAAAATTTGGAAACATGGGAAACTATGGAACATAGAGGAAAGGTATGTTTATATTAAACATACTTATTTCTTTTAGGGAAACAGCTATTTGAAACAGACCATAATCTTGACACATCTGATATCCAGTTTTTGGAGGATGGTAAGATAATGCTAAAATTCCATGTGTGTGTAATCCACTATTTTTAATATTAAACCATGAAAAAGTTCTAACTTAGTGTAAAATTTTTCTCCAAAGACTATAGTCAAATACATTTTGAAGAATAAATTGTAATGTTTTATCAATTAATACACTAACCTATAGTAATGTATTTTTTAAAGTTTTCTGGTAAGTTAAACAACATCAAAGATAGCTGTAAATAGCTATGGTTGCATTCACCTCTAATAACTAGTAAACCAGGCCTCTGTAACACCCGATTTACTCAACTTTCTAGTATCAGAAATCTGTGGAAACTGTATTTCATGGTCATGGGACTTTATAAAAACCTCAAATCTGAAACTCCTCATGCCTTCTAACCAAAAATCTTAAATTTCATACAATTCTTACTATCTGGAACATTTAGTTCCTTGTGCTTTCCTTCTTCTTTTTATCTTAGACTTTACTCCTTTTCATTTTTCTGTCCATCCGTTATTCATCCATACACAGATATTTATTGCACCCCTAGTATAAGTTAAGCATTGTCCTGGCTGCTGAGGATATAGCAATATCGACAAATTTCCCTGCCCTCCTAGAGCTTATGGCCTTTGTGTGTTTCTTAAACTGGGCTCAATACACAGTCATACTTCTGATAGCATCCTAGAGTTCTTCACTTCATTAGCCTTCTCATGCCTGTCTTGCCAGTTGGGTACTACAGCTTCTGGTCTTTCAACCTTGTTCCTGGACTAGCTCCTGGAAAAGGTTAAGAAACAATGTTGAGGTACCCCTGGGGTGACTCAGTCAGGTAAGCATCTGACTTCGGGTCAGATCATGATCGCAGGTCATGATCTCATGGTTTGTGAGTTCGAGCCCCACAGTGGACTCCATGCTGACAGTCTGGAGCCTGCTTGGGATTCTATCTCTGTCCCTCCCCTATTCGTACTTTCTCTCTCTCTCTCAAAAAATAAATAAACTTCTAAAAAAATTAAAAAAAAATTTTGTTGTGGCCTCCCTGCTAAATCATGTTTCTTTTTATTTTATTTATTTTTAATTTAAATCCAAGTTCGTTAACATACAGTATCATAATAATTTCAGGAGTAGAATTTAGTGATTCATCACTTGCATATAACACCCAGTGCTCATCCCAACAAGTGTCCTCCTTATTGTCCCTCACCCCTTTAGCCCTTCCCCCCACTCAACGCCCCTTCAGAAACCCTCAGTTCTCTGTATTTAAGAGTCTCTTATGGTTTGTCTCACTCTCTGTTTTTATATTATTTTTGCTTCCCTATGTTCATCTGTTTTGTATCTTAAATTCTACATATGAGTGAAATCATACAATATTTGTCTTTCTCTGACTGACTTATTTTGCTTAGCATAATACAGTCTAGTTCCATCTACATTGTTGCAAATGGCAAGATTTCATTCTTTTTGATCACCAAGTAATATTCCAGTGTGTGTGTGTGTGTGTGTGTGTGTGTGCGCGCGCGCGTGCGTGCACGCGCGCACACACGTGTACACCACATCTTCTTTATCCATTCATCAGTTGATGGACAGTTGGGTTCTTTCCATACTTGGGCTGTTGTTGATTGTACTGCTGTAAACATGTGCCTTTTCGAAACACCACTCCTGTATCCTTTGGATAAATACCTAGTACAATTGCTGGGTTGTAGGGTAGTTCTATTTTTAATTTTTTGAGGAACCTCCATAGTGTTTTTCAGAGTGGCTGCACCAGTTTGCATTCCCACCAGCAGTGCAAAAGAGTTCCTCTTCCTTCACATCCTTGCCAAGATCTGTTGCCTGAGTTGTTAATTTTAGCCATTCTGACAGCCGTGAGGTGATATCTTGTTGTGGTTTTGATTTGTATTTTCCTGGTGATGAGTGATGTTGAGCATCTTTTCATGTGTCTGTTAGCCATCTGGATGTCTTCTTTGGAAAAAGTGTCTGTTCATATCTTTTGCCTGTTTCTTCACTGGATTATTTGTTTTTTGGGTGTTGAGTTTGATCATTTCTTTATAGATTTTGGATACTAACCCTTTACCTGCTTTGTCATTTGCAGATATCTTCTCCCATTCCGTCAATTGCCTTTTAGTTTTGCTGATGATTTCCTTTACTGTGCAGAAGCTTTTTGTCTTGATGAGGTCCCAATAGTTCATTTTTGCTTTTGTTTCCCTTCCCTCGGGAGACGTGTAAGTTGCTGTGGCCAAGGTCAAAGAGGTTGTTGCCTGCTTTCTTCTTTAGATTTTGATGGCTTCCTGTCTTACGTTTAGATCTTTCATCCATCTTGAGTTTATTTTTGTGTATAGTGTAAGAAAGTGGTCCTGGTTCATTCTTCTGCATGTCGCTGTCCAGTTTTCCCAACACCATTTGCTGAAGAGACTGTTTTTTTTTCCATTGGGTATTCTTTCCTGCTTTGTCAAAGATTAGTTGGCCATATGTTTGTGGGTCCATTTCTGGGTTCTCTATTCTGTTCCATTGATCCATGTGTCTATTTTTGTGTTAGTACCATACTGTCTTGGTGATTACAGTTTTGTAATACATCTTGAAGTCTGGAATTGTGATGCTTCCAACTTTGATTTTCTTTTTCAGCATTACTTTGGGGTCTTTTTCTGGTTCCATACAAATTTAAGGATTGTTTGTTCTAGCTCTGTGAAGAATGCTGGTGTTATTTTGATAGGATTGTATTGAATATGTAGATTATTTTGGGTAGTATCGACATTTTAACAATATTCTTCCAATCCATGAGCATGGAATGTTTTTTCCATCTCTTTGTGTCTTCAGTTTCTTTCATAAGCTCTCTATAGTTTTCTAATGTATAGATTTTTCATCTCTTTGGTTAGGTTTATTCCTAGGTATTTGATGTTTTTTGGTGCAATTGTAAATGAGATTGATTCCTTGATTTCTCTTTCTGCTGCTTCATTATTGGTGTATAGAAATGCAACCAATTTCTGTACATTGACTTTATATCCTGTGACTTGGCTGAATTCATGTGTCAGTTCTAGCATTTTTTTTTTTTTTGTGGAGTCTTGGGTTTTCCACATAGACTATCATGTTGTCTATAAAGAGTGACAGTTTGACTTCCTCCTTGCCAATCTGGATGCCTTTTATTTCTTTGTGTTGACCGATTGCTGAGGCTAGGACTTCCAACACTAAGTTGAATTAACAGTGGTGAGAGTGGACATCCTTGTCGTGTTCCTGACCTTAGCGTGAAAGCTCATGGTTTTTCCCTGTTGAGGATGATATTAGCGGTGGGTCTTTTCTATATGGCTTTTGTGATCTTGAGGTATGATCCTTCTATCCCTATTTTATTGAGGGTTTTTATCAAGAAAGGATGCTGTATTGAATGCTTTTTCAGCATCTCTTGAGAGGATCATGTGGTTTTTATACTTTCTTTTATTAATGTGATGTATCATATTGATTGATTTATAGATATTGATATGTCTGCATCCCAGGAATAAATCTCACGTGATCATGGTGAATAATTCTTTTAATGTATTATTGGGTCCAGTTGGCTAGTATATTGTTGAGAATTTTTGCATCCATGTTCATCAGGGAAATTGGTCTGTGGTTCTCCTTTGTAGTGGGGTCTTTGGTTTTGGAATCAAGGTAATGGTGGACTTGTGGAGTGAGTTTGGAAGTTTTCCTTCCATTTCTATGTTTTGGGACAGCTTCAAAAGAATAGGTATTAACTCTTCTTTAAATGTTTGGTAAAATTCCCTAGAAAGCCATCTGGCCCTGGACTCTTGTTTGTTGGGATATTTTTGATTACTAATTCTATTTCATTACTGGTTATGGGTCTGTCAAATTTTCTATTCCTGTTTCAGTTTTGGTAGTTTATATGTTTCTAGGAAATTGTCCATTCTTCCAGATTGCCCAATTTGTTGGCATATAAACTGCTCATGATAGTCTCTTGTCTATATTTATGCAGTGTTGGTTATAATCGCTTCTCTTTCATTCTTCATTTTATTTATTTGGGTCCTTTCCTTTTGCTTTTGATCACTCTGGCTATGGGCATATTAATTTTGTTAATTCTTTCAAAGAACCAGCTCCAGGTTTCATTGATCCGTTATACTGTTTTTTTGATCTCGATATCATTGATTTCTGCTCTAACATATATGTGTTAAGTCCCTGGCTGCTATTTCTTCCTGTTCTTTCTTTTGGGGTGAATTCCTTTGTGTTGTCATTTTGGAGGAAGAAGAAAAATTAATAAAATAAAAAAATTAAAACAAGAAAAAACAAAGGAAGTTAGACCCTAGGTGTGTTTTGGTCTGCTTGTTGAAAGAGGCTTGATAGAATAGGGACAAAAGGGAAAGAAAAAAAAAAGTAAGAAATTTAAAAATGAAAAATAATTTGTGTAAAAAAATAGAATAAGATAAAATGAAACATAATAAAACATTTAAAAAAATAAAAAAGTAAAATAAATTTTTCTCTTTCTGCATCTAAGAGAGAGAAAGAAAAGTAAGAAAAAAGAGAACTATTTAAGTAAAAACAGAAACAAAGAAAACGAACAAATAAATTATAACCATCCAACAATGAAACACTAATGAAACTCTAACCAGCCAACAATGAAGCTTGTGCTATTCTAGGGGATGTGCTTGGAGGGCATTTGGCGGGGCTTGATGTAATGGCTCCGTTCTCCGCTAGGTGGTGCTGCTTAGGTTACTGGGGTGGATCTGTGTGGGTGCTCCTGGGAAGTGGAATTGGCTTCAGCCAGCTCACCAGTCTCTGGCGCGGGAACTTTGCATTCTCACCAACCTGCCATCAAAAACTCCTCCTGTATCTCAGGCCTCCGTCCACTTCCTGCCTCTACCCTGGCTGTTTGCCTGCCAGGTGGCAGGCACTTCCCTCCAGAGTTTTATTTCAGATTAGACTGTGTTTCAAAACCGCACGCTTGAGAGACTCCTGTGGCTTGGACCTGCACTAACTCTGGAGGAGGGTCTCACTGAGCAATGGCTGGGTGCCTGCTTACCCCAGAAGATGTTCGTGCGATTGCACGGCTGCAGAGGTTCAGAGATTAAGGCAAATGGAACACGCAGCTAGGGCCAGTTTTCACTGCATTCTGGTGTCTTTGTCCCAGTATCAGTGACTGTGACTGCTCTCCAGGGTCTGCTGGGATCTTTTGCTTCTGGGGAGGCGATATGGCTGCTACCAAATGCTCTCCAAGCAGGAGAAACACTTCTCCCTGTGTGGGACACAGGCCCCTCAGACTGCACTGCCTTCTCCTGGGGATTCGCCCTGCTTCCTCACTAGAACAATGCCAGGCACCGAGCTCTGGAACTTGAGATTCTGCGCTGCACTGTTAACAGAATCCTGGTGGTATTGACACCCTCTCCTTTCTCCCCATGATGGGTTTAGGTGAACAGATTTCTTGTTCAGTCCCCTGTGAATATTTTCACTCTTTCTTTTTCTCTCTAGCTACTTTCGGGGGAGTGCTTTTCTTGCACAATCCTGATGTGCTGCACTCACCCCCTTTCTTTTTCTCTTCCCTCTCTGCGAAAATAGCTCCCTACCTTCCGTGGCTTTTCTCTCCCCCTGTTCACCTCTCCTGTACCACATACCTGCCGATTTCTGTGGGTTACTTTCTGCAGATTGCTGCATTAATCCTCAGATAAATTTCCTAGGTGTTCAAAATGATTTGGTGCTGATCTAGCTGTGTTTCAAGGACTGAGACAAGCTCAGGGTCTTCATGTGCTCTGCTGTCTTAACCCTTCCCCCCTAAATCATAGTTTTTAACCTGAGCTGGACCCTTAGGGACACTCAGCATTTTGTTTTGTGTATTTTATTGCATTCTGGTTCCAAGATATTTGTTAGTCTCAAACAAACAACTCCCCCCCACCCCCCAAACAAACAAACAGACCCAGCAAGGATATCCTCATCTATCCCCCTCGCATGTTACTAGCTTGTTTTTCTCCTCTGTTATTGAGAAATTCTGGAACCAAAAAGCTGTGTGTGTCTCAGTCTTTCTTACACTTTAGAAGTTTTACTGTCTTCACTCATTCTTGACTCCTGACTGTGTCTAACAGATCAAGTATCTCTTCATATCCAATCACTCACCAAAAGCTGTTTCCTCCTGATGTGGAGGTTTTATCATTTTTTACCTGGGTGTGTGTTGTGGTTTCTTACATTGTCTCCCTGCTCCAGTGTCTTTCTCTTTTACTGCCTTTAGTCACCGCCCCTGAGCTGACGTTCCTAAAACTCATGTGTAATCATGACACTTCTCTTCTTAAAATCCTTTGAGGATTCTCTGTTGCTTAGAGGAAAAGGTTGGCCTATACAATCCTTCTGTTTGGCCTTCATTTATGATATCTCTAGATATTTTTCCTCAAGAATCTTTTGTTCCGGTTAGAAGTATTCAAAGTCTTATTTTTCTTTCTGCCTTTGCATATACTTCTACCTATAGTTGCTTTATCTGGCCCCTTTTCTTCTTAGTGAGTTCAAATTTATTGTAAAGATATTTCAGATGTTATCTGTTCTGGGAAGTCTTCCCTGCCTCTCCCCGAGAGAGTGAGTTATTCTTTGGCCTGTACTTAACAAAAGTATATTTTCTTAAAAAAAAATTTTTTTTAACATTTATTCATTTTTGAGAGACAGAGAGCATGAGTGGGGGAAGGGCAGAGAGAGAGAGGGAGGGAGGGAGGGAGACACAGAATCCGAAGCAGGCTCCAGGCTCTGAGCTGTCAGCACAGAGCCCGACGCGGGGCTCGAACTCACGGACTGCGAGATCATGACCTGAGCCGAAGTCAGCCGCTTAATTGACTGAGCCACCCAGCCACCCCTACAAAAGTGTATTTTATTACTCAGTTGCTCATAGGCATGAAGCAAGACTCAATGTCAGTGGACTAGAGTCTCATAGGAAAGGAAGATGAAGAATTTTTGGTGATTTAAGTACTGTAATATCTGACCTTTATGTACTTCAAACTGAAAAGTAAAGATGTTTAATGCAAGGCCTATGTATTGCTTCCTGTAGGACTCAGACATTTGGAATTTGAGAAAAGCATACTATTAGTTATAATGGGAACTGAGTGAGAGTGAAGATCAAGTTATACCTATCAATTAAATAGCAAGTAGAGTTGAGTTTGGTGATGTATGTATCTGCCACTGTTGGAAGAGATGAACTGGTACAGGCACCATTGTCAGTAATAATCAACTTTGTAAATCCAGGACATATCATCATCTCCAACTTATAAAATGCCACATCATAAATAACTCATTCTAGGAAGGCTTTTTTTATAATGGGGTTTTTTAGAATTTGAACTGGAAGCAGGAAGTTGTTTTTAAAATGTGTCTCTTCTGAGGCGCCTGAGTAGCTCAGTCAGTTATGTCCACCTCTTGATTTTGGCTCAGGTCATGATCTCATGGATTGTGAGATTGAGCCACGCATCAGGCTCTGCGCTGACCATGCGGAGCCAGCTTAGGGTTCTTTCTCTCCCTCTCTCTCTGCCCCTCCTCCGCTCATGCGCATGGTTTTGCTGTCTCTCTCTAAATAAATAAACATTTAAAAAAAGGGGGTGCCTGAGTGGCTCAGTCTGTTAAGCGTTCGGCTTCGGCTCAGGTCATGATCTCGTTCGTGGTCCATGAGTTAGATCCCCGCATCAGGCTCTGTGTTGACAGCTCAGAGGCTGGAGCCTGCTTCGGATTCTGTGTTTCGCTCTCTCTCTGCCCCTCCCCCGCTCGCACTCTGTTTCTCTAGAAAATAAATAAACATTTAAAAAAAAACTAAAAATGTGCCTCTGCTGCTTAGATCATTGTAACTATGATTTGCAGTAGTAGTTTCAGATTTCATCACTGGCATCTCACTGGCACATTTAGAAGTTTGCTGTCGCCAGTGCATTACATCTTTTACTCCTGAGCATAAGACTGAAGGTGAAATGTTTTGTCTTTTACAGCTGGAAACAATGTGGAGGTAGATGAATCTCTGTTCCAGGAAATGGATGACTTGGAGCTAGAGGATGATGATGATGATCCAGACTACAATCCTGCTGACCCAGAGAGTGATTTGACTGACTAATGGACTATCCGCATCCGCAGAGAGGCGTGACTGCCACAGCATCTGTGGCTGTGCTGAGGTGTTGATTTTTCTTTCTTTTTTTCTAAGAAAAAATAATTCTCAGGAGAATATTCTTCTGATAGCTTTCATCATTGAACTTAATAAACTGACCTTAAAATTTCAAATATAAAATGTTGAGTCCCTCTTATTGTTTAGGAGTAAGGTCATACATATAAAATCATGTAGCGTTAGAGATCCAGCCTATAACACTAAGACTAGAAGACAGTCTGCTACTGTGTACAGGTGTGGGCTCATATACAAGGAGTTGTAATAACTTGGAATTTTTATGTGGGAGACAGTGATGCTTTTGGATTCTAAGTGTTGTCATTAATATAAAATGTCAGAGAACAGAGGTGAAGAGAACATTAAGCCTTCTGAATTCTAGCCTTTGGGCATGATATATTTAAGTCTTTGCAAAACCAGAAACCTGAATATAGTCAGAATGACAAAGGCCTTTAGTCTTATGGTAGTGTTTGAATCAGAATCCTTTGTGGTTATTCCAAGGTGTGCACTTGTAGGCCCTCTGCAGTTGAGGTTATTAAACACTGACCTTAATCTGAATTTTAAAACAGTGAAAGCTCATGCCGGTGACACGGGTGATACTGTTGCATACTCCTTATTCAGAACCATAGTCCTGTAGTTGTGAAATAGATACATTGTGATGTTCCTCCACTCTTCGAATTTAACCAGTCTGGAAAGGTCTGGATTTTGGGGGTTGTGCAGTGTCTGCAAGAGAACACACATTACATTCATGTACTTGTGAGACCTTCTTCATCATAGCTTGGAATGATTGATTTGGGGACCCCAGGTAGGAGAGCCAGGCTTCATGCAGGTTATCTAGGCACTGCAACTTTGGAAAATTGAATCTTAATCCTAATAGGGAATTACTTGTGCTATTACAAATAGCTGCCTCCTTTCAAAAATACACGTATTACACATCCACAGATAAGCAGTATCAATCCCATGTTTATTTTTGGATTTAGGTTTATGGTTAAAATCAAATTATTTAAGACAAAATTGAGGAATATAATACTATCATTGAGGAATGTAATACTTTTTCACCAGCTTTGGTTCTGACCAATAGAAGGGAATACCAGTAGTGTTTGTCATTTCTCTACAGAGAGAAGTCCAAAAATTTGTGTTGTGTGAGACTTTTTCTAAGAAGAGATCCTTTCTGAAGCTGATCAGTAGATGCATTAAGAACTTGAGAGCCGTTGGGGCGCCTGAGTGGCTCAGTCGGTTGAGTGTCTGACTTCGGCTCAGGTCATGATCTCACGGTTTGTGGGTTTGAGCCCTGTGTCGGGCTCTGTGCTGACTGCTCAGAGCCTGGAGCCTCCTTCAGACTCTGTGTCTCCCTCTCTCTCTCTGCCCATCCACTGCTCACACTCTGTCTCTTTTTGTCTTTCAAAAATGAATAAATGTTTAAAAAAAAAAAAAAAGAACTTGAGAGTAGTTTAATTAAGGGTAAGAAAAGCAATGATGAACAATATAGTGCTGAGGTCAGTGAGGACTTGACCTTAAAGTGTCAAGAATGATTCTACCTCCCTCTTGCACAAGACTTTTTTAAAGTATATGGTTGATTTTGTTTTTTTTTTTAAGTTTATTTATTTTGAAAAGGGGTGGGGAGGGGCAGGGAGAGAGGGAGAGAGGGAGAGAGAATCCCAAGCAGGCTCTGCACTGTCTAGTATAGAGCTTGACATGGGGCTCAAACTCAGGAACCATGAGATCATGACCTGAGCCAAAATCAAGAGTTGGATGCTTAACTGACTGAGCCACCCAGGCGCCCCTGAAGTGTAAGTTTTATATGTTTTCTCTAAGTATTGAAGTGGATTCCATCTTTGTCATTTCAGAATGTAGGCAGAACCTGATGATATGGAAATGAAGACTCAGAGTTTGTTGTAATGATACTCCCAAGTATTTTCATCCAAAGTAAATGTTAACTTTAATATTGCTTTTATTTTATGGGAATTAACCAAAGACTCTACTTCTCAAACTGGAGCACACATAGTCCCAGGATGCGCAAAAGCATGACTGGTGGTATTTGAAGCAGTAATTGGCCATCTTGGATTCTCAGTTTTGCTCTTGGATTTGGGAAAATTTTTGCTTTTGTTTTTCTACTTATGCTAAGTTGTATGAAGTATTATAAGATTAAACACGAATACTACTATGTGTATTCATTGCTGTATGCCTGTGACAATGTCTGGCACCGAATAGGCATCTATTATTTGTTGAATTGAGTGAATTATGCAAAGTTCTCCTGCATTTTAAAGGTAAACCATGGCAGTTCAAGGAAGTGTTTTATTTGCTATATGCAGCTTTGAGTTATGCCTCCAGATTCTGCATTACTTCATATTCTTCTGCCAGGAGAGGTGCCTTAGGAAAAAAGTGCACTGATCTAAGGCAAACACCTCTAAAAGGTTACATGAACATTTCCTATTTGAGGTAAAACCAGAAAGAGTGATTAGTAACATTTCTTACGGATGAAAGGATGAGTTCATTGATTGTACTGTCACAAACTCCAAAGTGTATGTGTCAAGTGGCAAAGAGATACATTCTTGGATTCTAGGAGAAAGGAGAGTGTGAGTTTTCAATATGTATGTGCTAGCCTGTTGTTTGTGTTATGGAGGTGCAAACAGAAAGCAGGTAAACTATCTCAAGTAGCTCATAGTGTTTTGTTTGTCTTTCAGAGAACATAAATGTCCAGCAACAAAGGTAAACATCATATGATTATATATAAAAATGAGTCACACACTTCCAAAACTGTAGGGAGTAATTTTAGAGAGTCCATTGAGTTCTAAAGTGATAGGGAATGTTTTTTTCACCAATGCACATGGAGTAGGAGTCCATATAAAGACGTAAATGGGAATGACATTAGCTTGTTTGCTGCTTTAGGACCTATGTCAGAGTAACAGAGATGCAGAATACTGCCATAAGGTTTATCATGAAGTTTATAGCTTTCAGTTTAATTTCCCCTTTGTTGGGCAAAGGACTTGGAAAGAAAAGGGGTGAGGTGGGGTGGTAATGCATGACTTAGTGCACCTTCCATTAATAGAAAAATGGGAATATGTTGGAAAACGTTTATGACTATTGTAAAGGAATGCCAAGTCAAAATTTTAATTAACAGTGCTGTGTAGAGCCATTTTGGCACCTGAAGGAAAAATCAGTAATTACTTAAAATTTGGATATTTTATTTATCACGGATTTTACATTAAATCTTTATTTTTTAAAATACTGCATTAAAATGTTGATCTTAATAACTGAGTTTTTGGTGCTTTTTAAAATTTTGCACCCAAGATCAGTGCCTCACTCACATTATTGTAGTCCTTGGTAGGTCGAAAAGGCTTTCAGGGTTTCCTGGCCTCCATCCTAAGAATATTAGGGAGAAAGGCCTGGAGTTGGAACCTGGTGAAGATTTAGGTAAAGGGTGCTGCTTTGTGTAAATGAAGATGCTCGGACGACAAGCAGAATGAGCCATACTGTTACCAACTTCAAGCAGATAGTTAAACTGAAGTAATTAAGGGCCTGGAAATTATTAGATTATGGGCTACTGCACATGCTTGAGATACCAGCTGGTAGGTTATGGCTTTGACCATAAGAGTCCAAGCCTATGTAGATGTGATATAATCATTAAAGAAAAATGAATTACACCCAGATTTGTTGGTCTCTTGAACAAATTGATTCTTGTAGAACTCAGACTGTCTAGAAAGTATGGATCTACAAAATTTTTCACCTATACTTTTGGGATAATGTTTTAAAAGAACTTCGATATTAATTTGGATGTATCTTTTGACATTTAAATTTTGTTTTTAAAGGTCAGACTGTTTCTATTATTTGGAAAGGCCCTTAACACTTGAGGATCTGTTACTAAGGATGTTTTCTAAAAAGATAAATATTGATGCTATGGCCCTTGAAAATGACATTAAAGGAGAGTGTTAGGCACATTCTCAAAGGTGTCTTTTTTTTTTTTTTGCAATCATCAACTAATTTTTGAAAAATGTTTATTTATTTTGAGTGCAAGCAGGGGAGGGGCAGAGAGAGAGAATCCCAGCAGGCTTTGTGCCTAGAGTGCTGAGAGCACAGACAGCACACAACCAGATGAGGGGCTCAAATTCAAAAACCGTGAGATCATGACTGAGCTGAATTCAAGAGTTGCATGCTTCACTGATTGAGCCACCCAGGTGCCCCATTAGCAACTAATTTTAGTGGATTCTGTCTGAGATAGGAAGTTCTCTGTGTCCATGTATTTTATGGAAGGAGGTTGTATTTCTCTCTCTTAGGCATAGATGCACAATTGAAAATGTGCCAGCACACGTTGAGCCAGCCCCAGAGAGTTTGAACACAAGGGGAAAATGTGAATATTTAATATTTAATACTTCATATTTTAGTTCACTACTGAAGGCTAATGCCTTGTCTAGTATGAAAATCTAAGAGATGGTTCTGGCAGAGGGGTGAGAACTGGAATAGGCCCTCCTACTAACTGGGAGCTTCTGATCATTCATTTAATCTCTGATCCTCAACTTCCTCACCTGTAAGGTGGGGATCACAATACTTCTAGAACACGACAATTTTATTCAAAAAGGACAGTTAATAAACATGGTCAAAACTTGGTGAATTTTTCATGGGACTTTGTCTACAAATCTTCTCATGTTTCCCACACCACCTTTTCCCCCTGCCTCACACAATGAAATTATAGGGAATAAGTGTACTGCCTTGGACCGAATGTTTGTGTCCCCCCCAGAAATTCGTATGATGAAATCCTAACTCCCAAGGCGATAATGCTAGGAGGTGAGCTTTGGGGAGGTGATGATTGGGATTAGGGCTCTTATAAAAATGAAAGCAGACTTGCGCTCCCTTGCTGCTTCTGCCATGTGAGGTCACAGTGAGAAGACTACGAAGGAAGGGGGTTCTCTCTAGGTATGAATCTGCTGGTGATATGATCTAGGACTTCCCAGCCTCAGAACTGTGAGAAATAAGTGTCTTCATAAGCCACCCAGTGTATGCTGTCTTGTGATAGCAGCCTGATTGGACTAAGACAAATATTGCTCCACTGCCTTTTGCCAATATTTCATTAACATATTGAATCCGGGAGAAAACCAAACATTTAGTAGTGCAGATGGCACCTCCTTCAGCTGCAGTAACACAAATGTTACCTGCCTTCACATCTGTAGCAGCCAAACTGCCTCAAGTTAAAACAATTTGAAGGGCAGCCCAACTCCTTAGCTCCTTGTGTGATCACTTGTGGGTTTTGTTGCTAGTGCATTGCAGTCCAACTTCTCCCTCTGCCCAGAGCACCTGCCTTCACTCCCTCACAGGTGTTGTTCCTGAGGGCAGTTCTCAGTCCTCATGCAAATCTCAGTGTGTGTCCTGGGAGAACGCAAACTAAAACATCTTATGATTTCAATTACAGCATCGTGGTGACCTATGGCACAACAGCACTAGAGCAGAACTGGCTGAGGGCAGAGTTTGGTGGGATGGCTGTTGACTAGGGCCCCTGGCTACCCACACACCCCAAGTGGTGCTAGGGAAGTGGTTCTGGGTGGGGTTTGGAAATGTATGGGAGCATTTTTCTTTGTCATATCAGGCTGGGAAGAAGCCAGGGATCCTAACAGTTTCTTCTGTGAGGACAATCCCACAAGAGGAAAAACTATTGCAGAAACAAAAGGCTCAAAAGTTAAAAAAAGAAACCTTATTCCCTATACTGTCCACTTGTTCATGTTATGTCTCCCATGCATTCCTTGTTACTTTTACCTCGTTGTGGGGTGTTTTGTACTTCTCCAGAATTTATAGATAGTGAAAGATGGGCTGAAGGGGATTTAGGCCACCATACCAGACCTGGAGTGATAATTTTGATTCTAGGATATTAAATGGAGTTTGGACAACTATGATGTATTTTAAACACATCTAGAATGGACTGATTTCAAAATAAAGTCAGAGCCTTCCCAGTAGCGTTCTCCCTGTTCCAGGAGGAATAATATTTTCATAGAGACAAAACAAGCACCTATCATTGTTCCTTGGACCCTTGGTCTTTCTTAGGTTCTTTGCCTAATCTTTCTTATATGGCTCTTCTTCCACGTAACAATTGTACTGCATTAAAACCCCATCTCAGTCTGCATTTAGATAAAATTCCAGACAGGAGATTCTTCATTCAGCCTTACTAAAAGGAGTAATAGGTGACATCAGCATCTTGGCAGTGTAAGTTGTTCATTTTTCTCTCCCCTCAATTTGCGTGTAATTGGACATCCATGACTGAATAAAAGTGCCTCTACAGAGCATACAGGGACATTAGAAGAGATCATCCATGTGCATCCAAAGTGGGTGGATTGAGAACCAGAGAGGCTATGGGGCCAAAGGGCCAAGGGAGGTGCAGCAGCCAGAGCGGCAGTGCTGGAACCAGCAGAGGAGGCAGAGGAGGTGGAAAGCAAAGGTGGTAAGTGAAGTCCTCGCGACTGCTCAGGTGCAGCTGGAGGGGCCTGTTGCCCTTCAGCAGCACCTGGGTTTCCCGGAAGAGAACTCTGCGACTGGGACAAAGGACGGAAAGGGAAGAAGGCAGAGAAAGAGAATTGACAGAAGATGTGTTCTGCTGTCTGCCTTGGTATTTCAGGAAGAAGTTTGGGACCTCTGAGATACCTTCCACCCATCCCAGTGTCCTTGGGCACACCCAAAGACCCAAGGGCTAAGCCCACAACTCTCCTGCCACTTTTTAAAAAATGCCAGATCCTTTAGGTATGCTCCTAATTTAATGGTGAGTCAGATCCAGTAAGATAAAATAAAATAATTGTGCTATATCATGAACTGAGAAACAAAGGTAAGTTTCTGATTGCCAATCTGTTTAACTGTTAGAGTCAAAGCCTTTTCTACACAAGAAAGGTATTCAGGCCTTCAAGTGAGATGACAAAGGCACATTTCATCCACTATGAAGAATCATAGTAATACAGTATCACACAGGATAAAGGGCAATCCTTCAGAGCCAAATTCAAAGACAAAATATTGTGATCTGATGTATAATTCAAGACAGCTTTTATGAAGAAATTCAATAAGCTACAAGAAAATTTAGAAGGCAGTTCCATGAACTGAAGCATAAAACTAATGAACAGAAGGAGTACTTTACCAAAGAGATTGGAATTATAAAAAAAAGACTCAAGCAAATTCTGGAGCTGAGAGACTCAAATGAGATGAAAAAATGCAGTAAGAAGCATTAGAAATAACAGCAGGTCACATGGGAGAGACATTAAGTTACCTGGAGGATAGGAATTTAGAAATGATTCAAGTAGAAAAGGAGAGAGCTAGGATTTCAAACAAGTGACGAAACCCTATGTGAGTTATCAGACTATTAGAAAAGCCAATATAAGATTAAGGAGTGTATCAGGAGAACAGAGGAAGGGGTCAGAGAAACCTGGGAAAGGAATTTAACATACAAGTCAACAGAGCTCATAGAACATTTTATTATCTCAATGGGAAAACAATGAGACATTATGATGAGTGTCCAAACTCAATGATAGAATTCTTAAGGCAAGGGAAAGAAGAGTTAGCCCACAAAGAACCCCCTACCCTTTACCCCCTATACCTTAGGCTATTAGCAGATTTCTCAGCAGGAACTCGAGGGAGTTTACCACTAGACCTGCCTTGCAAGAAATGCAGAAAGAACTCTTCCAGCTGAAATGAAAGACACTAATAAATGAAATCACATAAAACTCTGATAAAGGTGATACAGACAGTCAAAATTAGAACATTAACTCTGTTTAAGAATAGTTTGTCAAACAATTACAGATTAGGGTAAAGGAAGAGAGCATTAAAAATAATGATAGTCACTATAATTGGTTAACAAATTCATAGCATAATACGAGGTAATTTGTGACATCAAAAACATAAAAGAGGGTAACATGGACAACTTAATTTGAGCTGCTAGGGCAGAAAAAGGGCTAGCATTTTTTATTTAAGCCTCAAGGTAACTGTAAAGCAAAAATGTAGAGCAGATACAAATGAATAGGAGTTGCTACCAAAAGAAAAAGGCCCACATGTTTTATGTAAGCCTCAAGGAAACACTGAAGCAAAAATCTAGAGCAGACACAAAACATGGAAAAAAAGAAAAAAGGCCACATATCACGACAAAACCCACCAATTAACAAGGGAGGCAGAAACAGAATGAAAAAGAAACAATATAGATGGGAAATAGCAAGTGAACACTAATAAGTTCTACATATTAATAATCCCCCTAAAAATAAATGGATAAATTTACCAATCATGAAGCACACAGTGGTTGTATGGTTAAAGAAACAAGACCCAACTATATGTCACCTATAGGAGACATTTCAGCTCTGAAGACATACATAAGCTCAAAGTGAAGTGATGGCAGATGATTTTCCAAGCAAGTGAAAACCAAAAGACAATAGCTGCAGCCTACTATATATCAAACAAACTGAGTTTCAAGTCAAAATCAGAAGTGGTAACAAAAGACAAGAAGGTCATTACATAATGATAAAAGGGTCAATACAGCAAGTAGATGTGAAAACCACAAGTATTTGTACTCCTAACATTCAAGCACTGAAGTCTATTAAGCAAATACCAACAGATCTTAAGGGAGAAACATATAGCAATCCATTAATAGTAGGGGACTTCATTACCTGACTGTCAGCAGTAGATACGTTATCCAGACAGAAAATCAACAAGGGAACATTGCAATGGGACAGTACCTTAGAAGAAATGGGCTTTAGAGACTTCTTTTAAAAAAAAAAAAATTTTTTTTAATTTTAATTTTATCTTATTTTTTGAGAGAGAGACAGAGAGCAAGTTGGGGAGGGGCAGAGAGAGAGAGTGAGGGAGACACAGAATCCGAAGCAGGCTCCAGGCTCTGAGCTAAGCACAGAGCCCGATACGGGGCTCAAACTCATGAACTGTGAGATCATGACCTGAGTCGAAGTCAGACACTCAACCAACTGAGTCACCCAGGTGCCCCTAAGAGACATCTATAGGACATTCCCTCCAATATTTGCCAAGTACACACTCATCTCTTTATTCTGCAGGATAGATTATATGATGGGACACAAAACAAATCTCAAATTTCAGACTATCTTTCCTATTTATGGAACTGACAATAAGAAAGTGAGAAGAATCACAAATATTTGGAAACTGAACAAAATACTTCTGAATAACCAAAAAGTCAAAAGTAAATCAAAAGGAAAATAAAACATTATCTCAAAACAAATGAAATGGAAAGACAACATATCAAATCTTATGGGCTAGAGAAAAAAACTGTTCTGGATAGAAATTTAATAATCAAAAAATCAAAGAATTAGGAAGACATCAAATAAACTACCTAATTTTACAGCATAAGGAACTGGAGAAGGACAAGTTAAGTCCAAACTTATTAGAAGGAAGGAAATAATAGAGATGAAAGATCAGAGCAGAAATGAAATGAAGACCCAAACAACAACAAAACAACAAAACTAAAATCTGGTTCTTTGAAAAGATTGACCAAATTGAAAAAATTTTAGCTAGACTAAGAACAAAAGAGAGATAACTCAAATAAAATTAGAAACGGAAGAGGAGACATTGCAAGTGATACTACAGCAATACATAGGAGCATAAGACACTACTATGAACAATTGTATGCCAGCAAATTACATAACCTAGAAGATAGGATGCATTTCTAGAAACACAGCCTTAGCAAGACTGAATCCAGAAGAAAGAGAAAAATAGACAAATGAGTAAATTGGGAGATTTATCAGTAATCAGCCCAACACAACCCCCCAGGAACTGATGGCTTTACAGGTGAATTCTACCAAACATTTAAAGAAACATCATTCCTCCACAAACTCTTCCATAATACCAAAGTGAAGGGCATGCTTCTAAACTCGTTCTGTGGGGCCACTGTTACCCTCATACCCAAACCAGATAAGAATACCACAAGAAGAGAAAACTATAGGCCTATATCCCTGATGCAAAAATTCTCAACAAAATAGCAAATTAAATTCAAGAACACCTGAACCAAATTCGATTTCTCTCTAGTATGCAAGTTTCCTTTAACACACACACTTCAATAAATTTAATATATCAATAAAATAAAAGATAATACCATAATTATGTCACTAGACACACAAAAATGCAACTCATACAGCATCCTTCACGTTATAAAGCCTTAATAGATTGAGTATAGAAGGAATACACCTCAACATAGTATGGACTATATATGACAAGCCACAGCTAATATTATATTCAATAGTGAAAAGTTGAAAGCTTTTTCTCTAAGATAAGGATCAAGACATGAATGCCCACTCTCACCATTACTGTGGTACTAGAAGTCCTGGCTAGAACCATTAGGCAAGACAAAGAAAGAAAAGGCATCCAAATCAGAAAGGCAAAAGTAAAATGGTCACTATGTGCAACTGATATGATTTTATGTATAGAAAATCCTGAAGAGTCAATCATAAAACTGTTCAAATTAATCAGAGTAACGTTTCAGGATACAAAATCTATATACAGAAATCAGTTTCATTATTTTACAGTAATAATGAAACATCTGAAAAAAATAAAAATATCTTGTTCAGAGTAGCATCAAAAATAAAAACATAAAATCTAGATAATTTAGCCAGGGAAGTGAAAGACCTGTATGATGAAAAGTACAAGACTTTGCTGAAAGAAATCAAAGAAGGCACAAACAAATGGAAGTCACCTCATGATTGTGGATTGGAAAAATTAATATCATAAAATGCTCATACCACCCAAAGCAATCAAGAGATTGAACTCAATACTCATTAAAATACCAAAATCATTCACAAATAAAAAAGAAACAATCCTAAAATGTATGTTTCAGTAGTTTAACTGTGATATGTGTGGCTTTTGTCCTATTCACGTTTATCCTACTTGTTCGTCAAGCTTTATGCATGTGTAAATTAATATTTTTCCTCAAATATGGGAAATTCTTGACCATACTTTCTTCAAAGATTTTTTTCTGTCCTTTCCTTCTGTATATGTTCCTCTGTTGCATATGTTCTACAGGTCTCTGAGGTTATGTTCACTTTTATTCATTCTTTGTGTTTCTGTTCTTTTTATTCTTTGTAATTCTCTTCGCTACTGATCTGTCTTCATGTTCCATGATTCTTTCTTCTGTCGGATCAAACTTGTTGAGATCTAAGGACTCAATAAATGAACATTGTTTTATAGCTGTTATTTTATTTTTTTGCCAAGTCCAGCATCTGGGTCCATTCAGAGATAGTTTTTACTAATTGCCCTTTATTCCCCTGAATATGTGTTACACTTTCTTGTTTTTTGACATATGGTACTTTTGTCAGAAACTGGATATTTTAGGTAATATACATTCTCTAGATTCCAATCTTGTCCTAGAAGTGGTTGTTCTGCCTTTTTTTAGTGCCTGCCTTTTTTAGTGATTTACTAGAACTAATTATGGAGTCTATCCCCAACAGCATACACACTTTCATATCACTACTCAAATTTTTTAAATTTTTGTGTTATAGTTAAGACAAGGCCAATAGAGCTTAGTAGTCAGGAAATATTAGGTCAGAGGTTGTGCTTAAACTCAAAACTGGGTAATTTTCCCACTTTTCAGCCTTACAAGTTTGGCAAATAACTAAAATTTTCGAGAATCATAAGAATCAGGGACCCCTGGGTGGCTGAGTTGCCTAAGTGTCCGACTTCAGCTCAGGTCATGATCTCACAGTCCGTGAGTTCGAGCCCGCGTTGGGCTCTGTGCTGACAGCTCAGAGCCTGGAGCCTGCTTCGGATTCTGTGTCTGCCTCTCTCTCTGCCCCTCCTCTGCTCGCACTCTGTCTCTCTCTCAAAAGTAAAATAAAAACATAAAAAAAATAAAAAAAAAAACAATCGTAAGGATCAGTTTGCTTTTCTCAAGTTTTTTATTTTAGTGAATCACAATTATTCCTTTCTAGCAATTAACAACTTTGGCTTCAGGAATGTGTTATGTTTTAATTTAGGAAATACTGTGAGAAAAAGTTTGTCTTCATAATTACAGGGTCCAATTTCTGTCACATTAAAGACTTCTTTGTTTTTAATTTAAATTTTAGCTAGTTAACGTAAAGTGCAATATTGGTTTCAGGAGTAGAATTCAGCGATTCATCCCCTTACATACAACACCCAGTGCTTATCAAAACAAGTGCCCTCCTTAATACCCATCATTCATATATCCCATCTCCCACCCTTCTCCCTCCATCCATCTCAGTTTCTTCTCTATTGTTGAATCTCTATGGTTTAAACATTTTTTTAACAGTAATGATTACTCCAATAAAAGGGATTAAATCGTTTCTTTGGATCAAATTTTTATTTAATGAAACGTGACAATAGGACAGATGAAACCATGAATTCCAAAGTTACTGAGAGTAGTTCTAAATAAGAAACACAATCTACTTTTCCCAAATAAGGGTGAGAGGATATGTATTAGGAAGGAATTGAGTCCAGTTCCAAATCAGATAGTGTGCATGCAGTAACATCAACAGATGCCAAAGTTTGGTGATTTATCTTAGTATAAATGAGGAAATGTTTGTTATTCAGGAAACACTAACAACAGAAGAGAAGCAGCATCTAAGGTCAATAACCCAAGTATACATAGAGGGAGTTTGAATAAATCTTAGGTGTTTATCCAGAGGCAGTTTGAATAAACCTTAGATGTTTATCGTTTAGGACCATTCTGTTCAGAAGACAAACTGGATAGAGTGTGGAACCCCTGAAAAAGAGGACACAAAACAGTACCTGAACAGCCAACCCCAGGACCTGTCATTCCCTCTGTGATACCACATCCCTATGTGGTATGAAGACCTCACCACTCACTCAACAGTGACAAAACTGAGGGGAATAATGGCAGGTAAACGGTGGGGAACTGAGGGGAATAATGGCAGGTAAACGGTGACTCTAAGCAAGTCACAAGTTAGGAAATAAAGCAAAGTTCAAACTAAAAGTTACCGAAAAGCTTATGAATACATAACTCCCACCCAGAAAGTATATAAATAAAACTTGTACAAGCCTGCTAGAAGCTAAAATATTGTACTACAGTTCCAGGGGGATAAAAACTCAGCTGCTGAAGGAGTAGTGGGAGACAAATGTTTCTGAAGCCCATTCAAGTCCACTTTGTATATTCAATCTCTCTTTCTCTTCTGATATCTTTCTATGATTATATCTATCATCTATCTATCTATCTATCTATCTATCTATCTATCTATCTATCTATCTAATGTATATATGATTTCTGCTTTAGAGATATCTATCTATATGTGATTCTATCTATCTATCTATCTATCTATCTATCTATCTATCTAATCTATCTATCATCTATTATCTATCTATGATTTCTGATTAAGAGCATTTTTTTTTGCAATTACATAATTATTTTTTCACTATTTTCCCTGTACCTACATAGATGGAGCACACACACATAAAACTAAGACCTAGCTCATAAACACATGGCTCCTGGGCATCAGACCAAACTCTACAGGTCTGAAATCTAGGATAGGAGCTTCCAGAGCCAGTCAGTTGTCAGTGTTTGTGAAGAAAACAAGAAATAAGCTTCTTCTCTCAGCATATATATATATAGCCACCAACTGAAAATATGGAAGGGAAGACTGCATAAAATTTTATTGCATTTCTTCCAAATAATTTTGTATGTTTTTTGTAGGTAACAGAAATATGGAAGATGCAGACTCATTTTTATTCAAATTTAAAGGATATCATTTTGGTCATGAAGAACTTGATATTGGCTTTATAGAAAATTTAGATGATTTTGTAATCAGAGAAAGTGATGTCTTCATTATTACATACCCCAAATCTGGTGAGTTCTGTATTCTAATAGCTAATCAAATAAATGAAATGATACTTTTATAATATTGGAATTCTGTCTTTTTACTAATAGTATATACAGAGATAAACACTTGATGCATTAGATATTATAGTGTGAACTGAATTGAATATTATATGAATTAAGATCTTTTACAACATAGCTGTAAGTTAGTTTTTATTTGTACAAGAAAATGGAGAAAATATTGAAGTAGATAGATTGAAGACACCCTATCAAACACTAAATATTTGAAGTGGCTGGGAAAGGACTCAGGAATATGTACCATTTAAGCAGCTACTTCAGACATATAGTTGAGCTGCATTTAATAGCCAAGTGCATGAGAAGGAAAATTAACTTATACTAATTACCATAGTGTGTAATAATCCCAAAGTATATGGGTCTTATTTTGTTATAGCACTCATATCAGGCTAATATATATATGTGTGTATATATTCATATATACCTATTTATGTGTGTATATACTTTCACAGCTATTCAAATTCTTTGCCAATGTTTTAAATGGATTTTTGTTATTTTTGCTATTTTCTTGTATGAGTTCTTGATATATTTTGGATATTAACCCTTTATTTGATAAACGATTTACAAATATTTCCCCTTTTAATAGGTTGCCTTTCCATTTTGTTGATAGTTTGCTGTACAGAAGCTTGTTAGTTTGATATTCTCCCACTTGCCTACTTTTGTTTTTGTTGCGTTTGTTTTTGGTGTCATATCCCCACTCCCATAACAAAACCATTGCTAAGACCAGTGTCTTATACCTCTGCTTTCTTCTAAGAGTTTTATGCTTCCAGGTCTTACATTCATATCTTTAAACTGTTCTGAGTTAACTTTTGTGTATGGTGTAAGAGAGTGGTCCAGTTTCATTCTTTTGCATGTGGCTCTCCAGTTTTCCCAACACCATTTATTGAAGAGTCTATCCTATCCCCATAATATATTCTCATCTCCTTTGCCATAAATTAATTGACCATACAGATGTTGGTTAACATCTGTAATCTCTATTTTGTTCCATTGGTTAACCTGTCTTTTTTCCCTTTAATACCAGTATCATAGTGTTTTGGTTAGTATAACTTGGTAATATTATTTGAAACCAAGAAGTCTGATGCCTCAGGTTTTGTTCTATTTTCTCAAAATTGCTTTAGCTATTTGGGGTCTTGTATGCTTACAAACAAATTTTAGGACTGTTTGTTCTATTTCTGTGACAAATGACATTGTAACATTGATAGGGATTGCACTGAATCTGTAGATTGCTTTGTGTAGTATGGACAATTTAACAATGTTGTTTCTTCTTATCCATGAGCATGGAATATTTTTTCATTTATTTGTGATTTCTAACATTTCTTCTAGTAGTGTCTTCTAGTTTTCAATGTACAAGTCTTTTACCTCCTTGGATAAATTTATTCCTACATATTTTTTTTCTTTTTGATGCTATCATAAATGAGATGTTTCTTAATTTCTCTGATAGTTTGTTGTTAGTATATAGAAAGGCAACTTATGGGGCTCCTGGGCAGCTCAGTCGGTTAAGCATCCAACTCTTGATTTTGGCCTAGGTCATTATCTCACGGTTTGTGGGTTCCAGCCCTGCATTGGGCTGTGTGCTGAAAGTGCAGAGCCTGCTTGGGATTCTCTCTCCCTCTCTCTCTGCCCCTCCCCCACTCACACATGTGCATGCGCTCTCTCTCTGTAAAAAAATGGAAATAAACTTAACAAATTTAAAGGAAAAGAAATGCAACTTATATTTGCATTCTTATTTCATATCCTGCAATTTAACAACTTAATTGAATTTTTATTAGTTCTAACAGTGTTTTTGGTAGACTCTTTAGGTCTTCCTGTATATAATATCATGATCATCTGCAAATAGAGAGTTTTGTTCTTCCTTTCTATCTTGGATCCCTTTTATTTCTTTTCCTAGCCTAATTGCTGTTGCTACGATTTCCAATAAAATGAGAGAGAATGGGCATCCTAATCCTGGTTGTGATCTTAGATGAAGAGCTTTCAGTTGTTTATCATTGGGTATGATCCTGTGAACTTGTCATAATGTCATTTTGTAAGCTGAGGTATGTTTCATCCATACCCGTTTTGTTGAGACTTTATATCATGAATGGATGTTCACTTTTGTCAAATGCTTTTCCTGCATTTATTGCAATGACAATAAGGTTTTGATGCTTCATTTTGTTAATGTGGCACATCACACCGATTTGTGGATGTTGAACCACCCTTGTATCCCTGGAATAAATAGTACTTGATAATTTTGTATTTTAGTGTATTTTTTTAGCTTCAATTTTTTTTAAAACTAATTTTATTTAAATTCTAGTTGGTTAACATATAGTATAATATTAGTTTCAGGATTTAGTGATTCATCACTTAGACATAACAACTAGTGCTCATCACAACAAGTGCCCTCCCTAGTAACATCACCCATTGAACCCATACCCTACCCACCTCCCTCCATCAATCCTGTTTGTTCTCTATAGTTAAGAGTCTCTTATTATTTGATTCCTTTTTTTTCCCTTCTCATATGTTCATCTGTTTTGCATCCTATATTCCACATATGAGTGAAATCATATGGTATTTGTGTTTCTTCCTCTCACTGACTTATTTTGCTTAGCATAATGCACTCTAGCTCCATTCACATCATTGCAAATGGCAAGATTTCCTTCTTTTTGATGGCTGAGTAATAATCCATTGTGTGTGTGGGGAGAGGGTATATATACACACACATATATATGTATGTATGTGTGTGTGTGTGTGTGTATATATATATACAATGCTGCTATAAACATTGGGATGTGTGTACACCTTCGATTCTGTATTTTTGTATGCTAGTAGTACAATTGCTGGAACTTAGAGTAGTGCTATTTTTAACTTTCTGAGGAGCCTTCATACTGTTTTCCAGAGTGGCTTCCCCAGTTTGTATTCCCACCAAGGATATAAGAGAGTTCTCCTTTTTCTGTATTCTCACCAACATCTGTGTTTCCTGTGTTGTGCATTTTAGTCATTCTGACAGGTATGATGTGATATTTCATTGTGGTTTTGATTTTTATTATCCTGATGGTGAGTGATGTTGAGCATCTTTTCATGTGTTTGTTAGCTATCTAGATGTCTTCTTTGGGAAAATGTCTATTCATGTCTTCTGCCTATTTCTTAACTGGATTATTTGTTTTTTGGGTGTTGAGTTTGGAAAATTCTTTATAAACTTTGGATACTAACCCTTTATCCTATGTCATTTACACATATCTTCTCCTATTCCAAAGGTTGCCTTTTACTTTTGTTGATTGTTTCCTCCACTGTGCAGAAACTTTATCTTGATGAAGTCCCAATAGTTGAATTTTGATTTTGTTTCCCTTGACTCTTAGAGACATATCTACTAAATAGTTGCTGCAGCTGTGTCAAAGATATTGCTGATTGTGTTCTTCTCTAGGATTTTTACTTTTTTTTTTTTTTTTGTTCTCAGATTTAGGTCTTTTGTCCATTTCAAGCTTATTTTTGTGTATGGTGTATGAAAGAGGTCCAATTTCATTCTTCTGTTTGTTAATTTCCAGTTTTCTGAATACCAATTGTTGAAGAGACTGTCTTTTTTTCCCCCAGTGGGTATTCTTTCCTGCTTTGTTGAAGATTAGTTGACAATAAAGTTGTGAGTCCATTTCTGGATTTTCTATTCCATTCCATTGATATGTGTATCTGTTTTTGTGCCAATATGATACTTCTGTGCTCACTACAGCTTTGTAATACCACTTGAAGACTGGAATCATGATGCCTCCAACTCTTTTTTCTTTTTCATTACTGCTTCAGCTATTCAGGGACTTTTGCCATTCCATTCAAATTTTTGGTTCATTTGTTGTACCTCTGTGGAAATTGCTCGTGGTATTTTGATAAGGATTGCATTTATGTATAGATTGCTTTGGGTATATAGACATTTCATCAATATTTGTTCTTCCAGTCCATGAGCATAGAATGCTTATATATTTCTTCCTATCATCTTCAATTTCTTTCATAAGTTTTCTATATTTTTAGATCCTTTACCTTTTTGATTAGGTTTATTTCTTGGTATCATATAGGTCTTGGTGCCATTGTAAAGGGATAAATCCTTGGTTTCTCTTTCTGCTGCTTCATTATTGGGATATAGAGATGCAATCGATTTCTGTACATGGATTTTATATCCTGTGACTTTGCAGAATTCATGTATCAGCTCTAGCAGTTGTTTGGTGGAGTCTTTTGAGTTTTCCTTATAGAGAATCATGTCATGTGCAAATAATAAAAGTTTGACTTCTTCCTTGCCAATTAAGATGTATTTTATTTCTTTCTATTGTCATTGCTGAGGCTAGGACTTCTAGTATTATGTTAAAAAACAATGGTGAGTGTGGATCTCTTTCTTGTTCCTGACCTTACAGGAAAAGCTCTCAGTTTTTCACCACTGAGGATTATATTAGCTTTGGGTCTTTCATATATGCCTTTATAATGTTGAGCTATGTTCCCTCTATCTCTACTTTGTTGAGGGGTTTTATCATGAAGGATGTTGTACTTGATCAGATGCTTTTTTCTGGATCTATTGTGGGGATCTTATGATTCTTGTCTTTCTTTTAGTAATGTAATATATCACATTGATTGATTTGCAAATATTGAACCACCTTTGCAGCCCTGGTTAAATCCCACTTGATCGTGGTGAGTGGTTCTTCTAATGTACTGTTGGCTTCAATTTGCTAGTATCTTGTAGAGAATTTTTGCAACCATGATCATTAGGGATATTGGTCTGTAATTATCTTTTTAGTGGGGTCTTTATCTGGTTTTGTACATGTGCTGCTGAAGTGAGCACTGTCTGGTTTTGGAATCAAGGTAAATCTGGCCTCATAGAATGAGTTCGGAAGTTTTCCATCCATTTGTATTTTGGGGGAAAGTTTAATAAGAACAAGTGTACTGGTTGGAGAGGCTTCTGGGAAGATGGCGGCATAGGAGGACGCTGGGCTCACCACGTCCTGCGGATCACTTAAATTCCACCCACACCTGCCTAAATAACCCAGAAAATCGCCAGAAGACTAGCAGAATGGATTCTCCAGAGCCAAGCGTAGACAAGAGGCCCATGGAAGAGGGTAGGAAGAGTGGAGAGGCGGTGCATGCTACACGGACTGGCAGGAGCCAGGGCGGAGGGTCAGCCCGCCAGCAAAGCAGAGCCCCCGAGTCCGGCTTGCAAAAGCGGAGGGGCCAGATGGAGTGTGTTTGGACATCAAGCAGGACTTAACATCTGGAAGGTTATAAGTTAACAGATCTGCTCGGAGAGCAGGAAGGCTGGAGGACAACGGGAGGGAGAGTTGTTGAGCCCCACACGAGAGAGCGCAGCTTGGCAGGGAGCAAAGGCGCTCACTAGCACCATCTCCCTCGCCCATCTCCCAGCCAAAATCCCAAAGGGAACCAGTTCCCCTCATGGAACTTGCTTGCACCACGCAAACACCCAATGCTATGCTTCTGTGGATCCATCCCTCCAGCGGGTCTGACTCACTCCCAGTGCTGCAGGGCCCCTCCCAAAGTGGATCTCCAAAGGATAAGCTAGCTGAGCCAGCCCCTCCCACCCCTGTGCACCTTGCCGATCTACCCCAGCTAAAACGCCAGATCCCCAGCACCACAAGCCTGGCAGTGTGCAAGTAGCCCAGAGGAGCCATGCCACCGCAGAGTGAATCCTACCCCTAGGAGAGGGGAAGAGAAGGTGCACACCAGTCTGACTGTAGACCCAGCAGTTGGCTGGGGGCAGACATCAGGTCTGACTGCGGCCCCACCCACCAACGCAGTTATTCAAGACAGCACAGGGGAAGTGCCCTGCAGTTCTGACCACACCAGGCACTATCCAAAATGACGAAACAGAAGAATTCCCCTCAAAAGAATCTCCAGGAAATAACGACAGCTAACGAACTGATCAAAAACGATTTAAACAATATAACAGAAAGTGAATTTAGAATAATAGTCATAAAATTAATCGCCGGGCTTGAAAACAGTATAGAGGACAGCAGAGAATCTATTGCTACAGAGATCAAGGGACTAAGGAACAGCCAGGAGGAGCTAAAAAATGCTATTAATGAGCTGCAAAATAAAATGGAGATGACCACAGCTCAGATTGAAGAGGCAGAGGAGAGAATAGGTGAACTAGAAGATAAAATTATGGAAAAAGAAGAAGCTGAGAAACAGAGAGATAAAAAAATCCAGGAGTATGAGGGGAAAATTAGAGAACTAAGTGATGCACTAAAGAGAAATAATATACGCATAATTGGTATTCCAGAGGAGGAAGAGAGAGGGAAAGGTGCTGAAGGTACACTTGAAGAAATAATAGCTGAGAAGTTCCCTCATCTGGGGAAGGAAAAAGGCATTGAAATCCAAGAGGCACAGAGAACTCCCTTCAGACGTAACTTGAATCGATCTGCATGACATATGATAGTGAAACGGGCAAAATATAAGGATAAAGAGAAAATTCGGAAAGCAGCTAGGGGTAAACGTGCTCTATATATAAAGGGAGACCTATAAGACTCGTGACGGATCTCTCTACTGAAACTTGGCAGGCTGGAAAGGAATGGCAGGAAATCTTCAATGTGATGAACAGAAAAAATATGCAGCCGAGAATCCTCTATCCAGCATATCTGTCATTTAGAATAGAAGGAGAGATAAAGGTCTTCCCAAACAAACAGAAACTGAAGGAATTCATCACCACTAAACCAGCCCTACAAGAGATCCTAAGGGGGATACTGTGAGACAAAGTACCAGAGACATCGCTCCAAGCATGAAACCTACAGACATCACAATGACTCTAAACCCACATCTCTCTATAATAACACTGAATGTAAGTGGACTAAATGCACCAACCAAAAGACATAGGGTATCAGAATGGATAAAAAAAAACAAGACCCATCTATTTGCTGTCTACAAGAGACTCATTTTAGACCTGAGAACACTTTCAGATTGAAAGTGAGCAGATGGAGAACTATTTATCATGCTACTGGAAGTCAAAAGAGAGCTGGAGTAGCCATACTTATATCAGACAAACTAGACATTAAATTAAAGGCTGTAACAAGAGATAAAGAAGGGCTGTAACAAGAATGGATAAAAAAAAACAAGACCCATCTATTTGCTGTCTACAAGAGACTCATTTTAGACCTGAGAACACTTTCAGATTGAAAGTGAGCAGATGGAGAACTATTTATCATGCTACTGGAAGTCAAAAGAGAGCTGGAGTAGCCATACTTATATCAGACAAACTAGACATTAAATTAAAGGCTGTAACAAGAGATAAAGAAGGGCATTATATAATCATTACAGGGTCTATCCATCAAGAAGAACTAACAATTATAAATGTTTATGTGCCGAATACAGGAGCACCCAAATATATAAAACAATTACTCACAAACGTAAGCAACCTTATTGACAAGAATGTGGTAATTGCAGGGGACTTTAATATCCCACTTACCACAATGGATAGATCATCTAGACACATGGTCAATAAAGACACAAGGGCCCTGAATGGTACATTGGATCAGATGGACTTGACAGATATATTTAAAACTCTGCATCCCAAAGCAACAGAATATACTTTCTTCTCGAGTGCACATGGAACATTCTCCAAGATAGATCACATACTGAGTCACAAAACAGCCCTTCATAAGTATACAAGAATTGAGATCATACCATGCATACTTTCAGACCACAATGCAATGAAGCTTGAAATCAACCACAGGAAAATGTCTGGAAAACCTCCAAAAGCATGGAGGTTAAAGAACACCCTACTAAAGAATGAATGGGTCAACCAGGCAATTAGAGAAGAAATTTAAAAAATATATGGAAACAAACGAAAATGAAAATACAACAATACAAACGCTTTGGGATGCAGCAAAGGCAGTCCTGAGAGGAAAATACATTGCAATCCAGGCCTATCTCCAGAAACAAGAAAGACCCCAAATACAAAATCTAACAGCACACCTAAAGGAAATAGAAGCAGAGCAGCAAAGACAGCCTAAACCCAGCAGAAGAAGAGAAATAATAAAGATCAGAGCAGAAATAAACAATATAGAATCTAAAAAAACTGTAGACCAGATCAATGAAACCAAGAGTTGGTTTTTTGAAAAAATAAACAAAATTGACAAACCTCTAGCCAGGCTTCTCAAAAAGAAAAGGGAGATGACCCAAATAGATAAAATCATGAATGAAAATGGAATTATTACAACCAATCCCTCAGAAATACAAGCAATTATCAGAGAATACTATGAAAAATTATATGCCAACAAACTGGACAACCTGGAAGAAATGGACGAATTCCTAAACACCCGCACACTTCCAAAACTCAAACAGGAGGAAATAGAAAGCTGGAACAGACCCATAACCAACGAAGAAATTGAACCAGTTGTCAAAAATCTCCCAACAAATAAGAGTCCAGGACCAGATGACTTCCCTGGGGAATTCTACCAGACATTTAAAGCAGAGATAATACCTATTCTTCTCAAGCTATTCCAAGAAATAGAAAGGGAAGGAAAACTTCCAGACTCATTCTATGAAGCCAGTATTACTTTGGTTCGTAAACCAGAGACCCAGTAAAAAAAGAGAACTGCAGGCCAATATCCCTGGTGAATATGGATGCAAAAATTCTCAATAAGATACTAGCCAATCGAATTCAAAAGCGTATAAAAAGAATTATTCACCATGATCAAGTGGGATTCATTCCTGGGATGCAGAGCTGGTTCAACATTCGCAAATCAACCAATGTGATACATCACATTAATAAAAGAAAAGATAAGAACCATATGATCCTATCAATCGATGCAGAGAAGGCCTTTGACAAAATCCAGCATCCTTTCTTAATAAAAACCCTCAAGAAATTCGGGATAGAAGGAACATACTTAAACATCATAAAAGCCATTTATGAAAAGTCCACAGCTAATATCATCCTCAATGGGGAAAAACTGAGAGCTTTTTCCCTAAGATCAGGAACACGACAGGGATGCCCACTCTCACGGCTGTTGTTTAACATAGTGTTGGAAGTGCTAGCATCAGCAATCAGACAACAAAAGGAAATCAAAGGCATCAAAATTGGCAAAGATGAAGTCAAGCTTTCGCTTTTTGCAGATGACATGATAATTTACATGGAGAACCCGATAGACTCCGCCAAAAGTCTGCTAGAACTGATACATGAATTCAGCAAAGTCGCAGGATACAAAATCAATGTACAGAAATCAGTTGCATTCTTATACAGTAATAATGAAGCAACAGAAAGACAAATAAAGAAACTGATCCCATTCACAATTGCACCAAGAAGCATAAAATACCTAGGAATAACTCTAACCAAAGATGTACAAGATCTGTATGCTGAAAACTATAGAAAGCTTATGAAGGAAATTGAAGAAGATATAAAGAATTTGAAAAACATTCCATGCTCATGGGTTGGAAGAATAAATATTGTCAAAATGTCAATACTACCCAAAGCTATGTACACATTCAATGCAATCCCAATCAAAATTGCACCAGCATTCTTCTCGAAGCTAGAACAAGCAATCCTAAAATTCATATGGAACCAAAAAAGGCACCGAATAGCCAAGTAATTTTGAAGAAGAAGACCAAAGCAGGAGGCATCACAATCCCAGACTTTAGCCTCTGCTACAAAGCTGTCATCATCAAGACAGCATGGTATTGGCACAAAAACAGACACATAGACCAATGGAATAGAATAGAAACCCCAAAACTAGACCCACAAAAGTATGGCCAACTCATCTTTGACAAAGCAGGAAAGAATATCCAATGGAAAAAAGACAGTCTCTTTAACAAATGGTGCTGGGAGAACTGGACAGCAACATGCAGAAGAATGAAACTAGACCACTTTCTTACACCATTCACAAAAATAAGCTCAAAATGGATAAAGGACCTGAATGTGAGACAGGAAACCATCAAAACCCTGGAGGAGAAAGCAGGAAAAGACCTCTCTGACCTCAGCCACAGCAATTTCTTACTTGACACATCCCCAAAGGCAAGGGAAAGAAAAGTAAAAATGAACTATTGGGACCTCATGAAGATAAAAAGCTTCTGCACTGCAAAGGAAAAAATCAACAAAACTAAAAGGCAACCGACAGAATGGGAAAAGATATTTGCAAATGACATATCGGACAAAGGGCTAGTATCCAAAATCTATAAAGAGCTCACCAAGCTCCACACCCAAAAAACAAATAATCCAGTGAAGAAATGGGCAGAAAACATGAATAGACACTTCTCTAAAGAAGACATCCAGATGGCCAACAGGCACATGAAAAGATGCTCAACGTCGCTCCTCATCAGGGAAATACAAATCAAAACCACACTCAGATATCACCTCAAGCCAGTCAGAGTGGCCAAAATGAACAAATCAGGAGACTATAGATGCTGGAGAGGATGTGGAGAAACAGGAACCCTCTTGCACTGTTGGTGGGAATGCAAACTGGTGCAGCCCCTCTGGAAAACAGTGTGGAGGTTCCTCAGAAAATTAAAAATAGACCTACCCTATGACCCAGCAGTAGCACTGCTAGGAATTTACCCAAGGGATACAGGAGTACTGATGCATAGGGGCACTTGTACCCCAATGTTTATAGCAGCACTCTCAACAATAGCCAAATTGTGGAAAAAGCCTAAATGTCCATCAACTGATGAATGGATAAAGAAATTGTGGTTTATATACACAATGGAGTACTACGTGGCCATGAGAAAGAATGAAATATGGCCCTTTGTAGCAACGTGGATGGAACTGGAGAGTGTGATGCTAAGTGAAATAAGCCATACAGAGAAAGACAGATACCATATGTTTTCACTCTTATGTGGATCCTGAGAAACTTAACAGAAACCCATGGGGGAGGGGAAGGAAAAAAAAAAAGAGGTTAGAGTGGGAGAGAGCCAAAGCATAAGAGACTCTTAAAAACTGAGAACAAACTGAGGGTTGATGGTGGGGTGGGAGGGAGGGAAGGGTAGGTGATGGGCATTGAAGAGGGCATCTTTTGGGATGAGCACTGGGTGTTGTATGGAAACCAATTTGACAATAAATTTCATATATTAAAAAAAAAAAGAAAGAACAAGTATTAACTCTTCTATAAATGTTTGGTAGAAATCCCCCTGTGAAGCCATCTGACCCTGGACTTTTGTTTGTTGGGAGATTTTTGGTTACTGTTTCAATTTCATTGTTGGTAATGAGTATGTTCAAGTTTCCTATTTCTTTCTGATTCAGTTTTGGTAGTTTGTGAGTTTCTAGGAACTTATCCATTTCTTCCAGATTGCCCAATTTGTTGGCATATGATTTTTCATAATATTCTCTTATAATTGTTTTTATTTCTGAGGTGTTGGTTGTGATCTTTCTCATTCCTGATTTTATTTATTTGATTCCTTTGTCTTTTCTTTCTGATAAGTCTGGCTGGACTTATCTGGGTTTATTAATGTTATTAACTTTCAAAGAATCAGGTGTTATTATCAGTTCTACTGTTTTTTATTGTTTCTTTGTTTGCTTCTATATAATTTATTTATGCTCTAATCTTTATTATTTACTTTCTTCTGCTTGCTTTAGGCTTTATTTGTTGTTCTTTTTCTAGGTTCTTTAGGCATAAACTTAGGCTGCATATGTGAGATTTTTCTTGCTTCTTGAAGTAGACCTGTGCATATACTTAAATCATATGTCTGCTTGTGCTGCATCCCAAAGTTTTGGGGCCATAATGCTTTCATTTTCATTTGTTTCTATGTATTTGTAGAATTCCTTTTTTGGGGTGTCTTTGTGGCTCAGTCAGTTAATCGTCCAACTCTTGATTTTAGCTTAGGTCATTTTCTCATTGTTCATGAGATCGAGCCCTGCATTAGGCTGTGTGCTGACAGTGCAGAGCCTGCTTGGGATTTTCTCTTTCCCTCTCTCTCTGCTCTTCCTCCACTTGGTCACACACATACACATGCATGAGCCCTCTGTCTCTCAAAATAAATGAATAAACTTACTCAAATTTTTGTCTTTAATTTCCTGGTTGACCCATTGATTCTTTTGTAAGATGTTCTTTGACCTCCATGTATTTGTGGTCTTTCAAAATTTTTTCTTATGGTTGACTTCAAGTTTCATAACATTGTGGTCTGAAAATATAAATGGTATGATCTCAATCCTTTTGTACTTGTTGAGGTCTGATTTGTGACCTAGTATGTCATCTATATTGGAGAATGTCCAATGTGTGCTCAAAAAGAATGTGAATTCTGCTGCTTTTTGATAAAATGTTCTGAATGCATATGTTTAAGTCCATCTGTTCCAGTGTGTCACTGAAAGTTATTGTTTCCTTGATGATTTTCTGCTTGGATGATCTGTCCATTGATCTAAGTGGGGTATTAAAGTCCTCTAGTATTATTGCATTATAATCAATATGTTATTTATGTCTGTTATTAATTGTTTTATATATTTTGGAGTTACCAACTTGGGGACATAAATATTTATAATTGTTAGATCTTTTGTTGGATAGACCCTTTTGTTATGGTATAGAGCCCTTCTTCATCTCTTCTTACAGTCTTTGTTTTTCTGATATAAGTATTGCTATTCTGGCTTTCTTGTAACTTCTGTTTGCATAATGGTTGGTTTTCAATCTGCAGGTTTCTTTAGGTCTAAAATGAGTCTCTTATAGGCAGCATAAAGATGGGTTTGTTTTTGCTGTTGTTGTTTTTAATTCAGTGTGACACCCTATTTCTTTTGACTGGAGCATTTAGTCAATTTATATTCAGAGTGATTATTGATATAAATTTAGTGCCATTTTACTACATGCTACACTGTTGTATCTGAAAATTTTCTCTGGTCCTTACTAGTATTTGTTGCCTTTGTCTTTCTTTCCCACTCAAAGAATCCCCCATTAATATATCTTGCAGCTCTGGTTTAGTGGTCAGAAACTCATTTACTTTCTGTTTGGGAAATTCTTTATCTCTCCTTTTGTTCTGAATACTGGATAGAGTATTCATGGATGCATATTTTTTCCATTCAACACATTGAATATATCATGCCATTCCCTTCTGGGGTGCCAAGTTTTTATGGAGAGCTGTGCTACTAATTTTCTTTGTCTTCTCTGGTAAGATAAGGAATTCTTTTGTCTTGCTGCTTTTAGGATTTTTTCTTTATCTTTATATTTTCCAAGTTTGACTATGATATGTGTTTTTAATTTTTTTAAATATTTATTTCCTTTGAGAGAGAAAGATAGAGAGCGAGCACAAGCTCTGGGGAGGGGCAGAGAGAGAGAGGGAGAGAGAAACCCAAGCAGGCTCTGGGCTGTCAGTGCAGAGTCCCATGCGGGTTTGATCTCACAAACTGTGAGGTCATCACTTGAACTGAAATAAAAGAGTTGGATGCTTAACCAACTGAGCCACCCAGGCACCCCAACTATGATATGTCTTGGTGTTGGCCTGCTTTTGCTGATTTTTATGGAAGTTCTCTGTGCTTCCTAGATTTGGATATCTCTTTCCTTCCCCAGGTTAAGGAAGTTTTCAGCTATAATTTCCTCAAATAAACCTTTTGTTCCCCTTTCCTTCTCTTCTTCCTCTGAGGCTGCTATGATATGAATATTATTATAATTTATGGAGTTACTGAATTCCCTAAGTCTACATTCATGATCTAATATTTTTCTTTCCCTCTTCTTTTCAGCTTCAGTATTTTCCATAATTTTATGTTCTCTATCACTTATTCATTCCTCTGCTTCTTCCATCCTTATAGTCATTACAATCAGTTCGTTTTGAATCTTGGTTATGCATTTTTCATTTTTGCTTGACAAGTTTTTAGGTCTTTAATCTCTGTGGTAAGGAATTCCTGCTGTCTATATGTTTTTCTCATGCCCAGCTGGTATCATTGTAATTATTGCTTTAAATTCTGGAACATGAATATTATATCTGTCTCAATGAGATCAGTGGCCATTAACTTTTCTTGTTCTATCTTTTAGGATGAATTCTCCTGTCTTGGCATTTTTAAATTTATTTTATTAACGTTGATTTATTTTTTGGGGGGGGTGGGGAGAGAGAGAATGAGAGAGAGAGAGAGAGAGAAAGAAAGAAAGAAAGAAAGAAAGAAAGAAAGACAGAAAGACAGAAAGAAAAAAAGAAAGAAAAAGAAAGAAGGAAAGAAAGAGGGAGTGGATAAAGAGAAGCTGAACATAGGTATTTGAACTTTTGAATCTCTGCAGAGATTTTTGCATCATACTGTTGAATCTCTGCAGAAATGTGGCATGATTGGTACCCATCCCAAAGCTGTGATACCACCTGAAGACACAGTGTCTGTCAACTGGGAAAGGTAGAAGTATGTAAGCAACCTTTTTAGAGCTTCCTAACAGTGGATTTTCATTGAGTTTGAGCTCCAGCTGTGGTAATACGTAGGCACATGTGGTCATGGTCCTCCCTGGGCAACACTGGAGGACTACAACCACCAATATGAAGGTAGTGGGAAGACCAGATGAGGTGCATACCACCTGCCCCTGCCAGCAAAGCATGTGTGCCAAAGAGTGATCTTGCTCACTATGTGCTGCTGATTAGCATGGATTATAATTTTTTTTAATATAATTTATTGTCAAATTGGCTTCCATACAATACCCAGTGTTGTTGGCTCATCCCAGCAAGTGCCCTCCTAAATGCCCATCACCCACTTTCCCCTATCCCCCATCCCCCATCAACCCTCATTTTTTTCTCTGTATTTAAGAGTCTCTTATGGCTTGCTTCCCTCCCTCTCTGTAACTTTTTTTCCCCATTCCCCTCTCCCATGGTCTTCTGTTAAGTTTCTCAAGATTGACATATGAATGAAAACATATGATATCTGTCTTTCTCTGACTGACTTATTTTGCTTAGCCTAGTACCCTCCAGTTCCATCCACGTTGCTGCAAATGGCCAGATTTCATTCTTTCTCATTGCCAAGTAGTATCATGTTGTATATACATAAACCACATCTTCATTATCCATTCATCAGTTGATGGGCATTTAGGCTCTTTCCATAATTTGGCTATTGGTGAAAGTGCTTCTATAAACATTGGGGTACATGTGCCCCTATGCATCAGCACTCCTGTATCCCTTCGGTACATTCCTAGTAGTGCTATTTCTGGGTCATACAGTAGTTGATTTTTACTTTTTTAAGGAACCTCCACACTGTTTTCCAGAGTGGCTGCACCAGTTTGCATTCCTACCAGCAGTACAAGAAGGTTCCTGTTTCTCCACATCCTAGCCAGCATCTATAGTCTTCAATTTGATCATTTTAGCTGGTGTGAGGTGGTATCTCAGTGTGGCTTTGATTTGTATTTCCCTATGATGAGTGATGTTGAGCTTTGTTTCATGTGTCTGTTGGCCACTTCTTTGGAAAATTGTCTATTCATGTTTTCTGCCCATTTCTTCACTGGAGTATTTGTTTTTTTGAATGATGATTTTGTTAAATTCTTTATAGATTTTGGATACTAACACTTTATCCTATATGTCATTTCCAAATATCTTTTCCCATTCTGTCAGTTGCCTTTTAGTTTTATTGATTGTTACCTTTGTAGTGCAGAAGACTTTTATCTTGATGAGGTCCCAATAGTTCATTTTTGCTTTTAACTCCCTTGCCTTTGGAGATGTGTCAAGTAAAAAATTGCTGTGGCTGAGGTCAAGGAGGTTGTTGCCTGCTTTCTCCTCTAGGGTTTTGATGGTTTCCTATATCACATTTAGGTCTTTCATCCATTCTGAGTTTATTTTTGTGTATGGTACAGAAAGTGGTCTAGTTTCATTTTTCTGCATGTTGCTGTCCAGTTCTCCCAGCACCATTTGTTAAAGAGTCTTTTTTCCATTGGATGCTGTTTCCTGCTTTGTCAAAGATGAGTTGTCCATACATTTGTGGGTTCAATTCTGGAGTCTCTATTCTACTCCATTGGTCTATGTGTCTGTTTTTGTGCCTATACCATACTGTCTTGATGATTGCAGCTTAGTAGTAGAGGCTAAGTCTAGAATTGTGATGCCTCCCACTTTGGTTTTCTTCTTCAATATTACTTTGGTTATTTGGGTTCTTTTGTGGTTCTATACAAATTTTAGGATTGTTTGTTCTAGCTTTGAGAAGAATGCTGGTACAATTTTTATTGGGATTGCATTGAATGTGAAGATTGTTTTGGGTCGTATTGACATTTTAACAATATTTATTCTTTCAATCCATGAGCATAGAATGTTTTTCCATTTCTTTGTGTCTTCTTCAACTTCCTTCATACTTTCTATAGTTTTTAGCATATAAATCTTTTATATCTTTGGTTATATTTATTCCTAGGTATTTTATGGCTTGTGGTGCAATGTAAATGAGATCAGTTTCTGTATTTCTCTTTCTGCTGCTTCATTATTGGTGTATAAAAATGCAACTGATTTCTGTACAATGATTTTATACCCTCCGACTTTGCTGAATTCATGTATCAGTTCTACCAGATGGAGAACTTGTGGAGTCTGTCAGGTTTTCCATATACAGTATCATATTGTCTGCAAAAAGTGAATGTTTGACTTCTTCTTTGCCAATTTTGATGCCTTTTATTTCTCTTTGTTGTCTGATTGCTGATGCTAGAACTTCCAACACTATGTTAAACAGCAGTGGTGAGAATGGACATGCCTGTCATGTTTTTGATCTCAGGCGGAAAGCTCTGTTTTTCCCCATTGAGGATGATATTAGCTGTGGGCTTTTCATAAATGGCTTTTATGGTGTTTAAGTATGTTTCTTTTATCCTGAATTTCTTGAGGTTTTTATTAAGAAAGGATGCTATATTTTGTCTAATGCTTTTTTTGCATCGATTGAGAGGATCATATGGTTCTTATCTTTTCTTTTATTAATGTGATGTATCACATTGATTGATTTGTGACTACTGAACCAGCCCTGCAGCCCAGGAATGAATCCCACTCAATCACAGTGAATAATTCTTTTTATATGCTGTTGAATTCAATTTGCTAGTATCTTGTTGAGAATTTTTGCATCCATGTTGCTCAGGGATATTGGTCTGTGATCCTCCTTTTTTGTTGGGTCTCTGTCTGGTTTGGGAATCAAATTAATGCTGGCTTCATAGCATGAATCTAGAAGTTTTCCTTTCATTTCTATTTTTTGAAACAGCTTGAAAAGGATAGGTATTAACTCTGATTTAAATGTCTGGTAGAATTCTCCAGGGAAGCCACCTGGTCCTGGACTTTTATTTTTGGGGAGATTTTTGATAACTGATTCAATTTCTTCACTAGTTATGGTTCTGTTTAAATTTTCTATTTCTTCCCGTTTGAGTTTTGGAAGTGTGTGGGTGTTAGGAATTTGTCCATTTCTTCCAGGTTGTCCAGTTTGTTGGCATATAATTTTTCATAGTATTCTCTGATAATTGCTTGTATTCCTGAGGGATTGGTTATAATAAATTCATTTTCATTCGTGGTTTTATCTATTTGGGTCCTCTATCTTTTCTTTTTGAGAACCCTGGCTAGAGATTTATCAATTTTGTTTATGTTTTCAAATAACCAACTCTTAGTTTCATTGATCTGTTCTACTTTTTTTCTGAATTCTATATTGTTTATTTCTGCTTTGATCTTTATTATTTGACTTCCTATGCTGGGTTTGAGATGTCTTTGTTCTTCTGCTTCTATTTCCTTTAGGTGTGCTGTTAGATTTTGTATTTGGGGTCTTTCTTGTTTCTGGAGATAGGCCTGGATTGCAATGTATTTTCCTCTTAGGACTGCCTTTGCTGCATCCCAAAGGGTTTTAATTGTTGTGTTTTCATTTTCATTTGTTTCCATATATTTTTAAATTTCTTCTCTAATTGCCTGGTTGACCCATTCGTTCTTTAGTAAGATGTTCTTTAACCTCCATGCTTTTGGAGGTTTTCCATACTTTTTCCTGTCGTTGATTTCAAATTTCATAGCACTGTGATCTGAAAGTGTGCATGGTATGATCTCAATTCTTTTATATTTATTGAGGGCTGTTTTGTGACCCAGTATGTGATGTATCTTGGAGAATGTTCTATGTGCACTCAAGAAGAATGTGTATTTTGATGCTTTGGGCTGAAAAGTTCTGTATATATCTGTCAAGTCCATCTGGCCGAGTGTATCATTCAGGGCCATTACTTCTTTACTGATTTCCTGCCTAGATGATCTGTCCATTCATGTAAGTGGAGTATTAAAGTCCCCTGCAATTACCACATTCTTACCAATAAGATTGAGTATGCTTCTGAGTAATTGGTTTATATATTTGGGTGTTTTCGAATTTGGTGCGTAGACAGTTATGATTATTAGCTCTTCCTCATGGATAGGCCTTGTAGTTATTATATAATGCCCTTCTTCATCTCTTGGTACGGACTTTAATTTAAAGTCTAGTTTGTCTGATATAAGTATGGTTATTCCAGCTTTCTTTTGACTTCCAATAGCATGATAGATGGTTCTCCATCCCCTCACTTTCAATCTGGTGTCCTCAGGTCTAAAATGGGTCTCTTGTAGACAGCAAATAGATGGGTCTTGTTTTTTTTTTAATCCATTCTGATACCCTAAGTCTTTTGATTGGAGCATTTATTCCATTTACATTCAGTGTTATTATTGAAAAATATGGATTTAAAGTCATTGTGTTATCTGTAGGTTTCATGCTTGTAGTGATATCTCTGGTCCTTTGTGGTCTTTGCAACATTTCACTCACAGAGGACCCATAGGGTCTCTTGTAGGGTTGGTTTAGTGGTGATGAATTCCTTCAGTTTTTGTTTGTTTGGGAAAACCTTTTTCTCTCCTTCTACTCTGAATGATAGGCTTGGTGGATAAAGGATTCTTGGCTGCATATTTTTCCTGTTTATCACATTGAAGATTTCCTGCCATTCCTTTCTGGCCTGCCAAGTTTCAGTAGATAGGTCTGCTACTACCCTTATGTGTCTATCTTTGTATGTTAAAGCCCCGTTCATCCCTTGTTGCTTTCAGAATTCTCTCTTTATCCTTGTATTTTGCCAGTTTCACTATATGTCATGCAGAAGGTCAACCCAAGCTACGTCTAAAGGGAGTTCTCTGTGCCTCTTGATTTCAGTGTCTGTTTCCTTCCCCAGATTGGGAAAGTTCTCAGCTATGATTTGTTCAAATACACCTTCAGCCCCTTTCTCTGTCTCTTTTTCTTCTGGAATTCCAATGATACAGGTATTGTTACGTTTGACTGAATCACTTACTTCTGTAATTCTCCTCTTGTGATCCTGGATTTTTAAAATCTCTCTTCTCAGCTACCTCTTTTTCCATAATTTTATCTTCTAATTCACCAATTCCCCCCTTTGCCTCTTCAACCCGTGCTGTGGCCACCTCTGTTTTATTTTGTCCCTCATTTATAGCATTTTTAAAAATTTATCATGACTATTTTTTAGTTCTTGGTCTCTGCAGCAATATATTCTCTGCTGTCTTCTGTGTTTTTTTCAAGCCCAGTGATTAATCTTATGACTATTATTCTAAATTCTTGTTCAGTTATATTGTTTATATCTGTTTTGGTCAATTTTTTAGCTGTCACTTTTCCCTGGAAATTCTTTTGAGGAGAGTTCTTCCGTTTCATCATTTTGGCTAATTATCTGTCCCCTATGAGTTTGAAAATCTTGTTATGTGCTCAGCACCTGTGAGCACTGCTATATTAAAGGAGGGTCATACACTGTCTAGGACTTGGCCCTTCAGGAGGTGTTTTTTGGAGAGTGTTACTTGCACTCTGTTTTTGTGACTTTGGTTATTTCATTTCCCTCCTCACAGTGATGTTTTGACCCTCCACCAGATGTGCTTTGATTTTTTCCTTGAAGTAGCCCTGGAAAGGAAAGCAAACAAACAAACAGAAAACAAAAACACACAAAGACACAAACACATCAAACAAACAAACAGATAAACAAAAACAATCCAAAAGCAAGAAAACAGAAACACCAGCTACAAGTAAAGATCAGGGTATAGGTGGTGCTGATGGAAGAGCACATACAAGGAGAAAAATGACTGGGATGGGGAAAAAGAAAAAAATAAACATTGACCAGGAAGAGAAACTAAAGGGCTTAATCCAGAGAGAGAGAGAAAGGAAAATATAGAAGCAGTGAGGAAAAAGAAATGAAGATAAAGTTACCCAGACAGAAATTATGCAGGTGATTATTCCAGAGAAAGGGAAAGAAAAGTAAGAAGGAGGTGTAGAACAAGTATCAAGAGAATGGATTAAATGTCTGCTTGAACAAACCAACAACCAGAGTAACCAGCCTAGTGGAGGGAAGAGATAAGAAGGAGAAAAGGAAGGAAGAATATATCTATATAACAAGAATTGCCCTAGAATTAATCCAGGCAATGAGCAACACTGGTCTGGAGGAGGGGGCCATCGGGTTCCTCAGTGTCTATCCCCGCTCCAGTAGAATGCAGTGACCTATTGTGGAAGGCTGTGGTTTGGTATAGGCAGGTCCTGCCTCTACTGTGGGCCCAGAAGAGCTATCCCAGAGGCCCCACCTTGGGATGACACCCACTTATTCTGTGACAAACGTCCACTCTAATAGGAATTAAGAGAAACAATCATCATAAGAATTTTTTACATCCCACTTACAGTGAAAGGTCCAAATCTAGGCATCATCTTTTCCTTTCTGTCTCCGTGTGGGTCACAGGGCCTCCTTTAGGGATTTATAATGAACACTATTTACTTAAGTGGACATCATGGACACAGTAGGAAACATGGTGATGGCGAAAAACATGGGAGGTGACTCCTTCAGTAAAATTCCTATTTCTTTGCTTCTATTACCTGATGTCCTAGGAGTGGGGTTGTGGAAGGAAATCTAGAGGCAGGCATAGAAGATAGTTTAAAAGTCCCATACATGAAGCAGAAGAAAGCACAGAAGAGTCAAAAAATAAATTTCTGGGACAAATGCCCACAGAGTTTCAAATGGAGCATCTTCTTTAAAGGAAAAATAAAAGCAATATTTGTTTTCTTTCATCTATTCTGCATTTTTTATATGAAAATTCTGTTCAGATGAAATTATCAATATACTTATTATAATACCAAGCTCTGATAAAAACCTGATGGCACATCTATGCATTTTAGAGAAATTTGTGCATCATTGAAAATGAAATTATTTCTTTTACAGGAACCAGCTGGTTTCAGCAGTTATTAAGCTTGATTTATTTTGAAGAACATCGCAAAGGCATTGGGAACCTGGAAACAGTTGATCGAGTCCCCTTCTTCGAGTACAACTTTCGAAAAATGGATTTTGTTGAAAGACCATCTCCTCGTCTCTTTGCTACCCACCTCCCATACTACTTGGTTCCAAGGGGGCTGAAGAACAAAAAAGCAAAGGTAGGAAATAGACCATGGCTGCTGAAAAATAACTGCTCTTTTTTTATTGTTTCATTTCATTTCATTACATTGATACTGCACTCATCTAGCTGTTAGCAAATGTGGCATTTCACATACTTAAAGTTTCAATAGCCATTTGTGTTCTTATCTTACAGTATGAGATTTTTATCTTGCACCCTTTGTTTTCTGATTATATAAGTAATACATCCATTAAAAGATAAAAGAGTATATTTGTGTGTATTTAATGTAATGTACAGAATGTATTATAATATCATGTACATTATATATTATATATCCTTTAATTTTTTAATTAGCTGTATTACCAAGTATATATAAACTGCTAACAATTCCTTTTTCTTTTCTCTGTGTGCCCTCCTTGCTTCCTTTAGACACTTCCAAACTATTTTGCCCACTTTCTCTTCAAATGTACCTAGTTCATTGGAAGTCGTAGGAAAGTTCAGAGCAAATCATTTGTCTCTACTGAGTGATCAGTCACCTCCATCTATTGATAATTTCAGCTCTTGGCTCATTTTCTTCCTTTCTACCTCTTCTCCTGTCACTCATGGGATTATTTCAAAGTTGATGTGCATTGTCTCTAGCTGGCCAGACAGGAGTGAAGCCAAATTGCACCCAAAGGGTCAACATGAAGGAGGCACTCCTTGTCAGGGCCACACAAGTGCAGGATTTCCTCCTTCAGGTTGACCCATCAGGCTCTGCACTGGCCTCCCATACCCCTAGCCCTGCCAGGTCTCTCAGGGTTGACTTCAACTCCAGCTACCTTTTCTTCCACCAACTTCAGTAACCCTCTAAGACAACATATGTGTTATAAACTGCCTTTTTTAAATGACACTATTTGCTGTCTGATGGAATACGTACTTACCTGTGTATTTATTATCTGTGTTTCTGGCCAAAATGGAAATTCTTGAGAGAGATGGAGTTCACAATGCATATGTACATTGAATAAATTATAAAAACGATCATCAGTAATTGCCCTAACATGAATCTTGACTTTAAGCACCTTGTTATCTGAGTGCTGTCTCCTTTTCCTCCTACTCCCTTCAGGTGTCCCTTGCAGGGGTGTGTCGGCACTTTCAGGTCTCCAGTTCCCCTCTCCCTCCACTTCTTCCCTCTCACTCAACATTTGTCCATACAAGATATGTCCATACATATCTTTAATTTCTCCTAACCCACCAATGACTCTATATTTCACATTCAAATCCCATTTGTCAAAATCTCTTCCTCCATTCAACTCTGTTATGATCAGCTGCCAATACCTAACTCTGATGAAACAAAGTTGTTGTATATTAGGACCTATGTTCATGAAACTCCTAGTGTGATATGAAAAAACCAAAACACTTAAAAAGTGTGTCTTGTCTTTACATTTGTGGTCACAATTCTCACATTTTACTTTTTAAAAACTATTTTGCTTCCACCCTTCCCAAAATGACTCTTTGATGCTTTTTTCTGTTCTCAAAGCTTGACAGCATTCTGCTCACCTATCCCGTAAAAGGCTATCCAATAAACCATTCCCAGTAGATGCCCTCCATATCCAAAGCCTCCGCTCACTGCCTTCCCTCCTTAAGAAGAAAAGGTGGGGTGTGTAGACACTTTCTATTCTTATTACATATCTGCCCCTCCACTCATGGTTTGAATCCCTTTTTGGATCAGCTTTCTCTATCCCACTGTTTCACAAATGGGAGACATTTTCATTGCCAGAATATTGGCAATATTTGTAGGCATTTGTGGTTAGAATGGTGATGGTGTTATTGTTAGTGGTTGAGGCCCAGGATGCTGATGTATGCCTTATGATGCTCAAGGTAGCCCCAACAACAAAGAGTTTTCTGAGAGTAATGTCCATGGTGCCACTGTTGAGAGACTTGCTCTATTCTCAAAGATTTTGCTTGAACAATGTAACATTCATTTTTTCATTCATCACTGATTTCCTTGTGTTTAACTGGATCATTCTATTTGACCCCAAATCAAGTTTTCATGTAGCACATTTTAACATAAAACAAAACTTGTCTTTCTCCATTTCGCTTTCAGCTACTTTCCTTCATTTACTGTTTGAGGTCAACTTAAAAGTATTTAGCCTCACTCTCCACTCTTTCATTGAATCCTGAATGTCAATGTCACTTTTTTTTAATGTTTATTTTTGAGAGACAAAGAGACAGAGCACAAGCAGGGAGAGGCAGACAGAGAGAGGGAGACACAAAATTCAAAACAGGCTCCAGGCTCTGAGCTATCAATACAGTTCCCAATGTGGGGCTCCAACTCATGAACCGTGAGATCACGACTGGATGCTTAACTGACTGAGTCACCCAGGCACCCCTCAATGTCACTTATTTTTTATAATTTTCAAAAAGCAGGGATTATTTCTTGATCATTTTACTTGGCCTATTACTGACATCTGACATAATTGATCACTTTCTACTTCTTTAAACATTTTCTTTTCCTGCTGTTCCAGATAGGACATTCCTGGTATCAGCCTGTCTCAGTAGACACTTAGAGCATACTCTATCCAGCAACCAATTCTTCTCCTCATATTTCATGTCAGAGGAACTCTCATTTTGTTTGGGTTTGTATCATCTGTGTGCTTTTGGCCTGATAGTTTAATCCCTGGCTGGGGAGAGGGTACAATTTAGTTGGTCCAAAGCCTGGTTTTGGTACCAGGAATCTTGCAGTAATTTATTCAGATACAGGTAAGTGACAAGCTTATGAGCAATGACACAGGTAAAGAAGTTTCTTCTTCTTTCAGAAGTTTCATGTCTTCTCAGAGAAGGTTTCTTCACTCTTTAAAGAGACCATGGGGATGAAAAGTAGTAGCCATCTGGGACATGGAGGAGATTCAACAAGTCAGAGTAGAAAAGTGGGAGACTCTAAGTCCATGATAGCATCAAGATGATGAGTTAACCCAACCTGCTGTACTCACATCTTGGCCTTGGTGTTCTGTGAAAAAAGTTGATAACTTTACTACTTAGGAAATGTTATTTGAGTTTTTTTTTTTTTAAACATATACAATAACATTCTGAGATACTGTTCCTTCCTTCTTCCTTTCTTCCTCTAACCTTTGAGAAGTGAGGATTCCCGTGTATTCTCCCTCTGTAATTAATACCCCAGTTATAGTATCTAATCACATAACTTTAAATACAACGTATGTACAGTTGATTTCTCCCTTTAATTCTAGACCAATGTAAACTATTTACTATTTCCTATATTATATCCATAGAGATTTCAAATATCTCTATGGACTTTATTATCCAAATATAGAACTCAAATATCCAAATGGAATTTTGATTTTATCTTCAAAACACTCCTCTATTAATAACTTATATCATTATCTACTTAACAGGGGTATGATCAAGATACGTGGCATAAGTTACTCAGCTATCCCATTGTGTAGATGTCATTTTTACATAAGTATATGGATTAATGAGAAGAAGCCATTCCCCAATCCAAAGCCAGAGACATGAAGAATCATAGCAAGGGAGTGAAAAGAACTTCTTCCTTCACATTTAGGAGGATTTATTATTTCTTTATGGAAATATCAACTGCTGTTGATATTTATTTGATGTTATCCACCACTTTGTTAACATCAAGTAAATCCCCTGAGTGAAAGACTCTATTTCCAGTGCAGTGGGATCACTCAGGGCTTACATCTATTAGCTCATCTCCTAGATTAAGCAGGCAATGTGCAGGGAGGTGGAAAATGAATAAAAGCTTTCCTATAATGAACCTGGAAGCTTCCTCTCTTAGGAACTAACAAACTATACACATGCCATTTCACAATGAAGATACAAGCCTTAGGTTTTATACAGAGCCCCTGAATATTCTGTACACATGCTGAATAAGCCATTTAATTGTGGGTTGGACAGATATTGATTATATTTTCTATTCTAACATCATTGGGTTGCTTAATTGTTTTATGAAATTATATCTTCTGATTGGTTATAATAAACAATTTTTAAAATGAATCCCATATTCTTTTGATGCAGAAAATACTGAACTGGTGACTTCTGTCTGCCCAGTATTTGTGCTTTACACTGTGAAGGTTTATAAATAAGAACTATGTAAACCATACACTGGGGCATCAGAAAAAACACACTCTAGGTGCACCAGGGTGGTTCAGTCAGTTGAGCATCTGACTCTTGATTTTGGCTCAGATCATGATCCCAGGGTCCTGGCATAGAGCCTCATGTTGGACTCTGCACTGAGTGTGGAGGCTTCTTAAGATTCTCTCTCTCTCTTGGGGTTCCTGGGTGGTTCTGTTGGTTATGTGTCTGACTTTGGCTCAGGTCATGATCTTGTGGTTTGTGGGTTGGGACCCTGAGTCGGTCTCTGTGTTGACAGCTCAGAGTCTGGAGCCTGTTTTGGATTCTGTGTCTCCCTCTCTCTCTGCCTCCCCCCTGCTCATGCTGTCTCTCTCAAAAATAAAACATTAAAAAATTAAAAATAACAATTCTCTCTATTTTCCCCTCTCTCATGCTTGTTGTCTCTCTCTCTCTCAAAACCAAATTAAAAACAAGAAAAACACACTAAATTTTCTAAGATGATTGAAAACATTTTAGCAGGTTTTTCCTATTGCCATGATTTATAGCTAAGAGGCATTTTCACATATATTTGATTGTTGATGTAGGAACAAGAGAATATTGTCGCTCTCTGGGGGAGTTAAGAAGAGGTACCATGTGAGGTGTGTCTTGAGGAGTAATTGATAGTCACTAGGCCAATTGTGAAGAGAGAGGCATTGCAGGGAATGAGTAAGACAAAATACAAGAGAGAGCTGAATATATGCATGATATGATATGGTTAGGAGACTGAAGTTCAACTAACAGGCTTCATCCAATTGTAAGGTATTAGGGTAAAAATATAACAGAATGAAAGCTTCAGAAGTATTGAATGCTTCCTTTCTTTGCAGATTATTTACATATACAGAAACCCTAAGGACGTTATGTGCTCATATTTCCACTTTTCAAAGAATGTGACATTGCAAGTTACAAGTTCCTTTGAGGAATTTATGGAACAATTTCTAGAAGGAAAAGGTAACTAAAGTTTTATAAACTAAGTAATAAGTTTGGTGTCTTGTGGTGTTTTTAGACTCAGTGAATGGCAGAGGGAAAGAGGATGCTGAAAAAGAGTTGCATGGGTCAGTAATCAACATATGAAGCTAGTTGGTAGGGTCACTTGGGTAACCAAGTTCAGCCACTGTTGCAAACACTGATCATTCTCTCTCCCTCTCAGGTGAGTGTCAAGATTTCAGTCATACCACCAGAAAATATGTGCATCTAATATGAAAAGAATATTTCACTAGCACACAGATTTCTGTTCTAGCTAAGGGAGAAGCATCTCAGTTTAGATACCGGTTGGGAACTTTGCCCTGCGTATTGCAGGGGGCACCTCCCAGGAGCTTCTATTTGACAAAGTTCCGTTCTATATTCTTTTCTTTAAAAAGTACTTTAAAAAATATTTTTATTTGTTTTTTAATGAATCTCTACACCCAACTTTGGGATCGAACTCACAACCCCGAGATCAAGCGTTGTATGCTCTATTCACTGGGCCAGCCAGGCAACCTCACATCGTTAGGATTGATTCTGAGGATGATGATCTGGAACAGCAGAGTTAACAGATTAGTCTGTAATGCACTGTGCCCAGCTGCAGTGACTCAGCAAGTCCTCATGTTCCACGCAGCAGGGAAATAGCTCCATGCGCCTTTGGAATCAGCGAGAGGAAGGAGAAGCAGAGGATTCCTCCTTCTGTTCCCTTTTGGTTTTTCTTACCCCATGTTAAGGTGATTTCCTGTCTATATGAAATGCGCTTTTAAGAGACCAATTTCTCCTTGAGTCATGTAATTGTTTCGTGGTGGAAGCTGGATGGTTTTTCCACAACCAGGCGCGAGTGGAAATCTGAAATCTAGCAGCACATTTCCTTTTCCTTCCTTGTTACTGAGGCATCCTGCATCTTCTAATACTGTATCTTATTTTCGACGGGTTCAGCATATTTACATAATTATGTATCTGTTCTCCCCACAGTGTTGGGAAGCCTTTGGTTTGACCATATCAAAGGTTGGTATGAGCACAAAAGCCTCTTCAACATTCAGTTCTTGATGTATGAGGAGATGAAGAAGGTGAGAAACGTGACATTAGTGACTTCTCTGAAGCTGTAAGTCATCCTGGCCGAATGAATATCAAGGTTCATGCTCAGAACATCCAAAGGACGATATCAAATTTGAGATCCCAGATACAGTGTACCAGGAGACGTTCTTCCAGTATCACTTCTAAGCTTTCTTTACCAGGTGTTCATTTCCAAAGCATACTGGAGCTTTCTTTTCAAAGATTGTCTCTGTGTGAGGAATTGTCTGTTGATGTATGTGGGCATGCATATCTTTGATTATTTTGAGCCAGGTTATTGGTCTCTCTTTCATGGATTATTAAGTCTGTTTTCTGCACTATGTAATCTAGTAACATTCTACATGTTATGTTGCACCTCTTGGGAAATTTTAATCTTGTCTGCATTGTATATGGTTAAGCATTGCAAGAAAAATTAAATGAAAATGTCTGTGTATGATTAGAAAGAATTCAGCTCCTGGACAGTCAAGTCCAAGTGGCTTAAAACAGAAGAAGTTCTACTGCTTATTGACTGAATTCCAGAGGTAGGACATCCTGATGCTGGATGTGGCAGCTCAGACATGTCGAGAATGTCCCTGCATTTTCTGTCTTTCCTTCATATCATATTTGGTGTGGCTATGATGTCTCCCCTCGTAGTAGAAGAATGGTTGTTGTAGCTCCAAAGTCATGTCCTTAGATGATAGCATGCATGGGAGAAAGAAAGGGAAATGGGAGAAAAAGGGCTTTCTTGCCTTGCACTGTTTGCACCTTTTCTCCATGAGGAAAATCCCTCTCAGAAGTTTCTGTTTCATTTCCTCTTTCTGTTTCAATGCCAAAATTGTGTCATGTGACCACCCCAGACTAATATCTTGTAGAGGACACTTGGATTGCCATGAGGGTCTTAGATCGATCAGGATCATTACTAGAATGGGCCTGGGCACTGCTGCCAGAACACCCCCCCCCCCCCCCCCCCCCCAGGGATCTCTTCGTGAGAAAGAAGACAAAGAGTTCAAAGGCAGGCAAGATGAAGGGCCGATGAATAGTTTTCACTAGTTTGGGTTCCAGCTGCCCCAATGTCATGACAGCAAGACTAGACTGTCTTGTTGAGACCATATCTCCTACCGAATAAGAGATTCAAGTATCTGGCCAGCCTTGCAACCTTCCTCACAATATGGGCCATCCATTGCCTCCAACCTCATCTCCCATCTTTCTCACCCAAAGCCTGTCAGATATAGCTCCAGGGAAACTCAACTTCTAATACCCTGTGACCTGATATTTCATACCTTCCATGCAACCATAGTGTTGCAGATATTCTTTCTTTTGTCTAGATTCCATACCTTTAGTTTCTACCTAGAAAACTCCTGTTTTTGCTTTAATCCCCAGAACAAATTTCTCATCTTTGTTGAAACTTTCTCTGAAATCTGTTACACAATTACTCTTGGCCCATAGGTCCTACTACTGAATTCCCAGCACTGATCCCCTGTTGTGCCTCTGATCACCGGCACCATCATGCAGGGTAGTGTTTGACACAATAGCTACTCCCCAAATACTTGCCAAGTTACCACAGATAAAATGAAATATGAGCGTTCCTAAAATTAACCCAAATGTGTTCTAAAATGGTGGACAAGTCAAAGTTTAATTTACCAAGAAAGATAAGCAAGTCACTGCTTATGGTCAGCTCTAGTTCTTTTTTTTCTTTTCTTCTAAAATTGTTTTATTTTTTCATTCAACATTATGTATGTGACCAAGTTTTGTATTGGCTTTTTCTTTTCCTTTCTTTTTAAATTTCCATCCTAGTTAGTTAGCATATTGTGCAATAATGATTTCAGGAGTAGATTCCAGTGATTCATCCCCAGTGAACATTCATCCCCAGTATAACACCCAGTGCTCATCTCAACTAGTACTTTCCTTAATGACCTTTGCCCATTTAGTCCATCCTCCACCAACACCCCTTACAGCAACCCTCTATTTACTCTCTATATTTAAGAGTCTCTTATGTTTTGTCACTTTCCTTGTTTTTATACTATCGTTGCTTCCCTTCCCTTGTGTTCGTCTGTTTTGTATCTTAAGTTCCACATATGACTGAAGTCATATGATATTTGTCTTTCTCTGACTGACTAATTTTGCTTAGCATAATACCCTCTAGTCCGATCCACGTTGTTGCAAATGGCCAGATTTCATTCTTCTTGATTGCTGAGTAATGGTCTACTGTATATATATACCACATCTTCTTTATCCATTCATCTACCAGTGGACATTTTGGCTCTTTCCATACTTTGGCTATTGTCAATAGCGCTGCTATAAACATTGGGGTACATGTGCCCCTTCGAAACAGCACACCTGTATCCCTTGGATAAATACCTAGTCAACTCCATTTATCAAACCAGCCTTAGTACCTATGATTTACACTCCCATAATGATATTTAGTTGTGACTCATGTGTAAGTCTTTCTTATAATGTGAATAATTTATCATACTGTGATTTATTATAGGATCTCAAAGGTTCTCTGTCAAAAGTCTGCAAGTTTTTGGGGAAAGAGCTGAGTGAGGAGGAAATGGATTCCATTGTGAGACAGGCCACATTTCAGAACATGAAATATGACCCACGGGCAAATTACAAGAATATAATAAAGACCCGATATGGGTTAGAAGCTAAAGGTCATTTCCTTCGCAAAGGTGAGGTTGAACAGTGAATGGCTGTCCTACACGATGGTATGAGTGGATTAAAATGTAGCTTCTCAGCTTCTTGGGTTACTTTTATAACATGGAGCTCTCATGGCCCAGTGCCCTTCTGTAGACAGATGATTTTCCATGATTTCCTCTTGGTGCTCTTCAAGAGACTATATATCATATGGTCCCTGAATGTATCTGATTAATAATCTAAAATCATAAGGCCTTCTCCATGGCCCCTAGAATTCCACCAAAGACTGGTACAATGTCTGCCACAAAAGGGATGTTCATTTACTGTTAGATTCTTTCCCCCCATTAACATGGGATGAGCACATGTGATGATGAGTTTAATGGTGGGTCTGTTGGCCGTCACTGGCTGCTCTTCCATCTCTATTTTTTCCCAAACCTCCGCCAGGACTGATTTAACAACACACTTTTGCTGTTCTCTTGTTATTGTGCATGACTATCATGTGTCCTCTACTACCAGAAACTTACGTCATAAAAATGTATGGAAATATCTCCATTAGGTCAATATCTCTTACGTCATCCTGAGTGAGTTTTTAAATGAATTGACTTTCATAAACTGATAAATTTGAACATGTTAGAATATTTTTATTATTTTATACAATCATTCTACTTCATACTTTGTGATATTCTAACAGTACATGGGACATCTATAATACAGAATTTTAGACATAAATTTTCTACTTAATCACAGGGTTCTATGTTTGCATGTATAGTAACAGAAAATATTTGGTTTGATTTCTCTACATGAGTATTTCCTTCACTAAATCTATTTATAGATCTTTATCCATTCAGCTCAACAATGTGAATCACTGGTAACTCGAAGCCAAACTGAGTCCCCTTCCTGTTACTCTCGGCATACCCTGTCATGTTGTAGATGTTATGACCCCTCTCAGCTGCCATTATCATTGTACTTGCAATTTTTTTCTTTGAAAAAAGAAAACTTTCTGTTTATACATATTTAACCCACCTGCAAATGAGAGACTGAAATGGCCAAGAAGACAAATAGCAGGAGCCAAATTTCCTTGTGGAAGCGAGGAACATTTTCTTATGTTTCTTCTGCCCAGACACGTACTTTTCTTTTACATCTTATGTAATGGAATGTCATTTGCCCTAGCTTTACCATTCCTGCACTATTTGTATTGTCAGTTTCATTAGTATTTCAGTCTGTTTCAGTTATTGGTTTACACTTCCATGTCCTTTTACAACCAGTGTTTCTTTTCTTGCTTCTTCTTCTATCAGCCTCTTTTGTCATCACAACTCTGTGTCTATAAGTTTAAGTGAGACTTTTGTAAACCTACAGTGAGTACAGATGGAATAATTATATGTGAGCCATTCCAAACGGTATGAGCTTGGCTATATTTTAAAAATGTCTCTGAGCATCCATGTCCTCATCAGTAAATATTTGTCCAAGGAAATCTGATTTTGGGAATTTTTAAAGGACCTCTGTAAACTAACACTACCCCATGCTAACCTGGAACAAAATAGTAAACAAGCTGCAGGAGTTTTCTCCTTTTCTCTGTGGGTGACAGCTGAGGAGTTGGGCTAATTACTTAAATTATAACCTAATTGCCATGATGAGTTTGTGTCCCCCTCGCTGGCCATAAGGTGGGAGAGGTAGGGCATGGTCATATGCAGGAGCAACTGGGGCCTCAGTGGGGAGGAAAATAAAAAACCAAAAACTGATGTTCCTTCCAATTCTAGGGCATCATGTTCCCTCATCCCAGAATCTTCACTGAGGCAATTTCTTTGCTTTTCCTCCCAGGTACCATTGGAGACTGGAAAAATCACATGACTGTTGAGCAGAATGAAAGGTTTGACAAGATTTTCCAAAGGAAAATGAAAGATTTTCCCTTGAAGTTCATCTGGGATATGAATGAAGAATAGAATTTTAAGCAATGCAAACTATTTTAAGAAAGCACTTTCAGAAGTAAATATATTGAAGTGTATAATTTCATCTTTGACTATCATTGGCTCATTATTGACAAACCTCAGTGATTAATAAATATATATATGTGCCTTTATATCATTTTCCATCTGTGCCCTGTTTTCCATTTGCTGGAATTCCTCAGTTACTGATCAGGAGAGTATTTCTTTCTTTGATTTGGCATATGATTATGAAATGGTTTTTGTTTTATATTCAGAAATTCCAAAGCTCTTGAGCAAAAAGCGGGTCATAACAGGTGGTTGATTTGACATCTTAAAATAGATGATTCCTAATGTATGAAAAACTACTTACGGGCTTTCTTGATATTTAAGATTTTAATTTTTAGGTAATCAAATAAGTCAACCTTTAATTTTATGGTTTCTAGGTTTTGTGTCTAACTTAGAATATTGCTACGACAAGTATTTTCATGTATTCATAAAGCTTATCCTTATTTAATCTGAATACTTAATATATGCTGTAAGACCAGTATCCTGTACTTTTCTAACAGATAGCCAATTGGCCCAAGGTCATCTATTTAATAGACACCATTTTCCTAGTGATTGAAAGAGACATAATCTTGTTTTATACAAGTGTATGTACATGAGTTGACTTATGCAAGATGACATATTTTCTGATGATATACTTTTCTTTTTCATTACCATGTCATAATTTCTAACATAAGTTAATAAACTGTCATAAAGAGTTGTGTTGGAATTTTGCTAAGTATTACCCTACTCTTTTTGTTTTTAATATAATTTATTGTCAAATTGGCTAACATACAGCGTGTACCGTGTGCTCTTGGTTTTCGGAGTAGAATCCTGTGGTTCATTGCTTACATACAACACCCAGTGCTCATCCCAACAAGTGCCCTCCTCAATGCCCATCACCTATTTTCCCCTCTTCCCCACCCCCCCCACCCATCAACCCTCAGTTTGTTCTCTGTATTTAAGAGTCTCTGATGGTTTCCCTCCCTCCCTCTCTGTTTGTAACTATTTTTCCCCTTCCCTTCCCCCACAGTCTTCTGTTACATTTCTCATGTTCCACATATGAGTGAAAACATATGATATCTGTCTTTCTTGACTGACTTATTTCACTTAGTATAATACCTTCCAGTTCCATCCACATTGTTGCAAATGGCATGATTTCATTCTTTCTCATTGGCAAGTAGTATTCCATTGTATACATAAACCACATCTTCTTTATCCATTCATCAGTTGATGGACATTTAGGCTCTTTCCATAATTTGGCTATTATTGAAAGAACTGCTATAAACTGTGGGGTGCATATGCCCCTATGCATCAGCACTCCTGTATCTTTTGGATAAATTCCTAGTAGTGCTATTGCTGGGTCGTAGGGTAGTTCTATTTTTAATTTTTTGAGGAATCTCCACACTGTTTTCCAAACTGGCTGCACCAGTTTGCATTCCCACCAACAGTGCAAGAGGGTTTCCGTTTCTTCTCATCCTCACCCGCATCTGTTGTTTCCTGAGTATTTTTTAATTTTCATTTATTTTTGAGACAGTGCGAGAGACAGAGTGCAAGCAGCGGAGGGGAGGGAGACACAGAATCTGAAACGGGCTCCAGGCTCTGAGCTGTCAGCCCAGAGCTGGACGCGGGCTTGAACTCACAAACCGTGAGATCATGACCTGAGCCGAAGTCAGATGCTTAACTGACTGAGCTGCTCAGGTGCCCTCCTGAGTTGTTAATTTTAGCCACTCTGTCCAGTGTGAGGTGATATCTCAGTGTGGCTTTTATTTGTATTTCCCTGATGAGTGATGTTGAGCATCTTTTCATGTGGCCATTGGGCATCTGGATGTCTTCTTTGGAAAAATGTCTATTCATGTCTTCTGCCCATTTCTTCCCTGGAGTATTTGTTTCTCAGGTGTTGACTTTGCTAAATTCTTTATAGATTTTGGATACTAACCCTTTGTCCTATATGTCATTTGCGAATATCTTCTCCCATTCTGTCGGTTGCCTTTTAGTTTTGTTGATTGTTTCCTTTGCAGTGCAGAAGACTTTTATCTTGATGAGGTCCCAATAGTTCATTTTTGCTTTTAACTCCCTTGCCTTTGGAGATGTGTGCAGTAAAAAATTGCTGTGGCTGAGGTCAAGGAGGTTGTTGCCTGCTTTCTCCTCTAGGGTTTTGATGGTTTCCTGTCTCACATTCAGGTCTTTCATCCATTTTGAGTTTATTTTTGTGAATGGTGTAAGAAAGTGGTCTAGTTTCATTCTTCTGCATGTTGCTGTCCAGTTCTCCCAGCACCATTTGTTAAAGAGACTGTCTTTTTTCCATTGGATGCTCTTTCCTGTTTTGTCAAAATGAGTTGTCCATACATTTGTGGGTTCAATTCTGGAGTCTCTATTCTATTCCATTGGTCTATGTGTCTGTTTTTGTGCCAATACCACACTGTGTTGATGATTACAGCTTTGTAGTAGAGGCTAAAGTCCGGGATTGTGATGCTTCCCTCTTTAATTTTCTTTTTCAATATTGCTTTGTCTATTTGGGGGTCTTTTGTGATTCCATACACAAGCATGGAGTGTTTTACCATTTCTTTGTGTCTTCTTCAATTTTCTTTATAAGTTTTCTATAATTTTAAGCATACAGATCTTTTACATCTTTGGTTCGGTTTATTCTTAGCTATTATATGGCTCTTGGTGCAATTGTAAATGGGATTAATTTCTTGATTTCTCTTTCTGTTGCTTCATTATTGGTGTATAGAAATGCTACCGATTTCTGTACATTGATTTTGTACCCTGCGACTTTGCTGAATTCATGTATTAGTTCTCGCACCTTTGGTGGAGTCTTTTGGGTTTTCTATGTAGAGGATCATGTCATCTGTGAAACTTGAAAGTTTGAATTCTTCTTTGCCAATTTTGATGCCTTTTATTTTGTTTTGTTGTCTGATTGCTGAGGCTAGGACTTCCAACACTATGTTAAACAACAGTGGTGAGAGTGGACATCCCTGCTGTGTTCCTGATCTCAGGAGGAAAGCTCTCAGTTTTTCCCCATTGCAGATGATATTAACTGTGGGCTTTTCATATGGGGGTTTTATGATGTTAAAGTATGTTGTTTGTATCCCGACTTTCTTGAGAGTTTTTATCAAGACAGGATGCTGTATTTTGTCAAATGCTTTTTCTGCGTCTGTTGGCAGGATCATATGATTCTTATCCTTTCTTCTATTAATGTGATGTATCACATGGTTTGATTTGCAACTATTGAACCAGCCCTGCTGCCCAGGAATGAATCCCACTTGGTCATGGTGAATAATTCTTTTGATATGCTGTTGAATTAAATTTGCTAGAATCTTTTTGAGAATTTTTGCATACATGTTCATCAGGGATATTGGTCTGCAATTCTCCTTTGTTGTGGGGTCTCCGTCTGTTTTGGGAATCAAGGTAATGCTGGCCTCATAGAATGAGTCTGGAAGCTCTCCTTCTATTTGTATTTTTTTGGAACATCTTGAGAAGGATAGGTATTAACTCTGCTTTAAATGTCTTAGAATTTCCTTGGGAAGCCATCTGGCCCAGGACTCCTATTTTTTGGGAGATTTTTAATAACTAATTCAATTTCTTCACTAGTTATGGGTCTGTTCAAATTTTCTATTTCTTCCTGTTTGAGTTTTGGTAGTGTGTGGGTGTCTATGAATTTTTCCATTTCTTCCAGGTGGTCAAGTTGTTGGCATATAAGTTTTCATGACATTCCCTGATAATTGTTTGTATTTCTGAGGGATTGGATGTGATAAGTCCATTTTCATTCATGATTTTATATATTTGGGTCGTCTCTCTTCTTTTTGAGAAGTCTGGTTAGGGGTTTATGAATTTTGCTTATTTTCTCAAAAAAAACCATGTAGCTCTTAGTTTCATTGGTCTCATGCTTTTTAAAATTTTTTTTAAAATAAAATTTTTTTTTGCATTCTATATTGTTTATTTCTGCTCTGGTCTTTATTATTTCTCTTCTTCTGTTGGCCTCTGGATTTCTTTTCTGTTCTGTTTCTAGTTCCTTTAGGTGTGCTGTTAGATTTTGTATTTGGAATTTTTCTTGTTTCTTGAGATAGGTCTGGACTGCAATGTATTTTCCTTTTAGGACTGCCTTTGCTGCATCCCAAAGGGTTTGGATTGTTGTATTTTCATTTTCATTTGTTCCCATATATTTTTAAATTTCTTCTCTAATTGCCTGGTTGACCCATTCATGTTCTTTAGGATGTTCTTTAACCTCCATGCTTTTGGAGGTGTTCCAGACTCTTTTCCTGTGGTTGACTTCAAGTTTCATAGTATTGTGATCTGAAAGTGTGCATGGTATAATCTCAATTCTTTTGTATTTATTGAGGGATGTTTTGTGACCCAGTATGTGATCTATCTTGGAGAATGTTCCCTGTGCACTTGTGAAGAATGTGTATTCTGCTGCTTTAGGCTGAAAAGCTCTGTATATATCTGTCAAGTCCATCTGGCCCAGTGTATCATTCAGGGCTATTGCTTCTTTATTTTCTGCCCATATGATCTGTCCATTGGTGTAAGTGGAGTATTAAACTCCCCTGCAATTACCACATTCTTACCAATAAGATTAAGTACGTTTGTGATTGTTTTATACATTTGGTGCTTCCAATTTGGGTGAATAAATGTTTATAATTGATAGCTCTTCTTGATGGATAGACCTCATAATTATGATATAATGCCCTTCTTCATCTGTTGTTATAGCCTTTAATTTAAAATCTATTTTGCCTGTAATAAGTATGGACACTCCAGCTTTCTTTTGACTTCCAGTAGCATGATAGATGGTTCTCCATCCCCTCACTTTAAATCTAAAGATGTCCTCAGGTCTAAAATGGGTCTTTCGTAGACAGCAAATAGATGGGTCTTGTTTTTTTTTTTTTAATCCTTTCTGATACACTATGTCTTTTGATTTGAGCCTTTAGTCCATTTACATTCAGTGTTAGTATTGAAAGATATGGATTTAAAGTCATTGTGTTATCTGTACGTTTCATGCTTGTAGTGATATCTCTGGTCCTTTGTGGTCTTTGCAACATTTCACTCAGAGTCTCCCTTAGGATCTCTTGTTGGGCTGGTTTAGTGATGATGAACTCCTTCAGTTTTTGTTTGTCTGGGAGAACCTTTATCTCTCCTATTCTGAACGACAGGTTTGCTGGATACAGGATTCTTTGTTGCATATTTTTGCTCTTCAGCACATTGAATATTTCTTGCAATTCTTTTCTGGCATGCCAAGTTTCAGTAGATAGGTTTGCTACTATCCTCATGTGTCTACCCTTGTAGGTGAAGCCTGTTTATCCCTAGCTGCTCTCAGAATTCTCTCTTAATCTTTGTATATTGCCAGTTCCACTATGATATGTCATGCAGAAGATCAATTCCTGTTAAGTCTGAAGGGAGTTCTCTGTGCCTCCTGGATATCAATGTCCATTTCCTTCCCCAGATTGGGGAAGTTCTCAGCTATTATTTGTTCAAGTACACCTTTTGCCCCTTTCTCTCTCTCTTCTTCTGGAACTCTTATGATACGGATAATATTATGTTTCTTTGAATCACTTTGAACCTTAATTCTCTAATTCTCCCTTCATGGTCGAGAATTTTTTATCTCTCTTTTTCTCAGCTCCATCTTTTTCCATAATTTTATCTTCTATTTCACTTATTCTACCCTCTGCCTCTTCAATCCTCATTGTCACTGCCTCTAGTTTATTTTTCACCTCATTTACAGCATTTTGTAATTCATCATGACTATTTTTTAGTTCCTTGGTCTCTGTAGCAGTAGATTCTCTGCTGTCTTCTATGCGTTTTTAAGCCCAGTGATTAATCTTATGACTATTATCTTAAATTCTTGTTCAATTATATTGTTTATATATGTTTTGAGGAATTCTTTAGCTGTAATTTCTTCCTGAAATTTTTTTTGAGGAGAATTCTTCTGTTTCATCATTTTGGCTGGTTTTCTGTCTGTTATGTGTTTCAAAACTTGTTATGGGTCTTGCATCTGTGAGCACTACTATCTTAAAGAGGGCTCATACACTTTCCAGAGCCTTGCCCTTCAGGAGATCTTTATTGGAGTGTGTTTCCTGCTCTCTGTTGTTGTGACTTCGTTTGCTTTATCTCCCTACTTGTAGTGATGTTTTGGACCCTCCACCAGGTGTGCTTTGATTTGTTTGTTGAAGTAGCACTGGGAAAGCAAGCAAACAAGCAAAATGCAAAAAAACAAAAACATACTAACAAAAACAAAAAACCAAAGACACAAATAAAAAAAAACCCAGAACACCAGCTACAACAAAAACAATGGGGTGGAGTGGAGTTGGTGTTGATGGAAGAGGCTTCATCCCATAGAAAGAGATAAATGACAGGATTGGGGAAAATAAAATAAAATAAAATTGACCAGGCAGAGAAACTGTACAGCTTAATCCAGAAAGAGAGAGGAAAATAAAGAAGGAGTTATAGAAGAGGTATAAAGGGGATAGATTAAATATGTCTGCTTAACAAGCCAACAACCAGAATAACTAGACTGGAAGAGGGAAGAAATAAGAAGGAGAAAAGGAAGAAAAAAAATATATATAATAAAAATTGTCCAAGAATTAAATCAGGAAATACAAAACCACTGGGTGCCTTGGAACCTATGGCAGCACTCATTTGGCGGAGGGGCTATCCGGTCGCTGTCAATCCCACTCTAGAAGACATGCAGTTACCAGGCGTGGAGAGGCGTTGTTTGCTGTAGGCTGGTCCTGCCTCCTTTGTGGGCTCACTATCCATTCCCTGAAGCCCCACCTTGTTGGTGATGGGGAGAGAAATGGTGACACCCTAGTCTCTCCTCTATGGACTGGGTGTCCCAAACCACTCTGTTCAGGCCATCCTCACAGTGCTGCAGGCACTCATGAGGTGGTGTGTTCCATTCTGCCAACTCCGTGCCTCCCTGGTGCTCGACTGGGATTTAAACCCCAATGTCTTAAAGGGTCCTGCTCTGTGCGCCAACCCCTCCCCCCCCCCTCCGGGGGAAGTGCCGCTCTGCGCCTCTCATATCTGGTCTCTGACTGGCAGGGGCAGGCAGTCTTTTTCCTGTCAATGGTTATATACCTTCTTCCCACAGCACTCCAGGGAGGGGATTGCTTTCTCCCACTGTGGACTGTGCCTCTGAACTAGTTACTGAGCCCGGGGCTGGCTCCCCTCCTCCTCAGGTGCATGAAGAGAGCAGCTGACCCCAGTCCAGAGAAAGCCCTGCAGTTAGAGATCGGATCTTTCTCCATCCTGGTCTGTGGTTTTTCTCTTGTCCAGATACAGTCCTACACTTCCCCAGCTTCTCTTTCTCTTCCCTTTGTCTCTCTGCGGAAGGGGATTCCTCCCATCCATGCCTTGCGACCTGTTTTATCTCTCCCAGTTTGCAATCATGCACCTATGGCCCACCAGGTTGTCCCCTTGGTCCCTGGAGATATCTCTGTCACTCTGCAGCCCGGACTCTTGGAATTCAAAGTCCTTTGGTCTCAACACTGCTGTGTCTGAGGGACAAGGGAACTTTGGGTCCCCCTACTTCTCCGCCATTTCCCAAACAGGTTCAGTACTGCTTTACTCTTAAAACGTCATTTAAAAATGACATCAGCACTCAGGGAGTCTACCCATTCAGAAATAATGTACACTCACCATTTATTTGTGTTTTCTTTTGGATCGTTTGGTTAAGATACATGGTCCTCCCCTGATGAGGAGTGCTATAGCGCTGCTATAAACATTGGGGTGCATGTGCCCCTTTAACACAGCACACCTGTATCGTTTGGATAGATACCTAGTAGTGCAATTGCTGGGTCATAGGGTAGTTCTAAGAGATTCTACCGACAAGAAGAGACATGGGGTGACAATATGCAGGCTCCTGGGTAACAGGAATCTGAGACCTTGGGTAGAGGAAGATCTGTGGTCACCAGCATGAGTGGCTGATGTCATATGACAGACACCTGTGCTGGACACCATGACGAATGATAGAAGTGTTAGTGGAGGCCTGCAATGTGCAAGAAGGCAGAATATGGGCAGACGAGGAGAGCCTCCCTCCACCAACATGTGGACACCTAGCTTCTTCTGTGTCACATGCCCTTTTGGGAAGGAGGAATAAAAGGGAAGATCTATTGGGAGGGAAGAAACAGTCCTAACAGGGAGTTTAGACTTACCTCAAGTTAATGTTTTCACGCTGGAGAAGATATGTGATCTTTAATCTATATGCTTATTTATTTAGGTATTTTGATAGTGAGAAGGAGGATTGGAGGATAAAAAGAAGAGATTGGTTATTGAAAACAGAAGATAATCTTTTTTTTTTTTTTGGCACATACTGCAGGGTCATGGAGTATAACTCATTTACTGGGTCATAGGAGAATTAAATGAAATGAGGTAATTAAAGGCTTATTCTGGTAATTAAAGGCTTATTCTGCAGTTATACTTTAAGAATATTCAGTGTTAGCGATATCCAAAGAACACAGTGCGTGTGATGGAGTGAGATCGATGCAGGCAGGGTCAGAGAGCCCAGGAGAGGATTCTGCAGGACCAGTCAAGAGGGTCCTTGGCTTCACGTAGGACTGGATTTCAATATGAGCTGGAGAATGTAGAAACAGAGTTTACCAAATGGTGTGAGTTACAGATAAAGGATAGTGGATGGAGCGCCTGGGCCACTGGGAAGGGGGTTTGGAGTTTATATTGGAAAGGGGTGTAGGGTCCATGTTCCTTCAGGAATCCAGTGTAGGGTCCGATCAAAGGCGAATGTCAGGTGAACCGTAGGTATTGTTCCATGAGGTACCAAAGGCAGGGGGTGTTGATGCCAGCGTCAGCTGAAGTTTGTTTGAAGTTGATGTGCTGGATGTGTTCAGGATCTGGCTCTTCTCAGAGGTTACTAGGTGTAGGGGCCTAGGACAAAACTCAGAGAATGATAAACTTTGTTTCCCCTTGGAAGTGGGAACATAGCTTGTCTGGCTTATCCAGAGGAAAAATATAGAACATGAGTAAGTGAGACCTAACAGAAAAACAGCAGAGATGGAGCCTTTCTAGAATGAAGTGTCTTCAGTTTCCCTACTTCATCTCCCTGCTATGGGATTTTTATCCTCCTCATTCTTATAGGGGGTGTTGGAGGGTGGAGGCCTCATCTTCTGTAACTTCTTCCAGCTGAAAGGGGTTGTAGACTCTGTCTATTGGGAGGCATAAAAATCCCGACCCATCTGATTAAATGAAGGGCTCCCCATTATAAGTTGTCTGGCTTGGAAGAATATATGAGGCCTCCTCACATGAATTAGGATATTTAGATTTGGAAGCCGCGCAGCAACAATTGCATCCACAGAAAAGGAAGATTCCTGTTGTAATTATTATTATTTGTAAAAAATACCAATGTGAAGTGGGAACAGAACAAAGGGAACAATATTTACAGAAGGCTGTAAGGGCATGGAGTTTTAAGAAACCATATTTAAAAAAATTTTTTTTAATGTTTATTTATTTTTGACAGAAGAGAGAGAGAGAGACAGAGCATGAACAGGGGAGGGGCAGAGAGAGAGGGAGACACAGAATCCAAAGCAGGCTCCAAGCTCTAAGCTGTCAGCACAGAGCCCATGCGGGGCTCGAACCCACAAACTGTGAGATCGTGATCTGAACCAAACTCAGAGGCTCAACAGACTGAGCCACCCAGGCACCCCCAAGAAACCATATTTAGAATCAGTACATGGGGCGCCTGGGTGGTGCAGTCGGTTAAGCGTCCGACTTCAGCCAGGTCACGATCTTGCGGTCCGTGAGTTCGAGCCCCGCGTCAGGCTCTGGGCTGATGGCTCAGAGCCTGGAGCCTGTTTCCGATTCTGTGTCTCCCTCTCTCTCTGCCCCTCCCCCGTTCATGCTCTGTCTCTCTCTGTCCCAAAAATAAATAAACGTTGAAAAAAAAAATTTAGAATCAGTACATATATTGAATGTTAACTGCCTAATTGTAGTGCTTAAATTAAAGCAGTTAGTTTAGCGTCTTGTCCTAAAATATGAGGAAGTGGTTTGCCCTTGATTACATCCTGCACAATGATAAATTTTATATCAAGCTTTCCTTATTCCTGTATGCATACAACTGCTTCTATCTATAAACCAGTCAGCCTCTGGATTAGACAGAGATTTATTCTTTAAGACAAGCCGACTTGACTATACTTGTATACTGTTCTTACAAGAGTGGATTAGAAGTTCTTTATTGTCTTTGTCAGGCAATAGAGTATCTGGGTTGAAGTCTTGACACCCCTTGAGGGTTATATCAGGGGTGCCAAGAAGAAGGGCTTGTTATTTTATTAATCTCCTTCCACTTAGCCACTGATGTCCTTAGGCCTCTAAAACTCCTTGAACTTGATGTGGGGTCATAACATCCAGATGCTGTCCCAGAGTAAGTTTATTAGCTTCTTCAACTAGCAAGGCAGTTGCAACTACTACTCGAAAACATCCTGGCCACCCTCTGCTATTGGGTCTATCTGTTTGGAGAGGGAGATTGCCTGTGTGAGAACAGGCCACAGTTTTTGGGTTAGGACACCCAAAGTGATTCCTCTTCTTTCCCCTACGTATAGGATAAAAGGCTCTTGTAAGTGACATTGACTGTAGCAACTTCTTATTAGATATGTTGTCTGAGGCAAGGTAAAGAAAAGCAAAAATAAACTATTGGGACTTCATCAAGATAAAACTTCTGACATCCAAGGAAACAATCAACAGAATTTAAAGGTAACCTTTAGAATGGGAGAAAATATTTGGAAATGACATATGGGGTAAAGGGTTATATCCAAAATAAGTAAAGAATTTATGAAGCAAAACATCCCAAAACCAAATAATCTGTTAAAAAATGGGCAGAAAGCATGAGTAGACTTTCTTTCTGATCCTACAAATGACTATAGGACACATGAAAAGATGTTCAACATCACTCATCATCAGGGACTACAAATCAAAACTACGATGAGATATCACCTCACACCCTTCAGAATGGCTAAAATTCGGAAAGAACACGAGGAGAAGGTGGAGAAAGGGGAAAGGGAATTTCTAGGGTGGGGGATTACTTAATTTTTCTTTTAGTTCTTTAACATCCTGGTGGTAACAGTTACCCCATTCCAATCCACCCAAATTGTCCCTCTGAATGGCTCCAGAAAGAGGTCTGGATGTGAGGCTAAACCCAGGGATCCAGATGCAGTGATAGCCTACCATGCCCCAAATGGGGATGGTTCTTTGCTCATGATGGAGTCTTTCTAAACGAGTCCCTTCAGCTTCCTCACCACTTCAAGAGGAATTTCTTTTTTTTAAAATTGTTCCATAATTTTATGATGACAAATAGGGGAAAAGAAGCACATGCCGAGGCTTATCTGAAAGGGTTGTGAAAAGGAGGAGTGAGATTGATGTGAATTTCATTCTGAATTACCATATGATGCAAATATATTATTACCATTTCATACGAATTTTTTGTTTATAATGGAGTCCCCTTTGCTAAGCACATGGTATATTCCTCAGACTGCCTGTTCTGGTGAATATGTAAATTTTGTTAAATTTAAATACGTCTTTTGATCATGAAAGGACACCATGGCCATCTTCCAGCCAAATGGAGTAAATTATGCTGAAAATGCTGTGTTTACCAGTACCATCTGGGGATGAAAGAATCCACTTCATTTTGAGCCACCTGTACTGTTCTGCAATTTGGCCATTTCCAGGGACAAAGGGGGCAAAAACAACAAACAAAACCCAGAAAAATTTATCCCCACTCTGCCTGGCCACTTCTTCAAATTTTGTCTCTCCTCCACAAAATGCTTGCCTTTGCTTACTCTCTAGTATCCTCAGCTAGTTTTGAGGCTTTTCTTTTTTTTCATCCAGTGTTGTTTATAGATGCTTCAAAGATGGCGAAAGGTGGTTAATACCACCATACTGAAACTGGAACTCTAATGACAGTTGATTTTTTTAATTTTTTCAATGTTTAGTTATGTTTACATTTTTAAGTTTTTATTGTAATTCAAGTTTCCAGTTTACAATTCAGTGATTCAACACTTCCATACATGTCCCGGTGCTGAATGACAGTGTAGACTCTATGGTTTTGTGGAACTTGGAACAACCATGTCTGTTATTGAGGAAGCATTATCAGTAGAGAGTAACAGCATTTAAGGTCCATAACCCAAGTACGTATAGAGGGATTTTGAATAGGCCTTAGAATCCTTTATGGCCATTCTATTTGGACCACAAACCGATTGAATAGAGTGTGAAAAAGAAGACATAAAACATTACCCGAAGAGCCAATCCCATAACTTATCTCTCCTTCTGTGGTATCACTAGCATGGAAAAGTTTGCAAATGGTGACTCTTTGAAGGGAATAATGACAGGAGATGTTGATTGGTAGTTGGACGTGTATTAGATTTGTGTCAAGCATATGATAGTCGGATTTGGGAAGGCACTTTATCCTTCAAAGTATTTGCTACTTACAGATGTGGATTTCTTCCCTCCACTTCTTAATTGTTCACACTACACCTATTCTCAATACCATTTCATAAGAAACAACACAAAGATTTAAAGACACTAAGAGTAGTACTAGGGAAATAGAAGCAACTGAAACCATGGTATTAGTAACCTACAGCCTTAAGAGTATTGTGGAGTGGGACAACAAACAAATCCATCCTTGTTTTTTAATGTTACTCCAAAGCATACTTTGAACCCTGCCCAGGAGCACTGAGTGCCAGTGAGCTAGCTGAAATATTTGACATTCACTTTTTTGTGTGGTAAAGTTATCAAGGCTGTTCACCAGTCTGTTAAATGATTTACCATCACTATCAGCCTAATCCCACTTCATGATTAAGCTGTTGATTCTGGGAGATCTGCTGATTGGTGAATCATTAAATCTTGTCATAGAAAACATAGTCTTGAGCTAAGTCTTTTTCAACCAGTGGCAGCACGATTATTCTTCCCATTGGCATTGATGTCAGAAGTTCAGTCTTCATTTCAACAAGCTCTTATTGGTGAGTAGTTGCATTTTTGATCGAGGGTGAAAACCTTTTCCATTTTTTTTCTATGTTCTTTGGCTGATATAGTAATTAAGTTGAAATAAGACAGATTAACAGGAGAAAAAAACAAATTTAATTACCTACATATGGCAGCCCCATATAACAGGAAGAGTCAAATACAGTCCCACAACTGAGGTTTATATATTATCCTGAGCTAAAGAGAAGGGGCTGAAAGCATTGGGAATTCAAAGACAAAGACGATTGACAGGAACATGTGAAGAGCACATATTCTTTGTGTTTACTCAACCTCAACCATGTGATTGAGTCTTTATGATGTACAAAGTTATCTCTGGTATAAGTTTCCTTCCTGGTACAGGCCACCTGTGGAAATTCTTTTAGGCAGTTAAGGAAAAGTAAAAAGCTATTTGGGTCTGCTGGATCTGTATTGCTTCTGTCGCAAAAAAATCCACCTGCTAATGCAGTATATTTCTGGGCACAAACTCTGCTCCCCTTAACTTGTCTGAACTGTACTAATTATACAGTCTCCGGTGAGACTTTTTTCCTTCTTTTTAAAAAAAATTTTTTAAGTTTATTTATTTTGAGAGACAGAGAGAGCAGAAGAGGGGCAGAGAAAGAGGGAAAGAGGGAAAGAGAGAATCCCAGGCAGGGGCTGGGCTGTCAGTGCAGAGCCCTGGGGGGGGGGGGGGGGGCTTGAAACCACGAACCATGAGATCATGACGTGACCCGAAACCAAGACTGAAACCCTCAGGAGCCCCTCAGGTGATCTTTCTAAACACTGGGCTAGATAAATGTAAGATATCAGCTCATATATTTGAAGCAAAAATATTATGTAATTGTTTTGCATTGATTTTCAATCAACTTAGCTGTTTTGGTTCCAAAATATTTATATAGAGATTGAAGAACATTTTACACTAAAACAAAGATATAATGGACCATAACAGTAGTGTTTTATACTAGATTCTAATACACGGAGAATATAAGAGGGTAGAATGTATAGTATGTATGATAGCAGAATACCAGATTCATTCTAGTTCATCTTCTTTTTTACCCCCTTTTCGGATCACACTAAGTTTTTTCATATGTTTTCAAATAGTTTACTTCCCTAGAAAAGGAGTCCATTGATGATATGTCCCCTTTTGTCTACTTATCTTGTTATTTTATTTCCTGTTAACACAGCCAATTCGAGGAAAAGGCATGTGTCCTATGTGTCCTATGGCCTTTTCCTTGAGCTCCCTCAGAAGCAATATCTTTTGGCCACAAAAGATATTTTTGGTCTGTTTTCCCCACTTTTAAAGGTATATTCACATCCTCGCTGCCACTTCCCAAGGATTTGAATTGCTACACCACTTCCTTTAGGTATGAACGTTTCTTGCTGTTTGGCCACCGGTGCTAAAGGCAAATCCCTTACTTTCAGTGCATTGCCTGGTGCTCCTGAACATCAAAAATTAGATATTGACAGGTGTTCCAACTAACCTCAACTGACTGTGAATCACCTTCATTCTAATTATAATTCCACATCTATTGTACAAGAGCTTCAACTTTCTACCCTGGGTAATGTTACATATGTCACATGCCAGGTTTTCTTCCCATCCAATTTGCAATCACGTTGGGCTCAGATGGGGGCATAAGCCTTCCCCTAAAGCCTACTCTACACATTTGGACCCTGAGGAACATATAAGCCCTTTGATATAGGGGACCCGTTGGATAGCCAGACCATGATCGATCTCTGACACAGATGCATTGTTTACAATGTCCCTGCCTAGGCTCCAGTATTATAAGATACCATTATTCTACTTTTATGAAAAGATAAAAGGGACCAATTTTCACTCCCCAACATTCCTGTATCTTTTACATAAGTTTTTCTAACTTTTTATCTCACTGTTAGAAGTCACTCTGTATTTTCCATATTCTTGTTAGTAATTCTCATTATTCCTCCATGTTAATTTACAAACCAGGCATATTAAAAAAAAATTTTTTTTACGTGTATTTATTTTTGAGACAGAGAGAGACAGAGCATGAACGGGGGAGGGTCAGAGAGAGAGGGAGACACAGAATCTGAAACAGGCTCCAGGCTCTGAGCTGTCAGCACAGAGCCCGATGCGGGGCTCGAACTTACGGACTGTGAGATCATGACCTGAGCCGAAGTCAGACGCCCAACCGACTGAGCCACCCAGGTGCCCCTGTATTTTTTTTTTTATCTTTGTGATTCTATGCTGGTTTAATGTTTTTTAAAACATAATTTATTGTCAAATTGGCTTCCATACAACACCCAGTGCTCATCCCAACAAGTGCCCTCCTCAATGTCCATCACCCAGTTTCCCCTCTCCCTCATCCCCATCAACCCTCAGTTTGTTCTCTGTATTTAAGAGTCTCTTGGGGTGCCTGGGTGGCTCAGTCGGTTAAGCAGCCGACTTTGGCTCGGGTCATGATTTCACGGTCCGTGAGTTCGAGCCCCGCATCGGGCTCTGTGCTGATAGCTCAGAGCCTGGAGCGTGTTTCAGATTCTGTGTCTCCCTCTCTCTGACCCTCCCCCGTTCATGCTCTGTCTCTCTCTGTCTCAAAAATAAATAAACGTTAAAAAAAAATTAAAAAAAAAAAGAGCCTCTTATGGTCAGGCATATATATTTTTAAATGTTTTCTAAACACGACCTTCCTACTTTTACTAACAATGGATAATTCTTACCTGGTTGCTTATTAGATTTTCATGATTTAATCTAATGAATCCTGTTAAGGCTTTAAAAATTTGTTGCCAGTTTGTGTGGCCACATTTTAATAGCATCATCATGAAGTCACGTTTGTACAAAACTTGTTTACTTGTTCTGATTGAGATCTTTGCCCTGGCAGTCCTCATATTGGTCCTTTTGACCCCTGAGTACCACCTCTGATAGCAACAAAATCTTGTTTGCTTTATGAAAAGATCAAAATGTTACAGGCTTATTGTTATTGTTTTAATCCCAAGACGTGGAACTGGCTGCACTAAGGAGCCACTGCTTCTTTATAATGCAAGTTACTATTCCAGCCCAATGTGGGGATCGAGATGTAAATTATGTTCTTCATCTTGGACACTGCAGATGGCAAAGAGACTCTTTAAATATCTCCAGTGACCGAAAACTCATCTTTCCTGTCTTTCTCCATCCTTTGCTGTCTGGTCCCCCACTTTCTTTCTTGCCTATGAATTCATGTTGATGATTCCAAGTAATTTGGTTTTTTTCGTAAATCTCTTTTGTAAAGAGAGGCTACCAATCCTAGGTTTTCCAGTAACAGTGTGACTGTGAAAATATATTTAACAGTTGTTTATTTGGGGGCATCTGGGTGATTCAGTTGGTTAAGCATCAGACTTCAGCTCAGGTCATGACCTCACAGTTCCTGAGTTGAGCCCCGCATTGGCTCTGTGCGGACATATCATAGCCTGGAGCCTGCTTTGGATACTGTGTCTCCGTCTTTCTCTGCCCCTTCTGTGCTCGCGCTCTGTCTCTCTTTCTCTCTCTCTCCAAAATAAATAAACATTAACAAAATAAAAAACATGCTTATTTCCATTTTTCTATAATGACCCTTGGCTCTGGCTTTCTGGAATTGTTTTCAAATTATGCAATTATAAGCTCTTATTTTGTCAGCTACTGCTATGATCAACTATTTTGAGAACTAGGAATAGGACACTTCAGAATCATCTGGAAGTACCTCAAAGAAAACTGAAACCCAGAGTTCTCATATCAAAATGCGTTTTTCCATATAGTTAGTGTCAGATAATAATGAAAGGCAAAATATGTACCTAAATGATGACTCACAAGTCTTGGTTTGTACTTTCTACATGTGATCCATTATTTAAATGTTTTCTTTCATGCTTTTCCTTTGTGCCATTGTCCATATTATCATTATGGACAATTTAATTGCTCACACGCAATGTCTCAGGCTTCCCGGAATAGACTCATGTCTGTGACTATTCATGCTGGTACTACCCCAATAACTTTAAAGATGTCACAAGTTAAAAAAAAGAAAAAAAAAGAAAGTTAAATTCAAAGGTACCAAGATTATTATAAACAGATAATGCCTACCGAGAAATTATATAAAAGAAATCTTTTATGAACCTACTAAGACCTAAGCAAGTGAATGTAGTTCATTTACAGGGGGAAAAAAAGGCCAGCTGATAAAGGACTATGTGGTTGGTCTGATAGCCAAGTGTTTTTGAAGTCCACTTAAATCCTATTTGTATATACATTTTCTGTTCAAATATACATAAGATTTCTGATTAAGAGCATCAGTTTTTAGAAATATTACAATAATTACTCTTAAGCTACTTTCCCCATACCTACATGAATGGAGCACGCACAAATAAAACCAAGAGCTAGCCCATAAATAGAAGTCTCTTGGGCATTCCCCAAATTCCACACATCCAGAATCCAGGCGAATAGCTTTCAGAGCCAACAGGTTTTCAGTGTTTGTGTTTTTTTTTTTTTTTTTTTATTTTTTTTTCAACGTTTTTTATTTATTTTTGGGACAGAGAGAAACAGAGCATGAACGGGGGAGGGGCAGAGAGAGAGGGAGACACAGCATCGGAAACAGGCTCCAGGCTCCGAGCCATCAGCCCAGAGCCTGACGCGGGGCTCGAACTCACGGACCGCGAGATCGTGACCTGGCTGAAGTCGGACGCTTAACCGACTGCACCACCCAGGCGCCCCATGTTTGTGTTTGTTAAAAAGGAAAGATACAGAAGGGAAGACTATAACATTCTACTAACTTTCTCTCAAATAATTTATCTGTATTTTGCAGGCAACAGAAATATGGAAGATACAAACAAATTTTTAACCAAATTTAGAGGATGTTATTTTGCAAATACTCAACTTAATCTTGAAAATTTAGAAAATTTAGATGATTTTGAAATCAGAGATGATGATGTCTTCATAATCACATACCCCAAATCTGGTGAGTCCTGTATTCCAACAGCTAATATAATTAATAAAATGGTATTTCTGTAATATGGGAGCACTGTTTTTTTAGGAGCATATTCTATTTGCATATATAGTCAATCTACTGGATATAAGTAATTTCTCATGTGGGCAAGGGAAATGGGCATAATGAAGAAGGAGAGAGATTGACGAAACCCTATCAAACACTGAGTTGCTGAAGTGGGCTGGGAAAGGACACAGGAATATTTGCCATTTAGGCAGCTTCTTGGGACATACTTGAAGCTGTATTTAATGACCAAGTACCTGAGAAAGAGGAAATTGAACTTATACTAATTATGATCATTCCCCAAATACTTTGGGTCTTATTTTTGATACCACTCATATATATGTGTAGAATATATACATACATTTTGTGTGTGTGGGCCTACACATACATCTATTTACATTCTCTAACTGTGTTTTATTTTTTTATTTTTATTTTTTGAAAAATAAGGATGTTTATTAAGGACATTTCTAGCCCACAGCTAGGGCTCATACTCAGCTCTATGAGCCACTGTCCGGCCTCATCCCCATTCAATGTGAATGACATTAGGGAGGCCGAACCACAGGTATCCCATTGATCCCACAGTAGGGTGGTCCCTTCCATAGCCAGGTATAGATAGAAGATATACTGCTGAGAATGAAGAGGGAAATCGCTGGATTAATAAGTTTCTCTACACCTTGCCTGGACCCTTTCATTCTCACCTTCAAAGACCATGGGTTGAAGGTGCCTAGTACCATGATGTGGGGTATTCTCTACCTGTGTTTTAATGGGATTGGGGGGAATGTTTTTTGCTGCTGTGTTGTATGAGTTCTCTATATGGTTTGATATTACCTATTATGAGAAATATGATTTCCAAATATTTTATTTCATTCAATATGCCTTTTCATTTTGTTTGGGCTCTTTGCTGTGCAGAAACTTTTCAGTCTGATATACTCCCACTTACTTATTTTGTTTTTGCTGCATTTGCTTTTGGTGTCATGTCCCAAAATATCATTGCCAGCATGAATTTTGGGGCACTACTGCCCTTGTTTTCTTATAGGAGTTTTGTTGTTTCAGGTCTTACATTCAGGGTTTAATCCATTTTGAGTTAACTTTGTGTATGGTTTAAGGGAGTGGTTCATATTCTTCTTTTGCCTATGCCAGTCCAGTTTTCCCAATACCATTTATTGAAGAGTCCACCCTATATTTTTTGCTCCTTTGTCAGAAATTAGTTGATTATACATGTTTAATTTGGGGCCCACTCTCTTGCTCTGCTGATCTATGCATCTGTTTCTATGCCAATACCATAATGTTTTGATTACTATAAATTTTTAATATTATTTGAAACTAATAAATGTGATGCCTTTAGCTCAGTTGTATTTTCTAAAGATTGCTTTGGCTACACAGGGTCTTATATGGTGCAAAAAAATTTTATGGTTATTTGTTTTATTTCTGTGAAAAATGTCATGATAATTTTGATAAAGGTTGCATTGAATCTGCTGACTTCTTTGTGTAGTATGGGATTTTAACAATATTAGTTCTTCCAACCCATGAACAGGAATGTCTTTCTATATATTTGTATTTTTTTTTCAGTTCCTTCTATCAGTACTTTACAATATCCAATGTGTAAGTCTTCTACTTCCATAGGTGAATTTATTCCTATATATTTTCTCCTTTTTGATGCTATCATAAATGGGATTGTTTTCTTAATTTCTCTTTCTGATAGTTTATTGTTAGCTTATAGAAATACAAGTTATATTTGTATGCTGATTCATATCTTGCAAGTTCACTGAATTTAAATGATTAGTTCTAACAGAATTTTTGGTGACATGTTTAGGGTTTTTGATATATAATATCATGTACAAATAAAGACACTTTTACTTTTTCCTCTGCAACTTAGATGCCTTTTGTTTCTCTTTCTTGTCTAAGTGCTCTGGCTAGGATTTCCAGTAAAACTAGTGAGAAGTGTCTGATCTTGGTCATTACTTTAGATGCCCTGGTTATGATCTTAGATGGAAAACTGAAATTCTTACTATTGAGAAAGATGTTAGTTATGATCTTGTCATAAATGGCATTTAATATATTGAGTTATGTTCCTTCTACATTTTGTTGAGAATTTTTATGATGAACAATATTCAATTCTGTTGAATTTTTTCTGTATTTATGGAGATGATAATATGGTTTTTATGCTTCATTTTTTAATGCATTATCAAACTATTCTATTTGTGGATGTTGAACCATCCTTGCATCCCTGGAATGAATTGTATTTGATCATGGTGTATGATCCTTTTAATGTGTTGTTGAATTCAGTTTGCTAATATTTTATTGGGGATTTTTTGCATCTATATTTATCAAGCTGATGGCCTGTGACATTCTTTTCTTCTAGTGTCTTTTCTGGTACTTAGCTGGGTAATGTTAGCCTTGTAAAATGAATTGGGAAGTGTCCCCACTTTTTTTATTTTTGGAAGAGTCTGTGAAGGATTGTTACTAATTCTTAAAATATTTGTTAGAAAAAAATGTTTTTAATATTTTTTTCCCCCAGAAAACACTGATTCTCTTGCTCTACCTCAATTTAACAGACATGTTCCTATCTCTGGCTCTTTGCACTCACATAATCTTTTTCCCTTGATGCTCTTCTACCTGATATGTGCATGGTTTACTCCCTTCCTTTGGGTCCTTATTTTAAACTTGTATTATCATTAAGGCATTCTGGATGGTCATATTTAAAAATGCAGCCTCACTCAAAATTCTCACACTCTTCTTTGCTGCTTTATTTTCCCTCCATAATATAACACATATCACCTTATACTATACCATATATCTACATACTTAATTTGTTCATTCTTTACAAAGCCATCCTTAGGAAGCACATCATAGCATTTAGACAAGAACAAATAACCCAGAAGAACAGGAAAGACCTAAAAAAGAATTTCATGTGTATAACAGAACTCAATATAAATTTAAGTAAGGTGCATTTATTAATGGGGAAAAGATAGTATATTTGGTCCCAGGAAATCTGTGTCACTATACGCAGGAAGTTCACCTGGAATCGAACAGCACATAAAAGAGTAAACTCTAAGTGTATTCAAGACACCAATATTAAAGGTAAAATTATACAACTATTTCTATTAAAAATATTGTAGAAAAATCATTGTAACTAAGGAGTGGTCAAGAGCTTCTACACAAATGTCCAAAGAAAAATATACAGGTAAAAGTTTGATAAATTCAGTTGCATCAAAATTAAGATTTTTGGGCTTTGCTTAACAGTGAGTTCCCTAGGCAAAGTTAATAGTGTCTGAAAGAGAGGAACTACTGGCAATGAGTATAATTAAAAATAATTAATACCTAGAATATATTAGGTATATATACCGATCAACTGGAAGAGAACAGTGATCTACTTATAAAAAGAGCCAAAGAGATGAGCTGAAAGTTTACCGAAGGAAACCACTCTCCACCAATACCAACAAAAAAACACAAAGCTGGTACACAATAGTCACTTGCTTTATATCTAGTACACTGACAGCAATTAGAAAGGTCAGAAACCCTGAATGCTGACAAGGAGTACACACACATCTGCATGCTTTAGCATGATACTGCTGGGAGAGTAGACTGAAGCAGCCATTCTCTGGGGAGCAGTCTGGCACTATCTGATCAACTGAAATACAGACATACCAGGCAATTTTGCTCCTGAGTATATGTCTCCAAGAATATCTCATATGGGTTCATAGGCAACATGAGTGAGGGTGTATGTGGCAGTGTTGTTTGGGGTGTGCTGTCCATTGGGGGAAATTAGACAGGTCAGTGCATGAATGCACACCCTGAAACACAGACAGCATCTGTTAGGTGCAATGGATCAGCAGTAGCATGTAAAGGAATGTTAAACCACAGCTCACAGTGACAAACAGTAAGAAATGACGTGCATGGATTAAAAATCAAGCACATACAACAATACATATTTCAAAAGAACATCTTCCAAGAAAGAATATACTTTAAACCCTAAAGTCTTCTTGTCTGTGGTGGAAGTAGGGGTAGGAATGGAAGCAGGAAATGTGAATATAAGGAATTAATAGACCTTGGAGTGCCTGCAGTGAATCAGTGATGTTAGTATAGCATGACTGCAGAAAATGATAAATATCAACTTACATTAACCTCTGACATCCAAAAAGGCAAGAAGGAGAAAGAAAGAAAGAAAGAAAGAAAGAAAGAAAGAAAGAAAGAAAGAAAGAAAGAAGAAAGAATGGAAGAAAGAAAGAAAGAAGAAAGGAAGGAGGGAAGGAAGGAGGAAGGGAAGGAAGGAAGGAAGGAAGGAAGGAAGAAAGAAAAGAGAAAACGAGAAAGATAGGTTGTGATAGGGGAGTGGATATGGAAGCAGAAGCAGGAGAGAGGACAAAGACAGGAAAAATGCAGCCTATTTTGCCTGGGGAACACGTTCTTCCAGTCCTCATAGTCTTAAATTTCTTCAGACTTGTGACCCATTAAGGTCATGTTTGGTAATTCCTCGGCACCCCTGAAGCTGTGATACCTGATGCAGAAGCAGTACCTCTTATCTGGGAAAGGTTGGAGAATGTAAGAAACCCTTTTAGAGCTTCATAACAATGAATTTTCATTGTGTTCGAACATCAGCTGTGGTAACATGTAAGCACACATGATCTTGGTCTTCCCTGGGCAACACTGGAGGATTTATACCCATCATGCTCCAGAAAAGGTGCATACCACCTGACAGCAAGGGCATGTATTCTTAACAATGATCTTGCTTACCAGGTGCTGCTGCTTCACAGGCAGGGTGATAGGGTGGTGTCAGGAAGGAATTATAGGATGTGAATTGATGAGGGGCCAATGTACTTTCTCATTTAAGATGTTGATTTGAACCTTTCTGGGACATGTGACTTCTTGTTGGGGTAGGTTTTTGAAGCATTGCCTGTATATATGAGAAGCATGACCTTACAGAAGGTGTGTTTTAACTCTTAATATTCCCATATATGAAGCATGCAAAATGAAGTGGAAGGAATCTAGAGTAGGCAGTACACCCGTGTATTCTGTGACATATGTCCACTCTAATTGGAATTGGGAGAAATAGTCACCCTTAGAATTTGTCACATCCCACTTACAGCAAAAGGTCTAATCTTTTCCTTCCTGTCTCCGTGTGGATCACAGGGCCTCCTTTAGGGATTTATAATGAACACTATTTCCCGAAGTGACATCATGGGCACAGTAAGAAACATAGGGAATGGGGGAAAGATGGAAAGTGACTCTATCAGTAAAATGCCAATTTTTTTTTCTCTATATTAGCTAACGTCCTAGGAGTGGGGTTGGGGAAGGACATCTTGAGGCAGGCATAGAAGATAATTTAAAATTCCCATATATGAAGCAGAAGAAAGTACAGAAGACTCAAGAAAAATTTGTGGGACAAATGCCCATGGAGTTTCACATGTAGAATCTCCTTATAAGGAAAAGCAAAGGCAACGTATGTTTGTCTTTACCCACACTGCACCCTTTATATATTAAAAATTCCATTGAGACAAAATTACCTTTGTACGTATTATAATAACAACCTCTGATTAAAAAACTGATGACACATCTATATACTTTTTGGATAAATTTTCACATCATTAAAACAAAATTATTTCTTTTACAGGTACTGTCTGGTTTCAGCAGATATTATGCTCGATTTATTTTGAAGAACATCGCAAAGGCATTGGGGATCTGGAAACAGTTGAACGCATCCCGTTTATTGAGTACGCCCCTCAAAAAGTGGATTTTGCTGAAAAGCCATCTCCTCGTCTCTTCGTTACCCACATCCCATACTACTTGGCTCCCAGGGGGCTAAAGAACAAAAAAGCCAAAGTAGGAAAATAGACTATGGCTGCTGAAAGACAACTGCTTTTTCACTATTTCATTTCTATTCATTACATTGATGCTGCACTCGTCCAGGTGTTAGCAAATGTGGTATTTGTCGTGCATTAATTTTCAACAGACTTTTGTGTTCTTATCTTCCAGTATCTGATTTTATCTTTCACCCTTTGTTTTCTGATCACATATGGAACACAACCATTGGAAAATGAGACTATATAGGAGTGTATTTAATTTACTTCATAGAGTATATTATAATATCATATACATTATATATTATATACCCTCTCATTTGTTAGCTATATTACCATGTGTATATAAACTGCCAACAATTCCTTTTTCTTTTTTCTGTATGCTCTCCTCGCTTCCTTCTGACGCTTCCAACCTGTTTTGGCCGCTTTCTCTGTAAATGTACCGAGTTCATTGGAAATCTGAGGGAAGCTCAGAGAGAATCATTTGTATCTACTGAGTGATTTTTCTGTCTCTCCCAGTATCAGTCACCTCCACCCACTGATAATTTCAACTCTTGACTCATTTTCTCCCTCTCTACCTCCACTCCTCTGACTCGGGATTATTTCAAAGTTGATGTACATGGTCTCTGGCTGGCCAGATAGGAGTGAGGCCAACTGCACTCAAAGGATCGACATGAAGGAGGCACTTCCTGTCAGGGCCACACAAGTGTGGGATTGCCTCCTTCAGGTTGACCCGTCAGGCTCTGCACTGGCCTCCCAGACCCTAGCCCTGCCAGGCCTCTCCGGTTGATTTAAACTCCAGCCACTTTTCCTCCACCAACCTCAGTAACCCTCTTCTGCAACCCACGTGTTATGCACCTGCCTTTGTCTATGACTGTTTTTGCTTTCTGATGTAATACATACTTACCTGTTTATTTATTGTCTATGTTTCTGGCCACAGTGTAAAACCCTTGAGACAGATGGAATTTGTAGTGCATAGAACCCTGTGCAGAAGGCATTAGAGTTGAGTGAATGACAAAAGGGATCACCAGTAATTGCCCTAATGCGGATCTTTGCTTCAAGTACCTTATTACCTGAGTGCTGTCTCCTTTTCCTCCTGCTCTTTTCAGGTGTTCCGTGCAGTGATGTGTCAGCACATTCATTTCTCCAGCCCCCTCCCCACTCCTATTCCCCACACTCACTCTCATATATATGCGTGTCCTCAATTGCTCCTTGCCCACCAATGACTCTACATTTTAAATTCAAATCCTTTTTGTCTAAATTCTTTCGCTAATTCAACTGTTATGATTTGTTGCCAACCCTTACTTCTGCTGAAACACAATTGTTTTATATTAGTACCTATATTCATGAATCTGGTAGTGTGGTCAGAAAAAATCAAAACAGTTAAAAATTGTGTCTTTCTTTACATTTATGGCCACAATTCTCACACTTTACTTTTTAAAAATGTTTTGCTTCCCCCCCTTTCCATACTGACTTTTCATACTTTCTTTATCTTCTCAAACCTCAGCAGCATTCTGCTCCACCTATCCCAGTAAAAGACTCCAAGTAAACCATTAACAGTAGATGCCCTCCACATGCAAAACCTCCCCTCACTGCTGTCCCTCCTTAAGAGGAAAAGGTGGGATGTGTACACAGTTTTGTTCTTATTATATATCTGCCCCTCCATTCATGGTCTGGATCCCTTTTTGGATCTCTTTTGTCTGTACCACTGTTTCGCAAATGGGAGTCGGGCCAGGCCAACATCTGGGAATCATCAGCTCTCAGCTCTGCATATTCCCCACAGGATATTTAGCATATTTGAGGCATTTTTGGTTATGGTGGTGGTGCTGCTAGTTATAGTGGGTTGAGGCCTGGGATGCTGTTAAATGTCTCATGATGCTTACGGTAGTCCCAACCACAGACCGTTATCTGGGGGAAATGTCCATGGTGCCACTGTTGAGAAACTTGTTCTACTCTCAAAGACTTTCCTTAAGCAATATAATTTCCTTTTTTTCATTCATTACCAATTTCCTTATGCTGATTGGATCATTCTGCTTGGCCCATAATGAAGTTTTCATGTGGCATTTTTTAACAGTAAAATAAAACTTGTCTTGCTCCATTTCAATTTTCATTTTCTGCCTTTCATTTTCTGTTTGAGATAAACTTCTTAAAAGCGTTTAGCCTCCTTCTCCGCGCTTTCACTGAATCCTGAATGCCAACGTCCCTTATTATTATAGTTTTGAAAAGGGGGGATCATTTCTTGATCAATTTACTTGGCCTATCACTGGCATCTGACATAGTTGATCACTTTCTACGTCTTTAAACATTTTCTTTTCCTGCTGTTCCAGACACCACATTCGTGGTATCATATTATCTCAGTGGACACTTAGAGGAGATTCTACCCAAAAACCTTTCCCTCTCTTCATATTTCATTTCAGCAGAGCTCTCATTTTGTTTGGATTTGTATCCTGTATATGCTTCTGGTCTGATGGTTAGAGTGGTAAAATTTGGTTGGTGCAAAAGCAGGGCTTGGTACCAGGCATCTTGCCATTGATTTTTAAGGCACAGGTAAGTGACAAGCTTATGAACAACAACACAAGCAAAGAAGAAGTTTCTTTCGTGTCCTCTGAAAGAAGGTTTCTTCATTATTTTAATTGACCATGGGGATGAAAAGTGGCAGCTGTGTGGGACATAAAGAAGGGTTAGCATGTCACAGTGGAAAAGTAGGAGACTCAGTCCATGACTACATCGAGATGATGAGTTAACCTAACCTGTTGCACTCTCGTCTCGGGCTTTGGCTTTTTGTGAGAAAAGTTGATGCTTTTACTATTTAGGAAATGTTACGCGAGATCTTTTCTAACTTACACGATTACGTTTTGAGACGCTGCCCTTCCTCTTTACTGGCTTCTCCTTCTCTGTCCAACCTCTGAGAGCTGATGATTCCCAGATTTTCGGCCTGGCCTTCTCCTATTCTCCCTCTGTAGTTAATCCCTCAGTTAGATGATCTAATCATGTAAGTTAAATACAATGTATGTATTGTCGATTTCTCCCTTTAGTTCTAGATTGATGTATTTAATAACTCTATATCTATAGAGATGTCAAATATATTTCTATATAGGTATTATCCAAATATGGGCTCCAATGCCAAAAGGAGTTTTGATTTTATCTTCAAACCACTCCTTTTCCCAGTTTCCTTATATATTTTGTTCTATTTATTATGTATAGAGAGAGCATGGTCAGGGGAGGGGCAGAGAGAGAGGGAGTCACAGAATCCAAAGCAGACTCCAGGCTTTAAGCTGTCAGCACAGAGCCTGATGCAGGGCTCAAACCCCTGGACCATGAGATCATACCTAAGCTGAAGTTGGACGCTTAACCCACTGAGCCGCCCAGGCACCCCAATACTTTGTATTTTTAATGTCTTTGGGTTGCTTCACTGCTTTATGAAATTATGGCTTCTGATTGGTTACAATATACATTTTTAAAGTTAAATCTCATAGTCCTTCAATGCAAAAAATATTGAAGAAGTAACTACTACGGGTCAAGTACTTGTGCTTTATACTGTGAAGATATATAAGAATTATGTGAACCATGCACTGAAGGATGAGAGAAATACAATCTAAACTTTCACAGATGATTTGAAAATATCTTAGTAAGTTTTTCCTATTGCCATAATTGTATAGCTATGAGATATTTTCACATATGTTAGCTTGTTGAGGTAGGGACAGGAGAATATTGTTGGTTTCTGTCTAGGGGAGTAAGAAGAGGTACCATGTGAGGTAATTGATAGTCACCAATAATTAAGTCTCCCAATCATTAAGGGAGAGCCATTGCAGAGGAGAAATGCAAAATACAAAGAGGGCTGAATATATACAAGACATGATTAGAAACTGTAAAGTTAAGCTAACAGGCTTCATTCAGTTGGAGGGCATTAGGGTACAAATATGACATTATGAAAGCATCAGATATAATGAATACTTCCTTTCTTTCCAGGTTATTTACATATACAGAAACCCTAAGGATGTTATGTGCTCATTTTTTCACTTTTTAAAGAAACTGACAGCATCCACTACAGATAACTTTGTGGAATTCATGAAAGTATTTCTAGAAGGAGAAGGTAACTAAAATTTCATAAAATACTAAGTTTGGTGTCCTGTGGTGAGTTTTTAAGCTCTAGCAGAGAGAAAGAGTTTGCTTAAGTAGAGTAGAATGGGGATCAGTAATCAACGTATCAAGCCAGTTGGTAGTGTTGTCTTAGGTGACCGTGTCCAGCCATTGTACAAATATTGCTAACTCTCTCTCTTTCTCAACAGAATGTCAAGATTACAGTCATACCAACAGAGAATAATTACATCTAACCATGGAGAGATTATTTCACTAGCACACAGATTTCTGTCCTAGCTTAGTGAGAAGTAGCTCAGGGAGAGCGTACGTTTGGAGCTTTGCACTTCATATTTCAAGGGGCTCCTCCCAAGAGTCCTTTAAGAAATATTTTAGGGGCGCCTGGGTGGCGCAGTCGGTTAAGCGTCCGACTTCAGCCAGGTCACGATCTTGCGGTCCCTGAGTTCGAGCCCCGCGTCGGGCTCTGGGCTGATGGCTCAGAGCCTGGAGCCTGTTTCCGATTCTGTGTCTCCCTCTCTCTCTGCCCCTCCCCCGTTCATGCTCTGTCTCTCTCTGTCCCAAAAATAAATAAACGTTGAAAAAAAAATTAAAAAAAAAAAGAAATATTTTAGTAAATTTTTATTCATTGTTTAAGTAATTTCTACACCCAGAATGGGGCTCACAACTCTGAGGTCAAGAGTTGCATGTTCTATCCATTGAGCAAAACAGGTGCTCACCACATTCTTATCTGAGGAGCCAGTGCAGCTATTTGACCAGGAACAAAGCTTGCAGAAGTAAACGTGATGATCTGGAACAGACTTACGATTGTCTCCAATGCATTGTGGCAGAGCTGAAGTGACTCTTCAGAGACCTCTCGTGCTCCTTGCAGAGTGGAAATACCTCCATGTGCCTTTGGGGATAGTGGGAGAAGTAAGGAGAGGATTCATTCCTCCTTTCCCTTTTCAGTTTTTCTAACCCCATGGCAAGATTATTTGCTATTTATATGAAATGCATTTTTAAGAGACTAATTTCTCCTTGACTGTTGGTTTCCTGGTGGAAGTTGGATGGTTCTCCCACAACCAGATGCTAGGGGAAATCTGGAATCTAGCAGCACACTTCCTTTTCCTCCTTTGTTACTTTGTTACTCCTGCATCTCCTAGGACTGTAGATTCTTCTCAATGTGTTCAACATATTTACTTAATGATGTATCTGTTCTCCCCACAGTGGTAGGAAGTCTTTGGTTTGACCACATCAAAGGTTGGTATGAGCACAAAAGCCTGTTCAACATTCAGTTCTTGATGTATGAGGAGATGAAGAAGGTGAGAAATGTGACATTACTGACTTCACTGACGCTGTAAGCCAGCCTGGCTGAATGAATTGATTGTTTATGCCCAGAACACCCAAAGGATGATATCAAATTTGAGAACCCAGATTGTGTACCAGGAGACATTTTTCCTGTATCACTTCTATGCTTTCTTTACCAGGTTTCCATTTAGAACTACCACTGGAGGTTTCTTTTCAAAATTTATCTGTGTGTCAATAGATGTCTGTTTATGTATGTTGGTGTGAATGATTTGATTATTTTGAGCCAGATTATTGGTTTCTCTTTTGTGAATTGTTATATCTATTTCCTTCAATTTTTAATTATACTAATGTTGTAGATGTGTGTTCCTCACTTGCAGGTACATTTCTTGGGAACTTTAATCTTGTCTGTATTGTGTATGATTAAACCATGCAGGGAAAATTAAATGAAAATACCTGTGTATGATTAGAAAGAATTCAGCTCCCAGTACAGTCAACTATATGTGCCTGAAAAGAAAACTTTTATTGCTTACTGACTAAAACCCAGAGCCAGGCTACCCTGATGCTGGGTGTTTGGCTCATGCATGTCAAGAATATCCCAGGGTTTTCTGTGTTTCTTTTGTACCATATTTGGTGTGATGACGATGTTTCCCTCATGGTAGCAGGACAGTTGTAGCTCCAAAGTCATGTCCTCACATGATAGCTCACATGGCAGACAGAGTGTTAACGGGGAGAAAAGTGGCATTCTTGCCTTGCTTTGTTCCCACCTTTGCTCCATGAGGAAACTCACTCTCAGAAACTTCTGTTTGACTTCCTCTTTCAGACCCAATACCCAAATTGGGCCATGTGACCACCCTAAACTAATCTCTTGTAGCAGACAGTGGGATTGCCACGAGGAATTTGGATTAATAATGATCATTATGGAATGTGGCTGGGCACTGCTGCCAGGACACCACCAGGATCTCTTAGCAGGAAAGAAGAGAAAGAGCTGAAAGGCCGGCGACCCTAAAGGCTGCCACCTGCTGAGTGTCACTAGCTTCTGTTACCCCTGCCATAGGGCATATACCAAATCTAGAGTCTCTGGCTGAGTGCATATCACCTACGAAATAGAGATTCGAGTGTCTGGCTGGCCTTGTAATCTTCTTCACAATATGGCCCTTCTTTTTTTCTTTTTATATGAAATTTATGGGCAAATTGGTTTCCATACAACACCCAGTGCTCATCCCAACAGGTGCCCTCTTCAATGCCCATCACCCACTTTCCCCTCCCTCCCACCCCCCATCAACCTTCAGTTTATTCTCAGTTTTTTTTTTTTTTAATTTTTTTTTTTCTTCAAAGTTTATTTATTTTTGGGATAGAGAGAGACAGAGCATGAACGGGGGAGGGGCAGAGAGAGAGGGAGACACAGAATCGGAAACAGGCTCCAGGCTCTGAGCCATCAGCCCAGAGCCTGACGCGGGGCTCGAACTCACGGACCGTGAGATCGTGACCTGGTTGAAGTCGGACGCTTAACCGACTGCGCCACCCAGGGGCCCTATTCTCAGTTTTTAAGAGTCTCTTATGGTGTGCCTCCTTCCCTCTCTGTAATTTTTCCCCCTTCCCCTCCCCCATGGTCTTCTGTTAAGTTTCTCAGGATCCACATAAGAGTGAAAACTTATGGTATCTGGCTTTCTCTGTATGACTTATTTCACTTAGCGTAACACTCGCCAGTTCCATCCACGTTGCTACAAAAGGCCAGATTTCATTCTTTCTCATTGCCAAGTAGTATTCCATTGTATATATAAACCACATCTTCTTTATCCATTAGTCAGTTTATGGACACTTAAGCTCTTTCCATAATTTGGCTATTGTTGAAACTGCTGCTATAAACATTGGGGTACATGTGCCCCTATGTATCAGCACTCCTGTATCCCTTGGGTAAATTCCTAGCAGTGCTATTGTTGGGTCATAGGGTAGATCTATTTTTAGTCTTTCGTGGAGCCTCCACACTGTTTTCCAGAGCGGCTGCACCAGTTTTCATTCCCACCAACAGTGCAAGAGGGTTCCCATTTCTCCACATCCTCTCCAGCGTCTATAGTCTCCTGATTTGTTCATTTTAGCCAGTCTGACTGGCATGAGGTGATATCTGAGTGTGGTTTTGATTTGTATTTCCCTGATGAGGAGTGGTATTGAGCATCTTTTCAAGTGCCTGTTGGCCATCTGGATGTCTTTAGAGAAGTGTCTATTCATGTCTTCTGCCCATTTCTTCACTGGATTGTTTTTCGGGTGTGGAGTTTGGTGAATTCTTTATAGATTCTGGATACTAGCCCTTTGTCTGATATGTCATTTGCAAATATCTTTTCCCATTCTGTCAGTTGCCTTTTAGTTTTGTTGATTGTCCTTCTATTGCTTACAGACTCATCTCCCATCTTTCTCATCCCAGACCTGTTCCCATATAGCCCCAGAGAAACTCAAATTCTCATACTCCTGTGACCTGAGATCCCACACCTCCCATGCAACCACAATTTTGCAGATATTCTTTTTTTGATTTAAACACTGTATCTTCAGTTTGTCTATCAAAAAAGTCCTGGTTTTGGTTTAATTCCCAGAACAAATTTCTCATCTTTGAGGAACTTTCTCTGAATTCTGTTACATAATTACTCTTTGCCAGTAAGTACTTGTACTGAATTCCCAGAACTGATTCCCTGTTGTGCCTCTGTTCACTTGCACCATCATTTAGGGCAGTATCTGACATATAGTAGCTATTCACCAAATACTTGCCCACTCAACACAAATAAAATGAAATATGAGTGTTCCTAATATGCACTCTAAAACAGTCGACAAGGGAGGAATTAATTTATCAAGAAGGAATAAGCAAGAACCTTCTCATGGTCCTGCTCCACTTTTCTAAGTATCCTAAGCACCTACATTTTTCACTCCCATAATGATATTTAGCTGTGACTTTTGTGTGTGTCTTCTTTCTTATAATGTGCATCATTTATCATATTATGATTTATTTCAGGACCTCAGAGGCTCTGTGTTAAAAGTATGCAAATTTTTGGGGAAAGAATTGAGTGAAGAGGACGTGGATGCTGTTGTGAGACAGGCCACGTTTGAAAACATGAAGAATGACCCACGAGCCAATTATGACAATAAACTCAAGGCCCATTTTGGGATACAAAAAAAAGGTCATTTCCTTCGCAAAGGTGATGTTGAACAATAAATGCTTGGCTATCTTTCACTGTGATACAAACGTACCGAAGTGTAGCTTCTAAGCTTTCCTGATGTGGAGCTGCTATGGCCCTGTTCCCTTCCCTACACAGTTGATTTTCCATGATTTCTTCTTGGTGCTCTTCAAGAGACTATATTATTTGGTCCCAGAATGTGTCTGGATGAATAGCCTGAAGTTGCAAGGCCTTCTCCTTGGCCCCTGGAAATCTACCAATGCCTATCACCATGTCTACCACAAAAGGGATGTTCATTTAGTGTTAGACTATTTTCCCCCAGTACAATGGGCTAGGCACATGATGATGAATTAATGGTGGCACAGTTGGCCATCACTGGCTGTTCTTCCATCTCTGTGATTTAGTCTGAACCTCGTCCAGGACTGAATTAACAACACATATTCACTATTCTTTTGTTACTGGGGAGGACTATTATGTATACATATAATAGTATACACACACACACACACACACACACACACACATATAATAATATAGTATACATAATAGTCCTGCCCAGTAACAAAAGAATCTTCCATCATAAAAATGTATAGGAATATCTCCTTTATCTCAATATGATACCTCTGGTGAGTGCATTTTTAAATGAATGATTCCTTCATATAAATGATAAATGTGAACATGTTAGAATATTTTTATTATTTTATAAATTATTCTAAGTTAAAATGTATGATCTTCTTAGTACCTGGAAAATCGATAATACAGAAGTATTGACATAAATTTTACACTTAATCAGAATGTTTTATGCCTCTACACCAATCGCAATAAATAGTGGCTTAAATACATTAGTATTTCCTTCACTTAACTACTTTGTACATCTTCACCCATTCAATTAAAAAATGTGAAACACTGGTAACTTGGAGCCAACCTGAAGTGGGGACATGCCCTTCCCTTTACCCTCAGCGCACCCTGTCATGTTGTAGATGCTACAACCCTTCTCCAATGCCATCATCATGGCACTTGCATTTTTCTTCTTTGAAAAAAGAAAATTTTCTGTGGTTACACATCTTTAACACACCTGAAAAACGAGAGACTGAAATGGCCGAGACAACAAATAGGAGAAGCCAAATTTCCTTACGGAAATGATGCACATTCCCTTGTTTCTTCTGCACATACTTTTCTCTTAGATGTTATGAAGTGTAATGTCATTTGTACTGGCTTTACCACTCTTGCACAAATTGTGTTTGTGTTTTCAGTTTCATTAGCATTGAAGCTGGTTTATTTATTTGTTTACACTTTAGCGTGATTTTACATTCAGTGTTTCTTGCCCCTCCTTCTATCAGCCTCTACTTGCCATCCCAACTCTGTGTCTGTAAGTTTAAAGTAAGATTGTTGTAAACCTACACTGGGTACAGATGGAATAATTACAGGTGGGCCATTCCAAACTGTATGAGCTTGGAATATATTTTAAAAATCTCTCTGAGCATCCATGTCCTCATCAGTAAATATTTGTCTGATGATATCTGATTTTTGGAATTTTTAAGGACTTCTGTAAACTGCAATAGCCCATGTTAGCTTGAAACAAAATAGTCAACAAGTTGCAAGAGTTTTCTCGTTTGTCAGGTAGCTGACAGCTCAGGGCTTGAGCTAATTACCTTAAATTACCTAATTGTGATGAGTTTTCTTTTCCCCTTGCCATAAAGTGGGAGAGAAAAGGGCCATTGCCATGTGCAGGAGCAACAGGGGCCTTACTAGGGAGGAAAATGAATGTCCAAAAAATGGTGTTTCTCCCAGCACAAAGGCATCATGCCTCCTCCTCCCAGAATCTGCCTTGAAGCAATTTCTTTGCTGTTCCTCCCAGGTACGATTGGAGACTGGAAAAATCACATGACTGCTGAGCAGAATGAAAAGTTTGACATGATTTTCCAAACGAAGATGAAAGATATTCCCTTGAAGTTCATCTGGGATATGAATGAAGAATAGATTTCTTAACAATGCACAAATGTTTTTACGGAACTTCTTTCAAGAAGGAAATATATTGAATCGTACACTTTCATCTTTGATTGTCATTGGCTTATTATTGAAAAAACTCATTGATGAATAAATATTAATATGCCCACACTACATCATTTGCCATCTGTGGCCTGTTTCAATTTGCTAGGATTCCTCACTTTCTGATCAGAAGAGGTTTCCTCTCTTTGTGTTGCAGTATAATTATGGAATAGTTTTTACCTTAAGTTCAGAAATTCCAAAGCCTTGAACCACAAAGGAGACCATAACATGTGATTGATTTGACATCTTAAAATAGAAGCCTTGTCATTTATAAAAAACTACTTATGGTCTTTTTTCATATTTAAGATTTTAATTCTTAGGTAATCAAATGAGTCAGCCTTTCATTTTATGGCTTCTAGGATTTGTGTCCAACTAGGAGTGTTGCTATCACAAGTATTTCCATGTATTCATAAATCATTTCTTTATTTAATCTTAATATCTATCTTTTGTTGTTAGATACCTGTCAATTTTTTTTCCTAACAGATAGCCAAATGGCCCAAAATCATTTATTGAATTCACATCATTTTCCTACTGATTAAAACGGACATTATCTTGTTCTACAATATTGTATGTACATACATTTTCTTATGTAAAATGACATATTTTCTGTCGATATAATTTTCTTTTTTATAACTATGCCCTAATTTCTAACATAGATTAATAAACCAATAAATCATGATGTACCGTGTTGGAATTCTGCTAAGTGTTGCTTTACTCCTAAAATGTCACATAAAAATTGACATCACCACTAGTTGAGTGTTCCCATTCAGAGGTATTTATACTCACACTTATTTGTGTTTTCTTTCCAGTCATTTTGTAAGGACACCTGGTCCTTACATTAACCTTGCTCATTTCCTGTGAAGATTATCCTATGCCAGCATAGAAGGTATCTGTAGATATTGGGAGGAGAATATTTTTGAGTCAAGTGTTCTAACTGCTCTCCTTTTCTCATGGACTTTTGCCTGCTCAGGCATACACTGGGTTTCTTGTGGTCAGGCTGGCTCATTGAAAATAGTACGGTCAGTCTAGGCTTGTGGGGGTGTGGATGCTGCCGTCCATCAGATTCTGTAGACCCACTTGTATCTTTGTGTGTCTGTGCCCAACTCGGGGTTGCTGGCTGCATCAGTGCCTTTATTTCCATTTGCTCATTGCTCTGTTCATCTTTCTTAAGTAACATACATAATTTCTTTCCTATGCTGCACGTTTAAGAAAAGTTATAAAGGTCCCTGATCCTTCTATTAGGAAAGGATTTCACATCCCCAGGAGCCCACTACTGCTACATTGTCTCCTGCTTTTCTGAACTCCTTTCTTCCAAGAGTTCGTAAATTCCACAGCTGTGGCTTAGGTGATGCACGCCTTTAGAGAAACATATCTTTTCTGCTCCCTTCTTTTATCTTCTCAAAAAAGGTTTATGTGTGGTAGCAGAAAGGAAATATTGTTTAAAAAAATATTTTTGTATATAGGCACCTTCTGCGAACAAGATACCAACTTTAGAATTACATATGCATTATTTCCTTTATTTAAAAAAATGCTCATGAGATAGGTGGTGTTTCATAACAGAAAACAAGAGGTGAAGAGAGGAAATGAAATTTACCTTGAGAAAATATATAGTGTTAGTACTCTCATTCAAACTTGCTCTGTGTTACTCTAGAAATAAAAAATCCTTAATATTCTTCTTTTAGCATTCAGTGTCCAATTATGGATTGAGTTGGGCAAAATGAGTTTTCAATTTAACAAGATTCAAATCTGTCTGATTCATCCCCATTCCACTGAGAGACCAGGGGGTGTGTTTCTCCTTAGCCCTTAGAAATGAGAGTATTTACCTCCTCTCTTTAGCTCTTCTCTTCAGTGGTGTGGATTTTAGTTCTTTATTCTCCTGTTCTAGTTTCAAAATGTGACCTGAGCCCATACTTGGCAAATGCTCTGAGGAAAGGACACGAGGATACCTAAAAAAGGCTCTTCCCACTCTGGAATTTTAGTTGAGCTAGTTCTTTCCGTTTCCAGAGATCTATGGTCTTTAACAATAAAACTTATGTATTTTAGTTGTGTTTTTTAACTAATTTTAGCCATTGTGCATTGGCCTCTCCTAACCTACTCCATTCTGCCTACTCAGGAGAATTCTTAGGAGAAGAATTCACAATGATTTGACCAGTTTTGCTGACCTCCTGACAATTATGATGAGTTCAGGTTTTCTAGTCTTTCAGTGTAAGCAGAAAAGTCAGTTGACACTTTGTGGTAGGAATTTCACTGTACTCTACCCTCAGATGCATCTAAGAGGACACAAGGGTCTGAAGTAAATTGAGTTATCCTACTATAAGTCCTCATTCATGGCACAGGTTTTGTACCAGTGATTCCTGATGCCGGGATGTACTATGGCTTATAAACCGTTCCTCTGAACCACTTCTCCTGAGTATGTTCAATTCTCTTATTAACATAAAACCTCTTTACACATTTTGTTATTGAACTATCATGTACTAGGGAGAGGATGAACGTACCAACCTCAATTCGTCAGTGGGAAAAGTTAGATTTCTGATAGGTAATCTGCAAACAATGGTCATTAATAGGGTTAATAATTTCACAATATACATACATGCTTCTGCCTACATGAATAACACATTTATACTGCTTTTTACATAGACCCATCTCATTTTACCTTTCCCAAATGAGGTAAGGCAAAGGATTTACTTGAAAAAGAACACACACTCCCTGTGACAGTGGTTTCCGACCATCAGTAGATAGACATATTCTGGTTTGTGGGTGAAAATAAAAATTTCAAGTCCTCACTCCATTGAAATTCAGATTTTGCGGATTTTCAGGAAGGTCCAGAAGTCTGAGATTCGTAGGTGGTCTGCAACCAAACTTTAAGTGATGTCCAGTGATGGCTTCCATGTATTGATCCTGGTACTAATGTGGTGTGCGTTTGTGTGTACGTGTGTCTGTGTGTGTCGCTTGTCTCTATCTTTCTATTAAATCGTTGTTACAGTTAACTTTTAAAAACTTAACCAATGATCTGCCAACAGCTTTTCAAATTAACTTCACTAGAATTTTCTGATCTTTTTATCTTGGATAATCTGAAATCATTTTTGATAGCTCCAATAATGGAAGACTGTTACTAGGTTTAATTTAACAGTGGGTTGTTTCTATGGCATATGTGTTCTGTATATTTATACTGATTTCCAGAATCTGATTAGATTTCTGGCCATAAAAAATTTGTGTTTAAATATAATGTGCATCTTAGTATCTGAACAGTAGCTAAATATATACAGTTTTAAAAGAAATCAGTGGGATTCTCTAGGTGAAATAAATCAACATTGAAAATCCAGAATGCCAAAAATTATTGTTGTTAAGTATTAATGGTTTCAAGGGCAACTGCCTTATAGATTAATTGTGATGCACATATATTGTTCATGAACATGGATAATTTATTTCACTTGAAAATAATCAAATTAATTTTAAAGACAAGAGAGAACATGTAGAGCGACAAAGGTGGATTTTTCTCATATACTTGAGGTTCAGCAGTAAAATCCTGAAACTCTCTGTCCATCTCTGCTGCCAGGGTCTGTGGCATTTCTGCACCAGGGTTTTCTGCCTGCCTTTCAGGGAACGGAGCAAGTCCATTCTCCACTGTTTGCTTTCATGAGTTCCTGAGTGAGACAAGCTGTACTTGGATTCGAGACATTCTGGTGGGAAACTAAACATCACATTGGGTTAACTAAGATCCAGAGAATGCCCCGGTGCCCAGGTTGTTCTTACACACTGGGAAAAAAGAAATGGACAAAAGATTCAATTCTTACCTACTGACAAGATCAGATCTGAGGATATTGCAGTAACTGGCCAATTAGTCGCTATTGCCATCCTTGTGTTCTGCCCAGTTTTTCCTCATTTATTGAGAGTGGTTTTTCTTTGAACAAAGGAAATTTTATGTGTTTATGCATTTTTTTACACACCTGAAAATGAGAGATGAAATGGCTAAGGAGACACAGAGGAGTAGTCAAATTTCCTTGTGAAAGTGAAGCACGTTCCCATATGTTTCTTCTGCACATAAACACACTTTTTTCTTAGAGATGTTATGAAGTGGAAAATAATTTACACTGGCTTTACCATTCCTGCACAGTTTGTGTTTGCGTTTTCAGTTTCATTAGTATTTCAGTTTGGTTTAGTTATTTTTTTATACTTCAGAGTGATTTTACAATCAGGGTTCTTTGCTTTTCCTTCTACCAATATCTATTTGTCATCCCAGCTCTGCATCTATAATTTTAAAATAAGACTTGTAAACCTAAAGAGGCTAAAGATTGAATAATTACAGGTATGCCATTCCAGACTGTATGAAAACATGCTATATTTAAAAAAATCTCTCTGAGCAGCCACGTCCTCATCAGTAAATATTTGCCCAACGATATCTGATTTGGGGAATTTTTAAAGGACTTCTGTAAACTACCATAGCCCATGCTAGCCTACAACAGGACAGTACACAAGTCGCAGGAGTTTTCTTCTTTTCCACGTGGCTGACAGCTGAGTTGTAGGGCTAATTACTTAAATTACATCATAATTGCTATGATAAGTTTGTTTTTCCCCCTTGCCATAAAGTGGGAGAGTTAAGGTTCATGGTCATGTGCAGGAGCAACCAGGTCTTCGAGGGGAGGAAAATAAAAGTCCAAAAACTGGTGCTTCTCCCAACACTAGAGCTTTACGCCCCCACTTTCTTGAATATTCAGTGAAGCAATTTCTCTGCTGTTCCTCCCAGGTACCACTGGAGACTGGAAAAAAATCAGATGACTGCTGAACAGAATGAAAGCTTTGACAAGATTTTCCAAAAGGCAGATGAAAGATTTTCCCTTGAAGTTCATCTGGGATACGAATGAAGAATAGAGCTCTCAGCAACGCAAGCTATTTTATGAAAGCACTTTCAGAAGAAAATATACTGAATTGTACACTTTCATCTTTCATTGTCATTAGCTCATTATTGAAAAACCTCAGTGATTAATAAATATTAATATGCCTCCTTTACATCATTTGCCATGTCGCCTGTTTTCCATTTGCTGGAATTCCTCAGTTTCTTAGCAAAAGAGGATTCCTTTTTTGTTTTGCAATATAATTAGGGAATAGTTTTTATTTTACCTTCAGAAATTCGAAAGTCTTGAGCAAACAAGGAGGTCGTAAGATGTGATTGATTTTGCATCTTAAAATAGAAACTTGTGGCTCAGTTGGTGAAGTGTCCGACTTTGGTTCAGGTCATGATAGTGTGTTTGAACCCTGCGTGAGGCTGCTGCTGTCAGCACAGAGCCTGCTTTGGAATGTCTGTCCCTTCTCTCTCTGCCCCTCCCCCCCTCCCCCATCTCTCTCTCAAATATAAATGAACATTAAAAAAATTAGAAGCCCGGTAATTATAAAAAACTACATGAGTTTTTTCTTCACATTTAAGATTTTAATTTTTAGGTAATCAAATGAGTCAAACTTTCATTTTTTAAATTACACATGTAATTATTAATTTTTTAACTTACATCCAAGTTAGCATACAGCGCAACAATGATTTTAGGAGTAAATTCCCTCATGCCCCTTACCCATTTAGCCCATCCCCCACTCCCACAACCCCTCCGGCCACCCTCTGCTTGTTTTCTATATTTAAGAGTCTCTTATGTTTTGTTCCCCTCCCTGTTTTTATATTATTTTTGCTTCCCTTCCCTTAAGTTCATCTCTTTTGTATCTTAAATTCCTCATATGAGTGAAGTCATATGATATTTGTCTTTCTCTAACTTCACCTAACGTAATAACCTCTAGTTCCATCCACATAGTTGCAAATGGCCAGATTTCATTTTTTTTGATTGCCGAGGAATACTCCATTGTATATATATATATATATATATATATATATATATATATATATATCACATCTTCTTTATCCATTCATCTGTCGGTGGACATTTGGGCTCTTTCCATACTTTGGCTATTGCTAATAGCGCTGCTATAAACATTTGCATATGCCCCTTCAAAACAGCACACCTGTATCGTTTGGATAGATACCTAGTAGTGCAATTGCTGGGTCATAGGGTAGTTCTATTTTTTGTTTTTTGAGGAACCTCCATACTGCTTTCCAGTATGGTGGCTGCACCAGTTTGCATTCCCACCAGCAGTGCCAAAGAGATCCTCTTTCTCCACATCTTCGCCAACATCTGTTGTTGCTTGAGTTGTTAATGTTAGCCATTCTGACTGGTGTGAGGTGGTATCTCATTGTGGTTTTGATCTGTATTTCCCTGATGATGAGTGAAGTTGAGCATTTTTTCATGTGTCGGTTGGCCATCTGGATGTCTTCTTTGGAGAAGTGTCTATTCATGTCTTTTTCCCATCTCTTCACTGGATTATTTGTTTTTTGGGTGCTGAGTTTGGTAAGTTCTTTATAGATCTTGGATACTAACCCTTTATCTGATATGTCGTTTGCAAAGATCTTCTCCCATTCTGTCGGTTGCCTTTTAGTTTTGCTGATTGTTTCCTTCGCTGTGCAGAAGCGTTTTATTTTGATCAGGTCCCAGTAGTTCATTTTTGCTTTTGCTTCCCTTGCCTACAGAGACGTGTTAAGTAAGAAGTTGCTGTGGGCAAGATCAAAGAGGTTTTTGCCTGCTTTCTCCTCGAGGATTTGGATGGCTTCTTGTCTTACATTGAGGTCTTTCATCCATTTTGGGTTTAGTTTTGTGTCTGGTGTAAGAAAGTGGTCCAGGTTCATTCTTCTGCATGTCGCTGTCCAGTTTTCCCAGCACCACTTGCTGGAGAGACTGTTTTTATTCCATTGGATATTCTTTCCTGCTTTGTCAAAGATTAGTTGGCCATACGTCTGTGGGTCCATTTCTGGGTTCTGGGTTCTCTATTCTGTTCCATTGATCTAAGTGTCTGTTTTTGTGCCAGCACCATACTGCCTTGATGACTACAGCTTTGTAATACAACTTGAAGTCTGGGATTGTGATGCCTCCAGCTTTGGTTTTGTTTTTCAAGATTGCTTTGGGTTTTCGGGGTCTTTTCTGGTTCCATAGAAATTTTAGGATTGCTTGTTCTGGCTCTGTGAAGAATGCTGGTGTTATTTTGATAGGGATTGCATTGAATATGTAGATTGCTTGGGGTAGTATTGACATTTTAACAATATTTGTTCTTCTTATCCAGGAGCGTGGAATCTTTTCCATTTTTTTTTTTTTTGGTGTCTTCTTCAATTTCTTTCATAAGATTTCAATAGTTTTCAGTGTACAGATTTTTCACCTCTTTGGTTAGATTTATTCCTAAGTGTTTTATGGTTTTTGGTGCAATTGTAAACGGGATCGATTCCTTGATTTCTCTTTGTGTTGCTTCATTATTGGTATAAAGGAATGCAACCAATTTCTGTGCGTTGATTTTATATCCTGCGAATTTGCTGAATTCATGGGTCAGTTCTAGCAGTTACTTCTGAAGGACTGTGGCTTTGACCCATTTCTCCCCTCTGCGGAGGATCTCACTGAGCAATGGCCAAATGTTGGCTGCACCCAGGAACACTTGCTGGACCCTGCTGCTGCGGGTGCCCTGAGACTGCAGCCAGGTGCCAGCTCACCCCAGAAAAAGTTCACGAGACAGTGTAGCAGCAGCGTTTCAGGGATTACAGAAAATCACAACACACATCTGGCACCAGGCTTCACCTTTAATGACCTTGTTCCAGCACCAGTGAATGTAGGCATTCTCCGGGGTCTGCTGGGACCAGGGGGCCTCAATAGTCTCTACCAAATGTCCTTCCAGCAGTGGAACCGCTTTTCCCTGTGTGGCCCAAGAACCTCCTGGACCCCACTCTGCTCCTGGGAATCGCCCTTCCCACCAGAGCACTGCCAGGTATTGAGCTGCAGAGTTGCAGTCTCTGCACTCCCCTTGTTTACAGTCTTAATGGAATGTAAACCCTCTTTCTCCTTTCTCCTTTCTCCCTTTCTCCACCTGCAAAAGCAGCTCCCTGCCCGCCACAGCTTCTTGCTCCCCAAGTTCACCTCTCCGTGCCACGTACCTGCTGAATTCTCTGGTTGAGGTTGTGCAGGTTGTTATGTTAATCCTCAAAGCAGTTTTCTAGGTGTGCAGGATGGTTTAGTGTTGGTCTGGCTGTATTTCAGGGACACGAGACACACAAAAAACTCCCATGCTGTTCCTCCATCCTGGCTCCCTCCTCCCATTTTTTTATTAGTGGAGGGTGCGCTAAATCATACGGAATGAACCCATCTCATTTGCTTTCTTTTTTTCTTAATTGCTTTGCCCAGAAAGTTGACATGAAAGAAAAGCTTATAAACTTCACATATAACTTTTTGGCAGCTTTCTGTATCTTGTTACGCTGAAATAAGTCCTAAAGCAGCACCAAGCTAATGTTATTCCCATTTACATATTTATATAGACTGGTACGTCATGTGTCATTAGTGAAAAACTTTCCTTACCACATTAGAACTCAGTTGTCTCTCTAAAACTACCCCCTATAGTCCTGGAAGTCTGTGATTGATTCATTTTCATATATAATCATACAATGTTTACCTTTGCCTGATATTATGTTTCTGAAGGACAAATACTGTGAACTACCTGAGGTAGTATACTCACTATCTGTTGTAACATAAATAATGGGCTAACACATGAATATTGAAACCCATGTTCTCTGTTCTCCTGGAATCTAAGAATGCATCTCTTTGCTTCTTGGCACATAGATCTTTGGAGTTTGTGACAGTACAATCAATGAACTTATTCTTGCATCTGTAATGATATTTTTGATCACTTTTCCTATTTGTACCTCAACTAGGAAATGTTCATGTAATGCTTTAATTGAGTTTGCCTTATATTGTGTTTATCCATGTGTTTTCTAAAGCATCCTTATGGAACAAAAATATGAAGTAATGCAAAATCCAGAGATATGGGTAAAAGATGCAAGTAACAAAAATATAATTGAATTATTATATCAGCCAAAGAACCTAAAAAGAGAATAGAAAAAACTTTCACCCCCAATCAAGATTGAAACTACTCATCAGTAGGAGTTCATTAAAATGAAAAGTTAACTTCTGATATCAATGTCAGTGGGAAGAATAATTGTGTTGTTGCTCATGGAGAAAGCACAGTTCAAGACTAAGTTTTCCATGAAGAGATTTAATGATTCACCAATTAGCAGAGTTGCCAGAACCCATAACTCATTAAGAGGGAGGGATTAGGCTGATGCTGACCAGTATATCATCTAACAGACTGGTAAAAAGCCTTGATGATTTTACCACACAAAAAAATGGATGCTAAGTGCTTCGACCAGATCAGTGTTACTCAATGTTGTTGAGTATGGTTTAAAGTCTCTTTTTCTGAATAACTTCAGAAAACAAAGATGGTTTTGCTTGCTGTCCACTCATGATACTCTTAAGGCTGTAAATCGCTAATACAAAGTCCAGAGTGCTTCTACTTCACTGGCACTAGTTTTGGAGTCTTTGAGGTATTTGTGTTGTTTCTTATGAAATGGACTTATAATAGTTGTGGTGTGAACAATGACAAGGGGAGGGAAGACATCCATATCTGTAAGTAGTGAATAGATTTACATTGAAGGATTAGACACTTTCCCACATTCAATTATCATATGCTTGACACAAATATAATACACATTCAACTACCAACCAACGTATCTTGTCATTATTCCCCTCATATGGGCCACTACTTGCAAGTTTTTCATACCACTATATCACAGAGAGATAGGTCGTGGGGTTGGCTCTTCAGATACTATTTGGTGTCCTCTCTTTCAAGGATCCGCATTCTATCCAGTCAGTTTGTCATCTAAATAGAATGACTATAAAGGGTAAATATTCTATGGTCTGTTTAAATTCCCTCTATATATACTTATGTTATTGATCTTAAAAGCTGCTACCCTTCTATTAATGCTTACACAAGAACAGATATGCTTTTTTCAGTTTCATACCATCCTAAAGTCTAAACTCATTCAGCCCTGGGTGATACACGGAAATGTTGAATGACTATGTTGTATGCCTGAAATTAATTAGCATTATGCTCTCTAGCTCCATTTACATCCTTGCAAATGGAAAGATTTCATTCTTTTTTATAGCTGCATAATATTCCATTTTATGTATATACCACATCTTCTTTACCCATCATCAGTCAATGGACATTAGGGATCTTTCCATAGATTGGCTATTGTTGGTAATGTTGCTATAAATAGGGGGATGCATGTATCCTTCAAATCAATATTTTTGTCTCCTTTGAGTAAATACCTTGTATTGCAATAGCTGGATCATATGGTAGTTCTATTTTTAACTTTCTCATGAACCTCCATACTGTTGTCCACAGTGGCTATACCACTTTTTATTCCAACCAACAGTGTAAGAGTGCTCTCCTTTCTCCACATCTTTGCCAATAGGTGTTGCTTCCTGTGATGCTAATTTTAGTCATTCTGACTGGTGTAGTTTTGATTTCTATTTCCATGATAATGAGTGATGTTGAGCATCTTATCATGTGTCTCTTAGTCATCTGTAGAGTTTAGAAAAAAAATCTATTCATGTCTATTGCCCATTTTTTAACTGGATTATTTGTTTTTTGGGTGTTTTGTTTTATAAATTCTTTACATAGTTTGGACACTAACCCTTAACAGACATGTCATTTTCAAATATCTTCTCCCATTTCAAAGGTCTGGGGCAGCATCTGGATGTTATGACTCCACATTGATGTGGTTCAAATGGGGTTCAAGGAGTTTTAGAAGCTAAAGGACATCAATGGCTAACAGATGGGAGATTATTAAAGTAACAGACCCTCAGTGTGCCTGGGTAGCTCAGTTGGTTGAGCATCCAACTCTTGATCTCGGCTCAGGTCACAATCTCATGGTTTGTGAGTTTGAGCCCCACATAGGGCACTTACAGCATGTAGACTGCCTGGAATTCTCTCTCCCTCTCTCTGGCCCTCCTCCACTCACACTCTCTCTCTTTCAAAAAAAAAATCGAAAGTTAAGCCCTCCTCCTTGACACCCCTAATGTAACCCTCAGGGTGTGTTGAGGCTTAAACACAGTTACTCTACTGCGTGATAAAGACAATAAAGCTCTTCCAATTCACTCTTGTAAAGACACTATAAAACAAGTATATTCAAGGAGGCCTGATTTAAAGATGAACATCTGCCTAATCCAGAGGCTGAATGGTTTACAGATAGAAGTAGTTGTATGCATGAAAGAATAAGAAAGGCTTGATATGCTGTTGTCAGTCTGCAGGATGTGCTCCGGGTAAAAGTGCCTCCCCATATTTTGGCACAAGTGCCTGAACTAACTGCTTTAACTTAAGCACTACTATTAGGTAAAGAGTTAACATTCAACATATATACTGATTTTAAATATTGTTTCTTAATCCATGACCATTAGCTTTCTGGAAATATTGTTTCTTTGGTTCTGCTCCTACTCCACACTGTTATTTTTTACAAGTAATAATCATTACAATAGGAATATTTTTTTTTGTGGTTGCAGATTTGCTGCATGGTTTCCAAATTTAAATATCCTATCCATTTAATGAGGCTTCATCTACTCTTGACAATGTACAATTAGGAGCCTTTCATTTAATCAGATAGGTAGGGATTTTTATGCCTCCTAATAAACAGGGTCCTCAATCCTTTTCAGCTTATAGAAGTTACAAAAGATGAGGCCTTCACTCTCCGACACCCCCTATAAGAATGAGGAGGATAAAAATCCCATAGCAGGGAGATGTAGTAGGGAAAGAAGCGACTTCATTTTAGAAAGGCTCCATCTTGTGCTGATTTTCTCTAAAGCAACATTTACTCATCTTCTGTATTTTGCCTCTGAATAAGTCAAACAAGCTATGTTCCCACTTCCAGGGGAAAGCAAAAAAAAAAAAAAAAAACAAACAAAACATCATTCTCTGAGTCTTTTCCTAACCTCTGTTCTGCAAGGAAAATGTTTGTATGACTTGTCATGAATTTCTGCCCAGAGCCACACATATATGGAGGGCTTAGTTGGCTTGAACTTCATGTCTTGCCTCAAGATCATAAATGTCCCTTCTGTTCCTGACACCAAGAGGGATTAACTTGCCTCATCTCCTTGACCCAGACCAGGCTGGCTCCCTGGAATGGATCAGGAGGGGAAGAGAAATATGCACATGCCCAGGCACCCTGTTGTAGGATACCATAAAGAGAGAGAGAAAAACATCTTGCTTGGGACTCCCCTTAAGCAAACTTAATGACCCACCGTAAATCACACACGGTTAGTATATATATTTCCCTGTTGGAAATAGGTAGTTGGAAGCCTCACCTAACGAAAGGATGCTTGGCTCAGGGCCCTCAAAGGGTCTCCAACCTGGCTGTTCACTACGGGGCTTCCCGTAGTGAAGGATGGAAGTTGTGACTACCCAATTTGATGTATTAAGCCTTCCCTGTTCTTCTCCATACTCTCTCCTTCTTTATGTTGATTATAATTGTTTAATCCCTTATATTCCCTTTCTCTGATAATTAATAAAGTTTTCCTCCATGAAATAGTGCAGCTATTGTGAATTTCTATTATTCAGAACAACCCCTAACACTTAAGAACATGAAAGAGCCAGATCCTGAACATGTCCCAGCACATGGACTTCAAACAAAACTCAGTGGATGCTGGCATTAACACTCAGAAAATTATAGTGTAGTCAATTTGAGATGCTGTTGGCAGATAATTGGTTAAATTTTTAAAAATTAATTGTGAGAGTGATTTCATAGAAAAGTAGAGACATAGGGACACACACACACACACACACACACACCAAATTACTACACCATACATGGAAGTCATTGATGAGCATCACCTAAAGTGTGACTATAGATTACTCAGAAATCACACAATTCTGGGCCTTCCTAAAAGCCTGCAAAATCAGAGTTTCTAGGGAGTGGGGCCATAAAACCTATATTTCACAAACCAGGAAATTTCTATATAGTGAAAGTACAAAAACCACTGCACAGGTAATGCATATCTTGTTTGAAATACATCCTTTGCCTCATCTCAGGGATGATCACTTGGGGAAGTTAAATGGGATGGATCTACGTGAAAGGCAGTAGAAAGATGTTACTCATGTAAACAGAAACATCTAAGTATATTGTGAAATAATTAAAGTAATTCACTGAGGTCTAATGAATTGTTTGCAGATTACCTATCGAAAATCTCAGTTTTCCCACTGATGAATTGGGGTTGGAATGTTCATCTTTCTTCTTAGAACATATGATGGTTCAATCATAATGTGCAAAAGAGCTTTTATGTTAATAAGAGAAATGGATCACTCCAGGAGAAAGTGGTTCAGAGGAATGGTTTATAAGCCATAGAATGTCCCAGCATCAGGAATCACTGGTACAACACGTGTGCTATGAACAAGGTCTTGCACAAGGACAACTTAATTCACTTCAGACCAATGTTGCCCCACAGTGGTATTTGAGAGTAGCTGCAGCTTAGGAAAGAAATTACGTGTGTTTCTTGGAAAAGACGAACACAGCAATGAGAAAATTGAAATTGAATAAAGGCATTGACACCAGGCATGTGCCCCCAGCTGGGCACAAACATACAGAGATACACAAGTGGGTCTATAGAATTATGGATGGCAGCATCTACACCCCTATGGGCCCAGACTAACTGCACTGCTTTCACTCAGCCAGCTTTACTACAAGAAATCCAGATGAGGCATGAGCAGGCAAAAATCCGTAAGCAAAGGAGAGCAGTTAGAAAATGTAACTCAAAAATATTCTCCTCCCAATAGTGACAGACACCATCTATGCCTGCTGAAAATAATATTCACAGGCAATGAACGAGGCTAATATAAGCACCTTGTATTTGTACCAAATAACTGGTTAGAAAACACAAATACAAGGTGGAGTATACAATATCTCTAAGTGGGAGCTCTCAGTGGTGATGCCAGTTTTTATGTGACATTTCAAGGTAAAGCAATAATTAGCAGAGTTCCAACACAACTCATCATGACAGTTTATTAATTTATGTTAAAAATTAAGGCATGATTATAAAAAAGAACAATATACCAACAGAAAAGATGTCATTTAACATAAGACAATTGATGTACATACAATTGTTTAGAAGAATATAGTGTCTATTTTAACCAGTAGGAAAATGATGGGAATTCTGTAAACAATCTTGGGCCAATTTGTTTTCTCCTAGAAAAGAAATAGGTGTCTTACAACATCAGATAAATATTCAGATTCAATATAGATCAGATTTATGAATACATGAAAACATTTGTGAGAGCAACATTCTAACTTAGATACAAACCTTATGAGCCATAAAATGAAAGGTGGAGGAGAGGGGCCAAGATGATGGAACAGCCTGGAAGGTTTTTTTTTTTGCATCTCTTGTCCCTGAAATGCAGCCAGATCAACAATGAACCATCTTGCACACCTAGACAACTGATTTGAGGATTAACACAGAAATCTGCACATCTTGAACCACAAAACTTGGCAGGTACCTGGTACATAGAGGTGAACTGGGGGAGAAAGAAGCCACGGAGGGCAGGGAGCTATTTTTGCTTTTGGAGAGAGGACAGAGACGGGGGAGAGTACTGGAAAGCACCCCACCTAAAGCAACTAGAGAGAAAAGGAAGAGTACACAAGGGACTGAACAAAACAAGGGAGAAAGGAGAAAGGAGAGGGTTGAAATTCACTTAGGACTCTATAAACAGGGGGAGCACAGAGTCTAAAGCGCCACAGTTTGATACCTGGCAGTGCTCTGGTGGGAAGCACGAATCCCCAGGAGCAGAGAGTGAGGTCCAAGGGGTCCTTGGGGGACATGGGGAGAGGTGGTACCCTTGCTGGGAGGACCTTTGGTAGAGGCTATTCAGCCTCCCCACAGGCAAAGGTCCCAGCGGACCCTGGAGAACAACCACATTTGCTGGTACTGAACAAGGATGTTAAGGGGGAAGCCTGGTGCCAGATATGTGTTGTGATTTTCCATAATCCCTGAAACGCTGCTGCCACACTATCCCGTGAACTTTTTCTGGGGTGGGCTGGCACCCAGCGGCAGTCTCTGGGGATCAGCAGCAGCACGGTCTTGTGAATGTTCCTGGGCGTGGGCGGGGACCTGGCCATTGCTTGGTGAGACCCTCCAGCAGAGGGGCAAATGGGTCAAAGCCACAGCCCCTCAGGTTGGGATACACAGCTGCATCTGATATAAAACTCAGAAGGGAGGTGCTGCCTGGCAGCCTGATGGCTTGGTCACGGACAGTGTGAAAGCAGGGAGTGGATGGAAGCCAGAGACAAAGAAGGGTTGCTCGTTGCTGGTGAGGGAGAACACAGAGTTCTGATACTAGAGACTGGGTAGCTGGTGATGCCATTTTCACCCCTCCTGCGCATGCACATACACGCCTACGTGCGCCACAAAAATACACCCCAGTAAGCTAAGCATCACCATCTAGTGCAGAACGGAGCCGTTCCACTAAGCCCCACCCAACTGGGTCAACCTCGCTTTTCAATAATACAAGTCTCACCACCTGCTTAGTTTATGGACTATAAAGCGTTTCATAGTCTGACTTCTAGGGGAAAACGAAGTAATTTCAGTCATATTTCAATCTGTTAGCAGGTCCATCTATTCAATTTGCTTTTTTTTTCTCTTTTTCACTTCTTTTCTTTTTCTTGAATACACAAAGAGAAAATTCAGTTTAATATTCAATTTTAATTAAAAACATTTTTCTTTAATTTTTCACTATATTTTTTACTTTTGTGTAAAGTTTTTCAAATTCTATTTTACTTCCATCATTTTATTTTAGTCTACTACAGTGTATTCGCTTTTTCCAATTTTCAAATGATTCCCTTTTTTGTTTCTTTTTTTCTCTTTTTCGTTTCTTTTCTTTTTCTTGAATACAGAGAGAGAAAAATTCATCTTTATTTTTAATTTTTATTAAAAATATTTTTCTTTAATTATTTTTCTATTATTCTTTGCTTTTGTGTAAATTTTTTCATATGCTATTTTACTTCCATCATTTCATTTTAGTCTACTTCAATGTATTAATTTTTTTCAAATTCTCAAATGATTTCCTTTTTTCTTTCCCCCCATTTTTTCTCTAATCTATCAAACCATTTTCAACACTCAGACCAAAACACACCTAGGATCTAGCATCATTTATTCAATTAAAAAAATTTTTTTTAATGTTTATATATTTTTGACAGAGAGACAGAGCATGAGCAGGGTTGGGGCAGAGAGAGAAGGAGACACAGAATCTGAAGCAGGATCCAGCCTCTGAGCTGTCAGCACCGAGCCTGACGTGGGGCTTGAACTCACAGACCATGAAATCATGATGCTCATGATTCAGATGCTCGACCGACTGAGCCAAAGCCAGACACTCAACCGACTGAACCACCCAGGCGCCCCATTTATTCGATTTTTTGTGTGGGTGTGTTCTTATTTTTTTACTTTTAATATTTTTTAATTTTAATATTTTTTAATTTTAATTTTTCTACCTCATTAATTTTCTCCCTTCAAAATGATTAAATGAAGGAATTCACCCCAAATGAAAGAGCACGTAGAAACAACAGCCAGGGATTTAACCAACACAGGTACAAGCAAGATGTCTGAACCAGAATTTAGAATCATAATAAGAATACTAGCTGGAGTCAAAAATAGACTAGAATCCATTTCTGTGGAATTAAAAGAAGTAAAAACTAGTCAGGATGAAATAAAAAATTCTATAACTGAGCTGAAATCATGGATGGATGCCACAGTGGCAAGGATGCAGGAGGCAGAACAGCGGTATAGAGGACAAACTTATAGAGAATAATGAAGCAGAAAAAAGGGGAGATTAAGGCAAAAGAGCACGATTTAAGAATTAAAGAAATCAGTGACTCATTAAAAAGGAACAATATCAGAATCATAAGGGTCCCAGAAGAGGAAGAGAGAAAAATAGGGGTAGAAGGGTTATGTGAGCAAATCGTAGCAGAAAACTTTCCTATCCTGGGGAAAGACACAGACATCCCCCACTAGATTCAACAAAAACTGACCATCAACAAGGCATATCATAGTCAAATTCACAAAAACTCAGGCAAGGAGAGAATCATGAAAGCAGCAAGGGAAAAAAAGCCCCTAACCTACAAGGGAAGACAGATCAGGTTTGCAGCAGACCTATCCACAGAAACTTGGCAGGCCAGAAAGGAGTGGCTGGATATATTCAATGTGCTGAATTAGAAAAATATGGAGCCAAGAATTCTTTATCCAGCAAGGCTGTCATTCAAAATAGAAGGAGAGATAAAGAGTTTCCCAGATAGACAAAAATTAAAGGAGTTTGTGACCACTAAACCAGCCCTGCAAGAAATTTTAAGGGGAAATCTCTGAGGGGAGAAAAGATGAAAATATAAATAAATAAATAAATAAATAAATAAATAAATAAATACCAAAAGCAACAAAGATTAGAAAGGGCCAGAAACACCACCAGAAACTCCAACTCTACAAGAAACATAATGACAATAAATTCGTATCTTTCAGTACTCACTTTAAACGTCAATGGACTCAATGTTCCAATCAAAAGACACAGGGTAACAGAATGGATGAGAAAACAAGATCCATCTATATGCGGTTTATAAGAGACCCATTTTAGACCTAAAGACACCTTCAGATTGAAAATAAGGGGATGGAGAACCATCTATAATGCTAATGGTCGCCAAAAGAAAGCTGGAGTAGACATAATTATCAATCTAGACTTTAAAAAACAGACTGTAACAAGAGTTCAAGAAGGTCATTATATCATAGTTAAGGGATCTATTGACCAAGAGGATCTAACAATTGTAAACATTTATGCTACAAAAGTGAGAGCACCCAAATATATAAATTAATCACAAACATAAAGAAACTCATTGATAATAATACCATATTAGTAGGGGACTTCAATACCACACTCACAGCAATGGATAGATCACCTAAACAGAAAATCAACAAGAAAAAAATGGCTTTGAATGACACAGTGGATCGGATAAACTTAACAGATACATTTAAAGCATTTCATCCTAAAGCAGTGGAATACACATTCTTCCCCAGTGCACATGGAAAATTCTCCAGAATACATCACATACTGGGACACAAATTAGCCCTCAATAAGTACAAAAAGATCGAGATCATACTGTACATATTTTCAGACTGCAATGCTATGAAACTCGAAATCAACCACAAGAAAAATTGTGGAAAAATAACAAATACTTGGAGACTAAAGAGCATCCAACTGAAGAATGAATGGAATAACCAAAAGCTAAAGAGGAAATAAGAAGGTACAAGGAATCCAATGAAAATTATAGCACCACAGCCCAAACCTCTGGGATGCAGCAAAGATGGTCGTAAGAGGGAAGTATATAGCAATCCAGAACTTCCTAAAGAAGGAAGTAAGTTCTCAGATACACAACCTAACCTTATACCTTAAAGAGCTAGAAAAATAACAGCAAATAAAACCCAAAACCAGCAGAAGACAGGAAATAATAAAGATTGAAGCAGAAATCAATGCTATCTAAACCAAAAAACAGTAGACCAGATCAATGAAACCAGAAACTGTTTCCTTGAAGAATTAAAATAATTGATAAACCAGTTTGATCAAAAAGAAAAAATTGATAGCCAGTTTGATCAAAAAGAAAAAGGAAAAGACCCAAATAAATAAAATCAAGAAGGAAAGAGGAGAGATCACAACCAACACAATAGAAGTACAAACAATAATAAGAGACTATTATGAGCAATTATACGTTAATAAAATGGGCAATCTGTAAGAAATGTACAAATTCCTAGAAACATATATGCTACCAAAACTGAAACAGGAAGAAATAGAAAATTTAAACAGACCCATATCCAGTAAAGAAATTGAATTAGTAATCAAAACTCTCCCAGAAAACAAGAGTCCAGGGCCAGATGGCTTTCCAGGGGCTTTCCAGGGGCTTTCTAAACATTTCAAGAAGAGTTAACACCTATTCTCTTGAAGCTGTTCCAAAAAATAGAAATGGAAAGAAAAATTCCAAACTCTATGAAGCTAGCATTACCTTGGTTCCAAAACCAAAGACCCCACTAAAAAGGAGAACTACAGACCAATTTCCCTAATGAACAAGGATACAAAAACCTTCAACAAGATATTAGCCAACTGGATCCAACAATACATTAAAAGAATTAATCACCACGACCAAGTGTGATTTATACCTGACATTCAAGGCTGGTTCAATATCCACAAAACAATCAATGTGATACATCACGTCAATAAAAGAAAGGACAAGAATCACATGATCCTCTCAACAGATGCAAAGAAAACATTTGACAAAATACAGCATCCTTTCTTGATAAAAACCCTTAAGAAAGTAGAGATAGAAGGATCATACCTTAAGATCATAAAAGCCATATATGAAGGACCCACCACTAATATCATCTTCAATGGGAAAAAACAGAGCTTTCCCCCTAAAGTCAGGAACACGACAGTGATGTCAACTCTTGCTACTGTTACTCAACATACTATTGGAAGTCTTAACTTCAGCAATCAGACAACACAAAGAAATAAAAGGCATCCAAATTGGCCAGGAGGAAGTTAAACTTTCACTCCTCACAGATGACATGATACTCCATATGGAAAACCCAAAAGATTCCACCAAAAACTGCTAGAACTGACCCATGAATTCAGCAAATTCGCAGGATATAAAATCAATGCACAGAAATTGATTGCATTCCTTTATACCAATAATGAAACAACACAAAGAGAAATCAAGGAATCGATCCCGTTTACAATTGCACCAAAAACCATAAAACACTTAGGAATAAATCTAACCAAAGAGGTGAAAAATCTGTACACTGAAAACTATTGAAATCTTATGAAAGAAATTGAAGAAGACACCAAAAAAAAAAAAAAATGGAAAAGATTCCACGCTCCTGGATAAGAAGAACAAATATTGTTAAAATGTCAATACTACCCCAAGCAATCTACATATTCAATGCAACCCCTATCAAAATAACACCAACATTCTTCACAGAGCTAGAACAAGCAATCCTAAAATTTCTATGGAACCAGAAAAGACCCCGAAAACCCAAAGCAATCTTGAAAAACAAAACCAAAGCTGGAGGCATCACAATCCCAGACTTCAAGTTGTATTACAAAGCTATAGTCATCAAGGCAGTATGGTGCTGGCACAAAAAACAGACACTTAGATCAATGGAACAGAATAGAGAACCCAGAACCCAGAAACGGACCCACAGACGTATGGCCAACTAATCTTTGACAAAGCAGGAAAGAATATCCAATGGAATAAAAAGTCTCTCCAGCAAGTGGTGCTGGGAAAACTGGACAGCGACATGCAGAAGAATGAACCTGGACCACTTTCTTACACCAGACACAAAACTAAACTCAAAATGGATGAAAGACCTCAATGTAAGACAAGAAGCCATCCAAATCCTCGAGGAGAAAGCAGGCAAAAACCTCTTTGATCTTGCCCACAGCAACTTCTTACTTAACACGTCTCTGGAGGCAAGGGAAACAAAAGCAAAATGAACTACTGGGACCTCATCAAAATAAAACGCTTCTGCACAGCGAAGGAAACAATCAGCAAAACTAAAAGGCAACCGACGGAATGGGAGAAGATCTTTGCAAACGACATATCAGATAAAGGGTTAGTATCCAAGATCTATAAAGAACTTACCAAACTCAGCACCCAAAAAACAAATAATCCAGTGAAGAGATGGGAAAAAGACATGAATAGACACTTCTCCAAAGAAGACATCCAGATGGCCAACCGACACGTGAAAAAATGCTCAACTTCACTCATCATCAGGGAAATACAGATCAAAACCACAATGAGATACCACCTCACACCAGTCAGAATGGCTAACATTAACAACTCAAGCAACAACAGATGTTGGCGAGGATGTGGAGAAAGAGGATCTCTTTGGCACTGCTGGTGGGAATGCAAACTGGTGCAGCCAAACTGGAAAGCAGTATGGAGGTTCCTCAAAAAACAAAAAATAGAACTACCCTATAATCCAGCAATTGCACTACTAGGTATCTATCCAAACGATACAGGTGTGCTGTTTTGAAGGGGCATATGCAAATGTTTATAGCAGCGCTATTAGCAATAGCCAAAGTATGGAAAGAGCCCAAATGTCCACCGACAGATGAATGGATAAAGAAGATGTGGTATATATACACACACACACACACACACACACACACACACACAATGGAGTATTCCTCGGCAATCAAAAAGAATGAAATCTGGCCATTTGCAACTATGTGGATGGAACTAGAGGGTATTCAGGGTAGTCAGAGAAGTATTGTGTATTCAGGGTAGAGGGTAGTCAGAGAAAGACAAATATCATATGACTTCACTCATATGAGGAATTTAAGATACAAAAGAGATGAACTTAAGGGAAGGGAAGCAAAAATAATATAAAAACAGGGAGGGGGACAAAACATAAGAGACTCAAATATAGAGAACAAGCAGAGGGCGGCTGGAGGGGTTGTGGGAGTGGGGGATGGGCTAAATGGGTAAGGGGCATGAGGGAATTTACTCCTGAAATCATTGTTGCACTATATGCTAACTAGCTTGGATGTAAATTATAAAAAAAAAATTAAAATTAAAAAAATTTATGTGATGGAGAATGTATCATTGAAGAGCAAACATTTTTGAGATTTTTTTGGATCTGTTTTAAAACTGCAGTTTGGCAGATTCATATGTTTACACTGTGCTGTGTCCCACCCAACTTGTAAATATTTGATAAATGTTACCTTTTAATTCCTGATAACATTATGAAAGTGTTAGGAAATGTTGTGGCCGATAACCTCTTTCTGAGCCTAAGATTCACATTTACCATGTGGTTATTGATTGACTAGAACAAAATGATTTTGTTTTCAGGGAAACAGAATCTCTCAGAGCCACATTCAAACTTTCCCTTCATTTAGTTGTATGTTTTCCAAGGACAGAGATAAGATTTTTCCCTGTTCTGCTTCTGAAGCAGGTCAACCTGGATCTAGTAAGACCAAATATTTATGGACATATGTGAGCATGCAATTCCCTAATGAAAAATGTGTGATAATATGTCAGAATGAAAGATTTTTGAGACAGTAATGCTGACTGTATGAGTTGGGCATTTACTTAAGCTGCGTTGCTGGGAAGCAGATACCTGGCCCTCCATCAAATAAAGCTTTCTCTAATAAAAAAATAATGGGAAAATGCTGGAAAAGTTTCAAGAAGATTGTAGAGGGATTTAAAATCAAATTTTAAATAACATTACTGTGGGGGCGCCTGGGTGGCTCAGTCGGGTAAGCATCCGACTTCGGCTCAGGTTATGATCTCGCGGTCTGTGAGTTCGAGTCCCGCGTCGGGCTCTGTGCTGACAGCTCAGAGCCTGGAGCCTGTTTCAGATTCTGTGTCTCCCTCTCTCTGACCCTCCCCCATTCATGCTCTGTCTCTCTCTGTCTCAAAAATAAATAAACATTTAAAAAAATAAAAAAAATAACATTACTGTGCAGAGACATCTTGACACGTGAGGTCAAAGAAAATTTGGTAATATTTTAAAATTTGGACACTTCATTAGCAGAGATTTTATCTCATTTGATACAATGAGAAGGGAAGAGGCCACTACTGCATTAAAATATTATTTACCCTAGTAACTGAATTGTGTGCCTCCTTAACTTTTGCACCCAAGATCAGTGCTCACTCATCTTGCTTTGTCCTTGTTAGGTCCCAAAGGCTTTCAGGGTTCTCTGGCCTCCATTCTAAAACTATTAGGAAGAAAGAGTTGGAGGTGGAACCATGTGGAATTTTAGGTAAGTGGGGCTTCTTGGTGTAAATGAAGGTGCTCAGGGAAAAAAGAGAATGAAGCCATATTATTTCCCCAAGAAGATAATTAAGCTTAAAGGAATTAAAGGCCTAGAAATTACTAGTTTGTGGGTTAGTGCCACATGCATAAAACGTTAAAATTTGGGTTACTTGTGGAACCATAGCAGTTCAAATATATCTACGTATGATATAATCATTAAAATAAAATAATTTATACTCCAGATTTGGTGATATCTTTAATAGATTGATTCTTGTGGAACTCAGTCTATTCAGAAAGTATGGATCCAGGATATTTTCAACCCTTACATTTGGTGGATAAAGCTTTTAAAATAACTTCTTGAAATGAATTTGGAAGTGTATTCTGACATTTAATTTACTTTTCAAAGGTCAGGCAGATACATCTCTATTTATCTAAAGGCCCTGAAAACAGGATCTGTTACTACAGGTCCTGTTTTTTACCTTTAAAAAGTAAATATTGAAGCTCTGCCCTTGAAAATGACATTAAAGGAGAGCGTTAGGCACATCCTCAAAGATATGCATTAGTGTCTATCTGTTTCCTTGCTATTATCAACTAATCTTACAGAACTCTTTTGAGATCGAAAGTATCCCTATGCTATGGTGGTTTATGAAAGGAGCTTGGGATTTCTCTCTGACATTGCTGCTCTTTTGTTAATGAAACAGCATGTGTTGAGTCAGCACCTGAGAGCATGAACACAAGGTGAAAAAGTGAAGATTTAATATTTAGTACTTACTGTTTTAGTTCAGCAATGAACTTGGATGTTTTGGGTAGTTGAAAACACATGAGAAGGTTCTGGTGGAAACATGAGAACTGGAACAACAGAATCTCCTACTAACTGGGAGCTTCCACTCACTCAACCTCTGATCCTCAACCTCCTCACCTGTAAATGGGGGATCACAATACTTCCTGAATACAAAAGTTTTTATTAAAAAGCGTAACTAATAAACACGCTGAAATTGGTGCGTTACCACTGAAGTTACCCTTGGGGCTTTGTCTACAAATCTCCCCATGTTTCCCACTCCACCTTTTCCCCCTGCCTCACACAATGAAATTATAGGGAAGAAGTGTACTGCCTTGCTTGGACTGAATGTTTGTGTCCCCCAGAAATTCATATTGTGAAATTGTAGGGGATGATACTAGGAGGTGGAATTTGGGGAGGTGATGATTGGGATTAGCGCCCTTATAAAAGAGGGCTTGAGCTCCATTGCTGCTTCTGCCATGTGAGGTCACAGGGAAGAGGCCACGAAGAAAGGGGATTCTCTCTAGACACGAATCTGCTGGTGTCATCATCTGGACTTCCCAGCCTCAGAACTGTGAGGAACAAGTGTCTGTCCTCACAAGCCATCTAGTGTATACTGTACTGTGATAACAGCCTGACTGGACTAAGACAAATACTCCCCCATCTTTTTTTTTTTTTTTTTTTGACATTATTCAGCAAAAAATCGAATCCATGAGAAAACCAGCCATTTAGCAGTGCATGCGGCACTTCTGTCAGCAGCAGTTACACAAATGTTACCTGCATTGACATCTGTAGCAGCCAAACTGCCTCAAGTTAAAACAATTTGAAGCACAGCTCCCTGTGATCACTCGTGGGTTTTGTTGCTGGTGCATCGCAGTCCAACTTCTCCCTCTGCCCAGAGCACCTGCCTTCACTCCCTCACCGGAGTTGCTCCTCAGGGCACTTCCCAGTCCTCATGCAAATCTCAGTGTGTGTCCTGGGAGGACCCAAAGTAAAACACCTTATGAAATGATTTCAATTAAAGCAGCCTGGTGTCCAGTGGCAGAACAGCACTAGACCAGAACTGGCTGAGGGCAGAGTTTGGTGGGATGGGTGTTGACTAGGGCACTTGGTGGCCCACACACCCCAAGGAGTGTGAGGGAATTGGGTCCGAGTGGGCCCTGGAAATATGTGGGAGTGTTTTCCCTTGTCACAATATGTCAGATGGGAAGAACCAGTTTTTTTCTCACAAGAAAAAAAACTGTTGCAGAAACAAAAGGTGTAAAAAGAAATAAACTGTAAACCTTATTTCCTGTACTAGCCTCTTGTTCAGGTTTCGTCTCCCATGCACTCTTTGGTATCTTCAGCTACTCCTGGGTTCTTTTTGTATTTGTCTCAAATTTATGGGGCGCCTGGGTGGCGCAGTCGGTTAAGCGTCCGACTTCAACCAGGTCACGATCTCGCGGTCCGTGGGTTCGAGCCCCGCGTCAGGCTCTGGGCTGATGGCTCAGAGCCTGGAGCCTGTTTCCGATTCTGTGTCTCCCTCTCTCTCTGCCCGTCCCCCGTTCATGCTCTGTCTGTCTCTGTCCCAAAAATAAAAAAACAAAAACAAAAACAAAAACGTTGAAAAGAAAAATTTATAGATGTGTGAAAGATGGGCTGAAGGGGGTTTATGCCATCATCCTGGAACAAGAACTAGAGTGATAGAGTTTTGATCTCTGGGTATTAAATGGGGTTTGGGCAAACTATGATGTGTATTAAGCTCCTCTGGAAACAATGGATCTCAGATGAAGTCACGACTTCCCTGGTAGGGTTCTCACTGTTCCAGTATTTGTAATACAGTTGTAGAGAAAAACAACCACCTGTTCCTTGGAACCTGGCCAATCTTAGGTTCATTGCTTACCATTTCCTTTATGCCTGCTCTTTCCAGATAACAATTGTACTGCATTTAAACCTCATCTCAGTCCCCCTTTGGGTAAAATTCCAGATAGAAAAGAGTCCTCATTTAACATCTGTCATTCAACTCTATGGAAATGAGAGTAATAGGGGTAAAATCAGCATCTTGGCAGTGTAAGTTGTTCATTTTTGTCTCCCCTTCAGTTTGCGTTTAACTGGGCATCCATGACTGAATAAAAGTGTCTCTACCCAGCATACAAGGATACAGTGTGATCCATGCATCCTCATTCAAAAGCAGGTGGATTGAGAAGCAGAGAGGCTATGGGGCCAAGGCAGGTGCAGCAGCAGGAGCGGCAGTGCTGGAACCGGCAGAGGAGGCAGAGGAGGCGGAAAGCACAGGTGGTAAGTGAAGTCCTCCCGACTGCTCAGGTGCAGCTGGAGGGGCCTGTTGCCCTTCAGCAGCACCTGGGTTTCCCGGAAGAGAACTCTGCGACTGGGACAAAGGACGGAAAGGGAAGAAGGCAGAGAAAGAGAATTGAAGGAAGAAGTGTTCTGCTGTCTGCCTTGGTATTTCAGGAAGAAGTTTGGGACCTCTGAGATACCTTCCACCCATCCCAGTGTCCTTGGGCACACCCAAAGACCCAAGGGCTAAGCCCACAATTCTCTTGCCGCTGTGCTACCAGATTTTTTTGTTTTTGTTTTTAATGTCAACTCTATTTGGTGTGCTCCTAAATTTCGTGGAGAATCAGCTCCTTTAGGAGAAAGAAAATATTGTGCTATGTCATGAGATCTTCTGTGAACCAAAAATAAAGTTTCTGATTGCCAGTCTGTTTAACTGTTACAGTCAATGTAAACAAAGCCTTTTCTACATAAGAAAGGTATTCAAGCCTTCAAGTGAGGTGAGAAAGGCACATTTCATCCACTGTGAAAAATCATAGTTATATGGTATCACACAGAAAAATGACAATTCTCCAGCATCCAAATTCAAAGACAAAGAATATTGCAATCTTACTGATATACATAGCAAAACAGCTTTTATGAATTAATTCGATGAGCGCAAGAAAATTTAGAAGGCAGTTTTGTCAACTCAGGCATAAAAAAAAAATGAACAGAAGGAGTACTTTACTAAAGGGAATGAACGTATAAAAAAGAACCAAAAAATTTATGGAGCTTACGTACTCAGTGAATGAGATGAAAAAAATTCATTAAGAAGCATTGGAAATATAGCAGGTCAGATGGAAGCAGGAATAAGCTATCTTGTGGACTGGAATTTAGAAATGATTCGAGTGATAGGAGGGGAACTAAGATTTCAAACAAGTGAAGAAACACTGTGTAAGTAATCAGCTATTAGAAAAGGCAATATAAGAATAATGATTATACCAGAAGGAGAAGAAAGAATGGGAGCAGACTCTATGTAAAGAAATAATTGCTGAGATCTTCCCAAATGGGGAAGGAACTTAACATACAAGTCCACAGAGCTAATAGAATGCTTTATTATGTCAGTGCAAAAAGACTTTCTCAGTGGCAAATTATAATCAGTGTCAATGAGTATCAATCAATGCTAAAGAATTCTTAAGGTAGGGGAAAAAAAGAATTAGCCCACAAAGGACCTTCCCCCAACTTAAGATATCAGCAGATTTCTCAGCAGGAACTCTACAGGCCAGTAGACAATAGAGTGACATACTCAAAGTATTGAAAGACGGAAATGTCAGACATGAATACTGTATCCGCCAAAGGTGTTCATTTGAACACCTAAAGGAAAATAAGGACTTCCCCAGACACACAGAAGATGAGGGAGTTTATTACTCCTACACTTGCCTTGAAAGAAATACAGAAAGAGCTTATCAAGATGAAATGAAAAGACACTAGTGACATACAAAAAATAAAATCACACAAAACATGATAAAGGTGATATAAAGAGTCAAAATTAGAAAATTAACTCTGTCTAAGAATAGTCTGTTAATTAATTATAGAATAAATATTAAAGGAATAGAGCATTAAAAATAACAATGGGGTGCTGGGGTGACTCAGTCAGTTAAGTGTCCAACTGCGGCTCAGGTCATCATCCATGGTTCTTGAGTTCCAACCTCATATTGGGCTCCATGCTGACAGCTCAGACTGAACCTGGATTCTGTCTCTCTCTCTCAGATTCTGTCTCTCTCTCTCTCTCTCTCTCTCTGCCCTCCCAGCCCCACTCACACTGTCTCTCTCTCTCAAAATAAATAAACATTAAAAAACAATAACGATAGGTGCTACAATTGGGTAACAAATTCATGGCATAATAAAAGGCAATTTGTTAAATCAAAAACATAAAAGGGGAGAAGTAAAAGTGTGGAACCATTGTAGGTAAATGGATATGATTTGGTAGCAGCAGAAAAAGACTAGCATTTTTATGCTAGCCTCAAAATAATCATAAAGCAAAAATCTAGATCTGACACAAATGAATATGAGCTGCTAGCAACAGAAAAAGGCCTAGCATGTTTTAGTAAGTTTCAAGGTAACCATTATAAAAGATCTAGAGCAGACACAAAACATTAAAAAAAGGAAGATTGAGCAAATCATGGTAAAAACCACCAATTTAGAAAGTATACAGTATGAAAAATAAATGATATAGATAGTAAATAACCAGAAAGTGAAAGATAAAGAGCACTACTAATCCTTACTTATTAATAATCACCCTAATTATAAATGGATGAACTTACCAATCATAAGGCATACAGTGGCTGGATGGATCAAAAAACAAGACCATCTCCTACAGGAGACTTATATCAGCTCTAAAAACACACATAAGCTCAAAGTGAAGGGATAGGAAGATGACTTTCTAAGCAACTTAAAACCAAAAAAGGGTAGACAGCCTGCCATTTTATAGCAAATGAAATAGATTTGAAGTAAAAAATGGTAACAAAAGATAAGAAGGTCACTATATAATGATAAAAGGGTCAGTACAATGAGAATATATAAAAACCCAAAGTATTTTACTCCCAACATTCAAGTGCTGAAATCTAATAAGCAAATACTAAGAGATCTTAAGGGAGAAATGTATAGCAATCCAGTAACAGTAAAGAATTTACCCCACCATCAGCAATAGATACATTACCCAGACAAAAATCAACAAGGAAACATTGCAATGGAAAATACCTTAGGAGAAATGGACTTAAGATTCCATCTGATATCTGTGAGGTGCACATTCATCTCATTATTCTGCATGGTAGATTATATAATGTGACACAAAACAAATCTTAGCAAATTTCAGATTATCTTCTCTATGTACGAAACTGATAATAGAAAGTGACAAGACCCACAAATATGTGCAAACTGAATAATGCATCTCTGAATAACCAATAGGTCAGAAATAAATCAAAAGGAAAATAAAACATTATCTCAAAATAAGTGCAATGAAAACGCAACGTATCAATTTAAAAAAAAAAAACAACATATCATATCTTGTGGGGTGCAGGAAAAAACGTTCTGAATGGAAATTTAATAACAATAATCACATACCAAAGGTTAGAAAGGCATCAAATAAACTACTGAATTTTACAGCTTGAGGAACTAGAGAAGAACAAGTTAAGAGCAAAGTTAGCAGAAGGAAGGAAATAATAGAAATCAAAGATCAGAACAGAAATAAATGAAATGGAGTTCAGGAAAACAATACAAAGAAATAACAAAACTAAGATCTGGTTCCTTGAAAAGATCAACCAAATCGACAAAACTTGACTAGCTAAGACAAAAGAGAGATGACTCAAATAAAATTAGAAATAAAAGAGGAGGCATTACAGTTTACACTACATCAATATATAGGAGCATAAGAGACTACTGTGAACAATTGCATGCCAACAAGTAGTTATTTATAGTATCTTGAGGAACCTCCATACTGTTTTCCAGAGTGAATGCACAAGTACGCATTTCCATCAACAGTATAAGACGGTTCCCTCTATCTGCATCCTTGCCAACATCTGTTGTTTCCTGTGTTGTTAGTTTTAGTTATTATGACAGGTGTGAGGTGATATCTCATTGTAGTTATGATTTGTATTTCCCTGATTATGTGTGATGTTGAGCATCTTTTTATGTGTCTGTTACCCATCTGGATGTCTTCTTTGGAAAAATGTCTACTCATGTCTTCTGCCCATTTCTTAACTGGGTTATTTGTTCTTTGGGTGTTGAGTTTGATAAATTCTTTATAGATTTTGGATACTAACCCCTTATCAGATATGCCATTTGCAAATATCTTCTCCCATTCCGTAGACTGCCTTTAGTTTTGTTGATTCTTTCCTGCCAAAAGCTCTGCCAAAGCTTTTATCTTGGTGAAGTCCAAATTGTTCATTTTTTTCTTGTTTCTCTTGCCTCCAGGTATGTATTTAGTAAGAAGTTGCTAAGGTTGAGATTAAAAAGTTTGCTACGTGTGTTCTCCTCTAGAATTTTGATGATTTCCTGTCTCACGTTTAATTCTTTCATTCATTTTAAATGTATTTTCGTGTATAGTGTGAGAAAATAGTTCATGAGATAAGATGGCAGAAAAGTAAGGGAATGCAGGGCTTTTCTCATCCTTCGAACCCAGCTAGATCAAACAACATCAAAGAATTTTGGATACCCAGGAAATCTGTATGCGGGTTAACAAAACAATATGCAAAATTTCAGTGAGAGACTGCAGCAGGTACGTGGTATGGAGAAGTGAGTTTGGCAAGAGAAGAGGCCTGGTAGTGCAGAGGGTAGAGAACCATTTTTGTGGTAGGAGACAGAGAAAGGGGGAAACAGTAGTGCATCCAGCCTGTGTAAGAAAGCACTTCCCTTAAAAACAGCTAGAGAGAGAGTGCAGGCAAACCCAGAGGACTGAACAAAAACACTGCTCCCCAAAACCACTGATGGGGGAAAAAGGAGAGGATTTCCATACTTCCTGTTTTTCATAAACAGCAGAGCACAGAGTCTGAAGTTTCAGAGGTCAGTGCCTGGCAGTGCTGTGGCAAGGAAGCAGGCTAGAGCCCCGGGAGCTGGCAGCGTCGTCTGAAGATCTCCCGCGTCACATGGGGAGAAGCGGTTCTCCTGGTTGGAGTGCATTTAGTAGAGGTGCTACAGTTTTTCCTGGGGGAAAAGACTGAGTAGGCTCCATCCAGCCGCCACGTTCACCTGTATAGGAATAAAGACACTGGCTGAGGGTAGCAAACCCTGGTGCCAGCTGTGTGTTGAGATTTACCATAAATTCTGAGCTGCTGCTGCAGCTGGCCTGGGACAGGTCTGCCCTGGCCACAGGAAGGTGAGTCCCTCCCCCAGAAAACCACTGCTGGTCAGAACCATGGGGGGTCTTTGAAGCATGGGATTTTGAAACACAGCTGCGCCTGAGATGAAACTCTGGAGAGAGGTGCTGCCTGGTAGGCAGACAGCTCAGACACAGACCTGGGGAAGGTGGGGAGCTGGCGAAAGGGAGGACACAGGACAGGTAACTGATCCCTCTTCTGTGAGGGCAGGAACTTCCCTCTCTGGAGAGTAGAGAATTTTACCTATAGCCCACCTGCACTGATTGACACCACTGAGCTAAACACCACCCCCGAGTGGAGAACAAAGCCATTACCCCAAACTCCACCCCCCAGTGCCTACCAGGCACATCTCCACTAGAGAAAGTCAGCATGAGAATCAGAGCAGCAGGCCACACCCCAAGAAGACCAGCACAAATCACTTCCAAGAGCTACTCTACTGATGATAGACTGCTGCAGTTTCAGCACTAGGGGAAACTAGATCTAGCTTCATTTGGATTTTTGGTTTGTTCATTTGTTTCTGTTGTTGTTGCTTCTGTTTTCATTCTTGTTGCTTCTCTTTTGTTTCTTGTATACAGAAGGAGCAAAATATTTATTCTTTTTATTCTTATTTTGTTGTATTTTATTATTTTTGAGTTTGAATTTGAATTATTTATTTATTTTTAAGTTTATTCATTTTATCTTGAAAGAGAGAGGGTGAGAAGGGGAGAGGCATAGAGAGAGGTAGAGAGAGAATCCCAAGCAAGCTCCATACTCTTAGCACAGAGCCAGATGAGGGCTCGATCCCACGAACTGTGAGATCATGACCTGAGCCCAAATCAAGAGCCAGATACTTAACTGAGCCACTCAAGTGCCCTTAACTTTTATATTTTTAATTTTTAATTTTTAATTTTTTTGTTTCTTTTCTCTTTTTTCTATCAAGCCTCTCTTAACAAGGAGACCAAAACACATCCAGGACCTAACTTCCAATTTTTTTCTTATGGATGATTTCAAATTACATAGCATTGTGGTCTGAAAATATGCATGGTATGATATCGATGTTTTGTACCTGTTGAGGGCTGATTTGTGACCCAGTATGCGATCTATTCTGCAGTCAAATGCTCTCCCCCTGAGCTATACCCCCTGTGATCTATTCTGAAGTATGTTCCATGTGTTCTCAAAAAAGAATGTATAGTCTGCTGCCTTAGGATAAAATGTTCTGAATATATCTATTAAGTCCATCTGGCCCAGTGTGTAATTCCAAGTCATTGCTTCCTTGTTGATTTTCTGTTTAGATGGTCTGTCCATTGTTGTAAATGGGGTGTTAAAGTTCCCTACTATTATTGGTAGGAAACCCAATATTATTATTGGGTTGTTGTCGATGAGTTTCTTCATAATTGTTATTAATTGATTTATATATTTAGGTACTCCCAAGGTCATGGCATAAATATTTACAATTGTTAGATCTTTTTTGTTGGATAGACCCCCTTTATTATCATATATTCATGTCTTGTTACAGTCTTCTGTTTAAAATCTAGTTTGTCTGGGGGCGCCTGGGTGGTGCAGTCGGTTAAGCCTCCGACTTCAGCCAGGTCACAATCTCGCGGTCCGTGAGTTCGAGCCCCGCGTCAGGTTCTGGGCTGATGGCTCAGAGCCTGGAGCCTGTTTCCGATTCTGTGTCTCCCTCTCTCTCTGCCCCTCCCCTGTTCATGCTCTGTCTCTCTCTGTCCCAAAAAAAAAATAAATAAACGTTGAAAAAAAAATTAAAAAAAATAAAAATAAAATCTAGTTTGTCTGATATAAGTATGGCTACTCGGCTTTCTTTTGACGTACATTAACATGATAGATGGTTCTCCATTGCCTCACTTTCAATATGGAGGTGTATTTAGCTTTAATATGAGTCTCTTGTAGGCAGCATATAGGTGGGTCTTGTTTATTTATCCATTCTAATACCTTATGCCTTTTGATGGAAGCATTTAGTCCATTACATTCAGAGTGAATATTGAAAGTTATGAATTTAGTGCCATTGTGGTACTTGTAGAGTTGGTGGTTCTGGTGATGTTCTCTGTTCCTTTTTAGTCCTTGTTGCTTTTGATCTTTCTTTCTCCACTCAAAGTGTCCACTTTAATATTTCTTGCAAGACTGGTTTAGTGATCATGATCTCCTTTACTTTTTGTTTGTCTGGTAACTTTTCATCTATCTCTCTTTTTATTCTGAATCACAGTCTTGCTGGATATTCTTGACTCCATATTTTTCTAATTCAGCATGTTGAACATATCATGCCACTCCCTTCTGGCCTGCCAAGCTTCTGCGGACAGATCTGCTGTGAACCTGATTTGTCTTCCCTTTTAAGTTAAGGACTTTTTCCTTTGCCTTTACAGCATTCTTTCCTTGTCTGTGTATTTTGTGAATTTTACTATGATATATCTTGATTTTGGCCTGCTTTTGTTCATTTTGATGGGAATTCTCTGTGCCTCTTGGATTTGGATATCTCTTTCCTTCACCAGATTAGAGAAGTTTTCTGCTATAATTTGTTTAAATAAACCTTCTGATCCTTTTCCTTTCTCTTATTCTTCTGCAACTACTATGATACAAATGTTATTATTATTTAAGGAGCTACTGAGTTCTCAGTCTACATTTGTGATCCAGTACCTTTCTTTTATTCTTTTTCTCAGCTTCATTATTTTCTATAGTTTTTCTTCTGTGTCACTGATTTGTTCTTCTTCCTCATCCAACCTCGGTGTCATTGCAACATTCAGTTTTGCATCTCAATTATAGGATTTTTTTTTTATTTCAGCCTTACTAGTTTTTATTCTTTTACCTCTGCAGTAGGGATTCTCTAATGTCTTCTATGATTTTCTCAAGCCTAGCTGGTATCCTTATGATTCATGAATCTCCTTTGAAAACAGAGGTCATAATAGTGTGACCATCAAAATATGTTTAAAAATTGCTTGTTTCCCATTTTCTTATAATGATGCTCTGTCTGCACTTCCTGGAGTTGCTTTCCAATTGTGATTCTGAAGCTTTTATTTGTGAGATACTCCTGTGACTATCTATTTTGGGAAATAGAAAAAAAGGACACTTCAAAGTCATCTGGAACAACCTCCAAGTCAACTAAACCTCAGAGTTCAGAGTGTCAAAATAGATATTTCCATATGGCCAGTGACAGATAATAATGACAGACAAAATATGTACATAAATGATGACTCACCGGGTTTGGTTTGCACTTTCTATGTATGACACATTATTTGAATGTTTTATTTCATACTTTACTTACTTGACTTTTCTTCATGCTTACCAGTATCCATTTTGTCATTATGGACAATTTAATTCCTCACAGCTATATAAAGAAAGCTTCTACAAACCTGCTAAAAGCTAAGACACTGTACTTGAGTTACAGGGGAAAAAAAAGCCAAACTGATGGAGTGGTTGGAGACAAGTGTTTCTGAAGCCTGTTCACTTTTAATTTGTACATTTATTTTTACTTTATTTATATATATACACACATTTATACGTATGATTTCTTACTAAAGGTGTCTTTTTTTTGTAATTACAAAAATCGTTTTTAACTAGTTTTCTTGTAGCTACATAAGTGGAACACACACACATAAAACTAAGTCCCTGAACAACTGGTGCTTGGGAATTGGGCCAAACTCCACAGGTCTGGAGTCCAAGATGGTAGCTTTTAGAGACAGCTGGTTTTTAGGGTTTGTGAAGAAAACAAGAAATAAATTTCCTTTCTCAGTATATGGCCAACAACTGAAGATACATAAGGGAACACTCCACACATTTTACTAAATTTCTTTAAAATGATTTTGTCTGTCTTTTGCAGGTGACTTGTATATGGAAGACACAGACACATTTTTATTCAAATTGAAAGGGTATTATTTTGGTTGTGAAACCCTTGATATTGGTTTTATAGAAAATTTAAATGATTTTGAAATTAAGGAAGATGGTGTCTTCATAATCACATACTCCAAATCTGGTGAGTTCTGTATTATAATAGCTAATGTGATACTTTTATAATATGGTAACTCTGTATTTTTACTAGTATTATACATGGACATATGCAGTTAATCTATTGGATATTATAGAGTTAACTGAATTTAATATCCTATAAAATAAGGTATCTTACAACGTAGCTGTAAGTTTTTGGTTTTGTTTTTGTTTTTTGAAAGAGAGAGGACACAAGCAAGGGAAAGGTAAAGGAAAGGGAGAGATAATCTTAAGTGGGTTCCATGCTCAGCTGGGACCTCAACGTGGGGCCCAATCTCACACTTGTGAGATCATCACCTGAGTCGAAATCAAGAGTTGGATGCTTGAACAACTGATACACCCAGGCACTCTGCTGTGTTATTTTTGATTTGGACAAGGAAATGGAGAAAGTACTGAAGTAGAAATTGAAGACACCCTATTAAACACTGAGTTGCCGAAGTGGGCTGGGAAAGGATGCAGAAATATTTACCAGTTAGGCAGATACTTTGGACATACAGTTGAAGCTGTATTTAATAACTAAGTACATGAGAAGGAAGAAAATTAGGTTACACTAATTTTCATGTTTAATAAACCTTAAACTATCTGGGTAATATTTTGTTGTAGCACTCAGATCAGACTAAAACATATATGTGTGTGTATATATACATGAATGTCTATTCAAGACCTTTGTCCATGTTTCAATTACACTTTAGTTAATTTTTCTATTTGTTGTCGGAGTTCTTGATATATTTTGAATATTAACCCCTTGTTTAATAAATGATTTACAAATACTTTCCCTATTTAGTATGTTGCCTTTTCATTTTGTTGATAGTTTTCTTTCCTGTACAAAAGCTTTTTAGTTTGATACGCCCCCACTTGCTCATTTTTGCTGTGTTGTATTCGTTTTCAGTGTCATATACCCATTCCCACAAAAACAACACAAAAAAACAAACAAAAAAACCACATTGCTAAGATAAATGTCTTTTACCTAAATTTTCTTCCAGGAGTTTTATCCTTCTGGGCCTTACACTCATGTGTTAATGTGTTTTGAGGTAGCTTTTATGTCTGTTGTAATAGAGTGGTTCAGTTCCATTCTTTTGCATGTGCCTGTCCTATGTTGGGAAAATAGGACAAAGGAGCCATAAGTTCATTAACCATACATGGGTTGGTTACTTTTGGACTCTCTATTTTGTTCCATTGATCAATGTGTCTTTTTTGGTGCCAATACAATACTGTTTTGATTAGTGTAACTTGGTACTATTATTTGAAGCCAAGAAGTCTGATGCATCAGGCTTTGTTTTATTTTCTCAAAACCACTTTGGCTATTTGGGCTCTTTTATGCTTACAAATTTTAGGATTGTTTGTTTTATTTCTATGTCAGATGCCATTGTAACATTGATAGGGATTGTATTGAATATGTAGATTGCTTTATGTACTATGGGCATTTTAACAATGTTGTTTCTTCTAATCCATGAGCAAGGAATGTCTTATCATTTGTTTTTGGTTTCTTCAATGTTTTCTAGCAGTGTCTTCTACTTTTCAGTATACAAGTCTTTTACCTCCTTAAATAAATTTATTCTTGCATATTTTATATTTTTTGATGCTGTCATAAATTAGATGTTTCTTAATTTCTCTTTCTGATAATTTACTTTTATTGTACAGAAATGCAACTTATATTTGTATACTGATTTCATATCCTGCAACTTAACAACTTAACTGAATTTATTTGTTAGTTCTAACAGTATTTCTGGTAGAGTCTTTAATGCTTTCTAAATATAATATCATTATCATCTACAAATAGACAGATTTATTCTTCCTTTCCAATTTGAAAACCTTTTATTTCTTTTTCTTGCCTAATTTCTCTGGCTAGGATTTCAAATAAAACTAGTGAGAATGGCCATCTTTATCCTGGTTGTGATTTTAGATGTAAACCTTTCAGTTGTTTGCCATTGGGTATGTTGGTAGCTCTGAGCTTGTCATAAATGGCATTTTTTAAGCTGATATATTTTTCTTCCATACCCATTTTGTTGAGACTTGTTATCATGAATGGATGTTCAGTTTTGTCAAATGCTTTTTCTGCATCTATAGAGATATAAATGTAGTGTTTATGCTTCATTTTGTTAATGTGTTATATAACACTGAAATGTGGGTGTTGAATAATTCCTGTATCCCAGTAATAATTAGTACTTGATAATGGTATATTATCCTATCAATGTATTATTGAATTCAATAGTTTGCTGATACTTTGAGGGTTTTTTTTTACATCTATGTGCATCAAGAATAATGGCCTGTAATATTCCTTTCTTATAGTGTCTTTGTCTGATTTTTATCAGGGTAAAGGAGGCCTTGTAAAATGAGTTTGGAAATTTTCTCTCCTTTTCTATTTTTTTTTTTTGGAAGGGGTTGTGAAGGATTGATATTAATTCTTCTTTCTTTTTTATTAGAAAAAGTATTTTTAAATTTTTACCAGAGTAACACTTGTTTTCTTTTATTTTTCTATATAACAGACATGGTCTGCCTCAGGCCATTTGTACTCACAGATTCTTTTTCCTGTAAAATTCTTCCACCAGATATATACCTGGATTACTCCCTTCCTTCCTTTAGGTTCTTATTTACAAATTATATTCTAATGATAATATTTTAGGTGATTATATTTTAAAGTTCAGCTTCACTGGGAACTCCAAAGGTTTTTTTTTTTTTGTTTTTTTGTTTGTTTGTTCTTTGTTTTTTACTGCTTTAATTTCTCTCCACAATATGGTACTTATCACCTTAAAACATACCACATATTTTCATATTTAATTTCTTTATTTATTACAAGGTGATAGTTAGAAAAATAGTATTGTATTTGCACAGGAAAAAATTGGCCTGGGTAGGAGGAAAGACCCAAAATACAACTCTATGTGTATAAGAGGACTCAATATACATAAATTTAAGCATAGTCTACTTATTAATGGGGAAAGGATAGTATATTTAATGTTGGGAAATCTGGATCACTATATAGGTATCCAGAATACACAACTGGATACCTAAGACCACATACAAGAGTCAAATCCAAGTGTATTTGAGATACTAACATTAAGGACAAAAGTATACAACTATTTTTATCAGAAGAAAAAGGAGAAGAAAATCATTGTGACTTAGGAATGGTGAAGAGCTTCTTAAACAAATGTCCCAAAAAGAAAATGGAGGCAAAACATTTGATAAATTCAATTACCTGAAACTTAAGGATTTTGGATTTTGCTTCACTAAGAATTGTCTGGGCAAAGTGAATAGATGAGAGAAAGAAAGAAAATATTTGCAATATCTACAATTAAAATATAATTAATATATACACTATATTAGGGCTACAAATCAAAAAGTAGGGGACAGGAATCTGAGTATAAAAAGAGGCAAATAAATGAGCTGTTAATTTACGGAAGAAAACCGGCCTCCACCAATACCATCAAAAAACACAAAGTTGGTAAACTATGATATGTTACTTTGCATCTATTAGACCAACAAAAATGAGAAAGGTGAGTAGCTCTGAATGCTGATAAGGAGTGCACAGAAATTTGCATTCATTAGCATGTTACCCCTGGGAGAGTAGATTGAAGCAATCATTCTCTGGAGAGTAGTGTGGCACTATCTGGACAACTGAAATACAGACATACCAGGAAATTCCTACCCTAAATATCAGTCCCCAACAAAATCTCATACAGGTGCACAGGGAACATGAATAGGGTGTTCACTGAAATGCTGTTTGGGGCAGGGTGTCCTTTGGAGAAAGTAGACAGGTCAGTGCATGAATGCATACCCTGAAACATACACAGCATCTGTAAGGTGCAATGGATCAGAGGTAGCAATAAATGAATGTTAAACCACAGTGCACAGCGACAAACAGAATGGAATGATGCACATGGATTGAAAATACAAACAGGCACAACAATATGTATTACATATGAACACATTACAGCAAAGAATGCACTTTAAACCTCAAAGCCTGCCTGTGTATGGTGGGGGAAGGGGTAGGAATGGAAGCAGGAAATAAGAATAAAAGGAATAAACAGATCAGGGAAGGCCTACAGTGAATCAGGGATGTTAATGTAGCATGAACTGAAGACAAAGTTTAGTATCTCATTATGCTAACAACTGACCACCAAGCAGGCCAAGAAAGAAGGAAACGAGAAAGGAAAAAAAAGAAAAAGGAAGGAAGGAAGGAAGGAAGGAAGGAAGGAAGGAAGGAAGGAAGGAAAAGAAAGGAAAGAAAGAAAGAAAGAAAGAAAGAAAGAAGAAAGAAAGAAAGAAAGAAAGAAAGAAAGAAAGAAAGAAAGAAAGAAAGAAAGAAAGAAAGAAAAAGAAAGAAGCGGCAAAATGTGAAATGTGGAATGGAGGAGAAACTGAAAACAGATACTTGAATTTTTGAACCTCTGTAGAGGTTTTTGCATCATATTGTTGAATCTCTCAAGAACTGTGTTATGACTGATAATCCCTTGAATTATCACAGCTGCCCCCTGAAGCAGCTGTGATACCTTTGATACCTGTGATACCTGTGATACTTCAAGTGATACCTCTTGCAGAAGCAATATTTGGGAAAAGTAGAAGGATGTAAGAAAGCTGTTTAGAGCTTTCTAACAATGAGTTTTCATTGAATTTGAGCTCCAGCGGTCATAATATGTAGGCACATGTGGTCTTGGTCTTCCCTGGTCAACACTGGAGGACTATAATCACCAATATTAAAGCATTTGGAGGACCAGATAAGGTGCATGCCACACGCAGCTGCCAGCAAGGAAAGTGTGCCCAACAATGATCTTGATGACCAGGTGCTGCTTAGCATGGGTGATTAAATGGTATTGGGATGGAAGGTTAAGATGGAAGGTTAGGATGGGAATTGATGAGGTGCCAGTGGGTTTTCTCATTTCAGAAGTTGTTTGAATCTTTCTGGGACATGTGACTTCTTGTTGGGCTACGTTTAAAGTATTGCCTGGATTGATCAGAAGCATGACCTCTATAGAAGTTGTGTTTTATCTTAATAGTTCCATATACAAAGCATGGAAATGAAGTGTAAGGAATCTGGAGTAGTCAATCACACCCACGTATTCTGTGGCACATGTCCACTCTAATAGGAATTAAGAGAAATAGTCATCATAAGAATTTCTCACATCCCATTCACGGTGAAAGGTCCAAGTTTATGCATCATCTTTCTCTTCCTGTCTCCATGTAGGTGTCACAGGGCCTCCTTTAGGGATTTATAATAAACACAGTTTCCTTATGTGGACATCATGGGCACTGTAGGAAACATGGGGAGGAAGGGAAAGATGTAAAGTGACTCCTTCAGTGGAATATCTTTTTGTTTTTTTTCTTAGTCCAAGGAGTGGAGTTGCAGAAGGAAATCTGGAGGCAGGCATAGGAGTTAATTTAGAAGTCCCATGTATGAAGCAGAAGAAAGCATAGAAGAGTCAAAGAAAAATTTGTGGACAAATGCCCATGGAGTTTCAAATGGAGAATCTCCTGAAAAGAAAAATAATGGCAATGTTATTTTGTCTTTTATTCATGTTGTATTTTTTATACATTAAAAATCCATTCAGATTAAATTACCAGTATACTTATTTAATAACAAACTTTGATTTAAAAACTGATGGCACATCTATCTACATTTTGGAGAGATTTGTGCATCATTAAAACAACATTTTTGCTTTACAGGGACCATCTGGTTTCAGCAGATATTAAGCTTAATTTATTTTGAAGAACATCACAAAAGTACTGGGAATCTGGAAACAGTTGATCAAATCCCCTTCTTTGAGTACAATTTTCAAAAAATGGATTTGTTGAAAGGCCATCTCCTTGTCTCTTCTTTACCCACCTCCCACATTACTTGGTTCCTAGTGGAGAGGAAGAACAAAAAAAGCCAATGTAGGAAATAGATTATGGCTGCTGAAAGATAACTACTCTTTTTCATTATTTCATTTTGTTTCATTAAATTGACACTGCATTCATCCAGGTGTTAGCAAATGTGACATTTGACATACTTTAATTTTCAATAGCCATTTGTGTTCTTATCTTACAGTATCTGATTTTTACCTTGTTCCCTTTGTTTTCTGATTATATAGGTAATACAGCCATTAAAAAATGAAAGAGTATATAGGTGTGTATTTTATTTACTTTATAGAGTATATTGTAATATCATATACATGACATATTACATATCCTTTCAGTTTTTATTTGGCTACATTATTATGCATACATATAACACTAGCAATTCTTTCTTTGCTTTGTGTGTCATTTCAACTTCCTTTTCATACTTCCAGCTATTTTGATTGGGTACCATGGAGGTGTACCTTGAAAGGTAATTGGCAGCCACTAGGCCAATCATGAAGGGAGAGCCATTGCAGAAAAGGGGTAACCCAAAACACAAAGAAGCCTGAATGTATACATGACATGGTTAGGAAACTATAAAGATAAAATAACAGGCTTCATGCAATTGGAAGTTATTAGGATAAAAATATGACAAAATGAGAGCATGAAAAATAGTGAATACTTCTTTCTTTGCAAATTACTCATGTATACAGAAATCCTAAGGTCATTATGTGCTCATATTTTCACTTTTCAAAGAATATGGCATTGGCAGTTACAAGTACCTTTGAGGGATTCATCAAATGTTTTCTAGAAATAAAATGTAAGTAAACTTACATAAAGCAAGTAATGCTTGCTGTCCTGAGGTGAGGGTTTTGCTTTTGTTTTTTTCTAAAGAGTGAGAATGGGAGAGAGGGATCAGGTAGTGGTAGAGGGAGAGGGAAACAGAGAATTTTAAGGGAGCTTCACACCCAGCCTGGAGCTAGATCTAAGTACCCTGAGATCATGACCTGAGCAGAAATCAAGAGTAGGATGCTTAACCAACTGAGCCACCCAGGTGCCCCTACCTTGGTGAGTTTTTAAGCTTATTGAATTTGGCTGAGGATACAAGAAGCTGAAGTAGAGTTGAATGGGGATGAGTAACCAACTTATCAAGCCAGGTGGTAGTGTTGTCTTGGAGGACCTTGTTCTCCCATGGCTACAAATTATGCTTCCCTCTCAGGAGACTCTCAAGAATACAAAGTCATATCACCAGGAAATATTTACATTTAATCACGAAAGAGTGTTTCACAAGCTCAGTGAGAAGCATCACAGTTCAGATCACAGGTTTGGAGTTTTGCACTGCACATTGCAGGGGGTACCTCCCAGGAGCTTCAATTTGATAAAGTTTATTATTTTTCTTCTTTTTTATGGAATTTTTACTTATTTTTTGAAGTAATCTGTGTACCCAACATGTGTGTCAAACTCACAACCCTGAGATCAAGGGTTGAATACTCTATCCACTGAGACAACCCTGAGATCAAGGGTTGAATACTCTATCTACCCACCACATTCTTTTCTGAGGAGCCACTATAGCTGGTTGATCAGAAGTCAGTTCTGCTCAAGTAGACATGATGATCTGGAAGAGGAGAACTAATATTAGTCTCTAATGCACTGTGTAGAGCTGAAGTGACTCATCTGGGAGGCTGTATGTTCCATGCAGCTATGTGCTTGGGGAGACCATGAGGAGAAGGATGGAGAGGATTCCTTCCTCTGTTTTCCCTCTTGGTTTTTCTAACCCTATGGTAAAGTGATTTTCTGTCTATATGAAATGCATTTTTAAAAGACTAATTTCTCTTTGAGTTCATGTAATTATTTACTGGTAGACACTGAATGGTTCTCCCATAACCAGATGCTAGGAGAAATCTGGAATCCAGCAGGACACTTCCTTTTACTTCTTTGTTATTAAAGGTTCCTACATCTTCTAAGACTGTAGTAATTTTCAACATATTCAACATATTTACCTAATGGTGTATCTGTTTTGGGTTTTTTTGTTGTTAATTTTCATGTTTATTTATTTTTGAGAGAGAGAGAGAGAGAGAGAGAGCGCGAGGGAGCGGGGGAGGGGCAGAGAGAGAGGGAGACACAGAATCCAAAGCAGGCTCTAAGCTCTAAGCTCTAAGCTGTCAGCACAGAGCCCATGCGGGGCTCGAACCCACAAACTGCGAGACCGTGATCTGAACCAAACTCAGAGGCTCAACAGACTGAGCCACCCAGGTGCCCTATAACGTATCTGTTCTTCCCAAAGTGTTAGGAAGTCTTTGGTTTAACCAAATCAAAGGTTGGTATGAGCACAAAAGCCTCTTCAACATAGAGTTTGTGATATAGTAGGTGAGGAAGGTGAGAAACATGACGTTAGTGACTTCACCAAAGCTGTAAGCCAGGTTAGCCAGATAAATTGATTGTTCATGCCCAGAACAGCCAAAGGATGACATCAAATTTGAGTTCCCAGATTAAGTTTACCAGGAGATGTTTTCCAATATCATTTCTGTAGTTTTGTGTGTGTGTGTTTTTTTTTTTTTACCAGCTTTTCATTTACAACTAATACTGGAACTTTCTTTTCAAAATTGTCTGTGTGTGAAAAATTGCCTGTGTATGTATGCAGGCGTGCATATGTTTGATTGTTTTGAGTCAGATAATTAGTCTCCTTTATGGATCACTAAACCTCTTTTCTGTATTATTCATTCTCGTACCATTCTTTTTTTTTTTTATTTTTTTTTATTTATATATGAAATTTATTGTCAAATTGGTTTCCATACAACACCCAGTGCTCATCCCAAAAGGTGCCCTCCTCAATACCCATCACCCACCCTCTCCTCCCTCCCACCCCCCATCAACCCTTAGTTTGTTCTCAGTTCTCAACAGTCTCTTATGCTTTGGCTCTCTCCCACTCTAACCTCTTTTTTTTTTTTTTCCTTCCCCTCCCCCATGGGTTCCTGTTAAGTTTCTCAGGATCCACATAAGAGTGAAACCATATGGTATCTGTCTTTCTCTGTATGGCTTATTTCACTTAGCATCACACTCTTCAGTTCCATCCACGTTGCTACAAAAGGCCATATTTCATTTTTTCTCATTGCCACGTAGTATTCCATTGTGTATATAAACCACAATTTCTTTATCCATTCATCAGTTGATGGACATTTAGGCTCTTTCCATAATTTGGCTATTGTTGAGAGTGCTGCTATGAACATTGGGGTACAAGTGCCCCTATGCATCAGTACTCCTGTGTCCCTTGGATAAATTCCTAGCAGTGCTATTGCTGGGTCATAGGGTAGGTCTATTTTTAATTTTCTGAGGAACCTCCACACTGCTTTCCAGAGCGGCTGCACCAATTTGCATTCCCACCAACAGTGCAAGAGGCTTCCCGTTTCTCCACATCCTCTCCAGCATCTATAGTCTCCTGATTTGTTCATTTTGGCCACTCTGACTGGCGTGAGGTGATACCTGAGTGTGGTTTTGATTTGTATTTCCCTGATAAGGAGCGACGCTGAACATCTTTTCATGTGCCTGTTGGCCATCCGGATGTCTTCTTTAGAGAAGTGTCTATTCATGTTTTCTGCCCATTTCTTCACTGGGTTATTTGCTTTTCGGGTGTGGAGTTTGGTGAGCTCTTTATAGATTTTGGATACTAGCCCTTTGTCCGATATGTCATTTGCAAATATCTTTTCCCATTCCGTTGGTTGCCTTTTAGTTTTGTTGGTTGTTTCCTTTGCTGTGCAGAAGCTTTTTATCTTCATAAGGTCCCAGGAATTCACTTTTGCTTTTAATTCCCTTGCCTTTGGGGATGTGTCGAGGAAGAGATTGCTACGGCTGAGGTCAGAGGTCTTTTCCTGCTTTCTCCTCTAGGGTTTTGATGGTTTCCTGTCTCACATTCAGGTCCTTTATCCATTTTGAGTTTATTTTTGTGAATGGTGTGAGAAAGTGGTCTAGTTTCAACCTTCTGCATGTTGCTGTCCAGTTCTCCCAGCACCATTTGTTAAAGAGACTGTCTTTTTTCCATTGGATGTTCTTTCCTGCTTTGTCAAAGATGAGTTGGCCATACGTTTGTGGGTCTAGTTCTGGGGTTTCTATTCTATTCCATTGGTCTATGTGTCTGTTTTTGTGCCAATACCATGCTGTCTTGATGATGACAGCTTTGTAGTAGAGGCTAAAGTCTGGGATTGTGATGCCTCCTGCTTTGGTCTTCTTCTTCAAAATTCCTTTGGCTATTCGGGGCCTTTTGTGGTTCCATATGAATTTTAGGATGGCTTGTTCTAGTTTCGAGAAGAATGCTGGTGCAATTTTGATTGGGATTGCATTGAATGTGTAGATAGCTTTGGGTAGTATTGACATTTTGATAATATTTATTCTTCCAATCCATGAGCAGGGAATGTCTTTCCATTTCTTTAAATCTTCTTCAATTACCTTCATAAGCTTTCTATAGTTTTCAGCATACAGATCCTTTACATCTTTGGTTAGATTGATTCCTAGGTATTTTATGCTTCCTGGTGCAAATGTGAATGGGATCAGTTTCTTTATTTGTCTTTCTGTTGCTTCATTATTAGTGTATAAGAATGCAACTGATTTCTGTACATTGATTTTGTATCCTGCAACTTTGCTGAATTCATGTATCAGTTCTAGCAGACTTTTGGTGGAGTCTATCGGATTTTCCATGTATAATATCATGTCATCTGCAAAAAGCGAAAGCTTGACTTCATCTTTGCCAATTTTGATGACTTTGATTTCCTTTTGTTGTCTGATTGCTGATGCTAGAACCTCCAGCACTATGTTAAACAACAGTGGTGACAGTGGGCATCCCTGTCGTGTTCCTGATCTCAGGGAAAAAGCTCTCAGTTTTTCCCCGTTGAGGATGATGTTAGCTGTGGGCTTTTCATAAATGGCTTTTATGATGTTTAAGTATGTTCCTTCTATCCCAACTTTCTCAAGGGTTTTTATTAAGAAAGGGTGCTGGATTTTGTCAAAGGCCTTTTCTGCATCGATTGACAGGATCATATGGTTTTTCTCTTTTTTTTTGTTAATGTGATGTATCACGTTGATTGATTTGCGAATGTTGAACCAGCCCTGCATCCCAGGAATGAATCCCACTTGATCATGGTGAATAATTCTTTTTATATGCCGTTGAATTCGATTTGCTAGTATCTTATTGAGAATTTTTGCATCCATATTCATCAGGGATATTGGCCTGTAGTTCTCTTTTTTTACTGGGTCTCTGTCTGGTTTAGGAATCAAAGTAATACTGGCTTCATAGAATGAGTCTGGAAGTTTTCCGTCCCTTTCTATTTCTTGGAATAGCTTGAGAAGGATAGGTATTATCTCTGCTTTAAACGTCTGGTAGAACTCCCCTGGGAAGCCATCTGGTCCTGGACTCTTATTTGTTGGGAGATTTTTGATAACCGATACAATTTCTTCGCTGGTTATGGGTCTGTTCAAGCTTTCTATTTCCTCCTGATTGAGTTTTGGAAGAGTGTGGGTGTTCAGGAATTTGTCCATTTCTTCCAGGTTGTCCAATTTGTTGGCATATAATTTTTCATAATATTCCCTGATAATTGTTTGTATCTCTGAGGGATTGGTTGTAATAATTCCATTTTCATTCATGATTTTATCTATTTGGGTCATCTCCCTTTTCTTTTTGAGAAGCCTGGCTAGAGGTTTGTCAATTTTGTTTATTTTTTCAAAAAACCAACTCTTGGTTTCGTTGATCTGCTCTACAGTTTTTTTAGATTCTATATTGTTTATTTCTGCTCTGATCTTTATTATTTCTCTTCTTCTGCTGGGTTTAGGCTGCCTTTGCTGTTCTGCTTCTATTTCCTTTAGGTGTGCTGTTAGATTTTGTATATGGGATTTTTCTTGTTTCTTGAGATAGGCCTGGATTGCTATGTATTTTCCTCTCAGGACTGCCTTCACTGCGTCCCAAAGCGTTTGGATTGTTGTATTTTCATTTTCGTTTGTTTCCATATATTTTTTAATTTCTTCTCTAATTGCCTGGTTGACCCACTCATTCGTTAGTAGGGTGTTCTTTAACCTCCATGGTTTTGGAGGTTTTCCAGACTCTTTCCTGTGGTTGATTTCAAGCTTCATAGCATTGTGGTCTGAAAGTATGCATGGTATGATTTCAATTCTTGTAAACTTATGAAGGGCTGTTTTGTGACCCAGTATATGATCTATCTTGGAGAATGTTCCATGTGCACTCGAGAAGAAAGTATATTCTGTTGCTTTGGGATGCAGAGTTCTAAATATATCTGTCAAGTCCATCTGATCCAATGTCTCATTCAGGGCCCTTGTTTCTTTATTGACCATGTGTCTAGATGATCTATCCATTTCTGTAAGTGGGGTGTTAAAGTCCCCTGCAATTACCACATTCTTCTCAATAAGGTTGCTTATGTTTATGAGTAATTGTTTTATATATTTGGGCGCTCCAGTATTCGGCGCATAGACATTTATAATTGTTAGCTCTTCCTGATGGAAAGACCCTGTCACTATTATATAATGTCCTTCTTCATCTCTTGTTACAGCCTTTAATTTAAAGTCTAGTTTGTCTGATATAAGTATGGCTACTCCAGCTTTCTTTTGGCTTCCAGTAGCATGATAAATAGTTCTCCATCCCCTCACTCTCAATCTAAAGGTGTCCTCAGGTCTAAAATGAGTCTCTTGTAGACAGCAAATAGATGGGTCTTGTTTTTTTCTCCATTCTGATACCCTATGTCTTTTGGTTGGTGCATTTAATCCATTTACATTCAGTGTTATTATAGAAAGATATGGGTTTAGAGTCATTGTGATGTCTGTATGTTTTATGCTTGTAGTGATGTCTCTGGTACTTTGTCTCACAGGGTCCCCCTTAGGATCTCTTGTAGGGCTGGTTTAGTGGTGACAAATTCCTTCAGTTTTTGTTTGTTTGGGAAGACCTTTATCTCTCCTTCTATTCTAAATGACAGACTTGCTGGATAAAGGATTCTCGGCTGCATATTTTTTCTGTCTAGCACACTGAAAATCTCGTGCCAGTTCTTTCTGGCCTGCCAAGTTTCAAAAGAGAGATCAGTCACGAGTCTTATAGGTCTCCCTTTATATGTGAGGGCACGTTTACCCCTTGCTGCTTTCAGAATTTTCTCTTTATCCTTGTATTTTGCCAGTTTCACTATGATATGTCGTGCAGAAGATCGATTCAAGTTACGTCTGAAGGGAGTTCTCTGTGCCTCTTGGATTTCAATGCCTTTTTCCTTCCCCACTTCAGGGAAGTTCTCAGCTATTATTTCTTCAAGTACCCCTTTAGCACCTTTCCCTCTCTTTTCCTCCTCTGGGATACCAATGATGCGTATATTATTTCTTTTTAGTGTATCACTTAGTTCTCTAATTTTCCCCTCATACTCCTGGATTTTTTTATCTCTCTTTTTCTCAGCTTCCTCTTTTTCCATAACTTTATCTTCTAGTTCACCTATTCTCTCCTCTGCCTCTTCAATCCGAGCCGTGGTGGTTTCCATTTTGTTATGCATTTCGTTTAAAGCGTTTTTCAGCTCCTCGTGACTGTTCCTTAGTCCCTTGATCTCTGTAGCAAGAGATTCTCTGCTGTCAGCTATACTGTTTTCAAGCCCAGCAATTAATTTTATGACTATTATTCTAAATTCACTTTCTGTTATATTATTTAAATCCTTTTTGATCAGCTCATTAGCTGTTGTTATTTCCTGGAGATTCTTCTGAGGGGAATTCTTCCGCTTGGTCATTTTGGATAGTCCCTGGCGTGGTGAGGACCTGCAGGGCACTTCCCCTGTGCTGTGGTGTATAACTGGAGTTGGTGGGCAGAGCCGCAGTCAGACCTGATGTCTGCCCCCAGCCCACCGCTGGGGCCACAGTCAGACTGGTGCATGCCTTCTCTTCTCCTCTCCTAGGGGCGGGATTCACTGTGGGGTGGGGTGGCCTGTCTGGGCTACTTGCACACTGCCAGGCTTGTGATGCTGGGGATCTGGCGTCTTAGCTGGGGTGGGTAGGCAAGGTGCACAGGGGCAGGAGGGGCAGGCTTAGCTTGCTTCTCCTTAGGTGATCCACTTCAGGAGGGGCCCTGTGGCAGCAGGAGGGAGTCAGATCCGCTGCCGGAGGTTTGGCTCCACAGAAGCGCAGAGTTGGGTGTTTGCGCGCGGAGCGAGCAAGTTCCCTGGCAGGAACTGGTTCTCTTTGGGATTTTGGCTGGGGGATGGGCGGGGGAGATGGCGCTGGCAAGCGCCTTTGTTCCCCACCAAACTGAGCTCTGTCTTCCGGGGGCTCAGCAGCTCTCCTTCCCTTTGTCCTCCAGCCTTCCCGCTTTCTGAGCAGAGCTGTTAACTTATGACCTCCCAGACGCTAAGTCGCGCTTGCTGTTGGAACACAGTCCGTCAGGCCCCTCCGCTTTTTGCAAGCCAGACTCGGGGGCTCTGCTTGGCCAGCGAGCCGCCCCTCCACCCCGGCTCCTTCCCGCCAGTCCGTGGAGCGCGCACCGCCTCGCCGCGCTTCCTACCCTCTTCCGTGGGCCTCTGGTCTGCGCTTGGCTCCGGCGACTCCGTTCTGCTAATCCTCTGGCAGTCTTCTGGGTTATTTAGGCAGGTGTAGGTGGAATCTAAGTGATCAGCAGGACACGCGGTGAGCCCAGCGTCCTCCTACGCCGCCATCTTCCCTCTCTCCCATTCTCGTACCATTCTATGTTATGTTTACCACTTGGGGATGCCTCTCTTGGGACACTTAAATGTTGTTTGCATTGTGTATGGTTAAGCCTTGCAAGAAAAATTAAATGAAAATGACTGTGTATGATTAGGAAGAATTCAGTTCCCAGTAACAGGAAACTAAAACTTTTGTTTTTGCCTAAAATAAAAGAACTTCTACTGTCTATTGACTGAGTCCCAGAGGCAGCTATCCTGATGCTAGCTGTAGCAGTCAAGCATATCCAGAACGTCCTAGAATTTTCTGTCTTCCCTTCATATCACATTTGGTGTGACAAAGGTGTCTCCATTGATAGTAGCAGGATGGTTGTTG